>NC_044568.1:3390631-4590631 GCF_007565055.1 Rhinopithecus roxellana | reverse complement strand
CATATTTTAAGTTAAAACAGAAAAAAAAAGGTATGTCTTGAATTAGGCTAAGCTGAATCTTTCAGAACGTGGGACTTAACCCCTTGACAGAGATGTTGACATGAACCCAGAATCCTAAGGTGCTATGTTGTTTTCAGAAACCAAGTGAAATTTCCACATGAAAGCAAAACTTTTTACCTTCTTACCCTAGGAGTTCCCTAGGATGAGTACAGTGTTCTGTCTTTGAGTTCCTCCTGGTGTTCGTTACAGCAGGTGAGGAATTCAAGAACGCTCCCCGCTCCATATTCGCAAGATGTGGCAGGCTATTGCCCTTGTCTTAGAAGACCTGATTTAGGTTAAAAAAAAAAAAAAAAAAAAAAAAAAAAAAAAAAAAAAAAAAAAAATCCAAACAATTCCACAGGTGAGCTAATGAGCTAATTACAGAGAGTGGTTTCAAAACATTGGCATTCCCCAAGTAAACAGCATCTGCCTTTGATTAAGGTGTGAATTTTTAAAAAGGTATGAAAAGGTGGGTAGTATCTTCAGGTGCCTTCCTTTTTAATTTTTTTTTTTTTTTGATTGTGCAGAAACTATTACATAATGGCCTATGTGCATTCTCCTGTGAGAACCAGGAAAACCAAATAACACATACCAAGATCCTGCAGTGGCATGAGGCGTGAACTCCGATCTGCCTGTCTGAGACACAGCGGGGTCCATTGTCTGCAGAGCTAGGGCTTTCCCATTGTTCCCTCATGTTTCTGTACTGTTTGCTGTTCTACCTTTAGAATGAGAGTTCCCTCTGCATACATGTAGACCAAGTTTGTAAAATTTTGAGCTGTTTGTGCTGTGTCAGTGGCTCTCACTATTGACTGCTCATTAGAATACGGGAAGAAGCTTTAAAAATAGCCATGATGCCTGGACTGTGGCCCCAGGGACTCTGATTTAATTGGTCTTGGATGGAGCTTTTCATAAGCATCCAGGCTTCAGACCAACGGAACTAAGGCAGGGCGTCTCAAATTTTAATGTGCATGCAAATCACCCAAGACTCTTGTTAAAATGCAGATGCTGATTCAGTAAGTCTAGGGTGGGACCTGAGATTCTGAATTTTTGATAAACTCCCTACAGCACAGGTCAGCAGCTACTGCTACTGCTGCTGACCCGTGAAACACACGTTGAGTAGTAAGGAGTTACAACATTTGGGTGGCTACAGATAGCGTTTTAGGATGGGTGAGTGTTAATGCTTGGGTGTTTGGTGATTTGAATCATGGTTCTGAGAGTTGAGAGTCCCCTAGGAAGTAGGAAATTTGTAGTCTAATTTGGGTGATCGAATTATAGACTGAATGGGGTCTTGAGTAGCAAAACACAGCCAGGACTTTTCATATGCTATCATTGCCACATTAATGATGAGTCTGTTTATTCATTCATACATTCATTCATTCATTTGCTCATTCATTCATTCAGTGAATATGTATTGAATACCTGTCAGACACCAGGCATCTTTTCGGTGCTGAGAATAAATCAATGACAAAGATAAATGAGGTTCTTGACCTTGGCTATTCCAGTGAATGGAGTAGAAATAGATTAACTCAACTAAATAAATATGAGTCAACAAGAGCCATACTGATGGTGTTATGTACCATGAATGAAATCAAGTACACTGTGTTTCCTTAGATGGAAGGTGTGGCTACAGAGTTGAATTTGCTGTATCAATGGAGTGGCCAATGGAAGTTTCTTGGAAGAAATAATGTTTTAGCTAAGATAAAAAAAAAAAAAAAAACCCAGGGAAAGACCATTCCAGGAAAACACAAAACCATGGCAAAGGCCCTGAAGTAGGAAGAAGATTAATTTATTGGGGAACAGAGAAGGGAACAGTGTATCCTTGGTGTCATGAGTGAGGAGGTGAGTTGTGTGGACAGGTAGGAAGGGAACATCTCATGCAGAGGATAAGGACTTTGAGAGCTTTTCTAGCACCATAGGAAGCCGTCTGATGGTTTTACACAAGGAAGAGGAACATTCTGATTTATGTGTTAAAATGATTACTTTGGCTGCTATGTGGCAGATATATTAGAGATGAAGATGTCAGAAATGGACACAGAGAAACTGGTTAGTAAACTCACAGAGTAACCCAACTGAATGATGATGATGCCCGGTCCTAGAAAAGTGGCAGTAGGGATGGATATAATTTTTGTGATAACACTGACAGATAGGGGGATGAGGAAAAGGGAGGAAACATGGGTGACTTCTAGCAAATGAAGAAATAGTAATGATTCACTCACATGGGGAGGATAGCAGAAGATCTAATTTGTAGGGCTTAACAAGACCCCAGGGCTCCATTTTAGACAAGTTTGAGATGCCTGTTAAACTTTCAAGTGTGGATTTAAGAATATAGTATATACTCGAGTCTAGAGCTTAGGGGAGAATTCAGGTTTAAAAGTAGGATTTGAGGGGCGATTCCTATATTCATATTAAACATTACCTTGTTAAATGAGTTCTCAAGGACAGAGAAAAGTAGATACCAAGGGAATATCGGGGTTTTGAAGAACGATTGGCCCCAGGTTAGGGAGGCAACTTTGGATCCTTCTTGAAACCCGTCTTGGCTTTGGATTCTTAGATCTTAGACTCAAGGTAACCTTTGCAGAGATTTCAATAATAATTACTATGTAAACTTTCAGTAAACATTATTTCCCAGACATGGAACATCTGGCCAAAGTCAATGTGATTTGAAATGACGTCGGCTTTATCTAGATGTCTCTCCCAGAGGGACACATTGTGAGGAAGCAGATATTACATTGGGTGATTATGGAGGGTGGGGAAATAAGCTTGTTGGTTCCTTGGCCAGATGTCTAAGTATATGGTAACGGAGTTAATGCGTGTTGGGGAAGAAAGACACGTGCAGAGTTGGCGTCCTTTCAGCAAAGCCAGGCAAGGTTGCTGATGAAGGACGCCTGCTATACCACGGAACTGAAGATGTATTCTTGGACCCAAGGAAGAAATACAGAGGACACATTATCCTATGGAATGATTAGTTGGCTAATGAGCCTTGAGGGGCAGGGAAAAATGGACTACAAAACAAATTAAACCAGTACCTGACATCCTAATGTTTATAAACACATGATAATGTCAGTGAGAGTGTATGTGTGCATGTTTCCTTGTGCCAGCCCACTGGGTTATGTTAACCAACCCCACACAAATACTCAGAATTAGGCTGACCAACTCTCCCCTCCCCCAGTCTGATTCCTGGGCAGGATACCATGCATAAGGAGGGTGGTTTGGTTTTTAGAGAGATCCTTTCCCTGTGGTGGTTCTTGGTAGAGGATGAAAGATGAGATTTCTCTGAAAAGCTCATCCCTTTGAATTGTGTTCCCGAAGAAAGAGGCCAGATGCCACATGACCAAAGCTTTAGAAAACTCCAGGATTTTGGGTGATGAGCAGGCAATGCCTGGCTGTCTTCCATCTGCAGCAAGGGCAGAGCCAGCAGGGAATGGACGACAATACAGAGAAGAAAAGGAAGCAGGGGATGAGGGATGACTTTCTCACTGGCTCCATTTCATCCCCAAATGGAATGGTTCAGAGCGAGTGAAATCACCCTGATACGGGGCAGAGGATGCTGATTTAGCCACCATGACAGTGCCATAGCCACTCTTCCTGTACTGAATATTTACTACATTCAGACTTGTTTTAAAGATTTTTCGTTCGTTAACTAATTCCACACCAATCAGAGCAGCGTGGAGGGTGTACTGTGGCTGTGCCTCTTTTATGCATGAAAACAATAAGTGTTTAAAGAGATAAAGTGATTTTCTTACGGGTTCACAGACCGTAAAACTTGGACTCTAGGATTGGAACTCAGGCAGTGACACGTCTACATGTTGGAGACCCGTTTTGCTATGTGATCAAGGAAATACTTATTAAAAAGAGGGTATGAAACGCCTCGTGGGAACAAAGGCCAGGATCTAAAATGGTTTTAATTTAAAATAAATACAGCCATTTGTGTTATGTTTAATATGTGCCCAACATTTTACGGTAAAATGGCCATAGCTGATTTGATTTAATCTTTATAACAGCTCCATGGGGTAGGCATTATGATCCACATTGTACATTTGATGAAGCTGGTTCGGGAAGGATCCTTGGCTAGGGTCAGGCAGTTCAACTTGGCTGAGCGATAGGATTTGAGTTTGGACCTTTGTCTATTACACGTGCCCTTCAACTAGTAGTCAGTACTACTCAATTGTAAGTGAAGAGGCTCTCGTATTTTTTTCCCAGACTCAGAAGGAAACATGGCGTGGGCCCTCTGTGTCTTTTTGAAGCTCACCCATCTTTTGGAAAGGAATATAAGATCAAGTCTAACTTATGGTAATATTTTCTTCTAGATATGTCAGATTTCGTTTCAATTATCAGTGCTTCTGCATTATCTATAGTCTCAGAGGCTTATTTTTACTTTAAGAATCTCTCATAAAGGTTGGATACCAGAAACCTTCCAAACTGTGATTTCTCCTATTCTGCCCCTGAAACTTCATTATTTAATGTTCCCAGTAATAATACTGGACACACATTTCTGGATTAAAGTACGTGCCTTCTCAAATGATGCATCGTGGAAAGGTTATTATTAATAAAGGTAGCATTAAAACACCACAAATAACTCTGTAACCTCGCTTGGGCTTAATAAATTCCCTGCAGAAAATTTTATTTGCAGCAAACCCTTAAAATTCAGCTCACTTTTAATATACTGTGACCTTCAGTGGCCCTTTATCATTCATTATATACGAGTGACCTTTCCAAAGTTGAGAAGGGTAGTTGCAACAGCTTTTGGGTATTAAAACCTATAAGAGGTAGGTATGGTTTTCATTCATTCCTACTGATAATTAATTCATGTACTTTAAAGACATAGCATTATTCCTTTTATGACACAAGTGGTGATGGTTTTATAAGGGCATGGAATATAAATGGTTATCATGGCTAAAGTGGGTTTCTATCCTTTTTAGATGCTGAGTTCTGTCTACAGCATGACTCAGACTGGGGCTTCCCTTGGAAGGAACAATGTCAAGCTGTTGGAGACTTGAACATCATTTTGATGATCATCCTTTCACCATTTTGACGATCAACCCCTTACATCTTCTAACAGCTTTTTTTTTTTTTTTTTTTTTTTTTTTTTTTGAGACGGAGTCTCGCTCTGTCGCCCAGGCTGGAGTGCAGTGGCCGGATCTCAGCTCACTGCAAGCTCCGCCTCCCGGGTTCACGCCATTCGCCTGACTCAGCCTCCTGAGTAGCTGGGACTACAGGCGCCCACCACCTCGCCCGGCTAGTTTTTTTTTTTTTGTATTTTTTTAGTAGAGACGGAGTTTCACTGTGTTAGCCAGGATGATCTTGATCTCCTGACCTCTTGATCCGCCCGTCTCAGCCTCCCAAAGTGCTGGGATTACAGGCTTGAGCCACCGCGCCCGGCCCAGCTTTTTTTTTTTGAAGGGGGGACAGAGTCTCACTCTGTTGCCCAGGCTGAAGTGCAATGGCATGATCTCAGCTCACCGCAACCTGTGCCTCCTGGGTTCAAGTGATTCTCCTACCTCAGCCTCCGAAGTAGCTGGGATTACAGGCACCCACCACCATGCCCAGCTAATTTTTGTGTTTTTAGTAGAGATGGGGTTTCACCATGTTGGTCAGGATGGTCTCGATCTCCTGACCTCGGGTGATCCACCCACCTCAGTCTCCTTTTTTTTAAAAAAAAAATTCTTTATTAAATAAAACTTAAAGCATATATAAAAGTAGAGAGAATAGCCTAAAGAATCACCTTCTGTTAAATCACCCAGATTCAATAATTATCAAAGTATTGCTAATCTTACTTTACATATGCTCTGGCCATTCTCCCTCTCTAGTCTCATGCTACTACTCTTAAGCAAATACCAGGTGTCATATCATTGTTTTTATAAATATTTCAGGTTGCATCTCTAAAGGATAAGAAGTTTTTTTCCCTACGTATTCCTGTAATACTTACTAACAATTAACAGTGATTTATGAATATCACTATTAAATAATAGTTTAATTTTTTGTTTTTTTCAAAAATGTCATTGTTTTCTTATTTCCAATTCTAAAAATAGTCTTTATTTTTTAGAGCAGTTATAGGCTCACAGCAAAATCGAGCAGAAGGCATAGAGAATTTACATTTCCCCTTGTCCCACATTTGCATAGCTTCTCCCTTTAGGAACACCCCTCCCAGTGGTATACTTGCTATGATTAATTTTATGATAGTTTATTTGAAACAGGATCCAAATAAAGGCAGTACACTGTGATTGGTTGATGTATCTTTAAAAGGCCATTTTACTCTGCTTTAAGCTTTTTTTTTTTTTTTTTTTTTGAGAGAGAGAGAGGATGTCTCGCCTGCCATTCAGGCTGATCTGATACAGTGGCATGATCTCGAAGGCTTGCTACAACCTCTGCCTCCTGGATTCAAGCAATTTTCCTCCCTCAGCTTCCTGAGTAGCTGGGACTACAGGTGTGTGCCACCATGCCCGACTAACTTTTGTACTTTTTAATACAGATGGGGTTTCACCATAATGGTCAGGCTGGTTTCAAACTTCTGACCTCAAGTAATCTGTCCACCTTGGCCTTCCAAAGTGCTGGGATTACAGGCATGAGCCACCATGCCCAGCCTGTATTAAGCATCTTTTAATCAGTCTTTCTCCCATATTTTTGTTTGTTTGTTTGTTTTGTGATGGTTGTTGACCTTGTTGAAGAAAACAGATTGATAATGTCCTGCAATATTTCTCACAGTCTGGTGTTTGCTGATTGCATCCCTGTGGTGTCATTTCACATGTTCCTCTGTCCTTTGTATTATTTTAGATTGGTCTATGTCAGATGCAAGCTCCATTTCTTTGATTGTTTCTTCTTCCAAGAAGAGGTACGTTATATCAGATTATCTCCCTTTTTGTGGTGCTGTTTATTCTCCATGGGCTAGGTATTATTAGCTCTGTTCTACTTTCGATGAAGCATCCATGGTCAATGGATGCTCAATGCATTTTTCAGGGGGTGCAAGCTGGTGACATGGTAATTTTACCGTTCCTTCTTCTTGGAGTTACTGGAATACTTCTTAAACAGAAATTTCCCAGTCTTCTGTTAGGATAGTCAGGGGGTATAGTTTATACAATTAATACAAGAAAAAAATGCTTGATTTTCCCTTTGTGATTTCAAATATATGAGCTTGTTTATTTGCATACTCTAGTGACTGGAATTTTTGGTTTTATTACAAATTCAGGGACGGGAGTTATTATCTTTGTTGGTGCTCAGATTATTCCATCATCAACAAATGCGAGCTTCCTCAAGTTTCTGCAGAAGTCATTTTGACATGACTCTGATTGTCTTCGGTAGCTTTCTTACTATCTAGTATGAGTTGATATTCTAGATTCATCTTGTGCATTTGCTACCCCGCATCTGAAATAATCCATTTCCCCAAGGAGGTCTGGTAGGTTGGTGCAAGAGTAATTGCAGTTTTTTCCCCATTAAAAGTAATGACAAAAGTGCAACTACTTTTGTACTAACCTAATAGTTCCTAAGGGTAATTCAGATCATAACCTGGGTACTAGAGCTGTCCCATGAATCTTAAAAGAATCTTAACATCTTTTTCCCCCCGAAACCACCTCCTCCAGTTACCATCATCTTGATCATCGGTCTCTCCATCCATCCTGGTACTCAGGCAAGAGAGTTCAGAATTTTCTTTCTTTCCTTTTTTTTTTTTTTTTTTTTTTTTTGAGACAGAGTCTTGCTCTGTTGCCCAGGCTGGAGTGCAGGAGCGTGATCTTGGGTTACTGCAACCTCTGGGTTCAAGCAATTCTCATGCCTCTGCCTTACAAGTAGCTGGAATTACAGGTGCCCACCACCACACCCGGGTAATATTTGTATTTTTCAGTAGAGACGGAGTTTCGCCATGTTGGCCAGGTTGGTCTTGAACTCCTGACCTCAAGTGATCTAGGCCTCCCAAAGTGCTGAGTCTCTGTCTGTCACCCAGCCTGCTGGGGTGCAATGGCATGATCTTGGCTCATGGCATCCTCTTCCTCCCAGGTTCAAGCAATGCTCCTGCTTCAGCCTCCCACTTCAGCCTCCCAAGTAGCTGGGATTACAGGCACCTGCCATTATGCCCAGATAATTTTTTTATTTTTAGTAGAGACAGGGTTTCATCATATTAGTCAGGCTGATCTTGAACTCCTGACTTCAGGCGATCCACCCACCCTGGCCTCCCAAACTGCTGGGATTACAGGCATGAGCCACCATACCTGGCCATGGAGTTTTCTTTTATTTATCTTTCTCTCTTCCAATCCATCCTTTCATTTTTGTTTCCAGTTCCACCACCAGAGTCAGAGCCCTACACTCCCTCACCTGGCCCGACAAGTCTGATTCCTGATAAAGTGGACTTCTAGTTTCTTGCTCTCTCTAGTCTAGTCCCCATCTTGACAAACAAGCCTGTTTTATGAAAAATGAAAGAGAACTGGAAGGCAAAATAAAACCAAAGCTGGTCCTGCCATGCCCTTGCTCAGAAACTTTCTGTGGTTGGAGAACAATTGCACGCTGCTCTGGTTCTTGGTGTTTTTCCGTTTCCAGTCCCATAACCTGCTTCTTCCTTCCATTTCCTTCATAGTAGGAATTTATCCATAACTCTTCTTATTTTGTTCCTGCTGCCCCCATGACTGATGTACCTCTGTTCCTCTTTCCGCATTTTGCCTAAGGTCACACAGAAATTGATGCCAAGGCTCTCCTCAGATTACTCTTTTCTGTGATGACTTCCACTGACCTTCTTGGCCAGAACTGTTAATTCCCTTAATTTCGTTCCTTTAACACACACTTTGCTTAGTCAACCTCTTTATGCCTTGGTATCCTAATCTGTAAAGTGGGGAACATAATTATAATAATGCCTATAGCCTGGAGTTGTGTGGGCATTAGATGAGATTGCTCATGTAAAGACCTTAGATGTGGGGTTGGGCTCTTGGTGAGCTCTTGATAAATACTAGTTCATCATCTTGTTGTTGTTAGCAGTAATGATGTTTGCAATGTTAACATTTCTATACATCTCTATTAATATCACTACATCTCAGTAATTGTACCTGCATCTTGCATTTTCTTTAAATTGGGAAGTTTTTTAGGGGAAGGGTCTCATCTTAGCATTTCTTCCTTTTAACGCTTGGGGCTGAGCGGTGCCTTACACACAGTAGGCCTCCACTGTTATTTGCAAATTTTTGTGCCATCGATGTAGCAGAAATTATCTGAGGGCTCCTGATGTAACTCCTGCCCCCAATCTTGTGTCTTAGCTGGAAACAGTAAATAATGCAATAATATCATCTGGTACCAAAGGGTGTCCGAGAGCAGGAAGTATACAGACAGCTTGATGAAGCAGAAAGAGGAAAGAGTGGCTAAAACCATTGGTGAATGTCTGGCCTTGTAGAATGTATTGGATTGGACAGAGATGAGAAAGGGGATTGTTCTAGGAGGAGAAAGAGTGATAAGGTAAGTATAGAAGTAAGAGGTGGCTGTCACTGCTGTGGCTGAATGTAAACAAAGAAAATCAGTTGAATATTAGTGAGTCAAATCAAGAAAGTTCCAATGCAATATAATTAGTTTTAGGAAATAAGACCATTAGTCACAGTTTTATCTAACAGGGAAAAATAATGTGTTGGATAAATAGTCATATTCACCACTATCCAAGGTGAAGTTAAATAAATCAAACATTATTGGCCAGGCACGGTGACTCACACCTGTAATCCCAGCAGTTTGGGAGGCTGAGGCGGGCAGATCACGAGGTCAGGAGATCAAGACCATCCTGACTAACATGGTGAAACCCCGTCTCTAGTAAAAATGCAAAAAATTAGCCAGGCATGGTGGCGGGCACCTGTAGTCCCAACTACTCAGGAGGCTGAGGCAGGAGAATAGTGTGAACCCGGGAGGCAGAGTTTACAGTGAGCTGAGATTGCCCCACTGCACTCCAGCCTGGGAGACAGAGCAAGACTCTGTCTCAAAAACAAAAGCAAAAAAAGACTTTCTGCTGTCCAATGGAATCATTAAGAAGCACTTGTTATCTTTTTCATTAAAGAGTGGTCTGTTTATTCTACTTTTCAATGCACTTGTGTCAAGTGACTATGACATTCAAGGATTTGGAGATACAGAAGTGAACAGGCACTGCCAGGCACAGTGGCTCACGCCTGTAATCCCAGCACTTTGAGAGGCTAAGGAGGGAAGATCACTGGAGGTCAGGAGTTCGAGACCAGCCTGGGCAACATGATTAGATCCCCGTCTCTACTAAAAATACAAAAATTAGCCAGGTGTAGTGGTGTGTACCTGTAATCCCAGCTACTTGGGAGGCTAAGGCAGGAGAACAGCTTGAACCTGGGAGGCATAGGTTGCAGTGAGCCAAGATCGTACCACTGCACTCCAGCCCGGGCAATAGAGTGAGACTCCGTCTCAAAAAAAAAAAAAAAAGAAAAAAGAAAAAGATGAAGGAGTGGACAGGCACAGTTCCTCCTCTCATGGAAGTTTGCAGTCTGAGAAGGGAGACAAAGTGAAATGGTTGTGATAAGGAAGTGTGAAGACTCCAGAAGGAGTGATCAGCCAGCACAAAGCTGGAATGAGGGAATTACCAAAGTAAGATGAGTACAGTAAAATACATCTAATTCTCATTTATTATAGAAAACTTGGCAAACACAGAAAAGTACAAGGATGCAAATTCCTCAGAAGCCCATGGTGACAGTCACCTTGAGCATTTTACTGGGTGTCTAATTTTACTAATCCCCTCTTGGTGAGCACTTAGGTTATTTCTTTCCTAATATGTGAAGTGTCTTCTTACTTCGAAAATGTTTCCTCTGTCTACTATGCGACAGAATTTGTTTCTTTTCTTTGCACTCAATGAGGGTTCTTGGGGTGGGATAGACGGACAAAGCGGGTAGTTTGGTGGAGCTAAACAAATCTAAGTGATGCCAATATAAACTGCGGGAAAATATCTTTCCATAGCTGCTTGTCATTTTTGTGTCAGCTCCCCAAGGTATTTGTCACTGTCTCTAATCTCCCTACACTGTGTCCTCACCTGAGGGTTTGCATATCATGGACAAAGTGAACGTGGGGGAGTGTAGGGATAAAGCAAGGAAATTTGACAGATATCTATCAACGATATTGTCTTTCAAGTGAAGTTTTGGCATCTGGTAAGTAAAAGGTTCTAATGAGTTTGAATGAAGCAATGAAGGTAATACCTGTTTTCCTTTCTCTTTTCCTTGCTCTCTCCTTCTGTCTCCTCCCTTTGTTCCCCCACCCCTTTTCTCTTTCTCTTTTACGCATTTGTGTTTGAATACTGGATCTTTATCAAGGTCACATTCATATATGTCAAGCAAGGGAAAATAAAAGTCTTGTAATTTATTTATGCATGTAATTGCCTGGCCTCATTCCTTTTTTGTTTTGCCTCTGCTTACTCCCTAATTCTTGGTGGGTCTGTAGCTATGACCGGGAGAAGAGACTGGCATGGTCGCTGACCAAATCAAAGAAGATGCTGCTTTAGAGACAAAGTTGGCAGTCCTTGGTTGTGATAAGCATTATGAAAATCTAAATAAAATTGTCTAGGAGAGGTACATTATGAAATCACACTCCCTTTTGAGTGTTAATATGGATCAACAGTGATAAATATTTGAGACACTGGCTGACTGGACATGTGATGAAGAATTAAGCCTTTTTTTTTTTTTTTTTTTTTTTTTTTTTTTTTTTTTTACTTCAGAAGTGAGCTGCATACGGAAAGAACAAAGAGAGAGTGCAGGTTAATAACCAAAGTCCTGATGTGGCAATTGATTAAACTCTCTTTTTATGATATCTTTCCTCTAGAGTGAAAAGTAAGTTTGTGTTTGTGAATGCCGTGCTAACAAGAGTCTATTTTTTCCTCAAAGAAAGAGATCCATGTATGGCCGAATTTTCCCAGAGACCACAGGAGGGGGGGAAACACTGCAATAAATCAAGTGAGTTTTTATGATCCCTATAAGCAAAAACATACTTCAGTTATGATGGATTGTGTTAGAGAGTAAATTAGATTGCATGGAGGCTGAGTACCGATGTTGATATTTACAGTGCTTAAATATATTGTCTGCCTCCTCTAAATGCAGCTCATTCATTGACTTTATGTTGTGGAGGAAATATCAGAATAATGAGCTGGGGTTTCTTTTCTCTGTCTTTATAGTTTAATATCATGCAACTGTTTATTAATAAGTTCCAAACCCCAAAGGATTCTTCTAATCCTATTCTAATATCAGACTAAATTTAATAAGATGCATTCTTCTCCCCACTGCTTGTGCCTCATTCATTCATTTATTCAACCAATATTTATTGAGGGCTTCCCAAAGTGACAGGCCTGGGTTAGGCTTTGGGAATACAATGTTGAAACAAGACAGGCTTGGTCTCTGCCAACAAATGGGGACAGACCAAAAGGGAAAAAGAAAAAAAAAGACCAAAGGCACTGAGCCAAGAATGCCACCAGGCATTTAAGGATGTATATTGTTTCTCTAATGTAATGACTTCCCGATTCTGGGAGAGATCAGAGTTTAGAATGCTTGAAGATGTTGGTGTCCTTGGAGTGCAAGAATTATCTCCTGGGATGATGCAGGTGAAATTTCTTGCAAATTTCTCATGTTGCCAAGCCCCCTCCCCAGAACTGTTGAAATTTTATGAGGGTTTGCTATTTTTTAATTTTTTTTTTTTTTTTTGAGGCAAACGTAACTTTGTTCAGGTTACCAGAAGTAGGCAACCGCTCAGTTGAATTCCAGATTCAGGACAAGATGTCTTACTGATGGTGAGGTCAAAGATGAGGGGAAATCTTCAGAGAGAAAGCAAGCCTGAAGGCTGCGCTTCAGACAAAGGCCTGACCTGGGTTCTTCACACTTGAAAGGATGGCAGAGTTCAAAGGAGGCAGTGCCAAAGGAGCAAACGCAGACACATGGGAAGGCTTGTGAAAAGGATTTTTATTTGAAGTAGAGTTTTTGAGGAGTTGATGGGGTCGGGGGTGGAATGGAGAAATGCAAGTAACATGCTTCTTCATCACAGAAATTCTCATCAAAGTCATTTCCTATCTCAAATATGAGGGTTTATTGGTTTTCATTAGTCCCTGCCCCTACTCTGTTTCTAGCCCTCCTTTCCTCCGCCTTTCCCTGCCTTCCTCCCTCTTCTTTCTCCCTCTCCTGTCTCCCTCTCCTTTCTCCCTCTCCTTCTCAGATCTGAATGTGTTAAAGATCCAACCTTTGCTAACTTCTTGCACCAGCCTAGAACCATCTCTTAGACTGTATCATTGTTTATGCTGCTTTAGATCTTTAAAGATAACATCTTTATAAAAAGTTATAACATTCTTGATGACATCAAAGCATTTCCAGAAAATACCAAGATCCGTCTTATATGTCTGTTTATTCATCCATCCATCCACCATCCATGTATTCATTCATCTATCTATCCAGCCACCCATCAACCCATCCATCCGTCAACCCACCCATCTATCCATCCATCCATCCCTCCACCCACCCATCCACCAATCCGTCCACCCATCCATTCACTCATCCATCCATTCACCCACCCACTAATTATTTACCCATCCACCCACCCACTCACCCACTCATTTATCCATCCATCCATCCAGCTATCATATTTACAGTAATTAAAACAGCACTGTTTTGCACAATTGCTTCACTCTAGCTTTCTTCTCTGTGAATCGGAACAACTAACTCAGACTCTGTAGCTGGAAAACCAAGAAAAATTAATATGAAAGAGTGCCACATCTTTGCAAACACCACCACACACTACTATTAATAGAATGCTTTCTCTTTTCATATTCTTCGTGTGACAGTCATAATTTGCATATATAGGGTTAGGTTTGGCAGAAGGGAAGGTAGAAGAGGTGAATAATTCATCTGGACTTGGAGTAAAGGTTTTAATTTTCTCTTGAATTCGAGATGTCTGTTGGAAATGAAAGTGGCTCTAAAGGAAGATCAAAACAAAAGGTGAGCGATTCTGATGTCTTCCCTAAGCAGTGACAATTATGAAAATAAATTCAACCTGAAGAACTGAACAGGCGTGCATGGTATCTCTTGTGCAAGAGACTAAGATAGGGAGATTTAGATAGAGAGGACCTAATCAAAATATCTTTCATATTATTGCATGCAATCTAAACATTTATATAATCATTTATGCTAAAGAAAATACATATCATATAAATCTCAAATTTCGGTTCGCTTTAGTATTCTATTTACTCTGTATTTTTCAATGTATTTTTAAGTGAAAATTAGTGTTTTAAAGAGAACTCTTCGAAGTTCATTTTCGTCTATAGAGAGGAAGGTATGTGTTTGAATGGGTTCTCTGAGTAAATATATTTTTGACACTTGAGGTTATTCAAACTGAGCATCTCTCGGTTTTAGGTCTTATGTTTCTTCCTCCTTCTATCTACTTTGTTTTACTTTTAGAAGCTGAAACAGGGCCTCTACCATCTGTTTATCTATTTCAGCCAAATTCACCATTCAGATAATGTACATTTCACAACTTAAGCCCACTCAGAGATCACTTTTCACCACTTAAAGAGCATTTAGCCATGATTCCAGGAATAGAAAATGTATCCTGAGACCCATAATGACTTGATGAGAGAATAAAGGATCATTTGTTATGCAGCAAGCATAAAATCATAACAACATCCCCCTATGTTTACAGATGAAGGACATTCTGGCTCGGGAAGGGGGGAGGATTCTCCAACTTTCTGACATAAATGATTGGTTGCTCTTCTTCCCCATTCTATTTGTTGTCTTGGAAACAAATATAGGATACAATGTTTAAAAAATAGGTAACTGGCATCATTTGGCCCTAAAATTAGGATTGGGTTTTTTTTTTTTTTCCATATAACAAGAATGGAAAAACATCTTGCTTACTAATTGGAAGGAATAAGTTTGTTGCTACCATGTACTGAGTTTTGGCTCTCAAATTCTCCTCTTCTTAGCTACAATTTGGCTCAGAGGATTTGCACCATTTGTTCATCTGTAAAATGGTGATAATAATAGCAGATACTGCCTAGTCTTAACGTGAGAATTAAATGAGTTAATAGATATAAAACACTTAGAGCAATGCCTAGCACATAGTAAATGTTCTAGAAGGGTTAGCTGTAATTTTTGGTTATTATACTGTTAGGAGAAGCTTCCTGCAATAACCTTATGAGACCTGCTCTCCTTGTCATGCTTTTGGTTGACCATTCACAAAGTGTATTTTCAGGTTTGACCTCTAAGTTAGCAGTTCCATATACTTGGATGCTTGCTTCATGCTTTGCCTATGGTGTTGTAAACAGGAGTGCTCCACATGGATGTGTTGCTAGGCAACACAGAATCATTTGGCTGTAAGTAACTTCGAACCACTCTTAACACCTTAAGACAAGAAAATATCCTAGAAAGACTCAGAGCTGTTTCCCAGAATTCAGGGGCAGAGAGTTCAGTCATAGAACCCAAGGGGAGAAAGTTCACACAGTTAAGAAGAACTGAAACCAGGAAGAGAACATCTATAGGAGTAGAGGTTACACTGTCTTTCTAGGGCTGCCTGGGGTTGGTGCCTCCTTCTCTTTGCACCATTACTTTGCTCCTCTCTCTGTAGATTTCTTTCCCACATATGGCACATGGACACACGGGGGTGCCCCGAACCCAGCCCTGCCTACTGCACTGATTACAATCCATGCATTCGTGTACAGTTATTGAAGACAGAACCTGATTGGCTCAGCCCTGCGCACCACACTGATTACAATCCATGTATTCATTTATGGTTACTGAAAACAGAACCTGATTAGCCTGGGTCTTTCCAGAAGTCACCCCTAGTCCAATCCGCTGGACCAGAGGAGGAGGGTCATGGTTACTAACCCACCCGGCAGCAGATATAGGGGTGGATTCTATGAGAAGGACAGGGACCTACTATAGCAATTGATTAATAGATCAAGAATCTAGTGTGCCAAGTTACCAAACATGTATGCCCGAATAACGAAGCTATAATAAGCATGTTCATCACTTAAGACACAACTACAACCAATGGGTGTAAGTGACAAGAGGTCAGATTTCAAGTCTCAAAGAATAAATATCTGAAAATAGATAACTTTCATTATATCTATAGAATGTTTTGTTATATATCGATATTTATGTATATTTATCATATATATCTACCTCTATTTTCATTGTATAACATATGGTAATGTAGTATATTGTTACAGATATCTGAAAATATATAATTTAATTATATGATTATACTCTATACTATAGTATATGTGTTATATCTACTATAATACAATTATGTATTTATAGAAAAAATTATTTTCAGAATTTATTCTTAATATAAATAAATCTCTATGGATAAATCTATGTACATAGATTTAGGATATACTATCATAAAGAGAAAAAACATTTTTTCTCTTTACACTCACACTCATATAGCACAGAACACTTCTGTGACCAAATGTACAGGGTTTTCCCCATCAACAACCAATTCTCCAGCAGATACCAATGGGGTGTCCTATAATTCAATGCCATTCTGACATTATCTACCTGGAGACAGCATCAGATCCCACAGATTAAGGGTTCAGCCCCCAAGACTGCCCCCACTTCGGACGCCAGTTGCAAGCCCCAGGTTGTGACCTGTGCTTCTGAAGGACTGGTTTTAAATTAGGATTCCCACGTCCCTTCCTTGGCTTTAATTTGCTTGAGTGGCTTACAGAGCTCAGGAAAACATTTACTTGAGTTTCCTGGTTTATTATAAAGGATATTACAATGGAAAGAGATGAACAGCCAGATGAGGAGCTGCATGGGGCTGGGTGTATGGATAGGGGTGCAGAGCTTCCTTGCCGTCTCTGGGCGTATCACCTTCCAGGTACCCCCACTAGTTAAGCTCTCTGAACTGTCCTTTCAGGTTTTTATGGAGGCTTCATTAAGTAGGTTTGATTGATTCCATCATTGGCCATTGGTGATCAACTCCATCTTTAGACCTTCTCCCCTCTCAAGACGTCAAGAGGTAGGACAGAAAATTCCTATCCTCTAACCACAAGGTAGGTCCCCCTGGCAACCGTCCCCCATCCTGAGGCTATTCAAGGGTCCACAGCCATCAGTCATCTCATTAACATACAAAAGATACCCTTATCACTTTGGAGATCCCAATAGTTTTAGGAGCTGTGCTCCAAGAACCAGGTACAACTGTGTATATTAATATATGCAATACATAGATGCAAATACATAATTCGATATTGTGATTGATAAGAAATATGTGTGTAGTTGTATATATGTATATATAACATATACATAGTTGTATATATATGTATCTATATATGTATCTATATTTGTATAAATATCTTAAGACATCTATCTCTTTGACTATCAGTGTCTGGAGAGATTTACTTTTAGGAGTTGTCTCACGTGCTTGTGGGCGTTGGCAAATATGAAATTTGTAGGGCAGATTAGCAGGCTGCAAATTCAGATGATAGTTGATGTTGTTGTCTTGAGTCTGAAATCCATAGGCCAGCTGGCTGGAAACTCAGGCAGAGTTTCTGTGTTACAGTCATAAGGCACAGTTCCTCCTTCTCCAGAAAACCCATGTTTACTCTGAAGAACTTCAGTGGAGTCAGTGAAGCCCACCCATATTTTTCTAGGTGATCTCCCTGACGTACAGTCAGCTGTGACGATAGATGTTCATCACCTCTGCAAAACACTTTCACAGAAACATCTAGACGAACGTTTGAGCAAACAATGGGGCACCACCACCTAGACTCGTTAACACATATGCTAACCATCCCAGCATCTTTTATCCCATTGATGAGCTTGATCACTTTGGAGCAGCAAGAGGGGAAGAACACTATCAAGGCAGAGGCTGCCATGATCACCACATGATATGCCAACTTGCTAAGACATTGAGTTTCAGTTGAAGTCTCCCAGGCCAGGCACCTTCCTTATGATGAGGGGAACAGGGAGATCAATACGGGTTCATTAACACTTAATTTAGGTTTTCCAGTCTGGAGCATGTCAGGAAGAGAAATGGCAGACATATTACTTGTCTCAAGCATTATCCATCATTAGCGTCTGTTCTCTTTCTCTGATGACACACACACACACACACACACACACACACACTGTTATATTTTTCACCTAATACCTTCATCACTGATCATATTGTTCTCTTAACACCCACTACCAAAACTCCATCCTGGGTCCTCTCCACACTGCAGCTCTCAAGACGATCTTTTACTCTATTATCAAGCTTACCATTTATTTTATTTTCAAGCGGTTGTATTCATTATAATGCCATTAGCATGAGGAGTGGGGTCCTGTCACCAGGGCAACCAGGAGCACAGAGTGCACATTCCCTCCTTAGCTGATGTCTTGTTCCCTCTCGGGTGGACTCCAACTGTGTCTTTGATTCATTCCATTAGGTGGCCACTGGGATGTAGATGCTTGACAGCCTCCTCCTTAACTTGTCTGTCTTTAGATCGTTTACTGGCCAAGATTTCTCTCTCCAGAATTCGCTAATTTATTACCTTTTATTTCTGTAAGCATAACACATACAGTATTTTCAAGCATATTTAACCACATGATTATGCCTTTACAATTCCGATAACCTCTAACCCTCTAATGTATTATTTTATATTACATATCTTGGTGCATTTCCCTACATATTGTACATATTGTATGAGAGTACAATACATTCCCCTTTTGATCAATACTACCCGTTAATAACAAGCTCATTACCCCTGAAGGTATTCCAGCTACATGATCGTCTCTCTGTCTAGGATATTATAGAGCCTATTCTTGCTTTATGAAAGGGGTTGAAAGAGATGACCTGTACGTTCTTTAAAAATCTTAAGCCCTAGGTTTATCCCCTATCTGTAACTGTCCTCCATGAATATAATTTTAGATACAGTGGATCTCTCTAAATGAAGGCATCTGGAGCATTCCAAATGCAAGCATGAGTGCAAAATGTCTGCTTGTAGTTTTCTATACCATCCTTCCTACCTCCACAACACAACTCAGAATTTGTGAATAATTTCATTAAATTTCTCTTTGGGGGGATACATGACGAAGTAGTACTCCAAGTCCTTGGGCAATGGAGTAAGCAAATCCATTCCTACATTTTCTTTTCACATAGACAGAATACACACAGTTTTCAGCAGGTCTTTTGTGTGCATGCTCTTTAATAATATACCCCTGGCTCTTGCCCCTCCATCAATGATTTCCAAACCTGACATTGTATTTGAATTGCACACACACACTAAGTTGGACCTAGAAAAATTTCAGGCCTCAAGACGTGGAGAATCTGAATCAACAGGTCTTGGGTAAGACCCAGTATCTGTAATTAAAAATTATCCCAGCACTTTGGGAGGCCGATATGGGCGGATCATGAGGTCAGGATATCGAGGCCATCCTGGCTAACACAGTGAAACCCCGTCTCTACTAAAAAAAAAAAAAAAAAATACAAAAAACTAGCCGGGTGAGGTGGCGGGCGCCTGTGTGTCCCAGCTACTCCGGAGGCTGAGGCAGGAGAATGGCGTGAACCCGGGAGGCGGAGCTTGCAGTGAGCCAAGATCGTGCCACTGCACTCCAGCCTGGGCGACAGAGCGAGACTCCGTCTCAAAGAAAAAAACAAAACAAAACAAAACAAAACCTTCCCTACATGATTGTTTCTTATATATTTCTTTTCTTTTCCTTTTTTTTTTTTCTTGAGACAGACAGGGTCTTGTTCTGTCACCCAGGCTGGGGTGTAATGGTGTGATCCTGGCTCACTGCAGCCTTGACCTCCCGGGCTCAAGTGATCCTCCCACCTCATCCCCCAGAGTAGCTGAGACTACAGGTGTGTGCCGCTAATTTTTTTTTTTTTTTTTTTTTTTTTTTCTGTAGAGACAGGATCTTGCTATGTTGCGAAGGCTGGTCTCAAACTCCTGGTCTCAAGCAGCCCTCCCATCTTGGCCTCCCAAAGTGCTGGGATTATAGGTGTGAGCTGCCGCACGCAGCTGCACGCGGCCCCCATGATTCTTATGGTCGCCTAGGAACACTGGGGAGATTTGTTTTCCTATGGCTTGTGGTCACAGTTTCAGTGCTATGGTGTGTTCTTAACTTACGTGGTTTGCATCTCTTGCTGGCTTTCTTCGTGGTCATAGATCATTTCAAAGCTTCTGATATACCATTGCCATTTCCACTCACTCCTCTGTTTCATTCCTAATTAATCACTTCGACATGCCCATAACCTGCTCAGAAATCACTGGGGGTTTGTTAGCAGATACAGAAACAAATCTTCATCCTTCAAACTGGATTTCACGAACCTCCAAAGTTACATTTCTTCTTGTCTTTGAGATGTGATATAATGTGGTTAGAAGACCTGGCTTTGAATTCTGCCCCTTCCTCTGTAGACCTACTAAGTTCTAGACAGTGTCTCTGTATCATCTCATGTAATGCTTATAACAGCCCTGTGGGATGAATATCCCTGTTTTATGGATGAGAAAACAGAGGCCTGGTTAGCTAAAATGACTTAAAGCCTTGGTAGTCCTTGGGGTCTGGATTTTACCTCCGAGGACTAGGGTTGCTCTCATGTGATGTGATTGCCAGTGTCAACAGAAGGATTCCTAGTCTTGATAATTTGGAAAGTGTGCTAGGCATGAGATATGGAGATATATTTCCAACTTCTACACTTTGATGGTATAATTCCTTATGCCTGTAATCCCAGCACTTTGGGAGGCCAAGGCGGGTGGATCACTAGGTGAGGAGATTGAGACCTTGCTGGCCAACAAACATGGTGAGACCCTGTCTCTACTAAAAATACAAAAATTAGCTGGGTGTGGTGGCACGTCCCTATAGTCCCAGCTACTTGGGAGGCTGAGGCAGGAGAATTGCTTGAACCCGGGAGGTGGAGGTTGCAGTGAGCCAAGATTGTACCACTGCATTCCAGCCTGGTGACAGAGCAAGACTGTCTCAAAAAAAAAAAAAAAAAAAAAAAAAAAAAAAAAGCATTATTTAGATGTGGCAGTTGAGAGGGTAAATAGAAAGCACTAATTTTAAAAAAAATTCGAATTCTAAGACCACAGAGCATCAGCTATTATTGAAAATGTAGACATCAGGAGGGAAAAAGCCTTCATTCAGATACACTGGTGCTGAGTTAGATGCAGCTGAGAAATGGGAATACGTACAGTAAGGTGGTTATTCAGTACTTTTCGATAGTAGTCCATGGTTGAGCATGGATGCCATTTAAATAAACTATTCGGAAAAATCTAAATAGAACGTATGATTTTCGACAGCAGGAACTCATTATGCCAGAATTTGGATTCTCAGGATAGCTGAGCAGAAAGGGCAGGTAAAAGTCTCCCGAAATAGATGAGTGTTTGGACAAAAATGGCAGCGGGTATACTGTGCCAAGCATTGGCCTTTGCCCAGGTGCCGGGTGCGATGTCAAGGATGCAAGCTGAAGCTGTCCATATGGTTCTCATACTCTCTCTGCTCATTCTGCCCTCCACTTAGAGGTGGAGACATGGGCTTTTCTTTATTTGCAGGAGAAGGTAATTGCTTGAGAGTTAACAGGCTGCATTTGACCGTTGACTCACCATTACGGTGCATTGTGAAATGAAGCCTCAGCCTTGGTCTCCCAGAGTAGGGGGCGGGGAGGGCGGCGGGGAGAAAGGGTGGTGCCTGAACTATCAGCATGGCACAGTTTAAATGTCAGGCTCTGCAATTTACAAGTGATCTGAGATTCATGGGAAATGCAATGGAAAAGTCACTGCCGAGTCCCTCTCCCTCATAAGATTGAGTGTGTCATAAATTTTGTGCATTGCTAAGTTCATGGTGCTTCTGTAAGAAGACATTAAAAATAGAACTCCTTACGTCCTCGATTCTTACCTAGAGTACATCCAGGCCAAAAGTCTACACACAGAAGTTGAGCTGGTTTTTAATCCTGTTTTTCTTTCTGGGGCTGTACTCTTAAGAGCGAAACACTGTTGCAGAGACATTCTGTACCTGATATAGCTTCATTTTGTGAACAGCAGAAGTGAATAGAGGCAAAACAAAACAAAACAAAACAAAAACCCCTGAAAATACAAGCAAATGCCTGGATAGGAATTCAAAGTTTCATTGAAAATAAAATAGAAATAAATCACTAACCGTATTTGTCTTACCTGTGTGATGTGGATATTACATAACTTAATATTAGGTACAATATCCAAACTATTTTGATGAAATAGGTTGGGAGAGAGAGATTTTCTGTTTCATCAGAGAGAAGTTTTGCTTTTCCCTGAAGCTACAGCCTCAGCTTCCCTAGAGAAATCTTTCTCCATGGAAGGAATTGTCTGCAAAGGGTGGATTGCTGAGGGCTAAATCCATTAAAACCAATTTGAGGAAGAGCTGTTACTTGCTGAGGATGGGAAAA
Source organism: Rhinopithecus roxellana (assembly GCF_007565055.1). Taxonomy (NCBI): domain Eukaryota; kingdom Metazoa; phylum Chordata; class Mammalia; order Primates; family Cercopithecidae; genus Rhinopithecus; species Rhinopithecus roxellana. Next base: position 4,568,260 of record NC_044568.1, on the reverse strand, counting down.
AAAATAAAATAAAAAGCTCATTACCTAGAGCAAAATGATTGCTTTAGGATTAAGAAATTGACAGTGACTGTTTAATTATACCAGCCCACTGAAAACTCAGACTAAGCTTTCTAGACACTTAACACAAGCCTATGTGCGTTTATTATTCTAGCAACTGGGGTAAATTTATGATCATAAATGCCAATAACTTGAACAGTATTCAACTAGCCTTTGTGTGAATAGGGTTATTGTGTTCATTTTACAGGGAAAAGACGGTCTTTCTATCAATATGACCAAGAATTCCTCAATTTTCTTTTATTCTCAGAGTTCTGTTTAATTGCCTGCAATCTTTTTGATACTAGGCTCTTCATTCATTTTTTTTTTTGTCCATTAATAGTTTCACTCAGGAAACACAGTTCTATAGGGACGTAAGCCTGTTTTTCTTACACATCTGCTCCCCTTTGGGTCTGAGTTCATCCATGGCTGGCTTGTGGTCCAGTGCAAGCTCCCTGGCGGCTTCGAAACGCGTCTTCAGCAGACTTCAGCCTTACTTTGTTTGCAGGAGTGTGGCAGGCCAGGTCTCACTAACACGGGCTTCCGTAACAGCCGTCTCAGCACTGACGGAGTAGTGAAGGTAATTATTGAAAGCTGAGAGAGCCAGTGCCCTTGTACAAAGCCTGGAATGTAACAAAAGCCCACCCAGAGTGGGGCCCAGGCCTTTCAGTATGACAAAATAACGAAGGAATTCTTAACAGGACCCATTTGGGATGAAACAAGTTTTATTGGGGGTGTGAAGAAACTCCCCAGGCATCCACAAACAAGTTTATTGGGGTTCTGAAGAGACTCCCCAAACCTCCATGATTTAGCAGGAGACAAGATAAGGGAAATCACCGCAGCACCTGGACCCATTTAGATTAAGTAAATTTACTGAGTTTGCAGAGGAAGGTCTTCAGGACTCAGACCTTACTTATAGACGAGAAGTTAATCACTTATGTGTTTAGATGAATGCACACTTACATGTAGACGTATAGCTTAGAAGGCATATAAGCTCTGGAAAACTTTGTAATTTAGAGTTGGTCTGATGATAGTTCCCAGGCCTTCTCCCTGTACTCAGTTGCAGAAAAAAAAATCCCTTCTCTCCCAGTTCACGTGCATCTTGTTTTTGGGCAGTGAGAATAAGCAGCCCGACACTCAGTTTGGTCCAGGAACAGGAGAGCAAGACAGCTTTTCTTTTGTTTATTGCTTTGTTGCCTGCTACAAAGTAGACATTTAGTAAACATATTTATAAAAAGAGAATGAAGGAAGGGAGAAAGGAAGGGAAGGAAGGAAGGAAGGAGGGAGAGAGAAAGGAAGGGAGAAAGGAAGGGAAGGAAGGAAGGAGGGAGAGAGAAAGGAAGGGAGAAAGGAAGGGAAGGAAGGAAGGAAGGAGGGAGAGAGAAAGGAACGAAGAAAGGAGCAAGGGAAGAAAAAAAGAAGGGAGATTCCCGGCACAGTGGCTCACGCATGTAATCCCAGCACTTTGGGAGGCCGGGGCGGGTGGATCACCTGAGGTTGGGAGTTTGAGACCAGCCTGACCAATATGGAGAAACCCTGTTTCTACTAAAAATACAAAGTTAGCTGGGTGTAGGGGCACATGCCTGTAATCCCAACTACTCGGGAGACTGAGGCAGGAGAATCACTTGAACCATGAAGGTGGAGGTTGCAGTGACCTGAGATCATGTCTGTACACTCCAGCCTGGGCAGGAGGAGTGAAATTCTGAGGAAAGAGAAAAAAAGAAAAAGAAAGAAAGAAAGAGAGAAAGAGAGAGAGGGAGGGAGGGAAGGAAGGAAGGAGGGAGGGGAAGGAAAGAAAAAGAAAGAAAGAAGAGAGGGGACAAAGGGGGAGAAGGGGAGAAGAACCGCCCTACTAACTTGAAGAAAGCAGGGGCCTGCCTTCCCCAGGTCATGCCAGCAGATTCTGTCTCTCACAAGAAATAAGATTATTTTTGGCATTCTTTATTCAGAAGGACATTTAGACTCTTCTTTCTGGAGAATTTCAAGGTCATGTAAACCTTCCTCAAACTTAGTTATTTTAGGAAGTTACAGAAAATGTCAGTGCAATAATGAAGTTGTGGTTATAATCTTACATTAAGTAACTAAGTAGAAGAAAATTGGCCGAGTGAGGTGGCTCATGCCTGTAATCCCAACACTTTGGGAGGCCGAGGTGGGCAGATCACTTGAGGTCAGGTGTTTGAGACTAGCCTGGCCAACATGGCAAAACCCCATCTCTACTAAAAGTACAAAAATTAGGCGAGTGTGGTGGTGCATTCCTGTAATCCCAGCTATTTGGGAGGCTGAGGCAGGAGAATCACTTGAACCCAGGAGGCAGAAGTTGCAATGAGCCGCGATCACACCGCTGTACTCCAGCCTTGGTGACAGAGGGAGACTCTGTCTCAACAAATAAACAGTGCCCCCAAAACAAACAAAAAGTAACTAAGAATAAAATCTACTTTCATAATTCAAATTCAATAGAATGGTTTTGTTTTGTTTTTTAAAATTCTATTGTCTTAGAAAACTACATTTTTTTAAAGTGTGGTTTGACTAGTAATAATATAAGAACTTTGTACAACTAAACTTTTCAGAAACAAAGTTGTTGTACAAAGATATGCCATCATCTCTGGGGAGATTTTGAGTGAATATTCTGTATGTGGTTCCCCCAAACTATCTAAATTCATCCTAAAAACAATTTCAAGGAAGATGGCGTGATAATTAATAATTAAGGTTATTAGCTCTTGGCATTGAGCACTATAAAAATCCAGTGAGGGCTGGGCGCGGTGGTCCATGCCTGTAATCCCAGCACTTTAGGAGGCCGAGGTGGGCGGATCACGAGGTCAGGAGATCGAGACCAGCCCGGCTAACACGGTGAAATCCCGTCTCTACTAAAAAATACAAAAAACTTAGCGGGATATGGTGGCAGGCACCTGTAGTCCCAGCTATTCAGGAGGCTAAGGCAAGAGAAGGGTGTTAACCTGGGAGGCGGAGCTTGCAGTGAGCTGAGATCATGCCACTGCACTCCAGCCTGGGCGACAGAGTGAGACTCTGTCTCAAAACAAACGAAAAATCCAATGAGTGCCTGCGTTATTTCATACCCTTCAGAATACCTGTCTTTTGCAAACGCAGCTGAATGTAGTTCGTCAAATTTGGGTATTTATAAGGATAAGCACAGGCCAAACTTCCATGGTTGCTAGGGCACGCTCAAATATCCCATTGCAATAAAGTCTGACCAGAAGTTACTCTTCTTTTTAGATTAACTCTGGTCACAGAAATTAACAGAGACTGATACAAATCAGCCCAAAGAAGCAGCTGGCTATGGAGAGGCAAATTCATAGGTACGTTTTTTTCTTGTTAAACCGAGTAATCAAAATTCAGCTTTTGTAAAAAAAAAATCCTGGAAATATTTGGTCGTATGTTATATAACACATTTTTGACCCTTTATCATTACAATTCATAATAAATTTATTTTTTGCCATCTAGTTCCCCCAAGAAGTTAGCTCCTAGGTAATAAAATCATACACACACCCACCCGCCCCCCCACCCCACACATTTGCACTGACTTCTTTACAAAGAAGCATTTGACAATAGCCATATAATTTAGTGTTTTCATCTAATGCTCAGAAGCATGGTATCAAGCTGAATTATTTTTCAGGTTTTCATCTTGTTCCTTTGATTTTGATTAGTGAGCATTTTCTATACCCTAGTCAGTAACTTGAAAGGGATCACCAAATTTTATACATGCTAAGTGGAAATTGACTGGGCATGGTGGTTCACGCCTGTAATCCCAGCACTTTGGGAGGCTGAGGCAGGCGGATTGCTTGAGCTCAGGAGTTTGAGACCAGCTTGGGTAACATGGTGAAACCCCATCTCTACAAAAATACAAAAATTAGCTGGACTTGTGGCACACGCCTGTAGGACCAGCTACTTGGGAAGCTGAGATGGGAGGATCATTTGAGCCCAAGAGATTGAGGCTACAGTGAACTGAGATTCCACCATAGCAGTCCAGCCTGGGTGACAGAGCGAGACCCTGTCTCCAAAACCAATATGAAACAAAGAAACAAATGGAAAATGTGACCTTGACTTGTAAGGGGCCAAAAAGAATTTTTTTTTATTTTATTATTTTTATTTATTTATTTATTTATTTATTTTTTGAGACGGAGTCTCGCTCTGTCGCCCAGACTGGAGTGCAGTGGCTGGATCTCAGCTCACTGCAAGCTCCGCCTCCCGGGTTTACGCCATTCTCCTGCCTCAGCCTCCCAAGTAGCTGGGACTACAGGCGCCCGCCACCTCGCCCGGCTAGTTTTTTTTTTTTTTTTTTTTTTTTTTGTATTTTTTAGTAGAGACGGGGTTTCGCCGTGTTAGCTAGGTTGGTCTCGATCTCCTGACCTCACGATCCACCCGTCTCGGCCTCCCAAAGTGCTGGGATTACAGGCTTGAGCCACCGCGCCCGGCCAAGAATTTTTACAAAATATATTTTATTTTAAATAAAAATGGGTACTAGGCCTAATACTTGGGTGACAAAATAATCTGTACAACAAACCCCGCTGACACAAGGTTACCTATGTAACAAACCTGCATGTGTAGTCCTGAACTTACAAAACTGTTTTAAAAATTAATGCTTCATTTGATAAATCAACCGAAATAGCTGCAAATTACTCTAGAATGAAAAATTGATAACCTTAAAAATCTATTAACACATTTTAAGGGCATAGTACAGTATTGTTGACTATAAGCACTACACTGTACAGTATATCTCTAGAACTAATTCATTTCACACAGTGTAACTTCAGGCTAATTGAACAACCTCCCATTTTCCCTTCCCTGTGGCTCCTGGTTACCACCATTCTCCCCTCAGCTTCTATGAGCTTGTCTATTACAGACATTTTGTGTAAGTAGAATCATGCAATGTTTATCCTTCTGTGACTGGCTTATTTCACTAGAATAATGTCCTCCAGGTTCATAAATGTGCAAATGGCAGGATTTCCTTTTTCTTTAAAGCTGAATAATATTCCATTGTATGTATATACTACATTTTCTTTCTTTCTTTGTTTTAGTCAGTTCTCACATTGCTAATAAAGACATACCCAAGACTGGGTAACTTAGAAAGGAAAAGAGGTTTAATGGACTCACAGCTCCACATGGCTGGGGAGATCTCACAATCATGGCCGAAGGTGAAGGAGGAGCACAGGCACATCTTACATGGCGGCAGGCAAGAGAGCTTGTTCAGGGAAACTGCCCTTTATAACATCATCAACTCTCGTGAGTCTTATTCACTATCAGAGAACAGCATGGGGGAACCCCCTCGCCATGATCCAATTACCTCCCACTGGGTCTCTCCCAGTACATGTGGGGATAATGGGAGCTGCAATTGAAGGTGAAATTTAGGTGGGGACACAACCAAACCATATCACCCTTCATCTGTCAGTGGACATTTAGATGACTTCCATATTTTGGCTATTGTGGATAATACTGCAATAAACATGGGAGTGAAGGTATTTGTTTGCTATCATGATTTCATTTCTTTTTTTTTTTTTTTTTTTTTTTTTTTTGAGACGAAGTCTGGCTCTGTCGCCCAGGCTGGCTGGAGTGCTGTGGCCGGATCTCAGCTCACTGCAAGCTCCGCCTCCCGGGTTTACGCCATTCTCCTGCCTCAGCCTCCCGAGTAGCTGGGACTACAGGCGCCCGCCACCTCACCCGGCTAGTTTTTTGTATTTTTTAGTAGAGACGGGGTTTCACCATATTAGCCAGGATGGTCTCGATCTCCTGACCTCGTGATCCGCCCGTCTCGGCCTCCCAAAGTGCTGGGATTACAGGCTTGAGCCACCGCGCCCGGCCTTCATGATTTCATTTCTTTGTATATGTGCCCAGAAGTGGGATTGCTGGATCATCTGATAATTACATTTTTTCTTTCTTTCTTTTTTTTTTTTTGAGAAACCTTCACAGTGTTTTTCCATAGTGGCTACACATCTACATTCCATTCAGCAATTGCAAAAGGGTGCCAAGTTTTCCACATCCAGGCCAACAATTGTTATTTTTTTAATTTTTCATTTTTTTGATAATAGGCATTGTAACAGGTATGGGGTGGTATTTCATTTTGGTTTTGATTTGCATTTTACTATGTTTAGTGAGTTGTGTTATGCACTTCAACTTTGTTAAGGTTTCCCTTTGTTAAGTGTTCTTAACCATCTCCATGTTAAGATCTCATGTTAAATGTTCTTAAACACCCTCGACCCTACTCCACATATCCAAACAAAGGGAAGCTTTTGAACGTGAAAGATAGGTCTGTTCCTATGATTGTGGGGATGGTTTCACAGGCCTATGCATATGCTCAAGCTTATCAAATTGTGTATGTAAAATATGTGCAGTATTTTGCATGTCAGTTATACCTCCATAAAACCGTAAAAATCTATGATATTCTTATGTGAAAGGCTAGCATATTTATGGACATATCTCAGACACATTTTGTGACTGGTTATGATGAGTCAGAATTTGCATCTAATGAATTTCTTTACCAGTGTTGTAAATTCTCAGAATTAGTTACAAACCCTAATATCTAATGAGGGTTGACCACAAGTTGATAACGAAGCCTTCATCCCTTAATATCATCTACTCCACTCGATTGCAGGACTGAGGTGAACTACTCACGGCATGCATGTTTAAGAAAAAAATGACTCTGATGAGCAGGTATTAGGTTGGTGCAAAAGGAATTGAGGTTTTTGCCAAATCTTTTTGCCCCAACCTAATAGAATTCTCTCTAGTATCGGGGATGGATCATGGGCCCTGGAGACACTGTAGGTACTTCCATCTCTTAATTTTGAATTAGTTCAATCTAATGTGGCATTTGGGAACTGAAAAACCAAAGAAGTTCGTCACTACTATTAGAAATGTTTTCAAGTGTATGCTAATAGGAAAAACTGCTTAGCTCAAAATACATGTGTAATGTTGCATTAGCTGAAGCATTTCCCCTGTGTTTGCTTTAGAATGTAATACACTTCAGTTTTGGGACTAAAATGACAAATTTTTGGTGCACAAACATGTTCAAGGCTATTACAGAAAATATTCAGAATGCATAATCTTCCTGGATTCATATTTTATTGTAAATGTATATATTTTTAATGGAGTTTTTATATTAGTTGTTCCTTCCAACTAATTATTTTTACATTGCCAGAATGTTTTGAAGTAGAACCATAAAAGGTATATTATTTTTTTTATTTGCTAGGGCTCTTTCAATTGCAGGTGATAGAAACTCAATTCAACAAGGTTAAATGAAATAGAAATTGGTGGAGGGTCTGGAGGTGTCACATTATGGGCACTGGCTTCAGGCACAGCATGATCCAGGAGCTCACATCAGTGTAGTCAAGGTTTTTTTTTTTTTTTTTTTTTTTGTTTGTTTGTTTGTTTGTTTTGTTTTTTTGGGGGGGTTTTTTTTGGAGACAGAGTCTCGCTCTGTTGCCCCGGCTGGAGTGCAGTGGCACAATCTCGGCTCACTGCAAGCTCCACCTCCCGGGTTCACATCATTCTCTTGGTCTCAGCCTCTCGAGTAACTTGGACTACAAGCGCCCGCCACCATGCCCGGCTAATTTTTTGTATGTTTAGTAGAGACAGGATTTCACTGTGTTAGCCAGGATGGTCTCGATCTTCTGACCTGGTGATCCACCTGCCTTGGCCTCCCAAAGTGCTGAAATTACAGGCGTGAGCCACTGCGCCCGGCCGTCAAGGTTCTTTCTGTCTCCCCCTGTCTGTTTCTTGCACAGTTGTACAGACTCTTTGTATGTAGTAAGCATGTTTACCTGTGACTAGTAATTCCACCATAAGCATTTCACCCCATTATAGCTCTACAGATATGTTCTAGAATGACTGGAGTTGGCCTGGCTTCAGTCATGATCCATCCCTGAACCAATCGTGATAAAATCTGTTTGGTTGGTTCTACCTCATGCATTAATTTCTGCTAAAGCATGGGAGTCCTGAGAAGGAAAAAAATATCCATGATGCTTGTTAAAGACAGTATGAAAGACTTTATTCGAGAGGGACTATCGTGATAGGTGAAATGGGATCTTGCAGCAGGGGAGAAAGATTGGGCTCAATTCTTAACGCAACAAGCAAAAGTGGTGATTTATTGCCAGGAAGCAGAGTGAGGGTCAGTGGATGGAGACAGCAGAGGTAAAGAAGGATTCTGGCTAAACTAACTAACAAGGTTCTTGCTAACACTGGACAATGCAGAGGCAGCACAGAAGCTCAAGCATCAGGCCTCACCGGGAAAAGGATGCAGATGAGTCTGAAATATGCTGAGTTCTGTGGCTCACGTTTGTAATTTCAGTGACTCGGAAGGCTGAAGTGGCAGGACTCCTTGAGGCCAGGAGTTTGAGACCAGCCTGGGCAACATAGCAAGACTCTATCTCTAAAAAAAAAAAAAATTTTTTTAAATAAAGGAAGAGTCCAATTAGAGTCTGGTTAAGGAGAAAATCGTTGTCAGTGCCCACCCTGAATATGTGGAACATGAACCTCCAGAATAGAGTGGGGGTTCTTTTGCTAGAGAAGCTGGATGGTCAATAATAAAGAATCCCTGCGTCTAGTACTCCCATTTATCACATGCAGAGAATGAAATCTGCAGAAGTGATGCGACTTGAACAACGTCAGATAATAAGCATGGAGGTGAAATTAACCAAAAGGTTGAAGTTAAAATGAGTACTTTGCAATGTCATTACCGATGCATAAACTTCGATGAGCTTTGAGAAATAAGATCACCACATTTTCAGCTAGTTTTCCAGGGAGGTGCAAAATAAATAGAGAAATACTCATTTATGCATCTGTTTAACAAATATCCATTGATATTCTTTATGTGCTAGGTGCTGTGATAAACACTACAGAAATAGCAGAGAACAATATAGAGAAAAAGCCATGTCTTCTGAATCTTACATTCTTATACACCGTCATAATAAAGTACTGCTTTAGAAAATATACTGCGTACCTTGTAGTAATAGAATACAATTTGTTGTTTCCGAGATGTGGAAAGTCAATCATAAGATTTATGCCGTAGAGCAAAGATGTAATTCTTGTTGCACACATACACACAAACATACACATTTAATCAGGACATAAATCAAGTTTTTTGTGATATTAATCCGATGTGTTCACCATGGAGTTGAATAATCTGTCGCTATTTTAAATGTAGTTCCTCCCTCCTTAAAATGATTAAATCAAAGCCCCAGAAGGAACTTGGGGAACTTCTAATTGGTCTTCATGTCATGGACAAAAATTAACTGAGTTAACTGCAATGATCTCAAACCAAGACATATACTAATAACCACTGTTTATTCTGTTCCTGCCAGGCACTGTGCACATAATTTATTGTGCACTGTCTCATTTAATGCTTGCAACAACCTAATGAGGCAGCTACATTTGATTATTAGTCCCATTTTATAGTAGATGAAGCAGAGGCTTATGTTCTGTAAAGAAAATTACTCTTAAAAGACACCTCTTGGCCAGGCGCGGTGGCTCACGCCTGTCATCTCAGCACTTTGGGAGGCCGAGAAGGGCGAATCACCCAAATTTGGGAGTTCAAAAGCAGCCTGACCAACATGGAGAAATCCCGTCTCTATTAAAAGTACAAAATTAGCTGGGCGTGGTGGTGCATGCCTGTCATCCCAACTACTTGGGAGGCTGAGGCAGGAGAATCGCTTGAACCCAGGAGGCAGAGGTTGTGGTGAGCTGAGATTGTGCCATTGCACTCCAGCCTGCGCAACAAGAGTGAAACTTTGTCTCAAAACACACACACACACACACACACACACACACACACCCCTCTTTAAGTTACATATACTTTTTAACCGTGTGATCTTTAGTAGGTCGGTAGGTCAGCAAGTGCCTATCCAGTGTTTGCCTGAGCTCTTGCATCAGCCTTGCCTGTTTTTGTTTGTTTGTTTGTTTGTTTGTTTGAGTTTGTGTCTTGCTGTGTCACCCAGGCTGGAGGACAGTGGTGCAATCATAGATCACTACAGCCCCTATCTCCTGGCCTCAAGTGATCTTCCCACCTCTGCCTCCAAGCCTTGCCTTTTAAGAGCCTTAGGACTCTTAACCTGGGAAATTTGTAAATTTTTCTATTATGTATAAGGAAGAGCACGACTTTTCTTCTGTGAGTACTGCTTCAAAGACACAGAATCCAATGTACATAAGCAGGTGGATAGACAAGCTCATTGTCAAGCTCATTACATGGATGAAATGGGATAGATGGGGTTATCTAAAAGGTTCTGGTAAAGGTACAAAAAGCAAAACCATGAGGCCAAAAACAAGGGAGCAGAAACAGCTGGCATTCAGTGAGGAGGCTCCAAAGCTGTGGCTCTAGGTAGGAACGTGGAAGCCCACAGTCAAGTTCGTTACTCAGTGCACCAAGCAAGACGAACAGCAATGCTGGAATCCAGAGGATCATCAGCCCTGGAGCTCGACAGAATATCTAGCCTGCTTGAGAGTGCAGATGAAGCTCTCGGCAAATTTAGTTTTATTTACATCTTTGTAAGCTTAGATGGGTAATCCTCTGTGGTGTCTTTTAGTGGGAAACGTGAAATGGGGATGACAACTTTAAATACCTTCCAGAGTTCGACGGCTTCTAGGCACCAAAGTTCAGGCTGTTGCAACATATTCCATGTCAGCTCCTGCCACGGTTCTCTGCTGACATTTTGGAGACGGGCGGACACCATGGCATTGCAGTTGACATGGCAGCTTGGCCAGGTAGGGGCTCGTCTATGGAGCGTTTGTTGCTTTAGGTGTTGAAAAACAAATCCCATCTTTAAAAGGTCACCGTGGTTTATACTAACTATATGACTATTGAAAGGCACAGTTTGGGGCAAGCCTGTTTATTACTTTTCAAATTAGAGAAGTGATATTGCCTCATTGCCGAGAACCAGGAAAGGAGAATGAGAAAGAAAATCACCCGTGACCACCACCATCCCTCTTGGAATTGGGTCGTGCTCTCCAGCCTCCTTCTGTTTAGATGATGGTTTCTATGGAAAATTACTCTTAAAACACACCTCCTTACGTTGTATATACTTTTCAACTACATGGCCTTGGGTAGGTCAACAAGTGCCTATGCAACGTTCCCCCAAGTTCTTGCATCAGCCTTGCCATTATTATTATTATTATTATTATTATTATTATTATAATTATTATTTTTGAGGTTGGGTCTTGCTCTGTCACCTGGGCTGGAGTAGAGTGGTGAAATCATAGCTCACTGTAGCCTCGACCTCCTGACCTCAAGTGACCTCCCACCTCTCTCTCCCCGCCCTGCCTTTTGGGAGCATGCATGCTATGATGGTTGTGACTAATGTTAGCAGTATCCAAGGAGTAGACATTGGAAGGGCAGCTCTCATGCCCACATGAGATGTTGCCCCCAGGAAATGAGTGATGTCTCAGTAAAATGGAGAGAACTTTAATCCCAGCCTAGATGTATCTGAATCTGAGATTGAACATTTTGATGGTAACACACCAGTCATCAGGGGTGTCTTGATCATGCTCATCTTCATCTAATGTTTAGATGTCTCATCTTTCTGGGGAGGCTAAGAGCTGTCGTGTCCTTTCTCAGTCCCACCACTTGAACATGAAGTATCATGTATGAGGAAATGCTTTGCACATAACAAATCATGGGAAAGTAAAGGATTGTAATCATTGTTGCCATTGCTATTAATATTATTAGATGGGGTTTCTAGTATGTGGTGTTGGTTAAGAGCAAATCTCCAGAGCATGCTTCTCCAACCCATGGCCCCCACAGACTGCATGTGGCCTGGGACGGCTTTGAATGTTGTCCAGCAGTAATTTATAAATGTTCTTAAAATCTTATGTGATTTTTGGGGGGATTTTTTTTTTTTTTTTTTTTTTTTAGCTCATCAACTATCATTAGTATTAGTGTATTTTATGTGAGATGATTCTTCTTCCACTGTGGCCCAGGGAGGCCAAAAGACTGGACAACCCTGCTCTAGAGCCAGTCCTAACTCTGCTAGTTTCTACCTAGCCGTGTGACCTTGGGCAAGTTACTTAACCTCTCTGATGATCATTGGCTTCTCTTTGACATGCTGTTGCGTTTTTCTCTCTCATAAGATCGCTCTGAGGAGGCTGAGACAAGGCAGGCCATGGTGCTTGCAGCAACACCCTGCACGTAGCAAGAACACCACAAATGGTAGCTCTCAGTGTTGTTATTTGATGATCCAGAACATGTATTGCTTTTGTCATCCTTTCCCTGGTCTTTCATCATTCTGGATTTTCCATGTCTTTAAGTTCGTTGCTGTCTTAGAAGTAGTATATTTTCATGACTCTATAATCTATCTGAAAACTGTGCATGGTGGATCATGTTAACATGGTAAAAGTATCATCTATCACAGCATCCCAGTTCATGATTTGCTTTATCCTCCCACAGATAGCCTTTATTAGAAAAGCTTGTAGTATATATTTAATGAACTAGTGTAAAAGTCCTTTTTCTCTGGCTGGGTGCAGTAGTTTACGCCTATAATCCCAGCATTTTGGAAAGCTGAGGCAGGCGGATCACTTGAGGTCAGGAGTTCGAGACTAGCCTGGCCAACATGGTGAAACCTCATCTCTACTGAAAATACAAAAATTATCCAGGCACAGTGGTGCATGCCTGTAATCCCAGCTACTCGGGAGGCTGAGGCAGGAGATTTGCTTGAACCAGGGAAGTGGAGGTTGTAGTGAGCCAAGATTGTGCCACCGCACTCCAGCCTGGGCGACAAAGTGAGACTGTGTCTTAAAATAAAAAATAAAATAAATAGGGAGATAGGGTCTTGCTCTGTTGCCCATGCTTGAGTGTGGTGGCATGAATATAGTTCACTGCAGCCTTGACCTCCTGGTCTCAAGTGATTTTCCTACTTCAGCCTCCCGAGTAGCTGGGACCACAGGTGTGTGCCACCATGCCTGGCTAATTTTATTTATTTATTTTTATTTTTTTACTTTATGTAGAGATGAGGTCTTGTTGTATTGTCCAGGCTGGTCTCAAACTCCTGGGCTCAAGTGATCCTGTAGCCTCCCAAAATAAACCACCACTCCTGGCTGTAAAAGTCCTTTTAAAATGGTACAGGATTTCAACACCAGCCTGGACAACACAGGGAGACCCCGTCTCTACAAAAAATTAAATAAGTTAGCCGGGTGTGATGGCACACACTTGTGGTGCTAGCTACTCAGAAGGCTGAGATAGGAGGATGGGCTGAGCCCAGCAGTTGCAGGCTCATTGGAGCTATGATTGCATCACTGCACTCCAGTCTGGGCAACAAAGCAAGATCCTGTCTCAAGAACAAAAGAAAAAGCATTTTTCTTGTAATTTTTAAAGAGTTCCTTCCACTATGAAATACTAAGTGTGTAGTCCATTGAAAATTCACTTAGATTGCCCATGTGTCTTGGATTGACTTTTAAAACCTTGTTTCAGATTCTTAAACCATTTGTGATTGAGGCTTACAGCCACATAACAATCCTCCTAAGTTCTGGGAGTGAATTTAAGTCTGGTAATGCTATTAAGGAAGGAGAGAGGTGTATGTTTTCTAATGTATAGAGGATATCTTGAAGGGAGCCATGTGGGCATATTTCCACCTTGGTGTTTACTTGATGGGGAGAGGCAAGGAGGGGGTGGCAGGTTCAGGGTTTGCTATTCCAATCTTCCCTTGGCACTGATCCATCCATGGTTTCCTCCTTGATCCCACAGAATAAGCAATGTTGATCTTGTGTGGATCATCTATTAGGTAAAGGTGGTTGATACCACCATTTTCTGTTTCACATGAATCAGAGAACCTGGGTATCTCTGACCTGCAGGGTTCCAGCTGTCACCTAAGTTCAGGCAGTGTCTGAATCCTCTATTGACCTACTAGGACCACTTGGTAGATTGACCACAGCTCCTGTTATGCACCAAGCATTGGCCCATGTGCTCTTGCCAGCAAAACAGGTGTGATCCTCAAGGAGCCTCAAGTCTGGAGGGGGAGGCAAACATTGATTGAAGAAACTTGCAATGAATGCATAATTAAGATAGGGACATTAACAGCAAAGGAAAAATAAAAAGCTTCTTTAAATCAAATGACAAATAGCACTGACTTGGGCTGAATTGAAGATGACTAGTTTATGAACAGGGGTATATTTTTTAAAAGATTTACTCTCTTCTGAATGAATAATTTATTAAATATGAAAAGCAAGAGAAATACTATTAAAAGCAAGCCACATTTTTAGGGACACTGTTTGTTGAGGGTTTGAAACAGACTTTTGGTAACCGGCCAATTCCACAGGCTGGTGCCACATTTTCAGTGCCCTTTGATGTGTGTACGTGAAAAAGCTGCTTGTTTTCCTGTTTAATATCAATCTATTAAGTTTAAAGTATGTGAAGAGAAAATCAAAGACATAGTCTGCATTTGGAGACACCCAGAACCGCAAACCTAAATCCTGGTACCGCCCATTTGAAGACAGCTTGTTATGGCTCGAAGTCTCCTGAGAGGGGAATTTTATTTACTTGCCAGAGTCATGTGAGGTTGATCGGTCTAATAAAACTGGATTTTAAATGAATGTGGAGCATGATGTCCCTTTGCCCTGCGTATTTAAAAATAGACCGGTAATTTCTCATAGGGCATCTTTCAGATACACGTTAGCAGACTGATGAAGACTGTTCCCGGGACACATTTAAATCTGAAACGAAATGAGGGTTTAACAAGGTGTGTTGGTTCAGGTGAAAAGCGCCTACGCCTTTCAGCTCAGCCAAGATCATCTCTGGTTAGACAAGGTTCTCCCAAGACAGGCTGGGCTTGTCCCCTGGGCGTTGAAATGATCAGTAGAACATTCCGGGGTTCAGGTCTCTGTTATCTTGTTTCTCTGCCAGATGCCTGGAAATGTGAATTTGCCTACACAGTTTGAGACATTTTTACACTAGGATGCTTCTGGGCTGAAGATGAAGGTGGTTGGTTTTCTTACCCTTCTTCCCCTTTTCAAGTTTGTAGCGACCAAGCGGTTTGTTGCTCTCTGCTGCCCCCTTTTGTTCTTGAATGAAAACAGCTGGTTTTCCACTGAAGGTGTTTTTTTTTGTTTGTTTTTTGTTTTTTTGTTTTGTTGTTGTTTTTGAGATGGAGTCTTGCTCTGTCGCCCAGGCTGGAGTGCAGTGGCGCGATCTCGGCTCACTGCAAGCTACGCCTCCCTGGTTCATGCCATTCTCCTGCCTCAGCCTCTCTAGTAACTGGGACTACAGGCGCCCACCACCTCGCCCGGCTAATTTCGCTTTGTATTTTTAGTAGAGGCGGGATTTCACCAAGTTAGCCAGGATGGTCTTGATCTCCTGACCTCGTGATCCGCCCGCCTCGGCCTCCCAAAGTGCTGGGATTACAGGCGTGAGCCACTGCGCCCTGCTGTGTTAAGATGATTCTTAACCATTACTAAGAGCTTCCTGTGAGGTTCGACCCTGGGTTCCTAGCTTCATGTGAGGTTGGCTGATTTTATTTTATTATTTTGAAACTGACTTTTAAATCAAAATTGAGCTAAATGGGGAAGAAGGTATCTAGCAATAGCAGGAGTCCCGAGGTTAATGGAATACCCAAAGAACAAAGTGAGCGGCCTTGAGCCTCTCTTTCCATTGTTGGTAGATTCCAACTACGCTTGGTTTCTTGAGAGTCCTCGTCCTTGTGACTGAGCCCCGGAGTTAAGTTCATTTGAACAGACACCTTTCTAGTCCCAGCTTATTCCAGGTCCTGCTTGAGTGGCTGGGGTTTCCAGGAAGTAGGGATTATAGCCACATGGTGCGTGGTTAATATTTTGAGTTTGGAGTCAAACCACAGTTTTGAATATGAGCTTTGATCGTTTTCAGCTGTATGGCTCTGAGCCTTGGTGTCTGTGTCTGTATAATGAGGTTTATGGTAGTACTTGATTCAGAGGTTATTGTGCGAACCAATGAGAAACAATTTTAAACAATTTGTGATTTGTTGGTCACTTACCAATGCTAGTGCATTTTTTTTTTTTTTTTTTTTTTTTTTTTTTATGGAGCGTTACTCTGTCACCCAGCCTGGAGTATAGTAGTGCAATCTTGGCTCATTGCAACTTCTGCCTCCCAGATTCAAGCGATTCTCCTGCTTCAGCCTCCCAAGTAGCTGGGGTTACATGTGCCATCACCACACCTGGCTAACTTTGTTTGTATTGTTGGTAGACACGGTGTCTCACCATGTTGACCAGGCTAATCTTGAACTCCTGATCTCAAAGTGCTGGGAATACAGTTGTAAGCCACCATGCCCAGTCACCAGTGCATTTTAAGCATTTCGCTTTCATTAGCTTTTTAATCCTCACAAAGACAGCAAAAATGCTTGTCTCTTCCCTTTCAAATAGGAGGAAAAGCCTTTCCCAGCAGCCCTTAGCAAACCTTCTCTTCATCTCCTTGACCAGGTTTGTATCACATGCCTGTGCCTAAACCAACTGCTGGCAACAGGAATGAGTTGCTAAGCTGTGCTTAGATTAGTCAGAATGATTCCTGAGGAAGGAACAGTGTTCTCTGAGTGCACAGAGAATGATCATTCAAATAGAACGGGGTCTGAGTCAGGAAGAGAGAATACCCTGGGGATGTCGGCTTGGCTGGCAACTGGCAGGGTCTACCTTCCACAGCTTCAAGATGATGCATTTGGATCCTGTAGCCCAAATCCCATGGCTGGCCTGGGAAGTGTTTATCACAGACCCTAGCCCATAGCGCTCCTGTTCTACAGACTCACCCAATCGCTGCTCTCAGTAGGGTCACACTGTAATGGGTAAGACAGAGTCATCAGCAAATATTTTTATGCTAAGGTGGAACATGCTTTATTACCTGTAGTTACAAACATTTATGGAGACTCGAAGATCCCTCATATTTAAAACATGTATTCCTAGATATGCTGTTGAAATTTCTTTCTTTCAACTGCATATCATTTCTTGCTTTCATCCCCTCTTTGGTCCATTTTTGTTTCTGTTTTTGTTTTTTGAGATAGGGTCTTGCTCTCTTGCCCAGACTGGAGTTCAGTGGCACAGTCACAGCTCACTGCAGCCTCAACCTCTTGGGCTCAGGTGATCCTCCAGCCTCAGCCTCCCAAGTAGCTGGGACCACAGACACGCACCGCCATGCCCAGCTAATTTTTAAATTATTTGTAGACATAAGGTCTCACTGTGTTGCCCAGGCTGTTCTCAAACGCGCAGGCTCATGGGATCCTCCTACCTTGGCCTCTGAAAGTGCTGGGATTATATGTGTGAGCTACCGGGCCTGGCTCCCCTCTTTGGTCTGAATTCCTCAACTCCAAAATAGCCCTTTTCACCCACCTTCCCGTCTTCTCTAACCCCAGGGGACACTGGTAATCTTTAAGTGGAAGAATTGGCTGCCTGAAAGCCTGTGGATTTATTCGGAGGATGGTTTAAGAAGAAATCTCCCAAAGGAGCTTGGGGGCTTTCTCCTTTTGATTCCATTATTCAAAAATGATGTCCAATTTTAGAAAATGAGAGAAAATTCAGCAGAGTGTAATAATTAAAGAGTCTCCGCTTTGCTACTCAACACTTTTTGACCCTGAGCACCTTGCACTTAGGAGCCTGAGCTTTTCAATCTGTAAATACGGCCAATAATAATACCTACCTCATGGGGCACTCTGAGCAGTCACTGAGAGAGTGTTTGTAAAGTGTTTTTGCACGGTGCCCAGAACTTTATGGTATTTAATGGTCCTTCCTCCTTATTTTATTACTTGTTTTTTTTTTTTTTTTTTTTTGAGACAGGGTCTTGCTCTGTCACCCAGGCTGGAGTGCAGGGATATTATCTTGGCTCACTGCAGCCTCAACCTCCCAGACTCAGGTGATCCCCTCACCTCAGCCTCCCAAGCAGCTGGGACCATAGCTATGAACAAACACATCTGACTGTTTTTTGTAAAGACGGGGTCTCACCGTGTTGCCCAGACTGATCTCCAACTCCTAGGCTCAAGCAATTCTTCCGCCTCTGCCTCCCAAAATGCTGGGATTACAGACGAGAACCACTGCACCTGGCCCCTTCCTCATTCTTTTTTAAGTATTTTAGCTTTCAAAAGGTCAAGGACCCTTTATAATGGTTTGCTAGTTTAGAAAGAAAAAAACATTAGTGACATGGTGAAAAAATAAGCCTGCTCCCCCTCTCATTTTCTGTGATTATCTATTGGGATTCCTTGGTGAGGAGATAAGCTCAGCTTGCTTGTTCATATGTTTTGCAGGAGAAATATCTTATAACTACACAGATGGGGAGTCTGAGGCCCTGAGTGATTAAGTAATTTTGACCTTGAGCTATCTATTTGACTTGAAGTGGCTAATGGCCAGATAAGTGCTCTGAGATGATATCTCAGTTTCTGCTATCTTTCTTGCGCGGAAAAGGAAAAAAAACCCAGCGTGATAGTGATCAGAATTCATTTGCAGAAGTGGTTTCCTTTTCCCCAATCAACTTGTGAGAATTCGCTTCTGTCCTCAGTGTGCATGCTTCATTCCTTCACTCATCCAAAGCTGTCTCAGGCAGAGCGCTGGGGACTGGGCGAGCGCAGGGAGTCCTTCCTTCAGGGGCTTATTTCTGTTACTGTGCATGTTCTTCCTCCGTAACTTGCAGATCCAGACCTCTCCTACTGGCAAGACCTGCTTGTTTCTTTCACATGGCCCTTTTGGTCAGAAACATTGAAGCTTACACCGGGTTTTTTTTTTTTTTTTTTTTTTTTTTTTTTGAGACAGAGTTTTGCTCTCGTTGCCCAGGCTGGAGTGCAGTGGTACGATCTTGGCTCACTGCCACCTCCACCTACCGGGCTCAAGCGATTCCCCTGCCTCAGCATCCTGAGTAGCTGGGATTACAGGTATGCACTGCCACACCCAGCTAATTTTGTATTTTTGGTAGTGAGGAGATTTCACTGTGTTGGTCAGGCTGGTCTCGAACTCCCGACCTCAGGTGACTGCCTGCCTCGGCCTTCCAAAGTGCTGGGATTACAGGTGTGAGTTGCTGTGCCTGGCCCTCCCACCCAGGTTTTTAGGACACCCTTTGTTCTATGCCTCTGATGACCTGAAGGCAGGTAGGGGAAGTAGCAGAGTGTGTGTGTGTGTGTGTGTGTGTGTGTGTGTCTGTGTGTGTCTGTGTGTGCATGCATGTGCGTGTGCGTGCACGTGCATGTAAAGGGATGATGCAGCCCATGGCGCTTAAATCGTACCTTTCCCAAGAGTTGGATCCCTTCACCAAACATTAACTTTGTCCGAACTCCATCTTATCCTTGTAAGATACAAGTGCTGATTCTATTTTTTTTTTTTTTTTTTTTTTTTTTAAGTTCTGGGATACATGTGCAGAACGTGCAGGTTGGTTACGTAGGTAAACATGTGCCATGGTGGTTTGCTGCACCTATTAACCCATCACCTAGGCATTAAGCCCCACATACATTAACCATTTATCCTGATGCTCTCCCTTCCCCCATACCCCTCACAGACCCCACTGTGTGATGTTCCCCTCCCTGTGTCCATGTGTTCTCGTTTTTCAGCTTCCAGTTATGAGTGAGAACATGCGGTGTTTGGTTTTCTGTTCCTGTGTTAGTTTGCTGAGGATGATGGCTTCCTGTTTCATCCATGTCCCTGCAGAGGACATGATTTCATTCCTTTTTATGACTGCATAGTGTTCCGTGGTGTATATATACTACTTTCCTAATAATAGACAAGCACATGTATTGGGTTTGAATTTTGAAAGTGAGTTGTTGGAAGGGAGCCCCTAGGTGTCATTTGCATGCTAAGTGCCTTCCCTGACTGTGTTATTTGCTGTTCACCCAGCCCCATGCATTCTGTCCCTCACATTTTTCATGTAAGTGTTCTGCTGCCCAAAGTTACTCTGTATAGTGTTTAATCAACTCTGAGTCAGTTCTGCAGGGCAGTCGGTGGTAAACTCCTTTTACTAGCACCGTCTGAGAGTTCCTGCGACAACAGCATCCCCATTCATTGAGGTCTGAGTGTTCTTTTGGATTCCTGCTTAAACATAAACCAGCAGTGAACGAAGAATCTTTAGTACCTGACGTGAAATACAGCCCATGTCTGTGCTGCTGACTTGGCTGGGGGTACATGCTTGGTTGGGGTTCATTATATCTGAAGTCATACCAGGGAGATGATTTACTGTTTCTCAATAAAAGATGGAATTTTGAAGAATACCCTCTTTTGTGTGGGATCGAAACATGTGGCTAAGCCTATTGCATCACCTTGCACAAAAGAGACATTCAGCAGGTATTTATTAAGCTAAACGGAATCGTGCTCAAAGACGCTCTCTTCCCTAAGCACCATTCAGTTGAATGTAACATGAAAGAGACAATGTGTCACGTTCATTCTGGTTTAGGGTCTTTCCTGGTTGAAGGGTTTCTGCTGTTTAGAGAAAGACAAGATATAGCAGCCAGAAAAACACAGAGCTGGCACCTGAGTCACAAAGCTGTAGCAACACATCACTCAAGAGGAACTCGTCTCACAACGGGTAGATATACATTGAGTGGTGATGTGGAGTGAGATAGATGGATATCCACAATGTCCCAAAAGGAAGAGAGACAAATTTGACAGAAATCCAATTTCCGTCACCAAATTTAGATGATGAGATGAAAAGTTAGATTTATGAGGATAGATTCACTCTCACTAGGTATTATGACTTTAGAACGGCTGCCAGGTGAAAAGTGGCACATTTTTAGGGGAATTTAGGTCCAACGGAAAGGTATCTCCTTAGGCAGAAATTGAAACATGATCTATCTGTCCATATTTTTGTGCCTTTGAGCGCACATGTGCGTGCAAGCTTTTAATTAACCAAGAAGTTCTTCTTTAACGTATATATATATATATATGTATATGTATATATAGAAATAGGATAAAAAGAAGTTCAAAATTCGGCTGTGATTCTGATATCCATAGATAACTATTGCTAACACTTTCTAGCATTTTTTCTCTATGTGTATACACATATTTGGAAATTTGGAATCACTGTAACCTGCTTTGTCTTAAGATAGCATGACTATTTCTTCATGCTATAACTGTCCTTCCAAAGTGTAATATTTTAAATAACTATATAATGTTCCATTATATGGATGCAGCATAGGAAACTCATTTTCCTTGGCTGGGTATTTATCTTATTTCTTTTCTTTTTTTTTTTTTTTTTTTTTTTTGAGATGAAGTCTCACTCTGTCACCAGACTGGAATGCAGTGGCGCGATCTTGGCTCACTGCAACCTCCGCGTCCTGGGTTCAAGCAATTCTCCTGCCTCAGCCTCCCAAGCAGCTGGGACTACAGGCATGCACCACCATGCCCAGCTAATTTTTGTACTTTTAGTAGAGATGGGGTTTCACCATGGTGGCCACAATGTTCTCAATCTCTTGACCTTATGATCCACCTGCCTCGGCCTCCCAAAGTGCTGGGATTATAGGAGTGAGCCACCACACCCAGCCTTATCTTATTTCTTATATAAAAACTCCTGTGTGTGTGTGTATAACTTTTATTCTAATCAAGCATATTTTCACAATTTCTACAGCAGCCACAACAAACTTTCTGCAAGGTGAATTTCAGAGAGAAGAGGTTCACAGTCTCATTATTTCAACCTCATCAGCTGTAACAGTGGTCATAGAACCTATTCTGATCTACTCTACCAGAAAACTTACCCTCTTACTTTTTTTTTCATTTTCAGCTGTACTGCATCAGATGGATCATATCTGTTTTTCCTCAGGAATGTTTCTGAAACTACTGAACAATATGGAACATGTTGTCAATAAGGGTATTTTCACAGATGCCTTTTTGTCACCCAAGTGTTTATTAACCAGAGAAGTATGATTAATCATGTTCTCTGATGTGGTTTAGTAATTGTCATTTGTCTATTATTAGGTGAAATTTTCTAGCTGAATTTTTCCAAAGATGAATAAACAAATTAATCATTCACTTTCCTATCCACCATTCAACCACCATGCATCCTCCCTCCCTCCCTCCCTCCCTCCCTCCCTCCCTCCTTCCCTTTCCTTTTCCTTCCTTCCTCCTTCCCTCCCTCCCTCCCTCCCTCCCTCCCTCCCTCCCTCGCTCCCCCCCTTCCTTCCCTCCCTCCCTCCCTCCCTCCCTCCCTCCCTCCCTCCCTCCCTCCCTCCTTCCTTCCTTCCTTCCTTCCTTCCTTCCTTCCTTCCTTCCTTCCTTCCTTCCTCATTTATTAAGTACCAACTCTGTGTTAGGCATTATGTTGCATGCCAAAGATAAATGTGTAAACTAGATAGAATGGTTGAATTCTTTCCTTCTGAGCACTCACATTTTAATGCTGGGGGTTTTATGCTGAGGTTCAGTGCTTTTCAGGGAGACATGAACCCCCTGCAGTGACTTGCAGACTGTGGGTATTACATGTAAAACTTGTGTGAGTAATTTCCTGAAGAAGGGATTTCATTATTCAGATCCTCAAAAAGAACTATGATGTGGTCAGGCGTGGTGGCTTACGCCTGTAATCCCAGCACTTTGGGAGGCCAAGGCGGGCATATCACAAGGTCATAAGATCAATACCACCCTAGCTAACATGGTGAAACCCCGTCTCTATTAAAAATACAAAAAATTAGCCAGGGGTGGTGGTGCAAGCCTGTAATCCCAGCTACTCAGGAGGCTGAGGCAGGTGAACAGCTTGAACCCAGGAGGCGAAGGTTGCAGTGAGCCAAGATCATGCCACTGCACTCCAGCCTGGGTGACAGAGCAAGACTCTGTCTTAAGAAAAAAAAAGATATATGATCCTGAAAAGACACTGATATTAAAGAGTAATGATGGGGAGAGTCCAGCAAGTGATCATTTGTAAGATGCTGTGAGAATTGCTAAAGTTGAGGGATGGATTCTGCATTCCAGGAGAACCAAGGAGGTAGATCCCGATTAACTGAGTAGCAGGATATTGAGGGAAGCTCCTTGTAACAATTCAGCTGAGTATTACACAATGAATGAGACTTGTATAGATGAACACGCATTAGGAGACATCAGTTCTGGGCAGAGGAAACAGAAAATACAAAGGCCCAGAGGCAAAAGAGATTCAGATGCACTAAAGAAACATCCCCTTATTTAGGATGGTTGGCATCTCCACAGAGGGCCTATGAGGCAGAAGAAACAGGCTGTAGAAGCTGTTAGGGACTGGATGCTGAAAGGCATTGTAAATCTTAGACTGAAGTCTATGGGAGACTTTGAACAACATAAAGATTTTAAGCAGAGTGATGCAATGCATTTGTTTTTTGAATGCAAATATTGCTGGGGTGGGTCTTTTGCGTTGTCAGCTAATGGTTTAGTTGGTGGTTGCCTGAGGACTGGGTCAGGTGTATGTTCTTAGCTGGTGGAGCCCTTGGGGATGTAGAAGCGCAAATGGGTAAGTCACTGAAAAGGTAGGTAAAAGATTGGCCAATATTAGAGTTAGGCGTTTACAGAAACGAATGACAGTGACCACTGAGTACTTCCTAAGACACCATCCACTTTGCATAAATCATGTCATTGAATCCTCTTAAGAACACACAAAGGCAAATATTGTGTATTAGTTTCCCATAGCTGCTGTAATAAATGACCACAGTCTTACCGGTTTGAAAGAATATGCATTTGGTATCTTACAGTTCTGTAGGTCAGAAGTCCTAAGTAAGAAACTAATCTTTCTGATGGCTTTGGGTACAGTCCCTTTCCTTGCCTTTTTCAGCCACTAGAGGCCGCCTGCATGCCTTGGCTTGTGGCCCCTTCCTCCATCTTCAAAGCCAACGTGGGTGGGTTGAGTCCTTTTTCACATCTTGTCACTCCATTATTCTGCCTCCTTCTTTCACGTTTTAGGGAGACTTGTGACTACATTGGGCCCACATAGATAATCTAGAATAATCTCCCTATTTTGAGGCCAGATGATTAGTAACTTTAATTCCTCCTATTCCCTTAATTCCCTGTTGCCCTGTAAGGTAAAAAATATATTCACAGGTTCCAGGGATCATGACGTGCACATCTTTAAGAGGCTGCTATTCTGCAGATCACAGATCATCACCTCCACTCTTCTGAGTGTAGCAGCAAGCCATCTTTAGCCATCTTTTATGTTAATGTGACAGGGCTGTAGAAAGTTGAAACTAAGATTTGAACCATGACGTTTTTGGTTCCAAAGTCAGCAGGTGCCAAAAGGTAAACCTTGGCCCCCAATTAGTGATCAAAAGAAGTGGAAAAATCTAACATTCTGATGACTTCATAAATCAATGAGTTTTGTTTCACAAGTCTAATGCATTAGGTTACCATATTGATCTTTACTCTTCAGATTCTGAACACACCTCTGAAAGCAGGGTTTACCGTTCTTTTGACAACCTAACATCTCTAATTAGCTCCAGGGCCCCTTAGTGCAGTAAATAAATCCGCTGAATGACTCAGTCCTTTTTCTCTCTTTTCTTATTGTTGGGTTCCTTAAGCTGTACAAATGTAGTCTATGGTGGAGGGAGGGGTGAGAGCAGAGGGGAAGAGAAGGGGTGCACAGTTGGCCACCTCATTATCCTGCTTCTGCTTCAAGAATAAAAGCGAAACTTTGAAAAAGTATTGATGCATGTTATTTGTTCCTATGTATGGGAAGCATGTGATATTTTGGTACATCCTATGCATGTGCAGTAATCAAGTTAGGGTATTTAAGATAGCTATCACTTTGAAAATTGATCAATTCTTTATGTTGACAACTTTTCAAATCTTCTAGCTACTTTTAAATATATATTGTTGTTAACTATTGTCACCCTACTATGCTGTAGAATATTAGAACTCACTTCTCCTATCTAACTGTAGGTTTGCACCCATTAACCGATCTCTCTTCATTCCCCCCTCTACCCCACACCCTTCCCAGCCTTAGTCACAATAATCCTATTCTCTTACACCTATGATATCCACTTCTGAACTCCTTTTTCCTGGTCCATGAGGTCTTTAAAAGCTATTTCATCGGAAGAAGATTTGTCTGACCCCCTTCCCTATGTAAATGTGGCACATTGTCATACTCTCTCAACACACTCTTATTTCTCTTTATGGAGGTCACCAGATTTTTAATTCCTTTACAAGATTTTCTACTGTTTTATAGGGTGAGGGGTCTATATCTATTTTATTGCCACTTTATCCTTTCACTCCTCAACTGAGTACATGGTAGGTATTCAAAAAAACATTTGTTGAGGCCAGGCATGGTGGCTCATGCCTGTAATCCTAGGACTTTCGAAGGCTCAGGCGGGCCAATCACCTGAGGTCACGAGTTCAAGACCAGCCTGGCCAATGTGGTGAAACCCCATCTCTGCTAAAAATGCAAAAATTAGCCAGGTGTGATGTCAGGAGCCTGGAATCCCAGCTACCTGGGAGACTGAGATTGGGAGAATCCATCCGGGGAGTTGGAGGTTGCAGAGAGCCAAGATTGCGCCACTGAACTCCAGCCTGGGTGACAGAGTGAGACTCCATCTCAGAAAAACAAAACAAAACAAAATTTATTGAATAAGTAGTCCTCTAGCATTTTAATGGCTTTTACTTTCACTTTTGCTACTGGTCCTTATTCATGCATCTACCTACCCATCTATCTGTCCATCTACCCATGCATCTGTGTGTCTGTCCATTCATCTATTCATTCATCCATCTGTCTACCTATCTATTCACACATCCACCTATCCATCCATCCTCATTGAAGACATACTTAAGAGTACTTAGCAATCCTTCCAAAGTTCCACATTCTCCTTTCTATTTTCTTCAGCCTGAAGTCCGAAGTGGTATATGGGTTTGGTGTTAAGGAGCTAATAAATGCTTATCATGAGAATAATAAAAGCTAAGATTTATTTATTGAGTACTAGCCACATGGCAGCCAAGCTCTAAATGCTTCACATGCATTAAGTTAGTAAGTGTAAGAAGCCCTCTGAAGTAGGCATTTGGAATATCCCCACCTTGAAGATGGTGAAACTGAGAGACAGCAGCCAGGGGATCACAGGGAGTAAGGTTGGGATGAATCCCTGGCAAATTAACTCTTAATTCTATATTTCCTACCTTCTTGTTTTCCCTAGCCTGCTGCAAGTCCAGCCTAAGGAAGGAAAGGCCTCATAAATTTAAAATGTTAACTCTCTGGACTGGACACTTTTACATGCCTCATGTTCAACATTTTTTAACTTCAGCATAATACAATTTACCATCATGAGTTTATTTTTGTATATGGTGCAAGGAAGAGGTCCAGTTGCAGTCTTCTGCATATGGCTAGTCAGTTATACCAGAGCCATTTATTGAATAGGGAATCCTTTCCCCATTGCTTATTTTTGTCAACTTTGTCGAAGATCAGATGGTTGTTGGTGTGTGGCATTATTTCTGGGCCCTCCACTCTGTTCCATTGGTCTTTGTGTCTGTTTTTGTATCAGTAGTGCCATGCCGTTTCAGTTACTGTAGCCTTGTAGTATAGTTTGAAGTTGGATAACGTGATGCTTAGAATGTTCTATTTGCTTAGGATTACCTTGGCTCTTCCGGCTTTTTTTTGGTTCCATATGAATTTTAAAATAGTGTTTTTTAATTCCTATGGTGGGAAGAAAGTGTGGATCAAAAAACTGCCCATCAGGTACTATGTTTATTACTTGGGTAACAGAATAATCTGTACACCAAACCCGCCTGACACGGAATTTACCTATATGACAAACCTGCACATGTACCACTGAACCTAAAATAAAAGTTTAAAAATATTACCCTTTTGTTTGCTTCGTTTTACAAGAAAACTGGTTGGCTATCCCTAAAAAGATGCTATTCCTGTCATCTTCACTGAGTGGTCTGTGGGTAAACAAGCATCTGGAGATGAGATTAAGTCCTCATGGTTTAGGATTTTATTATAAACTAATTAAAATGAGCAACATGTTATTATCCAATAAAGAATAGAAGTGATTGATTTTAAATCATAGCCAGGTGCAGTGGCTCACACGTGTAGTCCCATCTGCTTGGGAGGCTGAGGTGGGAAGATCTCTTGAGACCGAGAATTCAAGGTCACCCTAGGTATAGTGAGATGCCATCTTTTAAAAAAAGTTATTAATAATAAAATCATAATCATAATATGTAATCATGCTTAGAGTAAGGATCTGGAAGGATACTCAATATACTAGGATTTCCAGGTTAGAGGAGTAATAGGGGTTAAGGTTAGTGATCAAATGGAACTTTAATCTTGTCCACAATTTTTTTTAACAAAAGGTACTCATGTATTGTGTAATTAAGGGCCTGGGACAAGCTGTGAATTCTGTAATCTTTTCCTTTTCTTTTCTTGCAGCACAGTCTCACTCTGTCACCCAGGCTGGAGTGCAGTGGCTCAACTGTAGCTCACTGCAGCCTCTACCTCCCAGGCTCACGCAATCCTTTCTCCTCAGCCTCCCAAATAGCTGAGACCACAGGTGCATTCCAGCATGTCCCACTCATTTTATTTCTTGTAAAGATGGGGGTCTCACTGTGTTGCCCAGGCAGATCTCAAACTCTTAGGCTCAAGCAATTCTCCCTTCTCCCCCCCCCAAATAGCTGGAACCATAGGTGCATTCCAGCATGCCCCACTCTTTTTTTTTTTTCTTGTAAAGATGGGGGTCTCACTGTGATGCCCAGACTGATCTCAAACTCCTAGGCTCAAGCAATTCTCTCTCCTCCCCCTCCCAAAGTGTTGAGATTACAGAGTTGAGCCAATGTGCCCTGCCTGTATGTTGTTTGAGAAGTCATTTTTTTTCCCCTCCTCTGCATGCCCCTGTTGGCTTTTGCAAAAGAGAAATCATGCCACTCTTTTAGGTAATCTGTGTTCTGTGGAGGGTTTCTAATTTACTTTTAAAATTAGTGGTCCTCGAGATGACTCGTCCCAGTTTTGCCATTGAAAAGGCCCCAAACGTGCATGAGAAACCTACTGTGAAATAGATTTCTAGTTTTGACCTGAGCTTTGTCCCAATGACTTATCTGTGTCAGAGGGGTAGATCCTTCCGAAATGTGCTTTCCATGGATGATAAAGACTAGCCATTTCCCTTCGGCGGCCTCTTTGCATTTTATCATTCCCTGAGCCACCGTTCCAAAGGAAGAGAGACCATTGGGGAAATGATTTTGAGAAGAGGTCTATCAACTCTTCCATTTCTTTTGAACCCCAGATGGCACTTCTCAGCAACAAGGAGACATTTAAGCAAAGAGGGAACAATTTCTATGTAAAACCTAAAACGCTTGGACTCACAGAGAAAGGCGAATTAATCACTCTCTAAAGCCACCAAGGGAGAAAGTGACATGCTCACTAGACACTAGAATACCAACAGTAGCAAGCATTCCACTGGAAGCTTGAAAGGACTTATTTTAGGACAAATAAAAGAAAGGGCTAGTTTTGAAGCTGGTAGGTCATAGCTAAGAGCTCTGGAATTCAGCTCTTTCTAGTTTTTATTCAAAGTTCTCCAGTGCTGGCAGTTTAAGATCACAGGTATTGCATCTTATCCTATGACTCAGTTTCCTCATCTGCACATTGGAAATAATGACAGTATCAACCTCATAGTATTGTTGTGAGCATTAAATTAAATTATACATATAGGAGGGGCTGGCCGCAGTGGCTCACACCTGTAATCCCAGCACCTTGGGAGGCCGAAGTGGGTCACTTGAGGTCAGATGTTCGAGACCAGCCTGGCCAACATGATGAAACCATGTTTCTACTAAAAATACAAAATATTAGCAAGGGAGAGTGGTGCTTGCCTGTAGTCCCAGCTACTCAAGAGGCTGAGGCAGGAGAATCATGCAAACCCGGGAGGCAAAGTTTGCAGTGAGCCGAGATGGCGCCACTGCACTCCAGCCTGGGCAACAGAGCAAGACTCCATCTGAAGAAAACAAAACAAATAAAATGAAACACACATGAAACCCAGTGGATTCCTTAGCACCTAATAAGTAAGAACCCATACGTGTATCATCATCCTCACCATTACTGGAGGTTATTAGCAGAAATTGGTGTTAATAAAGTTTAAATGAACTTGAGTAGATTTGGAATTCCTTTCCAAGTAAAACATTTAAAATAACTTTGAGAGCGAATATACAAATAACTCAAGATGCTAAATCCTTTATAGGTTTGTAAGTGGCCAGGGGATATTTTGGACATCTCCCTTCTTTTTAAGAGTAGGATGTCCTGAAACTCCAGCACCTCACTCTTTTCACAGCCTGTGTCTGTGCACTCTCTATGGAGCTGATTGGACACTTGGGGAATGGCCTTGCAGAAGAAACAGTCCCAGTGTCTTCTTTTCTCTCTCTCTCTCTCTCTCTCTCTCTCTCTCTCTCTCTCTCTCTCTCTCTCTCTCTCTCTCTGTTTCTGGATTTTCACAGCCAAGGGAAAGGCGGGCAGAACTGGAAGCAAGTGGAAATGCTTGGTCTGCCATTCATCTAGGAAGGCAGACGCCTCTAACAAGTTTGAACCTGATAAAGCCTCTGCTTGTGCAAAGAACTTGGGAAGCAGCCAGCACCATGCTTTTTTACCTCTGATTAGTTCTTCCTCCATTTTCTCTTCTGAAATGGAAAAAAAAAAAAAAAAAGACATGGAGTTGAGACAGCAGAGAAAATCCAAAACTGGGTAATTCGGAGCAGCAGACTAGTGACCTGCCTGAGTTTGGGATCATTACCAACACTGCCTGGTTTTCACAGTGACAAATATGAAGGTGGGCCCATGATTAGCGAGAGAGTTATGTTATCTATTTCCTGGCATGCCCTCCCACAGGTTCCCAGTGGAGTTTGGTCACCAATCTTCTGCCTTTGGAGCTTGGGCCCAGATCTCAGCTACCCAGGCCATGGTGGGGAAGAGCCTGGCCTGCCCCAAAGGTGGCCCTTTCAGAGTTTAAGGCCATGGAGATACAATGGAAGTCTTATGTGTCACTTTGCCTTTGACTCCTTGTTGCCTTGGAAACAGAACATGGCTTGTTCATGGTAAACGACCTTGTCATTGATTTTTGTATATGCTCTTAATTATTGTGGCATAGTTATTTATAACCTAATGGGGAAGGAAATCCCAGGAGAAGAGCGTTGTCCTGCTGAATTGTTCTGTAGGGGGAAGGAGAGAAGTTCTGTCCCAAAGAAAAGAGGAGAAAAGGAAAAGAAATTTTTAAACATAATATGAAATGAGATGAAATTTTTAAACATAAATAAATCCTTCTGGAAAACCATTCCCAAGATGCATTATTGCATTATTTAGTACCATGTAGACCCCACTGTGTTTGCTCTCGAAATGTATTTTGGGGGTTTTGTGTAGCTGTGACAGCATTTCCCCACATCTCTTTAGGACTACTGATTGATTCCCTGCATATCCCCTGTAGAACTTTGCAGATAGTTCGTATTTTAGCAATGATTTTGGAATTCACGGCTGAAATAAGGGGCTTTGTGAATTCTCTACTCCTATGATGGTCTTTGAGGAAATTCTGGACCTTTGGATTGGAAGTTTTGGGATTCTGTGAACCATCATTTTCTCTTCATTGGATTTGATATGGTGGTAACAACCTTATAATTTATCATGTACGGAAGTTTAAAACCCTAACCATTGGTTATCTGTTTACCATCACTGTCACTATGTAATAAAGGATTAGAGCTATAAAAATGCTAAAATAGATAATATCCTTGATTATCTACCCTGTGTCAAATACATGAAACCTAACTGCTCAAACTATCATTCGTTGGCCAGGACATCAGCCTCCGCTGGGAAGGAGTTGGCAATGCAGAGTCCCAGACCCTTCCTCAGACCTACTGAACCAGCTCTTGCATTTGAATGAGGGCTCGCCCCTCTGCACTCCTGGTATGGTTTGGCTGTATCCTCACCCAAATCTCATTTTGAATGGTAGCTCCCATAATTCCCATGTGTTGTGGGAGGGACCTGGTGGGAGATAATTGAATCTTGGGGGTGGTTTCCCCCATACTGTTCTCGTGGTGGTGAGCAAGTCTCACTAGATCTGATGGTTTGATAAGGGGAAATCCCTTTCACTTTGTTCTTACATTCTCTCCTATCTGCTGCCATGTAAGACGTGACTTTTGCCTTCTGCCATGATTGTGAGGCCTCCCCAGCCAAGTGGAACTATGAGTCCATTAAACCTCTTTTTGTTTATAAGTTACTCAGTCTTGTGTATGTCTTCATCAGCAGCATGAAAACAGCCTAGTACAACCCCCCTTCCTTCCTACCCCTGTGATTTGGGTGGACATTAAAGTTTTGGAAGCCCCCACTCTAGAGAAATGCCACTCAAACCATGGTCTGCAGACCACCAGTATTAGCATGGCCTGGGAGTTTGTTAGAGATGCAAATTCTTGGTGCCCATTTAGAGCTACAGAAGCAGAATCTCTGGTGGCAGGAACCAGCAATCTGTGCTTTTAACAAGCTCTCTGAGTGGTTCTTATGAATGTTAAAGTATAAGAATCTCTGCTCTAGAGGGAGATCTCATTTTCATTACTCTCATTTCACAGATGAGAAAAATGAGTCAGTCGGAGGAAAAGTGATTGGCTCAGTGCTTAATAAGTGGCTAACTAGGATATGACCCTAGGGCATGTGAATCTGGAGTCCATAGACTTAACTCCTATGCTATACTGCCACTGTGTCTTTGGTCTGTGTTCTCCTTTTTTTTTTTTTTTCTTACCACTCTCCAAAATCCTTATTTATTTATTTTCTATCACCCTACTTATTGGTGGAGTGGAAGTCCCTTGGAATTTGCGGACGTATCTGACTTGTGCATGGCTATTTTGCAATTTGCCATTGCTGGAATATTTAGCAAGCATGAATGGGTCCTGGAGGGCTGTTAAACCACAGATGATCAGGGACCCTGCTTGGTCTAGGGTGCAGCCTGCGATTTCGCATTAGTGACAGGCTCCCAGGGATGCTGGTGCTCGCTTGGCATAGCGAGGGGTTATGCTATTTTTCAAAGGTGAGAGAAGTGTGTGTGTGCTTGAGAGGAGAAGGGGTCGGTCACCATTTACTTTGTGCCTCTTTATGCCCTTTGTTGCCTGGAGTTCTACACACTTCGCAAGCTTTACCTCATTAATCTTCCCCACCCTGGGAGGGCCTGTGTGACGGACACTGGTACCTTTATTTCACAGATGGAGAGGCAGCAGTGCTGAGGGACTCTGACAGGCCCAAGGTCACCTGGCGAGTCCCTTGCATGGACCCAGAATAGAAACGCCACCGCCTGCCACAAACCCCGCTCCTTTGGCTGTTGTGAACCTTTGAGCCCCCAAGCCTATTAAGCCTCTTCATGTCCTCTCTGTCAATGCTCACTTGCACTGCCTCCAAAATTAGCTTTGTGTCTTTAACCCCAGCCTCAGGAGGCCCAGGTTCAAGGTTAGCACTAAGCACCTTTTGAGTTCCTTGTAAGTTGGACGCTGGAATAATTCTAAGTGAAGAGCAATTAATTATAGAAGCATTAGTCCTGCAGAAACGGTTCTTTGGTCTTTTGTTTGTGGTTGCTGCCAAGGGCCATGCACAT
The DNA here is from genome assembly GCF_007565055.1 of Rhinopithecus roxellana. Classification (NCBI taxonomy): domain Eukaryota; kingdom Metazoa; phylum Chordata; class Mammalia; order Primates; family Cercopithecidae; genus Rhinopithecus; species Rhinopithecus roxellana. The sequence continues at coordinate 4,535,852 of NC_044568.1, read as the reverse complement.
TCTCTATATTATCTTTCTCTGCATGCCTTCAGAGTTTATGCATTCATTTCCACCAACGAGCTCATCCTCTGAGACACTTACTACAGATACAGATGTCCAGACACCACATCCAGCTTAAAATCCAGATTCAAGCACTGTTTTACTAACAAGTTCCTCAGGGGACTCTGAGACACACTCATCCCAGAAAATTTCTAAGTGGAGCCAGGTGGATCAGCTTCCAGGTGCACTAACAGTGTTCAACCCTGATTGGCTGGTAAACAATTAGGAGGGATGTGGCTTGGGTTGAGGGATGTGGCTTGGTCGAAGGATGGCCTGGACTGCACTTCGTAAGCCAACTTCTGTAGTTCTGATAGTATTAATTCATGGTTTAAATCAACAGAGGATCGGCTCGGTAGGCGAGTTCCTGGTTCTTCATTGGGCAGAGAATGTTTCTCCAACCAGTTGAGAGTATGTCATGTCGTATGAGTCCAGTGGGCGATGTATTTTAGAATTTGAAATAGGTCGAACCTGATTTGCTTTCTTCATTAGGCAGCACTCACCTAGGGGAATGGAAGAGGGTCTGCCATTTGTTTGAGTTGAGCCATAAACGTTGGCCTGCTTTTTAGCTTGTGGTTCACTGGCATATAGATGATTTCATGACGATGTCAGCAAAGGGTCTATGAGAACACAAGCTACACAGAAATTGACATCGGATAGGGTCCTGTTGCCCATGCAGCCACGGGGAGGTTAGTTCTGAGTGTCTCCATGGTTAATGAAGAATTCAGTTAAGTGACTGTATGATTCTATGTTTATAAAATATACAGAGGAATTAAATCCATAGAGGCAGAATGCTGATTGCTGGTTGCCAGGGTCTGAGGGGATGGGGAAGTGGAGAGCAACTGCCTAATGCTTGTGGGGTTTTCTTTTGGAGTGATGAAAATATTTTGGAACTTGATAGAGGTAGTAACTGTACAACAAGCCGTCACTGAAGTATTCACTTTAGCATAGTAAATTTTGTGACTGTCGCTTCACAAACAGTCACAAAACAAAATTCGTGACTTTCCTTGATTTTGAGAGGAGGCTGTATAGAGGAAAATGCTCTGTGATGTTTATAAAACAAAACAAATAAAACAAACCCTAACCCAACTCTGGGCATCCTTCCCTTTTCTCAAAGACCTCACCCTCATTTTAGAGAACATGAATAACAAATATTTTACTTCCATATTAAAGGAGTTCTCTTCTCTGTACATCATTTATCATCGTAGCAAACAATAAAATGGGTATGAATCATCATCTTTACAAGAACGTGGTGTAACTTAGCCTCATTCTGAATCCAGGAGCCATCTCTAGGTAAAAGAAGATGTGTGGAAGATATGACTTAGGAATGTTGAGCAATATTATTCTTTTCATAAAATAGCAGACTTGACTGTTGGGGATGCTCTAAAGTAATCAACTTCAGCTTCATTGGAATGTGATGCAGGCTTATTGCTTTATTCTAATGTGATGTTTTGGTAGACCTGAGCTTCCTCCATGCACAACACATACACCTTGCACTTAATATACTTTGATTCAGGGTGTATTCAAAGTTCAAGATAATCAGTTTGGATTCTTTTTCTTCTCACATAATAACGAATATTCATTGAGTTGCTATAGTAGGGTCCATACTTTCCATACATTGATCTGTCTTAGCATTACAGCAACACCTTAATGGAGAGACTATTATTGTTTCCATGTTTTAAAGGAGGAATACCAGTTCAGCCATCTTAATTAACTTGCCTAGGTTCACGATGTTTGTCAAAATAGCGAAGTTGGGATTTGAACCCTGGGTGGCCTGAACACCAAAGCCTGTACTGTTACCATCACCCTCTTATAAGAATGTTCCGTAAGTGTTCTTACATGTAAGAAGAGTCTGAGATGAAGAGTTCCAGAGGCATAACGGTGTGGCCAATCCTCCCTATAGGCACAAAGGGATTTCTTTTCGTCTCAAAATTGTCAGCCTCCTATTCTAAAGGTACAGGTTCTTCCTACAGAGTTTTAGGGTCAGATGTCAGTCTTACCCCAAGTCCACCACTTGCTAGCAGTTTGACCTTTGCCAAGCTTCAAAAACCATCTGTGTCCGTTTTCTTCCTCCATAAAATGGGCATAATACTGATTTCCTAGAAAGGCTGTAACAAGCATTCAAAGAAATGGTATTTATGAGAACATGTAAAGGCTGGAGTCTCCGGACCCACTCTCCTACTTTCCCCTTCTTTGTCCTCAAAACAGCAGGCACCTTCAGTGGGTGTAGGCCTCTGGATCTCCATCCTTTCTCCACTGAATAATCACATGCAGATAATTGTAAAAACCACAGAGCATTTTCTTGTACACGGTGTCCTCCTCCTGAACCAAGTTGTTAGCACCCATGTGTAACTTTATTTTTTCTCATAAGGCAGCCTGGAAACAACGAATTTATTGGGGCATGACGGTTTTTTGTATCTTCTGCTTTTTAAATTATTATTTTATTATTTTTACTTTTTTTTGAGACAGAGTTTTGCTCTTGTTGCCTAGGCTGGAGTGCAATGACATGATCTCAGCTCACTGCAGTCTCCACCTCCCAGGTTCAAGTGGTTCTCCTGACTTACCCTCCTGAGTAACTGGGATTACAGGCACTGGCCCCCACGTCTGGCTGGGCTCACACCTGTAATCCCGCACTTTGGGGGGCTGAGGCGGGTGGATCACCTGAGGTTAGGAATTTGAGACCAGCCTGGCCAACATGGTGAAACCCCATCTGTACTAAAAATATAAATTATTTTTATTGTCGTGGAACACTCCTACCCCTGCCCAAATCCTGCACATATCCACAGCTGCCCTTGCCCTCATCTGCTGGGGCAGCTGCAGTGGGAATCTGTGGGGCCGGATTGTCCATTCCTGGGAGGTGATTTTTCAGCCAGCCCAGGAATAAGTGCACTACAGTAGGCCTGGCTCTCGGAGGCCCAGGATGGGAGATGATTATTTTGGCTTGATCACATTTCTTGAGAGCTTCACATTCTAATAATTAAAACCCAAAATGCTGTGACTGTTGCACTGGCTGCATTTTGTTTCCTATGTGTGTAGCAGAATGGTCTGATTTCCTTCCTCATAATTCAAGTATTCTTAACATCAGTATGAATTTCGGCCTGAAGGAATTTATTAGGGTAATCTTCCCTCTTTCAGCCAAAAAAAAAAAAAAAAAAAAAAAAAAATGCACCCAGAAATGCATTTAGTAGAAACCTCTAGAGACAAGTAATATTCTTTTTTTTTTTTTTTTGAGACGGAGTCTCGCTCTGTCGCCCAGGCTGGAGTTCTGTGGCTGGATCTCGGCTCACTGCAAGCTCCGCCTCCCGGTTTTATGCCATTCTCCTGCCTCAGCCTCCCGAGTAGCTGGGACTACAGGCGCCCGCCACCTCGCCCGGCTAGTTTTTTGTATTTTTTAGTAGAGACAGGGTTTCACCGTGTTAGCCAGGATGGTCTCGATCTCCTGACCTCGTGATCCGCCCATCTCGGCCTCCCAAAGTGCTGGGATTACAGGCTCGAGCCATCGCGCCCGGCCGAGACAAGTGATATTCTTTCTTCCTTTCTCCTTTCTTCCCTCTTTCTGTCTTTCCTTCTTAGAAAGAATGTTGCAACATCATTAGGTCTCTAGTAAGGGTTTGTTAATTTTTCTAAGAAATTATCTTTAACACTATGTAAACTCAGTCTTTATTTCATATGATCAGATTTAAGTTGGTGCTTCAGTCTCTGTAAGTCTTACAAGGGTATCATTTGCAACAACATAAATCATCGAATTGCATGTCAACTGCTGAGGACATCTTTCTCTGCACAGGAAAATTTCCTTTCAGGCAGGTAGATCTGGATATTACTTTCAGGATAATCCTCTCTCTCTCACCACCCTCCTACCCCTTCTATCGGCTCACCGCACGTCTTCCTTCTCCCTCTCTCTTTCTCTACCTCTCATTTTAATGTAAAACATTGACTTTCAGGTAAGATTGTTCCCTTGTGAATTTTATAGAACGGTTACTGGATCATTTTCGCCTTGATTTCCAAGTGTGTTACCTTTACCTTGACTTGCTGAATCACAGCTGTTAAACTGTATCTCATGATTTTCATTTTAGGGTAGACCCTGGTTTTTATTAGAGAATATGTTTATCTTTTCTAAGCCTTGTGTCCTGCCTTGTAGGACAGGGTTGGGGTTGGAAGTGACTTTGGGTCATTTGGGGATTTTTTTTAGAAGAAAGTGATGGAGTCTGGGAATTTCTCTGTAGGCTTCTTAAAATGCTCACGGCCATTCTAATGCTTTTCCTTGGTTCAGTCTTGTAAGACTTACGTAATTGTGAGCAACCATAGTGTGTTCCCCTCTTTTGGACAATGAAGGGATTTAAAATAGAGATCAGAGTTGGACACTGGTTGCTGATTTAAGAGATGAATGATACCACTTTGTGTCAGGTATGTGAGAACATACAATATTTGCTCAGTGGGTAGTGGGATAAGCCAATTCCATCCAAGTCATTCAGCCTAAGAATGAAGAGGAGGCTTGAGGTCTGAACCCTGTGGGTTTAATTCTGTCTCTGACAGTTACCAGGTTTGTGACCTTGAGCAGTTACTTTCACTCTGCAGTACTCCTATGACAAAAGATGGGAGAAGTGATAACGGTATTCCCTTCATAAGTATTTTTGTGAAAGTTAAATGAGATGACACATGTAAGAGATGTAACTTATGTCTGATGTATCATGATCACACAATAATACTATTATAACTTATTAAATTGATTATTACTGTTGTTGTCAGTCAGGCTAGGTTCATGCTGTAGCAAACATCCCCCAACTTTTCAGGTACTTAACAGCATCAAAGTTGATGCCTTGTTTATACAAAGCCGTAAACAAGTTTTCTAGATCAAGTGATAACAAGTAGATTGAGGCTCCTTCCATCTTCTGACTCTGCTATTTCCTGGATTCTGTCACCCTGGAATCATCCAGCCAACAGACAGAAGCAAGAGCCAGTGAGCTAAGGATCTGGGGGTGGGACATGTGGAGGTCAGGTCTGGACCAGACATGCCCCACTTCTGCTTGCATGCCATTGGCCAGAACCAGTCATGTGACCTCCATTTCACCCCATGGGAGCATGGGAAAGAGTCTCACTGGGACCCCAGATAGAGGAAACAGGATTGGTGAGGTCCACCTGCCGTAGGGTTACTTTTTGGTAACTGAACTTCCCCTTTTTTGCTCTGTTCCAATTTGGAAGAAACTTTTCTTTTGACTCTGGGCTATTACTTCTCCCTACCCATTGGGGCTCAACCTCTGTGGTCTCAGCTCATTGTCCTCTTCCTCTGTTCCACGTTCTTGCCTTGACCCTACAGAATTTCAACACTCTGGTCCTCAGCCTAGCGGTATTGTCCACTCTATCCTGACTAGCAACAGTCACTGTCTTCTAATTAGGGACATCATAGGTTTCCCCCAGTTGAAAAAAAAACACACACATACACACCTAATGTTATATTTAATTGACAGACAACAATTGTATATATTTCTAGGATACAATGTGATCTTTTGCTATCTGTGTGCAATGGGGAGTGATTAATGGTTCCATTTAAAACCTGCTTCTTAAGTATAAGGAGAATACACTTCATCAATACTCTTTCTATTGCAATATTAAGGGAAACCTTTAGAACTTAAAGTATAAATACCTGCTTCCAAGAGTCAAGTGACACTATCTTGGAAATAAAGTAATATTCAAAGTAGGTTTTTAAAATTGTTTTATAGAGGTATAATTTATATAACATAAAATCCACCTTTTTCAATTTTACAATTCAATTATCTTTAGAAAATTTACAATCTAATTTTAGAATACTGACATCTCCTTAAAGAGAGCCCACCTCCAAGCCCATCTGCAGTCAGTCTCTGTTCTCACCCTGAGGCCCAGGCAACCACTAATCTATTGTGTTCCTAGCAGCATAATTCAAAATAGCCCAGAAGCACAAGCAGTTGAAATGTCCATCAACTGGTGAATCAACAAAACTTGCTGTATTTTTATACTATAATACACTTCAGCCAAAACAAACAAAGAGATAAAACAAAAACACAGAATACAAATACAAGCTACACCACATAGATGGAACTCAGACAACATTATGCACATATTATGCAAAGTGAAGGAAGTCAGATACAAAAGACCATTTATTATGAGATTCCTGTTTATGAAATGTCCCGAAAAGGCTGACCTAACGTTGATTTTGATTGGAATTTTCCATTAGGTAAATACCTAGAACTTTCTGTTCTAGGAGCCTGAACTACTCACATGGCTTGGGCCTTTGGGGCTAATTCTCTTTAATATAAGAATGGCTAATTTGCCACTTCCTAGATTTGCTTTGTCATTTTGTCTACCGGTGGAAGAAAATCAGAAGCCAGGAAGGAGATGGTGGCCTTGCCAGAGCCATATTACAAAGGAAACTATCTTACAGCTCATCATTTCTCTCCCGCCTATATCTTGTTTGATTTCTCAAAGCCCGCGTGGGACCACCCTCCATTTTTAAGTTACTATGTTGGAGAATATGTTCAGTGTCTACTGGGACCTGGTGGCGGGCAGGAATGTTTAAGCTGATCATTTGTTTTAAACATAATCCATTTGTAACGCGTGATTCATCTATTGCTAGAAGGTACTTGGCATCCTTTGCAAATACCGTGACTCAAACTGTGACAATGTTTATTGCTCAGAAGGTAAAAAAATAATCAGAGTTTTCTTCATCAGAATTATCACAAATTCCACATTTTTGGAATGGAAGATAATGACATCTTAGCCTATTTAAGACTGGCATTCTAGAAGGAGGCGTGCTGATGCAAGCAAAACCAAAACAGTCCCCAAAATTAACCTGTTTTAGAAATGAGCATCCAAATGTCCCCGAAAGTTTTATGGTTATTTTCATGGATACCAACTTTTATTGTATTTTTTTGTTTTTCTGTTTGTAAAATATTATATACTAATTGAGAAAAACTTGGAAAATAGAAATATGTATATATAAATGAATTCCCTTGTCATTCCTATGTCTAGAATACTTAATATCATCATTCTGGTGGGTTTACCTTTTATTTATTTTTTCCTGTATATACGTGAGAACTCAGGGGCTCAATTGGGCTCAAATTGTATATGTTACTATACCCTGCTATTTTTGCTTGACGTTTAATTATGGACATTTTCCTCCATGTCATTAAATATTCTTCAAAAAGATAAACTTAATGGTCATAGCAACCCATCATTTTTGGATACAACGTCCCACTTGCCACTCCTCAGCTGTTTACACTAATATTATTTTAGTCTTTTTTTCCCCATCATAGTTAAAAGCTGAACTGAAAATTTGCAAGCGGAGATGGTTGAGCACTTCTCTATTTCCCTTCAATGGCTCTTAAAAATAAAATAACTGGCTCCAGGTATAGACAATATAAAGGACTGAAATTGTCACTATTGACTTCTTTATTAAGAATCAGGTAGTTTCAGCCGGGCCCAGTGGCTGACACCTGTAATCCCAACACTTTGGGAGGCCTAGATGGGCCAAATCAGGCATTCCAGACCAGCCTGGCCAATATGGCAAAACCCCATCTCTACAAAAACAAATTAGCCAGCCTTGATGGCGGGTGCTCGTAATCCCAGCTACTCCACCAGGGAGGCTGAGGCAGGAGAATCGCTTGAACCCGGGAGGGGGAGGTTGTAGTGAGCCAAGATGGTGCTACGGTACTCCAGCCTGGGCAAAAAGAGTGAGTCTCTATCTCAAAAAAAAAAAAAAGAAAAAAAAAAAAAAAGTCAGGTAGTTCCATGCTCTTATAAATAAAGAATAAGTAAGTACTACCTTAGCACATAAAAATGGGTTGACCTTCAATGAGGCGGTCATGGACTTTCATTCAGAAAGACCTTAGGAAAGTCTCTTCATTGCCAAGGGGTATGGTCCATCTCATGGAAGTATGCATATCATAAGGCATTAAAATGCCCCTCTTTCTTTTCTTTTCTTTCTTTCTTTCTTTTTTTTTTTCTTTTTGTGATGGAGTCTCGCTCTGTCGCCCAGGCTGGAGTGCAGTGGCCTGATCTCGGCTCACTGCAAACTCCACCTCCCAGGTTCACGCTATCCTCCAGCCTCAGGCTCCCAAGTAGCTGGGACCACAAGTGCCCGCCACCATGCCCAGCTAATTGTTTTTTGGTATTTTTAGTAGAGATGGGGTTTCACTGTGTTAGCCAGGATGATCTCGATCTGTTGACCTCATGATCCGCCCGCCTCTGCCTCCCAAAAGGTTGGGATTACAGGCATGAGCCACCGTGCCCGACAGCCCCTCCTTCTTTTAAAACATTCCTGCAGTCACGCTGAAGAGTGCTGTTTAGAACATTTGAGTGAAGTAAATATAATCAGCATGCCCAGAAAAGAGCTGTTTTAACTGCCTCCTCTCCTGTTGCTGCTAAGATGAACACAGTCCTTGGAAACTGGTGGTTGTGCCTTTGCTGTTTTGGTTTTTTATCCATGGGCCTTGCCATTGGTTTCTTCTGGGTCCCCATCTGTGGCCTCTTTGCTTATCGTGGCCGGGTGACCTCCTAGTACCTGATAATATCTATAGTGGGTCTGCTAGGGAAGGCTTGCAGTCTCCCTTGTCACTACCCATGAAGTGACCCTCCAGGCAAGTCACTTTCCTAACACAGCATTAATAGGTGTTGCTTCTTTGAGATAAGCTCTTTCTTATCCACATGCTCAGGGCGTATGTCTTTGTGTTTTTTTTAGTAAGACACAATCCTCTGAAGCTAAACTTAATCTGCAGAGATGTCAGATGATAAATTTGTCCCCTAGTATAGTGTCATAATATATCCTCTACATATTAATTAAAATGAAGTGAGGTATTGCTTTTCTGACAATATTAGTTGAGGCTGCTTTCAATACAGGATTAATAGATGTATGGAAGCATGGATGGATGGATAAATAGATGAATTGGTGAATGAATTGGTGGATGGGTGAAAGGATGACTAGATGCATGGGTGGATGGATGGGTGGGTGGGTGGTTCGATGGATGGGTGGATGGATGGGTGGGTGGATGGATGGACAGGTGGATGAATAGCACTTTCTAGATCTTACTATCTATACCTTACTTTGAGCACTGAGAAGGAAATAATTAATAGTTGATTCTATTAATTTATGCTGCCACCACTTCCCTGGAAATGGAACGTCAGAGTTTTAGCCTTACTTCCTCCAAACAGTCATTGCCTTTCTTGCCTTATCAATTAAGATTAGGCTTGAAAAAAATCCCACCTGTGATGTCACACACAGCTACCTTTTGCTGTTAACTCTGATGAAAATATTAGGCTCACTATTAATATCAATACTTAATGGATCGTAAGTATCAGATATCAAATGAAGAGACCAACACACATGTATTACTTCTTAAAAAAAACTTTAATGACTAGGAATGTATTGTAATATGGGTGATCCCTAAATTTAATGTAATATACGTGTCTCTGTTCTTTTTTAGACCCAAGGTTTTTCTCCTTGAGATAAAGAATGATGCTCGGGGTAGTATATCAGAGCGGTTACAGAAGAGGGCCCTGGAATCAGCTTTCTGAGTTCTGACAGCTCTGTCATTGGGCACTCATGTGACAATGGATCATTGTTTCCTATTCTGTGAAACAGAGATACTAACACTTGTGAGGTGGTTGCAATATGAGAGTGGAAGAATGCAACACAACGATGGGTTTAACCAAGTGCCTGTCACACAGTAAATGCCGCTACAGGGTAGGTGGTGCTGTGCTATTATGTGGCATTATCATCATTTCCATTATTATTAAATAGTAGAAGTTGGGATGGATTAGGAAGCAGGCACTCAGAAAATATGGTGAGTTTATAAATGTTCTTTGGGGCAATAAATTGTCACACAGTTGGTGGCTTAGCACGACATTTATTCTTTCACAGTTCTAGATGACAGAACTCTGAAGTCACATAGAGGAGCTGGTGGGGCCTTGCTCCTTCTCAAGGTCCTGGGGGAGTGTCTGCTTCTTCCTCTTCTAGCTTCTGGTGGGTGCTGCCCTTGACTGTCTTGGGACCACATCCCTGGCTCCTTCCAATCTATGTCCCTATCTTCACATTTCCTCTTCTGTACGTGTCGGATCTCCCTCTGCTCTCTCTAATAGGGACACTTGTGATTGTATTAATATTTCGGACCCACCTAGATAATCCAGAATAATCACCCCATCTGAAGATCCTTGATTGAATCTCATCTGCAAAGACCCTTTTCTCTCATAAGTTAACATGTACCGACTACAGAGATTAGGCCCTGATATCTTTGGGTAGTGATTATTCAGCTTAATACAGTGGGTTAGAAATACAAGTTGATTTTCCATTGTACAAGAATGGGGGTTTAGTCTCAATGGTTTTATCATGCCATGGACATAACCACTGTCAGTATCAGTGGGGGCGTTTTCTGAATTGTGCCTTCGGTTTTCTGCGAGCTCATTGCCCCCTTTCCCCTTTAATATTTTAGTAGAGCTTAAATACACAAAAAAATGCCTGCAGCAAAAAGAATTTCTTGATCATCTTTGGATCAATATGTAATATTTATGTTATATTGAATCTTCATGCCATATTTCAGGTTTAACTTCTCTGTCAATTTTGAAATGATCTGTGGTAAATTCCATATTGGAAAGACGTGGGTCTCCTCTACTGACTTATTTTCTTCTTCTTGTTCCCTGAAAAGCCTTTCTTATCACCCCAGGAATTGCAGAAAGATGTTTTTTCACTCATGAGGCATAACATAGTTAGTCGATGATATATTTGTTATAAAAAACTCTATTTCCATTGTAGTCCAAACTTAAATTTCCCTAGCAAATTTCATTTGCTTTCTCTATTTTCGAGTGCACTTAAAAATACATTTGTAGTCACGATTGCCTGGGTAAGTTATAAATCCTAGATATTAGAATTTTTATGCTTTAGAAATAATAAATGAGGGCTTACCAATTAAAGATAAAAAATTACTTGACTGGGGATAGTAGAATATTTTATCAGTATTATTAAAATTTAAGGGCAGCTGAAATGCCACAGGAATCTTTGTATAACATTTAAGTTTAAAAAGTTGGCTTAAGGATAAGTTACATTCTTTTCTTCAATTTTACATCAAATAGGATATTATATAAATTTTTTAAAAAAGAGCACAAATCTTGTTGAACTGAATCAAATACAGAGCTTTTCTCCAGTTGTAGCCCTGTAGTTTTACCTTTTATGCTTGGAAATCACTTTTTTATGTATCTTGGGTATCTAATAATTACCATTATCAATCACTTTATCAAAATAATAATACCACACATGGAATAAATAACCTCATGTGATTTGTTATAAAACCAAGGATTTAAAAAATTAATGTATTTAATCTATCAGCACATCTACTGTCTATGGATAAGGGTATGTTTTGTGGATGATCACAATAGGTTTTTCACTGTAATTTTTGGTTTTCTGTATTTTCTTCATTTTTTTTTTTTTTTTTTTTTTGGTTCATTATTCTTTTAGCTCTCTGGTGCCCTGGCTTTTTCTCTGTAGGTTATTGTGACTTCTTTGCAGCATCATCAGAATTCTCTATAGCTTCATAAATAACCTCTGTGGAAATTGATGATTGCTAGAGAATAGCACAGAATTCTAGGTAGGCACTGAAAAAATTATAAAATAAAATAAAAGATCGCCTTTTCAGAAGATGATCCTATTAGGAGAAGCAGAATTCTGTATCCTGCACAAACACAATTGATACCTAAGTAGTGTGCATTTTTAAGCAGTCATTTGTGAAATGATGTGGACTTAATGGCAGATTAAAACAACTACCTGCTGGGCTGTTTCAAAAAACAAAACCCTCCAATTAAGATGGATCCATGAGAATGTGAAATCAATCCACCATAACATTGAGCATTTTCTGTGTGAAGGACACTCCACGAGTGGCATGAAATAGGAGTGGAGGGGTTGGATATCATGTCAGTCCTCAAGAACTGTGTAATCCGGAGCAGTGGTTCTCAATGGCAGACAGTTTTGCCACCGTCCCCTCCCCCGCCAAGAGAACACTAGGCCATGCCTTGAGACCTATTTCATTGTTGCGACCAGGGAGGCAGTGCTGCTGGCATTAGTGGGTAGAGGCCAGACATGTTGCTCATAATCCTCCAATGCACAAAACCAGCCCCCACCACAAAGAATTACCTGGCCCGAAATGTCAAGGGTGTTGAGACTGCAAAATGCTAGTGTGGAGTAAGGGAAAAGCATGTGCAGAAAATGGTATTTCAAGGAAGTCATGATAGGTACCAGCATATTTATGAGGGTGCAGCAGAAGGAAGAGATTCTTGTGGGTTATACAGGCGTGGAATGGGGAGGTCAGATCTCGTGCTAGACTTAGGAAGTGTGATTTGCCTTGAAGGATGGGCAAGAGAGAGAGGGAGAGAGCGTGAGGGCATTTCACAAAGAAAAATGGCAATACAAGAATGATATTCATAATTCTCAATGGAAAGTACGCCACATACACTGACTTGCTGGAACAGATGCCTTATCAGTCAGAACAGAAATGCAACGTCACCCCATTGTTGGACATACAGGTGTCATATCGGCCTTGGGAAAACCACTCTTTCTCAAGATTCAATCAGCTGTCTTGTTAGAACTAGTTTTGTGGTAAACTGAAATGGGCTTATTTTCTTGAAGCCCTTGAATAAGAAAGTTGGACTTTACTTGATACACAGAGTGGGCTGTGAAACTCCCAAAACCTTTTGAGTTAAGGAGTTTCTAAGAAAGTTTGTCATCCTACTTTCACCCACTTTGTCAGTGAATTTCTTAAAGGGATATTAAGTGTATGATGGAATCTTCTTGTAGGCATGTCCCATTGGAGTTATAGAGCAAAACCCCAGGACTGTGGTTTTTGACAGACGTCTCATCAAAATAAACTGGGTATTTCTCATGTGAGTCATTGGTGGTGGCAGGGCAGGAGAAACCTGTGACGATGAAGGCAGTATTTTAAGGAATTTAATTCTGGGGCAAAATGCAGAATGATTTGGAATGAGAAGAAACAAAGGAAGACTTTTTAAACATTGTTTGGATGTAGGTAGTGGGCTCAGAAATTCAGACATACGTTAGAGGTGTGATTACTAAAGAATCAGTACCATCTAAACTCATCTTCTTTTAAGTGATCTGACAAAAAGGCATAAGTGTATGGATTGATATAAATAATTCACATACAATACTTGGCCCAGGGGAGAAGTGGTTTTGGACTTAAGAAACATATGCTAAAGGTGTGATTATTAAAGAATCGTTAAAACCTAATCTCTCTCATTTTCCATTTACTGATCTGATAAAAAAAAAAAAAGTCGTTGATGTTATAGATTGAATGAAATATTTCACATAAAACACTTGGCCCAGTGAAAGAGTGGTTTTGAAGCCGATAACTGGTATATTCCAGACCAGTTACCTAGCTGGAGCCAATTAACCATTAAGTTCTTCATTGTTATGAAGAAGATAATACATTTTGTGGACTTTAAGAACTTCTACTGTAAGGATTATAGGATGAAATGCAGGTAAGAATTGAGAATAGTGTCTGAAATCTTGTCAGTGTTCAATAAATGAATATAGTAAATGGTACTTCAAATGTTTATTCAATATGTGCATTCTAATAGAGAAATAAAAGTTTACCTTGACATGTTGAGTAGTAGTCACTTGAGTTATAAAGGTGCATTAAAGAAGTCAGAGGCCGGACGTGGTGACTCATGCCTGTAATCCCAGCACTTTGGGAGGCCGAAGTGGGCAGATCACATGGGTCGGGAGTTCGAGACCAATCTGGCCAACATGGAGAAACCCCGTGTCTACTAAAAATACAAAAATTAGCCATGCATGGTGGTGCATGCCTGTAATCCCAGCTACTTGGGAAGCTGAGGCAGGAGAATCGTTTGAACCCAGAAGGCAGAGGTTGTGGTGAGCTGAGATCGTGCCATTGCACTCCAGCCTGGGCGACTAGAGCAAAACTCCATCTCAAAAAGAAAAGAAAAGAAAAAAGACAGGGAGCAAGTTCTGAGGTAAGAGATGGAGTGGAATCGTTTTTACATGCCCAGAGTTTGATGTAAAGAAGGGAGGTGTCTGAGTGAAATACTTAGCAGGCCTTCAGAGGATGTTACATCTGAGAGATCAGAGCGGGTTTGACTGGTTTGGAAATCTTTGTAGAGGGGAGTTGGAATGTGTTGGAAAGTAATTTACTGCATCAGCTTTTAAGTCTGTCCTGTTTATCGTTTGCATGTATAACTTCATTTGGGCCTAGAAGTGTTAAGGAAGCACCACTGAAGCCAAGATAAATCTATGAGACAGCTATTGCTACCGTGGTTCTGTGTAACAAACCATCCTGAAGTGTAGTTCCTCACATACTTTGCTTACTCACGAGTCTGTAGAAGAGTAAGCATGTGAGAGCTATGTGGCTAGTCCGGACTGGATTACAGACTCCAAGATGCAAGTTGAGTTCACATCTGCCCTGGTGTCTTTCATCCTCCTTGGATCAGAATTCTTTGGACATTTTCATCTCTTGGTGAATTACAGATGGACAAGAGGGTGAGGCCGATTGCAAAAGGACATTTTAAGCCTCTGCTCACATCACTTCCTCTAACCTCGCATTGGCCAAAGCAAGTTATGTGGCCAAATCCAAGGTTAAGCGTCAACATAGCCACCATGAGGCTATGATACTGATGTGAGTGTTAATACTACTTCAGGGAAGTAAAGAGCCAGAAGAACGACAGCGACATAAAAGGAAATTTTTCTGGGTGATGAAAAGTGCAAGATTTTGTGTGGACTTGTTGATGGTACTGTGGCAGCCATCCTGTGGACATGGTGAGATGGCCAGAAGCATCACAGAGACACGGCTATTGAAGCAAAGGCAGAAATTGCCTGTCTCCACATTTGTTCATATTGAGGTCGTGAAGTCGTGCTCTCTGTTCCTCACAGTGAAGAGCAAGACTAAGGACACCATAGGGGTATGAAGAGGGAGAAAAGAAGAAATTGAAACTGGACCTTGGGATTCACCCACATTTGGAGTATGGGGGTGGCAGAATGGCTAGCATGTAACATGTGCTAGAAATGTTTGTTGTCTTGAATTGATTTGAAGGAGTCAGAGAGGCCATGGTCCCTGTGTCTCTTTACATCTATTATTCCATTGCCAGGCCATTCTCCTTTGCTCCCATCCCAGAGAAACCTGTATCCCCAGTGGCATAATAATGACATTGCATTATTACGATCTGACACCCTAGGGCTGGTATCCAGCTGTTCTAAATAGAGCGGGTTTCTGTCAAAGAGATTTCACTTAGGACTAAGCATGACTATTCAAACTACTGCCACCTGGGGAGAAAGTCTTTATTTACCATTCTTTCTAGTTGTCAATCTCTAGATAGGTATGTACTCATTATTTTTTTTCCTCCCTTCATCTCTCATATTCACAAAGAAAAAAGTTTTGTGTTATTACAGAATGATCTGATTTCAGTGATGAAATTCTTCTCTCGCTGGTCACTTTACAGTTAGATTCTTGGATGAATATTATTTCCATGTTATGCAATTAAGAGTGATATCTCATCTGATTTCAGTGAGGAAATTCTTCTGTCGTTGGCCATTTTACAGTTAGAGTCTTTGAAGAATATTATTTCCATCTTATGCAATTAAGAATAATATCTCATGTGGCATTAAATTGTTGGACTGCCTTTGAAATTGAAGGCAGTGAGAAAATTCTAGCATGAGCATCACCATTTTGTGTGTACGTAGCTTTTTGGATCTCATTACTTACAGTATAATAAGGCAATAGTTGCTGCAGTTATATTTATAGTTGTTTATTTCTCGTTTTTATAATGGAACTTGCCAGTTAGAATCAATAGCATAAAAGTTTTCTTGGAGAGGGGTGTAACTTGTGGACTACTAACACTGCCTTTAGTTCAGTCTTTCTGATACTGTTTTTATGAGGC
Source organism: Rhinopithecus roxellana (assembly GCF_007565055.1). Lineage (NCBI taxonomy): Eukaryota > Metazoa > Chordata > Mammalia > Primates > Cercopithecidae > Rhinopithecus > Rhinopithecus roxellana. The sequence continues at coordinate 4,519,898 of NC_044568.1, read as the reverse complement.
AAATAATGATATGCTTGCCTTGTCTGTTGGCAGCAAACCCCTTTGAAATGTATGTTAGAATGTATTAACGTTTAGGATGACTAATGGCTGGTGATGCAGGACAGGCAAGTCCAAAAGCTGGGGCTTAGCCTGGGAGGATTCTTGGCTTCCCCTAGAAAAGAATTCATGTGCAAGCAGGTGGTGTTAGACACAATCCTCTATTGAATGATACAGCTATTTGCAGAGGAGGGCTAACTCATAGGCGCTGCACCCAGAGTCGGCCACATACGGGCTATTCACAACTATATTTATACCCACTTATACCCATTTTCAGTTACATGCAAATTAAGGGACAAGTTAATGCAAACTGAGGGGTGGGTTATTTAGAACTTTGTAGGAAAGGAACAGTAACTGCCAGGTTGTTGTCATGGAAAGGGGTGGCAACTTCCAGATGATTGGCATGACATTTGTAAACTGTCCTAGCACTAGTGGGTGTCTTCTGCTAATGAGCAGTGAGGGTATCTGGGTATTGCTTTCATCACCATTTACTAGTTCCTGCCGTTTTGTTTTTACTTCTTCCTGTCAGGATCCGGAAATGCATCCTGCCGGTCTCCTACCTAACTAGAATTCTTGTAAGAAATAGTTGGCATAATGTGGAGTATAAATTTCAAGTTTTAGGATTTCACTGCCCCTTAGAATTTAATAAGTACGAATAAAAGGCTTGCATAGGATTGCGTGCTTTACACTTTTCCAGAGAAAAGGCAAAAGGAGGTGTTTATTATGACGATAATTTTATAAAATAAAGTGAATTGAAGCCATATGCAATAGTGAGGATGTCTTAATAGAGTAGCCGTTTAATGGATTTGTGCATGTTGGTTAGCCCAAGGACTGGGCTACAGTGAGATCTGTACTTGTCTGCATAATATCCATTTTTTTCCCCCTCTGTTCTTGCGTGGCAGCCAGGTGGTATAAGATTGCTGAGGTAAATTCCAAGTATAGCATCTCATTACTCTAAGCTAGCGGTCAGCAAACTTTTTCTATAAAGAGCCAGGAGTTTTGTCTTGTGGGCCGAATAATCTTTCTTGTAACTACTTACTTTATTTGCAAAGTTTATTTACCAAGCTACACAGTGGGCTGGATTTGTCTTGTGGTCATAATTCCCCAGTCCCTGGTCTAAATTACATATGATAATCTCCAGGGTCTCAGGCCTCTGCCCTCCGGGAGCTGTGGTATTCTCCTGGCCCACACAGATTTGTTAAGGAATAGGAAAGTAATACTATGTGCACTAGCGAGATATAAATATCTCTTTCCAATACCCAAAGGATTATAAATCATTCTGCTGTAAAGACACATACACACCTATGTTTATTGCTGCAGTCTTCACAATAGCGAAGACTTGGAACCAACCCAAATGCCCATCAATGATAGACTGGATAAAGAAAATGTGGCACATATACACCATAGAATACTATGCAGCCATAAAAAAGGATAAGTTCATGTCCTTTGCAGGGACATGGATGAAGCTGAAAACCATCATTCTCAGCAAACTAACACAGGAACAGAAAACCGAACACCACATGTCCTCTCTCATAAATGGGAGTTGAATAATGAGAACAAGTGGACACAGGGAGGGGAACATCACACACTGGGGCCTGTCAGGGTTTGGGGAGCTGTGGGAGGGATAGCATTAGAAGAGATACCTAATGTAGATGACAGGTTGATGGATGCAGCAAACCACCATGGCACATGTATACCTAACAAACCTGCACGTTCTGCACATGTTTCCCAGAACTTAAAGTATAATAATAATTTTTAAAAAGCTGTTAAAGTTTTCTTATTACAAAGAAGTCTGTAGGAAGATACTACCATGCATTGCAGTGGATATTTTCTTGCATGTATATGATAACCACAACTGCTGCAACCACTTACCCACCTGCTTGGAGATGAAGCCAGTGCAGGTGAGGAGAGGAGCAGAGTGAAGAGAAACTTCTGAAACTAAAAATATCTGCTAGCTTGTGTGAATACTAGAGTGCCTAGGGTTTCCTCTTATGTGTGAGAGCATCTTTCATTGCCATTTTAATCAACTTTGAGTTGGGCTTATTCTTATTTGCAAGTACACGTACCTCAGCTGACAGGAGAGAAAACAGAATCCCCATTAATAAGATATTACTAGGAACTTAGAGATGTGGGACAGCAGAGAAGAGATGAAATTGGGAGACAGAGAGAGAGAGAGAGTGGAGGCTCTACAGTAAAAGATATTGAGATAATCTCCATTGGCAGATGCTAGAAGTCCTTTCAAGAGCTAGAGTATTAAACATCTAATTCTGAATAGGGTGCGTGTTCAAGATTTTAAATTCCTCTGCAACTCCAAACTTCAGTAAAGTCGGATGCTCTCACCAAAGCCTTCCTGGAGTAGTTGTAGATAAACAAAGGCTGAGATGCTGAATTCCATTCTTGGGTAAGCTAGACTGAAACAGAAGGGAGTCTCTATGAGAAAGGTGAGCGTTCAGAGGGTAAAAAATTAAAGCCACAAATTACTATGAGTGTGTAAATTCCTATGAATTTGTGGACATCTTTGGAAGTATGCTAAACATACAAAAAATGCATGACAGTTACCTTTAAAAACTCGGAAGACCGTTTCACCTTCCTTTCCAAGTTCGTCATGCATTTCAAGTGATCAGAAAAAGAACAGTTATGTTCACCGTACAGTATTAGATCACCTTTCATGGTTTGAATGGTTCTGCTCCAAAATTCTGGTGTTGCCAATGTCATAGGATTAAGAGGTGGGGCCGTTCAGATGTGATTAGGCCATAATGGCTCCTCCCGCATAAATGGGATATAACCCCTTGTAAAAAGAGGCTTTTGGTAGCATTTGGCTCTCTTGGCCTTCTGCCTTTTGTGGTGTGAAGACACAGCATTCCTCTCCTCTGGAGGATGTAGCTTTCACTCAACAACTGAGTCTACTGGCACCTTGGTCTTGAACTTCCCAGCCTCCAGAACTGTGAGAAATACCTTTCTGTTCTTTATAAATTACTCATTCTCAGTTATTTTGTTATAGCAGCACAAAATGGAGTAAGACACCATCTAAGAGGAGTTAGCTTTAAAATATTTGGAAAAAATACATAGTCAAGTTTTCTTTGAGATTTTTTATGTATTCTACTTCCCTTAATGATCTAGTTTCCTTCCCACCATGATGATTAAATATTTTCTTCTAAACACAGTGAAAGCAGTAATTTTGTTGGTGATGAAACAAAATATTTCTAGTTAGAACACAAGATGGACATCTGTAACTTTTGAAGGAGCAGCTATAAATAATTTTTTAAAATGTTGAGATAATTTTGCACTTTCAGAAGAGTTGCAAAAGTAGTCCAGAGAATTTTTGTATAGTCTTTACCCATCTTCTCTGAATATTAACATTTTACATCACCATAATACAATAATAGAAACTAATAAGTTAGCATTAGGACCATGCTGTCAACTGAAAGATATACTTCATTGAGTTTACAAGATTTTACTCCGGTTCTTTTATTCTTCCAGGATCTATTCCATTATTCCACATTGTTTTTAGTTGCCATATCACCTTATGTCTCAGTTCATTCAGGCTACTATAACAAAATACCTCGCATTGGGTAGATTTTTTAAAAAGAAATTTATTTTTCAGAGTTTTGGAGGATGGAAAGTCCAAAATCAGAGTACCGGCAGATTCAATATTTGGCAAGTGCTGGTTTCCAGGATCATAGATGGCATGTTCTTGCCGTGTCATCACATGGTGTAAGGGTCAAGGTAACTGTCTTGGATGGCGGCAGTGGCTGCTGCTGCTGCAGCCTCTGCCTCCACCTCTGCCTCCTTTTCTTCCTTTCTCTATCTCTTTCTCCCTCTTTCCTTCTCTCTCTCTCTTTCTCTCTTTGTCTCTCTCTCCCTCTCCTTCCTTCCTTCCTTCCTTCCTTCCTTCCTTCCTTCCTTCCTTCCTTCCTTCCTTCCTTCCTTCTTTCCTTCCCCCTCTTTTCTCCTCTCCTCTCCTCTTCTCTCCTCTCCTTTTCCTTCCTTCCTTCCTTCCTCCCTTCCTTCCTTCCTTCCTCCCTTCCTTCCTTCCTTCTTCCCTCCCTCCCTCCCTCTCTGCCTCCCTCCCTTCCTCCTCCCCCTTCCTTTCCCTTCCCTTCCCTTCCTTCCTTTCTTTCTTTTTCTTCCTCTCTCTTTCTCTCTCCCCCACTCTCTTTCTCTCTCCCTCTCTTTCTCTGTCTCTTCTTCCTTCCTTTCTTCCTTTCTCTCTTTCTCTCTTTGTATGTCTGTCTTCTTCACTAATCCTATTCATGAGGGCTCTGGTCCCATGATGTAATCACCTCCCAATACCATCACATTAGTGATTAGGTTTCAACGTGTGAATATGGGGAGGACACTAACATTCAGACCATTGTACCTTAGTTCCCTCCAATCTGTGAAACTGTGACAATTCCTCAGTTTTTTTTTTTTTTTTTTTTTTAAATCTTTCATGGCTTTGATACGTTTGATCTTGCTTATCATGGGATCTTGGGTGAGTCATATAATATGTCTGAGTATCAGTTTCCACATAGGTTTTATAGATATAATGGTAATACCTACATCGTGTTTGTTAGATGGGGATTATATAAAGAAATCATTTTGGCTCAATGAATATTAGCTGTTTATAATAATTATTAATTATTAATATTAATTTTATAATTTTTAAAGGGATATTTCTCAGCTGGGATTATCTGCTGTTTGACCCTGATTAGAATGAATTTATGTGTTATTGGAAAGGATGCCACAAAAGTGATGTGTCCTTAGCAGATCACACTGGAGGGTCCACGATGTCTGTGTATCTTATTACTAGTGACATTAGCCTTGATCACTTAGTTGAGAAGGCGTTTGCCAAGTTTCTTCATGGTAAGATTGTTTTTAACCTTTGAACTTAAAAGTATTCTAATTTATTACTTTGATGGCCTAATGGTGATTTTCAATTTCCTCTCATGCCCTGTACATGTATTAATTGGAACACTTGTGTAAGGAAGCATTTTTCATTCTCCTCCATTTATTTATTCAGTGTTTATATCATTATTGACTCAATAGTTATTTTGAGGGTGAGTTATAATCTAATACTGTCATAATTTTTGTGACTCAAATCATTCCACAGGGTATCCACAGGCTGGTTTCAGACTCCTGACCCTAAGCAATCCTACCTCAGCCTCCTAAAACACTAGCATTAGAGGCACAGTTCTAAGACATTTTTGTCACCCCAGAAGGAGACCCTGTATCCAATAAGTAGTCACTCTTATTCCTTCTCTTCTGCCCCAGCCTTTGGCAATCACTGATCTGATTTCTCTACATAGATATTTTCCTATTTCAGATATTTCATGTAAACGAACTCATACAGTATGTGTCTGTTTGTGTCCAACTTCTTTCATTTAGTATAGTGTTTTTTTGAAGTTCAGCCATGTGGTAGCACATACCAGTGCTTCATTCCCTTTTATGGCTGAATAACGTTCCATTGTATGGATAGACCACATTTTGTTTATCCATTCATTAGCATTTGCCTTGTTTTCATCATTTCCTTGATGTAAATAGCTGCTATGAATACTTTTGGAGAAGTATTTGTTTGAGTACATGTTTTCAGTTTTTTTGGGCACATACCTAGGAGTGGAATTGCTGAATCGTGCAGTAGCTCTATGTTTAACTTACTGAGGTATCAGCAAACTGTTTCCCACTTCAACCACCCCATTTTACATTCCCATTAGCAATGTCAGAGGATTCCAATCTCTTTGTAAGCAAATTTCCCATGTTGTGCTTTCCTAAGGGGGCACTGGAATGAATAGCATCCTCTTTGCCATCTTGCTTGTCATGGGATCTTGGGTGGGTCATAGAATTTGTCTGAGCCTCAGTTTCCACATAGGTTTTGTAGGTATACTGGTAATACCTACACCATATTTCTTATGTGAGGATTATATAAAGAAATCATCTTGGCTCAATGAATATATTAGCTGCTTATAATAATTATAATTAATTATTAATATTAATTTTGCCTTTCCTTCTCAGCCTCTTGTATGTTGTTCTTGCTTGTGGCTCTGAATTCGGAAGGCTGAGTAAGCTTTTAGCAACTCAGATCTGTCCCTGTGTTTCTCCTCTGTGTAAGACGTCAGTTCTGGTGCTGCTAACATTCACTGCAACCCTTCGCTCTCTTTTTCATCCAAATGTTTCTGGTTTGCAGAACGCATGCTTCTGGATTTATGGTGGGGGCTGGTGAAGAGTAGAGAGGACAAGGAAGTCTGGGGCTGTCGTGTGAAACAGCTTGTTCTTCCTGCAGATTTCTCTTTATTATTTCCTAGAGTTTCACACTTCATCTTACGTGAATGCATTTTGTAATTTTACATTCTACTTTATGATTTATCCATGTGTGTCCTAATATTACAATCAACCATATCTTGATAAAAAATAAATCTTCCTGTCCAACTGGCGTGTTGGGAGTGTGCACCCAGTGTGTCCTGTATGTCCAGGCACAGCCCTGCCAACCCATCAAAATACAGGTACTGCAGGTTTTTGGGAACTTCAGGGTGCACAAGACACACCTGGAGAGCTGATCAAAACAGAGACTCTAGACTCTGCTTCGAGACAGAGACTTAATGTGTCTGTGGGAGCCTCAGGAGTTGGTATTCTTTACAAGGTGCCCCAGTGAGTATGATGTAAGCTGGCCTGTGTACATGGTGGGCCACCTCCAGTGTGCTGAGTGTGCTGTGGACCACCTTTGGAGAAACACCAGGGAAAATGATGATGCTTGAAATCCTGGATCTCTTCATCTCAGAGAATCCTGCTTCTCTTCATCTCAGGCCACGGCCCGTCCCTGGCACCCCCAAATCCTGGCCTCCAAGAACGATCCAACCACATTAACCTTTTGTTCTTGGCATGTTTGACTTTGTCACTCCATTTGCGTGTACACTGTGTCTGCCTTGTCCAAGCGAGCATTCCTGCTCATCCTTCTAAGGCTCAACTCAGTGGGGACAATTGTTCCTTTGGGAGCTTAGTGTAGCATGGTGGTTAACAGGTGGGGAGCTCTTAAGGTCAAGGGTGTCAGGGGTAGTCTGCTTTCTACATTTACCAGCTGGGTGAATGTGAACAAGTTCATTGATCTCTCTCAGATCGTTTCCTCCTCTGTAAAAGAAGGAGTAACTAACGGTACCTATTTTTATAGGATGACTGTGGGATTAAGTGAGGCAATACCTATAAAATGCCTAAGACGGAGTTAGTACTCAATGACTCTTTTTGTTATTTTATTTTATTTTATTTTTGAGATGGAGTCTCATTCACTCTCTCACCTAGGCTGGAGTGCAGTGGCATGATCTCCGCCCACTGCAACCCCTGCCTCCTGGGTTCAAGCAATTCTCCTGCCTCAGCCTCCCAAGTAGCTAGGACTATAGGTGTATACCACCATGTCCGGCTAATTTTTGTATTTTTAGTAGAGATGGGGTTTCACCATGTTGGCCAGGCTGGTCTCGAACTTCTGTCCTCAAATGATCTGCCCACCTTGACCTAAAGTGCTGGGATTATAGGCGTGAGCCACTGTGTCCGGCCCTTTTTGTTATTTTTTATTTTTTTTCTTTTAATTAACCTCCTGATTATCTCCTGTGCTAGTCTGTGAGCTTCTTGACAGTGGGGAAGAGTCCTCAATAATTTGTGTATTTGTGTTATTTATAATAGAACCTTGTGTCTACAAGATACACACACACACACACTCACACACACTCACACACATATTTTTGAAGAAGCTTTCTACCTGCTGGGAATTATTGAATGAACAAATGCATTTTATGAATTCCCTAATCCTTTTCTTTGCTATTTTCACCACTTTCTCATTCGAGTTAATCTCTGAAGACATAATGCCCTGCCATGGAGCCTCATCCCTGCATGGGCTATTTGTCACCTCCGGGCTTATATTGTGCTGACTGGGCCTTCCTTGAGACGTGCACTCCCTATGAATGATTGACTGACAGTAGGAGGCCAATATGCTGAGTCAGCACCCTGGGGCTCACTGGCTCTTCCCTTATTGAAGGGGAAGGGAGTAACTTTATCTTGTTAGTTAATGGGAAGAAAAAGCTATAGGACCTTTGTCATCCATTCTGCCAGGTTGCAGAATGTGACCTGTGTGGCTCCGTGTGTGTGTGTGTGTATAAAATAGACTCTCTGATTAAAGCACCAAAGCTATTGCCAATAAGCTTCAGGATAAGTAGAAAGGATATTAGTTTAAAAGACTGAAATACTACCAGTAGAAAAATGAAATAATTTTTCAGCAAACCATAAAAAAAAAAACTATTGGAAATATATAAACTGCTGTTCTCTGGAGAATATTAGCATTTTAACACACATGGCTATCAGAAGAAAATCTTTGCATAACTCAGGGAGGTACTTTGGAAGCATTACAAAATTTTAGGAGATCCCTCAAAAGGCTAAACCGAAAATTGCTTTATGATGCAGCATTTCCATTCCTATGAATACACCCAAGGGAATCGAAAACAGAATCTTGGACAGATACTTGTATACCAGTGTTTATTGCAGCATTATTTGCAATAGCCAAAAGATGGGAACAACCGAAATGCCCATCCATGGATAAATGAATAAATAAGACATGGTACATATATACAGGGGAAAGTCATTTGTCCATTTAACCATAATAAAGTTCTGACATGTGCTATAATATGGATGAACCTTGCAAACATTATGCTAAGTGAAAGAAACCAGATAGAAAGGGACAAATATTATATGGTTCCACTTCTAGGGATGCTAAAGTATTCAAATACATGGAAACTGAAAGTAGAATAGAGGTTACCAGGGGCTGAAGGGGAAGGAATAAGGAGTAGTGTTTGGTGGATTCGGAGTGTCAGTATGGGAAGATGATAAAATTATGCAAAAGGGTAGCAGCGATGGTTGCATAACATTGTGAACGTACTAAATGCCACTGAACTATTCACTTAAAAATAGTTAAAAGTAATTCTAGCACTTTGGGAGGCTGAGGCGGGGGGATCACTTGAGCTCAGGAATTCAAGACCAGCCTGGGCAACATGGAGAAATCCCATCTTTACAACATATACAAAAATTAGCCCAGCGTGTTGGCACATGCCTGTAATCCCAGCTCCTCAGGAGGCTGAGGTCCAGGGATCTCTTGACCCTGGGAAGTGGAGGTTGCAGTGAGCTGAGATTGTACCACTGCTTGGCGACAGAGCGAGACTCCCTCAAAAAAAGAATAGCTAAAAGGTAAATTTTATGTTAGGTATATTATATCAGAAGAAGAAAATACAAGGAGAAAAGAATATACAGCTTAAAAAAATGAACTCTTGCTTCCCTGTAAGGGTGCATTCCCTTCATGGGGGAGCTCATTGGTTTCTAGCTGCCCTCAAGTGTGAGACAGAGGCTGGAGACTGGTGACTCACAGACTGGAACTCACCCTTCTAGGCATTTTGTTTGCACCACACAGTTTGTATTATTTGTCAACATTTTACTAAGAGGTATTTGGCATCAAAAACTGAAACTAGATTCCCTTTTATCTTGGACAGTTTGTCCATGCTGGGTCCACATTCTCCTGTGCTACCCAGCTCCCTGTGAAGGGAGTCTTCAGTCTCCCTGGGCACCTGGGCCCTACAGAAGCTTATAGTTATAGCCCCAAAGTGAAAGTTTTCACTCTGTCTCAGAGCTGACCCTCTGCTATGGGAGTCATTGCCTTTGTATTGTGGGATTTGATTATGGTACTATAAATGAGCCTAAGATGATGACCTCTAGGTATTGAACCCTGGGTTATTTCTTCACTCCAGGCTGAGACGTGGTAGCTGGAAAGCCCACTGTTGCCCAGTTCAATTTTTTTTTTTTTTTTTTTTTTTTTTGAGACAGTCTCTCTGTTGCCCAGGCTGGGGTGCGGTGGTGTGATCTTGGCTCACTGAAACCTCCGCCTCCAGGGTTCAAGCAATCCTCCCACCTCAGCCTTCTGAGTAGTGAGGATTACAGGCATGTACCACCATGCCCAGCTTTTTTTTTTTTTTTAAGTAGAGACGGGGCTTCGCCGTGTTGGCCAGGCTGGTCTCAAACTCCTGACCTCAAGTGATCTGCCTGCCTTGGCCTCCCAAAATGCTGGGATTAAAGGCATGAGTCACTGTGCCTGGCCCCAATTCAATTTTTTAATACAGCCAATTATTTTTTAAAAGTATCCCAAATGAGTAGATTTTTAACCATCTACAACCAGCCAGCTTTGCGTATTTCACAAAGCCTCACCAGCCTTACCCATGTGGTGAGACAGGGCTTTGTAGTTACAAGGCCCCAAGTTGCCTCACCCCTCTGGAGGCCTTTGACCCAGAGACTCCCCAAGGGACTGCTGAATGACATCATCTAGACAAGTAATCCCCTCCTCAGGGTTCCCTTCCTCTTACATCCACTGCTGGATGATGACTTGCTCACACACGCCTCTGGATGGTCTCATGCTGTAAGGGACATTGTGCAGCTGCCTGTGCATGCGTTACCTCCTCTTTCAGTCATATCTTTTTCTTTGACCAGCCCCCAGGTCCTTAAGCTCCCTACAATCATTACAATGTGTTTTTCTTATATGAAAGTATAAATAGAAGTCACTAGACGGAGGAGAAGAAGAGGTGGGTCGTCTTAAGAGGGCGTTTGTCTCCCCTGTTGAGATAGGGAAAGTAATAGAATAGGTGTTGGGGATGCTCGTGTTTGCCAGGGCCAGGAGAGAGCATCTTGTTTGTCTGCTTTGAGTATGTGGCGAGGCCTTCCAGGATCAGCCTCATATGTATTTGCACTTTGATGTTTTACGAGAGGCCCTAAACTGAGGATAACCCTTGGAGAGTTAAACACTGTGAATGCCATGTGCTTGGAGTGCACTTCTTGTTGGTCAAGGATTAAATTCATGGGAAACGTGCACCCAAAGCAGATGCAGCCTCATCGTAGGTTCTGAATCCAGGGTGAAAAGGCCATGGGAGCTGCTCGCAGTCAGCAGAAGTGTGTGACTAACTTGGATGGATAGTTCTGGTTGATCAGGATTTGTAGGAAATAGAGTAATGCAATTACCATCCGTGGTTGGCTCTCTGTGGGATGTTCTCACAGATCAGTGGCAAAGGGTTGGTAGGCTATTTTCCTCCCCATTGTATTGTGAGATGTACAAACCTTCCTACTGATACTGCCGGGGAGAGATTTTCTGAAGGATTATGAGACTGCTATTTAAAAAAGTGATTTCCAGTTAAATACCTTTCAGTATTAAAATGGTAAAGCTGTAAGGAACGGGGGGATAGTCTTCCATAATAATTGCTTCTCAAGGAGCTTAGTCTGATTGTCTTATTAACAACTTTAACTTCATCCTTTCCTATGACAAATGAGAAAAGAATTCTGTGATTCATTGAACAGTCAGATTTCCAATATGGTGTTTACTTGCATTTTCGTTTCCACTTCAGCCAGGAAATCAAATCCTAGGGATTAAGTAACCCATTTGAAATGTAATGGAGAATTACACCAAAAAAGGAAAATTCACCCACAAATGAGAACGACTTCATTCAAAGTTTCCAGATGATAGTCGAGAGTGCCAACACATCGAGCAACGGTGACCTCACCTTCGCAGGCCATTGGTATTAGCCCTCTCTTACCTTCCTGCTGGTGCCATGAAATTTACTTTCTGGCAGTCAACATAGTTAATAGTGGCCATGCACTGAATGTTTACTATGTGCCAAGTCTGGTGATTTTTTTTTTTTTAATTTAAATTTTACAACTCTGTGAAATAGGTACTTCCAGTGTCCCATTTTAGGAGAAGGAATCAGACAAAGATGGTTATGTAATATGCCCAAGATCACAGACATAGTACACGGTAGACTCCAGTTCCAAACTATCTTCCATGTGGCTTCAGACTGTAATCCAAGTCAGCATTTATGTGCATGCTACCAGGTCAGGTATGATGGGATGCCTCTCTTTACTTAATATGTATGTTCTGGGGGCCTGGCTCCTCCCCTGGTTTTCACTAGAGCAGGTTTTGTTCTTTTTTACACCAGAACTCTCTAAAACCCAAAGGCATAACGTTCACATAATAGTCAACACGTATGTATCTCAAGGGTCTACTAGAGCTAGGAGCTGGAGGAAGGAAAAGACACTAAAAACAATGGTCCTGCCCTCTTGGGGCTTACACTCTCCTGAGAAGCCAGGTTACAAAGAAGCAAACAGCTCAGAAACAGGTTATGCCTTATGCCAGGTACTAGGAAAAAAAATCAATGTGGTTGTGAGATAGAAAACAAGGAGGGGTTCATCGAGATAGGATGGTTGGGAAAGGCTGCCCGAAAAGATGGTGTTTCCACTAAAACTTAGAGAGGGGGAAGGAATCAAGCTGGGCCCACAGCTACAGGAAGGACATCTCAGACAGATGTAACAGCAAGTGCAGTGGCCTCAGGAACAAGTATGACCTGTTGGAGAAACTGGAAGGACATCAACATGGCTTGGAGTAAGAGAGTAATGAGGAGGGCTGCCTTAGATGGAGTCAACAGGTTGGGTTTAAAAAGCCAAAAGAAGCTCTTCCATATCTTAGATTATTTTATCTCTCTCTTTTTAAAGAAAGTTATTTTTCTGTATTGTTTTTCTACTGTTTCACCTTATTGAGGCACCGGCTCCAGTTGCCATTAATTAAAAAAAAATTGCCCTCTGTTCATGCGGGCGTTTTAATTCAAGGAATGTTTGAGCATTATATGCCAAGCCCTGAGGTAGGCAAAGCAGGGATTTGAAAGATGTGAAGTGATGTGTCTGTGGGCCTTAGAAACACGTAGCTTTGAATTCCAAAAGTGAGAATTAAGTTGACCTTGCAGAAATGAATTGCAGGTTAGGTGGTGGTAAACCTCTAAAGAAGATTCATGTAGGACCTTTTCACATAATTCTGTTCTCCAGTCAATTTTAAACCACTCTGCATCCCAGCAAGGACGGTTTATGGCTTTGTTCACGTCATAGATTTAGAAATCAAGACCTAAGAAAGGTCACACCATTAAATAAATGTTCAACACTCAGGGAGAGATGGGATGTTAATAACAGATTCTCAGTTGAGTGACATTGACTTGCTACTTTTGTAACAGCTACTTTGCTTTGCATTTGTAAAACCTAAAAAAAACAATTTCTGTATTTTTGATGGAGAAAAGGGAAGTTTTTGACCTGAGCATTTTCTCACTTCAGAGAATTGAATAAGGGAAGTGTGCATTGATTAATATTCTTGGGGGTGCTAGAAATGTATCTGAAAACCTCTTGAGTCTAGTGTTTCTCAAATTTTAATGTGCTTAAAGATATCTGGAGCTACGCTGTGAAGTCACTAGCCATATGTGACTTCTCAGTACTTCTGAATACTTGAAATGTAGCTAGATGAAATTGAGGCATATCTATAAAATGCACACATTTGAAGAGTTACTATGAAAATAAATATAAAATATCTCGATAATTTTTGTACCAATTACACAATAAAATAATAATCTTTTGATGTATTGGGTTAAATTCAATATATTAATCAATTTCATTTATTTGTTTTCACTTTTTAAATAAAATGCAGCTATTAGAAAATTTAAAATTGTGTATACCTTACTTTATGTTTTTATTTTACCGTATTACTCTGAGAAGACTTCTGTGTCCAGCCATGATACCTTACGTTATGTTTTTATTTTACCGTATTACTCTGAGAAGACTTCTGTGTCCAGCCTTGATGTTACAGCTGACACCAGGTTGGTCGTCATACTGAAAGCAATAAAATATATAAGGCTACTCTTTTTGAGCATTGATCAAAAGGCAGCTCCATGATCCTGGAGAGAAGGGAGATACCTAAGCTGATCCTCATGAAAGCCCTAGCTTTCTGTCCAGGAGCCCTTTTCTGCTGCAAGGCAGGTAGGTGGTGCCAAGTACAGTGACATTCTCACTGAGCTGAAGATTTGAAGACTAGAGTTCTGGGATTCTGAAATGGAATCGTTTTGGGGTCAGGTGGTGCAAAAGAGGAATATGTGCAGGGGGAATGCTCATAAGTCTACATGGAATTTTACAGCTGGTCCTTGGCTGACTGTCCATGCACAAGGTGACCGACTTCACCAGAGATCAGAGATCAGTTGATACAGAGTTCAGAACCAGCTAGTAAAACAAGAATCTCTGCAGTGCTGGGACACTTGCAGTCCAAGCAACCCAGAATTGGGAGACCTTAAGCAATACCTTGTGCAGTCAGTTGAAACCCCAAAATGTCCATGCTGAGGACTAAGTTCCAGTTCCACTAGAATAAGACCATGCCTGATGACTAAGGTCCAGATGGAAATAGACCCACGTGACAAAGAGTAAAACCTAGCACAACAGGATCAAAATGACACCCTGGTCATTTCACCACTTGCATGAACAAAACTCAGCACCTTTCAAAAGAAAGCATTATTAGCACAGTCTGGATTTCTGTAATGCATTATGCATCTTGTTCAACATACCACAAAATTTATTAAGCATTACGAATAAATAGGGTCATGTGACCTAGAGCAAGCTATAAAATAAAGCAGACAGAAACAGACCCTGATGTGTCATGGATATTAGAATAATCAGAAATGACTTTAAAACTACGAATGTAAATATGTTCAAGACTTAAAGAGACTATTGTGTTACTTAAATGAATAAACAAGGGATACCAGGAAAAAATATGAAAATCATAAAAAGGAATCAAATGGAAAGTTTAGAAAGGAAAGGAAATGTAAAATATTTGAAATAAGCAAGGCACTTTTGAACAGTTTAACACTAGATTGAAGACTATAGAAGAAAGGACTAGTGAATTTCAAGACAGAACAAAAAAGTATTCAATCTGAAGAATACAACAGGAAACAAAGGTAGTAAAATAAACAGAGATCTGTGGGAGAATATCAAGTGGTTTGATATATCTGTAATTGAAAGCGCAAAGGGAGGGAGGAGAGAGAGAATAGAATAGAAAAAACAGCTGAAGAGAATGGTGAAAATTTTCCAAAGTTAATAAAAAAACATCCATTTACAGGTCCAAGAAGATCAGCAGATCAGATTAAATACAGGTTGAATTAAAAAAAAAAAAAAAAAGAGGCTGGGTGCTGTGGCTTGTGCCTGTAGTCCTAGCACTTTGGGAGGTGGGTGAATCATGACCTCAGGAGATCACAACCATCCTGGCTAATATGGTGAAACCCTGCCGCTACTAAAAATACAAAAAGTTAGTTGGGTGTGGTGGCGGGTGCCTGTAGTCCCAGCTACTCGGGAGGCTGAGGCAGGAGAATGACATGAACCTGGGAGGTGGAGCTTGTAGTGAGCCGAGATCATGCCACTGCACTGCAGCCTGGGCAACAGAGCGAGACACCATCTCAAAAAAAAAAAAAAAAAAAAAAAAAAAAGACCTAGACTCAGACATCAGTCATACTGATGAAAAAAAAAAAAAAGATAGTGAGATAATATTGAAAACAACCAATGAAAAAGGAAATATAAGATGCAGGGGATGAATGGTACAAATGATAACTGATTTCTCATAGAAACTGTGGAAGCCAGAAGACAATCATATGACATCTTTAATGTTCAGAAAGAAACAAAAAAACACTGTCAACACAGAATTATATGACTGGCAAAAATGTTCTTAAAAATTAGGTGAAATAAACACATTTTCATCTAAAGGACTGTAGAGGAAATGGGTCAGCAGCATAAGAAATGCAAGGGACATAATCAAAGATGAAAAGAAATGAGAGCAAAAGGAAGCTCTGATATAAAGAAGTAAAAATAGTTGAAATGGTAGACGCATAGGTAACTATGAATGTACATGCTTTCACTTAATTTACTTGGAAAAAACATACTTTAAAATAAAAATGATACAGTTTTATTCTTGGGTTTGTTAAGTATATAGATGTAAAATTTACGACTACTATGCAAATTTATGATGCTGAGTAGGAAATACAATTTTATTATATTATGGTTTTTATATTTTAATAGAAGCTACATAATATGAACTCTAAAAAGATTCTGATAAGTTATGGATACATATTGTTTATCCTACAGTGACTAAAAATGAATAGAATATAGCTTTAAACATAAATGTATATGTAATGCAAAAAGGATTTGCTTAATAAAAAGGAAGTCAAGAAATAAATAAAACGAAACATATGGATGTGAAAACTAGGATGCAAAAGCTTGAAACACAACCATAGAAATAATTTCACCAAGTGCAAGTGGACTAAACACTCCACTTAAAGAGCAGAGATTGTCAGACTATAATAAAAAGCAAGAACCAGTTATTTGCTGACTACAAGAGACTCGTCAGAAATTCAGAGACACAGTTACATTGAGTAAAAGAGTGGAAACCTATATCCCATATGAATAATAAGGATAAGAAAGTTGGTGTGTCTGTATTAATGTCAAAGTTGACTTCTGGACAAGACGTATTACCAAAGAGGAAAAGAGACATTTCATAATATTCAAATGCTTAATTCATGAGGAAGATATAACAACCCTAAATATGTATGCCACTAATAAACAGCTTCAAAATACATGAAGCAGAAGTTGACAAAACTAAAGCCAGTAATAGACAAATCTGCAGTCATAGTTGTAGACAAATTTGCAATCAACAACTCTCTCTGATTGAAAAAACATTCATAACCAGATCAGCAGTGATGTATGCACTGATGTGGATGAATCTCGTATATATCATAAAGAACATAAGAGGCCAGACAGGCATGCATACTCTATGTTTCCATTTATATGATGCCCAAGAATAGAAAAAAAAAAATTTATGGTGAGAAAGTTCAGAACACTCATTGCTTTAGAGCTTTGGGTTCTAACTAGGAAGGGGCACCAGAGGACTACCTGGGGTGATGGAAATACTCTGTGTTTGATTGGAGTGTTAGTTATATGTGTGTACACATTTACCAAAAGTCTTCAGATCTTTATGAGCCTAAGCCTCGTGTATTGCCACCTGTTTTGGTAAACAAAATGTTATTGGTACTTTGCCGTACTGATTTATCTACATATTGTCAATGGCTGCTTTTGCACTTCAATAACACAGTTGAGTAGTGGAGATACTGTATGGCAGAAAAAGCCTAAAATATTTATGATCTAGCCCTTTCTAGAACACTTACTACCTCTTGCTCTAGAGTCATTTGTTTAAATGCAGCTTCTGAAACTCACCCTCTGAGATTCTGATCCAGAACATCTGGAACAGAGGGAAGCATCTCCAATCTATTCCACTCTCCAGATGACTCTCAAGTATATAAAACTGTGTAGACAGAAGGTGCAGAATTGCTCCTTTCAAGATTCACCATATCAACATGTCGCTACTCTCTTTGGTCATAAAAGTATTTTACTGACTAATCTAATTGAATCACTCTGGAGTTATAAAAGCCCATTTCCTCCCCAATGGCCTTCCTTGGAAAGTGAGAAAAGTTCCTTCTCATCATAGTTATGTAATCATCCTTCATAAATGTGGAGAGGCTCACATGTGCTGGCGTTGTTAACACATTCTCCTGCCACTCTCTGGCTCTCTGTAGGCGGCTGTTTGAGAGGTTAAAGATAGGATGAAGGAAAAATTCACAAAACACTTTGCATGCACGTCTGGCGGATAATGACACTTAAGAAGCTTTACTTAAAACTGATCTGCCTTCATGATGATTTGAGCTTGCTCTTTAATTAGCTTTTAGGAGCATATATTGTTTAGTATGATTATTTTATTGTGCCAAATAGAAGCTTAACACGCTTTAGTTCACAAAGGAGCCAGATGTAGTTTATACCAGCTTTTAACCACCAATTGAGGGAGAAGAAAATGTCTTATTGCCCTGGAAAGTTTTTCCCCATGGATGGTATGTAACTTTAAGATTTCACAATCGTGGGGACACTTTTGGCAGCAACATCAATGCTCAGCAAATATTCCCTTGGCTCTTCTCTATTTCCAGCACCCTTGCAGTTAGATGGAGCTCTGTGACTAGTTTTGCTCACTGAAATGTATGACTTGTCCATTGTTTCTTCCAGTATAGAATCATGGGAATGCATGATGCAGTTACCACAGCATGGAGATACCACAGATATAGTTACCACAGGGGTGAAATGAAACAGCTTGAATTCCTGAGCTAGTTTTATTTGAGCAGGAAATTGATGTTTGTTGCATTCATTTATCGAAGTCTTGGAGTCATTCGTTAGTATGGCATAGCCTTCTCTCTCCTGACCAGTATGGTACTCACTGGAATAAGTTCAGTTACTCACTGGGGAATGTAGTCCAGGAGTACATGTGAAGCTAGTAAAAAGGCACCATTTCAAATAAGCGAAAGTGGCATGGACTGTGAGTTAACAGAGTAAGGAAAAGTGACTGTATATTTGGGAGGAAAAAGTGAGATCTCTTTCTTCAACTATGTAAAAATAAGTTATATCCCAGCACTTTGGGAGGATGAGGCGGGTGGATCACTAGGTCAGGAGTTCAAGACCAGCCTGGCCAACATGGGAAAACCCCGTGTCTACTAAAAATACAAAAATTAGCTGGGTGTGGTGGCGTGCACCTGTAATCCCAGCTACTCAGGAGGCTGAGGCAGGAGAATCACTTGAACCCAGGAGGGAGAGGTTGCAGTGAGCTGAGATCAGGCCACTGCACTCCAGCCTGGGTGACAGAGTAAGACTCAGTCTCAAAATAATAATAATAATAATAATAATAATAATGAGTCAAAGAACCAACATACGTACGAATATGAACATGAACATACCAATACATCAGATATGTATGGAGAATAGAAGACTATTGCTTGCCAGGCATGGTGGCCATGCCTGTAATCCCAGCACTTTGGGAGACCGAGGTGGGTAGATCACCTGAGATCAGGAGTTCGAGACCAGCTTGACCAACATGGCAAAACCGCATCTCTACTAAAAATATAAAAATTAGCCAGGCGTGGTGGCAGGTGCCTGTAATCCCAGCTACTCGGGAGGCTGAGGCAGGAGATTGCTTGAACCGGGGAGGTGGAGGCTGCAATGAGCCGAGATCGCACCACTGCACTCCATCCTGGGCAACAGAGCGACACGGTGTCTCAAAAAAAAACAAAAAAAACAAAAAAAACAAAAAAAACTATTGCTTTTCAAAAGGTCTCTGCTGTGTATTATGTCATGTATTTTTTTTCTGAGAGACTGCCTCAAAGGATGCAAATTATTAGTCTCCATGTCATTTTTAAAATGTCTTCTCTGGAGGTATCTGGATGGAAGAGAACACTTCCGTGATGCTGGGGCTCAGTTCTCTTGGGGTCTCTGTAAGACAGACCATTATATCAATTGCTACATCTAGCATCTCCTGTGCTGACAAGAGTCCCCTGATTGCTCCCCTGCCCTGCAGAGTTGATTGTGCCATCTTCCTCGCTTGCCTGATACCGGCTTCCACATTGCTCTCTCTAGCATGTGGACTTCAGAGGCAGAGCCTGCGTTCTTCATTTTTAGCGCCCATCAGGCATGTGGCTGGCACTAAATAGGGGGTTCTGAATGAATAAATAAATGAAATGCTACTACCACTTATATTCCCTGCCTCTTGGGATGGCACCATGCCCAGTGCACCACCCGGATTTAAGTTAGTGTCAGTCAACCCTGCCTTGATTCCCGTGATCATGCTACATTTACTGTTACCCCTCTCCATTAGTTCCTTCACTGAAGTCAGGGGAGGTGTGTTTAAAATCCATATCTTATTTCACTCCCGACCTAAAACCCTTTGGTGGGTTCCCATTGCTCTTTGAATAAAGACCGAAGTTTTTAGTGTGGTACATAGGATGCTATCTCTGCATTTTCACCTTGCTCACACCTTGTAGTCAGGACAGAGTTATTCCTTACAGTTGCTGAAACACACCCTGGTTTATTCTGCCACAGGGTCTTCGCCTGTGCTGTGCTTCATGCCTCATGTGCCCCAAGTCATAGTACACACACACACACACACACACACACACACGGACACACACACGTTTGCTTTTCTAGTCTTCTTCTAAATTACTGTTTAGACCCCAGCTTAAATTAGGGGACATTCCTGTTTTACATAATCTATAATTAATTTCTTTCTTTTTTTGAAAGTGTAGTCTCGTTCTGTCACCCAGGGTCGAGTGCAATGGCGCAGTCTCGGTTCAGTGCAACCTCTGCCTCCTGGGTTCAAGCAATTCTCCTGCCTCAGCCACCCAAGTAGCTGAGACTACAGGCGTGTGCCACCATGCCTGGCTAATTTTTGTATTTTTGGTAGAGATGGGGTTTCACCATGTTGGCCAGGCTGGTCTCAAACTCCTCACCTTAGATGGTCCCACCACCTTGGCCTCCCAAAGTGTTGGGATTACAGGTGTGAGCCACCACACCCAGCCTAATTTCTTTCTTATAGTATTCAGCACCCTTTGTTTGCAGCAGATATTGCGGTCACAGTTTTACTTGCAGTTTTATGGCTATTTGATTCACGTCTACAAGCACCAGATAAAGAGGATTTGTCTGGTTTCAGTGTAATCTTGCACCCCAAGAACCGATTACAGTATCTGATAGATATCCACTCAACAAATAATCTTGTGTAAATGAATGTCTTGTTAGGGATATTGTACTAGCTCCCCTACCATCCAGGGAGGCATAATTAATCTGCCTGGTCCCGTGAGCTCAAGGAAACCCAAAGCTTTCTGCAAGAGTGGTAGGCACTAACGACATGACATTAGTTCTGCCCTACTCAGAAGGTATGGGCTGGGACAGGCAGGAAGCGGGTGAAGGCGACTAACTGTGAACTGTCAGTGCCCCCTGTGGCCCAGCAATCTTTGTGCTTGAACTCAGAGTATGTCTTTTTTGTGAGGGGTCCATTCTCTAGCATCTTACCCCCAGATTGGCCATGATAGGTTTTCAGAAGCCATGCTTCCATTCTGACTGGCTAAGCATTCAGAAATGGGTCCTAAACAGCAAAATATAGACGACATTCCAGTGCATCCACAGAAGAGGTTTTCATCTGCAGAACGGGCATTCTGGGCCGGGCGCGGTGGCTCAAGCCTGTAATCCCAGCACTTTGGGAGGCCGAGACGGGCGGATCACGAGGTCAGGAGATCGAGACGAGAACGGGCATTCTGAGTTAAAATATCCGGTTGTTTTCTAGTGGAAAGCATTGGCTCTACTTTGAAACTCTTTAGGCTTCATTCTGATAAGAGGATGAGGTGACAAGGTACCATGTAATTTAGTGCAGGTATTACTATTATTTTTTACATTTTGCATGTAGCTTGTTTTAATGAGGAAGAGTGGTGGGAGTATATAAAATTTTGCCACTTGTCCTGAATCCCATCATCATTTTAAGGCAAATGGGAGGAATCACAGATTCAACAGTGTCAGGTGTGAATATGGGGGGTATTCATTGGACATTTGGATGAAAACATCAATCTGTATATTTAGAGTTTGAAAGTACCACTTAAAAGAAATCATTGTGTTTAAGTGTGGGTCAATCAAGATATCTGAAAAAAAAAAAAAAAACATGAAGACTAATAGGTAATGGAACAGTGGCTAATCATAAGGAATAAAAAGTGGGAGTAGATTTAAACAACGAAAATCTCAATTGTGGCTGATGACACTTGTTTTGACTTTTTTTTTTTTTTTTTTGAGACAGAGTCTTGCTCTCTTGCCCAGGCTGGAGTGCAGTGGCATGATCTCACTCACGGCAACCTCCACCTCCCAGGCTCAAGTGATCCTCCTGCCTCAGTCTCCCCAGTAGCTGGGACTTTAGATGCCTGCCATCACACCTGGCTAATTTTTGAATTTTTAGTAGAGTTGGGTTTTCACCATGTTGGCCAGGCTGGTCTTGAACTCCTGACCTCAAGTGATATGCCCGCCTTGTCCTCCCAAAGTGCTGGGATTACAGGCTTGAGCCACTGTGCCTGGCCTGTTTTGACCTTTTTGACATTTATTTTAGGTACTGTGTTAGACCATTGCTAAGTTCATGATGATACATCTATTAGAGGAAGTCTTCTAAAAGTAAGACCTGGAGATTCGGAGGTGATATGCACTTGCTTCCCCAGCAGTCTAAGGTGTATGTCCTGCCCTTCTCCAGCAGGGCCACTACCGTGCCGGCTCCCCTTGGTTCAGGCTTGACTTTGCCTTTGATATAACCTTCCCCCAAGGCATCCTGTAATCCCAGTTGAGCCCTATTCCAGATGGGTCTGAGCCATATATCTCAGGTGTTCCAGAGTAGGAAACAAGTTGAGACATACTGATGCAATTACAGAAAAAAAGAAAGCATGGAGAATTGCAGTGATAAGGGCTTGTGCTTCCTCTTTGATGATGTCTCTTTTCTGACCATATTTTAGATTTCCTGGAAACTAACCATTATTATGAATGCCTGAGTTCTGCGCATTTCTTCAGAGCTCAAGTCTAAACTAATTTAATGGAAATTATACATTTGCAAGTAATATTCCAGAAAAACCTTTATGGGGCCCACAAAGACAAAATGCACAAAAGGAAATGATGATGTGTTTTATTCATAAGGAAACGTTTCTCTTCAAAATTCTCCTACAGCCCCCCAAAATACCTAGTGCATTACAAGCCAACATTTGTACTGCTGGCTTTCCATACACAGAGAAGTGCTGTTCCTTTTAATCAAGTAAGTTTATTTTGCTGTGAAACCCTTTGTATAATAATTGAAAAATAGTTGTGTTCCTTGGAAGCTATTTCAGTTTTGTGAAATGATCATTTTTAATCATTCTCCTAGCAAAACAATTTACCAAGCAGTGGAGGATAACGAACCATAAAGTTTAATTTGCCTTTTTTAATTGAGTTGTTAATTATCACCCCTCCACTGTTGGAAACTCCCAACTTGCTTTTTTGTTTTGCTTCTGATCCGAGACGTTTTCAAGAATCTAATCTATCATATTTCCTCTATCCAGGTACTTTCATGAATCACATCAATTGGTGATTATTTTCTGAATCTGCTAAAGCTGCCATAGATGCATGCAAATTTTGTCAGTGGTAAATAATTAGGTAGAAAATATCCAGTGGTGTTAAGTTGATAAAGATATCTGCCATTTATTGAATTCCTACTACGTACCAGACGCTGATCTAACTTCTTAACATAGATTATTTATCTTTCACAGCATTTTTGTTTATCTGTTTGTTTTGTCTTGTTTTGGGACAGAGTTTTGGTCTTATCCTCCAGGCTGGAGTGCAGTGGTGTGATCCCAGCTCACTGCAACTGCCTTCTCCTGGGTTCACGCAATTCTCCTGCCTCAGCCTCCTAAGTAGCTGGGATTACAGGCACCCACCACCAGGCCTGGGTAATTTTTTGTATTTTTAGTAGAGACGGGGGTTTCACCATGCTAACCAGGCTGGTCTCGAACTCCTGACCTCAGATCATCCACCCATCTTGGCCTCTCAAAGTGCTGGGATTAGAGGCATGAGCCACTGTCCCTGGTCATTGTTTTGTGTTTTTGTTGTTGTTGTTGTTGTTTGTTTGTTTTTATTTTTGACAGGGTCTGACTCTGTTGCCTAGGCTGGAATGAAGTGGCACAATCATGGCTTACTACAGCCTCAGCTTGTGGGGGTCAAGTAACCCTTCCACCTCAGCCTCCCAAGTAGTTGGAGGTGTGCACCATCACACCTGGCTAATTTTTAAAATTTTTTGTGGAGACAGGGTCCCACTATGTTTTCCAGGCTGGTCTTGAAACTCCGGGGCTCCAGTAGTCCTCCTGCCTCAATCTCCCCAAGTGTTGGGATTACAGACATGAACCCCCACACCAGGCCTTCACAGCATTTTGACGTACAAACAGTTATCTCCATTTTATACGCAAATAAACTGAGGTTCAGTTATGTTAAGTATCTTTTCCATCATGATGACGCTTCTCAGGACTAGAGCAAAGCTTCGATCCTAGGTGGTGTGGCTAGTGGCCTCACAGGTTATTTGTTTAATCCTTAGCTGTAGTTTTGATCCTTGATGTCAAACCAACCTGCATTTGAATTATAGTTCTATTGTTCGTATTGGTATTAAATTAACAACATATGATTCAGGGCCCATTTGATGGGTGTGCAGTCCTGGCCTCTGCCCAGCCGGGTCCTGCACTTGGTTTGATGTTCTACTGTTGCCTTTCTGGCAACTCTAAATCATTTTGAACAAGGGGGGTCCCACATTTTTATTTTGTATTGGGTCATATGTAACATAGGTAGCCAGTCCCGATACCACTATTGTTTTAACATCTTTAGAGGCTCATAAGGCTGAAGTCAATGTGTCAGCCTGGTTGGGTTCACATATGGTGGCTTAACTGGTATAGATCCGCTTCCCTGCTCGTGTGGCAACGTTCAGTTCCTTGCAGTCATAGGATTTGTGGCACGTTTGTCTCTTTAAAGCCAGGAAGGAGAGAGAGAAGGACTGGGGAAAATCTGCTAGCAAGATGGAATCTTAGGTCAGATAACATAATAATAGGAGCACCAAGGTGACTCACGCCTGTAATCCCAGCACTTTGGGAGGCTGAGACAGGCGGATCATGAGGTCAGGAGATCAAGACCATCCTGGCTAACACAGTGAAAACCCGTCTCTACTAAAAATACAAAAAATTAGCCTGGCGTGGTGGTATGCACCTGTAGTCCCAGGTACTTGGGAGGCTGAGGCAGGAGAATTGCTGGAACCCGGCAGGCAGAGGTTGTAGTGAGCCGAGATTGCACTCCTGCACTCCAGCCTGGGCGACAGAGTGAGACTCTGTCTCAGATAAATAAATAAATAAATAAATAAATAAATAAATAAATAAATAAAGGAGCAGCAACCTTGGCTATATTTTATTGGTTAGAAGCAAATTACAGGACTTGCCCATGCTCAAGAGGAGGGAGTCATACAAATGTGTGAACATCAGGAGGCAGAGATTGTGGGGCACCATCTTGGAGTGTGTTATCTGCCATTACTATTATTATTATATATAGTTATTAGTGTTATTATTATCACTGCTGTTGTTATTGATAGCAGTTTTGCACAGTATTGAGTCCTAGGCTCTGCTATGTGAGCTTTATATGAATTAAAGCTTTATGTGTTTAGTAGGGACCAGAGTCCTGAGGACTGAATCCAAAGACATCCCCTCTCTGCACATTGAAATCAGTAGCTTTCAGGGCAACTAAGCATGAGGCAACTGTTATTTTCCTGAATGATACAATCGTTTCCGGAAGTAATACAGTATAAGCGGCTAGAAACACAGAATTCTGCATCGTACAGACCCAGGTGAGATCCCAACTCTGCTGCTTTCTGGCTGTGTGGTCTTGCCCAACTCACTTTCTCCATCTGGAATGCTCCAGGAGACTTTTGACCACCCGCTGCAAGAGTAAGATCTCTTACAACCTGCCAGTTCAGCCCAGGTCAGCTGGAAGAGATTCATGCGTTTGTATTTAAGATACTATTACTCTGCTCAATCCCAAGAGCTCACTGGTCTTAGGCTCTGCATGGTGTTTGAAATAAAAAAAATACAATGAAGAAGTGCAAAAGTTATCCCCCAAATTGTCAGCACCCACATAACAGCTTTCTCCTCTCCTCTGTGATTGTTCATGATGTAGACTGGCTTGGCCATGCCACCTTTTCTCCACCAGCCTCTTTTTTGCTGTCTTCCTCAGTCTTTCTCTTTCTCGGTCATTTTTTTCTTGATTTCTCCTTATGTGTCTATTTTTGTTTCTCCTTCTCCTGTCCTGTTCTCCATTTTTATGCAAATGCCATGTCAATGATTCTCCCCACTCAGGAGGAAGAAAGCAGAAAAGGGCAGACAAAGGAAATAATTGAATAGAATTCGATCATTCTCTCTTAGCAGATGTATCTCTAAAGCTCTTCGAAGATGGTGTTGATGAGAGCAGAAGATATATATGTGATAACCTGTTTTCTTTTTTTATTTTTATTTACTATTATTTTTTGAGATGGAGTCTCACTCTGTTGCCCAGGCTGGAGTGCGGTAGCACAATCTCGGCTCACTGCAAGCTCTGCTTCCTGAGTTCATGCCATTCTCCTGCCCCAGCCTCCCGAGTAGCTGGGACTACAGGCGCCCACCCCCATGCATGGCTGATTTTTTATATATTTATTAGAGACGGGGTTTCACCATATTAGTCAGGATGGTCTCCTTCTCCTGACCTTGTGATCTGCTCGCCTTGGCCTCCCAAAGTGCTGGGATTACAGGCGTGAGCCACTGCACCCGGCCAAAAAAAGCACACTCTTTAGAAAAACACTCAAAGCATTCCAAGCTCCCCTAGAAGAGAAGTTTCAGGAAGACAGTGACTCTACCTTTTGATGAGCACATAGGTGAATGCCAGAAACAGAGTGAGTACTCATTGGTTACATGAATGAGTGAATGAAGGAATGAGTGAATGAGGAATCCATTTAACTTCTCTAATCCCTGGCTTCATCTGGATCAGATTACTGCCTTTTCCTACATTGTTCCATATTTTCCACTTCCTCTCACTTACGGTTAGTAGCTGAGATCTCCTCCTGTCCATCTCCTTTTTGTTTGTAGACTGTCTCTGTCATTTAAAACTCAATTCATTTTTCAGGGCTTCCTTAAAATTCTCCTGTTGTTCTCTGACTGCAAGGAGCTCTTCCCTCTCTTCCTTCCTCTGTTACTCTTGAAACAGTTTTTTGTTTTCATTCTAGTTCCTTTCTCCCAGCTCCTGAGCATGGTAATAGTATTTTTTCAGGTTGGCTCATGGTAGATAGTTAATATTTGTTAAGTGCATGAGTTCATGAAATAAATATTTGGGATAATGGAGCTGAAGTTAAAACCAGTAAGCTCCACTTACTTCTGTGTCTGGGCTACTCTTTATCCAAAGATTTCCCTCTTGAAGTTTTTGTTTACAAATGCTCTTCAGGAATAACATGTAAGAGAAAGGAGCTGTCATTGAGTGCCTTGAAAAGTTGAATTGCACGTTTCCATGGAAACAGAGTTGAGAGCTGAGTTTTCTGTACATAATGTTTTAATGGAAACATATTCTTAGCCATTATAGATGGGTTTGTGTACCAGATGAGAAGTGCTTTATCTTAATTTACCATTATTTTCATAAGTTAGATTGATGGTCTGAAGTATTATGTCATCAAATCACAATGCATTATTGTGGTTTCCTTTCAGGAAGTGATCCCAATGCTCACAAAATGAAGGCTGTCCTTGTTTGTGGAGGAAAATGTTTCTATACACTTTCTGTTCTTCCCTTTCCTATTCAGAAGTGGCCTCTTTATTTATAGCCAAAGGACACTTACCATAAGCATCCAAGTGATTCTGTTCTCTCTTGGAGGATGATAATTGCCCCAAATCTTGCATGTATCTTATATAATGTGAACAATTGTTAAGCAATTTTAAGGACTCCAGGATGGTGGTGGCAGCAGTATTGGTGGTGGTGATGTGGGAAAGTTCAAAGTTTCTCCCAAACTCTGAAGTAGAGGACTGTCTATGCACCTGAAACTTTTGCTTTTCACTTGCGTGTTTGTTGGTTTTGTTCTTTAGAGACGGGGTCTTGCTCTTTTGCCTAGGCTGGAGTGCAGTGGTGCATTCACTGCTCACTGCAGCCTCAAACTCCTGGGCTTGAGCAGTCTTTCCACATCAGCCTCCTCAGTAGCTGGGACTGCAGGTGTGCACCGACATACTCAGCTATTTTATATATATATAAACACACACCTATGTTGTGCAGGCTGGTTTCGAACTCCTGGCCTCCAGTGATCCTCTTGCCTCAGCCTCCCAAAATGTTGGGATTACATGTGTGAGCCACTGTGTGTGGTCACACCTGTCATTTTTGGTTTGCACTAGTTCTAAAGCATGTATTCCTATAGCATGGATCAACAAATTAGACTCTACAGATTACATCCATTAGAATGCCATGGACTATAAGTGCTGGGATCATAATTAGAAAATTATTCTATTTTTAATATTCTGTTAATGATAATTGATTAGGCGTCTTGTTCCTATCCAGAGATGGGCATCCTACTTGTAGTTCGTAGCAAATTTAGGGTACCAGTTTGCTTACCTCTTGAAGATCTCTTTTAATACAGAGATCTAACACATCATTCTCCTCAAGTACCTTTTTATAGGAAATTTCCCAATAAACCTATTAAAAGCATAATGAAAACCTCATTCAGTCTTCTGTCAGGCTTTGGAGTTATAAGTGGTTTCTAATTTGCACAAGATCGGAATAGCATTGAAGAATTACAGTAACTAAGTGAAACACTCGTTGGATTTTCAATTTTCTGATAGCATCCCTTGTAATTTCTTGTAATGCATCTGTAGCCAAGGGAGGTGACACATGTCAAGGCTCATGCTGCAGCTTCTGCCTACATCAGTCTTCCGTGGAGAAGCACGATGCTGCCAGCGTTTCTCATGAGCAGGGGCCAGATAGGTATCTTTGTTTGGCCTTGATGGATATTCCATTATGCACAGTCCTCTGAACAATAGCCACATAATTTCTAACAGCTCAGATAGGTGTTTTTGATGCTTAACATTTGACTTCACATACTTGTTGGAACAAACTGTGAATCATCCCTTCCATGCAAGTGCTTGGCAGAATGTATAGTTTGTCCACCTGCGGTCTGTTTTACCCGTGGAGTCTATTTGTATTCTGGAAAATGAATTCCCTCTAGGAAGAACCAAGAGAATCCCAGGGCATCATGGCTACAATCCAGTGAGATAAGACCCTGCATTTTATGTTATTGTTTTAATCATAGTATCTCTTTTTTTTTTTTTTAACTTTTAAGTTCAGGGGTACAAGTGCAGGTTTGTTACATAGGTAAACTTGTGTCATGGGGGTTTGTTGTAAAGATTATTTCATCACCTACGTATTAAGCCAACTACCCATTAGTTATACTTCCTGATCCTCTCCCATTTCCCACCCTCCATCCTAGGCGAGTCCCCGTGTATGTTGTTCCCCTCTATGTGTCCATGTGTTCTCATCATTTAGCTCCCACTTATAAGTGAGAACATGCAGTATTTGGTTTTCTGTTCCTGAATTAGTTTGCTAAGGATAAAGGCCTCCAGCTCCGTCCATGTCCGTGCAAAGGACATGATCTTCTTTTTTATGACTGCATAGTATTCCATGGTGTATATGTACCATATTTTCTTTATTCCATCTATCATTGATGGGCATTTAGGTTGATTCCATGTCTTTGCTATTGTGGAATAGTGCTGCATTGAACATATGTGTATTGATAATAGAATGATTTCTTTTTTGGGGAGTATATACCCAGTAATGGGATTACTGAAACTCCTCTATTTCCTTTAGCATATCCAGTTGAAATTATCCACATTCCCTCTTAGAGAGCCTAAATGGTTGTTTTTAACCTGAAAAAGGGAGTCTCTTGTACTTTACCTGTAGTATTTTCAAGGTTTGTGCCATATGTCCATTATTTAAAACCTCAGGAGGAGAAAAGAGTAATATGTTTAAAAATAGACTAATCACAGTTTGCAAAGGAAAAAAAGAAAAAGGAAGCCAACCAGACTTTGTAATCATTAAAATAATTAATGGTGTTACTGTTGTTTGTATGTGGCCCTGACAAGACTGTCATTCTTGGGACAGGTATTTTGAGTTATTTTTCACCTGACTGAGGATGCATTCGCACTAATCCAGCTCTGTACTCTCCCGGGGACTCCTTTGTGACCAAAGGCATTTATTTGCAAGGTAGCAGGGTGGAGGTTAAGATGGTAATCTAAGGCCAGAGACAGCATCCAGCTAATTGACTTTACATGGGGATCCAAGCTGTTTTCTAACTACGGTGCTTACGAAGCTTAAAGCACCTTTCTGACCCTTTATTTTACCCCTAAAACAGCAAATATTTGTTGAATTCCCTTGGGTCTGGTGCTGTGGGAGGGGGTAGAGGCAGGAGAAGCCAGGAAAGACTCAGCTTGGCACAGCAGCAGCTTCTTGGGCGCTCACGGTATTTTGGAATCCATGCTGCTTTTTCAAATACACCGAAGAAAATATTATTTGAGTCTTTCTATTTTTATCTGTTAAATGGGTGATAATGGGAAGTAAGTCCAGATGAGCCTCCAAAATTCTAGATCAGCTGTTTTCAACCTCGACACTGTTGACATTTGAGGCTAGATGATTTTCATTGCAGGGGCTGTCCTGTACATTGCAGGATGGTTGGAAGCCCTAGATGCTGGTAAAACCCCCTCCAGTTATGACAACCAAACAGTGCCTTGGCTGAGAACCCCTCCTCTGGATGGCTTCCCAGTGGCTACTGATACTGGCATTTTCTGCTTTTAGAGAGAGTAGGTGACTGTTTTCACAAGTATAAAATATAAAGTCCTTAGGATGATGCTGGGCACAGAATAGGATTCAAAAGTAAAAGGGCTAACTTTTCAGTGTATGACTTATATCTCAATCAAGCTGTTATTTTTTTTTAAAGTGATGTCATCATCTTTGTTGTTCATTATACCTTTGCTGAACCTTCCAGAGTCTCCATGTCTTACAGACAGGAGTGAGCGTCCTCTAAGTACTGTTTTGAGCTTTAAGGGGAGATTCAAGCTCCACTTAATTGCAGAAACATGAGCAGTGTAACTGTTAGTATCTCAGAGGCATCAAGAAATGGTAGACGATTCTGAAGCAAGGCGTCACGTGGCTGTTCATGTTTATCTTGCCACAACGTCCTTAGCACCACCTCCTCCCACTGGTCATGCATTAAAGTTTCACCACCCCAAGGGCCATCTGTAGACCCACTGCATCAGCATCGCCTTGGGAGCTTGTTAGAAATATAGAGACTCAGGTCTCAGCTTCCACCCACGGAATCAGAATTTGCATGAATAGAGAGCCAGATAAACACTTTCTTGAAGGGCCTCTTCCATCCCACTTCAACTGTTACCTAAAAGGACCTCTTCAGATCCTTCTTTCATAGATGGTCTGTCTTGCTGGCTAAATGTTCTCTCTGCGTCCTCTGCTGGCTGCTCTTGCTGGTGGTGATTGTTTTTCAGACTCTTCCTTCCTTACCATTCTGTGTTCTCACAAGTACAGGCCAGTGTTGCTTTTCTCCGATCCCAAGCTGTGACCTAACACAAGCCTTTCCCGTACACATCCAGTCCCAAGCACCCAGGCTGGGTTAGCATTCTGCAAAATGCAGAATCAAATCCCCCCACTTCTGGTGATCTCCATTGCTATGACCTTGCCTTCAGTCCCAGCTCTCAAGGGTCTCCTACAGCCTTCTCTTACATTGATCTTCCTGACCCACGCCTGCCGTTCTCAGACCGTCCCTTTGGCAGAAGCCAAAGTTTGGTTTCTAAACTGGCGGTGTAGGCTGGGCCTGCTGGCTCACACCTGTAATCCCTGTACTTTGGGAGGCCAAGGCGGGTGGATCACCTGAGGTCAGGAGTTCGACACCAGCCTGGCCAACATGGTGAAACCCGTCTCTACTAAAATAGAGAAATTAGCTGAGTGTGGTGGCATGTACCTGTAATCCCAGCTACTTGGGAGGCTGAGGCAGGGGAATTGCTTGAACCTGGGAGGTGGAGGTTGAAGTGAGTCAAGATAGTGCCACTGCACTCCAGCCTGGGCGACAGAGTGAGACTCCGTCTCAAAATAAGCAAACAAATTGCCAATGTGCTGGTTGTACTTCCTTGTTCATTTTGCTTTGGTTTTCTATTTCTGAAATTCCTCAAGCTCATTCTAGTCTTAGAATTTTGTCCTGCTCCCACCTCCTGGAACACACTCATGCCCCAGCTACTGGCATGGATGGCTCACTCGTCTTTGAGTCTCAGGCTGAATCTCACCACCTTCAAGGCAGGAAAACCTTATCAAATTACGACCAACAAGAGCCACTTGACTGGCACCTACGTGGTAGATGAATGCCTTTTGAATAAGGCTACCTCACCGAGTGACTACGTTCTCTAAAATGCTGGTAATGTAGAATGGGCAGAACACAGTTAGCATGGGGGACCCAGCTAGAAAAAAGCTGGAGAGATCCACAGTAAAGTTCATTTGCCATGCTTTGCTTTATCTGATAGTGAGAAAGATTGCCTGTCAATTAAAACCACAAGGGCTGAGTTGGGATGTTGTCCCTAGAGATCTGAAGTAGTTTCATCTAATCTGGAGGAGTTTTAGAATTCAATAATGCAATCAGGTTTTAGTATTTCCCCCCACTCCCCACCACGTAATGATTCATGTGCCATGAAATTTTTTCATTAAAATATTCCAAGGCTCACAAGGTAGGAAAAAAAAAAAAAAAAAAAGAAAAGGGGCCTCACACCTCATTTGTTCAACCATCTCATCGAAGCCCCAAATGCAGATCATTGAAATGGAGCCTTGGAATTTTAAATCAAGTTTTACTTTGCAAATTTAATGAAATGCAAACAAATACTTAGCAGTTCTAAAGGGCATGAAGTCATTAAGGTTTCTCATTTTGTTAGGTGCTTTGGGGGCCTCCTTAATTTTTGGAGTGAAATCAATTAAGTTGTGTGTGTGTGTGTGTGTGTGTGTGTGTGTATGTGTGTGTGTGTGCGCGCGTGCGCACGCACATGTGTGTGGCTTCTTGTGTTGCCAGTAAATAGACCAGGTGTACTTTGGGCTTGAATGTCCGTTGATCCCTTTACCAGCTGTGTGTCCCTGGACAAGTTACTTACTCTTGCCTCCCATGTAAAATGAGGAAGTTTGAAGTTTTGCTAGGAGGATTCGGTGCAGAGGCACAGGTGTCTGTTCTTAGAAGTACCCATGTTTGCTTTAATGCTTTGCTTTTACCATCTTGAAATTCTTAATAATTGTTCAGTGATGGGATGTGCATTTTCATTTTTGCATCGGGACCCAGAAATTCAGCAGCTGGTGCTGATTGGATGAGAGTTAAGGTGCCTGTGAGCATCCCTTAGATGAGGTAGGTGCTAGATACACATTGATGCATTGGGTCTTTTTCTTTCAGGTTTGAATAGCTGTGTCTTGCTGCTCTCCTGGGTTAGGCAAAATGTAGAATGCTGACACTTTATTCTATCCAGCCAGCCCCAGAAGAGAAGCAGGTTATCTGTTCATTACCTTTAAGACTGGAGAACGATATTTGATTCTCTTACTTGCACTTCAGCAGTGCTGGGAGGATAGAACTTATTTGGAGAACATTTATGGCCTACTAGCTTGGTAAAATGTGAATCTTCATGAAAGTGGTTTGCCAACTATAAATTGCTATACAAATGTGCCCTGAACAAAAGGCTTACTGAACAGTAACTGATTCAGATGGAGGTGAGAAAATACGTTAAACTCTTAGGGGATCACGGACATTCAAAATCAGAGCTCCTGGAATGTCTGCATTCCCTCTGTCGATTCAGCAGATGTAGAGTGCAGTTCTGCCACTGTGGGGTCAGATGTTGGGATGGTAGGTCATGAAAAATCGTGACTTTCGGTCGTAGGGGATTATGAGATGTTAGCAGCCTAGAGCTCACAGCTGCTGGAGGTGATGCTGAGAGGAAGCCTATGGTGAGACCAGAGAGGGTTGGAAAGAGGACCTTGAGGTCTGTGTGCACCTGAGGTCCTCAATTTTGGATTGACAGAATCCCCAGGAAGTTTACCCAGATGTTTATGACTTTTACCCAGAGTGAGAACCATCATTGATTCATACTTTAAAGGGGCTGGCAGAGAACCAGGAGAGAGGAGCTGAAGTTGTGAGGATCCATCTCAAGGCCTGTGTAAACAGCAGTGCCTAGGTGGGAAGGGGAGCTCTACTTCTGGAAATTCTTTCCTTTCTCTTTTCCATTAAAAAAAAAAAAAAAAAAGAATGATGGTTTCCAGCAGCATCCATGTCCCTACAAAGGACACAAACTCATCCTTTTTTATGACTGCATAGTATTCCATGGTGTATATGTGCCACATTTTCTTAATCCAGTCTGTCACTGATGGACATTTGGGTTGATTCCAAGTCTTTGCTATTGTGAATAGTGCCGCAGTAAACATACGTGTGCATGTGTCTTTATAGCAGCATGATTTATGATCCCCTGCACATTATGCACTTGTACCCTAGAACTTAAAGTATAGTAATAATAATAATAAAAATAATATAAAATTAGTGCCTATATTGACCAGCTCTGTTCTCTATTTTTTTCCTTCTCCAATGAGCCAAATGAATGCTAGTTCTTGCAAGGCCACCATTGCAGAGAGGTGTTACTCCTGTCCCCCTTTATTTTCTCTGCCTATTCTGTTTATTTCACCCACAGCATGACACACTCATGGAAATTATCTCATCGATGGTTCTGTTGATCTTTTCCCTTCTTCTTTCCACCAGTCGACTCTCAACTGCATGAGAGCTGGGGACTCGGTCTTGTTTATCTCTCTATCCCTAAGAGCTAGATTTGTGGCCGGGTGCGGTGGCTCAAGCCTGTAATCCCAGCACTTTGGGAGGCCGAGATGGGCGGATCACGAGGTCAGGAGATCGAGACCATCCTGGCTAACACGGTGAAACCCTGTCTCTACTAAAAACTACAAAAAACTAGCCGGGCGAGGTGGCGGGCGCCTGTAGTCCCAACTACTCGGGAGGTTGAGGCAGGAGAATGGCGTAAACCCAGGAGGCGGAGGTTGCAGTGAGCTGAGATCCGGCCACTGCACTCCAGCCTGGGCGACAGAGCGAGACTCCGCCTCAAAAAAAAAAAAAAAAAAAAAAAAAAAAGCTAGATTTGTGCGTGGGACATCAGAAGCCTCCACATATTTCTTGAATGAATGAATGAGTCAGTTTTCCTCACCTGAGACCATTTGCACCATGTCAGGTTGTCTTGATGTGCAGCTGAATTATTTGCATTTTCCGGCAACTCATTGATTGCCACCTCGGCCTCCCTACATTTGTGCTAGCCCCTTGGTCTCTTTTGTCCCAGCTTAGATGATGCTGCTGTTCTCCAGGATGGGTCCTTCTTCCTTACAGATTCAGAAAGGAGAATCTTCTATGAAGTCTACAAGATCCCACTAGAAGGTTGGCTCTGGAGGGCAGGACTATTACTATGGTTTCCTTATTCATCATCCCTCCATAAATACATATTAGCTGAATCTCTTTTCCTCCTATACTCTTCCTGTATATAGAAGAGGAGGTGGACATCTATTTGGGGTGTTCTCCCAAGTTTGTGGCCAGGCTTAAGGAACCCCGACACCATTTGTTTTCAGGAATTGCATTGCTGTTGCATAATTAGTTTGTTTTGTTTTGTTTTTCTCTCGAGATGGAGTCTTGCTCTGTCACCCAGCCTGGAGTGCAGTAGCACAATCTTGGCTCACTGCAACCTCTGCCTCCCGGGTTCAAGCAATTCTCCTGCCTCAGCTTCCCAAGTAGCTGGGATTACAGGCACGTACCACCACACCCGGCTAATTTTTGTATTTTTTGTAGAGATGGGGTTTCACCGTATTGGCCAGGCTGGTGTCGAACTCCTGACTTCGGGTTATCCACCTGCCTCGGCCTCCCAAAGTGCTGGGATTATAGGAATGAGCCACTGCAACTGGCCCATAATCCGTCTTTTATGTCGTTCTTCATCTTCATGCATTTAATAGATTACAGCCCAAATATCACAATCCTAATTGAAACGAATTTGTTTGTTACAAGGGGAGGGGGTGTTAATGAGGCTATACAGGCACTGCTGTGTGCCAGGAAAACCACACAGTGTGGATATGGGAGAGTGAAGAATACGTTTGCGTTTCAGGTCTCGTTTCTTTCTTTGCCTGTGTTGAGTAGTAAGGGGGAGAACTAACGAGGTATCTCTGCATTTAATGGTTCTTTTGCAGGTTGGCTGAACTGTGTCTTGAAATCCTTGAAGAGCATTATTAAGATGGTATAGATGTTGCTTGCTTAAAAGCAGAAAAAAGAAGCTTTAATATAGACAACTGAATAGCTGAACACGAATGAACTACTCTTGCAATGTGAATAGCCATTCCTTGGGTTTCTAAATGATTTTCACACTTCCCACACTTATTTAAATTTGTAATATCCTTTATGGTTTTCCTTTATTGGCCAGGAAAAAAAAAAAAAAAACACCCTGAAGATCTAGGTATTCATCAAAGCTGATGGAATACACTAATACAATCCTGTGTCATATTAAAATGTAAAATATATGCTGGCATAATATTGTCTGAGTCGATCCAATGGAATAACATAATTAATAGAGGCTTTGATAATTTATTTATAGGAGCAAGAAGCTGAGGACAGCTTAGTTCTTTCTCTCTCTCTATTCCTCCCACCCCCTCATCTTTTCTCCTGCTCTCTTTCTCTCTCTCTCTTTTTAACTAGCTGCTGTTTGCTTCGTCCAAATATGCATAGAAAAGTCTTAAGTGGCTGTTGAAACTCCCAGAGGCCTGTTTACTTCAAGGTAGAAGCAGGAAAGCTGCCATAATTCAGAAAGCAGCTTCTGGCATGAGATGAAAGTCGGATCAGCTCAAGTTTGGGTCAGAATTTAGAGGCCCCACTGGAGTGTTTATGCTTGTATCTGTAGTCCAGATAAGTTAGTGGAAGAAATTGTTCCCTGTGGCAGGTCATGAATCTAATTACCCTAGAAACATTACTACAAGCGCTTGATTGAAAATTGCTAAGCAATGTCTGCTATCCATGGCTCTCCCACCTTCAAATCATTTATGATATGTGGACCACATCTTCCATGTGGGCCCACAGACCCGTAACTCAAGGTGAACCATGTTTTCTCAGCAGAAAACAGACCCCAGAGAGCTCCTATTCCTGAACATCTGTCCCAAAAAATGCCCCCTTAGAGATGAGAGAAACAGAGACCTTTCCTGAACAAAGAGAGAGGAGCATTGAAGTCTCATGAGCTGATAAGGAAACACAGAGAGGAAATAAGTGGCTGGTTTTAAGAGTTAGCTCAGTGCCACCCTTGTTGCAATTTAGGTTCTGGATCTAGGCCTGTTTCCTGTTTTATGAGGATTTGAATATCTCTCTTAAAAGGGGCATAGTTTTGGCCGGGCGCGGTGGCTCAAGCCTGTAATCCCAGCACTTTGGGAGGCCGAGACAGGTGGATCACGAGGTCAGGAGATCGAGACCATCCTGGCTAACACGGTGAAACCCCGTCTCTACTAAAAAAATACAAAAAACTAGCCGGGCGAGGTGGCGGGCGCCTGTAGTCCCAGCTACTCGGGAGGCTGAGGCAGGAGAATGGCGTAAACCCGGGAGGCGGAGATTGCAGTGAGCTGAGATCCGGCCACTGCACTCCAGCCTGGGCAGCAGAGCGAGACTCCGTCTCAAAAAAAAAAAAAAAAAAAAAAAAAAAAAGGGGGGGGGGCATAGTTTTTCTGTTTTCTGTTTTCTTTTTTTTTTAATTTTATATCTTTTTTATTTCCATAGGTTTTGGGGGAACAAGTGGTGTTTGGTTACATGAGTAAGTTCTTCAGTGGTGACTTCTGAGATTTTGATGCACCTGTCACCCAAGAGTATACCCTGAACCCAATTTGTAGTCTTTTATTCCTCACCCTGTCCCACCCCTTCCCCCAAGTCTCCAAACTTCATTGTATCTTCCCCGCCCCCCGCCCCTGCCTTGGTATGGAGTCTCCCTCTGTTGCCCAGGCTGAAGTACAGTGGTACGATCTCGGCTCACTTCAACCTCTGCCTCCCGGGTTCAAGCGATTCTCCTGTCTCAGCCTTCCTAGTAGTTGGGATTACAGGTGCCACCACCATGCCTGGCTAATTTTTGTATTTTTAGTAGAGACAGAGTTTCACCATCTTGGCTAGGCTGGCCTCGAACTCCTGACCTCAGGTGATCCGTCCACCTCGTCCTCCCAAAGTGCTGGGATTACAGGTGTGAGCCACCGTGCCTGGCCCATTATATCATTCTTAGGGCTTCGCATTCTCATTGCTTAACTGTCACTTATGAGTGAGAACATATGATGTTTGGTTTTCCATTCTTGAGGTAAGGTGACTTCATTCTAATTTTATCAAATACAGTATGTCAAGAACATCACAACAAAACAAAGGGTAGAGTTATATCTGGTTTGAATAGAGGCTGTGGGTTCAAAATCAGGATAAGTCCAGACCTCATGGAAACCTCCATTGGCATAGCCTGGTGATTCACACAGCAAGGGTTTTGAAATCGATGGTCCTGTGTCATAATCTCATGCTGACACTTACTAAGCCTGTAATATCATGCAAGCCAGTTATCTCTCAGCCTCAACTTGGTCATCTGCAAAATGGGCAACTGTCACATTATTTGCCTTACAAGGTTATTAGGTTGGTGTAAAAGTAATTACGGTTTTTGCTTTTAAAGGTAATGACAAAGATTGCAATTACTTTTGCACCAACCTAATATAAAGATAATGGTATAAGCAAGGTTATGAATAAGTATTTTCTATGTTGATAGTTCTAGATCAGGGTATTGTATGCCACATAGGCATTGTAACTGTAAAACAACTATGATGCAGGCAGAGTATTGTATCTGAATAAGCCGGGTAGTGAATCTATTATCATATACGTATATTTTTTTTTTCCTGGAAGATCTTTGAGGTAAGGTAGGAATAAGGGGGGTGGGATCCAGTGGTGATGAAGATGATGAAATGATCTAAATCTCAGGCATTATTGCTGTTTATTTTCTTGGAACGGGAATCTCCTCTTGGTGTTGGAATCAGAAGCGGGGAAACTAAGGGAATGAATATGAATGCAAAGAAGAAATGGGATGCGGGGTTGAGCAAAGAAAGTATTAGTTAATGAATGTTTTAGGAAATTTGAAATGTCTGGAAGGTAAACGTCTTTCTCATTATTAATATGACTGCAGGTCGTACTGTGTGTTAATTTGAAAATAGCCTGTTCATTTGAATATAAGAACAAATAGAAAACAACATAAAAAAAAAGAAAGGGTAATAAGAAGCAATTGTATGTTTCCATAGTTAAAAAAGAATTCAATTAGCAAGCAACTATATTTTATATTTAATATTCAAAATGGTTTTCTTTTTTGTTTTGCTGAGTATTCTCAATATTTCCATTGTTGAAAATTTTTGCTAACAAAGGTCAATTATGTAAATTTTTATTGGGGGAAGTGGGAATGCTGCATAGTTTCAATTCTGTTCTGGAACTTCTTTTGTTTAGTGTTTCTGTATGCATTTTCTATATAGAATAAAATCCATTGTACGTATTTAAAAAAGGAAAAGGTAGTCCGGAGTGAGTCCTGCCCAGTGACGACTTTGGACATTACAATCTGCTGCTTGTTCCTCTGGAGCATCCAGGAGACAAGCCCTAGGAGACTGAGACATGGAATGGTGATTTCCTAATAAAACAAAAGACAACAGTGCAGTTCAGTGTTCAGTGCCGTGGAGCTGTGCACGATTGAGGAACACATCAGGGCAGCCTGGCCCACAGATTTAGAAACAGAGTGACACTAGAAGGGCCATCTGTTGAGTAAGTAGAAACCTCGAGATGTACAGCATGTGTTTTATGATCCAGAAGGTAGATTTTCCCCCTGTTCATGTAAACCACTTCAAGGACTTGGTAATGGGAGAAGGAGCTTTTAACCTCCAGGTTACTGGTTAAGAAATGTCCCACGTCGGTAGTGACCAGAAGGCTTTGCCATCTGCTGGCTGCGCAGTGGCCTATGTAAATGACATCAAGATCTCAAAGCAAATCATTATGGGCCGACTTTCTATCCCACCAACTCTTAACTCTGAGTACAATGACCCCGACTCAGACTCCTTGAAGTGGTCCCCATGGAGCCTGATGGGAGGACGGCAGGTGGCTAACAGCAGAGGCTTCCGTGTGGGACTCTGCTGTGCCAGTGTTTTTTTTTTTGGAACTCACTTATATTTAAAGTTTAAAAGAACCCACTTTATTTTTCACTCTGGTGAGAGTCTTTTTAATTATGTCTTTTGCTGAGCATTTCAAGATGGTATCAGCACCTGACATTTGAAATGCATTTTATGCCAGGCACTCTGATAAGTGCTTAACCTGTAGGGTATCATTAATCCTCCCCACTCTTCGTGAGTTAGGAACTCTGTTTCTTGTTTTGTAACATAGGAGACTGGGGCAGAGAAAAATGAGGGGATCCGCCTGAAGCCACAGAACCCCAGTAGGATTTCAGCCCAGCCCTTTGTTTAGCTAGGATTCATGTTCATTTCTTTATTCCATCCAGTTTTCTAAAACATTTTTAAGAATCAGCATCCATATATGTTTTTCCTAATAGAGGTTTCTGTGACCTCTTAGCACACATGAACTAACGCAGGAATATGCAGACACTGTCCGTCACCTACCTCACAGTTACCTCTCATGCTTCCCCCACAGCTAACGGAACATTGATTTTGTTAAAGGATTGGGAAGCCATTTGTTTCATAGCGGCCTTTTCTAGCCCCACCGAGTGAATCATGGTTGGCTTTGACTGATCGTCAAATGCTCTGACCAATAATAAAACATTTCTGGCCGGGTGCGGTGGCTCAAGCCTGTAATCCCAGCACTTTGGGAGGCCGAGACGGATGGATCACGAGGTCAGGAGATCGAGACCATCCTGGCTAACACGGTGAAACCCCACCTCTACTAAAAAAATACAAAAAACTAGCGGGGCGAGGTGGCGGCGCCTATAGTCCCAGCTACTCGGGAGGCTGAGGCAGGAGAATGGCGTAAACCCGGGAGGC
Organism: Rhinopithecus roxellana; assembly: GCF_007565055.1. Lineage (NCBI taxonomy): Eukaryota > Metazoa > Chordata > Mammalia > Primates > Cercopithecidae > Rhinopithecus > Rhinopithecus roxellana. The sequence goes on along the minus strand of NC_044568.1, from coordinate 4,479,458 downwards.
GGAGCTTGCAGTGAGCTGAGATCCGGCCACTGCCCTCCAGCCTGGGCGACAGAGCAAGACTCCGTCTCAAAAAAAAAAAAAAAAAAAAAAAATTTCCTCGCCAGTGATTTGTCTTAGATGAACATGCCCATGTATGTGAAGAGCTCAAATGGGGCATGCCTTTGAGAGGGTTTCTTGATCTTCAAAGAGCTATAGAAAAGAGAATGCTTGTTTTCTTTCTTTTGACACAGTTGTGTGGGCAGCTGTTGAGTCCAACATGTAACAGTGAGAAGAGGTGGGCAAACACCTGTGGGACAATACTGGGGGTTGTGGGGGGATCCAAGAGGACTTCCCTCCCCACTTCCCAGTGGCCGACTCTGCCACTGACCTGAGTTGTTCTCCCTCCTTGTGTGGTAGCATGGGTGAAACCAGAGACATGCTTATTTCAGTCCATTGGGAGCTCTTATGTTACTCATAAGTGAGCATTCTTGCTGAAATGGGTGGTCTGTATAATAGATTTATTTAAATGTGTTTTATTTCTTATTATTTTAAGAGACAGAGTCTCCTTCTGTCACCCAGAGTGGACAACAGAGGCATGATTATGGTTCACTGTAGCCCTGAATTCCTGGACCCAAATGATCCTCCCACCTTTGTCTCCCAAGTCGCTGGGACTATACGTGGGCAGTGACTAATTGTTTTTCTCATTTCTTGTAGAGATGGGGTCTTGCTATGTTGTCCAGGCTGCTCTCTAACTCCCAGCCTCAAGTGATCCTCCCACCATGGCCTCCCAAAGTGCTGGGATTAGAGGTGTGAGCCACCATGCCTCTAATATAAATAAATCATTTTATAAATCATTTATGAAAATAAATTTAATATGTTTTATGATTTCATTTATTTATGTTCCCTTTAAAGTGTACAAATAAAGGAGACGTAAATGTAGAGGTGATGATACAGCTTTCAGTGTGCATAGCAAACACGTGGCCAAGGTAAGCCCAGAACCAGGTCCCTACTTCTCTGGGCAAATGGTTGCCAGATACAATACAGGATGCCCAGCTAAATTTAAATTTCAGAGAGTCAATGAATATTTTTCCTTAGTATCAGTATGGCCTAAATATTTCATGAGGGCATACTTACAGCAGTCATTTTAGTTGTTTATCTGAAGTGCAAATTTAGCTAGACTTTCTGTATTTTTATTTCCTAACTGTAGTAATCCTATTCTGCCAGGACTATATGCCTTTTACCATTTGTCTTTCTATTTTTGGACTCTTATTTGAAAATACTAAATACCCAGCCATGACTGACTTAAGCCAAAGAAGTTTATTTGTAAGCTTAATGTCTAGGTTTAATTTATATGCATATATAAAATACATGTTTTATATATATATATATGTAAAATGCATACATAATTATATTGCAATTATATGATGCAAAATTGGATTTATAGGTTTAAATAAGTTATAGGCTTATGTAACTCTGCTCTCCATTGTGTTATGTTTCTTGCCAAGTGGATTTTGCTAAGATAATTGTCAGCAATGTCAGACTTATGTCCCGTCATCTTTGTGAACTCCAGTGAAAAGAAAGCTCCCTTTTTTCCAAGAGTTGAAAGCACCAAGATTAGATCCTATTGGATGGATTTAAATCGTATGTTGATTCCTAAACTAATTACTATGAGTAGAGAGATGGGATATACTAATTGGCTGAACCTGGTCATGTGACCACATTTGAAGCTGGAGGATAATGATACAGCAAGCCATCTCCAAACCACATGGAAACTAGGAGTGGGGAAATTCCCCCAGGTAAAACCAGGACGCTTTTACAAAGTGAAAGTGGAGTGGCTTCTGGGCAACCAACAATGATGTCCACTTTAGTCACTAGGTATCAGACACGATGCTGATCTGAAGAATGCGATGTCTGCAGCTGGCTGGCGGGGCCCTGGACGTATCTGAATCAGTATTTTGCTGAAAGTGGGTGGATGGAAATGAACGTTCTGCATCACAGGTGATGCACCTACAGCAATCAGATATTGTGAGCAGGGCTGTTTAGTTCCATCTCAGAAGTTCAGTGGGGTTCAGCTTGTTAGTCCACAGTGACGAAAATAATGGCAGCCCCTACCAGTCTCACCGTGCCTATGAGGCCTCCTTTGATTTTCACGCATAAAGAATCTCATTTGATTTTTATATGAAACTCAGATTTGAATTTTATTGGAATACTTATACATGATTACCTTTCAGTGAAACTTACTGTCATTTTAGCTGTAATGTTCTAGCAAATGGAGTGGCGTTTTTGACTTTCTTTTAAATTGTTAGTTTCATTAAGCAAATGTTTATTGAGCAGCGCCGATGAGTTAGGCATTGCGGATGACAGATAAAAAGTCAGACCAAAGTCCCTGTCTTGAGGAGCTTACCTGAAGACATTTTACTGTGTGTGTGACAGAAGTAAATGGTCCAATTTTCTGCATTTAAATACTATGTTCTCTACAATTATATTGCTCTGGGAAACTGGGGAGAGGGCATGTCTGGGAACTTGAATTCTGAGAGAGAATTGACTTAGGTGCCTATTAAAAGTGAAGTTGGTTTTCTCGCCTTTTCTGACTTGGTGAAATTTCTCTGTCATAGGTTTTTTGTTTTTTGTTTGTTTGTTTGTGTGTTTGGAGACAGTCTCCCTCTGTTGCCCAGGCTGGAGTGCAGTGGCGCAGTCTCGGCTCATTGCAATCTCCACCTCCTGGGTTCAAACGATTCTCCTGCTTCAGCCTCCCGAGGAGCTGAGATTACAGGCACCCACCACCACGCCCGGCTGATTTTTTATTTTTGAGATGGAGTCTCATTCTGTCGCCCAGGCTGGAGTACAGTGGCATGATCTCAGCTCGCTGCAACCTCCATCGCCCAGGTTCAAGCGACTCTTCTGCCTCAGCCTCCCAAGTAGCTGGATCTATAGACACATGTCACCACACCGGGCTAATTTTTTATTTTTAGTAGAGAGGGGGTTTCACCATGTTGGCCAAGTTGGTCTCGAATTCCTGACCTCGTGATCCGCCGGCCTTGGCCTCCCAAAGTGCTGGGATTACAGGCATGAGCCACTGCACACAGCCTCTGTCATAGGTTTTTGGGGAGACAAGTTCCTCTCTTCTTAGTGCTTGGAATAGTGATTTTAATTTTACCATGGGCATTGTTTGAGGACATTTGTGTTCGCTAGAGAACTGCAAGTGCTTGAAGGCAGAAGCCATCCAGTTCTAGTGCACACAGCACAGCGTCTGCCGTATGTGGAGAACCCAATAAAGACTTGTTGAATGGAGGAAAATTTGCCTTCCCCTCCTGCTTTTTTTCACTCTGTCCATTGACTTTCCCATGTATCAGACAGATGAGGAAATGTCATGTTACTATCAAGAACTAAGTACAGTGAATGTGCTCTTAACTTTAATTTTCTGCAGCTTCATTCTGTGTTTCCTTAAAGATTTTGCAGGGATGTGATTTGGTTCCACCCGTTGCCCACACGTACAAAAATGACAGAAGACTGACTTGAAGTAGGCATACAAAGTAACATTTCTCCTCCAAAGTGCCAAGAAGAAGATATCCAGTATTAAATCAGTATCTCCTAAAACTTGCGCTACTCTTTTCTTTTGCTCATCTAAGGTGCTATAATCACTGTGGGACATAGTAGCCTGGTGCTTCCCAAGGGAACCTGAGACTGACTTACAACACTTCCCACCACAGGTCAATAGAAGATACCTGTGATTGTTCTTGCCTTCATTGAAGATGCTTATGCATTTACTGATACATAAAAATGCCAGGCCAGTCTGACATCTTAACCAAAATCTACAGGGTTTAGAAGGTAATGTGTACCTGCAGGAATATTTTTTCCTAACCTTAATTAAATGCAAGGGGAATCATTGTAAAAGTTGTGCCAATTTAGGGAGGAAGTAAGAGGTCCGACTTCTGGCTGTCAAACGTTGCCTCTGTTTTCTTCTTAATATGTTTATTTGATGTGTATACAACATAATATTATGGGATACATATAGATAGTAAAGTGGTTATGATAGAGAAGCAGATTAACATATTTATCATCTCACAAACATTTTTTTCTGTGACAAGAGCAGCGAAAATATACTCGCCCAAAAAAGGGAAGTCAATCTTGGTGCTTCACTTCCCTTTTGTATCTGGAGCTTGCTTACCTCTTGGCACCTCCAGCACCACCACCCTGGGCAAACACCGTCATCTTGGAGACTCTACTACCAGAGCCTTATAAACAGCTCCTACATCTAGATTCTCCTCCATCCAGCCTGAGTGATGCTTTAAATGCACGCATCCTTTCCTGTCTCTTCCCAGTGGCTTTATCACACAATGATTCTGTGAGAACAAAGCTGGAAGTCCTCATTCTTGTTTGCAAGGCTCTCCATAACCTGGTTCCTGGCATCACTCCCATCTTGCCTTCTGCAACTGCAGTCATTCCTCTGGGAGCCAACCTTATTCCATCGTCTTGGGCCTTTGCACTTGCTGATGTCTCTTGATCCTCTCAAGATCAGCTCTGCTGTCCCATGAATGCCTTAATCTCAAGTGTCCTTTCCTCAGACAGCCTTCTCTGTGATTGCCCTCATCGCTCTCCGCACATGATCCTGCTTTATCATGACTAGAACATTTAGCCCTTATTCATTTGTGTCCTATGTCTCTCCTGCTTTCTATCGGCAACGGAATTCAAGCTCCATGAGCACAAGGGCGTTTCCTAGCTTTGTTCTGCAGCCCTGCCCTTTGATCTGGCCTTAATAAACAATTGTTAAATAAAAGAATGGAGAAGTGATCACTGGCTGGGCACAGCGGCTCCTGCTTGTCATCCCAGCACTTGGCGAGGCCGAGGCGGGCAGATCATCTGAGGTCAGGAGTTCGAGACCAACCTGGCCAACATGGTGAAACCACATCTCTACTAAAAATACCAAAATTAGCTGGGCCTGGTGATGGACGTCTGTAATCCCAGCTACTCAGGAGGTTGAGGCAGGAGAATCGCTTGAGCCTGGGAGGCAAAGGTTGCAGTGAACCAAGATCGTGCCACTGCACTCCAACCTGGGCGACAGAGTGAGACTGTGTCTTAAAAAAAAAAAAAAAAAAAAAGCATTGATTACTTCATCAGTAAATCATCTTACTCTCTTACTCTCTCTCCATCGCATTGACTGGGGCAACTGATTAACAAAATAGCCCACACAAGGGAAGCAGGGGTTGTGTCCTGCAGAGAAAACCTCATAGAATTTGAAATCCGCGTCCAAACATAAACACTCAGGAAATATGTCTGGAAAGGAATTGCATGTCATCTGCTTCCCTCCCCGGTGACTTTCAAATGACAAATGCCCAACATCATTTAGGGCAGTAGAGCCCCTTTGAAGGAGCTGGAGCTGATTGCTTCTATCCTGCCCAGAAAAAGTCATTGTCCTCTACACACGCCTGGCTTACATTTGGAGAAACTGAGCTTCTCGTTTCTGTCTTGCTCCAAGATTGAAATTGCCATGCTCTGTGTTACTCTTACCAACAGACATTTTTCCTTTGGGAAGCATCTAACCATCCCCCTAATCACTAGGAACAAACTTTGAGTAGGTTGAACTAAAGGAGGTGTCAGAGTACATGCTTTCCAGCCAAATAAACTTTCAGAAGCTGCAGGGGCTGGAAACCCTCTCAGTCCTTCACAGCCAGTTAAGGGTACTTATTTTTGAAAGTCGGACATTTTTTCTCCGTTATTAACCAGCATTAGCTGCAAAAGCGTTATAGAAAAGAAAACGCCTTTTTTATGAATGTCAGATGCACACAGTGCACATTTCCAAAGAACAGGATTTCTGTATTTTTATTTGTTTAGTTTTGGAGACTGGGCCTCACTGTGTCTCGCAGGCTGGAGTGCAGTGGCATGATCTCAACTCACTGCAACTTCCGCCTTCCAGGTTCAAGCAATTCACTTGTGTCAGCCTCCCTAGTAGCTGGGATTACAGGCACACCACTCCACCCACCTAATTCTTGTATTTTTAGTAGAGACCAGGTTTCACTATGTTGGCAGGCCGGTCTCAAACTCCTGGCCTCCTGTGATCCACCTGCTTCTGCCTCCCAAAGTGCTGGGATTACAGTTGTGAGCTGCCACGGCGGGCCCAGATTTCTGTATTTTAACGGGAAGTGCCAGGCATACTCGTGGCTTGATTTTTAAGTGGGTGGTGCATCTATATAAAAAGTGACAACTATTATCTGCTTAAGGAAGGAAATGCAGGGCCAGTGAAACATAGATCACTCCCAGTGAAATGGTGCAGAAAGTTGTTCTTCACCCAAGAACAGTGCTAACAGTGTTTCCGAGGAAAGAAAAGCTCAAGGGAGAAATTCAAGCCCCAAAGAAAGTTCATAATGTTGCGTGTTATAAGATGTTTATAAACAACAAATGGAGGAGAATGCACATACAATGTGCTTTTGTGTGTGTGTGTGTGTGTGTGTGTGTGTGTGTGTGTGTGTGATGGAGTCTTGCTCTATCGCCCAGGCTAAAGTGCAGTGACATGATCTCGGCTCCCTGCAGCCTCCACCTCCCAGGTTCAAGCAATTCTCCTGCCTCAGCCAAATGAGTAGCTGGAATTACAGGCATGAACCACCTTGCCAGGCTAATTTTTGTATTTTTAGTAGAGACCGGGTTTCGCCAGGTTGGCCAGGCCGGTCTTAAATCCTGACCTCGGGTGATCCACCTGCCTCACTCTCCCAAAGTGCTGGATTGCAGGCGTAAACCACTGCGCCCATCCCACAACGTACTTTTGAGCCACAGCAATAACTCTAGATGAAATGAGACCCAGAGAAGATTAATTCTGAATCACCCTTTAGACAGAGCCCTGAAGGAAGGGATGCCGTATAAGTAGATACCTAGAATGGGATGCCTTTTGGCTGAAAAGATAATTTCTGGAAGTGATGAGACTGGAACCAGGCGAAGGGGACTCACCTGGCCAAAATACAAATAGAGCGTTTCGTACATTACTTTGGGGAGGAGGTAAAGACCAGAGAATGTGTGTCAAGGCACTTCCGTTTTGAGAAATGTTAAAAGATGAACAGCTTTTGGGAGCATGTTACATTTCATCTGGGAATTTCATTTTGCACGAAGGAATCCTGTTTGAGTATAAACAGTTGGTACATTCTTTGTTGTTATAGCCCTTGGTTATACTAAATACCTTAGTAGCTAAAAGGTTCCAGGACTTGACAAATCAGATAAATCATGGAGTTTTTCTTTTCTGGTTTCTACTTGTTTTTGGATATTCATTTGTTGTTCATTGACAATGGGATTTTCATACAAATGTTGGGTGTTCTGTAAGCCTGAGAAGTCTCTTGATGTCAGCTTCAAGATGGCAGAGACTTTACTGGTTATTATTATTTGTTCTTTCCAAAATGTTTCAGTATATCATATTTTTAAATAAATTGTAAAACCACTGATTTGTAAAGATGCCAGGTCAGTCTGGCATTGTCACCTGCATCTTCAGTATTTATAAAGCGATGTGTACCTGAAGGAATATTTTTTGCCTAACCTTAATTAAATGCAAGGGGAATAATTAGAAAGGCTCATGTACGGAGGAAATAAGAGGTTCAATTTCTGGTTGTCAGATGTTGCCTCTATGTTTTATTATTGTGTGTATTTGAGGTTTACAATATGATGTTATGGGACACATATAGTAAAGTGGTAATAACAGAGAAGCAGATTAACATATTTATCGTCACAGAGTTACATTTTTGTGACAAGAGTAGTTGAAATCTACTTATTTAACAAAGATTACTGATATAATTTTTTTAATTTTAGTCCTCATGCTGTACTCAATGTTGCCTCTTTTATTGTGTTTTATATTCTGTGACCATACATTTTGTGATATTAATCATCATCCAAACACTATACACTACAGAAGGAATTGTTTGCTTTGACATTAGTCTACATATGCAAAATTAGGCAGATATTTGTACTTCTGGGTCTTTGAATTATATTTAATGTCAATTACTAGATTTTAAAAAATATCATAAGCCTGATAATACTATAAATAAATATAAATTAAACTAGATTTCTGAAAGCTAACTCTTCAAGTGATAGGATTGTTCTTTGCATACCCTTTTGTATCCGGAGGAATGTTACATTTCCAATATATATATATTAGTTAGATGTGATGTTTTCCACGAAGTTCCTTTTTGCATTGTTATATTGGTGGTGTTTGTTTGTTTTTTGCTTTTTGTTTTTGAGATGAAGTCTTGCTTCGTTGCCCAGGCTGGAGTGCAGTGGTGCTGTCTTGGCCCACTGCAACCTCTGCCTCTCAGGTTCAAGTGATTCTCATGCCTCAGCCTCCCAAGTAGCTGGGACTACAGGTGTGCACCACTACACCTGGTTAATTTTTTTTTTTTTTTTTAAAGTAGAGACAGAGTTTTGCTATTTGGCCTGGCGCTCTCGAACTCCTGACCTCTGGTGATCTACCCCCCTCAGCCTCCCAAAGTGCTGGTGTGAGCCGCTGTGCCTGGCCTATATGGAAATATTTTAATTGCTTGTAAACACACTCAGTGGAGCTCATTACAAGAAGACTGTCAGTGTACTTGAAAAGCTTACTTCTGCATAATGCTAAATACCATGTTAGAAATCACAGAGCCCTGCAAAGTTGAATTTTTCATTAAAAGGATCATAAGTAAAGTGAAGTATACAGTTCAGTAGGTCTCAATATGAAATGGCATATTATTGTTATATGCATATTTAATATTATATAAAACACTTTTGTTTTAACTTAAGCATTTGGATTCTGATTCTTTGAGGCATGACTATGGTATTGTCATTCACAGCTTAGCTATGTCATCTCAGATAAATTAATGAAATATCCAAGCCTCAGCTTCCCCAGTTGTTAAATGGCGATAATAGTATTAATACCCACCTGACCAGATTACCCTGAAGATAGAATAAGATCATCTAAAATGATGAATGAAGGACTTTACATACAGTAAGTGCTTAATAAATGACAACTGATTATCATTATTATTTTTATATTTACTTATTCTTGGTTGAAAATATTAATCTTCTGAACTACCCTTACCAGTGCCAAAATAACCATAAAGAAACGATCGTGCAGTCCTTTTATTCACGTGGCATGAGTTACAGGGTTCATTATACTGCAGACAATAAAACAAAAAAGATAACGGCACCTAGGAAGGAGCTCTTTGCAGAAGTCTGACTCAAAAGAGTTCAGAATTCAAAACTGAGAGTTCCAAACCTAATAAAGGTAACACGTCTGCCCTCTGGTGGACATTCATTTTGAGTTAGAATATTCTCTGCTAAGACTAAACATTTTCAATGTCTAGTCAGGGTGATATAGGTGGAATAGCGAACAGTTCTGCCTGCTTCGTTTGAATTTTGTCTGATAAATATGCAGGTGAACGTCTAAACTCACAACATGCATGGGCAAATGAAATGTTCTATGGCTACAGTGAAATGCTCTCCTTATTTTTGTTCAGCTCCTGCAGGAGTTAACGATTGCTAAGGGTTATTTACAAGAAATCTGAGCTGTCTGATCACTCAATTGTGGAAGGTAAATGAGATTTTTAAGGTGTAGGGAAAAGGTAAAATGGGCCAATGCATGAAAAAAAGGGAGACGTCAAACTTAGGTACTGGAATTGCCAGGATGTTGTCGTCAACGATTTGATTTGATGGGAAAGGGATGCTTAATGTTTCTTCTGTGAGGTGTCCCGGCACCACACACATGCACACATACAGTGGGGTGGAAATTATTCCTGCAAAGGGCTGCCATTTTCAGAGTATAGTCTTTTCGTTTCCTACTCGAATTGGTAAAAATAAATAAATAATCAAGACTGTTTTGCTGGATTCCGGTTCTCAAAGTAGAAAGCATCTTAGTTGAGAATTCGGTGAAGTCACTGACCTTGAAATAGCACAGCAGACCTACTGCTGAAATGTCTTCCACCTCACGGGCCTTCCCGCCTGCTGTCCTGATGAACTTGTTGACTCTATGCACATAAGAACTCTCTGGGGTCCAAATGACGGGGACCAAGCTCGAACACATCATTCAGCGAATAAGCTGGCTCACCTAACCGAAGGTTCCGTGAGCTCCTCTAGCTTAAGGTGGTTGGATTCCTTGGGGCAGGGGTGGGGGGAATGAAAATAAGATCATCAAGGTCTCTTTCTCTCTCTGACTCTCTCTCTCTCCCTCTCCCTCCTTCCATCACGTATCTCTGTTTTCTTTTTCCATGTTGGTTACATTCTGAGGTAAACAGTCTTCATGTGGTGACAAGGTTGACCTGAAACTCCAAACCTGTCTTCATCACTGCCTTTGTTTTCAGGAAAAGGAGAGACCCTGACTCTCAGCATAATGTTGGTGCCTGAATAAGGACGGCGTCTCTCCGTCTGTATCATAAGCCCACTTTCACACCAGTTACTGCTTTGATGGCAGTGGGTTACTCTGTAGAGCCTCAGTCATGTGCCCAGCACTGTGGGATTTTTTTTTTTTTTTTTTTTTTGAGATGGAGTCTTGCTCTGTTGCCCAGGTTGGAGTATGGTGGCTCCATTTTGGCTCACTGCAACCTCCGCCTCTCAGGTTCAAGTAGATTCTTCTGCCTCAGCCTCCCAAGTAACAGGGACTACAAGCCTGCATCACCACACCTGGCTAATTTTTGTATTTTTAGTAGAGACAGGGTTTCGTCATATTGGCCAGGCTGGTCTCAAACTCCTGACCTCATGATCTGCCTGCCTCAGCCTCCCAAAGTGCTGGGATTACAGTCGTGAGCCACTGTGCCCGGCCCTGCCTGTGTTTTGCGAGGCAAGGCCAGAGGATGAGAGGGGAGCATATTTGCTGACGAATAGTGGCATTGTGTTGCGAAAAGAAGGGGAAAGGGTGTTGGATCAGAAGAGCTGAAGCACACATGTGTGATGTTCAGGGTCCCTAGTCCCTGTTCTTTTTGTCTCTGCAAGTTTGCCGAAAGTCGCTCTTTGATAATCTTTCTTACCTTTCCAAATTGCACCGACCCTTCAACGCGTATCTCAAGTTGTACTTCCTCTGTGGACGTTTTCGCCTAGCCTGGCTTCTGCTTGCCTCTTATTTTAAGCTGAGAGCACTTACCTGGTCTACCCATTGGCTGTTGAAGTGCTAACGGTAACTTCTGCTTTTATTGTTATCTCTTGTTCCAGCCTTCTAACGTTTTTTCCATTGTTTCCTTTCTTTTTTTATTTTAAAGGTTTTATTACTCTTTGTTTTAGGGACTGACAAATTTTTGGATCCCCATCTTATCCAACACAGGCAGTACTGCCTCTTTTGATGATAGTGAGGACAGTGAGATGGGAATTTCAGGAGACCAAAAGAGTTTGCTCAAAGATATTAACTTACGTTTTAGTTTTAGTCACTTTTAAAATGCAGTGTCCAAGCAACGTTTTAGTTCTTGATAGAACTGTTGTCAGCAGTCTGCTTGAAGGTGGGCCTTATCATTCTTGGACGTGGTTCTGGGGCCTCAGAGTGGGCATCGTTCCCTTAGGGAGTGGAGGCCAGAAGATGTAGGGTGCCCCATAGCATGCATCTGAGGCTTTGGGAGCTCAAAGCACTGCTCCGGGATGGGGTTGAGGATGAGAAGTTGCCAGTCCTTTTAACAATTTTTGCCTATGCTGCAAAGATTATGGGTCAAAGTGAAGGTCATTTATACACTCCCCCCATGGCAAAATCCAATTATAAACTTTAACCTTAGTGAAATGTCATTAGAGCTTGGCTTGGCTTTATTTGGGATAGAGACCGACAGTTTTGTCTGTGATATATTCAGGGAGACATATCTATTAAAGCTAGGCTAACAATGGGGGCACACGCAGATTTGCATTTTAATTCATTTTCCCTCAGTGCTGATATGCGGCTTATCTTTCAAGAACAGGCTCACATCAACCCTGATATACGTTGCTTAAGAATAATGCTCATAATCTATTAGTTTAATCTGTTCACATGAGAAGGAAAGAAGAAATCGTGCATGGTGCGGAAGGTTTCAGGCCCCAGTGGGCGAGTTTTCGGAGGATTTCCCATGACAACTGTTTTCAACTTGTGCTTGTTTTCCTTTCTCTAGCTTAAGTATGAACAGCTTAGGGAGAGGTCATGTCTTCCTTCTACATAGAGCCAGGCAGGCTCACGTTCACAGTCAGGCTCCCAAAGATGTTGGTTATATGCAGACTCCTGAACTCGGGCTCAAGTTTCTTTTTTTTTCCTTTTTTGCCTCTTTTTTTTCTTTATACTTTAAGTTCTAGGGTACATATGCACAATATGCAGGTTTGTTACATACGTATACATGTGCCATGTTGGTATATTGCACCCATTAACTTGTCATTTACATTAAGTATATCTCCTAATGCTATCGCTCCCCCCTCCCCCCAACCCATGACAGGCCCTGGTGTGTGATGTTCCCCTTCCTGTGTCCAAGTGATCTCATTGTTCAATTCCCACCTATGGGTGAGAACATGCGGTGTTTGGTTTTCTGTTCTTGCAATAGTTTGCTGAGAATGATGGTTTCCAGCTGCATCCATGTCTCTACAAAGGACATGAACTCATCCTTTTTTATGGCTGCATAGTATTCCATGGTATTTATGTGCCACATTTTCTTAATCCAGTCTGTCATTGATGGGCATTTGAGTTGGTTCCAAGCCTTTGCTATTGTGACTACTGCCACAATAAACATACATGTGCATGTGTCTTTATAGCAGCATGACTTATAATCCTTTGGGTATATCCCCAGTAATGGGATGGCTGGGTCAAATGGTATTTCTAGTTGTAGATCCTTGGGGAATCACCACACTGTCTTCCACAATGGTTGAGCTAGTTTACAGTCCCACCAACAGCGTAAAAGTGTTCCTATTTCTCCACATCCTCTCCAGCACCTGTTGTTTCCTGACTTTTTAATGATCGCCATTCTAACTGGTGGGAGGTGGTGTCTCATTGTGGTTTTGATTTGCATTTCTCTGATGGCAACTGATGATCTGCAATGAGCATAGAGCAATACAACCTTGAAAATGGGTTTTGATCATTACAGATTATGTATAAAATTGACCCATCAGAGGACCCATCAGATAACAGATAATCAATATTTTTATTTTTCTGGAACTAAGATCACTGCTAAGAGCTTCAGGTCTTTCTGATACCTGTAATATATAGTGCTTTTTCTCTTACCTCCGCCACTCCTGGGGGAGGGAAGGGGTCTTTTCTTTGCAGAGTATGCTTAATATTGGAAGGAGTTGTATTTAACTATGAGAGCTCTATCTCACTTTGTCCAGTGTTCTGCATTTTCACTGGTTCTTTCACTTTTTACCTTTGTTTGTTTGTTTGTTTGTTTTTAATTTTTTTTTTTTATTTTAACACTCTCTCCATGGATTCTCTCTGGGATCCACTGACCTAGATGTTTTTAGTCCACGGCAGATGGCTGAGGCATCTGAGTAGGGAGTCAGGAGCAGGAAGAACGTGTCCATAATAGAGAAGTTTTGGAACTGCCGCAGGGTGCTACAGCATGAACTTAGAGCTGGGAAAAAGTGCCTGAAAAGCAGTCCTGCTCATTTCATAATGAACCTCACATAAACCATGTTTGTCACTTCATTTGGCCACATTCGGATTTGTAGGAAAATGGATAGAAGAGATGATTCCAGGCAGATTAGCAAGGGGACTGCATTGATCTTGGGGTCATGGGAGTATAGCAAAACATGGTCACTGACCTTTAGCTCTAGGGTCATTGACGTGGTAGATGGAATTTGAAAGCAAGAGTAGAACTTGCAAATGTGGAAGTTAAAGATAAAATGTGGCCCGGAGAGGTCTAATGGACCACTAAGGAGTAATGCACTTTGTCATCATTGTGTCGAAAGATGGGAAGGAGTGGAGAGAAAAGAAAATTTCAGGATTTGAATTCTTAAACATGGAAGAGTTTAGAGAGGTTATGTCACTGGAAGGCTGAGGTAGAGAGGGAGGTTTCTGATGAAAAAAACTTCAGCCAAATTAAATTGAAGGGAGTTTAATTGAGCAATGAATGATGCGTGAATCAGACATCCCCCAGAATCACAGCAGATTCACAAAGACTCCACCACAGCCACGTGATGGAAGAAGATGTATAGACAAAAAAACGGAAATGAGGTACAGAAACTGGAAGTGAGGTGCAGAACAGGGCTAGATTGGTTCCAGCTTGGTGTTTGCCTAATTTGAACAGTTTCAACACTCAGCAGTGTATGAATGGTTGAGGTACAGCCACTGGGATTGGCCAAGACTCAGTTGTTGTTACAGGCACATGCTTCTAAGTTAGGTTTTCTTATTTATTTATTTAGGTGGAGTCCCCCTCTATTGCCCAGGCTGGAGTGCAGTGGTGCAATCTTAACTCACTGCAACCTCTGCCACACAGGTTCACGTGATTCTCTGGCCTCAGCCTGCCAAGTAGCTGGGATTACAGGCATGCACCACTACACCCGACTAGTTTTTTTTTGTTTGTTTGTTTGTTTGTTTGTTTTTAGTAGAGAGGGGGTTTTACCTTGTTGGTCAGGCTGGTCCCAAACTCCTGACCTTAAGTGATCCGCCCACCTCAGCCTCCTAAAGTGTGGATTACAGGCATGATCTTGTCTACCTACTAAGCTGGGTTGTGGTTCATCCACAAGGACTCAAATATAGAACTGGGGAGTCCTTTTCAGGCCATATTTAGTTTGCTTTAACATGGCTGAATTATATGTGTGAGACTATGGCATAACGAAGGGTGTCGTGAAGAAGTTGAAGTCCATGAGGTAATGAGAGACTATGAAACCCATGTACATGTCCAGTATTGGCCATTTGCTTGTCTGTTTTCTTGCCTGCTGGGTCCCACTGTAGTGTTAAGTCCCGAGAGAGCCTGGTCTGTCCTGTTCTCTGCTCTTTCTCCAGTGCCTTTGACAGTGCTTAGCATGTAATCAATCTGCAGTAAACAGCTGCTGAATGAGGGAATTAATAAAGTCACCAGGGAATTGTGGGCTCCTCTTCTCCTCGGAGCCCCGTGGATGCATTGTTATGCGTAATAAGTGTGAAATGAGCATTTGTTGATTGTATTCCATATCAAAGCAAAAAATAAAAATAAAATGTCGGAATACACTCATGGTGCTATTAATTATGATGTAGAGCTTTTTTACAAACTTTTATTTTAGGCTCGGGGTACATATGCAGTTTTTTTATATGGGTAAACTCGTGTCATGGAGGTTTGTTGTACAAATTATTTCATCACCCAAGTACTAAGCTTAGTACCCAATAGCTATTTTTTCTGCTTCTCTTCCTCTTCCCACCCTCCATCCTCAAGCAGGCCTCAGTGTCTGTTTTTCCTTATCTGCGTCCCTGTGTTCTCTTTAGTTCTATTTATCAGTGAGAACATGCAGTATTTGGTTTTCTGTTCCTGCCTTAGTTTGCTCAATATAGTGGTCTCTAGCTCCATCCATGTCTCTGCAAAGGATATGATCTCTTTCTTCTTTATGGCTGCATAGTATTCCATGGTGTAGATGTACCACATTTTCTGTATCCAGTCTGTCACTGATGGGTATTTAGGTTGATTCCATGTATTTGCTATTGTGAACAGTGCTGCACTGAACATTTGCATGGATGGGTCTTTATGGCAGAATGATTTATATTCCTCTGGGTATATACCCAGTGATGGGATTGCTGGGTCAAATGCTGGTTCTGTTTTTAGATAGAGCTTGTCAGGGTCTCTTCTTCTCTCTCTCCTTCTTTGTCTATGTATACAGGTATAACAGGTAAAATATATATGGGATGATTCCATGTATTTTGTAAACATTTTCCATGTCAACATATCAGTCTGTAATACCCATTTCAAGGCTTCATAGTCCAGCTGCACCACAATATGTTTTTTTGTTTTTGTTTTTGTTTTTTGAGATGGAGTTTTGTTCTTGTTGCCCAGGCTGGAGTGCAGTGGCGCAATCTCGGCTCACCACAACCTCTGCCTCCCAAGTTCAAGCAATTCTCCAGTCTCAGCCTCCCAAATAGCTGGGATTATAGGCATGCACCACCACGCCTGGCTAATTTTGTATTTTTAGTAGAGTCGGGGTTTCTCCATGTTGAGGCTGGTCTCGAACTCCTGACCTCAGGTGATCCACCCGCCTGGGCCTCCCAAAGTGCTGGGATTACAGGCGTGTACCACCATACCTGGCCACCACAATATGTTTTAATGCATCCCCTCTTGTTGAGCATTTAGGTTGTTCCCAGTTCTTTCTACTTTCATTGCATAAGGAATTCCAGACTCAATCTAGAGAATCGCCTCCATTGTAGCCTCTGGCCAAATCTAGAACTAGAGCTCAACAGTGTGACAGCATAAAAGATGAAATTTAGACACACTCCTGGTGTTTGGTGGGATATTTGGCTCACTGGCTCGTTTGGCCAGCAGTTAGGTTTGGAGCTTCTGTAAATGTCTTGCCATAAACGTATGATATAATGCTTGGAGCCCAGGGTCAGGGGTTAAAAGTATATCCGGATTTTAGGTCCTAGCTTGGCCTAGAGCGTAAGTAGCTTATGGACATTCTGAAAAAGAAACCCATTCTTTGGAACAGCGGAGAAGCGGCATGCATCTTCAGATGAATGGTAAGAATGGTTGTGAACCAAAGGGGCTGGGTGACTTGGCTGTTTTCATCTTGTTTTTCTTTCTCTTTTCTTTTCTTTTCTTTTCTTTTCTTTTCTTTTCTTTTCTTTTCTTTTCTTTTCTTTTCTTTTCTTTTCTTTTCTTTCTTTTCTTTTCCTTTCCTTTCTTTTCCTTTTGCTTCTCTTCTCTTCTCTTCTCTTCTCTTCTCTTCTCTTCTCTTCTCTTCTCTTCTCTTCTCTTTTCTTTTCTTTTTTTTTTTGAGACAGAGTCTCGCCTTGTCGCCCAGGCTGGAGTGCAGTGGCCGGATCTCAGCTCACTGCAAGCTCCGCCTCCCAGGTTCACGCCATTCTCCTGCCTTGGCCTCCCGGGTAGCTGGGACTACCGGTGCTCACCACTGCACCCGGCTGATTTTTTTTGTACTTTTAGTAGAGACAGGGTTTCACCATGTTAGCCAGGATGGTCTCGATCTCCCGACCTCATGATCTGCCCACCTCAGCCTCCCAAAGTGCTGGGATTACAATCCTGAGCCACCGCGCCTGGCCTCTTTTCTTTTCTTAATGGAGTCTCGCTCTGTCACCCAGGTTGGAGTGCAGTAGCGTGATCTTGGCTCACTACAACCTCCGCCTCCCAAGTTCAAGTGATTCTCCTGCCTCAGCCTCCTGAGTAGCTGGGATTACAGGGGTGTGCCTCCACGCCCGGCTAATTTTTTGTATTTTTAATAGAGACAGGGTTTCACCATGTTAGTCAGGATGGTCTCGATCTCCTGACCTCGTGATCTGCCTACCTCAGCCTCCCAAAGTGCTAGTATTATGGGCATGAGCCACCATGCCTAGCCAGCTGTTTTTATCATTGGTCAAGGATGCCACACTGCATGGTGGACAAACCAATGCTGAGAATGAGGCCCTGCAGCCAGTGTACTACTTTGAAGCCTGTGAGCTAACAGGACACTTACAATCATGTGTAGGGAGAGTAGACCCCGGACAGTGGGGAGATACCATGTCCTCATCTTCTGCAGGTTGCTCTGGTGGGAAAGAACAGAAAGCAGGAATGAGTAAGGGAAGCAGAGGAAACTGAGCTCTGAAGCCCAACCTCTGCTTCATCTCTCATTTACAGTTCTATCCCTGTAAGCAAACCCCTGGTGTCTGGAGAGCAGAACCATCACTTCCCGTCTTCCCTGGCTGTCAACCAAAAAATACCCCTGTGGTCCCACCTAGGGCCCCTCAACTTCATGTCCTACAGTAGGAAGTCCTCCGTAAGCTCTTCAGGATGCACACTCTGGAATAATGGATGCAATGCAGCCTCAGTGGTGGACTTCCTGAGTTCAGGTTCCGTCTCTCTGGATTATTCAATATAGAAACTTCATCACATTGTTTAATTTTCCTAGACGGGTTTGCTATTCTTCAAAATCAGGATCACACCTATAGAGTGCATCGTGAACAATGTAAGCTCCAGGAGAGAAGGGTTTTGTGTTTTCCAGTGTTGGATTTATTTTTTTATTGCTGCTTTAACAGATTACTGCAGACTTGGTGGCTACAACAACACAGATTTATTCTTTTACAGTTTGAGTGGTCAGAACTCGACACTAGTCTCATAGTGCGGGCAGAGCTGCGCTCCTTTCTGGAGGCTAACATGGAGAATCTTGGCCTTTTCCAGCTTCTTGAGGCATTCTGCATACCTTGGCTCATGGCCCCTTTCTCCATCTTCAAAGCCAGGGATGTAGCCCCTCTCCATGCATTTCTTTGGTAGTAACAGCAAGAAAAGGTTCTCAGATTTTAAGGACTCGTATGATGATATTAGGCCCACCTGGATAATTAAGATTAATTTTCTCATCTCAAGATGCTTAACTTAGTCCCACCTGCAAAGTCCCTTTGCCATGTATGGTAACATAGTCACAGGTTCCGGGTATTGTGGTGGCGCGGATACCTCTGAGGGCTGGGGTGGGCATTGCTCTGTGTACTATAACTGCCAACACCCAGAATAGTGCTTGACAGGAAAAAAGCTCTCACATATTTGCCATAGGAATTAATTGTGATTATTGAAGAGATCCAATGTCTTTAAAGTGCCTAGTGGGACACCTGGCACATGGCCGAGACCTTGGTTAGTGTTATGTGTTATTGGCAGGCACGTGCATCACTCAAAGGGAAATTTACAAACATACATGCGTGCATGTGCACACACACAGACACTCCACTCACCAGTGGATACTCTTTCTGGATGCTTACCCCCTGTCTACCCAAATCGATTGTTCCTGCTGCAGGGGTGGGGGACAAAGCTATTGAATTGTATGGAGTGGACGCTGACCACTCCCCATATCAGGGTCCTTTTTTTTTTTTTTTTTTTTTTTTTGAGATAGAGTCTCATTCTTTCACTCAGGTTGGAGTGCAGAGGCACAATCTCAGCTCACTGCAACCTCCACCTCCTGGGTTCAAGCGATTCTCCCACCTCAACCTCCCAAGAGAGTAACTGGGACTATAGGCGTGTGGCACTATGCCCAGCTAATTTTTATATTTTCAGTAGAGATGGGGTTTTGCCGTGTTGGCCAGGCTGGTCTCGAACGCCTGACCTGAAGTGATATGCCTGCCTCGGTCTCCCAAAGCGCTGGGTATTTTTTTTTTTTTTTTTTTTTTTTACTAATTATGAGTCAGAGGAAAGAACTGTCCCTTTTGAAGTCATTGATGTTACAGAGTCCTTCACAGTGATCCCAAAACCTTGGAGAACTTTGAAAATAACCCAAATTCTCCACTCTGTACTATCAGACTCCCAAGACACTGTATATACTTTTTTATTCCCTTGAGTACATCACCCTGTGGTTGAGAACCAACTTAACAGGTTACTGGAATTGTCTGACTTGGTTTGCACTTCTATGAGTCGGCCTCATGTTGTGAACACTTTGCCTTTATTCCTCGAATTTGCTGATTTTTTTTTGTTTCAGACTGAGTGGTGGACGGGAGGCAAGATCAATACCTCATCGTCCTCACTGTTGCACTCTCATCAGAAAGCAAAGTGAGTGTCTCGTGTTGAGAATACAAAAGTTAGGGCTGGGCACGGTGGCTCATGCCTGTCATCTGAGCACTTTGGGAGGCCAAGGAGGGCAAATCACTTGAAGCCAGGAGTTCGAGACTAGCCTGGCCAACATGGCAAAACCCCATCTTTACTGAAAATATAAAACTTAACTGGGCGTGGAGGTGTGTGCCTGTAGTCCCAGCTACTGGGGAGGCTAAGGCACAAGACTCGCTTGAACCCCGGAGGTGGAGGCTGCATTGAGCTATGATCATGCCACTGCACTCCAGCCTGGGTGACAGAGTGAGAACCTATGTCAAAAAAAAAAAAAAAAAAAAAATATATATATATATATATATATATATATATATATAAATTAGAATATCAGCACAAGAACGTCAGCATCGTAGGTCTGCTCTGATTTTCATTCTCTTCAAGAAATGATTTTGATGTTCCGTACCTATGTCTCATGCTGGATGATGAACTTGAGTGCCTGTGCTAGGATTTGTGCTCCTTTTGCATCCTGTGGCTGCAAGTTCAGGCTGATCGGCTAAGCTTTCTCTGTGTGCCAATCTAAGGATGCCTTTGAGAACAGCTAGGAAGTAATTTGACACCTTTCCCAATAGTCTAGTGCTTAAAAGGAAGGCTCTGGTGGCAGATGGCCAGAGCTAAGCTCCTGTATCCACTGTTTACTAGCTGTGTGACCTTGGCCAAGCTGCTTAAGTCATCTCTTCCTCAGTTTCTTTAACCATAGAGTGGTAATGGAAACCACACCTATCTCACAGAGTTGTTGTAAAGATAAAATGAGTTAACACAGTGGAAGCACTTAGAACTATGTCTGATATACATAGTAAATGCTTGATAAAGACTTACTGTGAGTCTGTGACTACAGCTCATATTCATATTCATAAGCAAATAGCAAAGCAATAGAACCTAACTGTGGGAAAAGGTTGCCATGGGGGAAAGAAAAAGGATGGTGTCCTTTGGATAAATATTTTCCTTAATACGTCCCTAGGAGCACATTGTTCGCAAAAGATGTTAATAGGAGTGCTGACTTACAGAGTCCCACAGTCATAAGTATTTGGGAAATTTCTCCTCCTGGAGATTTGTGATGCGCATTAGTATGTTAACATTACACGTTCTGCTAGAGCTCAGAGTAGAGAAACTAGTTCTGACTTTGTTTTAATCCGGTTGGTCCCAGATGTGTTTGACCACCCGGTTTTTCTGTCGGTGGGGGACGGCGAGAGGCTGGGTGTAGAGGTGGTTCTAATGGTTGTGCTTTTGTTGTGCATGGCCCCTAGTCATATCTGTAGGAACCAGTGTTTCCTCTCAAGGGCACACTGTAGGCTAGTACTAGAATTTAAAGTGCATTCTGGGATCTGAGTAAAATATAGATTTGGATTCAGTCTGGCATGAGGCCTGAGATCCTGGATGTCTAAGTGGTTCCCCATTGCTGCTGCTGCTGCTGCTGCTTGTGCTGGTGTGTGGACTGCACTTTGAGTAGCCAGACTTTCGGGAGCAGTCACTTGGTGATAAGAAGAGGACCCACATGGGGACAATCGGAAATGTTAGCAATTGTGCAGTAAGGAGAGAGGAGAGCCTGAGGCAGAGGTTTGTAATCTTCACTGCCTGTTAGAAGCACCTGGGAGAATTCAGAAAGCTACTGTTTGGACTCCACCCCCAGACATGTTGACTTCAGAGGTTTGGAGATGAGTACTAGGTACTGGTATTTCTTTTTTCCACAGGCTTTCTAGGGGAGTCTAATGGACCACCAGGCTGGAAAACTGTTGGTTTCATAGTGATGGGCTTAATTTCTTAAGTCAGAGAGCCTGTTTCTAATCCCAGCCCTAAATTACTACATGTCATTATTTATTTATTTATTTATTTATTTTTGAGACAGAGTCTTGCTCTGTCACCCAGGCTGGAGTGCAGTGGCACGATCTTGGCTCACTGCAAGCTCCACCTCCCGGGTTCACGCCATTCTCCTGCCTCAGCCTCCCAAGTAGCTGGGACTACAGGTGCCCGTCACCATGCCTGGCTAATTTTTTTTTGTATTTTTAGTAGACATGGTGTTTCACTGTGTTAGCCAGGATGGTCTTGATCTCCTGACCTTGTGATCCACCCGTCTTGGCCTCCCAAAGTGCTGGGATTACAGGCGTGAGCCGCCGCACCCGGCCGTAATTTATTTATTTTTTATTTGAGATCTAATCTTGCTCTGTTGCCCAGACTGGAGTGCAGTGGCATGATCTTGGCTCACTTGCAACCTCTGCCTCCCCAGTTCAAGCAGTTCTCCTGCCTCAGCCTCCTGAGTCGCTGAGATTACAGGCGCCCACCGTTACGCCTGGCTAATATTTTATTTTATTTCATTTTTTGTATTTTTAGTAGAGATGGGGTTTTGCCATGCTGGCCAGGCTGGTCTCAAACTCATGACCTCATGTCATCCGCCCACCTCGGCCTCCCAAAGTGCTGGGATTACAGGCATGAGCTACTGTGCCCAGCCTCAGGATTGACGAATTTAGTTAAAGTTGCTGTGCTTCCATTTTTCTAATTGTAAGAGGAGGTATTCAGGGTACCTAAACCTCAAAGAGTCTTGATGAATATTTGATGATACCATGTTTGCATCCCAAAAGCCTGGTGTGTAACACATGGTAACGGTGCAATAAATGTCAGCTGTAATAACAATTATTGTTATGAGTATTATTGTTGTTATTTGCTAATAGCAATTGTTAGGTCATTTTTTTTCTTTTCCATTCTGACCAAGATATTGTATTGGTTATGAGCTAAAACCACATAAACATATATTTAATTTTCTTAATAAGTGGAGAATTGTGTTAAATGTCTATTGGGCACATGTGTCCTTACTGGGGGAGTGCTTGCTTCTAGCCTAAGTTGCCTCCAACAAGCATTTATGGAGGCGGTGATTGCCATGAGAACAGGTCATGAACTGATTTTGTTTTCTGTGATCACCACAGTGCCTGGACATAGTGGTTCAACCTGTCTTGGTTGTTGGTATTGAATAAATGGTGGTAACCATTCCAAGTGGAGATATGTCAGCTCCTGTCTGCATCCATTCATTTATTTCAGCAACTGAAAACGACATAATAGTCATTTAAAAAACTGAGGAATACCATATTTTGGATTACTTGTTGTTCTAGTGATTTTGCCAAGTGTGGATTTCCTTTGCTAATTATGGAAGTAGACAACCACGTCTCATTTCTTGTTTTTTCTTTTTTCTTTTTTTCCTTTCTAGAATCAGCTGTGTCTCTTGCCCTCTGCCACCATCCTACTTATACACTGTATAAAATAAATAGCTTTTTCTTTTTCTGCAATGTCTTGGTTATTTCTCCCTTTGCCGTGCACCCAATTTCCTCTTCCCACTGAAGTGTGTAATAATGTATCAGTTTACTTATGCAATTTCCAGCCCTAGCTTTCATTGATTTTTTTCTTATTTGACTATTGGCTTATGATTTGTGAGGCAAAGGAAGTGGTCTGTATATCATGTGAATGGAAAGGCTTAATAATTTTCATATTGGTTCATAACAAATATATATTGTATTCAGGTTCAGTGACTGCCTTTATAGAATCATGTCAGAAAGTGGATTTCTATCCTGTTTCATCTTCTATGAAAAACTGAAAACAAGACCTTTTCCCCTCACTGTCATCCCGATAAGATGTAAAGATGCTCAAGCGAACGTGTGTGGAAGGACTTGACAGGTGCCCTTGGAAAGAAAGCAGGATTTTACTCACTGGTGTTTTGAATATCATGAGAGTTGGAATTACGGATGAGTACACCCAAGCACGTAATCGGTTAAGGAGACTTTCATACTCATTGTGGACACTGCTCACAGGCACAATTGATTGTGCAGCTCCAGTTGCTAGAGCCATGGGGATTTGAGACCACAGCTACATCCATCTAATTCAGGAAGGACTTGAAATAGCTCCTGCATTTTCAGTGAGGAAAAAAAAAGAAAAAAAAAAAAAAGCCTTTTCACATTTATCCTGAAGATGGAGCCATTTAACATTTTGGATACTTCCTGATTTTTAAATTTATAACTTTACATTGACTTTGTTTTGAGACATTAGTGTTTCAGGATTTTATTTTTCCCTAAAATATGATGATTGCTTCCTAACCAAGAGAAGGAAGAGTAGTGTGAATATTTGGTTATGGTCATGGACACCCAGGGACCAGTCTGTGTCCTTGCCCATATTTCCAAAGGTCACTTTTTTTTTTCTTTTTGAGAAGGAGCATCGCTGTACCCCCAGGCTGGAGTGCAGTGGCGCGGTCTCGACTCACTGCAACCTCCACCTCCCGGGTTCAAGCGATTCTTCTGCCTCAGCCTCCCGAGTAGCTGGGATTACAGGCGTGCGCTATCATACCTAACTTTTTTTGGTATTTTTAGTAGAGACAGGGTTTCACCGTGTTGGCTTGCTGAACTTGAACTCCTGACCTTGTGATCCGCCTGTCTCGGCCTCCCAAAGTGCTGGAATAAGGTCACTCTTTCTTGTTTACCTGTTTCTGCCCGTATCTGGAGACTCAGAGAATTATTTACTAAGCATTTCTCAAATGTGTTTAGAATTCCTGTCACTGATGGCTTACTGTGAAGGAGAGCATATTTTTAAAGCCATATAAAAGAAGGAATGTGTTTAATTCTGTTACTCTTGTATTAATCCCTTGGTTGTTGAATCTAGAATCTTTGAGCCTGGATGATTTTAGAAGGTATCTAGTCTACCTTCTCATCTTGTTCTTCAAGACTTGTATTTATGTAGCGAGTTATCATGGCTCGATTAAAATATCTGTGTTTACTTATGTAACTCTCAAAGCTCACTTTAATTGATCTCTTTAGTGAGGGCCTGTCTGTTTTTCACTTGCGAATGAAGGTGAAGTAAATGTAGATGGGCATTTTCTGTCCTAAACAGCTATCAGCTCCCATAGCTGAACACTTTCATATAAGAAAGACAAAACCAACCACACATTAGGGGCCAAAATTCCTTACTTAGAAGATGAGTTTTCTTGATTGGGAAAGATTGAAAAAACACTCGTATACTGCTTAGCTAGCCATCTGGAGACTTTCATGGAGTGAGCTCAGGTGAGACATCTTGATATGTGGTGGGTAAGGTACTGGAAGAACAGCTGTCTTACGACAGGGAGGGTGGATGTGGAAAGAAATCTAGTAACTCAAATATAACAAGGTGCCCTTAAAGCAGTTGTTGGGCAACTCTTGCATGCTTGAGATGAGCAGTGGAGACTACACTGGGGCTGTCTGCTCACTTTATCCAACACTGAGGCTCCCAGGCTCTGTGATGGTGATGTAGGCATTTTCTTGAGAATAAGTACTGTTTTCGGTGGCTTTGACTTTCTGGAAGGCTGAATCTCACTTCTCTCTCCCATATCACCTGTGTCCACAGCTGGGGAGATTGATGTTTAGAGCTAGGTTTATCTCTATAAAGGACTAATTCCGATCTTAGACGGACTTGAAGTACTGGAGACTTGACCCTATGTTGCGACTGTCTGATGCCTTGAACATAGATCATATTCTGGTGGGGGGGTGGGCTGTAGCATCACCCTCATCTCACAGTCTGAAGTCCTGGCTTGGAGCCCTGCTGGGCTCAGAGACTGTGGTCCGCAACCCACTAGTGTTATCAATCCCACCGTTGTGGATGCCTACAACAACAAGAACAAGAACACCCAACAGCTCCTGCTGCTGTCTCTCCTTCTCTTCTTTCCCCACCCTTTCCTATTATTATTGTTGTTATTGTTACTATTTATACATCTATAGCTGTAAGGAAAATGAGGCCAAAACTTAGTGTATCAAGATCGAAACACATTTTCTTTCATAGTTTTTGTGGGTCGAGAATTTGGGAGCAGCGTAGTTGGGTTTCACCATTTAGTGTGATACCAACTGTAGTATTTTGTAGATGCCTTTTATAAAGTTAAGGGAGTTCTTTCTATTCCTGGGTTGTGAGGGTGTTTTTTTGTTGTTGTTGTTTGTTTGTTTTTTGTTTTTTTGTCATGAAAGGGTCTTGACTTCTGTCAAATTCTTTTTCTGCATCTGTTGTGATGATCATATGGTTTTGCCTTTTATTCTCTTATGATCCCTTATTATATTGATTGATTTTTGTATGTCAGGGTTTAAAATTCTTTCCATGTGTGGCCGCATTTGGTTTGCTGGTATCTTCTTGAAGATGTTTGCATCTCTATTTATAAAATATGTAGATCTGCAATATTCTTTCCTTTTGATTTTTTGTCTGGTTTTAAGATGAGGATAACACTAGCCTCAGATTTCTTCCTCTTCTATTCTTTTGGAAGGTATTTAGAGGTGTTAGTCATAATTCTTCTTTGAAATTTTGGTAAAAATCACCAATAGAGGCATCAGGGTCTGGGCTTTTCTTTATGTGAAGTTTTTTTGCCTACTAATTCCATCTCTTTGCTTGGTATAGGCTTATTCAGGTTTTCTATTTGTTCTTGAAATGTTGGTAGTTTGTGTCTTTCCGGAAATATTGTTTTCATTTTATCTACGTTATGGATTGTTTTTGGCCTACAGATTTGGTCCATAAGATACCCTTGGCAGTAATGTCCCCTGTTTAATTTCTGATTTTGGTAATTTGAATTTTCTCTCTTTTGTTTTGTTTCCCTTGCTCATTCTAGTTAAAAATATGTCAGTTTTATTGATCTTTTCAAATAATCAACTTTTGGTTTTGTTTATTCTCTGTTTCCAGTTTCATTTATTTCTGGTCTAATCTTTATTCTTTTTGTTCTCCTACTTGCTTTGAATTTACTTTGCTCTTCTTTTTCTAGCTTGTCAGGTTGAAAAATCTGATTATTGACTTGAGGTCTTCCCTTGTTTTAAATGTAGGTGTTCACAGACATAATTTCCCCTTAATCATTGCTTTTGCTGCATTCCATAATTTTTCGCATGTGTGCTTTTTTTTTTGTTCAACTCAAAGTCTTTCAATTTTTATTGTAATGTCTTCTTTGACTTTTTGATTAGAAGTATGTTGCTTAATTTCCACACATTTGTGAATTGCTCCAAATTTCCCATTATTGTCTTCTAATTTTACTTCATTGTGGTTGAAGAACATCTTTTATATAATTTCTATTCTTTTAAATGTATTGTGACTTGTTTTGTGGCCTAACATGTAGTCTATTTTGGAGAATGTATTCTCTACTGCTGTTAGACAGAGGGGTTCATAGAGAGATGTCTGTTAGTTTACAGTGATGTCTAAGTCTTCCATTGCCTTGTTGATCTCCTGTCTGGTTGTTCTGTCCATTATTGAAAGTGTCATATTAAAGTTTCTATTATTGTTGTAATATGTATTTTTCCTTTTGATTATTCAGTTTTTGCTTCAGTATTTGAGGCTCTGTTGTTAAGTGCATATGTGTTTATATAATCATTGTCTTCTTGATAGATTGACTATACATTATTGTAAAATCGTGTTGTTTACAGTAATAATTTTTAAAACGTAATGTTTATTTTATATGACATTAGTATAGCCACTCCAGCTTTTTTGGCATTACTGTTTGAAGTATGCCTTTTTTCATTGTTTTACTTTCAACCTACTTGAATCTTTGAATCTGAACTGTGTCTCTTGTAGACAGAAAATAGTTGGATCATGATTTCTAAAATCCTTTCTGCCAACCTAATTTGGATTAATACCAAGTTAATTTACATAGTATACAAACACTTTGTCCTATAAGGTTCTTTCTCCTACCCATTTCTTTGTATTTTTACTTTGTATTCAGGTTACATCTTTATAGATGGTAAGTTCCTTAACAAAGTTTTACAGTTGTGACTTTGTGAAGTTGGCTTCAGATAAGAGAAAAAAATTACACACAAAAATACACTTCTACTGTCTTCTATATTTACATGTGTAATTACCTTTTCCATGTTTTTATTTCTTCATGTGAATTTGACTTACTGTTTAGTGTCCTTTTATTTCAACCTGGAGGACTCTCTTTTATATTGCTTGCAGGGTAGATATGCTAGTGGTTAGTCCTCTCAGGTTTTGTTTGTATGTGAATGTTTTCGTTTTTATTTTCTTAATTTTTGAAGTATCGTTTGTTCATTATGAATCTTGGCTGGTAATTTTCTTGTAGCATTTCTGACATCTTACTATCTTCTGGCCTCCATGGTTTCTGATGACAAGTCAGCTGTTAATCTTATTGAAGATTTCCTACATCTGATGAATCGCTTCCTTCTTATTGGTCCCAAGATGCTCTGTTTGTCATTTGACTGCCTTTTCTCTGAATACTGGTCAAAGTTTTTTCTTGTTTGCATATTTCAT
Source organism: Rhinopithecus roxellana (assembly GCF_007565055.1). Classification (NCBI taxonomy): domain Eukaryota; kingdom Metazoa; phylum Chordata; class Mammalia; order Primates; family Cercopithecidae; genus Rhinopithecus; species Rhinopithecus roxellana. Next base: position 4,451,631 of record NC_044568.1, on the reverse strand, counting down.
AATTCTTTGTTGAAAACTTCATCTAGTACGTTGTAGTAACTCTGGGTTCTGATTTTCCACAGATTATTGTTTTTGTTGGCTTTGTTTATAAACTTGCTGAGCTGCAGTTGTGAAATCTGTTACCTCGATGGTGTGTGACCATTGATGTCTCTGTTTCATTTTTTTTGTTGTTGTCATTCCTTTTCTTTTCTTTCTTTTTTTTTTTTTTGATATGGAGTCTCGCTTTGTCACCCAGCAGGCTGGAGTGCAATGTCATGATCTTGGCTCACCACAACCTCCACCTCCTGGGTTCAAGTGATTCTCCGGCCTCAGCCTCCCGAGTAGCTGGCATTACAGGCACCCACCACCACACCCAGCTAATTTTTATATTTTTAGTAGAGATGGGGTTTCACCAGGTAGGCCAGGCTGGTCTTGAACTCCTGACCTCAAGTGATCCAGCTGCCTCAGCCTCCCAACCTGCTGGGATTACGGTTGTGAGCCACCGTGCCTGGCCTCTTCTTTTGTTTTTAATCTTCATTTCTCAAAGTTTTTGTGTTATCTTAATGACCAGCCAAAAATCAGCTAAGATTGTGTTCAGACACCTTGAGCACTATGAAGTCTCCTGTCCTCTACTGATGGGTCTGTGTGTATATGGAGGTGTGCACTGAAATTTCAGGCCGTTTTCAAATCTTCCCAAGTATTTAGATTTTACTGGTTCCTTTGGTATCACCTCTGCATCTGCACACTGCTTCAGGATTAATCTGAAATGTGTGGGCTAGTAAAGTCATTGGCTCTCTCTCTCCAGTTTTCCATCACTGAGAATATAATTGCTTTGACCGATAATGCTGCTGGATATGGTCACGGCCTTCTACTTGAAATCACTTGAGCCCCTTTTGGACCATGGCAACCGAGCTGCCAGTACTTATAGCCTGCTCTACCCAGGCAGAGCCACTGTGTTAACTCGGGGTGAAGCCCTCATCTAGAACACCAAAGAGTCTCACTGTTCTTGCCTGAAGTCCAGTCGATTTTTGGTGAATATTTGTCACATTATTTGAATTCTTTCATTGATTTTTAGAGTGCTGAAATTTTGTTCACATGTATTATTGCTATTTGGAGAGAGGAATGTCTGACTTAGTCAGCCATAGCTGGTAGTCCCAAACATTTTTCATGTGAACTTGCATGCTATTACCCAAGAAAGGACACAACACGTTGGGAAAACTTGTTTTAAAACAATGACCATAGTCTATTCCTGTGGGGGGGGGGTCCCCACATGTTCACATTAGAGGTCTTACATGAAGCCATTTGGGATTTTCCTCAAACTCTACCTATAGCACTGTGGTTCTACAGGATAAGATCCTCTCATTCTATTAGTCAGTATGGACAACACTATATGCATGCAGTTGACCCACAAAATCTCAGTGATGCTGCGTAGTTAAGATGTATTTCTTCCTTTCATCATGGTCTGATGTGAATTGGGTCTCTCTCTGGTTGTGGGCTCCTTTCAGCTGTGGCAGTATCATCTTGCAACATTTTGGCTCAGTTTCCATCAATAGGGGGTGCAGAGATCATTGGCAATTACGTGGGATGTTTCCAGAAAGTGTTTTATATCATTTCGGATCATACAGTATTAGCCAGGGGTCAGTCACATGGTCTCACTAAAATACAAGGGAGACTGGGAAATGTAGTATTCCTGTGTGCCCAGGGAAAATACAGAAGCAAACATTTGGTGAATACAGTATATTCTGTTTATCACTCTTATTCTTTGGAGATCCCATCACATTATTAACCTTATTCTCTGGAAAAGAAAATTGGGACACAGAAATAGTGAATAACTTAAGATGTGCTGTTGTAAGTAAGTTATTGGAAGATTAGAAACTGGAAATATTTATTGACTTCTAATTTAGTTTTTTCCTCCATTTTACTGTGTTCTCCCTCACTTGCAGAAAATGTTGCTTCTTAATTGACATAAATAATATTAACTAGCACAGTCACTTTAGAATAGGAATCATTCATAATTCCACCAGTTTAAGATTAACGTATACATGTTTTCTTTACAGATGTATGTTTATATAATCAAACAGCTAATATGCATTTATTTTTTATTTTGTTTTCCAACACACAAATAGTCTTCACACATCTACATTCTTATTCTAATTACTATTTTGATTGCCGCATAACTTTGTGTAGAATTGGTCTAATGTTTACTTACCCCTTCCTCCCTATTGTTAGACATATAAGTTGTTTCAACTCATTTTAACCTATATAACACAGTGTGACTTTAAATATGCTTTAAAACGTATTCTTGCAACAAAGGCTGATTAAATTGCATATTCTGACCACCTGTGGACATTTAGGAAAGCTGTAGTTAAATAGTGTACCTCTGACTTACATCCTTTTTGCTCTTACTGAAACATATGTGAATATAGTGAAGTACTATTTTTGCGTTATTATTTTTTAATGAAAATATTTAACTTGTGAAGAATAGAACACATTCTAAAGAAGAGTTGAATGAACCTGTTAATGTACTTTTATTAGCTTTGTAATGCAATATTTCATTAAAATGTGTTTATACGAACTTATTAGTATGGGGCGAAGGATGAAAAGAAACCCAGGAATGTCAGATCGTATACATTAATTCATTGACAAATGTTTTTGAGTGTTTACTAAGTTCTAGGCAGTCTTTTAGAAACTAAATACATAGCATGAAGAAAAATCTTTCTCTCAAGAAATTTATCTTCTATTGGGTGTTGGGTGGAATGTGAGGATGCAATGTTTGTATTAAAAACAATGTATTAATCGCCATGAAGAAGAATAATAAATGTAAGGAGGGCTGGGCTCAGTGGCCTACACCTGTAATCCCAGCACTTTGGGAGGCTGAGGTGGGCAGACCATGAGGTCAAGAGATCGAGACCGTCCTGGCTAACACGGTGAAACCCTGTCTCTACTAAAAATACAAAAAATGAGCCAGGTGTGGTGGTGGCATGATCCTGTAATCCCAGCTACTCTGGAGACTGGGGCAGGAGAATTGCTTGAACTTGGGAGGTGCAGGTTGCAGTGAGCCGAGATTGCGCCATTGCACTCTAGTATGGGTGACAGAGCAAGACTCCATCTCAAAAAAAAAAAAAGAATAAATAAAAATGAAAGGTAAGGAGAATAGGATATGATCGATTGGGTAAGGGATGTTACGTATGAGAGAGGGGTCTGGGAATACATCTCTGATGTGTAACATTTGTGTAGAAAGATGGAGGTGGTGAGGAAAAGATTCACGTGGATGTCGAGAGAACCTGAAAGAAGAAACAGCCAGTCTAAAGACACCTGGCTGCAGACTTCTGGTCATAGCCACAGCAAGGACATTAGTGTGATTGGAACCTGGGGTGGGGGAGAAAAAGAGACAAGAGTGGTAGCACATGAGCTGAGCGTTTGCTGAGGTTGGAGCTTGGAGGGGACTGGAACATGTAGGGCTTTGAAGGTCATAGTATGAACCTGGGATTTAGCTTTGAGCAGGAAAGGAAGCCATTGGAGGATGTATTAGTTCATTTTCACACTGCTGGTAAGACATACCTGAGAGTGGATCATTTATAAAGAGAAAGAGGTTTAATGAACTCCCAGTTCCACATGGCTGGGGGGGCCTCACAATTGTGCCAGAAGGCAAAAGGCATGTCTTACATGGCAGCAGGCAAGAGAGAGACAAGGGAAAGGGATTTCCCTTTATAAAGCCATCCTGTCTCGTGAGGGTTATTCACTACCATGAGAACAGTATGGGAGAAACTGCCCCCATGATTCCGTTACCTCCCATCCGACTTCTCCCACAATGTATGGGAATTATGGGAACTACAATTCAAGATGAGATTTGGGTGGGGACACAGGCAAACCGTATCAGAGGATGTTGAGCAGATGAGCAACATGACATCACGCCCATTTAAAAGACATCCTCTGGCTGCTGGGTGGAGAACAGGTGTGAGAAAGGATGGAACCAGGGAATCCAGCATGGCAGAAGGAGACGTTACAGTCATGGAGGTGAGAGATCACAGTGAATGAAACAGAACTTGCAGGTGTGAGAAGTGGTCAGAGTTTGGATATATTTCCAAAGCAAAGATGGTATGATGGTATGCTTAGGTAATGGATTAAGCATGGGACATGAAAGAGAGGAGTCAGTGGTTACTATGGGATTTTTTTTTTTTTTTGACAGAGTCTCACTCTGTCACCAGGCTGGAGTACAGTGGTGCGATCTTAGTTCACTGCAGCCTCCGCCTCCCGGGTTCAAGCAGTTCTCCTGCCTCAGCCTCCCAAGTAACTGGGATTATAGGTACCTGCCACCATGCCTGGCTCATTTTTTTTAATTTTTAATTTTAATTTTTAGTAGAGACGGGGTTTCACCATATTGGCCAGGATGATGTTGATCTCTTGACCTGTGATCTGCCTGCCTTGGCCTTGTAAAGTGCCGGGATTACAGGCGTGAGCCACCACCCTCGGTCTACTACAGGAATTTAAGCTTGAACATTCAGAAAATGGAAGTGGTAGTTCCAAGATGGATTGCAAGAGAACCAGCTGTTCAGGGAGGGAGAGAGGGAAAGAGAGAAGAAGGAAGAGTAATTGCAAGTTTACATTTGGGTGAATTCGGCATGAGGTGCCCATTGGATTTCCAAGGAGAGATGTCAAGGAGACAGCTCTGTGCGTCTGTAGAACAAGGAAGAGGTTTGATATGGAGATACAGATTTAGGACTTTCCTTCTTACGGATGGCATTTGACACCTTTAGACAGGACCAGCTCACACCCTTCACCATGTGCACAGGCTATAATATATTCATCATTTAAAAAAATTATCCTGTGACTCTACTTCCTCTCCATCTGTCACTCTCTTTCTCTGATTTCCTTTACAAAACTCTGAAATAAAACTTGTCTATATTTGCTATAATTTTTTTCTCCTTCCATTCTCTCTTGAATTCGTTCCAACAAGGCTTCCCTCCTGCCCACCCTCGAGGTGATCTTATCCTGTTTCAAGGCGTTCAATAGCGACAATAAGCTGATTATCTCCATTTTACAATGAAGAAACCGAAGTTCAGAGAGGTTAAGGCCACTTGAGTGTTCAATAGCAGAACTCAAACCAGAGCCTTGCTTTCCTTTCCCATCCCCAGCCTGTCCTTTTTCACTGCATCCTTGTTCACGATGAAATCGTGTTCGCAAACAAGGGCTTGGAAGGTGATCAGCGTGGGTTTAAGCACCAATGTACACAGAGCATTTAAAAAATTCCTCATAGCCAAATAGAATATAATATTTCACCCCTTTTTACATTTGTGGGTCTAAATTGTTAATGTCTGTTTTCTTATAAGAAATAAAACTTGGAGAAAGACTGTGGACTTGTTCCTTGAAACAGTATAATTTCATGTAAAGCATTAAATTTTTTAAAACTCTATGATAATGACATGGTTGACAAGCGTGAGAGTAGGAGACAGGAGGATAGTCGGATCTTCTTTCCTTGACATCCTAAAGAAGAAGGAAGACAGGAACCTTTCAGAGCATGGCGACAGTGTGTGTTACCCTCCTTAGAGCTAAGGACAGGCAGACCCACATCTTCCTTCTCACGTAAATAGCTGTGACTTGAAGTCAATCTTGTACCGCTGTGGCATTATTATTTCTCTATTCTCCTTGGATGTGTGTTTCTTGCAATTGAAGTAGGAAGGTTGTCCAGAGGACTTGAAAAAGATTTTTTCCCGACATGATTATATCTTTATATGCATTCATTTTTTGCTGAGATCTGTAAACTCAACAGAACAATGCCAAAAAAAAAAAAAAAAAAAAAATCAAATGTGGTGAAGTGCTTTTTTTAACTCCTGGGTTCATCATCGTCAGTCTAAAACTCACTCGTTTATAGATCGATTCATTAAGAAAAATACAACTGATGACTCTAGGTTAGAGTGTGGTTCCAGGGGATGATTTTTCTGTGCAAGGGAATTTGGAGTGAGTTGGAAGAAGGAGAGGATATGAATTGGCAAAGATAAATAGAGAGGCTCATCTGCATATGGGGAATGTTCCATGCAGAGGTGTGAGCACAAGAATGAATACATTGTTCATAAGGGTCTGTAAAGATACTTGCTTGGTTAGAGAGTAGACTGCAGAAACAGATAACTAAGAATGGAGATGGATATAGTGAGGAGAGGGGCGGGGAGGAGTGTGAGGTCAGGGAAAAGAACTGGACATTGCCTCTAGCTTCACGTTGAAAGTAGAGATATGGAGAGTGTGGCTTGATGTGGACCATACCATAGGATGTATTTGGATGGATTATGGGTTAGCGTGAGGAAAGACTGAAGTCAGGAAACAAGATGGTAGCTCCATGGCAATGGGCATGTCTGGAGATGATGTTGACCTTGCCTCTAGGAGGGGAGCAGTGAACATGGCAACGTTGGTGCTAATGGGGAGTGTAAGGGAGATGGAAGAAGAGGTCAGTCTTCCATGTGGGCAGTTTTGGGCATAGCAGAATATGCAGAGAATGTAGGGTTATACTGGTGAACAAAGGCCCCCGAGTTGGGAGAAGTCTAATCTTCACTCAATACTCTCATGGTTCAGGATCCTCACAAGTCATTGGGTGTTTTTGAAGCTCCATTGATCTCTTTATTTGGGTATGTTTATCTGTGTATCTAGTCAGTGATATTGTTGAACTGTAATGATTTGATATCCATTTGGCATGTTTTTGAGCATCAGTTATCATGGACCAGTAGAGGGGATGCAACAGTATATCAGAGAGACACCTTTATCATAGATTTACAGTTAGATAGTTATTGTCACGCTTGGTCCTATCATACAAAGCCCTGATGCTTTTATGGGGGAAACGGGAACCCATTGGATGACTTATATCAGGTCATGGAAAGCATTCTGCATTCTAGGGAAGTGAGTTGGGATGAGAATTGGTGTTTTCTTGGAGAGATGCTTTGGTCTAAGCCATGAGAGGTGAAAAGAGTAGAGGGGTGATACTTTAACCTAAGGTGATAATAGCATACACAACACCCCTAGATGTGACCAGGCTGAGAAACTGGAGGGTCAGGGCAGAGATAACAGGGATAAAAGATTGGGAAGTTAGGCAGGAGTCAGACAGCTCAGCATTTTCTAAGCTTTTCTAATGATGGGGAATTTAAGAATTACTATAACCAAAAATAACTGACTCTCACAAGTATTGCGTAAGGTGTCTCTGGAAAACAGATTGGAGAAGACCCAGCTGGAACCAAGGATATCCGTTAGGAGATTTTCATATTAATCCGGGCTGGAGATCAGGATACAGGTGGTTCCAATGTGAACTGAGCAAGTAGGTAGGGTGAAGCAAAATGTAGAAGGAAAAATGTACCTTACTTAGTAAATGCTTGGATATGATGGCAGAGCAAAATGTAGAGAGTGGGAGATGGAGGGGCAGGCTAGGGTAACGTTAACAAACGTTTGCCAGACACCAAGAGCAGAGTCAGCTTTCCTGTCTGGCTCTGATATGAATGTGACCAGTGTTAACTGTTAGGCACATGTGTTAACCTTAGAATGTTACAAGTGTTAACTGTTTTGCACATGTGCATGTATATGTGTGTTTGTGTGTACATGATTATGTGTGTGTATTCTCAACTATTCTTATTTTGCCATACAAATATTTTAACACACATATGCGGTGTGTATGTACATGTGTGTACATCCCGCAGTATCCATGGAGGTTCCTCACTAGTACCAAAATTCTGGCTCGGTGGAATCCACGTATTTGTAAGTTTTGCATCCCATGAAAACTGTATCTTCCATGTATGCTCAGTTGGGAAAAGAAAAATCCACGTATAAGTAAGCCTGTTCAGTTCAAACTGGTGTGGTCCAAGGGTCAATAGTTTACATCTACCCACACATTAACAAGTGGCTATTTCAAGGAGGCAGACTGGGTGATTTATTTTCATGCTTCCTTCAATTTTTTCTAAGTTTTCACCATGAGAAAAAAAAAATTTCTCTCCAAAAGACCAAAAAACAATTAGAGCTTTGAGAGGAAATTTGTCTGCTGTTATTGATTTTATTTTAGCCAAAAAAAAAAAAAAAAAAAAAAAAAGGCTAAACATAAAATACAGTGTTTGTAAACCTGGCTGGCAACCCTTCTCTGATATTATTGTCGATTTCAGACAAAGCAAAGAGGTGTATGATACCAGAAACCTTCAACTGTGAGGAAAACAAAAAACAATATATTTTGTTTCCGCTTATTTTTTCTGCTAACTCCTTGTTTCCCAGCTACCAGAGAGCTGTCAACTTCAGGAATTAAATTAGAAAGTATAAAACTGTGAATGAAGAAATCTTGGAAGTAATGAGACCACACTGAAAGAAGTGGAGGGGAAAATGGAACATAGTGCATGAGCACCTGTGTCAGTGTCATCTTTAAACGCAAATCAAAATGTGCCAAACCTTCCTACCACTGCTACTTTAAAGCACATACACTTCATTTTTAGCCAGGTGTATCAGTTTTGCATTGGCAAAAATAGTAGTGGACTAAAAGACCAAGACCAATTTGTTTTCTTTTATTAAGAGATCTGTAATAAGAGAGGTTGAAAGGAATTTTGGAGCACCAAATGAGATCCCAAGTGCAATATAAGGCGAAGCTAGTCAATTCTGAAATTTTTGAACACATTTATGTATCTAACCCACTATGAACCTTGGCACCGATGCTAAGTCTTCCGTGTTCTATGTGGTTTCAGATGACCTGTGAAAACTACCTGTGCCATTCTAAACCACCAAATGGTTCCATTTTCCATCTGTTGTCATGCAATTGTTTTGGTTACCAGCAGCTGTCAGATGGATATTACAATGCATGCTTTCATAGCAAATGTTACAACATCAAACATAACAAGCACTGAGGATGAAGCTGATGGCACATGGAGATACACAGAGCTTACCAAGGGACTGGAAAGGCGGCCCTGGAGTCCGCATCAGGACACTGTGTGCCATTCCTGGAGTGCATTCAAAAGTCTAGTGCGTGCTGGTTCACAGGTGTCTCTTTTTGCCAACTCATCATAAACTCCTCAGCTGTTAATGCAGAGTTGCTTGCTGCAACAGTGACAGAGAACTGTTGGGTTGCCAGAGCTAATCGCTGTTTGGTTCTTTCAGAAGGGTTAAGTGCATTGGTTAGCTTGCTGAAGGTTTGGGAGATAGCTTAGGTGCAGGAGCACTCAAACCACAGGGACGTCGCTGTCCCACCTGCTCTCACTGTTGAGGGCATTTTAACTCATCACCTGATGCTACTGGAAGTAGCTACAAAGGGTAACTTGTGGTTGCATTTATTTGGAGGCTTGATTCACCTGTTGTCTCTCTCCAGTTGTGGTTGAGGTTAGAAAACTCTCACTCCTAGAATTCAGACATTCCACTAAACAAGTGATATATGTTTTTTTTTAAAAAAAATTGTTTCAGAGATATTTTCTCCCAGTCTGTGGGTTGTCTCTTCACTTGGTTGAGCATATCTTTTGCTGTGTAGAAGCTTTTTAACCTGATGTGATCCCAGTTGTCAATGTTTGCCTTGGTTGCCTGTGCTTGAGGGGTAATCCTCAAGAAAATCTTTGCCCAGACCAATGTCCTGGAGATTTTCCCCAATGTTGTCTTGTAGTAGTTTCATAGTTTGAGGTCTTAGATTTAAATTTTAGTGAAAGAGATAAACATTTTGTGAACTTACGTATGTTTGTATATGTATGAATTCGGGTGTGCCATTTTATCATTTTTTGCTCGATGTAGAATACTATCTTGGTTAGTACCCTCAAACCAAAGTAGTATTTGTAAAAGTCCTTAGTGCATACTCCTGTGTTTCACTTCTTTAGATGTTCAGTAAGTATTTAAATCAATGAATGAATGAAAGGCAGTTATTTGAATGAGTCCATTTTGGTTTCATGTCTTGTTTGGGGACATTGAGTTCAAAGTTATTATACCCAAACCAACACTAAGGAGTAATGTTAGGATGTGTCCTGTAGACATTGTTCTGTAGATAGCATCAACAGAATTGTGTAGTGTTAGGTGTGTAGCATCTGCAGTCCTCTTGCCTATGTTTGAATCCTGGCTTTATGCAACAGACTGGGCAACCTGGAATGGAGTGAAGTGCTTAATTTTCTAATCCTGTGTTGATTATTTCAGAAAATTGGGATAACGAGAGGACTCAATCCATAGGATCGTTGTGAAGTTGAAATGAGAAAAATCGACTTAAATCTTTCAGTGCTGCCTGTGACATACAAGCCCTTGATACATCATCGATGGTACTATTATTATTTGCCTAACATTTTGCTTTTGGGGAACACACACCCACCAGTTTCCCCTCTCAGAGATGCCACTTGACTTAGTCGCTGTTGGTTCCACCCTTAAAATTATTGGACCACGTGTTATAAGGCATATTGCAGCAAAATATGGTGCTCAGAATATCATGGCTTTTATATTTTATCTCGCTGGCACAGAATTCTAAAAGGTTTAAAGCTTAAATTAGAGCCCACATTTAAACCGAGTCGGGAGAAACGCACCATATGCCTCTCCATCTTGTGTGTGGTGTGACTGTAAGTGAGAGTGAATGACAACACGCCGGGGGCTCCAGCCAAAACTTGAGGCCGGCAGTCTAAATCCAGATCGGGCAGCCTCCCAGCCTCTCCCCATTCTGACTGCTTGTGCATTTGACCTTGACAGCCATGGTCTGTGTGGTTCCTCTTTGCTTTCTGTCATTAATCAGTCCTGAAGCATCTTCTAAACAGACAGCTTGGTTGGATTGAATAATGTGTCTTTTATTTTTTTTCTTCATCTGATACAGGCATGAGTTAAACTAGAGTCACCTCCGTTGGTGAACTTGGCTCTTGGGCTGGGCAGTATTTTCAAGCAGAGCTTTACCTGAAAAATATTCTATAAAAGAGTTCTGAATGTTGTCCTCTCATTGTCATAGTGCCTGTGATGATGATAACCCACCCTTGCAAGTTTTCTTGTATAGCAGAAATTGTTGCCAGAGGAAGGGGAGGGATGACATGTCCTTCCACTGGCAAATGAGGCCAGATTTTAACTTTGAGTCACTCTTGAGAATTTAGGGGGTGGGCACATGGTACTGTGCCATAGGAAGTGATATTTATCATGATAAGTGATGTTTACCATGCCCCATTTTACAATTGCCATGTGTTTCAAATGTTATGAGTATACCACTGAATGCATTCTTTATTGGAGAGAAAAAATGTTAGCAGTGTAGAGAGAAATATATAGTTGCTAGAATTGAGAAAGGGTAAGAAAACAAGAGTAATCTGTAATTTTTTTTTGCATGGCCCAAAAGGCAATGTCTATTGCCTTTTATGGTGATTTGGAGTTTTTAAGATGTTTTGACTTATTTAACCAGCTGGAAACTCATGGCAGAGAGAATGTTTATGACTTACTGAAATTCTTATAGGAGTTCATGACAGAGCTTTCCTTGGAATTCAGGTATCAAGACTTGATTTTCAGAATTTTGCACTAGATTTCCTAATAGAAACCTCATGATTTGGAGAAGGGAGAATCATCTCTTTGCAATTATGTCCCTGCTAAGCTGACATAGTAACAAAGGGATTAGTGTCAGCCTTGGAATTCTGTAAATATGTCTTGAGACAAAGTGGTGTGGGACTACATCTAGTACATTCAGGAAGAAGGTCGTGGAATTAGAACATTGCTGTTACTTCTAGGCATATTTTTCAGGACTAAGGAATTCAGCATGAGCTGCATCTGCCTTCTGCTTCCTCCTGCTCTCTCCCCCATATCAATTACTATTAATTCTGTTTCCTTCCCTATTGCAATTTAGTTTGGAAGATGTCAGTGCTATTTAATACAGCCAAATCTCCCCAACACACCCCTCGGGACCAGTCCTTGGGTGTTGGGAGGGCATTCTACCCTATTATCTGTAGGGTGGGTGTGCTTGTTCTCATGGCACATCAAATTGGTATTGGTAGCTCGCTAATGAGTGGGTGGAGATGGGCTTGGCATTTTATCTTCTGGAGGAACAGCAGATAAGATGAGTAATGTCATTCTTAGTTCTAGTTTTGTCTCTTCTTACTGTCTTTATTTGAGCCCCTCAACCTCCCTCGTTTCTCCTTCCTTCCCTCTCCATTTTCCCCTTCCTCCCTCCCAACCCCCATGCACACATGCATAGCTCACACACAGTTTTAGCTATCTCTTAACTGACAGCTTTAATAAGGATGGTCACTGAACATCTTCTTATAATTTATAAGAGAAACTGGTATGCGAACTACAGAGATACAGTAGTGGAGATCCAAGTTTATATCTTGATTCTATCATGTAACTCTCAACATGTGCTCCAGACCCTCTGTGTCTGTTTGGCTATCTATAAATCAGGAATGATAATTATACCGACCTCATAAGGTTGTTGGGATGAGTCAGTAAGATTATGCATGTGAAGTGCTTAGCACAGGTTCTCATGCACTAAAAGATTTCCGTAAACATTGTTTTTATCATTAAGAAACAGCGTCTTTATTTGGATCCATCTCATAAGATGCGACACCAAAGCTAATATTTCATAACAGACAAGCACTCTTTGAGTGATATATCTAAATTCAATTAAATGTCCCAACTCAGTGTGTTGGAACTGGTAGCCTGTAAAAGTCCCATTCATCTGATGGCTGTGAAATAATAAGAATGTTTATCTTCTTTCCATGAAGAAATGTATAATTAAAGCAATTTGTGACCTACCTCCTTAAGATTCATCTCTGACTCTGTAATACATTTAGTGATTTCAATGCAAATGAATCCTTTGGTGAGGCAATGTGTTCATCCTATCTCCTTATCTGTTCTTGGAAAACCCCATCCAAGGCTCTGGTGAGTCTCGCGGCAGATTGAAAATCCCCTTGCTGGCAACAGCTGATTAGACTGAGGAGAGACATGCATGGGTCTGGCCCATCAAATTATCTCCTCGTGGGAGTTAAGAAATTTGACATAGCCCCAGTGTCCATATCAGTGAGAAGGGTAGTAGGAAATGAACTCTAGGAAGACTACAGTTGGACAGACATTATCATTTACTGGCTAAGTGACCTAGAGCAAGTCATGTAACCCTGGGAACCTCAGTAATGGCAAAGCAAAGATGCTAATAGGAGCTACTTTTAAAAAATAAAGAATAAACACAATCAAACAGGTGAAGCATTCAGTGACTTGGGCAACAGTGAGTGTGCAGTAAATGCTGAACATTTTGAATTGTCTTCAGCCTTCATTTTTCAGCCTGATTTTTACCTTGATTCTCACATTGAAACTGGCCATTTCTTTGGGTATTTCGGGTCTTTTCCTCTTTTACCCTCTCCACTGGGTTTGTCGCTGCACATCCCTCCTTCCTTTTGAAAGCTCTGCCCTCCCTTGATTCTCCTGGTAAACGTCCTGCATTTCTGCCTCGTTCTTCTTTGCCTTTTTGCATTGTCTCATCTTCCTGTGTTCACACCTAAGTGAAGTTGCTCCCCAAGGTTCTGACCTCCGCCTCTTGGTTTTCCATTGTGTTTTCTCATGGGTGACCTAATTCACACAACATGCCTCTAAGCTGATGAAGCCTAGAATCTCATTCCTATATACTAACTGCCTCTTGAATGTGTCTTCCTGGAACTCACACATTCTAAGTGATATTCCACATCTGGTCATCATTTCATACTGTTCCTTCCCTCATCCTCTCTCAGTTGATGGCCCTCAGGTCGTCACTTTAGAAACCTGTTCAGGCTCTGTAGCTCCCCCACCCCAACCTCAGGTCCTGCATTACCTCCTGAAGAGCCACAGGATCCAGCATTTTCCTTATTCTCATTGTTCTTTGTGACCAGTTCACCTCTCACCCAGGCTGCTGCAACTACCTTCTAATTGGCATTTCTTCTCTTTCCCCTTCAAATCCCTCATGCTTGAAAATAAAAATTTGGTCATGCCCTTCCCCCGTTTAAGTGTTTTCAGGATTATGACCAAGCTTGGTAACATGACTTGTGCCTCTCTGCTCTCAGGAACGCTTCTTGTTTCTCTTTTTCAAGAACAGCCTGTCTACAGTTCAGTGCACATAATGAGCCTGTACTCATTTCTCTGTCTTTATGTATGCTGCTCCCTGGACCCACCCCATTCCCTTCTACTATCTTGGCCTGAAAATGTCTACTTATCTTCTAACTCTCTATTCAGAGGCAGCCTTCCTCCAGGCATTCTTTCCCTGAATGCCACTGGCTCTTTGCCTCATTTTCTGGGTTAGGGTTCCTTTCATTCACGGGCACTCCAAATATTCTATCCCTACACATCCAGCTTGATGCATAATTGGAAATAGTGTTTATCTGTCCATTTTCAACTTTACATTATGTGTACCTTCCCCTGAGGGCAGGAGCTTTATGTTTGTTTATCTTTATCCTTAGTGATTAATAGGGCATGTCATGTGTACTAGGTGCTTAATATCTGAATGACTGCTAGAATGAATGAATGAGTAGATATGAATAATTTTCAAGATTTTAGGAAACCAACCCTATTTAACTTATTCTGTGAAGACTGAATCATTTAGTTCATTTTTTTTTTTTTTTAATTCATGAAGCCTGCATTACTCTAGGCCAGTTTTTCCTTGCCCCCAAATCTTTCAGATATGGAATCAGAGACACATAAAATATTAGGGTTCACAGTTTTGCAAAATGCTAATGTAAAACACCCAGGAGCACACAGATGGCTTAAGAAAGGTATTAATCATATGACATATTTTCCTTTATAAAATGCCTTCTTATCTACCGCCTTTTTATCCCCATTAGAGGTGTTATTTGATCTTGGCGATGTTGAGAGTCCGCCATCTTGCCTTGTAAGCCAGTCTTATTATAGCATCTGTGCTGTGCCTCGATTTTAACTCTTGACTTTTGTTGCTCCCACCACACATTCCTTAAAAGTCAATCTGGAGTTTATGCATCTTTCCATCTTCTGGACTGAGAACAATTTATGGCCTTTAGTACATGCTCATTTAGTTTGTAGAATGGGCCGGGCGCGGTACCTCATGCCTGTAATCCCAGCACTTTGAGAGGCTGAAGAGGGTCGATCACCTGCGGTCGGGAATTTGAGACCAGGCTGACCAACATGGAGAAACCCCATCTCTACTAAAAATAAAAAACATTAGCTGGGCCTGGTGGCACGTGCCTGTAGTCCCACCTACTTAGGAGGCTGAGGCAGGAGAATCACTTGAACCTGGGAGGCAGAGGTTGCAGTGAGCTGAGATCGCACCCTTGCGCTCCAGCCTGGGAAACAAGGGAGAAACTCTGTCTCAAAAAAAAAAAAAAAAAAAAAAAAAAAAAAAAAAAAAAAAGTTTGTAGAATTGATATGTGCTCTCTCTGAGGTCATGGGGTGGGCAGAGAGGCCAGAGTATGCTTATCTGAAGTCATGGAAGCAGTGGCCATTTAAGAGCCTTCAAAGGGCCAGAGTGAGTTTATGTGATTTAGAAATCATGATCCTAACACATCTCCAGAAAGAGATAAACCGCCTTGAGAAGAAGCAGAGCCATGCTGGGAAATAGATTGGGTGGAATTTAAATAGAAGTCTGGATTTGAAGTCAGAATCATAAAGACTAGGAGTAATTGTAATATTCATAATAAAAATAAATCCTTTGAGAACCATCAGTTACCATGCACTGTGTGCTTGCTATGGGCCTGGTACTGGGTCAAGTGTTTTGCATACATTCTCACTTCGTGCTTCAAATAGTTCTCTAAGTTAGGTATCATTGTCCCCCTTTTCAGATGCAGAAACTGAGGCTCCAAAGAGTTAATTCAGCCATTTAAGGTAACAAACCTACAAGGAGTTTGAATTCAGGATTCCAAAGCTCCTGCTTTTTTACCCCTGCAATGTAGGAAGTTGTGTGCACGTATCTGCATCTGTCAATTTACTATATATGTTATTTTGAGCGAGTGACCTAACAGGGCTTCAGTTTCATCATCTATAAAATTGACAGGATAGCACTATCTTTCAGATTTTTTGTGGGTAATTTAAATGATTTGCAGAAAATGTTTAACACATTGCATGGGATCCAGTAGACAATAAATCTGGACTTTTATTAACAATAAATAATTAGCTTCCCATTCTAAAATACTTCGATGTGGATGCATGGCTGTGAAGTTAAAAGCCAAATCCATCCCCAAATGTGAATTATTGCCTAACTTGATCCCTGAAACTGGAAATAGAGAAATAACATGCAATTCCAGCAATATCAACATTATTATTTTCATTTTTTTTCTGATGCTGTCAGCTTGTTATTTGTGCTATTTCTTAGAATAATAGAATTTATTCAGGCAATTTATCCTTAATACAAGTGATATAAATGGGGCTATGCAGTGCTTGTATATCATGCTAATAATGTCTGGTTCATCTTTTTTTTTTCTCCCTCTTTACAAATGGAGACATTGATTTCCTACTTCGTCCCGTCTTTTATTACATTTTCTGCATCGAGGTCATCTCTGTCCGCTGCCTACACTGAATTCCAATAGCTAAAGTTGTGTAACATCATTCGATGACATTCTTAAAGCATCTACTATGTGCTTTCTTCAAAAATGTGTATATTACAGTGGAATAAAAAAGAAGAAAGACAGATATAATTACTGTCCTCAGCTATGTGTTAAATCCATTAGTTAAAAATGTACACCTAGCCAGTGATTTAAGGACAAATAGAGGGCTTTATATTGGGAGGTTCTGAAATAGTGTTGGTTAAATGCATGCATGTCAGAGGCTGTGGATACTATGCATAGGTCTTGTTTCTTCTTTCTCTGCACCCTCCCTCTCGTGGCCCCAAGCATCTCTTGGTGGCTCCCTAAACTGAGATTTCTAGTCCCAGTGTTTTTTTTTTTGGTTGTATCTTTGTTTTTTTTTTTTTTTTTTTTTCTGAGCTTGAGACTCATATTTTATCATACATATCTCCCACTGACCCCTGGACACCCTTCATTCATTGTATCTCAAACTGAAATCAATACCCCTCCACCCTGTCCCCAGTCTGCATGTTGGTGAATCACATGTGCATTCAGCTTACCCATGCTGGGGACCTGCAGGCCAACATTGGGTTACTAGTTCTATCTTCCCTGCTCCACCTGAGCACAATTAATGGTCAGTTCTCATCAACTAACTTCTCTAGTATTTCTTGAACTCAACCTGGTCCTTCTATTTTCTGCAAAGGCCAAGTGTTTTATCTGGTAAAACCAGATAATTAGAACAACAGAGGACGAGGATCACCTGTTTTTGGTTCAGAATGAGTACCTCCCCTCCCCTCCCCTCTCCCCTCCCCTCTCCCTCCCCTCTCCCCTCCCCTCTCCCTCTCCTCCCCTCTCTCCTCCCCTCTCCCCTCCCCTCTCCTTCCCTTCCCTTCCCTTCCCTTCCCTTCCCTTCCTTCCTGTCTTTTTTTTTTTTTTTTTCAGATGGAGTCTCCCTCTGTTGCCCAGGCTGGAGTGCAGTGGCGCGATCTGGGCTCATTGCAAGCTCTGCCTCCTGGGTTCACGCCATTCTTCTGCCTCAGCCTCCCAAGTAACTGGGACTTCAGGTGCCCGCCACCACGCCAGGCTAATTTTTTTTTGTATTTTTTTTAGTAGAGATGGGGTTTCGCCATGTTAGCTAGGATGGTCTCGATCTCCTGACCTCATAATCCGCCTGCCTCGGTCTCCCAAAGTGCTGGGATTACAGGCATGAGCCACCGCGCCCGGCCTCTTTTTTTTTTTTTTTAACTTTTATTTAAGGTTCAAGGGTACAAGTGTAGGTTTGTTATATAGATACAGTCATGTCACGGGCGGTTGTTGTACAGATTATTGCATCACCCAGGTATTAAGACCAGTACCCAACAGTTTTTTTTTTTTTTTTTTTTTTTCCTGCTCGTCTCCCTCCTCCCACCCTCCACTCTCCACCCTCCACCCTCCACCCTCCACCCTCCACCCTCCACCCTCAAGTAGGACCCAGTGTCTGTTGTTCACTTCTTTGTGTCCATGAGTTTCCATCATTTAGCTTCCATTTGTAAGTGAGAACATGCGGCATTTGGTTTTCTGTCCCTGCATCAGTTTGCTAAAGATAATGGCCTCTAGCTGCATCCATGTTGCGGCAAAGGACATGCTTTCATTTATTGCTTTTCTAGCACTTTGGACCAAAGGTCTTTAATCTCTTTAATAATATAATGGCATTGAATTAACTAAATAATTCTTACCTGAGACAGATAATTTATGTTGTCTGCATATTCACCTGGTCCTGTGCATTTCCGACTTTTGGGTAAGGGATGAGGGGGTGGCAGTTGAGTTCTCATCGTTTGGCTGCCACTTATAAGTGCAAACATGAGGATGATTTTGATCATGTTTCAGATAGACCTTCAGAGGTTAGCATCAAGACAAGGGTATTGAATGTGCACGTGGAAAAAGAAAAGCTAATCTGAGTAGATAAAAAGGAGAAAGAATCAGCAAGACTCGATGACAAGATACATTCAAGGAAATAACACGTAGGTAGGAATGATCTCTAAACATAATCAGCATATTACATGTTTTGTCTATACCTTTATGAATGAAGCCCAGGGGAGACCTTGTTAAAGAAAACAAAGAGGGGATTCTTTTTAAGATGTTAAAACAGAGGACAATGAATACTTTTGCGATGTGTTATCTCTGTGGAACTGTGTAACCTTGAGCATGTCAGTAACCTCTGTGGGACTTAATTCATCTTCTGAAAACAAGAGATTGGATTAGATAATTCCTAACATTCTATGCTTTTAAATAGACTTTTATGATTAGGAATTTGGCAGGTGGAGGGGTGGAAGCATAACATTTAAAAGTTGGTGGTAATGGAGTCGAGTTAGAAGTGGGTTGAATTATTTTTGGAACTAAAGTGTACCCTTGCTGAAATATAGAATAATAATGAGTCTAGTATTAATATAGCCTGGCTTAAGTATAATACTAATATAAACAAAATTATATTGAGGGAAAATGATGTTTATAGAGTACACCATCAAGATGAACTCTAGAAAAAGGAAACTAAACCTTCTCTAAACAGGTTTTTTTTCCCTATCATCCCCTTCTTTTTACATTATCATTATGTTTTCCAGGCTGGCAGATGAATATCAAATCTACTTTTGATTGAACATTTTTTAAATCTCTCTGATAGAATATATATTTTTTTCATTTATGAAAAGCAAATAGGTCACGTGTTTTCTCTTCTGTGGCGAAGAAATATAGCAAAAGTTTCTATGCTCCATTCCATTTTCTCATTGAAAAAAATATTTAATATAAATGAAAAATATTCATTTACTTTTTGAACAAAGTTTCATCACAGATCTCTTACTTGGGAGTAAATACTCCTTAAAACAAGCTAAATGCACATCCTTAATAATTTTAAAGTCAGAGAAGCAGCCATGTGTAAAATAGGTGTATGTTCACATAATTGACTACAGTATTTTGCTACATGGTTAAATGCATGATTTCCCCTAATAGAATGCCATTGTGGTCTACATCACATTTTCTAGTTCATAAAAGTCAAATGAGCTGTGACCATAGTCTCCCAAACTTAATGGGAAGTTCATTTTGTGACTTCTGAGTTTAAATTGTGTCTTTCCAGGATGAATCAATAGATCTAAAGCACATTAATGGATCACATCACCAAAAGGTCTAATCTTGAGTGACTAAAATGGTAGATCTAATTCAGATTTATTGCTTTTCTAGCACGTTGGACCAAAGGTCTTTAATCTCTTTAATAATATATTGGTTTTGAATTAACTAAATAATACTTGATGCAGATAATTTAAGTTGTCTACGTATTCACCTGGCACTGTGCATTTCAAACTTTTTGGGGAAAGATGAGGGGGTGGCAGGTGAGTTTAATCTGTGAAAACCAGTAAAGAAGTAGAACCTTATAGACAGGGGCTCACAGTATATATTTTTAAAAAATCTGTATGGGATGCTTGCTAGCACAACAAATTTACACACTGCTCTGCCAACACTCTCAGCCACAGCTACCTATCAGAAGGTTATCAAGACTAGAAGAAAAACACATAAGTTATGTCCTGGGCTGTGCAAACACTCATGAGCACAGCCATAAACTACAGCTGGATGTTCGCCGACAGCCAGCTATCCAAGGTTTTTGACCTTGGACAAACAGCAGGGGTTGATGGAGATAGCCAGGCCTGGAGATGGCACCATTTGGAAGATACAAATGGAGATGTCTAGAGGGTGCTGGCAGTAAGCTTCTGCAAGGACCTCATTGGAAAGGAAGCCAAATTGTTTCTGTTATCTCGGGGAACACCTTGATTCTGAAAGACAGTGAGAGAGCATAAGGCTACCTAATACTTCTGGAAAGATGAATACGACTATTAATATCAGAGCTGCTGCCTCAAGAACAACCGGAATTCTCCCTAATGACAAGAGGGTGGACGGTCTCTCTGCATCCCTTTCCTCAAGCCTTTTGTTCAACCCTTTTCATTGTATGCCCCCAAAGAGAGCAGTTTTAACAATCGGCAATGTAGTAGGGTCACCTGATATGAGTGAGAGAGAGAGAGAGAGAAAGAGAGAAATGAAATCAAATGGTGTGGGTGATTCCAGTTGCCTTCTTGTTAGCAAGAGTGTATACCATCAGTTTTGCTATGACACAACATATGTGTTCCTAAAAATCACCACTGTGTGTAAAATCACACAATATAAACCATGGGACTTATGGGGAAAATGGGATTAAAAGCACCACACTAAAAAATGTCATCAGTGGCACATTAAAAAAAAATACAGTTTTACACATGTTAAATGATTAAGAAATACATAAATACTACAGGAGAGATAACCCTTTACCTTGAAGATCACAAGTTTGCTTGGGGAAGGTCACATCCGAAGGGTTGTGTCTTGTGTGTTATTGTGATGGGATAGACAGGGGGACTTACCTGAAACCGGAGGGTAAATGGTAACACCGGATGTGGGTGGGTGTGACTCAGACACACAAGAGGTAGCAGGTAACTGTTTGAGGTGTGTGCTTGTGTGTGTGTATTTGTGTATTTTTATGCAGTTCTTTTTTACTGGATAGAGTTTTCTGTGTTAACTTGTGAGGTTTTTTTTTTAATGAAATTGAGCATGAGCAAATGTGAAATCCACATTATGCTCAAATTGTTCCCTACTTTTTTTAGCTCCCACATATGAGTGAGAACATGTGATATTTGTCTTTCTGTGTCTGGCTTATTTCGCTTAACATAATGTCCCTCCAGTTCCACCCATGTTGTTGCAAATGACAGGATTTCATTCTTTGTGCAGCTGATTAGTATTCCATTGTATCTATGGTACCACAATGGCTTTCTTCATTCCTCCATTAGTGGACGTTGAGGTGGCTTCCATTCCTTGTCTATTGAACTGTGCTGCAGTAAACAGAGGGGTGCAGACCTTTCCTTTATACGAGTTGTCTTTTCTTTGGGATAGATACCCAGCAGATGGATTGCTGGATCATATGGTAGTTTTATTTTTAGTTTTTCAAGGAACCTCCATACTGTTTCCCAGAGCGGCTATACTAATTTGCATTCTCAACGACAGCGTGCAAGGATTCCCCTTTCTCCACATCCCGGCCAGTATTCGTTATTGGATTTACAGAGACAGCGTGGAATGATGGTTGCCAGAGGCTGCGAAGGGTAGCGCGGAGCAGAGAGAGACTGGGGATGGTTAATGGGTATGAAAATACAGTTGATAGAATGGAAGAGGTCTAATGTTTGGTATCATAATAGGGTGACTATAGTTAATGATATTTTAGTGTATGTTCTAAAATGACTAAAAGAGTGGAATTAGAATGCTCCTAACACAAAGAAATGATAAATGCTTGAGGTGATGGATACCCCAGTTATCTTAATTTGATCCTTGCACATTGCATGCCTGTAACAAAACAGCATATGTACCCCATACATATGTACATCTACTTTGTGCCCATGATAATTAAAAATAAAAAAATTTTAAAAATTGTTCCCTACTCTGTCAACTCATGGACCTACATTCGTATGTTCAAAACAAGCATTGTGGAATTGGCTACAACTTAGAGCATGAGATGGGGCATAAATATTGAGGATCCCCTTGGTCAACACAGGTCCGCATTGTGAACATGTCAGAGTATTGCAAGAGACCGCAGTTCCCCTCTACGTTGAACGCAAGCCAGCCCCTTCATCATGTGCTCATGTGAAGCCAAAACAAAACAAACAAGAAAACATATCCTGAGTTGGGAGAAAAGCATAGCTATATCAGACCATTAAAGAATTTCTAACAGAGCACCTTCCTAGGGAAGGCTGTGTTTGAATCCACTGGGTGTTTTTGCTTTACACGTTTATTTAGAGCCTAACTTTCACGTGGCTGTGTCTCTACTGGTCTCTTATCTCAGGTATTGATGTCCTGAGATAACTTCATTCCAGCAATCAAAACTTGTCTAGGAAGACCTGATTGCTCTGAGAGATTTGCCTTGTGATTTGATCATTTCTTGCCATCCCTGTTGACTGGCAATCTTCATGGCAGCTTTAAAGGTGTTTTGAAGTTATTTAATTCATCGTCTTTCTTTTACAAAGGAGGACACTGAGGCTTGGAAGGAAAAAAAAGACTTCACTCAGGAACTTAAGACAAAAGCTGTTTCACAAATAGCTCATGCAACTCTAGAGTTTTCTTATGGAAATGCTTAACAGTATCTCTGTTGGTTCAGTGTCTTCCTTTTATGCTGAAAAAAAAATCACTTTATTGAGGTATAATTGACTTTAAAAAGCTGTAGATGTTTAACGTATACAGCTTGATAAATTCGGAGGTAACTATACACCCAGGAAACCGTCACCATAATCAAGGCTGTATATTTGTATTTATCTGTCACCTCCGAAAGCCTCCTCCCACCTGCTTTATGTAATTTATTTTTAATATTGTAAATATTTATGTAATATTTTTAGTATTGGTCTTTCTTTTCATTTTGTTTCTGAGACAGGATCTCACTGCGTTGCCCAGACTGGAGTGCAGTAGTACGACCAGAGCTCACAGCAGCTCACACATTCCTCCTGCCTCAACCTCCCGAGTAGCTGGGACTACAGGTGCATGCCACCCTGCGTGGCTAATTTTTCATATTTTTTTGTAGAGCTGGGGTTCTTACTTTATTGCCCAGGCTGGTCTTGAAATCCTGGGCTCAAGTGATTCTCCTGCTTCAGCCTCCCAGAGTGCTGAGATTACAGGTGCGAGCCACCGTGCCCAGTTTAATGTTGATTTTTCTTTTGTGGTAAGGGCACTTGAAAAAACTCTACCCTTATAGCAAATTTTTAAGTCTACAACACAGTATTGGTAACCGTAGGCCTTACATTATACAGAATCTCTCTGGAGCTTATTGCATTACTGAAGCTTTGTACCCTTTGACTGACATTTCCCTCCTTCCCCCTTCTCCAACCCCTGGCAACCATGGTTGTACTTTCTGGTTCTGTGAGTTTTGATGATTTCAGATTCCTCTTAATAATGGGATCATGTAGTATTTGTCCTACTGTGTCTGGCTTATTTCACTCAGCATTATGTCCTCTGGGCCCGTCCAAGTAAATCCAAAAAGGATTTACTTCCTTTTTAAGACTGAGTAATATCCCATTGCATGGATGCCATTTTTCTTTATCCACTCATTGTTGATGGACATTTAGGTTGTTTGCATGTATCGGCTATTGTGAATAGCGGTGCAGTGAACATGGAAACGCATGTGTCTCATGGAGATTCTGACTTCAGTTCCCTTGGATACATACCATCATGGAAATGCAATCAAAACCACAACAGGAGATCACCGCACACCTATTGGGAAGGCTATTATAAAGACAAACAAACCCCCCAAACAGAAGATAACAAGTGTTGGTGAGGATGTGGAAAGAAACGAACCCTTGTCTCTTGTGCATTAGTAGAAATGTAAATTGGTGCAGCCACAATGGAAAACAGTTTGGAGGTGGCTCAAAAACTTAAAAATAGAAATACATCTGATGGAGCATTCTCACTTTTGGGTCAGTTTCTTTAATTTGTTGTGTACCTCAAGGCAAAGCAACGTGCCTATTCCTGATCCCTGCATACACAAACACAGAAAAATCATATTAATTGTCAGCCTGTTGGTGGTTCTGTCATTTCTGTTTTTTTTTTTTTTTTCGTGAATGACTAACAAGCTACCACCATCCAAAATAACATTCATAAAGTTATTTCTTTCTACAGTTATTTCTTTGTTTCTTACCATCTCGAAACATATCTTATTAGATACAGGGTGAGGAGAATGCAGTTATTCCTATTACCATTGATGTTGTTGATATTCAACTTTGGAATCTTCCGTCTTCCTCTCCCACACTCACCTCATCTTTTGCTAAATTCTTCACAAGGAGAGTTTTACAAGCTTTACGCTCCTTCCATTTTACGGTGGGGAAAATGGGAATACAAACTTGGACATGGGTTGAGTGATTTCATGAGTCAGTGTTGCGGCAAGATTGACAGCAGCTGCTGTGACCACTCATCCAGATGTATTACTGAAAACATGA
Source organism: Rhinopithecus roxellana (assembly GCF_007565055.1). Taxonomy (NCBI): domain Eukaryota; kingdom Metazoa; phylum Chordata; class Mammalia; order Primates; family Cercopithecidae; genus Rhinopithecus; species Rhinopithecus roxellana. Next base: position 4,427,215 of record NC_044568.1, on the reverse strand, counting down.
GGGAGCCATGTTGTGGGGAATCCACCTTTGTTATGGTTTATTCTAGAAGGGCCTAGAAGCTTCTGAACTTGCTAGGCACTTGGGACAAAATTGATTAAATAAAAATAACGAAATCCATTCCACCAACAAAATTAGGCTGAATTGTTGTTTAACGGAAATTGGAACTAATGTTCTAGGGAGGTTATTTGAACCCAAGCATAGAAGTGTGAGCATCAGGATGGTCAGAGAAGGAAGTAGGTGGCATTAGAGACTAATTTGTAGGCACATATACAGTGTCCTTAAAATGAGTCATTCATGGCGCAAAGAAAAGGTGATCAAATTGAGATATTTCAGAAAGTATGCAGTGTCAAGGGGTTGCTTTCTTTATAATGTTTTTAATTGAGTTGGATGACCTTATTGACAATGGATGCCTGTTGTCAGCACGTTGTGTGTGTGTGCTTGTGTGTGTGTTCCTCATAAACCCGTAGCTTTCTGCAAAAAGGGCATTCCAAAAGAAAGAGATGAAAGAAAAATGCATAAATGCACGATAACACACGATTAAGTTTTGACCCCATAGATTGTTAACCTTCAAAGCTAACTCTGCAGTAGCACAATATTATTAGCAATAAAAGGAATTTGCTTTGCCCTTTTTTAAATTACCATAAACCGATTGACTGAGACAGAATGATGTTAATATTTAAGAAGTAGGACACTAGATTCTATTATCTCAGAAGCTCTGTCACCAGGCCCTCTCTGTAGTCCTGTTATCTAATTATTGGGCTTAAATTGCATTAGTGTGCTAGCAATTTGTCTACCACTGGAAAAGTAATTGACATTTGGGTTACTGCTTCATATTTGGGAGACTTGCTAGCTAGTTCCGAAGAGTCCTCTTCTGTCAGGGCAGATTAGCTTAATGTTGCCTAGAAGAAAGGGAAGCTCTGTGTTTTAAGGTATGCTGCCTCTGTAGCTGGTTGCAATTTGGTATTAAAATTTCGGTTCTGCATCAAAGCTGATAAGTCACTTGAGATGAAATTGAACAAGGTTGTCGTGACAAAGTAATTAATGACATTTTTTGACTTTCAGATGACTTTAGGGGAAGCACACTTCTTCTCTGCATCTGCTTCTGCTGCCATGTTTATAAATATGTATGCACATTTACAAAACATCTTTAACTGTTGTCAGATGTTTTTGCAGGCTCCAGATTTATGGTTCCTCTGAATTAAATAGCACCAGGTACACTTGGTGTACAGCAGTGATCTGGCATTGACGGTAAAGGCTGTGACTCTTCGTAATATTTCAATCACATTTTGCTTCTCCTGACACCCCACATCACTGATAGGCACTCTCTCTCTTTTCTATTTCTTGGTATAAAAATGGAAAGCAGTGTGCTTTGGTTATTCTATTTCTAGACTTTTTTTCTGCCTAACTGGTTTTGGTTTGTTTAAGAGAACACTTAAAATACATTCACAAATGTTTTGCATTTCCCTTTGAAGAAGAGCCTACGAGATTGTACTTTGTTGTTGTTGTTGTTGTTGTTGTTGTCAACGTGGAGAGCATACCTGGAAAACAGATGATTTTGATGTTTTTGATAGCCGGTGCACCTGCAAGTAACAGGCTTCTTTCACTTAGATCTAGAGTATATGTAATCTAGGGTCATCTAAAGAGCAGAACATAGGGATAGCCAGCCACTATTTTCTTTAATTTGCAAACTGAAGATGAAGCTTAAAAGTATTCAGAAATTGATGTAAAAAGTTGGTGTTTCTGTATTTTCAGGCACAGGTCAAATCTGACTCAGGAAAAAAAACTTCTTACTATGATCTGAGCCTCCTCTCTTGCCTCTCTCCCCTGGCTCACTTTAGCATTGCTGGCTTTCTTTCAGTTCTGCAAGCAAGCCAGGCTCTTTCCCGCTGCCAGGACATTGTGTGTGCTGTTCCTGCTACCTGGGCCGCTCTTTCCTGCTTACTTTGCCAAGCTAGTTACCTCCTATCCTTCAGGAATCTGCTAAAGCCTCATGTCCTTAGAGAGCCCTTTCTGGTTACTTCCTGCTCTGCCCCAGTTATTCTCAATCTCAGCGTGATTACTTCCTTCTCAGTTCTTGCTATGATAAACAACTAATGTATGTACTCATTGCCATTATTATCATCCACTTTCCTCACCAAAACGCAGGCTCCCTGATGGCAGAGGTGTCATCTGTCCTCCTTGTTCCCATATCTCCAGGAGCTGGCAATATTAAATGTTCAATGTTTGTGGAATAAACCTTTCCCAAATTTGCACCACAATACATTTTTTAACTTTTCATTCTGAAATAATTATAGACTCATCAGAAGTTGCAAAAACAATACAAGGAGGTCCCATATACTCATCACCCAACTTCCCCTGTTGTAACCTCTTACATCAAACTAGCACAATATTAATACCAGAAGGTGCTGCTCGCTCTCCCTCTCTTTTGCTTTAATGGTGGGTGATTTCAACCGGCAACTGTTATTTGCTTAATGTAATCCTTTGCCATTTTATATTTTGGGACATTTTCTCTCCCCTTTTCTGATGCTTCCTTCAAGGACAACATCAGCTTTTTCAGCACATGGTGAGCACATTGTAATACGCTTAATTCTTAAAATAGTGAATTGGAATGTCATCAGAAAGCTACTTTTTTTTTCAGGTGCATTTGCTTAAAAAAAAAAAAAGGTAAACAGTCTCAAGTTTTATTTGGAGTTACTGAGAAGTTTACCCAGCACACATTTTAGCTATGACCCTCTGCATTCCTGCCAAGCAGGCTCCTGACTTGGGTCACCTGTGACGGTGATCAAAATTAACCCTGCTGCTGGACTGTTTCGTATCCCCGTCTTTTCCCTTTTGCTTTCTAGTGCTGTTAGTGGCTTCTGAGACTCTCCTTGTTCAGTGAAGCATTTTGCATAAGGCACACTTTATCTTTTATCTCCAAAGAAATGGCAGTTAATGTAATCTATGGAAATCCATAAATGAGGCTGATAAAATTATCTAGCAGCCAAAAGGTTGCTGCACTCATTTATCTCTGCATAATTCAGAAGCTAAATGACAAGATTAGGAAGAGGCAATACGTTTGACAGAGGTGTTACTGGAATGATGAAAATCAACGTAGTTTTTGGTTTTTCCCCCCCCTACTTTTTGTGGGGAGGTGGTTAAGAGAGGACAGAAGAAGAAGAGGAGATTCAAGGAGAACTCGGTTTTAAAATTGTTCTCTTGGGCCCCGAACATCCTTAAGAAACAGATTGCTGTATATTAATTTAATTATTTGCCTATTGAAGAATAATGCCCTTCCCATTTGATGTGCAGATTATAGAAAGGTGAGAGTAGAGATGTTATTTGATTTTTTGAGACAGGGCCTCACTCTGCCACTCAGGCTGGAGTGCAGTGGTACGAACATAGGTCACTGTAGCCTCAAGGCCCTGGTCTCAAGGGATCCTCCTACTTCAGTCTCCTGCGTAACTAGGACTACAGACGTATGCTACAACACCCAGCTAATTAAAAAAAAATTTTTTTTTCAGAGACAGGATCTCACTATGTTGCCCAGGCTGAGTGGTGAAATTTTAAAATGTGACTCCAAATTGTCAGTTCACTTCATAAATTTTTTTAACATTAGGGAGATGTTGTAGTGATTAATCTCCCTTAAAATTTATGTGTGCGCATGTGTGTATATGTGTGTGTGTGGTGTATATATATATATATATATATAGTCTGAAGGTTAACATTTCCTTTAGTTTCTGTGCATAAAAACTAAATGGTAGTATAAATGAAGTGTAACATATTATATATATTATATTTTATATAATAATATAGAGTATGATCCATTTTTTGTAAAACTATAAGTTTAAAAAAATACTGATTACTGATCATGAGTGATCCATATTTCTGGGTGATGGGATATGGAACTTTTTTTAAACTTTTGCTTTATACATGTGGGCTTTGTTTAGTTTTTTTGATGAAAGCAAACACCTATTGCATTGAGGGAAGATACTATAATCATTGAGAAAAGTATGACATCAGGGGTAGAAGCCATTTATTTATTCGTTCAGCAAGCATGTGCTTAGTGCCTAAGGTGTGTCTGAAGTTGAGTAGACATTTCGTGGAGGGTAAGCCCACAGACTCCCTGCTGCTTTGGAGCTCAAGGCTTTATTTGTCTGTCCCTGTCTGGGAACAGGGACTCTTACAGACACAATTCTCTCCCCTTCATCTTACAAAGTGCCTAGTGTAGATCACTCAACCCATGTCCGCTGACTGTGTCGTGGAGAAATACATAGTGCTGCGCGGTGGCCATGTTTTAATCGTTCTGCAATTTAAAAATTCAAATAGATGGCCACTGCTTTAAAGAGTCAGGACCTTCCATATCTTGAAAAAATTAGCATTTCTGGTTCTTCTTGGAAAATTGGAATCTCTGCCAACACTGAATTCCCTTCCTATGAAGGCAAGGATTGATGTGAAGTAGTGGCTTCTGCCTTCGCATGGGGTGTAGCCTGTCTGGTTTGCTCCAGTCCCCACCACTCCCTAGAATGTTCCCCCTACAAGGAGACTAAGTATCTGTTTATCTCCAGGCCCTATGTTGTGTTACACTTGCTCACTTCCTCCATTTTTTTTTTGTTTGTTTGTTTTGTTTTCTCACCCAACTGGGTCTTTGAAGCATTTATCCTTTTTGTCCTGTGTCTTACAACTTTGAAGGACAATTTTGAAAATGTTTGTGTTATAAAATTGGAAACTTTGCAACGTTTTGAGAAGAGGAGAGGACAACGTAGAAGGCAGGACAAACCAGTGACAGGAGAAGTCTCAGCATTTACTTTAAAGGTGAAAGCTGAGCCCTTACTCTTCAAATAGGGAGTTTGGTTGGTGCGAAGCTACTGGAGAATGTGAAGGCATCTTTACAAACAAGTAAAACACCATGGAAGAGGGGCCACATTTGGTGGAATTAACCTAACTTTTCAGCTGTGTTTAGCCCTTGGGGTTGCAGTATGTTCCATTGGGGTTCTGTGTGTTTCTTCTACATCAGGAGAGATCCCTGCCCACCTGCCGAGAAACTTAATAATAAAGAACGCACATCACTTCCGAACTTCCTTGTTAATCCATCTATTTCCTTAGTTGGAGTTGAGCTTAATGCCATCTCATCTAATACATGTAACCTCTCTGGTATGAGGGGCCAAGGCCAAGCAGGCAATTTGCAGATTAAGTCAAACATAATTAAGCATGAAAAATTCTGACCATACAGGTGGAATGAATGAATCCACCAATTCTGATCTCACCACCATCCTCCTGCCCTAAAACTCAACTTGCTTTTCTCCTGAGATCTTCTGAATAGAAGGAAAGCTAAGCACAGGCTGTCTGATCTTCAGGAAGGAAGGGGCAAACCATTGTCATTGGATGATTGAATTATTCTTTGTCTGGAAGCAGGTTGTGAACCAGATGAAGTCTCAGGTTCTTTCAGCCTGAGATGTTTTAGCTGCTTGTCCTACAGTTAGGCAGAGAGAATAGATAGCCACATGGCATGAAGGTCTGTGCTCAGTTTCTTATTAGTTCCATTGCTTAATTCCTGCTTAAGCACCTGCTGCTATTATTGGTGACAGGAGCTTGTATTTCTGTCTCTCTCTCTCTCTTTTTTTTTTTTTTACTTTAAAAGATTTTATATTTCTTCTCCAAATAGGAACATGACAAAGTTAGAAATCTTACAGAGGGGCCAGGCATGATGGCTCTTGCCTGTAGTCCCAGCACTTTGAGAGGCTGAGACAGGTGGATCACCTGAGGTCAGGAGTTCGAGACCAGCCTGGCCAGCATGGTGAAACCCCATCTCTACCAGAAACACAAAAATTAACTGGGCGTGGTGGTGCGTGCCTGTAATCTCAGCTAGTTGGGAGGCTGAGGCAGAAGAATCAATTGCACCTGGGAGGTGGAAGTTACAGTGAGCCAAGATCAGACACTGCATTCCAGCCTGGGCGACAAGAGTACAATTCTGTCTCAAGAAAAAAAAGAAGGAAGAAAGGAAGAAGTCTTATAAAGGGATCAGACACAGTGACTCACTCCTATAATTCCAGCACTTTGAGAAGCTGAGACAAGAGGATCACTTGAGTCCAGGAGTTTGAGACCAGGCTGGGTAATATAGCGAGACCCTGTCTATACAAAAAATACAAAAAATTAGCTGGGTGAGGTAGCATGTGCCTTTGGTCCCAACTACTTGGTAGGCTGAGCTGGGAGGATCACTTGAACCCTAGAAGGCTGAGGCTGCAGTGAGCCATGATTGTGCCACTGCACTCCAGCCTGGATGACACAGTGAGACTCCCACTCAAAAAAAAAAAAAAAAAAAAAAAAAAAAAGGAATAAAGAAATCTTATGAAGATCTTGTAATAATGCTTGATTCTTCAAAGATGTGGGCACAGACTTGTCTGGGCATAGCTCCAGACAGTCCTTAAGCGAACTGTGCAATGGCCCTAGAGGTATAGGCTCAGCTGACCTGTTCCACTTTCTCTTAGGAAAACACAAGATCTTTCTTTGGATTTTCTTTGAGGGGGCCTTGCATTCCAAGTGTGCAGTTGAGAAACTTAATGTTACAGGATCAGCTGAATCAAGTAGAGGAAGAAACCCTTTGGTTTTGGCACTGAAGAAAACATACATAGCACTGGGGCAACCTGCTGAGGGAAAAGATCCAGGAAGATCTTAGACTCTTACTCCAGGGGATGTAGCCTAATGGCAGACTGGGCAATAACCGCATTTTGCTTCCATGAGTTTTTGGTTAGTGCCTGAAATCTAGTTAATTCTTATTTTTTATTTTTATTTTATTTTTTGAGATGGAGTCTCACTTTGTTGCCCAGGCTGAAGTGCAGTAGGACAATCTCCTCTCACTGCAAGCTCCAAGCTCCACCTTCTGGGTTCATACCATTCTCATGCTTCAGCCTCCCGAGTAGATGGGACTACAAGTGCCCGCCACCACGCCCGGCTAATTTTTTTTGCATATTTACTAGACATGGCGTTTCACCATGTTAGTCAGGATGATCACGATCTCCTGACCTCCTGATCCGCCCACCTTGGGCTACCAAAGTGATGGGATTACAGGCGTGAGCCGCTATGCCTAGCCAGTCTAGTTAACTCTTGGTCTTCTATATGTGTTAGAATGGTTTTGGCTTTATTGACAGAAAATTTGAATAAGGGTGGCTTCAGCAATATGCCAGGTCCCCCTTTGTAAAGTGAGTTAACATAGGTACCTCTTTTCTCTCTAGATATGGCCTTTCCTATCTTTGAGTTTAGGATAGCTATTAAAAATGGAAAGTTACACTGGGTCTTGTAATTGTGATTCTAAGAATTGATTTTATACATAAATGTGAAACCTATCAAATAAATTGCATTCCATCCACTCAAAGGAATACAATACATCTTTTGTTTTGTTTTGTTTTTTTGACGGAATCTTGCTCTGTCACTGAGGCTGGGGTGAAGTGGCATGACCTCAGCTCACTGCAACCTCTGCCTCCCAGGTTCAAGTAGTTCTCATGTCTCAGCCTCCAGAGTAGCTAGGATTACAGGTACATACTGCCATGCCTGGCTAAGATTTTGTATTTTTCTTTTTTAGTAGAGATGGGGTTTTGCCATGTTGGCCAGGCTGGTCTTGAACTCCTGGCCTCAAGTGATCTGCCAACCTCAGCCTCCCAAAGTGTTGACATTATGGTGTGAGCCACCATGCGTGGCCAATATAGCTATTAGGAATGAAGCAAAAATCTTCAGGTGGTATTGACGTTGAAAAATACCTAATATACATTGTTAATTGGGAAAAAAAACAGTTGTATGATAGTATATAATCTGTGATTACTTTTATGTAAGAGAATTGTATATAGACACATTTGTATAGGTAACATACTGTATATTTTTAAAATATGCAATATGTATGCTATACAATATTTAAAATTACGGATAGGTACACACATATGTGTATGTATGCATTTATAAAACAAATATCCATGGCCAGGTGCAGTGGCTCACCCTGTAATCCCAACACTTTGGGAGGCCAAGGTGGGCGGATCACTTGAGGTCAGGAGATTGAGACCGTCCTGGCTAACATGGTGAAACCCCGTCTCCACTAAAAATACAAAAAATTAGCCAGGCGTGGTGGCGGGCGCCTGTAGTCCCAGCTACTCAGGAGGCTGAGGTAGGAGCATGTCGTGAACCTGGGAGGTGGAGCTTGCAGTGAGCCAAAATCACACCACTGCACTCCAGCCTGGGCAACAGAGGCGAGACTCTGACTAAAAAAATAAAAATAAATAAATGAAAAATCCACTAATATGATAATGGAATAATCTGGGTTTTTATAATTGAAGATTTCCATAGATAAGACATACTCTTTAATTTTTTTCCCCAAGAAACGTGTACCCTATTTGTAATCTGAAAAAAGGTAAGAAAAACAGAGCAACAGTAAAGAAATCTATCTGTTATTAATGAAGAATTGAAGGGCCACCTACTTAGAATAGTTGTTTTACATAAAGAGACGGACCTGAACGGCCTTTTCTGTTAGTAAGTGAATTATGTTAATTTTATATTCACTACCATGGTCTCTTGGAGACATCCCTGCATTGTAACCTTGCAGGTTTTTAAAAAGTTAAGTCACATCTTGTGTGCCAAAAAGTACCTCATTTTGAACTAAAGCCTTCAAAATGGAAGTCTTATTATTGACTTTAATGTCTATGTATTGCTATATATTGGCATTTAAATACAGAAACTATATATTGTTTTCTCTTTTATTACCCGGTGTGTCTTCGGGGATAGCTTTATCCACTCTTGCTTGAATGCTTAATTATTTCCTTCTCGGTGGCTTTGTCATAGGCTCTCATGCTTCACTGATGTATCAGCTCAGCTGACCCGTTCCACTTTCTCTTAGGAAAGGCACCATCTTGGTGCCTTCAGTAGGTAACAGATTTCTGAAGCTTCTCTTAGCCCCTTTCTGGCAACACTGGGCTGATTTACAACCAGCAATATGGAAAACCTAGGCAGCTGCCTCAGATGCTTTTGAACTACTGCCCGAGTCTCTGGCTGCCTTGACAGTCTAACAGACCCTGGTGGCAAGGTGGTACTGCCGTCTGCTATGCTGTTGATCATTGCTGGAAAGCTGCGTAATTCTTGCCAATTGTTTATAACACGTATTTAAGCCGTGTGTGAACCTGGGAGCCATTGGTCTGTGCTCTTATTTCAACCTAATAAAGAGAAGAAATAATACTGGATGGTTTAAATAATTCTGTCCTTAAGAGCAAAGCCCGGAACCACCCCAGTTTGTATCCCTCTCCATCCCTTTGTCTACTGAGCAAAAGCCCATTCACCATGCTCACAGTCTCTCACTCTAAGCCAGGGTTCTCAACCTCAGCACTGCTGACATTTGGGACTGGATAGTTCCTTGTTATGGAAGGGGATGGAGTCAGGGGATGTTCCATGGATTATGGGATGCTTAGCAGCAACCCAGCTCTCTACACTCTAGATGCCAATACAACCCACTCTCCTAATCATGAGAGCCAAAATGGCTCTAGATATAGACAAATGTCCACTGGGAAGCAAAATCACCTCTGCTTGAGAATCACTGCTCTAAGCAGATGTCCCACCCATCTCTCAGACTCAAATAAGTGCTTCTTTCACTTCAAGAACCTGAGTAGGTCCCTTGTTCCTAGTTCCTCAAATGAGACAAACCCCTTGTCATTGAGACATTGCATGTGTGCCTCTCTCCTTCTCTCCCCCTCTCTCCATCTCTCTCATGTTCCCCTTCTTGTACCCGCCAGTCCTACCTCGATGGCTTGTTCTTTGGAATCTTTAATATGCCAGTGTGCATTAGGAATCTCCAAGGATGAAAGAGTAGGAGGCAGAGGGAGAAGGAGAGAGAGAAAGGGAGAGGGAGAAGGGGAGATGGAGAAAGAGAGAGATGGAGGGAGAGGGAGAGGGAGAGGGATGGGGGGAGAGGGAGAGAGGGAGAAGGAGAGAGAAGGCAAGAGGGTTAAGGAGAGGGAGAGCGCGAGGGAGACTGGGAGGGGGGAGAGGGAGACAGGGAGAGAGGGAGAGGGGGAGAGGGGGAGGGGGGAGAGGCAGACAGGGAGAGAGGGAGAGGGAGAGAAGGAGAGAGGGAGAAGGGGAGAGGGAAAAGGAGGCGGGAGAGGGAGAGGGGAAGAGGCAAAGAGAGAGAAGGAGGGAGAAGGAGAGGGAGAAAGGGAGACAAGGAGAGGGAGAGGGACAGGGAGAGAGGGAGAAGGGGAGAGGAAGGAGATAGGGAGAGAGTAGGAGAGAGGGAGAAGGAGATGGGGGAGAAAGAGAGGGAAAGAGGGAAAGGGGGAGAGGGAGAAGGAGAGGGAGAGAGGGAGAGGGGGGAGAGAGAAGGAGAAGGGGAGAAGGGGAGGGAGAGGGACAGGGTGAGAGGGAGAGGGAGAGAGGGAGAAGGAGAGAGAGAAGGAGAGAGGGAGAAGGAGGGAGAGGGACAGGGAGAGGGGAGAGGGAAAGAGGGAGAAGACAAAGAGAGAAGGAGGGGGAGAGGGATATAAGGAGAGGGAAAGAGTGAGAAGGAGAGAGAAGGAGAGAGGGAGAGGGACAGGGAGAGAGGGAGGGGGAGAGGGAGCGGGACAGAAAGGGGGGAAGGGGAGAGGCAGAAGGAGAACGGGAGAGGGAGAAGGAGACAGGGAGAGGGACAGGGGAGAGAGGGAGAAGGGGAGAAGGAGAAGGAGAGAGGAAGAGGGGGAGAGGGAGAAAGGGAGAGGGGGAGAAGAAGAGTGAGAGGGAGAGGGCGAGAGGGAGATGGGGAGACAGAAGGAGGGGAGGATAAGGAGAGGGAGAGGGACAGGGAGAAAGGGAGCAGGGAGAGAGGAGGGGAGAAGGAGGGGGAGAGGGAGACAGGAGAAGGAGAGGGAGAGAGAGAGGAAGAGGTGGAGAAAGAAGGAGAGGGGAGAAGGAGAGGGAGAGAGACAGGGAGAGAAGGAAAAGGGGAGAGCAGGAGAGGGATGGGGGAGAGAGAAGGAGAGAGGGAGGAGGTGATGGAGAGGGAGGAGAGGAAAGGAAGGAGAGAAAGGAAGAGAGGGAGAGGGGGAGAGGGAGAGGAGACAGAGTGTGCAAGCCCATATTTTTTTCTGAATTTATTTCGCCATGAACTCTCCCCCACATCTCTTGCATGACACATCTCTTGGGACTAGCAGTTGTAAACACACCATTGAGAACACTGCATTCCTTCCTTTCCTTATAGATACCTTTCCTCCATAAACGTTGTCTTTTTCCTTCCTCTAGATTTTTGCAGCACACTTTTGTCTCTCCCTCCCTTATGGATTGTTTATCCTGGATGATGATCTGTGGGCACATCTCATTCCCTAGGTGCACACAGCTCTTTGAAAGCAAGTATTCTGTGTTATTTAACCCAGCCTGTTTTCTTACATGGAGAAAGGACTACATAAACATCCCAATGGGTCGAATGTGTTTATAACCAGTATGAATCAACTCGCCACATGCCCACTGAAGGGATCCACAAGATGATCGCAGTGGAGTAAAAGGCAGTGATAACTCTCAAACTGGGAAGATCAAAGCTGTCCAAAGAATGAGATCATGTCCTTTGCAGGGACATGGATGGAAATGGAGACTGTTGTCCTTAGCAAACTAACACAGGAACAGAAAACCAAATATTGCCATGTTCTTGCTTATGAGAGACAGTTAAATGATGAGAACACATGGACACATAGGGGGAATAACACACACTGGGGCCTTTTGGAGCATGGAGGGTTGGAGGAGGGAGAGGATCAGGAAAAATGACTAATAGGTACTGGGCTTAATACCTGGGTGCTGAAATAATCAGAACAACAAACCCCCAAGACATAAGCTTACTTATGGAACAAACCTGCACATATACACCTGAATGTAAAATAACAGCTTAAAAAACCCATAATTTTAACCATCTAGTAGGCAGAGATGAATTCTTTTATTAGGCTGTATTGCCTCTGGTTCTTGCAGAGAAACAGGCATGAGGCCATCACATTGGTTGAAAGAACAGATTCTTGTTACTAGTTTTGCCTTTTGCCAACACCATTAGCTCCCCCTCCTAATCCGAACTGCTGTGTCACTCAAGAGAGTGACCTTCTTTATTTGGCTTGATTTTTGTTTTCCTGATTAGCCTCTGCTAGAAATGTCCACGAGCCACAGCTTCAGCCTTTGAGTGAGCAAAAGCAAAGTATCCAACAAACTCAAACGGTAACTCAATCCTCAAATGCTGTAACTTTCATTTGTGTTTTCCTTCTTTCTTTATTCTTTTTTTTTTTTTTTTTTGCTTAGACAGATATCCCCTTCTAGCTCTGCTCTCTGATCCTACTTTTGTTTGTCTCTTTATTTCCTCTGCCTACTCTGCTTGAAAACTAAAAAGCAAATTCTTTTTTCTCTCACATAGATGCCTCCGAATGATTTATTTTTTAAAATGCAGCTTTACTTGAATGTTGACTTTTTGAAAACTTTCCCTATTTCACTTTTTTTCCCCCTCTCCCTTGGAAGCTCTTCTTTGATAACCAGGCTAGTTTTCTGTTCTTTCTACTTTTCTTCTGATCGTTCACCTTTTGCCCACTTAAACTGAAGCCCTTTGGTGTATGCTTGGAATTTCGGCAGTTCAAGTTCAAAAGAAAGCCCTTTTGAGGTAACCTGTGCTGACATGTCCGCATCTTAACACAAAGCTTTGCTAGATTAATGGGTTGGCTAAAAATGTCTCTTTGCTTCAGTCATGGTCACCTCTGTGTATGAGGGTAGCCTCGTGTCTATTCATTTAGGGGATTCTTTTTTCTTTTCTTTTCTTTTCTTTTTTTTTGTGGAATTCGTCTGAATCTAGAAGCAAATGTTATTTTATTGAGTGTCCCACTTTCAGAGATATATTTGAGAACAAAAACGTTGCCAAAAATGTCTGAATACTACCGTATTTCCTTTATTGGAGCATGCATGTATTTTCTGTATTTTAACTTTTCTGAAAAGAGGGAAGCTCCAAAAAAATGGAGGATGTCTCCTACAGTCTCAGTGATCTCTCAGAATTGAGAAAATGTGATAATCAAACATTTCAGTATTAGCGGGACTTTCCTGGGACTGAGCGCACGTGTTAAGGGGAGTACCAGGGAAATAAGGAGCATGGTGAGGAGTTAATTTGCAGTTTGACTCCCCCCTGCTCCTTTGCATCCAGAAGAAGACGGTGCACCTCCTGTCCCGGGCCCCTGGGTATACCCGTGTCATGGTGTATCAGTTTGCTTGTTGACGGGCTGAGTAACAAGTGTCTCTTTGGACCACTTCATTTCTCACTGTGCTTCAGTATCGCACAGACACCTGACACCTAGTACACCCTCACAAATATGTTGCATAGGCTGGGCACAGTGGCTCATGCCTGTAATCCCAGCCCTTCAGGAGGCTAAGGTGGGTGGATCACTTGAGGCCAGGAGTTGGAGACCTGCCTGGCAAACATGGTGAAACTCCATCTCTACTAAAAGTACAAACATTACCTGGCTATGGTGGCACATGACTGTTAATCCCAGCTACTCAGGAAGCTGAGGCATGAGAATCACTTAAACCAGGGGGGTGAAGGTTGCAGTGAGCTGGGATCAAGCCACTGCACTCTAGCCTGGGAGACAGTGAGTCCGTGTCTCAAAAACTAAAATAAAACAAAATGAAAATGTTACATGAATGAAAAGTTGTGTAATCAGTGCTGAAATAAATTTTAAAAGGAATGTGTCCTTCCTTGCAGTGCTATTAGAATGAGTCCTAAATACGCTTTTTTTTTTTTTTTTTTTTTTAATCAGGTCATTTGTTGAGCCTACATGCATTTTCAGTAGAATAATATTAAAAATGCCCACCCATTCTCCTTGAGTGTGCCAGGTGAATTCTAGAGTCATGCATCGAGCTAAGACTATAAACAGGACTAGTGAAGTCTTTTATTTATTTGTTTGTTTATTATGAGACAAAGTCTCACTCTGTTGCCCAGGCTGGAGTGCAATGGCACAATCTCGGCTCACTGCAACATCTGCCTCCAGGGTTCAAGTGATTCTCACGCCTCAGCCTCCCGAGTAGCTGGGACTACAGGTCCCCAACACCACACCCGGCTAATTTTCGCATTTTTAGTAGAGACGGGATTTCACCCTGTTTGCCAGACTGATCTCAAACTCCTGGCCTCAAGTGATCCTCCCACCTCGGCCTCCCAAAGTGCTAAGATTACTGGCATGAGCCACTGCGCTGGCCCTCATAAAGTCTTTTGTCTTGTTTTTAGTTGGACGAAAGCCCCGCTTTTGCTACACCTAGTTCACAACATGCAGGATATCATTGTTCCACATGGAAAATTTGTGTGGATGGAATTAAATAATATCATCCCTGGGAACTTCCACTGGCTCCCGGTCTCCTCCTTCAGATATTTTATCTGCTAAATCCGAAGTCAGAATCTCAGTTAAGCTTATTAGTTAAGTCCCAAATGGAACCAATTGAAGCCAGAAAAAGAGAGAGAGAGAGAGAGAGAGAGAGAGAGAGAGAGAGAGAGAGAGAGAGAGAAAGTCCTAATTATAGTTTTTCTTCTTAAGTGCTGCATGCAAATATGAATAGGGTATTAACTGTGATTTTCAACATTAAAGCATAAAGGTCGGTAGCACATATGTCAAAATCTAGGCATACTCGAGGCTGTTCGGTGACTCAGGGGCCACATCTGTGAAACAGGTACATATTTATCCTGAGATACTGAGTCATTAAGGGGGGCAATAAAAAATCAAGTGTAAATTGAGAGCAGAGGTCACAATCTGTGGTTGGTGATTTTTTATATGTCTAGCACCAGCCCTTGCTACATTTTCTTTATAAAATAAGGGCGGAGTACAGAGGTTCACAACTGTAATCCCAGCAGTTTGGGAGGCCGAGGTGGGAGGATTGCTTGAGCCTGGGCAACCTCGGGAGACCTTATCACTATAAAAATACAAAAAAAAATTAATAATTTTCCTGTGGTCACCAGGGCCCAGCTACTCGGGAAGTCTAGGAGGTCAAGGCTGCAATAAATCACAGTCGTGCCACGGCACTCCAGCCTAGGCAGCATAGCCTAGTCTATGGAAGGGAAAAAAATATATATATACCTGGGTCAAGTCTGGACTTCATTTTCTAGTGATCCAGTAGTGTTCTTTTCCAAGGAAATTATTGTGTGGAGTGAACTCGGACAATTCACTTAACCTCTCAATTGCTTTATCTGTAAAATGAGAATAGGCTGGGCGTGGTGGCTCACACTTGTAATCCCAGCACTTTGGGAGGCCGAGGTGGGCAGATCACTTGAGGTCAGGGGTTCAAGACCAGCCTGACCAACATGGTGAAAACCTGTCTCTACTAAAAATACAAAAAAAAAAATTAGCCAGGTGTGATGGTGGATGCTGGTAATCCCAGCTACTCGGGAGGCTGAGGCAGGAGGATCACTTGAACTCAGAAGGCGGAGGTTGCAGTGAGCTGAGATCATGCCATCATACTCCAGACTGGGCAACAAGAGCAAAACTCCATCTCAAAAAAACAAACAAGAAAAGAGAATAAACTAATTCTCATAAAGGATCAATTATGATAATACATGAAAAGCTCTTAGCACAAATGTATCATAAGTATTCAATAAATAGGTGTCTCTGTGTGTGTATCATCCATCATCTATTATTTATCTTTCTGTCTTCATCCATCATCTGTCTGTTTCTATATGAATATATAAATGTATTTATCTATATTTTCCTATATGTATGCATATAAGGGTATTTATCGTTTATCTCTATATCATCTATCTCTACATAGGTATCTATATGTGTGTGTGTATCTATACATCTGTGTGTCTGTGGGTGTGTATATGTGTATATATACATTCATCTATCCATCCATTTATCCTCTATTTCTCCATACAGACACACACACATAAGATACATTTACTTTCTTGGATTGCTAAATTGACTAATGCAAATTCATGTTCATTTTTGTCCCATAGATATTAGTCCCACCCCTTTATTCTTTAAGACTCCGTTAACACAACCTGTTGGGTTTAGAAGACTCCACTGACACTGGAGTGATTGAAACAAGAGAAAAGGAGGAATTATACTTGGTAACAGCTTTCATTTCTCATAGATTCCTTCAGTCCTGTAGATTATATTGATGTATAAGTCTTTGATAATTTATAATTTGCTTCGTTAATGTGTCTCAGTCCATGAGATCTTTTGATTAACGAAAACACAGTCACATTTCTGAAAAGCCTGTTCTATTGTAGCCATAAACTATGTTTATAGAGCTCTTTCTTCTAAGAGCTTCAAAATGGTTTGTGGTATGTGTTTACTATAAATGTATTTTTCATTAAAAAGTAAGCTAATGCTATGACTAACCGCCCCCCCCACCCCCGCCAGTGAAAAATAATGAAGAAAACAAAAGCAATGATCACAGTACAAGCAGCATTAAATTTTTGGTGCCTTTCTTCCACCCTCACATGTATTCTTTAATTTATGTGGCTGTGATCATAATGAACATTTAACTTTTTTTTTTTTTTTTTTTTTTGAGATGGAGTCTCGCTCTGCCGCCCAGGCTGGAGTGCAGTGGCCGGATCTCAGCTCACTGCAAGCTCTGCCTCCTGGGTTTAGGCCATTCTCCTGCCTCAGCCTCCAGAGTAGCTGGGACTACAGGCGGCCGCCACGTCGCCCGGCTAGTTTTTAGTATTTTTTAGTAGAGACGGGGTTTCACCGTGTTAGCCAGGATGGTCTCGATCTCCTGACCTCGTGATCCGCGCGTCTCGGCCTCCCAAAGTGCTGGGATTACAGGCTTGAGCCACCGCGCCCGGCCCATTTAACTTTTTTAAAAAAGAAACATTGTCCTGTAGGAACCTAGTGATCTAGTCTCTATAATCATAACTTAACCTTAACTTGTAATGACTGTCAGATACTTCACTCTGTGTGTGTGTGTGTGTGTGTGTGTGTGTGTGTGTGTGGGTGTGTATAGGTATATAACATTTAATTGTCAGTATATTAGATGAAATTAAATTTTACTCTTTTTATTCTAAATAATGCTCCAACGGGTAACTTTTTCCATATTTAAAATGATCTCTTTAGGCCATATTTCCAGAAGTGTAATTATAGGATTAGGGAAACAGAAATATTTTGCACAGCACTTTTATATGTATTTCCAACTTGCTTTTCAAAAGGGTCATACCAATGTATATAGCTACTAGCAATGCATATAAATACTAGTTTCTCTACATCCTCACCAGCCTTGGGTTTTATAATTACTTTAATATTTTCCTAGTAGAAACTGTGTCACTGCTGTTCAATTTGCATTTCATTACTAGTGAGGTAGTGAAATACCTCTACTAGTATTAGCATAAAATACTAGTTTTGTTATTATATGCTTAATCTCTGGGTTCATTTTCCCAATAGAGATCTACCTTGTGTTTTAACACTTCAGCTGCCCAGATAGCACTTAGAGAGCCATGACAAAAGCACTCTGTGTTAAGCAAAACAAAAGCTCACACATTTCCAAAGACTGTATTGTATAATTTCAGTATGAGTCAGTGTTCCAATGTGTCATCCAAACATTTCCTATCATTTGTTAATATGATCTTAGGCTAAATTAATGTATTAGTCCATTCTAACACTGCTGATAAAGACATACCTGAAAATGGGTAATTTATGGAGGAAAGAGGTTTAACTGACTCACAGTTCCATATGGCTGGGGAGGCCTCCCAATCCTGGCGGAAGGTGAAGGAGGAGCAAAGTTGCATCTTACGTGGTGGCAGGCAAGGAAGCTTGTGCAGAGGAGCTCCCATCTATAAAACCATCAGATCCTGTGAGACTTATTCACTACCACAAGAACAGTACGGGGGAAACTGCCCCCATGATTCAGTTACCTTCATTTGGTCCCACCCTTGACCCAAGGGAATCATTCACGATGAGATTTGGGTGGGGACACAGCCGAACCATGTGAATCAATATATGAGAATTGATTTATTTACTTTATTCCCTATAATAAGGGAAGCAGTGGTCCTTCTTCACGTTTCCTCATGTCACTTTTTAGTGAGTAAGTCATGCACAAGATACCACATTTAAGAAATATGGAAGGACACACAGTGAAAGATGAGTGACTGAAGACATGTTTCTATCCAGCATGATGTCTTTCCAAACAACTAGCCAAATATTCAGTCCAATGGAAATGAATGTTTCAGACTACAGAGATATTTTATAAAATAAAATGTTATGAAATAACTTTCACAGGTCCTTGGTACCCAGGTATGGCAAACACTGTTAATTTCTAAATCAAAATTATTTGTGACCTTCTTCTGTACCTTGCTATCTCCCACTCTAAAGGCTGAAAGACTAATGTAAAAAATTTCATGTAAGCTTGAAACTTTCTGGAAACAAAAACATGACAAAAAGGGTTAGACAAGAGTGAGATACCTTTTCCCTTCCCTCCTTCTGCTTGCCTGGAGCATAGAAGTGATGACTGGAGCTGTGACTACTGCCTCATGATGATGAGGAGAATGTCAGCAGGATCGCATATACGTCAGCTCTAACATAGCAGCCACCTACTTCTAGGTGAGGACTTCCCTAACTTTAGTGCACATAAGAATCCCCTGAAGGCTTTGTTAAGCCCTGGATTGCTGGGACCCTGTCCCAGAGACTCTTGTTCACTAGGTCTTGGGTAGGATGTGAGAAATTGCAGTTTTCACAAAGTCTTAGGCAATGCTGATATTGCTAGTCTATGGACCACACTTTGAGTAGTAACATGCTTGATTCATTATGTGAGAACAGTAAAGCCCTATTTTTAAAGTTAATGCAGTTGGTGTTGCTTGTACCCACAAAAAGTGAACTGATTCACCTGCTAGGTTGGCTTATTTCTGCTTCTTGTGCACTACCTACTCTAGAAAGAGATGAGGTGATCAATCTAATTGAGTGTGTGTGAAGATGACAGCAGCAACAATCAGACGGTCAAAAGCAGATTAAGAATCATAAACTTGGCCAGGTACAGTGGCTCACACCCGTAATTCCAGCATTTTAGGAAGGCAAGGTGGGTGGATCACCTGAGGTCAGGAGTTCAAGACCAGCCTGACCAACATGGGGAAACCCCGTCTCTATTTAATACAAAAAAAATTTGCTGGATGTGGTGGTGGGCACCTGTAATCCTAGCTTCTGGGAGACTGAGGCAAGAGAATTGCTTGAACCTGGGAGATGGGGGTTGCAGTGATCCAAGATTGTGCCATTGCATTCCAGCCTGGGCAACAAGAGTGAAACTGCATCTCAAAAAAAAAAAAAAAAAAAAAAAAAAAAAATCACTCCAGGGATGTGGGGCTGTCCTCAGTCCTCCATAGACTCCTTTCCTTCTGGGAAGTGACGGACTACAAGAGAGGTAGAGAACAGTGGAAGAGTTTGAAGGTGATCTTTAACAATGGAAGGAATAACAGCTACAATCCCAGCACCTGCTAACTGAACTGCTAACTGAAGTAGGAGAGTTATATATATATATATATATATATGTATAAAATAGTGCCCCTGTTCTGAAAGCTTGGTATCAAAAGCTGCAGGGTTTGATGTTCAGCAGCAAAGCATTGCTATAACTTGCGTATCTTCTAAAAAATGTGCCCACATCCTCCCGGTTTGCCTTGGGAACAGAGAGAACTTGGTTATGAAGCCCCTTTCTCCAAGGATTAATTGAATCAAGATCAACTCTATCTGGAATGTACATTTAATACTTGGGAATGATGTCAGTAATATATGTAAGAGATTTTTATATTAGATAACTGTTCATTAAAAGTCAATCCTTTCCCCCAGGGTTTTAAAATAGAAAGTATTCACCTTTTGCAAATGAGGATAGTGAAATTTACTTTAACTCCTGCCACAATGAAAACTGGAAGAAAGGGAATTGCTCACAATACAATATAACTCCTCCAAATTTGCATAATTTAGGCATAAAATGTAATACCCTGCTCACACTCTTTTGTCTTGAATGAAATTGGTTTTCAAGTAATGTGGAGAATCATAACCAGCTTTAACAAAATGGATCATGTCACAAGGCAAAAGTTCCTACTAGCCTAGGAGGCGTTGCTGAAGTGTGAATGCAGTGTGCAACATCTTTACAAAAGTTGTTCTTGTGATTTAATGCAAAAGGCTTTGTAGACTTTACAGAAACACTTAGGCCATGCTTTTTGATAGTTAATGGAGGAATTAACCATTTGAAACCTTAAGGCAATCTTTTTCTAGAATTCTTAAAATCACGGGATTGTTACGATTCTAAGGGTGTTAAAAATGATGTACGTTCCTGCATTTCATTTCTGAAGGTCACAGAGTTCTTTGTGTAAATTAGTGTTTCTCAGGCCTGGCGCAGTGGCTCACACCTGTAATCCTAGCACTTTGGGAGGCCAAGATGGGCGGGTCACCTGAGGTCAGGAAATCGCGACCAGCCTGGCCAACATGGTGAAGCCTGGACTCTAATAAAAATATAAAATACAAAAAAAAAAAAAAAAGTTGCTGGGCGTGGTGGCAGAGGTGCCTGTAATCCCAGCTACTTAGGAGGCTGAGGCAGGAGAATCGCTTAAACCTGGGAGGCAGAGGTTGCAGTGAGTCGAGATTGTGCCACTGAACTCCAGCGTAGGCGACAGAGCAAGACTCTGTCTCAAAAATAAATAAATAAACAAAATAAATAAGTATTATTATTACTGCCTCATATATATTTTTATTGCAGACAGTGTTAGTTGTCTACCCTGGTCCTCCTCAAAGTTGAGCGTGAACCAGAATTCCCTGGAGGCCCTCTTAAAACGCACCCTCAGAGCATTTGATTCAGTAATTTTTAAATGGAGCCTGATAATTTGAATTTTTTTAAAGTTCTCATGTGTTGCCGGTGCTGCAGGCCTTGGAACCACATTTTGAAAACGCGTGTTTTCTCTTGTGACCATTCTCCAATGTGCTATGTTTGTTAGGTATGACAATGTGTCCATCTAGAGCAAAATCAAACAAGGATAGCAAACCTTGATTTCCCAGAGTTTTTTTGCATTTGGGAGTGGCAGTGGAGCCTGTGATACAGAAGTAGAAGTCTGCAGGGTAGGGATAGAAGTCAGCTTGTACACATCTCCCAGACACATGCCCTTCTCCTTTCAGGCTTCCTCTTGCCTGGAAGAAGTATGCTGGTCAGAAAGTAGGGCAGCCATCTGTGACCATGTGTCCGGAAGCCACATTGGACAATGGAACAGGAATATTGAAGCATCCTGAGATCCTCAAGAATAGCTGAAGTAGCTCTACAGGGCCAAACTCCAAACTTCTATTTTGTAATAAAAAATGATTATGTGGTTACTAACTATAGACATCCTTAACTGAATTATTTCTCTCACGTACACACAAATCGTTTGGACTTCTTATTTTAACAAAAGGAGAGGTAAACAATATGGAGGTTCCTCAAAAAATTAAAAATAGAACTACCATATGATTCAGCAACCTCACTGCTGGATTATACATCCAAAGAAAATGAAATCAATATATTGAAGAGATGTCTGCACTCCTGTGTTTATTGTAGCAGTACTCAGACTAGCCAGGATATGGCCAGGCACGGTGGCTCACACCTGTAATCCCAGCACTTTGGGAAGCTGAGGCGGGTGGATCACTTGAGGTCAGGAGTTCCAGACCAGCCTGGCCAACTTGGTGAAACCCCGTCTCTGCTAAAAATACAAAACATATCCAGGTGTGGTGACACACGCCTGTATTCCCAGCTACTGGGGGCCAGGGGAGGGGTGCTGAGGTAGGAGAATCGCTTGAACCCAGGAGGCAGAGGTGGCAGTGAGCTGAGATCATGCCACTGCCCTCCAGCCTGGGTGACAGAATGAGACTCCATCTCAAAAGTAAACAGTAAAATAAACAAAATAGCCAGGATATGGAAAAAACCTAAGTGTCGATGAACAGATGAATGGATAAAGAAAATTACACACACACACACACACACACACACACACACACACACACACACATATACATGCCATGAAATACAATTCAGCCTTCAAAAAAGAAGGAAATTCTACCATTTGCAACAACATGGATGAACCTGGAGGACATTATGCTAACTGAACTAAGCCAGACAGAGAAAAACAAGTGCTGCGTGATCTCCCTTACATATGGAATCTAACAGAGTCAGACTCAAAGAAACAGAGTAAAATGGTGGTTACCAAGGTCTGGTGGCTGGCAGGGGAGAGATGTTGGTCAGGTACAAAATTTCAGGTAGGTAGGAGGAGTAATTTCAAGAGATCTATTGTACAATATGGAGAAATCATAGTAACAATGTATGGTGCTCTTGAAAATCACTGAGTAGATTTTAAGTGTTCTCACACACAACACAAGGCTGTGAAATAATGCATACATTAGCTCGATTTAGCCATTCCACAATGTATACATGTTTCAAATTGTCATGTGGTACCTGATAAATATATATATAATTCTATTTGTCAATTAAAAATAATTAGAAACAGAAAAAGTAGAGGTGAAGGAAAAAAGTGATTGGCGTTTATTTTAAATGATGCACAAATCCCCTGCTCTGTCCCACAGTTGTTGGAGGACAGTGGGTGGATGAGACACGCAAAACAGACCCTTCCTTGGCCCATCTTATTGAGAGATCATGCTGTGCAGAAGTGTCATCCTCTGAGACGTAGTTAACATAAATGACCTCTCCTTACCTTTTACCCCCTGAGACTATAGTGTCGTTCTGTAGTCTGAAAGGTCATTTGTAAAGCTCACAGGATGGCTCTAGCTATTAAAAAAGAGAGCAAAACTCAAAAGCAAACCTCTTCCCCCAAGGAAAACACTGTATTTTGAACAGTCTCATCATTCTCCTGCGATTCTAAACCACTTCCTCTGCACACGATGCAGAAACTAGATCTTTCCTGGCACTAGGCTCTCAAGGACTCTTGTGGATCTTGTTTTCCCCCTATCTTTTGTCTTATGGTTTCTACTCTACCTTTTGTTCTGTGTGTTTGAGTCAAGAATGGGCAAAGCTCACACTGATGTTTGTGAGCATTAAGTGATGTAAACACAATAATCACAATAATGGATTTTGCTTTTTTGAGCTACTCATAAAAAGAGATAAATTGCTTTAGCTTTTTATGCATGTTGAAAAATAGAGTATGAGCTAATAGTACTGACTGAAAAGGAACCAGAAGAAATTTAGTATGCATATAAATTTAATGCAAAATAAAAAGCCAAGTGTAAATATTGGTTTCCTTCCAGATTTTCAAGACTTAAAAGAAAAAAAAGTAAGATTTTCTTTGCTTGTTATATTTCCGCTGATGGAAAACATCCTTTCCACTGTTGGAAAATGAATAGTTTTAAACATAGAATACATATATTTTAGACTCAATGGTCTTTAAAATTAAGAGTGAGGACTTTTCTTTTGACAGAATGTGGCATGTAGTATATCGCGTGTCTTAGAATATTATTTGTTCTTGCGAAAGTGATCCTGATCCCTTATTTGAAAGGAAAAGAAAAGGTATGATTCTCCTTTTGTGCATTCAGTACAACAAAAAATTGCCTGTTATCTAGTGTGTACTTGACTATGGATCTTCTTTTAAGTCAAGACTACACTTACATGATGGAAATAATAATAGAAAATTGTAGATAATAATAAATACATTTTTACTCCATCTTCTTCTTAAAAGATTTTATGGCAGAGAGCAAATAGCTTTTCCCTTTGCAAAAACAAGATGCTAGAAGCATAGAAGAGATAAAGTTAAGAAATTAGTGATTGGAATGAGTGGATCCTTTAATTTTTTAAAATAACAATAATCACTAATCTCTATTGGGCACTTACTATGTACCTAGTACTTCATGTGTATTAACTCAGTTAATAATTATAACAACGTTGTTATAATTATAAGGAAAAATATTGATTATCTCCATTTCACACATGAGAGAATCGGGACTTTAACTAATATGCCTCTGATCACTCTATTATTCTGTGGAGTGCTCAGAATGGAAGCTCAAACCACCTCATTCTAGAACCTTTGCTCTTAACCTAGTAGTGTATTAGTCAGTGTCTGCTGTGTCAAACCATCCCAAAGCCTAGAGGCTTAAAACCACCATTTATTCAGCTCACAATTCCATGGGTCAACAATTTGGACTAGGATCAGCTGGGTGGAGGAGTAAGCAGAAGTATAAAGAGGTCTGATGATGGAGTGAGGTTGAAAGCTTAATTTCTTCACGCATAACAATTCAAGGGGACCTTCATTTGCCTGACTGAGCAAATACCTTATGCGGATAGCTTAAGGAAAGAACTGAACACCTGGGCTGTGACCTTCTGGGAGATGAAGTCCAAGGACATTTTTAGATATGGATGTGCATAGTACAAAGAGATGGAATAAAAATGCTAAGGCAACATATACATAAATACTGTGGTATGGATGATTCACTCACTGACTGTATTGTGTGCCAGCCTTTTTGCAGACAGTGTCAAATATTGGTAGACGTTATAGGGGCTTGCAGTTTGGGAGGAGAAATAGTGAACCAGTAAACTGTTACATCAGTGACCACTTGTGGTACATGTTAGGTATGAAATTTCTATCGAGATAGAAATTAATTAGACGAGGGTCTATTTGAATAAGTTGACCAGGAAAGATTTTATGGAAGAATGATCATTAAGCTGAAATCTGAATGTTGAGAAGGGTACAGCCAAGGAAAAAAGAAGTCAGGGCTGTTTTAGAGATAGAGGTGTGTGTGTTTGTGTGTGTGGGTGTATGTGTGTGTGTATGTATGTGTAGGTATGTGTGTGTGTGTTTTCCTTATGAGCCAATAGGTACTGGATTTAGTGCAGGTCTACGGGATATGTTGAAAGATAAAGGTTATAAGTGGAGGTTTCCATGTTTAAATTCAGTGAGGAGACTCTCTTTAGCTCTTCTCATTTTCTTAAATGTTGCCCAAAGAATCCCATAAACATGGAAGGAATCCTACCCAGGTGCTATGTAAAGATAAGGATAGGGATCCTCTTGGAGATATAATTGAGGAACACCAGATGGGGAGTAAGATTTGGCTTCTCATCTTGGCATTAACACTAACTTACCATGTGTCCTTGGCAAGGACACTCGGCCTGTCCAGAATGTAGTTGCCTAGGCTGCAGTGATGGCCAATTCGGAATGGTGGGTGAGCACTATGTGGAGAAAGGAGGCTGAGGCCACTTACAATCTCTGTGAGCCAGAATTCTAGAATTGATTAGGCATGTCTGCCCTGAACTTGGAAGGAGCGAGTGGTGTTGTATACGCTGTTTATGTGCCATTCTCTGATGGCCTTTTATTTTCCAGCACAATGTTTTCTATGGCTTTTATGACTAATTGGAAAAATTCTGTAGCTTTCCAGTTTTTTTTTTTTTGTCCTGATATTTTAAAAATGCAGCAATAATTGAAAACAACAAGGGAGGGAAATAAATACATCAAAACAATACTCTGTACACTTACTTCAAAGGGATCAAACAAAGCAAATTATGCACGGGAGGGAGGTGGATTTGTACTTCCCTCGTTTGCCATATTATTAGTGTGATTAATACACAAAGACCAATATTTCCTGAAATTCATAATTTGCCCTATTCCTCCGTGAGCTTTGTGTTTCCCAGAATAATCATGCTGATCCATTTCCTTAAAAATGTATTGAATGCCTAAGTGCTCATTTTGCAAGGGCAGCAGCATAATTGGACACAGTGGGGAAACAGCAGAGAAGTGGTTTGCTTCCTGAGGAGAGGAGAATGTGGTGTGAGTACCGGCTGGACGGAATGTCACGCCAGGAGGGACCTCATCTCTGCACCAGCGTCACTGAGCAGAATGTTAAAGGCTATTTATGGAATTAGGGCTGGAAAACTGCAGCTAATTCTCAAAGAATGGAGGGCTTCCCTGGATTATGAAATATGTGTTCTTTTGAATACTGGAAGCAAATGAGAGTAGAATGTTTTAGCGTTTTTGTTTTTTTTGTTGTTTTTTTTTTTCTAACATCACAGCCCTTTGGGGATCCTGGTGATTTTACAACTGGATTTCATTTTCATGAAATTCTGTGGTGTGTGACCATTTCTGCCCCACCCTTCCCCTTAAATAGCCACTTTAAAAGCATCTCTAGCTCGCCTTGGAGATTGACTTTCTTGTTACAGGTGTCTGGAAAAGCATTTCTATAATGTGAGCTTTAGAAACTAGGAACAGAGGAGGAAGATGGGAGTCCTTAGGTTCAAACCTACTTAAGGTCTATGCGCTGCCCTGTACCTGCCTGTCTCTGTATTTCTCTTAATGCTTTTCCAAAACAGCTCGTTAATGCAGTGACCTCGAGGTCTTGTTCAGATTTGCTTCCAACTGGACTGGTGATGAGAATTGCTGGTGAAGCTGCTATGTGTTTGCAGGTCTGTTTAGTAGACTCAACTTCTGCACATCTAGCATCCACACTTCCAGGCTCTTCTGTGAGATGTGGACAGCGTCAGCACCCGTGTCAGGGAATCAGGGTTTGGGAACTCTCAGTACAACCAGGGTAGCCGTGCTGTGTAAACCCATGGAGTGCCATTCCCATTGAATTCGACATCATCTGCTCAGCACTATGTAGGCCCCGATACAGATCTGACAGGGAAATTCTTGTAGTTTACTGAGGCAGGGGGAGCCGCTGGGTGAGATAGAGAGAGATGAGACTGGAAGGTGGGTATGAGCCCAATCACAAAGCAGGTTATGTGTTGTGATTGGGTTTGGAATTTATTCTGAATTCACTTGCTATCAGTGGCATTTCAGGGAGGCCCCTTTCGTTGTACTTGAGAGGCTGAGATAGAGAAGCCCCAAAATGGAGGGAAGAGACATGAAGACATGATTGCAGTGTGAGCTTTCTGTCGATTCCTCGCGTCTCTGTGGCTAGCACCATCCTGATCCAAACTACCATCTCTCCTGGGTGGTTGCAGTGGCGACCTGAGGAACCTCTGCACCTCGCTCGGCCCCACCTCCACACTGCAACCCAAGCAGCTTGATCGTATTACCCCATAGGCAGCCCTTCAGGGATAGGGAGTTCACATGGCTCTCTGGAAGGAGACAAAAATCCTTTGTGTGGTTGGAGGCAAGGCCCTGCGAGATTTAGACGTCCTCGACCTCTGCCTTGTTCACTAACTCTCCACACCACACCAATCGCCTTGATTTTTTAATTAAAGAAATGGAGTCTCACTGTGCCACCCAGCCTGGAGCACAGTAGAGTACTCATAGCTCACTGCAGCCTCCATCTCCTGGCCTTAAGCGATCCTGCTGCCTCAGCCTCCCAAAGTGCTGGAATTACAGACATGAGCCACCACGCCCAGCCCACCTTTATTTTTTTTCATCCGTCCTCCATGTTGTCTGTCACTAAATGCAGTTCACTCTCTCTTGAGCTTTCCTAAACCATTTTATTCCCCCGTCTTAGTCTGTTTTGTGCTCCCATTATAGAATACCTGAGACTGAGTAACTGATAAAGAACAGAAATCTATTTTATCACAGCTTCAGAGGCTGGGAAGTCCAAGATCGAGGCAATGGAAGGTTCTGTGTCTGCTAAGGGCTGCATCCTCTGGAGGGGAGGAATGCTGTGTCCTCACATGGCAGAAGGGCAGGCTGGCCAAATACTGTAAAGCGTCTCTTATAAGAGCATTTGTCCCACTCGTGAGGGGAGGAGCCTCTATGAACCAATCACCTCTTAAAGGCCCCATCTCTTTTTGCCATCATAGTGGCCATTAAGTCTCATTGCCCTTCACCACACACTTACTTCACCTGGTTAATTATTATTTATTCTCCAAATTCCTGCCCAGTGTCACTTTTTTTTTTTTTTTTTTTTTTTTTTTTTTTTTGAGGCGGAGTCTTGCTCTGTCGCCTAGGCTGGAGTGCAGTGTCCGGATCTCAGCTCACTGCAAGCTCCGCCTCCGGGGTTTACGCCATTCTCCTGCCTCAGCCTCCCGAGTAGCTGGGACTACAGGCGCCCGCCACCTTGCCCCGCTAGTTTTTTTGTATTTTTTAGTAGAGACGGGGTTTCACCGTGTTAGCCAGGATGGTCTCGATCTCCTGACCTCGTGATCCGCCCTTCTCAGCCTCCCAAAGTGCTGGGATTATAGGCTTGAGCCACCGTGCCCGGCCCCAGTGTCACTTCTTTATGGAAGCTATATTTCCCTTCTGTTACCTGTCCAAAAGCAAGTATCTCCCCTTTTTGGCGTTTAGTTCAGTTGTAAATTTACATATGTCTTTGTGATTCTTTGATTATTATCTTCCTTCCAAAACTGTAAGTCCCATGAGGGTAGGGCTATTTTTCTTGGATCATCATCATTTATCCCCCCTGTGACTTAGCATGGTGGTGTCTCTTAACCAACAGCATTCAGAAATAGTTTTGAGAGAATGGATCAGAGACAGTAGAAGTCTGAATGAAGGCTTCAGGAATAGGACCAGAGAAATGGGTTGGATGTGTGGGGTTGGTACTTTCTGTGTCTTAATGTTCTGGAGAATAAGGACTCTCAGGTTTTTATCTGGGTGACTCAGTAATGGCGGCATTGTAAACTTAAGTAGGAATTGTTGAAGGAAAACAAGGTTGGAAATAAATACAATAAAGGGGCCTTTTCATGGGGAAGAAGTTCTACATCTTGATTTTGGTTGAGGTTACATGAATCTGTATATATGCATGAACCACACATACACATGAACTACACACAGACACACACACACACAGAGGCACACATGCAGTGAAATGTGAACAAGGTCTGTAGATTGCACTAGTATCAGTTTCCTTGTTTGGATATTTTGTTACAGGTATGGAAAATGTTTCCATGGGGGGAAACTGGGTCAATTGTGCATAGGAGGACTCTGTACTACTTTTGCAAATTCCTGTGAGCCTATCATTATTTCAAAATAAAGGCAAAAAAAAGAGGGATTTCAAGATTGGCAGGGACATTGGTAAATTCAGTTTGCAGGATATGGAATATAATTTGCTCCCTACTGACTCCACTAAGACTTCGCCTGTCCTTTTTGACTCAGTTATTGGCCTGAAATCCTTGTTGGGTCTTCTTGCATTCTAACAGTGCAGGGCTCTGCTGACCTGTCCACCTGGCTTCATTTTCAGCCTTCTTCCATGTGGTCATTCACATCTCAGAAGGACCCAGCTTCCCTCCACACCACACACAATGAATCACACGCGGCAACCCGTACTTTCTGTCTATTCAGCACCATAAAAAGTCCAAGCAGAAAGGATTCCCTCCCTTTCCACCAGCCCCGGCTGTCTGTCTGTCTGTGTGCCATGCCGCACATCTACCCAGAGGAAAAGAGGTCATTATACGAAAAAGACACTTGGACATGCTTGTTTATAGCAGCACAATTTGCATTTGCAAAAATATAGAACCAGCCCGAATGCCCATCAACTGAGTGGGTAAAGAAACCGTGGTATATGTGTACGATGGAATGCTACTGAGCTGTAAAAACGAATGAATTAATGGCATTCACAGTGACCTGGATGAGATTGGAGAGTATTACTCTAAGTGAAGTAACTCAGGAATGGAAAACCAAACATGGTATATCCTCATGCATAGTGGGAGCTAAGCTACGAGGATGCAAAGGCACGAGAATGATACAGTGGAATCTGGGGACTCAGGGGGAAAGGGTGAGAAAGGGGTGAGGGATAAAAGACTACAGATTGGGTGCAGTGTATACTGCTCGCGTGATGGGCACACCAAAATCTCACGAATCACCATTAAAAAATTTACTCGTGTAACCAGACACCACCTGTTCCCCAATAATCTAAGGAAATAAAAAAATTTTCAAAAAATAAAGTAAGAAAGAATGACACTGACAAAAATCTGTATGACAAAAATCTGTAGGAAATGGGAGGCTATTTGCTGGACCAGAGTTTCTGCATCGGCATGGTTTATTCTGTTGCTTAAAAACCAACCATATTCCATTATTTATTTTTCTAATAAAGAAGAACAACATCTGACTTTTACTGAGCTCAGTATGCCTTTGTTGTTAAAAAAGCAAGCTCTGGAGTCAGCCCTGACTGAATTCAAATCCTAGCACCACCACCTTGACCTTGGGAAAATTACCGTACCTCACTTTGTCCTGGTCACATTTGTGAAACAAGACTAATAGTATCTAACTCATAATCTGTGGAAATCAGCTACAATCATGAGCTCCAAGAGCTTAGCAGAGTGCCTGAAATACAGAAGATACCCAGTAAATATTCGCCTTTATTATGATGTTTGTTTTTTGGAGGCAGAGTCTCACTCTGTCCCTCAGGCTGGAGTGTAGTGGCGCCATCTCGGCTCACTGAACCTCTGTCTCCTGGGTTCAAGTGACTCCCCTCCCTCAGTCACCCAAGTAGCTGGGATTACAGGCACATGCCACCATGCCCAGCTAATTTATTTGTTTATTTTTGTATTTTTAGTAGAGGTGTGGTTTCACCATGTTGTCCAGGCTGGTCTCAAACTCCTGACCTCAGATGATCCACCCATGTCAGCCTCCCAAAGTGCTGGGATTACAGGTGTGGAGACACCACGTCTGGCTTTATTATGATGTATTTTTGCCAGATGCTTTTTGTGTGTTATGTCCACACATTTTAAAAATGTATCCTTAAGAGCAACTTTACCCATTGGATATTTTGTTCCCATAGTATAAGTGAGGAAATAGAGGCTCAGAGTATTCAAGCCGTATGTCCAAGACCACACTGTGGTACATTGCACCAGGGAGATTACAACTCAGGTTTTTTTGGCCCCATTGTAGGCCACATATTCTATTTCATCTCTAAACAAACTCAGGGGACCCAAGCATTATAAGTGCAAAAGAATGAGTAATCCAGGTAATTCCTCAACAAAATGGAGTGTCCAAGGAAGTCTTTGGGTTTGCTTTTCTTCTGCCTGAACCAAAACCATGGCACTTACTAAAATCTTACCGGCAGTCCCTAAAATCTTACTGACGAGGGTGCTTTTATTATAAACACATCTTCCTATAAATTTCGTTAAGTATTTCATCTTTGTTATCTTGCTGAAGCAGAAGGGTACTGTTCTGGAATGTGAAATTGATGAAATTACCATGTTAGAAGGTGGAAGTAAATCCTACTTTTCCCCACAGAAGAAGTTTGAGAGGCAGTGCTTGGGGCAAGTTTCATCTTTTTTTTTTTTTTTTTTTTTTTTTTTTTTTTTTTTTTGAGACGGAGTCTCGCTCTGTCACCCAGGCTGGAGTGCGGAGGCGCGATCTCCACTCACTGCAAGCTCCGCCTCCCGGGTTCACGCCATTCTCCTGCCGCAGCCTCCCGTATAGCTGGGACTACAGGCACCCGCCACGACGCCTGGTTAATTTTTGTATTTTTAGTAGAGACAGGGTTTCACCGTGTTAGTCAGGATGGTCTCGATCTCCTGACCTCGTGATCCGCCCATCTCGGCCTCCCAAAGTGCTGGGATTATAGGCGTGAGCCACCGCGCCCAGCCAAGTTTCATCCTTATATGGCCAGACGTGACCCTATAAAGATCAATGGCTATTACAGTGGGGCTCAGAGAGGTAAGCCGACATGCCTCAGGTTACCTAACTAGTAACTGAGCCCCATTTTCATCAGTTCAAAAACCAGAAAAAGAAATAACTGCCTTATTGGGAGGCCAACGCAGGTGGATTATGAGGTCAAGAATTCAAGACTAGTCTTGCCAAGATGGTGAAACCATGTCTGTATTAAAAATACAAAAATTAGCAGGGCGTGGTGGTGAGCACCTGTAGTCCTAGCTACTGGGGAGGGTGAGGCAGAGAATTGCTTGAACCATGAAGATGGAAGTTGCATTGAGTCGAAATCACATCACTACACTCCAGCCTGGGTGACAGAGCAAGACTCCATCAAAAAGGAAAGAAAGAAAAGAAAAGACAGATCTGCCTTATGGCTGGGCACAGCGGCACATGCCTGTAATCCCAGCACTTTGGGAGGCCAAGGTGGGCGGGTCAGGAGGGCAGGAGATGGAGACCATCCTGGCCAACATGTGAAATCCCGCCTCTACCAAAAATACCAAAATTAGCTGGGCGTGGTGACACATGCTTGTAGTCCCAGCTACTTGGGAGGCTGAGGCAGGAGAATCGCTTGAACCTGGGAGGCGGAGGGTGTAGTAAGCTGAAATCGTACCACTGTACTCCAGCCTGGGTGACAGAGTGAGACTCTCTCACAAAAAAAAAAAAAAAAAAAAAAAAAAAAAAAAAGAGACTGCCTTATAGGGTTGTTGGGAATTAGAAATGTCTATGAAGTGTCTGCCACTTAGACGATATAAAAATATTGCTATTACAGTGATGGCATTAGGTCTGTATTCACAGTGGAATGACAGTAAGGCCAGGGATCTTATAATGAAGGTTTTTAACTTTCTTAGAAACTAAATTTGTCCTTTTGAAACTCCCTCTTCAGGTTTGCCCTTAATCCAGGAACCTCTATCACATTATAGGCGCCCAGCAGCATGTCTTAATACGTGTTAATTCCCTTTATTTCTGACACTGGAGAATTTAAATAGTGACTCACCTCGTAGGATCCCTCCTGGTGTGGTGGAAATTGTCAAAAGACAAAATAACAGATTGGATGGTACTTCGTAGTGATTTTTCCGTGTGTCGAAACCCTATCCGTAGCTTTCATGACCCAGATAAATTGCCATTAAGTATGTATTAGTGGTTCTCAACCCTGGCTTCCAAATCGAATCAGTTGGGAATGCGTTAAAAACTATCAAAATGTGGCCCCACTCCACACCAAACAGATGGGAATCCCAGCAGCTTTGTGCTTTTTTTATTCTCTGGTTTTTATTGTTTGCAATGTCTTGCTCTTGTTACATTTTTCTGACTGATTTTTAAAAAATGTTTTCAGTGTTTAATTTTTGTGGGTGCATAGCAGGTGTCTATATTTATAGGGTACATGAGATGTTTTGATCCAGATGTACAACATGAAATAATATTATCACGGAGAATGGGGTCTCTGTCCCCTCAAGCATTTATTCTTTGTTTTATAAACAATCCAATTATATTATTTTAGTTATTGAAAATGTACAGTTAACTTATTTTTGACTACAGTCACCCTGTCATGCTATAAAGTAGTAGGTCTTATTCATTCTTTCTCACTATTTTTTGTACCCATTAACTTATTTTTTACAAGCTCTTTAGTTAAGTGATTTTAGCACAAAATCAAATCAAAGGTAAGAACCTCTAATATAAAACTTACCCTAAAGCCCACCCCATACCCTCAGCATACACTGTCAGCCATCATGCCGCTTATTCATTGATTGGAATAAATAATGGTATGAGTGAATGAATAGCCCCCTAGGTCACTAAGTAATGGTCATCTTGTGTTTCGCTTTGATGTTCATCTTTAATCTCCGCTTGTAGACTTGAGATACTTCTTACAGTCCGTGTGGGGGTTACTCTTGGGCCCCACCATGTCTGAAGGGACCACAGTGTCCAAGGGACAGTGTGTGCTCAGTAAACACTTATGATATGAATGAAAAATTTATCATGAATACCCATCTCATGGCACTCATGGCAGAATTGTTAATGGAGTCCCACCAGTTAATAATAACTTACTTTTCTCCACCTGACTTTTTTTTTTTTTTTTTTTTTTTTTTTTTGAGATGGAGTCTTGGTTTTGCACCCAGGCTGGAGTACAGTGGTGTGATCTCGGCTCACTGCAACCTCCGCCTCCCGGGTTCAAGCATTTCTCCTGCCTCAGCCTCCTGAGTAGTTGGGACTACAGGCGCCCACCACCACGTCTGGCTAATTTTTGTATTTTCAGTAGAGACAGGGATTTCACTATGTTGGCCAGGCTGGTCTTGAACTCCTGACCTTGTGATTCACCCACCTTGACCTCCCAAAGTGCTGGGATTACAGGCGTGAGCTGCCACGCCCGACCTCCACCGGACTCTTAAAACATTTTCTTTTTGCGAATTGATACAACAAACTTTATTGACATCCTAAAAATAAGCATATGAATGTCTCTTATAGTCTGGACAGTTGTCCCCACCCAAATCTCATGTGGAATTGTAATCCCCAATGGTGGGAGGTGTTTCGGTCACAGGAGCGGATCTCTCAAGTCTCTCAAGGCTTGGTGCTGTTTTCACGACAGTGAGTGAGTTCTCGTGAGATCTGGTCATTTAAAAGCATCTTGCTCTCCTCCGTGCTCCATCACTGCCATGTGAGATGCCATCTGCCACTTCACCTTCCACCATGAGTGAAAATTCCTTGAGGCTTTCCCAGAAGCCAAACAGATGACAGTGCTATGCTTCCTATATAGCCTGCAGAACCTTGAGTTAACTAAACATCTTTTCTTCATGAATTGCCCAGTCTCAGGTGTTTCTTTATAGCAGTGCAAGAATGGACTAACACAATGTCCTATATGGGGACTAATTGTCTCTGACGTTATTGAGGTAATTCTTCAGCTTATCTTAAAATAACTATTGGCTCTTACCTCTGGATGGTGTGTAGTGGGTGTGGGAAGAACCATCTAAGCTCCAGATGAATTCATGCCTGGTGAGGGAGTGAACCTTCCTTGCTTTAGGGTACCCCAGGCCCTTACTCAGGCATGAAGGCACAAACTCACTCTTTGGCACAATTTTCAAACTCTTCATCATCTTGTACTTTTGTCTGCAAGTACAAACCCCTACTGAAAATTCACCCCAGACCCTTTTCCAGTATAAACCTTGCTTGACCACTTGCAGCTGCCCACAATTACTACTGACTTCATTTGCTACGATTTTCTTTTTCCTAAAAGAAAATGCCATTGCTGTAGGGAAGGGGTTCACATTTGCGGAACACCAACATCTCAGGTACTTACAACTCAGCCTCATTTGGACTTTTCTATTCCAGTTGGTCAGTCTCCAACTCTTTCTTGATACACCCGATATTTTCAGTCAGAAATATGCACACGTTATGTAGTTTTCCCTTTTTCAATTTACTTTCTCACCATGAAGTTCCCAGTGACCTCTCCCTGAGCACAGTACTCTGTGACATCACACGCTGTATTTCTACCGACTCACCCTGATGTTACCATAGATATTCCTGACCACCTTCTCTGATCAATACTTCCCATTCACAATAAGGTGTATAGATGTAAATACACACAAAACATCTGTCATAACTACTCAACTTATCCCTCCTGGAAATAAAATCCAATCTCAACAGTCTTTGGATATGAATAATTAATGAAGAGAAAGCCCAGCACCCCAACTCCCCCACCACAGACAAAAATAAACAAGCGAAATATGAAAATCCCCATTCAGACTGGGCACTGTTGTGATGTCCAGTGAAGCCCTGCCTATTTAAAACAGAAAAAAAAAAAAAAAAAAAGAGATCTGGCCTATGGGTTGCTAGAATGTTGCTGGCACAATGCTTGCTGTCCTCATGGGTGGTAGACGTTTAAAATGTGGAAGATGAAACATACTGTTGTGAGCACTGAACATCGCATTACGAACATGCTCATGGTACTTAATAAATTGTCAAAAATAATAAGACTGCTGCCAACTCTGAAAGCTATAAATAGCTAAAAAAAAAAAAAAATCAGACATGATTGCTGTGGATTCTTTTGAAAGATAATTTTCCTCGTAAGTAATTTCTATGAGCGAAAGCAATACACAGTTAGATGGTAAACATCTACGTGCCTGGCTCCTGAAGTGAACAGCCTGTGAATTAGAATGTTCCCAAAGACGTGGTGTTAAATAGAGTTGCAACGACAGGGTGGCCATTGCATTAAGTAATTTAATGAACACTGATACTGAGGAAATAAATCAAATGCAAACAATCAACACCAATCAAGGAAGCTGAGCATTTCAGGCACTTAAAATGTATTAAATGAGTGTTTCAATCACAGTGGGTACTTTTTCACAAGCTCTCTTAATCAGCTAGCATCATTCTCAACAAAATGCCCATGCGTGTAAACATGGTGGTCTGGAAAAGCCCAACACGTTCACATGTGGACACTATTAGGAATGGAAATGCTGCTGAGGATTTTCACTGATAGGATAAACAACAGCAGATACTTTGGGAAAGGTCACAGGAAGTCAGTGTTGTAAAACAAAAAAGAACATTCATATTTTGCATGTAATTAAAAAAGTAAGAATTTCAAACATAGAATAAAATTTGAAATTGAATTCCAGGCAGCTAATGCACCTCCCAAAGGTGGTCTTTAATGTATCTTTGCATAAAATTTCCATTCATGTGTAAGTCCTTATAGGTGCATCTTTATTGGTATATTTATTATGTGTACATGTTGTATGCATATATAGTTATCAGTACTATAAGACTGATAAGTACATTCTCTCTCTATATAAATATATATTGTGTATTCAAACAAGATCATACCCAAGCTCACTGTTTTTGCTATTTAATCAGATATCTATCATGATCTTTCCCTATCAGCCTGTATAGGTCTATGGTCTACTGCATTCTGCTTAAGGTTTTCTTTTTTTTAAAAAGTCTTTATTTATTTTATTTTATTTTTTGTAGAGACAGGATCTCACTATGTTGCCCAGGCTGGTCTCAAACTCCTGGACATAAATGATCCTCCCAGTTAGGCCTCCCAAATTGCTAGGAGTACAGGCATGAACGACAGCACCTGGCATGGTTGGAATAATTTTTTATTGTATGAGTCCATCATCACTTATACAACTCTCTGCTTGTTAGTCATTTATGTTCTGTTTGGGAGATGATAATTTATTGAAAACTCACACACACACACTTTACTCCTTAATATGTATTATTTTATTTAATTCTCATTCAAGTATTAACAGTACATTTTTATAGCCTGTGAAACTAGGGAAGAGAGAGGTTAAGTAATTTGCCAGAAGGAACCCAGATAATAAACACATAACCCTTCTTTTAAACCCAGATGTCCTTTTCATCCTGACCCTATGCCTTTAATCACTACACTGAAGGTTGAGTTTTTAACCAATGTTAAAACTTTATCGGAGTCGTGATATATGTGTATACACTTCAAAAGATGTGTATATTTGGAAACACTAAAGAAATAAATCTCCTTGTTTTGTTTTCTTTGTAGAGAAAAAGCCAGGTACATTACTGTAATCAAAAGGGGTATCTGAATTGTAAGAGATACTATCAGTGTTAACAGAGAGTGAAGGTGAATATTTCCACTCATGTAAGAGTCTTATGGTACTCTTATGAGTAGCTGCAGTTGGATAAATTGATCTTTGTACGTATGTGTGTGTGTGTGTGTGTGTGTAGTTTTCTCTAGGAGAAAGCTTTTTCATTTGAAAATATCAGGTGAGTTACAAGTGCTTTGCTTGTTCTTTCATTTCCACTCTACATCTTCACATCTTTGAAGAGATTTTGTTCTTTGTACTTTCAAAGAATTTTCGTCGAATTGGGAAAAATAAAAATATTTTGATTCTTTAAATTCCAAGTACTTCTGGAGGTTTGGAAAGCATATTCCAAGGTTCTTCCAATAATGCCTGTTGTAAGTGCACTTACAGCCATGGTGCTGCTGTTTAAGCTTACGGTTTATGACAAGACCTGCTTTCCAGCTCCAACCTCCCTCCCTTCATGTTCCTGAGGGAGGCATCTTCTGTGTTATCCTGCCCAACAGTCCGTCCTCATTCAGCAAAAGCAGTGTCTCATGTCCTCTAATCATGGTCCGTATAGTTTCAGGTGAGGTGGAACCACCTCAGATTCCCATGTGGCACATAACCCGGACCTGACTGATCAGAGCATCCCAACCCCTGACCTCAGTGCATGGCTTGGGGATGAGAACCTGGTTCAACCAGGCTGGTGCCACTCCATTCAGAAATTGCTGGGGGCCGTAGCACCTTGGTTTGGTTGATAGGAGTTGTCATGGTGGGAACTTAGGGTTGTCGTGGCCCCCAGTGATGGGAGATCCTGCCTGAGATGAAAGACCATCCAGAGGGGAGTATATCTGAGATGAAGAGAGAACAGGTCCGGAGGCCATTGTATCGACAGCACCCATGTTGGATCTATAATCCACCCATCAATGTTTAGTTGCATAAACCAGTAAACTCCTTCTCGTTACACTCCCTTAATGAAGTTTGAGTTGGATTTTCTTGCACGTTATCTCTTAGAGCCTTGAGTGACACAGTTTTCTCTCATTTAGTGAGTTGTATTTCCATGTATCTTGCCATCTTTACTAAATTCCTTGGAGAAGCTTCTACTTTTTAATATACATTAAATACAGTCTCTCGCTCCATTATCACTTCTAGTCTACCCTCTCACTCATGGTCAACATTGTTTTTTTTTACTAAAATGGAGATTTGGTTATATCCTTCCTTCCATCAAAAATGTTAGTGGCCTGCCATTTCCTACGGAGTGAAATTGATGTGTTTTTGTTTGGTAGTTAAGGCCTTTGGATATCTGCTCAATCCAGCCTTCAAATCTCAGTGTCTCACTCACCTGCAGTCTTCTTTCCAGGGAGATCAGAGAGTTAACCCTAGCACAAGATAGCATGCCTTCTGCCTCTAGGGATACCACAGTCTGCAACGCAACATCTAGCAGGTTTTACAGTTGGGTATCCAAGTTTGGCATGTGTCTCTGTAACTTTGTACTTTTTTGTTTTTCTGTTTTTTGAGATGGAATCTGCCTCTGTAGCCCAGGCTGGAGTGCAGTGGCACAATCTTGGCTTACTGCAACTTCCACCTCTAGGGTCCCAGTTCAAGCAATTCTCCTGCTTCAGCCTCCCAAGTAGCTGGGATTACAGACACGCACCACCATGCCCGACTAATTTTTGTATTTTTAGTAGAGACAGGATTTCGCCATGTTGGCCAGGCTGATCTTGAACTCCAGACCTTGTGATTTGCCTGCCTTAACCTCCCAAAGTGCTGGGATTACAGGCGTGAGCCACCGTGCCCAGCCAACTTCATACTTTTGTTCATGCTTTTGGTGTGCTGTTTTCTCCTTCAGAGATTTGTCTCTCCTCCTGGTCTCTTTTGCCACGTCTGGTCTCCTTTGGTAAACTGAATACCCAGTTTTGTTTTGTTTTTTTAGTTCTGGAGTACTTAGTACCTCTGACAGCATGATATTTATTATATTTGATCAGAATACCAATTAATATTAATATTCTTCCTCATCCTCTTATTTGATGGTTTCTTGGCAGCAGCTGTATCTTCCCTGGGATGCAGAACATTGCTGAATCATAGTAGAAACTGATAGGTGTATGTGAATGAACTCACAAATATATGCATGATTGAATGAATAATGCACTTTTTAACCTCTATTTCTTTGTAAGCAAGTCATGTGGGTTCATGAATATAAGCGGAAATAATGGTTTTAACTTTTTTTTTCTTTTCTTTTTTTTTTTTTTTTTTTTGAGACGGAGTCTGGCTCTGTCGCCCAGGCTGGAGTGCTGTGGCCGGATCTCAGCTCACTGCAAGCTCCGCCTCCCGGGTTTACGCCATTCTCCTGCCTCAGCCTCCCTAGTAGCTGGGACTACAGGCGCCCGCCACCTCACCTGGCTAGTTTTTTGTATTTTTTAGTAGAGACGGGGTTTCACCATATTAGCCAGGATGGTCTCGATCTCCTGACCTCGTGATCCACCCGTCTCGGCCTCCCAAAGTGCTGGGATTACAGGCTTGAGCCACCACGCCCGGCCAACTTTTTTTTTTTTCTTATTTGTACTTTCTTGCAACTTTTCATTCCTTTAATGAAATCTGGCACTGTATACCTTGCCAGACACATTTTCCTTGAGGATATTGATAATGGCTTTTTATGGTTATTTAAGACTCCCTCTAAGGCTATGTATCTGCACCAATGATTCCATTTTTCATTTATCTATTCATTGACTTTTATTAAGCAGTTTGTAGAGTGTAGACCCTGGGCCAGACCACAGCAGACCAATGACAAGATAGCATGCCCTTTGCCTCTAGGGATACCATGGTCTGCAATGCAACGTCTGGCAGCTTTTACGGTTGGGTCTGTTTCTTTATTGCCCTCTACACACTAATAATAATATGAATAATCTTCTGTGTGCCAGGGGTAGTAGTAGGTGTTTTGTATGCACTCTTGGTGATTCTCTTAACAACTGAGAGGTATTAGAATTCTCTCTTCATGAAGCAGGACACAAAAGCTCGGAGAACTAAAGAGACCTGACAGTAACACCTGCAGCTACTCAGCAGTGAAACAAGATTTGAACCAACTTGTATTTGAAGCCAAAGCCACTGCACTATAATTCCATTCCTTGGTCATTCCATGCCTTCCTCAGGATCTCCACCTGGTTTCACTGAGACACAGAGTATCTTATCCTCATGTCCTTATTCGTAACTTTAAGCTCTCTTAAGCCTACTCAAACTATCTCAGTAAAAATATGCAGCTTACTTTTCCCTCTCTTTTTTTCTAACTCCTCTTTCACTTCAATGTCCCAGCTTTCTTAGAGGTCCTATAGATCTGAATAATCAGAATTATTGTGGTTTTAAGTAACAGAAACCCAGTTTACAGTAGTTTTAGCAAAACAACAAAACCCAAATGACTGTAGCATGTATTGAATCATGGAGTTGGGATCCTCGTCATGGTGGCTCACAGAATCGAATGCATGACTCCTGGAATGAGGGTGTCTAAGGCTGTACCTCAAGCTTTGTGACTGGAACTGATGACTTGGAGTTGCCGGGACATTCTCTCTTGCCACTCAGCTCTCATCTGTACTTGTTTCCAGCTCTTAGTGGGCTGTAGTTACTCCTGCTGTAGACAGACATCCTCCAAGTAGCCAAAGAAGAGTGAGCAGGCAATTCCAACATTTTGTCTTTTAAGCATCATGATCTCTCCTTCCCCCAAAAGCAAGAGATTGCAAGTAACAGAACCCCATGCCAGCTCCAGCATAAAAATTCCTGGGAAGGACTCCAGTTGGCTTGGCTTTGAGTTCATCCATCACCCAATCTTTGAGGCTGGGAAGAAGAGTGTTACTATGATTGGCAGCTTTGTGGTAACACCATGGGTTGGAAAAGCAATTGGCTAAAAGGAAAAGAGGTGATTCCACCAGAAGAGAGAAAATGAGAAAATATGCCAGGATGCAGAGTGTTAGATGTCACAGTCAACGATGGAGACAAAAGTCAGAGTTTGTATTGTATAACTGTGGACTAGATAGGGAGTGTGTGTCCATGCTGGTGCTGCCGCGGTCTCTATCTTGTTTCCTGAGCTCCAGTCCACTGTAGGCCAGGCATTGTGGCTCACGCCTGTAATCCCAGCACTTTAGATGGCCGAGGCGGGTGGATCACCGGAGGTCAGGAGTTCGAGACCAACCTGGCCAACATGATGAAACCCTGTCTTTACTAAAAATGCATAAAACTAGCCAGGCCTCATGGTGGATGCCTATAATCCCAGCTACTTGGAAGGCTGAGAGGAGAATCGCTTGAACCCAGGAGGCAGAGGTTGCAGTGAGTCGAGATTGTGCCATTGCATTCCAGCCTGGGCAACAAGAGTGAAACTCCATCTCAAACTAACAAACAAAAAATTCTGACCACGGTAGCATTGGCCACTCTCAATCATATCAAGGTTTAGATCAGAAATGATATAGCTACTCTAACAATTAAATGCAATATGTGAAATTGCAACTGTCTTGGAAACATCAGAGACTCGCCTTCATCCCCTTCTCTTCCAGGATCTTGCTGGACGTGTAATAATTACCCAGTCTTCAGTGGATTGAGGAGCAACCCAGAACAGTGGACAAAGCCTTGGTCTGGAATCACATGGTCTCTTCTCTTGTTCAGACTTTGGCAGCTGGTCACATGTGTGATTTGGTCCCCATCACATCAACCGTAAAATGGTTGAATGACCAGACATTCTGTCTTTTTCACGGAAGAATTAGGGAGAGGCAATTAGCTTATGAATGAGAAAATATGATATAATTTGAATAGCTCTGCAGTCGTTATAATAGTGGTAATAACAGTCAATATGCATGTTGAATGCTTACTCTATATATCCCATTGTGCCAAACTTTGAGCAAGAACTACTTTATTTTTATCTGCAAAACAGCCCTACGGGAGTCATAGTTATTATCTCTGTATCACAGGTACGAACACTGGAGCGCAGAGAAGCAAAGATACTTGCCAAAGTCATGTAGCAAAAACTTGTCAAAGCTAGGATTCAAACTCAGATCCTCGTGTTTCCCCAGCAGGCAATGTTGAATTATTCTACAGATAGTGAGTGCATGCATGTGCACACGTGCACACGTGTGTGTGTGTGTGTGTGTGTGAGAGAGACAGAGAGAGAGAGAGAGAGAGAGAGAGAGAGAGAGAGAGAGAGAGAGAGAGAGAGAAAGAACTTTCCTAGTTCTGCCTTATTTCTCTGGCTCTGATGATGGGAAAGCAGTGGCCACGTTGTCATAAGCTCCAGTCACTCTCCAAGATGGCAGAACGTACCAGCACTGGTTAATGGCTCTGGGTTGATCCCATATTGAGGGACATCCATCCCTTTGTGTCCTGACATTGATGTTACTGTCAGTTGACAGTGAACTTTATCATCAATCCCTTCAAGTACAAAAGGCCACTGTTCAGAAACTGTCATTAAAAGCAGCCTCTTTTTAAAAGCCGTCTCTCTTTTATTCCTTCCATAATAGGAGCCAGTGTACCAGAAGTGGCTGACCTTAAGTTGAGCCTGTTTAGTTAAACAAAATAAATAAATAAATAAATAAATAAAGGAAATAGAATAGGTTATGTTTTTAGTGTATTTAAGATTGAAGGCCCAGAATTAGAATGAAAATGGGGCTAGGAGGGGAGGTGGAAGGCAGGATAGGAAAAAATCAGAGGTGGCCTTAGGTTTTCTTTGCTTTTGGATAATGGGCATTTCTAGTTAAATCAACACAGTCTATTTCACAGCCTGTCTCCCGGTGATGTATATACTCTTTGGACAGGGTTGTGGGCTGCCTAAAGATCTCTTTTAGCCATGGGACATGTGATAAATAAGCTTTATGTAGTCACAGCTACAAAGAGTAATGTGGGTAGAGTATATTCTGAAAGGAGAGGGCAGGATGCTCATTGTCATGGTGGATGAGGTCAAGAGAGAAGGGGGAAGATCCCTGAGGGATGCAAATTGGGGAGGGTTTTACCAAACAAACTTCCTCCAGGGTCCTTATCACATTTTAATAAACTTTTGGGGGAGGTGTTATCATTTTAAAAAGATGCATGTGATGGGGAGGTGATTTAGTATGGAGGTTAAGAATACGGGTTTTACAAGTGGGCTTCCAAGATTCGGATTCAGCCTCTGCCGTGTTTGAGTCACAGAAGTCACATGCATGTTATTTAACCTCTTTGTGTCTGTCTTCGCATCCATAGCCACATGCATTAGCTGTGAGTATTAAATATGTCAAACGTGAAAAGA
The DNA here is from genome assembly GCF_007565055.1 of Rhinopithecus roxellana. Classification (NCBI taxonomy): domain Eukaryota; kingdom Metazoa; phylum Chordata; class Mammalia; order Primates; family Cercopithecidae; genus Rhinopithecus; species Rhinopithecus roxellana. The sequence goes on along the minus strand of NC_044568.1, from coordinate 4,383,999 downwards.
GCATACAAGAGCACCTGGCTCACAGGGAGGGCTCAGAGAGCATTTGCTCTTATTACTTACATTTTCTGGGTGCTTTCTATGTACGAGGCACTGAGGGAACAGTGGTGGATGAGACAGCCACAGTCTGCCTCCATGAGCTGTATGTTCATAGATGAAAATAAGGCACAAACATAAATTGATCATTATACATTTTGAGAATGCTATGAAGGGCACTCAGTTGGGATTAATCCTAGCCCCCAGTCCCTCCCCACCAACCTACTCAAGATTGTCAAGAAAGACTTCCATGAGAAGGTAGCATATGGGCAAAGATCAAATGCATGACCAGCTTTGGGACCAACATGCCAATGGAAGGAAACAGAAGGTGCATAGGTTTTGAGAGCAGGAGAAAAAGAGATTCGTGGCCATAATCCCAGCACTTTGGGAGGCTGAGGCAGATAGATCACGAGGTCAGGAGTTCACAATCAGGCTGGCCAAGATGGTGAAACCCCGTCTCTATTAATAATACAAAAATTAACCAAGTGTGGTGGTGTGGTGGTGGGCATCTGTATGTAATCCCAGCTACTTGGGAGGCTGAGGCAGAGGATAGCTTGAACCTGGGAGGCAGAGGTTGCAGTGAGTCAAGATTGCACTGCTGCCCTCCAGCTTGGGTGACAGAGACTGCATCTCAAAAGAGAAAGAGAGAGAGAGAGAGAGAGAGAGAGAGAGAGAGAGAGAGAGAGAGAGAGAGAGAGACTGGTATTTTAGAGGACCCAAAAGCAGCCAGTGTAGCTGGAGAGTAGTGATCAGGCAGGGAGTGACCCCTGTGGAGGACAGGCATGCAGGCAAAGGTGAGATCTAGCCAGGGCCTCCATGCCAAGTAAGGACATGATTTTAATCTTAGAATGATGGGAAAACACTGGGAAGGTTGAAGAGTGTCCTGATCAGCTTCACATTTTAAGATTACTCTGGCTGTGGAGCAGGAAATGGCTTGTAGGTGTGATAGCTTTCAAAGGCCAAAAGGAGGCTCTTGCAGTTGACTGAGCAGGAAGTGATGTTAACTTAGCCCAGGCAGGTGGCAGGGTGAGACCAGCCCCTGGCAGACAAGGCCTGGTGGTCCAGGTCTGTGTTCTCTTCACCGTGCTTACCTCACCACCTTCATCTGCCATTGCTTATTTGCTTGCTTTCACCAGACTGTAAGAGCACGGACTATCTTTCTTTCCCTTCTCCTTTATACATTCTGTTTCTAGTCCTGTGTCAAACTCAAGGTAGGTGCTCAGTATGTGTTTAATGGATGAAATATGCACTCCACTGCTCATTACAATGTTTAATTTTGCAAGTCCATATTATTAGAACATCAAGCGAACTGCTTCATGACTAGGAAAGTCACTCCTCTTGACATTGCAATGTTTGCGATGGGGAGGTGGGATTCTAGATTATCTTTATGTCAAAGAAAATGAGCAATGCTGTGGACCTTGGGCAGGGCACAGGTAGTACATGGCTCGGCAATGTATTTTCTGTAGGAAGATGTCCCCTTAGCTCCTTATCTGTGACATGTCAACCGGGAGCCCTAGTTAATTTTCATGCAGGAGAAGCCTTTGAAACCCAGGCCTCTTTTATGCTCTGGGAAGATTTGAGAGGGGTCAACCCTGTTTAGATTGGTTCTCTGCACCAGTCGGGGAAGCCTGCTGGCTGTTCTCAGCATGGAGTATGTTGCAGAGAGGAAACAGACCAGAGAACCAGGGCACTTCCCAGCTTGAATCAGGCCTGTCTTGTGTAGGTTCATTATTTTGTTGGAAATTAATCCCCCAAATGGCAGACATAGTATATTTGAATGTGAACTGACAGTGCATTGCTTGGCCAAGTGAAAGTAGTTTTTGGATTATCCAACCTGGTTGTCTTTGTCTCTGAACCCTTCCATTAGTGTAGATAATTGAAGGATACCTGGTTTTGTTTTTTCACACCCAATTTGATGTCCTTATGGCATTGGAGATGGAGTGGGGAGTGTGAGATGGTCAGAATCAGCTTGCTGTCATTTGCAATAGAAGCAGTGAAGTTTGCAAGCAATGGTATCACTTAATGAGAGCTTGTTGTGATATACTCATTGTGTTCAGCTCTTAACCTTAATGACCACATTCACTCCTCACAACAACCCTACAATAATAATAACAGTAAGCACTTATTTGGCATTTACTGTGTGTCAGGTGCTGTTCTAAGCCCTGACAAGTATTAACTAACTTAACTCACAAAACAAACCCCAGAGAGTGAGAGTCACATGGACTAGGATCTGCGAGGCACCCTTGGTATGAAACTGGGGGGAAGCCCTGCTTGTGACATGGGTACCATTAAAATTCTCCTGTTACAGGAAGTTCAGAGGGGTTAAGTCACCTGCCCAAAGTCGCACAGCCAGTGTGTGCAGGTGGCAGGAATTGAACTAAGGTCTTTCGGTCTCCAAAGTCCCTTTGCTTTCTTTTTATTACAGTAGCTTAAGAACCAAAAATTAGATATTTATTATATGTGGGTTTGGGGCTTTTCGCAGTATGACAGAAAAATATACTGCTTTGCTGAAGCCTCCACCCCCACCCGTTGGGCGGGGGGGGGGAGGAGAGAGAGAGAGAGAGAGAGAGAGAGAGAGAGAGAGAGAGAGAGAGAATGAGAATAGCAGTGCCAGCTAAAACTCTGCTCCAAGCACAGAGTTTGGCGCATCAGTACATATGCGTTAAGGGAACAACCAAATGACAAATGAAATGAATGAAAACACTGGACCCAGACTGCTGCTTCCCTATCATTCTGCCCGTAATGACATAGCTCGAGTCACTTCACTTTGGGACTTCCGAAAGCCCTGCCTCTCCTTGTCAGAGATTTACGCCCAGTCTGAGGGTCATTTAAGCTTCCTCTTTTGTCCAGGATTCTGTGACCTTACTTACAAGGCGACTGTCTGTTTTTTCCTAAGTCCTGTCTCCTGATTCCCAACTCATTATTTCTGATCCAGCCAATCCTGTAATGTCAGCCCGTGTGACATAATGGAAAGAGAAACTTGGGGTAAAGAAATTCCAGAGAGAATTTTAGGTGGCTTTGCTTGATGGAGGTTCATGGCCCTGAGAATTTTTAAGCATCCTCATGTCCTTGTCCAGCTTCCCCTATGACAGTCCAGTCCTCCACATGGGGAAGAGAACATTTTATTTCCACTGGTCTTCGGTTTTGCCTCCCTGCACCCATCCCACCACTTGATGGAAAAGGCAGAGAGCCCTCCTGCCATTTCTTCTCTCAATACGCCCCCACCCTAAAACTGAAACGAAGAAAGGTAAAATGGACTATAAGATAGTTATATGTGGAAAATTCAGTTAAAAAAAAAAAGAAGAAGAAGAAGAAGAAAAAGAAAAAGCATCTTCCAAATTGTTCTTAAAATGTAGTTTTGCAATGACCATCACGCAAAGTAAGTGTGGAGATCTGTTCAGTTCTGTAATTGAGTGGGGAAGTTGACCTGAAGGAATTCTAAAAGCCCCAGTTGGCCAGGAGAACAGGATACGATAGGATGCTGTTGATCTGCTTTCCTTTCCATGCCAAGGTGTTTTTTGTTTTGTTTTGTTTTGTTTTGTTTTATTTTTGGTAAACTTGCATTCGTGACTGTGTACAGGCAGAAGCCAGAAGGACAACAGTGGCTTTGTAAATTTGCAACAGATATTCAAACAAGATAAGTACATAATTAGCATGGAGCAGCAGATGAGGTAGTGTGGAAGATTTAAATTCTGTGTAAGGAATTAGCAAACAGTTCCTGATAACCACATTCTGAACATGTTGCTGTTCGATGGGTGTGAATGGATCGTGTAGGCACAGCCCATCTAGATGGCTAATAATAGAAGGAATTGTTCAAGAACAACAATGTATTCTGTGCTTACCATGTGACAAGTAGTATGCTAGACTAGTGATACAATGCTTTCTTCATATCTCTGTGAGGTAGGAACTGTTATAATCCACTTTTACAGATAAGGGTGCTGAATCTCTGTTGAAGGGGCATAACCTTGCCATCTCTCTTTCTTGATCTACATACATATAACTGTCTGTATCTATCTCTATCATACACACACGTACATCTCTAATAAATGGCAGCGCTTGGATTTGAATGCAGGTCTCATGTAACTCCAAATTCTATTTCTCCTAGAGGAAGTTCAACATGAGGGGTTTCGACAAAAGGGTTGTTAAAAGCAGTCTGATTGACTTTCACCTAACAGTTCTGTCCTTCATGATCACCATCATTCTAGCTCTCTGCAAGGTCATCACATCTGTCATTGACATTGCTCCTACTTTGACATAGGCTGTGGGCTACACATCTTGCATGTATGAACTCCTGGGGAACTCACAGCAAACCTTCATAAGTAGGCACCGTTATCCTGATGTCTGACTCAGGTGAGAAGCCAGAGGCTCATTTTCCGAAGTCACATACATAGAGGTCCTGCCAGGACCCAAATTTGGTGACTCTGAGCCCTAAATTTTGCACTTTTATAACTACGCACTCTATTGTTTTCCAGTCAAAGCTTGATCAATGGTTGATGATAGATAGATAGATGGATAGATGGACGGATGGATAGATACACAGATAATAGTTAAAGGAAATAGATGTGTGTGTGTGTGTGTGTGTGTGTGTGTGTGTGTATGTATATATGTACGTATATAGAATATATACCTATATCCATATCTATATAAATTTGGAATTCAAGATTGTGTTGTCTTTCTCTTTCTTCTGAGTCATCTGACCAGCTTGCTGCATTTGCACCTGCCACAGTGCACTTAACTCCTTGCTTGCATTGGTATTCCTCTTTGGAGCAGCCCTGTCACAATAGCAATTGGAATAAAACCCAAATAGTAGTGCAGAGAATATAAATGGGTTATTTTTCACCTCAACTCAAGTAGGACAGAACTCTCATAAAGAACCAGGGAACAAAGGTTCCGTGACAAACATACACCAGGGGACTTTAGCTCTCTCTGAGACAGCCTGTGTGACATAATGGAAAGACAAATTCAGGATCAAGGAATTCCAGTGAGAATTTTAGGTTGCCTTGCTTGATCGAGGTTCGTGGGCCTGTGTGTTTGTAAGCACCCTCGTCAATAGCATTTATCGAATATCTACTCTTTAAGTGAGGGTATTGGATGTTTCCTCCCCGTATAGCTTATGATGCAGTGAGCCTGGATCCATATGAATAAACAGATGTATTCAGGGAGAAATTTTATATCTCTAAATAAGCAATTGTTTATCAACAATATCTATCTACGTAAGTGATTGTTTTTATCAAAATCATGGGAATAATTACAGAGAATTTACAGCCCTGAGATTGGAAATAAGAGCTTTGTGGATCATTAAAAGCTGATGTGAAATTAAATCTTTTATTTTCAAAGGCAGAGTAGCAGAGTGCTTAAGGATATGGGATTGGTAATAACCCTGGCTGAGTTTGAAGCTTGATCCTAAGGTCATACCATCTTGGGCAAGGTGACTAAGTATTCTTAAACTTGGTTTGTTTTTCTATGGTAGGAGGACATGGACATTTTAATATCTGTGCAACCCTCATAAACCTTTGACTGATGCAATCTAGTCTCTGCATGAAATTCTATTCAATGGGGGAAGCAATAAAAAAAAGTTAAAGCTGAACATTTTTAAAACATTTTGAAAAACTTCTTTTAAAATTAACATAAATTAAAACAATATATTTCTGTCTTCTAAAAAAATACATGTAAAAGGAAATTCAATTCATTATTTTTAGCAACACTTCTCATGTCCTCTTTCCTGCCCTGTTCTCTGGGATTTATATGGTGCAACAACTTTTTCTTGGCTTGTCCCCCATGCCCACCCCCACTATCTACCCTTGACCCATTCAGATTCTCTCCCTTTATTTCCCAGATAATTAAAATATATATGATTTTGACCTTTTTTCAGTAAATCCTTTTATCCCTTCTCTTCTTCCTTCTATCTCTGCCACCCCTTTCCTTTTATGTCATTCTCAAAGTTCAACATCAAATATGTCCGGGGACCTGTTAGTCAGCCCAGCAGGCTGGGGAGGGAGGTAAACAGGACAGAAAAATCTGTGGATTAGGAGGATGGGGAGAACCTGGAAACATTTCCATATCAATACTTTCTGGGTGAATCACCCCCTTTGCTTTGACTTCTACCTGTCAACAGCACCCAATGAAGACCAAGCCAGAGCCTCCATTCTCAGCCACGGGAAAACTCTGTGGGTAGTTGAGATGAGCAGTACCCAGGTTCACTTGGGGCCCCTTTCTCCATGGTCCTGATAGGACAGATGAGATGTGAAAGGATGGCTCATGTTTTGCTCGGCCAAGAGGTGAAAGGGCACAGGACAGGAGGAGGGTGGAGGAAATGCAAGTTGGTGTGAAGCTGTAACTCTGGTGAGAGTCATGTGCGAGATGAGTGCGTGCGTGGTGATTTTGACTATAAGACCAAAGAGGACCCCTCCTCATACAAATGGATACAGGTGGGTGCCAACAGGGGAGGAATGCGCTGTTTAGTTTCCTATAAGGTTAGCAATCACGTCAGCTTTCAAAGTCCACAGAGAAGTGGTGCCTATGGGTCAACCTGGAAGTATGACAGACTGGATAAAGAAAACATGGCACATATACACCATCGAATACTATGCAGCCATAAAAAAAGAACGAGTTCATGTTCTTTGCAGGAACATGGAGAAAGCTGGAAACCATCATTCTCAGCCAACTAACACAGGAATGAGAAACCAAACACCACATGCTCTCACTCATAAGTGAGAGTCGAACCATGAGAACACATGGACACAGGGAGGGAACATCACACAGCAGGGCCTGTCCTGGGGTTGGGGGCAAAGGGAGGGAGAGCATTAGGACAAATACCTAATGCGTGCGGGACTTAAAACCTAGATGACAGGTTGATGGGTGCAGCAGACCACCATGGCACATGTATATCTTTGTAACCTGCACATTCTGCACATGTATCCCAGCACATAAAGTTAAATAAATAAATACATGGAAAAAAATGAAAGTAGGATCATTTCCACATAGTAGTCTATTATCTGTAGCAAAAAAAAATATATATATATTTATGGCACTCAGAAAGAAAGGATGGTCCAAGAAGGGGAAGAGGGTGGGTAAGAGGACTGAGGCAGAAGGAGGCAGGTGTGCCAAAGGTCACCTGGAACTCCTGACCCTTCAAGAGGAGAGTTCATCCTTGGAGCAGTGGGACACAGTTGTGAATCAGAGAAGTTGAGGAGACCAGATAGTATGGACTTAGAAAGCTAGTCTAAGGCTTTGAACTTGACATCAGTTGCCATTGTGAATTTTGCAAAGCGGTTAAACCGATATAATCAACATGTCAACATGTGCTTAGGACAGGGGTGGGCAGTCTCAGCACCACTGATGCTTTAGCCAGAACACTTTTGCTGTGGGACACTGCCCTGTGCCTTTTAGGATGCTTCGTAGCATCCCTGGCTGTCACTCATGACATGCCAGCAGTGTCCTCCTCTCCCGTTTTGACAACCAAAAATGTCCCCAGATATGAACTAATGTTCCCTGGGAAGAAAATCACCTTTGGTTAAGGTACTCTTATTTACGAAGATACTACTAAGAGCAGTATGTGGAATGGATAGAAGGCATACGAAACCGGAAGCAAGAGGACCTCTGAGAAGGCTGTAGTAAAACTTAGGTGGAGAAGTGCTAAGGATGTGTGCACCCCAAAGCATAACCCTGACCGCTGCCTACCATGAGTAGATGTGAAATTTGTAGGAACTTTTAGAAAGGAGAATGACCAGTTGGGGTATTTAGCAGGAAGCACAGGGGTCGTTTTTTGATGTATTTATTTGTTGAATGATGTTTTTACTTATTTATTTTTCTTTTTTAAATTTCATTTTAAGTTCCAGGATGCGCGTGCAGAACATGCAGGTTTGTTCCATAGGTAAACCTGTGCTACAGTGGTTTGCTGCACCTGTGAACCCATCACCTAGGTATTAAGCCCTGCATGCACTAGCTGTTTATCCTGATGTTCTCCCTCCCCATGATGTATTTTATTTTTCTGAATCTATTAAAGTGGCCCCTCAGCCAAAGGAGCAATAAATTCACTCCCAGCAGGGATGTTAGCCAAATCTCTCTTCCTCATTCACATCGAAAGACAGCATCCACAATATTTGATGTTGAGTTTCTTTCTTTCTTTTTTTTTTTTTTTAACTTTTAAGTTCGGGGCACACGTGCAGGTTTGTTACCCAGGTACACTTGTGTCCTGGGGATTTGTTGTACAGTTGATTTTGTCACCCAGGTATTAACTCTAGTACCCATTAGTTATTTTTCCTGATCCTCTCCCACTTGCCATCCTCCACCCTCAAGTAGACTCCAGTGTCTGTTGTTCCCTTCTATGTGTCCATGTGTTCTCATAATTCAGTTCCCATTTATAAGTAAGACCATGTGGTATTTGGTTTTCTATTCCTGCATTAGTTGGCTAAGAATAATGGCCTCCAGCTCCTTCCATGTTCCTGCAAAGGACATGAACATGTTCTTTTTTATGGTTGCATAGTGTTCCATGGTGGATATGTGCTCCATTTTCTTAATCCACTCTATCATTAATGGGCATTTAGGTTGTTTCCATGTCTTTTCTACCGTGAATAGTGCTGCAATGAACATACATGTGGATGTGTCTTTATAATAGAACGATTTATATTCCTTTGGGTACATACCCAGGAGTGGGATTGCTGAGTCAGATGGTAGTTCTCTTTCTAGGTCTTTGAGGAATCGCCCCATGGTCTTCTACAATGGTTGAACTAATTTATACTCCCACCAGCAGTGTGTAAGCATTCCCTTTGTCTCCGCATGATGTTGAGTTTCTTAATAAAATTCACATACCGTTATCCCATCATCCTTTGTAACACTGTATTTATTTTTAAAACTCCTTAGAATTGTCCATTTTTGTCTAGGGTTTACTCAGTTCTCCACTGCCAGCTGGCCATTAAAGACATTTAGAAAGAAAAACGCTGAAGCAACTGTGCTCTCGTACGTATTGCATAATCCACCAAAATAGCCCCAGAAGTGATTATGCTTGAAGCTACAATGACAGCAAAGATGTACTGTCATTCACCTTGACCCCATTTAAGATCATATCATTTACTCAAGTTCATTGTTTTTCTAAAACAATTTCTCTTAGAATGAGTGTGTTTTTGATTATGTGTACATGAGCGTGAGTGCATCCACCGATGAGTTCTACATTCTGTTTCCAAAGAATCTTCCCTAATCACAATTTGATTTATGTCACTCCTCTGCTCAAAAACCTTCAGTGGCTCCCTATTGCTTATCAGATACTCCAAGGTAGTGTCATACTGAATATCTTCCATGGCCCAAACTCTGTTTTCCTGGTTTCATCTTGTCCTGCAATGTTTTCTGCATTTCAGTTTTTAACTAAGCAGGATAATTGTTTAAATGTTTATCATATCAACAGGGTGGCTCTAGTGGGTAATCATTCCATCATAGATTTTAAAATCACTAAGAGAGTTTAATTGGATTGTTTGCAACACAAAGGATACGTGCTTGAGGGGATGGAGACTCCATTTTACATGACGTGATTATTGTTCATTTCATGCCTGTATCAAAACATCTCATGTACCCCATGAAGATATACACCTACTATGTATCCACAAAAATGCAAATAAAAAAAATTTAAATGTTTGTAAGAAATGAATCACTGCAATTCTGAGTTCATTTACAATGTTAGATGAGTGATATGGATTAACATGATACAGACTTTCTTACCCTCACTTTCTAAATCAAAATTGTTACTTGCTTCTGACAGGGCATTCAGTATTTAATTTTACTATGTCAGACAGGAAATCTAGAGCCGAACATTCCAAGTGTGCGTGTTTATGAATTTTTCATTAATTACTCTGACTGAAATTGGATACAAGCCTAGCTTAGAAGATCATCCATTGCTTATTTATTCAGATTGTTATCCAGGTCACCTACTATCCAGTGAAATCTATCATTATTCCTTTACTTTTGCTTGTTTCATTTGCCAGATGCTTCGCTGGAAGTCTTTTCAGTCTCCCTCCTCTCCTCTCTAGCCGTTAGGCAGAGTTCGATAACTGATCTCTTTTGAAAACTTCAACGGGACTCACAGCCTAAGCAAGTGAAATAAGCTGCCTTCTTGGTCAATGTAGATAGATATTTTCACGTGTCTCTATGTCCACTTTCTTCTCTTGAGTAAACGTGTGCAAGAACTAGGTAAAATATCTTTCTTCTTTCTCTCTCCTGCAAACTCACTTTGCCTTCCTGATTCACCTCCATGTGTTCCCTTTTATAGCTTCTGGGACTTGGGGATGGTGGCACAGTAGAGATGAAAGTGCAAGTGGGTTGGTGACTGAAATATATCTGCCATCGTGTACATAGAACAAATAAAGCTAAAAACATTGGTGCCGGGTGTGGTGGCTCATGCCTGTAATGGCAGCACTTTGGGAAGCCAAGGCGGATGGATCAACCGAGGTCAGGAGTTCGAGACCAGCCTGGCCAATGTGGTGAAACCGCATCTCTACTAAAAATACAAAAAAAAAAAAAAAAAAAAAAAAAAAAAAATTAGCCGGGCACGGTGGTACACACCTGTAATCCCAGCTACTCGGGAGACTGAGGTAGGAGAATCGCTTGAACCTGGGAGATGGAGGTTGCTGTGAGCTGAGATCATGCTACTGAACTCCAGTCTGAGTGACAGAGTGAGACTGTCTCAAAAAAAAAAAAAAAAAAAATCTGATGAAAATAAGTCCATTCCCACTTTCAAATCTCTGCACATGGGCCTTTTGAAACAATACCTTTATCTTCGTGAGAAATGGCATTTGAGTTTTCAAACTCTAGTAAACAGCCACCACTATAAATCTGCAGGCTCTTGATCCTAGATACCCATTGCCTCTACAGAAATGTGCTGACCTGGGGGAAAGTTCTGCCATCGAAAATAATGCTGTACTTTATATGCAGCCTGTGGTCCATGACAACTGATATATTGCTGCAGAATTAAACATGCTTTTCTTTGTCATTGCTGGGCAGAGACGGCTTTGGTTTATGGATGTTCCAGATTACTTTCTACCTGCCTGTCTCTGCTGAGTACAGAGAAGTTTCATGACCCAGTGCTTCCATCTGATTCCAGATGACACATGGGTGACCCCAAAACGTTGCAGCTAGGTGGGAATGAAGTGGGACAGATCGGGATGGACTTGACTGGACTGAAATGGAGTGGGCTAGACTGGGATAGAGTGGAACAGAATGGTAGAGAGAAATCAGCCCATAGGTTTTCATTAAAAGCAATTGAGAAATGGCTTTTAATTAAATACCTGTATTAAGATATATATGTGTATATATATATATATAATATTTGTATTAAGAAGGCATGCATCCAGGCCAGGCATGGTGGCTCACACCTATAATCTCAGCACTTTGGGAGGCTGAGGCAGACAGATTACTTGACGTCACCAATTTGAGACCAGTCTGGCCAACATGGTAAAACCCCATCTCTGCTACTAAAAAAACAAAAATTAGCCAGGCATGGTGATGCACACCTGTTACTCGGGAGGCTGAGGCAGGAGAATCGCTTGAACCTGGGAGTCAGAGGTTGCAGTGAGCTGAGATTGTAGCACTGCTCTCCAGCCTGGGCAACAGTGCAAGACCCTGTCTCAAAAAAAAAAAAAAAGAAAGAAAGAAAGAAAAAAAGAAAGAAAGCACCCTTTGAGAAAATGAGATAATTTTGCTGAAAAGGAGAGTAATGTTGATTTTTTTTCCCTCTGGACATGGACAAAATATATCTCTGCATATATATTACAATTGTGAAGACTAGCTTCTGCTTAGAGTGCTATCATCAACTTGTGTAACTTGCAGTGTGTCAAACCTCTGCACAAGAGGGAGAAATTACCTGGAATATACAATTGAGCATTTTTAAAAAAACCCACACATTACAGTCAGTTTCTGCCCCGGCTTGTGAACAGACTACTGGAAGGAGTTTGGCTTTTACTTTCCCAGTGGATGAGAGAAAAATTGGCAGTTGTTTCTTCCCTTCCAAAAAGCAGAAAAGTCCTGGCATATCCCCATTGTTTGTGTTTCACCAAAATCAGTGTCTTTGAGTCCTGGTGTTAGTCTCATCTTTCAGTTTTTCCATCTTGAGGGAGGTTGTTTTTTTCTCTGCCTAGCACCAACATAGTAGGTCAAAGCAAAAGTAGCTTCCAAACAACTGGCTGTTCCAGCCTCTCCCAGATGTCAGATGATGAGTGAAATTGTTTTAGTGGCTCAGACATGTCCTGTGAGAGTCATTCTGATTGCACAGCAGACAAACAGAAACAGGCTGCTGAGCCATTTGCTGGGTCATCCTTGTCCTGGGAATCGAGCCTTCAGTTCTTAGCCAGTCCATCAAGCTTCACCAGTTTCGTCTCTGTAAATGCCCACATTATGGTGTTTTCTTTGCCCATTGGATCAGCGAGGCTGTGAGTGACAGAAAACTTGGGAAAACAGTGGCTTTTGAAAGTTAAAAGTATGCTTTCTTCAGGCCAGGTGTGGTGGCGTAGCTTCCCAGTACTTTAGGAGACTGAGGTAGGTGGATCACTTGAGGTCTGGAGTTCGAGACCAGCCTGGCCTACATGATGAAACCCCATCTTTACTAAAAACACACACAAAAAATTAGCTGAGGGGCGCACATCTGTAATCCCAGATACTTGGGAGGCTGAGGCACGAGAGTTACTTGAACCCAGAGGTAAAGGATGCAACGAGCCAAGCTCACACCATTGCACTCCAGCCTGGGCAACAGAGTGAGGCTCTGTCTCAAAAAGCAAAAGAAAGAAATAAAGAAGCGTATCTTTTTTAAAAATAAGTTGAAAACTAGAGATGACAAAGACAGAGGTGCAGAGACTCCTTGACTTCCCTTCTATCAAGGTGTTCCACCATCCTGAACACTTGGCTTCCACCTTCCCATCCAAGACAGTGGCTTGATTTCAGCCATCATACCCTCAGTCAGATGGGCAGGAAATAGAATCGGGGAAGGTAAGTCACATTTCCTGTCTTTAAGGGCACTTCCTGGAAGCTGCGTGTACCAATTTCACTTGCTTTTCATTAGCCCAAAATTAGTCACATGGGTACCTCTACCTGCAAAGGAGACTTGGAAAAAAGTAGGAGATATTATGGCAGTGGGGGGTGGTGAGTGTGCCCTGCTGAAATATTGAGTCTCTGCCTAAGAAGAAAAGGAGAGATTGGGAGGAACGTGACACTCTGCCTCATCCGTATTGATGGAGGCAGTGTTCACTGCAGCGACATCTCATAAACATTGGTTAAAACTGTGTGTTTGTAGTTATTTTGCTGTCAACTGGATTGCAACATCTTTCCCAACAATTGATTGCTCACTTTTATTTTCCCCCTTTCATTAGGCCTGGATTATGTTATGTTCTGGGAAAAATCAGAACAAAGGGTTGAGGGCTGTGATCTATTATTTCAAGTTTAGGTGGAAAGAATAGGAATAGAGAAAGAGGTCTTTGCAAGCAGGGATTGTGTCTTACTCATCTTTGGTTTTCCTTACATCCTCAATGCTCCTTTATCCAAAGAAGCACCCATTCTACCAGGGTTACAGTGGGCAGCAAGGCAGGCCAGGTCACAACCCTCATGGAAATTACAGATCCAGGTAAGTACCATCAAGGAAGTCAATGGGATGAAGTTGCAAGGAGGCACTGAGCCAGGGAGAGGGCCCGCTTTAGATACGGAAGAGGCACTGAGCCAGGGAGAGGGCCTATTTTAGACAGGGAAGGCCACTTTGAGATGACATCTGATTTGTAGCCTGAAGGATGAGATTGAAGTCACCCACTCAAAGAACCACGGAGAGAGCTGTAATGTGCCCAAGACTGAAATGGGGAAAGTATGGCATGTTTAGGAGAACACAGAGTGTGCCTGTGCTATAAGGGTTGAAATGAGAAAGAGATGCCTTGTATAGAGAAGATGCTTTGGTTCTGTTCAATATTGGAGGGTCATACTTTCTGCTTCCACAGGAATTTTGTTTGAAATCCATTTCTGTAGAAGTTCTTAGTCACTCCAGTCTGCTGGAATCATTCTAGCATAGAATTGAATTTGAGCATTGAGAATTCATGCTCAAACTATGGGGCCGGTGTGGGATGGCAAGGAGAAGGATATTTATGTTTTCATGGGAGGGTATAAAGAGAGAGGCTCTGATAAAGACATTCAATTGGTTAGGGGAAAAAAATAAACTTATTTGGAGGTACATTTCTGGAATTGCCTGATTTGAACTGAGCAGTGCAGCCTCTAGTTATGAAACCATTTCTCTCAATGTTTCTTTTTTCCAATCTGTCTTCCACTTTGACAGATGTGGCATATCTTGTGCCCAATTCAACAAGAACTAGTCTCCCTCCCTTCGTCTCTCTCTCCTTCTTTGGAGCTTAGAGCTTCTGCTAGTGTCTGTTCCCTTCCTAGTTGGCATGGTAGTTGCTCCATTTGTTTTTGTAAATTGGGGAATTTTCTTTTTGTTTGTAAATTTGTCATTATCTCCTACAAAGCGCCCTGCCATGGTTTGTTAAATATCTTGATGTCTTCACATTGGAAGCGCCATCCCATCTGTGAACTAGATGCTTCTGTCCCAAAATGCCATTCCGAAGGAGAAAGTTGGAACCGAAAGGGTTGGCAGCAGCGGCCACCACCAGCAACATCCACTATTACAGGATTAATAGGAATTAAATCTGCTTGAGCTGTGAAGTGAGCCAAGGCTTTACTTGCAAGTGGGGCTAAAACATTTTTTATTTAAGGATTTACATTAGGTCAGTTGTTCTAGACTATTTTGACTTTAATTTGACTGAGGGTGAATTTGCATTGGGGATCCAATAACTTTACTTTCATAGAGTCTCGAAACTTATAGTTACACACAACTTCTACTGCCTGCCCATTGCTTTGGGGTCCTCTTCTTACAAGATGCAATTTGTTTGGCTTTTCAGTGTTCTCTTGGATAATCCATGTGGATCGCTCTTGGACTCTTAGTTTTGCAGCTTCCTGTCATGAAAGAAGAAAAACTGAGGTCCAAGGAAGTATACAACCTTTTCCATCACCGTGCCATATCCCTGCATGAACTCAACTTGACTTTCTCCCAGCGAAGTTGCACTGGTTATACACTAGGCTCCAGAGTCCATCAAAGTGGCTGTTGCCCTTAAACAGTCATTGTGTTATACGGTTCTCTTGCTGGAAACCCATCAAATAGTCTTAAACTGAAGTTCAAATGCTCCCGCTGGCTGGCAGGCCCCTGAGTGATCAGATGACATCAGGTCCACCCATTCTCATTGCTCACCATTCACCTCCTCGCTCACATCACGACAGCCACAGGGACCTTCTCTGCAGACCTCAGACACACCTTGTTCTTTTCCTCTTCAGGACCTTTTGCTCATACTCTCCCTGCCACTAATGTGCTTTTCCCCTTCTGTGTCTTCAGTAATCTGGATCACTGGATAGAAGCCATACCCCTTGGAAAGCAGTCCCTGAGGCCAGGGAGGTGCTCAGCTCTTTTTTAGCAGCCTGTGTTGTTTCTTCTCAGCATGCCACTGAAACTTCTATCTGGTTAGTTTTCTTGTTTTCCTTCTGTTTTGCTCAGGAAATTTCTTTTCCTTGATTGCCTCTGAGTCCGTGGCATCTGACCTAACATGTAGTAAACGTGCAGTGAGCATTGGTTGAATAATTGAGCGAAGGAACTCCGAGTTCTGTGTGTGGGAACCAACTCTGATAAGAGCAAACGCTTGACACCCAACCTTGTCCGGCCTCCCGTGCTGCATTGCCCTATCTCAAATATTGTGGGTAGGGCTGATGGTTCGCAGATGTCCTTCCTTCCATTTCCTTTTTCTCTACAAGTCATTCAACAACCATAACGGAGACAGTTATCTGGGACTATTTTTTAGATGTTAGACACCAGGAATCCTGAAATGAACGTTATGCTCTTTGTACACTCATGTGTTTTTCTGGTTACCCTTGTGCTTCTCCAAATGGCCCTATTTTTTTTTTTTTTTTGACATTTTGGTTATTTTTTGTTTGTTTGTTTGTTTGTTTGGGGTTTTTGTGTGACAAAATCTTGCTCTGTCACCTAGGCTGGAGTGCAGTGATGCAGTCTTGGCTCACTACAACCTCTGCCTCCCAGGTTCAAGTGATTCTCCTGCCTCAGCCTCCCGAGTAGCTGGGATTACAGGTGAGCACCACCATGCCCAGCTAATTTTTGTGTTTGTAGTAGACATGGGGTTTCACCATGTTGGCCAGTCTGGTCTCGAACTCCTGACCTCGAGTGATCCACCCGCCTCGGCCTCCCAGAGTGCTGGGATTATAGGCGTGAGCCACTGCCCCCAACCTGTTTGACATTTTGAATAGCTCACCACATTTATTAAACATTTAAAGACCTGGAGGCTCCTTAAATTAGTGTTTCTCAAGCCTTTTTTGTGCAGGATATGTGGGTCAACTACCACATTAGCTTTGGTGCACCCAGAGTGGGAAAAGGAGCTTTTCTTTACCCTGTTAGCTCTCTCAGCTGCCTTCCTTGTGCTTTTTGCTTCAGCCTTGTTGAACCAACTACTCTGAATTCTTTGGAATCCCTCTGTCTCCCTCTCCCTTCTGCCCCATCTTCTGCCTGGATCCTTCTTGCTCCCTCTCCTCCTCACCTCTTGTACATTTGAAAATCCTGCCTTCCTAGAACACTCATACCAGTTTCCCTTCACATGCAGCATCCTTCCTGGTATTGTGGTTCCATGGTAGATTTATTATTCCTTACAAAACATTCTGGCTTCTCTTCTTGTGGTATTTCTTACTGCAGGAGGATTTTTACATCCCCAACTTTTAAAAATCGGGAATGGCCATACAGCTTACTTCAGCCAATGAAATGTGGGGGATGTGAGATGTGTCACTTCTGGGCGGAAGCTTTAAGAGCCTCTATCTGACTCAAATTACTCTCTTCTCCCCCCTGTGGAGAGATCAGTGAGTCACTTCTCTGTCAGCCTGGACCCTCAAGAGAAGATGACATGTAGCAAAGCCATAGCTAAAACACAGCCAACACGTAGCCTAGTGAGAAATAAACCTTCATTGCTGCAAACTCCCAAAAGTCTGAGGTCAGTTGTTGCTGCAGCATCTAGCCCATCCTAAATGATACTCGGTTGTGTCTCAGAAGCCATTTCTTTGTAGAACCTTCCAAGACTCTAACAGAATCTTAGAATCTAAGAGTCTTAGAATCTATTTAATAACAGGCCAGACACAATTGCTTACGCCTGTAATCCCAGCCCTTTGGGAGTCCGAGGCAGGCGGATCACTTGAGGTCAGGAGTTCGAGACCAGCCTGGCCAACCTGGAGAAACCCTGTCTCTACTAAAAATACAAAAATTAGTCAGTCATGGTGGCATGCACCTCTACTCCCAGCTACTCGGGAGGCTGAGGCAGGGGCGTCCCTTGAACCCAGGAGGTGCAGGTTGCAGTGAGCTGAAATGGCGCCATTGCACTCCAGTCTGGGCGACAGTGCGAGACTCTGTCTCAAAAGAAAACAAAAAGAAGAAGGAGAAGGAGAAGGAAAGGAGAAGAAGAAGAAGAATCTATTTAATAACAGAATCCTAGAATAATCTTAGAATGTTAGAATCCTAAAAGTCTGTTGCTTTTATCATGTGTTCCCATGGCATTCCCTCATAATTAGTTTTTTTGCCTGTCTTCCGTATGACACTGTCAGTTCTGTGTGGGCAGGAAGCTTGATTGATTCACTTCTGAATCCCCTACTCTTAGCAGAGAGGGTTGTGATCGGTATTCAGTAAATCGCTGTGACTGAAAGCAAATGACCAGTGCAAAGAGATCTCTGGCTCCACCACCATCATGAATATTTTTGGTGGGATAGGTTCTAGTAAAAAGTGGTATCCACCTCTACGCATACATGGTGGTGTTAGAAGAGTTCCCCACAGCTGCAGAGAATGGAGACACCCACTTGGGACTGAATTGATTAGTTATGGCAAACTCTGGATCCTTGTCGGGAGTCTGAAAATGGGGGAAAAAATCTGGGGCAATGATCAAAGGAAAAACATTTGGAGTATATGGGCAGAAAAAAAAAAAAAACTGTCAGAGATATTAATTTAAATTCGCAATTCATACTCTAACACTGTAGGACCATGTTTCTTAGGTCAGTGAACTCTACTCATATTTTGTGGTGATTTGTTTAACCTCTCCTGATAAATTCCAACCTCACTATCACCTAAGCGTCCCTCATCTTCTGTTCCTTATAGGACTTAAGGGCTGTCCCCTTGGCTTCTTATTTCTTTCTCTGTAGCCTAAGAGAAACAGACCATGGATATATCCAGTTGCAACCGAATCCATTTGATTCGTTCGTGAAAATGAACAACAGTCCTTTCTTTAGCAGAGGAGCTAGAGTCTTATCTGACAGGTTTCATTTGTTACCTTAAGCTTTTCTGAAGCTATGGGTGGAAGATTGGAAAACCCTGAACATCAACAGGCTTCAGTGCTGCATATGAGAAGAGATCTCCCCCTAAAACCAACATACGAAAATTCTGGGTTTTTTTCCCTCCTCTTCCCCATGAAAGAGTAGACTGAATTCGGGTGCAAGTCACTTAGATTTACCAAGTGTGATAACCAGGTGTGTGGCTATTCTGAGCATCCATAGCTGAAACCCACAGGTTGGACATCTTGTGACAGTTTCTTAGCTTGCAAAGAACAGTGAGCATGATAGCTTTAAATGGGCTATTACCTTTTTATATTTATCCCAAACTGCTAAGGTCAGCATTAAAATTTGACATTTTCCCTGCCAACCCGTTTGAAGTAATTAACCCCTGTGTCTTGAAACACAAGGAAGCTATGACTTTGTTATTAAATTCTCATAAAGAGCCTATTAATATTAAAATTGCTTCACTTTTGGGCTGAATGTATTAATGGCCTTGCACTGGGTAAACACAAACCCTCAGCTCAGTGTTTTAAAATGCATGAGTTGAGGGCAGAGCATGTTCTTCCAGCTACCTTTTCTGTAGCAGAACGTTATGCCTTTTGTGACAATTTCATCTCCAATTTGTTCAAAGGCTTTTATTTTGAATTTATGTCCCTAGATTTACATCTGTTTATCGGGAAACTCATTTCACTGCTTGCAGGTGTGGAGCAGGTCGAATGAAGCAGAACTCCCGTGATGACCTCTGCTCCCATTACCCTAATCGTCGCCTTCCAGGACAGCGCTCAGACCCTGAATGTCTTAGTACGAAGCACAGCTTGTGCTGATTCTTTTAGTGGGTCCAAGATAGTTGTGTCCAAGCACCTGCGAAATGTGCTGAAAAATGCAGATGTACGCAATCCAGCATAGACCTCCTGAATCAGAATTGACAGAGATGAGACCTTCCTGAATCTGCAGTATAAATTAAATTCTCAAGGGTTTACTATAGTAAACCCTACTGTGAACCTGTCTAGAGTTCATTTTGTTAATTCAGTCATTCAAAATATGCATCAAACAGTTATTATGTGCAAGGGTTTATGGCCTTGGGAATACAGTGGAAAATTGAAAGAGTCGGGTGCTTGTTCTTAGGGATCTGAGAACAAGAAACACACAACACACAAGCATGCAAGTAAGTAAAGATAGTTAGAAGTGGACTTCTGGAAAGAGGAAGTAAACCTTTTTTCCCTGTTCCTCCAAGGAAGAACAAACAAAATGCCTAAACAGAAGTGCAGTCTTCCTGCAGTATCAGTGGGGAACTGGTTCCAGGACAGTCCAAAATCCATGGATGTTCAAGTTCCTGATATAAAATGGCATAGTGTTTGCATATAACCTACACCCATCCTTCTGTATGCTTTGTGGGGACATATCTCTCACCTCAAGCATTTACCATTTTATTTTTGTCATCCTGTATACTATAAAACGTCTTTACATTACTTATAATACCTAACGTAATATAAATGCTGTGTAAACTATGTCAGCAAGAAGGACAACAAAAACAAGCATTAGTATGAGAGATTTTCATTCTCTGCTGTTTTCAAAATTATGCTTTATTTCTAAGCAAAAATTATACTGTCTGATGTGATTGGTAAATATGTAAGTAGTAAATAGTTGTTATACTATCATTTTAATTTGTATTATTTTTATTGTACTGTTATTTTTAAATTTTTGGATTTTTTTTTTTTGTTTTTTTTTTTTTTTGAGACAGAGTTTCACTCTTGTTGCCCAGGCTGGAGTGCAATGGCGCCATCTCGGCTCACCACAACCTCTGCCTCCCGGGTTCAAGCTATTCTCCTGCCTCAGCCTCCCGAGTAGCTGGGATTACAGGCATCATGCCTGGCTAATTTTTGTATTTTTAGTAGAGACAGAGTTTCTCCATGTTGGTCAGGCTGGTGTCGAACTCCTGACTTCAGGTGATCTGCCCACCTCGGCCTCTCAAAGTGCTGGGATTACAGGCGTGAGCCACCACGCCTGGCCAAATTTTTGGAATATTTTTGATGTATGATTGATAGCATCTGTGGATATAGAACCCACGGATATAGAGGGCTGACTGGATATAGTTTCAAATCACTGAGTAAATCCCAAGTCAGAAGAAACTGAAGGAAATCCACACCAAGTCACATGATAGTCAAACTTCTGAAAAGCTAAGACAATGTAAACATCTTGGAAGTACCGGGAGAAATTTGAAGGAGAACAGATTTCTCATCGGAAGTCAGAAGCAAATAAGAAATGGCAGGGTGTTTTCCAAGTGCTGAAAGAAAATACTTGTCAATTCAGAATTTTGTATTGAGTTAAAATATCCTTTGGCGATGAAGGAGAAATCAAGACATTCTCAGATGAAGAAAAATTAAAAGAATTGGTTGGAAGCTGGTCTACCTTAAAAGAATGGCTGAAAGAAGTTTTGTAAAGAGAAAGGAAAGGATAAAAGCAGGAATTTTAGAACATCAGCAAGGAGGAAAACAAAAATAGGCATTAATATGATAAATTTTCCTTCTCTGGTGTTTCCAAAATTCTGAGTTATCTTTAAGCAAAAATTATAATACTGTCTGATGTGATTCAAAATACATGTAGTAGAAAGATTTAAGACAATTATATTTAAAATGGGGAGAGGAAGGGAACATAAAGGGAGTTAAGGTTTCCACACTTCTTTCAAACACTGAAAACATAGCACCAGACTGTGGTAAGTTAGGTATGTATATTGCAATACCTAGATAACTGCTAAAAAGTCTGTAAAAGGAGATTCACTCAAACACACTATAGACAAATTAAAAGTTAATTATGAAAATATTTCAGCAACCTAGAGAAAGGCAGAAAAGGCAAACTGAAAAACGCACAACAGAGAGAATAAATAGAAAAAAAGAATAAAGTGGCAAAATTAAGCACTAACATAACAATAATTACATTAAATGGCAATGGCCTAATACACCATTTGTGAGAGATTGTTAGAGTGGATTAAAGTACACAACCTAACTATATGCTGTTGACAAGAAACGCCTTTCAAATTTAATAGTATAGGTAGACTGAAAGTAAAAGGATGGAAAAAAGATAGAGTATGGAAACACCAATCAAAAGAAAATAGGAGTAGCTATACTATCAGATAAAGTAGATTTAAGAGCAAAAAACAAACAAACAAAAAAACTAGAAATAGAGATGATATGTAATGATACAATGATACAGTGTCAGTCCAACAAGAATAGCAATCCTAAATGTGCACACATTAGACACAGAGCTTCATAATATATGAAGCAAAAAATATATAACTCAAAGGAGAAATAGAAGAATATAACAATTATAGTCAGAGGCTAAACACTGTTAGAAATTAATAGGACAACTAGACTAAAAATCAGAAGGATAGAGAACACCACAACTGTTATCAATCAAGAAGGTCTCGTCAACATTATAGAACGCCCCCAATGACAGAAGGCATTTTTTTTGTGTGTCCATGGGAGATATCCTGGGCCATAAAACAAAGTTTAACAAATGTAAAATAATTGAAATCATACAGTGACCACAATGGAATTGAGTTATAAATCAATACGAGAAACATAACAGGAAAATCTGCAAACATTTGGACACTAGACAACACATTGCTGAACAAAATCCATGGATTAAAGGAGTCTCCAGGAAAATAAATAAGTGCATTGGGCAGAATGAATGTGGAAATACATCAAAATTTATGGGACACAGCTAAAGTAATGGTGAGAGGAAAATTTATGGCAATAAATGAATACATTAGGAAAAGAGGAAAAGCTTCAAACCAATAATCTAAGCTCCCGCCTTAAGAACGTAGAAAAAGAGGCTGGATATGGTGGCTCACACTTGTAATGCCAGCACTTTAGGAGGCCGAGGTGGGCAGAGTGTTTGAGGTCAGGAGTCTGAGACCAGCCTGGCCAACATGGTGAAACCACATCCCTACTAAAAATACAAAAACTAGCCAAATATAGTGGCGCATGCATGTATTCCCATCTACTGGGGAGGTGAGGCAGGAGAATCGTTTGAACCCAGGAGGTGGAGGTTGCATGTGAATCAAGACTGACCACTGCACTTCAGCTGGAGCAACAGAGCAAGACTCTGTCAAAAAACCAACCAACCAAACAAACAAACAATTAAACACCGAAAGCAAACAAGGAAGGAAGTTATAAAGATGAGAGAAGAAATCAATGAAATTGAAAATAGTAAAACAATAGAGGAAAATCGATAAGAAGGAGAAGCTGGCTTTTTGAACAGAGGAATAAGACAAACCTCCTGACAAACCTGAGCAAAACTGATAGATAAAGAGAGAGGACACAAATTATCAAACAGGGGATATCACTGCAGACTTTGCAGATGTCAAACAGATAATAAGGGAATACCACAAGTAACTCCACAAACGTATATTTGACAACTTAGATGAAATGGACCACTTGCTTGTAAAATCCAAACCATCATATTTTACTCACTATGAAATTGATAATTTGAATGTTCCTATAACTATGAAAAAAATTGGATTTTTAAGTTAAAAGCTCCCAAAAAATAAATCTCCAGATCTGGAGGTTTTTGTTAGAGAATTGTACCAGATTTAGAAAGAAGCATTAACACCAAGTCCTTATAGCCTCTTTTAGAAAACGAGAGAGAAATAAGTACTTCCCAATTCATTTTATGACATTAGAATTACCCTAACAACAAAACCAGGCAAAGCCAGGGGAAAAAAGAAAAGAACACTGTAGACTAATATTCTTAATCACCATTGACTGTAACAAAATATTAACAAATAGAACTCAACAATATATAAAAATAATTTTATACCTTAACCACATAGGGTTTATTTCAGGGATGTAACACTGGTTCAATATTTACAATTAAATCAATGTAATCTACCCTACCAGTAGACTGAAGAGGAAAATCAATCACCAAATCATATCAATCTATGTAGAAACACACTTGATAAAATTCAACATCCATTGATGACAAAAACTCTCAGAAAAACAGGAATAGAAAGAATTGAATTTATTAAAGAAAACCTACCAAACACCTACAGCTGACACGCTGGTACCACAATTAAAAATGCATTGTCACGTACAATGCCTCAAAAAATATACTTAGGTGACATTTTAACAAAATACAACTTGTATACGGAAGACTACAAAATTTTGACAAAAAATAATTTTTAAAAAATTTAAGAGGAGACATCATTTTCATTGGATTGGAAGACTCAACATAGTAAAGACATTGATTCTCCCCAAATGGATGAACAGATTTAATAGAATTTCTGTAAAAAATCCCAGTAAGCTTTTTTGTGGATAGAGACAAGACTATTCTAAAATATAAATGAAAGTGTCATGAAATTTGAAAAGCTTAACAATTTTGTAAATGAAGTATAAAGTGGGAGAAATGAGTCTGTTCGAAAACAAGACTTCTTATATAGCTACAGTAATCCGGTGTGGCAGTGGCAGATGGATAGACACATAGATCAATTTTTAAAAGTGTATAGAACCCAGAAATAGACCTACATAAATGTGTCCAACTGATTTTTGACAAAGGTGAAAAGGCTATTCAATAGAGGAAAGATAACCTTTCAACATATGGTAGTAGAGAAACTGGGAATTCTTGACCAAAATTTTACATTTTATACAAAAAAAAGTCTCAAAATGGATCATTAACTTTGATATAAAACATGAAACTGTAAAACATTTAGTAAAGAAAAAAGAGGCTGGGTGCAGTGGCTCATGCCTGAAATCCCAGCACTTTGGGAGGCCGAGGCAAGCGGGTCACCTGAGGTCAGGAGTTCAAGACCAGCCTGGCCAACATGGGAAACCCCGTCTCCACTAAAAATAAAAAAATTAGCCGGACATGGTGGCGTGAGCCTGTAATCCCAGTTACTCGGGAGGCTGAGGCAGGAGAATCGGTTGAACCTGGAGGCGGAGGTTGCAGTGAGCTGAGATTGTACCACTGTACTCCAGCCTGAGCAACAGAGTGAAACTCTGTCTCAAAAAAAAAAAAAAAAAAAAAAAAAGGAAGAAAAGAAAAGCAGAAAAATCTTTGAGATTTAAAGCTAGGCAAAGAGTTTTTTTGTTTGTTTGCTTTTTTTTTTCTTTCTTCTTTTTTTTCAAACCGTGTTTCACTGTTGTTGCCCAGGCTGGAGTGCAATGGCATGATCTGGGCTCACTGCAACTTCCGCCTCCCAGGTTCAAGCGATTCTCCTGCCTCAGCCTCCCGAGTAGCTGGGATTACAGGCACATGCCAACATGCCCAGCTAATTTTTTTGTATTTTTAGTAGAGACAGGGTTTCTTCATGTTGATCAGGCTGGTCTTGAACTCCTGATCTCAGGTGATCCGCCCACCTTGGCCTCCCAAAGTGCTGGGTTTATAGGCATGAGCCACCACGCCTAGCCAAGAGTTCTTAGAATTAATACCAAAAGCACAGTTCATAAAAGAAAATGATAAATTTGACTTCGTCAAAAAAATTTTTTAAATCTTTTGCTCAGCAAAGCAACGTGCTAAGTGGATATAAAGAGAAGCTGCAGACTTAGAGGAAGCTTTTGCAAGCCACGTATCTGACAAAGGACCAATATCTAGAATACATGAAGAACTCTCAAAACTCAACCAAAAAAAATCAAGCAATGGGCAAAGGACATGAAGAGACATTTTACTCAAGAGGATACACAGATGGCAAGTAGGCACATGAAAAGATGCTCTACATCATTGACCATTAGGGAATGAAGATAAAAACTGCAATATGGTGTCAGTGCATACCTGTCAGAAGGGCTAAAACTAAAACAGTGGCAGCCCCAGTACTTGCAAGGAATTTTTTTTTTTTTTTTTTTTTTTTTGAGACAGAGTCTTGCTCTGTCACCCAGGCTGGAGTGCAGGGGCGCGATCTAGGCTCACTGCAAGCTCCGCCTCCCAGGTTCACGCCATTCTCCTGCCTCAGCCTCCCAAGTAGCTGCGACTACAGGCGCCCGCCACCACGCCCAGCTAATTTTTTGTGTTTTTAGTAGAAACGGGGTTTCACCGTGTTAGCCAGGATGGTCTTGATCTCCTGACCTCATCATCCGCCTGCCTCAGCCTCCCAAAGTGCTGGGATTACAGGTGTGAGCCGCCTCACCTGGCCTTGCAAGGATGTTGAGCATTCGGATTATATACACATCGCTGGAGAGGATGTCAAATGATACATTCCCATAGCCACTTTGAGATAAAGTTGAGCAGTTTCTTTAAATGTAAACACATAGTTATCAGATAACCTAACAATTGCCTTCCTGGGCATTTATTCTAGAGACATGAAAACATGTTCACACAAAACCTGTTCACCCATGTTTGTAGCAGGTTTCTTCATAATAGATAGAAACTGGGAACAACGTACATATATTTCACAGGGTGAATGGTTACACAACCTGTGGTATATCCATACCATAAAATACAACCCAGCAACAAAAAGGAGTGGACTGTTGATACTTACAACAGCCCAACAGCCTGAATGAATCTCCAGGAAATTATGCTGAATGAAAAAAATCCAATTTATATAAAATTCTTGAGATGTCAAAATAATGGACATGGAGAACAGATGAGTCATTGCTCGGGTAGAGAGGAGATGGGGAGGAGGAAGGAAATGGGTGTGGTTATGAAAGATCAACATGAAGGATCTTTGTGCCGATGGGAAAGTTCTAGATCTTGACTGTGTTAGTGCTATCATTGCACAATCCCCTGATACCATACTACGGTTTTGAAACCACCCTTGTTGGAGGAACTAGGTAACTACACAGGATCTCTGTAACATTATGGCCCACAACTTCATATGAATCTAGAATTATCTCAGAATGAAATATCTAATTAAAAAGGGACATTTATGATGTTAATAAAACTAAGTGCTATTCAGAGAATGAGCAGAAGGAGGACAGTTGAACTTGCCTGGATAGGCTGTTCTTTTTAAGAAGAAGACTTCATCATTGATCCATTAATGACGAGAAGGAACCATTTCTGTCTAGTGGAAAAGCATTCTCACAGAGTGAGACACTGAGACCATGTGCTGTGAAAGCTCCTGGCTGAGATAGGTCGCTCTGGTCTGGAGAGTGAAATGGAAATATCCAGTCTTGCTTCTATAGAGAGTCACGTTGTCTGGTCATGCTTATCCCACTACAAGACCGTGTAAGTGTGTCTGCATACCTACATCTCTGAGGTTATTTTATCTGCAAGCTTCAGGGCTTGCAAAGTTAGCATATAGCTGAGAATGGTGGTGGGCGCCAATAGTCCCAGCTACTTAGGAGGCTAAGGCAGGAGAACAGTGTGAACCCAGGAGGTGGAGCTTGCAGTGAGCTGAGATTGTGCCACTGGATTCCAGCCTGGATGACACAGTCAGACTCCATCCCCCTCCCCACCCCCAAAAAAGGAAAAGTTAGCATCTTTCAACCAACAAACATGTATTGAACACTCTCTGTAATAACAACTGGTGATATTTCTGCAGTGCTTGACTGCTTTCAGAATGTTTTCACACAGCTGATCTCATTCACGTCTCATAACTACCCTGTGGAATGGTAATTATTAACACCTTTATTTTCATTTCTCATCTGAGGGCACTGAGACTGAAAAACTGGCATGTTGATGTGTTTGAATGTGCTTGATATGGTAGACATGGGGGGGTCACATCTGTACATAGCGTTCTGAAGTCTGTATTTATTTCCATTGCGTACTCATGGTAGTACTACACTATTTGATATAATAATGGAAGGGACATACCTATTTTTTATAAACCACTGCTTTGGAGGAATTAACAGTTTATTAAGGATACATAATTGCCATGAAAATATTAGCAAGAAATAGAAGAAAGTGATTATTTTGTCTGCCAATTAATATGATAAAGGTAACTGACCTTGTGGAATAAAGAAGAAACAATGTAATACTATTTACCAAATATTTTAAATAATTTTGTCAGCACCATTTACCAAATAACCCTAGTACACCTGTCTCCAGCTGATATGTGATGGCAAGCCAGGGTGAGTTTTTGTATATTGCATTGCCTTAATTCATTGATTGATGCTGGTACTACAGGCATTTGATTATTTTAAGTTTAAGCTATTCTTTAATTTTACAGATAGTAAGTCTTCTCTCCTTGGAGGGGATGGATATGAAGGGATTTAACATTTTTAAAAAATTTAAAACCTCACTCCTCATTAAATAAATACATTTTTTTTCTGCAATGAGGAAAAGCATAGATAAATGGATGACTCCGAGTGGAAGGGAACAAGTGATTTTGTTACAGTCGTCAGAACTGTGGCCAGGATCATTTTAGATAAATATGTCAAATGTGTGGAATATCACGGAAGTGGCCCTCTTTTGTCCTCCCAGCTCTATGCTAATAGAAATATGTGTTAGATGATTGAGAGCCTTTGTTGTTGTTGTTAAGACAGAGTCTCGCTCTGTCACCCAGGCTGGAGTGCAGTGGCACGATCTCGGCTCACTGCAACCTCTGCCTCCTGGGTTCGGTCAAGTGGTTCTGTTGCTGTAGCCTCCCAAGTAGCTGGGATTACAGGTGTGTGCCACCACACCCAGCTAATATTTTTTGTATTTTTAGTAGAAATGGGATTTTACCATGTTGGCCAGGTTGGTCTGGAATTCCTGACTTCAAGTGATCCTTCCACCTTGGCCTCCCAAAGTGCTGGGCTTACAGGCTGAGCCTCTGGGCACAGCTGAGAGTCCTTTTTTGACATTGGATTCATATTTATTCCACACATTGACTAGTTATGCAGATACTGGTCACATGAAGTTCTCAAGAAGTTCTCCTCTCTGCTGCTTTTCTTTATCACAGCATCCTGTTTATCTGTTTCCCCCACGTGTATTACAGTCTGTAATTATTTCTTTTATTTGCTTTTTTATTAACTCTGCTCCTTCCAGGAATGAAAGCTCCTTGAAGACAAGGACCACGCTCATTTTATTTCATGCTTTGTATTCAGTACTTAGATCAGTGCCTGCCACAGGACAGGCGCTCGGTAACGATTTGTGAAATGAATTTGATTTAAATAAATGTACCTTTCCAGATGAAATGGGAAATAGACATATCTGTTTAAATGAGTGTTTTTATCTTAACCGCGCATGGGTTATCACTACGTAAAATAAAAATAATCCCATCTCAGCACTATACCACGCATAACTGCCAGTGGTTCAGAAAATAATTAAAGTTTTGCAATGACTTATAAATTACATTATTAAAAAATCAATTTTCAGCCGAGCACAGTGGCTCACACCTGTAATCCCAGCACTTTGAGTGGCCAAGGCAGGCCGATGGCTTCAGCGTAGGAGTTTGTAGACCAGCCTGGGCAACATGGTGAAACCCCATCTCTACCAAAAATACGAAACTTAGCCAGGCATGGTGGTGAGGTTCTGTATTCCCACCTACTCAGGCGGCTAAGGTGGAAGGATTGTTTGAGTATGGGAGACTGAGGCAGCATTGAACCGTGATCGCACCACTGCACCCCAGAGAGGGTGACAGAACAAGACTCTGTCTCCAGAAAAAAAAAAAAAAAAGTCAATTTTTATCAGGACACAGAGGCTCACACCTTTTATCTCAGCACTTCGAGAGGCTAAACCAGAAGGATTACTTGAGCCCAGGAGTTTGAGATCAGCCTGGGCAATAGAGTGAGGTCAAGGCTGCAGTGAGCCCCGATTGCACCACAGCAACCCAAACTGGGCTACAGAGAAAGACCTTGTCTCAAAAAAAAAAAAAAAAAAAAAAAAATCATTTTCTAAATCCATGCTGCCCCCTTGGATCCTGACCGCTGTGTATAACTGCTGATTTCCCCTACCTTTAATGTGTGGTACAGAGAAGACGGGGTGGCAATGAAGATG
This sequence comes from Rhinopithecus roxellana, assembly GCF_007565055.1. NCBI lineage: Eukaryota > Metazoa > Chordata > Mammalia > Primates > Cercopithecidae > Rhinopithecus > Rhinopithecus roxellana. The sequence goes on along the minus strand of NC_044568.1, from coordinate 4,354,746 downwards.
TGTGCTCCAGACATACAGGATTCTGATTGCGATTGGGATTACTTTAGAAACTTTTGATCTGCTAGGATTGAGTTATTATTCTGTAAAGCCCGTGAAGAAATACGGTTACCCTCATGTAAGCTGTCTTTCACGGCTCACTTTTACTTGACCCGGAATTTAATTCCAAGTAATCATTGGGTGGGTGATGAGGTTCTGCTGCTCCTTGAGCTGAACGAATTAAAATGTGAAGTTCCCTTTACTTCCTAAGTGGGTAGGAGTTCACTGGACATAGGCCATTAGTCACTTAATTTTTATGCCGTATAAATGGGGCATCTCTTTGCCATTTTGCATGAAGGGACTTTATGGAAAACCATAAAGAGGGGCAGTAAATGTGCAGGCATGTACTCTGTGACCACGCTGCCACTTTCGGCTCAGTCCCCTTTTGAGGGATGATTCGTTGTAGGCAATTTCCTGCCCCAGTGCCAGGGAGTAGGCATGTGATTTAAAATCCTTCCTTTTAAGAATGATTCCTTACCCTGAGAGGTTCCTTCAAGGTATTTTTTTTTTCCTCTCCAACTGGGGTAAATTGTAGGACTCAGCAAAAAAACAAAACAAAACGAAACAACAGCAACAAAAAAAAGAGGCACAACCCAAGCAGAGTTTCCCTTAATTGCATAAAGCGTAAATCTCTGCTTCACTTCTTACCTTAATAAATGACTCTTTAGTTTCAGAATTGGTGAATCTAAGCAGGCACCCAAAAAAGAAAGAATGACAATTTCCCCCTTATCTATGAATTTCTCTTTTGAGCTTTTTCATAGATTATTGTGGGTCTCTATGAAGATTTCCTTTTCCTTTTATTTTTAGGTTGTAAAAAAAAAAAAAAAAAAAAAAAAAAGTCATACTGTGTACTTTTTTTCTCATAATCTTTTATTTGTAATTTAAAATATAAACACATCATAGATATTTGCATATAGCTTAGAGTACAGGAGGTGGAGGTTGTTTATTAGGTTGATATCAGAGAGAATGGAAATAAAATGGAATCTAGATATTTTCTAGAGAAAGGTTAACAGCATTGTGAGGTTCATAAAAGCCCAATAAGCTATTCTTGATCTTAAATCTTAAATTGTTGGTGATCTTCATTTAGATTTTTTTAAATCACCAGGAAGGTTGAGATATGTCTAACCCATTACGTGAGTTTGAAACAAGGTTTGTGTTCTATTTTCCATTCCTTTGGCCTAAAATTTTATTAGACATTTTCTTAGTGCAACGTTAATTGATCCTGGTGGTAAGGTGGTGATAAATCACTGGAGGTGGAGGGAAATTGATTTTTATACCACCTCTCACTTATTTCAATCTTGGTGGAATTAACTCTATTAGGTTCTGGGGGTGTTTATGGGTATTATAAAACATTTACATCTTGATGTATTAAGGTACTTGAGTGGTTTTTAACCATTATTAAGGGAATTACGTTAGGATTAGTCTGGTTATCGATCTCTGTATCTGGCACCTAGCTAAGGAAATGGCTGTTTTATCCTCATTAGAGCCGTAAATAGAACTTTATTAACTATCATGTACCAAGTGCCAAGGCTGGTGGTGAAAACCCTTTCTGCCTTGAAGGGGAGACTGTGGATTCCTGAGCATGAGATGTTAAATGAGTAAGTCTTTGACAGTCTGCAAACAGCTTCCTCTGCAGAAGAGTGCCCCGTTCCCTTGGAGTTTGAAGATACTGCAGGGGATAAAGATTCCATGGAAACTTTAAACAATTGGGACTGATGGATTTAATCCCTCTGATGTTCTTGTGTAAGTCTCTCTGAATGAATACAGATCTGATTCTCTTTGGGCCTTGGAGAAGAAAGTCTGAGGCTGTCCATATGGAAGATTATTAGGGAGAAGAGATAGATAAACACAATATTAGCTATTAACCATGCTATATATTTGATCTTTACGGAGGCTCCTGATGTCAGGGCTTGGTTTTATTTATCTGAATTTTCTTTTGCCATCAAGATTAGTTTTAATCGGCTTAGATGAAACCTGGCTGAAAGATTATAAACAAAAGATAATGATAAATGGTAATGTTCCCACTTGGCTGTGATCTGGGGAGAGAGGAAGGGAGATTCATAATAGCTTGGTCTAGGTGAGGATTTTTTTTTTTTTTTTTTTTTTTTAATGATCTGGAAGGGAAAGTAAATTGCATGCTAATGAAATTTGCAGACAATATTAAATTGGAAGGTGTTGCAAACAGGAGCATGGAATGGGGACATTACAGAAGCCTACCCTAAGCAGGTTAGAAATATGAGCAGAAAAGATTAAAACACAATTCATCCTAGAAAAGGCAGACTAATACGTTTCGGGGGTTGGGAAAGGGGGATACACTGAATCCTGAAATGGAAGTGATGGGAAAACTCAGAAGGAAAAATAGGGACCAGAGGTAGAGGAAACTACAGGCTGGACAGGCCACAGGGTGGCATTGTCCAAAGCCTCTCTGTTGGTCCGTGGCCTGCATCCTCCCAGAATCCAAGGACAGCCGCCTCCCTCCATCCTCCCTTCTCACAACTTCTGGAGCTGCCTTTCTGCTGTCTCTGTCTTTGTTTTCCTCTCTTCCTTTTTTTGTTCTTTCATATCTATCAGCTCACCCACCCCTAGTCTGTAGCATTTATTTCTGGTACCTTTAGTAGGAGAAAGATGGAGACAGATTGGAGACAAGTTGGCAATGAAGAGTGAAAAAGATTAAGGGAAGGGGAGAATTGATACATGAGGAGGGATTAAAAGCAGTGTGTTTGCATCATGCGTCCACACAGCATCCAAAGGAGGACATAAGCACACAGGCACTTAGGCAATGTAATGTCGCAGCACTCAGGAAGGTGACTATGACATTATTTAGCCCCACAAGCCAGAATATAGCTAGAAGTAATTAAGATAGGGAAATTATATAACCAAAATTCATTGCAGGAGAAAATGAGGGTTGGAAATATCATGGTTTATGTGTTTATGCCAGTCAGTACATAAACCAGGCACATCTGAAGGGCTGACAGCTACACTGAACAGGGGGTTGCTTACAAACAGAAAATCCTGAGGACAGATCTGACAGAGAGCATGTGGCTATTTCCTTTTCCTTTGAGATTTTTTTGTTAAAATAGATGTCTAGGAGGGTGCTCCGTCTAACATCTCCAGAGCAGAGCTGCATGCTAGTAACATATCATATGTGATGTATATGTATGTGTGTATATGTATAAATGCTATCAACATGCAGGTCTGCTTTGGAGATGTTGGACGGAGCACCCTCCTCGACATATATATGTCCAGTGGAAAGAGCAGTGGAGAGCATTGGGCTAACATCTATTGAGCAGATGGTGGGGGATGTTAGTAATGAGATATAAATTGATATTGAGCAGCTAACTTTCACAGGTGCTTACTCCATGCCAGGTGCTAGGACAAGCATCTTGCAGATGTGATCCCACAGGATTGCCACCATAACCTTCAGAGATGGGCACTGTTATTGATCCCATTTTTTCAGAGGAGGAAGGTGCATCTCAGAGAGATGATGCGCACTGGGAAGTGTTACTCCGCATAGAAATAGGGGACAGCCAGGATTTTCCACACCAACTTCGGAGCCCATGCCTTGTAATACCACGTTGTGCTGGTGAATCCGTAATTCAGAAAACTACCATGAATGTGTCACGGGAGAAACAGATTCTACCGAGGGTGTGGGCCCCAAAGTGCTTTGTTCTGGAATTCATTGCAGGGGAGAGGAAGAGCCTTCAGGGTAAAAGAAACAGGTGAGATGTGGGGACCTTTGCATTATTTTCTAGGAGGACACTGAGTAAAAAATAGTGATGGTGGTGTTGGTAATAACGGCAGAAACCTCAGTTCCTTTTGTGCCGAGCTATTAACAACACTATTCATAATAGTAACAATTGCATTTTCAGAGCGTTTGCTGAGTGCTATTGATAATGTTGGTGCTTTCTAAGCGTTTTTCACGGACTCCTCTTAGAAAGCTCTCGAAGAAAGTGAAGATTAGGAGAATTAAGTAACTTGCCCAAAATCCCACTTGCAGTGTGTGACTTGATCCAGATTGGAACCCAGGCGATTTTACGAGGCTACCCCGCTGCCCGCCTGAGTTGAATAAAGAGAAAAGTGGAAGAAAATTAGGCTGTAATGGACACAGAGAGACAGAAACCAGTGAGCATTTGTTATTGGGCAAAATAAAAATGTGCCATTCTGTAGAGTGGTATCATATTAACTGCTCCTGAGTAGAGAAAGAATATGATCTCTGTACGATGAGAAGTAAGAGTTCTGAATTAAAGGTATCACCTCTAAGTTTTAATTTTTGCAGAAGCTATCTTCATCTGAATTCACAAGTATTGACTAGTTCTTGGGAAAAATCCCAGATTGCGCATAGACCAGCATGCTTGATCTCTGAGACAGATGGACAAGCTGTAATCTTAAAGTGAAAAATCTAGGGAAAATTTTACTAGGCAATTTTTGTTTCCTTTTCTGAACAGCAGGTTTGACTTCTAGCTATGGCTTCAGGGCCTTCTCATTACTTGTACCTTGTCCATTTCTTGTTTGTTTGTTTTTGTTTTTTAATTTTATTTTAAGTTCTGGGATACATGTGCGGAGAGAGTGCAAGTTTGTTACGTAGATATACATGTGCCATGGTGGTTTGCTGCACCTGTCAACCTGTCATCTAGGTGTTAAGCCCCGCATGCATTAGGTATTTGTCCTAATGCTCTCCCTCCCCTTGTCCCCCACCCCCTGACAGGCCCCGGTGTGTGATGTTCCCCTCCCTGTGTCCATGTGTTCTCATTGTTCAATTCCCACTTACGAGTGAGAACATGCGGTGTTTGGTTTTCTGTTCTTGTGTTAGTTTGCTGAGAATGATGGTTTCCAGCTTCATCCATGTCCCTGCAAAGGACAGGAACTCATTCTTCTTTATACTTTGCCCCTTCTTTCAAGAGGGCTTTAAACAATCTGTAGCTTCCTATCAGCCTGTAAGTCTTCAGCACCAAGGAGAGCAAGCTTGGCACATCAACAAGGTATAATAATTTCTTGAGCATTTGTTATTTGCCAAGTACTTCATTAAGCACTTTGCATCTATTGTCTTGTTTCATCGATCCTTACAACCTACTCTGTTCACAGTTAAGAGAACCTACACTTCAAGAGATGAAGAACTCTGTGTACCACTGTCACCCTGTTGCGAAGTGATTGAGCCAGGATGTGCTCCTACATCTGACTCTAAAATCCTTACGCGGCCAAGCATGGTGGCTCCTGCCTGTAATCCCAGCGCTTTGGGAGGCCGACGCAGGAGGATCACTTGAGCTCAGGAGTTGGAGACTAGCCTGGGTAACATAGTGAGACTCTGTCTCTACGAAAAAGTGAAACATTAGCTGGGCTTGGTGGCTGAGGCCTGTAGTCCTAGCTACTTGAGAGGCTGAAGCGGGAGGATCACTTGAACCCAGGAGGTTGAGCCTCCAGTGAGCTGTGATGACACCATTGCACCCAACCTGGGTGACAGAGTAAGACCTCATCTCCAAAAAACCAAAACCAAAACCAAAAACAAAAAACCAATTAAATAATGTCCTTAAGCCTAATCATTCTTTTGTACTTCAACGAATGGGTTAAATTTTTATTTATTCTGTTTTTATCCCAGTCCTTTACAAGCAGATTCTGCCACTGAAGTTGAAATATCAACAATCAGAGGCCTGTTTTCTTGGTGTTATGGCACTGGTTGAACTTCACATAGTATACGTAGGTATTACCCAGCCCCCAAAACAAGCAAAAAATAAAAATTCCCTCCAGAATTCAGGTGAGTGAAAAATGGGAAAGGATGCCTAACTTTATAGATATTGCACCAGTTCATCCCTTTGTCCCTACGTGCCGTTAGTATAGGAGTGATGGAGTTTCACGTTGGCACACAGAGATCCTTCCACAAGGAATATGGACATACCCACACCTACTTTTGTTTTTCTTTCTTTCTTTACAGTACTCTAATTAGAAGTTGTATATCTGGGAAGTCCTCTGTGGTTTGACAGTGAGTGGCAGAGATATGGCCAAATGACCTGCAATGGCACTTTTAATTTATTTTCTACTCCTGGCTTGCCTCATGCTAAACCAACTTTGTTTCTAACGCTGTTCTTATTCGGTGGGAACAAGAAAAGGAAGGTTTTCCAAGTACAGGACTGCAATGCAGAAAGTTCCTTTTTCGCATTGATCTTAGTGGCATGTGGACGGTGCTGGAATGGATGGAGAGAAAGAGCTTTGCCTGTGTAGCTTGTTTTTAACGTTATTCCATAAAAAGCATTGACTATTAATTAGACTCACACAACATCTAGGCCATTGGTACTGAAATGGTAGATGGTAATCAATTTACCCCATTATTCTATTATGTACTTAGCAGCTGGAAAGTATAATCCCTCTTGCAATTTATATCCCTTTTCATGCTTTGGCTCTGCTAATGGTACTGAAATTAACCAGTTTGCTCCATCTCTTTACCTACGCCATCAGAACAGCTCTGGGCTAGTTCAGAAATCAATTTTCAGTCAGTTCACACCTGTACCTCAACCAAATCCCAATGATGCTTGCTGGTAAGCTACCAATATTTGGAAGAGTCACTGTGCTAATGAGGCCCTCACGTATACTATCTGCATAAATGGCAAATGTCATTCACAACCAGTGTTGAGGACACCAGTCTGCAGAACTGCAGGTGGGTGTGCTGCAAAGTTGGGACAAATGTTTCATTCATTTAATGCCACTTTTATCACCTGTTTGCCTGAGGAAGAAGCTATAACAACAATATTTTATAGCTTTAAAGATGGTGTTGATGTTTTCTGGAGTCAGGAAAAGTGACAGAAAGTGGAGAGGTCCTTCGTTTCTTTCATGCCACTTTGTAAAGATGAACAACTGTTCAATCATGGTGCAGAATACCCCTGACCTTGTGAAATCAGTGGGGAATGGAAATTATTTTCCCTCCTCAGTCATTGGTATTCAGCTAAGTGGTTTATTCTAGGTTGTCTTAGAGGTACTGGGACCCCGTTCACATTATATACGAGTGCATGGAGAACACATTGTTCTTCTCATTAAAGGCTTATTAACTGCAGTTTGTGAAATGGGGTGAAAACAAATACACTTCCAAATGGCTGGCATGTTTCTTATCCTCTTGCCTGACACAGGAAACCCCAGGGTATAGGGGAAATTCGCAGAAGGGCTTAAAAGACACATTCAAAATCAGCCAGTCTTAAACAGAGAGAGGCAAGGAAATCGCAGGAATGTTGATTTCATCATTGTTGTTTCTTTTCAAATACTTACTGTAAGAGTCAAGAAAGAGGAAAATTAAAAATAATGGCTTACAAAACATTAGCCAGCCGTGGTGGCGGGCGCCTGTAGTCCCAGCTACTCGCCAGGCTGAGGCAGGAGAATGGTGTGAACCTGGGAGGTGGAGCTTGCAGTGAGCTGAGATCGCGCCACTGCACTCCAGCCTGGGCGACAGAGCGAGACTCCATCTCAAAAAAACAACAAAATAATAATAATAATAATAATAATAATAATAATAATAATAATTGCTAAAAGTATTAAAGAATCTGCATAGTGGCCCTGGCCTGGATGGGGAAAAGAGGGGGTCCCATTAATTTGCAAATTTGGAATTCCAGATGCTAAATATATTAAGCTTAGTAGGAAGTAGATTCTGCATAAGCCTCCATGACAAAGGCATTTTATTAGAAATATGAAAAGAACCATAGAATGGAAAGTTTGAGACTATTTCTAGAAGTATGAATTCTGAGGGCATGTGAACTGAATCAAAGGAACCGTATACGTTGTGGTAGCGATGAGTGTAGTCTTCATGCTGACAGGAGTGTTTCTAAGTTCATGGGAGCCAAACACCCTGAAATCCTGCATCTCTACATATGGCAAGAGGTTTTCATCCCTAAAACACCTCTTCAGTGTTGTTGAGTGCTGATTCCATGCACAAGGAGAGACATGGCTGCTTCTTTGCCTCACAGATTCTGAGATGCATAATAGCTTCTGCTTTTTGTTCTGGTGAGAGGTTTTCTTTTTAGGATGTAAATGGCCGTCACCTTGGCTTGAATCTGTTCCCTGCTTCTCCTGCCCATCCATCCTTGTATATCCTTCAGCCTCCATGGCTAAGGACAACAGGGTCTGTTGGTAACCTCGGAGGAGACTGGATTCTAGGTAGACTCCGTTTCTCTCCTCTCCTCTTTGTGACTGCTCTAATTGCACTGGAGACATCGGATCCCACCCAGAAACGTCTTATTTACATTGATGGCCCATTAACACAACATGTAACCCAAGGAGGAATGCAACAATAAATCATCAGTCATATAATTAAATAAATTGAGGCTTCTTGTGTAAAAGTGGGATAACACACAGTTGGCGAAGCATTGTTTAGTTCAAGCCAAGCTAATATTTTTAGAGTAAACATTAAGGCAGGTGACGGTGCTGCCTCAAAATATTAATTATACACCATTTTGGCACTGGTAATAAATGTTCACGTATGGTCCTCTTTCCAGGGGAAATGCTGAAATATGTTTCAAAGCAATTCTTTGAATAATTCAAGAGAGCTGGAGTCTCAGTGGGAGGGCTCAACTGACATCAAAGTCACGGTGTCCATTTTTAACCCCCGTCCCTGGTTTCTTCTCTTCTCCAAAGGGCTCTGAATGCCAAGTCTCCGTGTGTCTTAAATATATCATTAAAGACACATTCCCAGACAGTGAGAAATGCAGTGTCGATAACTTGGGAAGAGTTCAGAAATCTTGACTCAGATGTGTGAGAACTTTTGAAATCACAGATCTTGGCATGAGGCCAAGTCTGTGTCCTACAGCCTGGCTACCTTGGATGAGTTGCTCAGAGTCTCTGAGCCTCCCTTTCCTCCTTCATACATTGAAAATACTAGTACCTATCTTGCCAGATTGTTGCAAGAAATGGAAATGAGATATGTGCTACACTTAGAATACTAAGTTTGGGGAGTTCTGGAAGATAGCAATCATCTCCTTAATAAGTGTGGTTGTTACTAATTATTTTTACATATCTGACTTCTCCATGGCCTTGCCTGAACTCTGAGCAGAAGGCTACTGTGTGTTCTTTTGTTTACCCACTGGACTGGAGAATCATCCAAGGTTGTTCTAAAACAGGATACTGCACAGGCTCAGCTGGATAGCAGATTCATTCATCTTAGCCAGTAGGTCTTTATACAAGGAAGAGTAGACTTGGAAGAACTTGATGATCCTAAATGATATTGTTTATTTCTGTTCTTTCTTTATCTTCCTGCACTAGAATGCAAGATCTGTGAGAACAAGGATTACATTTTTCCCATACATGGCAATATTTTCTCAGCAACTAGATAGTGGCAGAGTTGACTTGAAGGATATATTTAAGGGAACCAGTCAAGAGTGAATTAACTTAGTTGGGGTTTTAGCTCAGTCTGAAACTCAGATGCCTACAGAAATCTATAGATTTTGAGTTGGGCTGGGTATAAGATGATAAGGGAATAGCATAGTTCATGGCAAACCAAAGAAGACACACCTCACCCAAGGGTATTCAGAGCCATTTGATCATTACCAATGACAGGCACGAAAAACTCCATTTGCATGCAGATTCAGCCTCCAAGAATGAACTCTGTGAACTTACTGTTTTCAAGTTGAAGTGGATTAGGGGAACACAGTGACTAACCACTATTGAAAATGGCCAATGAGTGCCACCAAAAATAGTCCTGGTGTTGCCAGCTCTATCTCGTCTACCTGTTCAGACTCAAAATTATCTTGGTTGTATTTTCAGTAGGAAACAAACATGCTAAGAATCCTGTGTTATCATTGGTGTATGCCAATATGATATTTATTAAATTAGCCAACAGGTATGTTTTGAGGACATGTCGCGTGTCAAAGACAATGCTAGGTGGTAGAGCTGCAGTACCAAATACTATTTATCATTCACAGGTTCATGAGGCTCATCTAGCATCATTCTCACAGCTGCTAACACAGGGCAGTGCCTGATTCATAGTTAGACTTTCATAAACATTTGATGAATGACTAAATGTGTAATCGGAACAGGAAAGTGAAAATCTTGCAGATCGTCCGTGAAAAGCATGTGTGCATATATACATACATGCACATGCACACACATAAACATACACATGTGTGACGCATATGAAATGGCATATTATGACCGTTCTTCATTTATCATCATCTGATTGTCTCGAATTAAGAACATTTACTTACATGTGGAGGAACTCCAAAATTATTATGCTATTGTTTCTAATCTGGAAAGATCTTTAGGTAATACTGGTAGAGCTTCACATCTTCAGATGAGCTTTTCAGTCTAGCTTACCCATGCTTTCCCTCTCTAAAATTTCCTAAGCTTTGAGATCTTGCTAAAGAAAAAATGAACAGTGTTAAGCATTGGTGCGTTTTGCATACTTCTGTCTATAACCTTTTCTGTCTAGAAACAAGCATCTGTAAGGCACCGGGAACTCTGCTAACGCAGCTCACATGTTCCACTTTGTGACTTGATGTAATTCTTAGCTGCATGTGGCATCCAGGTGAGACGTGAAGCTCTCATTCAGTTTACAAACAGTAAAATTAGTGTCTCTTAATAGTCCACCTCTATGTTATTGAAATTTATGGAGAAAATGTTTGTGGTCAACAATGCTTGTGAGAATGGTGTGAACGGTTTTTTTATAGTGATGTTTATCAAGTTATGTGGTACATATGAATCACATAGAGTTGATGCTTGGGAAATCCTGTTAAAAGAATTGCTTAGGAGATCTCATTCAAATGTACATTCGGATTTGGGAGTTCTGGGTTAAAACCTGAGATTCTGCTTTTCTGCTGAACTCCAAGTGATGAGATGCTACGAAGTCATGGACCACACTTTGAGTAGCAAGGATTTCAAGCCAGTAAGCTCCAAGCATCATACATACTATTGTACATACATGGTCTTGTGACAAACCATATACAAGTCCTATGCTAGATACTGTATCATTTTTGTTATCTCCGGTTTACAGTCCAGGCTGAAAACATGAAACTCAGTCAGGTGAGAGCTGTTGTCTGAGTTGCACTTCTGGGAAAGTGCAGAATTGAGATTTAAACCCAAGAACTCTGACTTCGAGCACATGTTGTTAATCTCTCTGTACATTGCTTATTGTTTCTGCTTCTGTTGTTTCTATCTGTAAGCAGATAGCACCTGAATACCCCTATAGGCCTCTGTGCTCGGCTGCATTTAAAGTGTGTTTTTAGTAGTACCTGCTTAGGGTACTACTGAATTGAACAGGGTTGGAATTCTGGAGCTAAGGTCTACTGGAACCAACAGCAAATTCTGGACATTAGTTCTCAAGGCAATGCTTATTGAGATACTGTCACCGCCAGGAGGGTATGGACCAACCTCTTTAGCTCCAGCGGTGTGAGAAGAGTAAACAGGGATTGAGTGTGTCTCCAGAATCTGAACAGAATGAACTTTTATCATTTTTCCCAACTATGCCCTTGATTTGTGTTCAAGATAGAGAATCACTTTTGGAAGGGGTTATTTTTGGAATAAAAAGGGAATTTACTGATCTGTTTAGTGATGGGGATGATCTTTCCTCCCAATCACACCGTGGAACCATCTCTGATCAATAGAATTTTCCTTTGCAGTTGTCACAGAGGTGTTCATTCCTTGCCTTGTTTGGAAAGGTGGAGATAGGATGGAAGGGTGGATATAGGCGTTATTCTTTGCATCATCAACCTACCTGTGACTAGTAGTGCAAAGTATAATGCCCTTCCCTCCCAAAAGTGTACCCTTTGCAGAATCAGTAGGAAGTGAAAAAGTAACTCCTTTCAACTTGGATGTTAGCAGTCATCATCCTAACCAGTCCCCATTTTAATCACAGAAGTAATAGGAAGAAAATCATTCATGAGTCTGCTAATGCTACATTCCAGAACCACAGCTATTCATCAGTAATAGTTGGAATGCTGTTCTCTTGTGCCCTTTTAATTGAATGTCTCTCTGTCTTCTAGCTGTCCAATATCTGTCTGATCCACAAACAAGACTTAATTTTGACTCAAAACATAGCTGGCTCTAGTTTAAGAAGATGCATTGAGTAATAAGAATTATAAAATGAAAAGGTAAGGATCGTTGCATCCTGGGGGGAAAATGTCTTCCCAGGCAATTTGAGCAAACAAAATAATGCAAATGTCTTCTGAATGTAGTAAGGATTTAAGGCCATCAGTAAAAGAGAGCAAATTGAGTGAGTAATACAACGAATCAGCCCACAGCGAGAGAATAATGACTTCATGAAGCAGTGTAGAAAGAGAAAGGAGAGTAGAGAAATCTGAATGCCTTTGATAGTTGAGAATGAAATGGAAATGTAACAGCTTCACAAGGTGAATATGGAGAAGGGGTAGGCGAAGAGGAAACAGGATCATTAGAGATAACCCGTGGTTTTAAGCAAAATGAGGGGAAGACATTTAGAAATTTGTAAAATTGTGACCACCGCATTTTTTGACAATGGAGGAGAGAGGTATGTAGCTTGGATCGTTGTATTTAGAAACTACCTTTTTTATGGATATTACTGTATTGCCTGAAAGTGAGCATTCATCACTTGTGTAATAAGCACCAACGTATATGGTTGTGAGGCATAGCACTGATGTCCGGGTGAATAACACGTGGAGTGTTAGATAATTGTATGTGGAAAAGAAATGGACAACATAACAGCCACCCTATTGTGGCTCAAGTGAATTTAACACACGTCGCTGAAAAAGGAAGTTGTACGTATCAGGTATTCAGTGAATATTAGAGGTGTTTGTGGTGGTGGTGGTAGTAGTTTTTACTCTTCTGTAAAATGCACAGTTTCAAATCAAGGGCATTGTTATTTCCACTTTAAAATACATAAGAATTTAAATTCTTCTTGTTACCAGAAAGGGGTCCCAATCCAGACCTCCATAGAGTGTTCTTGGATTTCAGGCAAGAAAGAATTCAGGGTGAGTCTCTAAAGTGAAAGCAAGTTGATTAAGAAAGTAGAGTAATAAAAGAATGGCTACTCCATAGACAGAGGATGCCTGAGGGCTGCTGGTTGCCTATTTTTGTGGTTATTTCTTGATGATATGCTACACAAGGGGTGGATTATTCAGGCCTCCCATTTTTAGACCCTACAGGTAACTTCCTGACATTGCCATGGCATTTGTAAACTGTCATGGTGTGCTGCTGGGAGTGTAGCCGTGAGGACCACCAGCGGTGACTCTAATTGCCTTCTTAGTTTCGGTGGGTTTTGGCCGACTTCTCCACTGCAACCTGTTTTATCAGCAAGGTCTTCATGACCTGTGTTTGGTGCCAACCTCTTATCTCATCCTGTGAATTAGAATGCCTTAACCATCTGGGAATGCAGCCTGGTAGGTCTCAGCCTCATTTTACTCAGCTGCTATTCAAGATGGAGTTGCTCTGGTTCAGACACCTCTGACATTCTTGCGGAGAATCATGAGTTCTCTTGCTGGGGTTAGATGATATGAGATGGTGGAGGCCACAGGGACGGAATTGTTTCTCTTCTAGATCTCTTCCTTAGTTTACTTTCTTTCTTCCCTTTGTGAAAGGAAAACAAATCTTGGGACCTCAAACTTGCTAAGCCAAAGGGAAAAGTCAAGCTGGGAACTGGTTCATGCAAACCTGCTTCCTGTTTTTCTTCCTCAGTGAGAAGGTTGCAAAGATGGTAAAGCTCCGTACCTCCCTCACCTTTTGCTCACCTGAGACAAAGGCATATCTGATGGCATCCTTTGCCATATTGTCTACATTATCTTATGTAAACATGTGGATTAACTGAGACAGACAAAGGTGTAAATAATTATTTTTCCCCTACCCTCCAACGTGAAAATTGTATACTTCTCTTTATCCTGCCCTTTCCCCTTTAAATATTCGAAACCTTGAAAATCATCTTCCAAGAAAGGTGTAGACCTGTCTCCCAGGCACATGTTCTTAACTTTGGCAAATAAACCTTCTAAAAGGATTGACACTTACCTCGGTCATTTTCCTTGATTGACATGGCTTTATAATCTTTCAAAAATTATGGACTCTTTGTTGGAATGAATGTGTGTGCGTGCACATACTTGTGTGTGTGCAGTTTGGGTCTGTGTTGTACAGGGTTTAAAAAAATGTCTTTGTGTCCACTGTCAGTGAATACCGCTGTGCCTTTGCACTTTAGCTTTAAATAAGAGAAGGTGCAGTTGATAAAGAAACTAGAAGGCAGGCGTGGTGGCATGCAGCTGAAGTCCCAGCTACTTGGGAGGTTGAGGTGGGAGGACCCCTTGAACCCAGGAGGTAAAGGCTGCAGTGAACCATGATCATGCCATTGCACTCTAGCCTGGGTAAAAAAGTGAGATGCCATCTCTAAAAATAAAATAAAATAGAAAAAGAAACTGAATTTTTCCCATAAAGTCTCATATCCAACTGTGGTGGAACTACCACCAATGGCTTCTCTTTGGTGGAAACTGTTCCACAGATTTTTTTTTTTTTTTTTTTTTAAGAAAAACCTAATTGCATGTGAATTTTCCTCTGACAAAAGTAGTTCTGAGAGTTTATTGAGAAATTAAAGTTCTAAACAAATCCAGTGTCAAACACATACATCTGAATACTGAAACCAGCCTATTAATATCCATCTTCTTATTGGCCTTTAGTCTTGCTTTGCCTTGTAGATTTTTTTTATAATGTCTAAAGGAAAATAGCAAAATGGTTGAGGGGGGAACCTCACGGAGTCAATTTGTTTTTCACTCTGGAAAGTTTCTGTAGTCAGACTGATTTTTGCCCCTTGTAGACACATTGTTATGTTTGCACACATTGTCAAAAAGGCATTGAACTATCTATTTCTGGTGACCGCACACATCCCTGTTACCAGCTTTGTAGTCCTCTGGATTTGGTTATAAAAAGAGTTGCCTGAAATAAATAGTTAACTGAAGCTCAGCCTGGGAGCTACGTTTCTGAACACTTCAGTTCTCTACTTCTTATAAAATACAGTTCAAAAAATTCTAGACTGACATTCAAAGTACTTTTTCATCTGGCTCCAGCCTGTTTCAACCTTGTCCTTAACTACACACAGTGACATACCGTAGGCTAGAACATTGTTGTCCCCAGGGCACTTACAATTTCCTTCCTGTTTTTACAATCTTCCCCCCACCTGGCGGAATGTCTACCCCCTTTAGTTCCAAATCTTATCTACTCTTCGTGGCCACATTCAGATAATAATGATTAATATTCATATATATTCATTATGTGCTTTACATATGCAGAATCTGTCATTTTTATAGTACCCTATTTAGTGGGTAATATTAATATTGTCATTTTATAGATGGGGAAATGAGAACCAGGGAGGTTAAGTAACGTGTACCAAATCACAGAGCTAAGAAGTGTTGGATCAGGGGTTTAAACCTAGACACTCTGGCTTCAGAATTCACCTCCTTTTGTACTGTACTAGACAGCCACTCAGTACTTACATCTGCCATGCAACTGTACTTCATCTTCCCCAGCAAAATTTAAGCTCACTTTTCCCGCCAAATACTCCTATCGCTCTGCCTGGGGCTTATCATTTTCTGTTTTGAATATTCGTTATTCATTATGATGAAGTGAATGCATTGCCTGTCTGCCAGGTCCTTGGATAAGCTCTTGGGATGCAAAGTTGAACCATATTCTCCCTTCAAGGAACTCATAGTCTAGGTTTGGAGAGCGGCAAGCAATAAACATCTGGGAGGTAGATGACTGTGTGATGCCTTAGGCACATCATATCTGAGTGTCTCTTAATAGAGGTGTGAATACAAGATCATGGAAACATAGGGAAGAGGGGCTAGTTCAGCCCTCATGGTCTGGGGTGGGCAGGAAGACTCTACTGAGAAAAGGTACTTGATCTGAACCTTGAAGCATGAGTGTAATTTTCCTAACCAGAGGGTCCAGGAATAAGATTCCAGTCTAAGGAAGTGGGATGAATAAAACCTCAGATACCAGAGGAAGAGAGACACACCGGAGAATACCTAGTTAGTATGACAGCTACATTGTAGTGGGAAGCATGTGGTGAAGGGACACATAGCCCAGAAAGGTAGAGTGGGGTCAGCCTGTTGGTTCTACAGATGCAACTCTAAGGCATTTAGCAATATCCCTTAGGCAGCGGGGAACCATTGAAGGTGGTACATGTGAAAGCCATGATCATCCTGGGTATGGCGTTCAAAGCCCAGCCTGTTAGATGAATGTTCTTGCCCTCTTGAGAATATTCAGCAATTACAATTTACTAGCATAGAATGCCGTCAGAGTCATGCTTTCACTCTCTTCATATGCCAATGTAACTGGATGGGTTTGCACCATCTCAAAATTCCAGAGGGTGGGTTGGGGGGTAATAGAGGAATTGCAGGAAGTTTTACCGTAAGAGTAAAGGAAAACATTTCAGTGAATAAAATAAAGACGTAATGTTTGCTTTATCCTCTAAATATTTAAACCAGAGATCAAAACGTCAAATTTCAGCTAGGTGTGGTGGTATGGACCTGCAGTACCAGCTACTCAGGAGGCTGAAACAGGAGGATTGCTTGAGCCTAGGAGTTCCAGGATGCCGTGAGCTATGATGGTGCCACTGTACTCCAGCCTGAGCAAGAGGGTGAGACCCTGTCTCTAAAGAAAAAAAAAAAGTCAATTTTCTACGAGGGGCCAAACAGGAGAAGGGAAATGTCTAAAGGCAATAGAGATGAGTGGGGCCTGGGGAGAGCACAGACCCTTCCTGAAGGAAGCATCAGCTTGTAAGCTTATTAGACTTGCGGACATAAAAATATGGTCCCAGTATGGTTAGATGAGTTGGATTTATAGATATTTAATGTTGATTGTTAAGCACTAGTAACTTTGAGTAAATTATTTTAAGCAGCGAGTGGTTCAAATATTATCTACAGATGGGTCACTTAGATGCCGTCGCTTGCAGTTTGCGGTCTATGATTTAGACCAAGCCAGCTTAGCTCAGAGTTTCTGTGAAACAGGTAAAACTAAGTATGAAGGTGCCTGTTTGTAGACAAAGTCTAACCCATCA
The DNA here is from genome assembly GCF_007565055.1 of Rhinopithecus roxellana. Classification (NCBI taxonomy): domain Eukaryota; kingdom Metazoa; phylum Chordata; class Mammalia; order Primates; family Cercopithecidae; genus Rhinopithecus; species Rhinopithecus roxellana. Next base: position 4,337,741 of record NC_044568.1, on the reverse strand, counting down.
GCAATTCCTGAGTGGATGCTGAGCCCTGTATGAGATCCTATAGAGGCTACAGAAGTCACTGGATGGTGGAGGGGGCTCTTAGGTTAATGCACGTTTAGAAAATTGTGTTTTGGCAATTGGCACATAAATACCAGGTTGTGCTTTTGATATCACTCTGTTAAGATGTATAATTCTGGAAATGTTCCTCTTATTTTGAGTCCCTGATGGGGAAAACAGTGAGTAGCAACAAAATGCGTGTAAATAGGAGGAATGTGCTATGGTGCTACACTTTTACACCGTTCCCTATCATTTAAGGAGAAAAGCTGATAAGAAAGGTATGTGTTTATTTCGTTTGTTCCTTGCCTAACCCCTGCTACCACCACCACCATCAATGTGCTGGATTATTCATGGGGATTTTTCAGGAAGAATCATCATGGGATAGGAATCAGGATTGTTTTCAACGTGACCATGCTTTTTCCAATACACCTCTCTTTCTCCTGCTCTCTCTCCTCCAACTCCATTTGTGGCAAAGAATTCTTAAATAGTCTTTTTTTGTTTTTTGTTTTTTTGAGATGGAGTCTCTCTTAGTCGCCAGGCTAGAGTGCAGTGGTGTGATCTCATCTCACTGCAAACTCCGCCTCCTGGATTCAAGTGATTATCCTGCCTCAGCCTCCCAAGTAGCTGGGATTACAGGCATGCACCATCACACCCAGCTAATGTTTTTGTATTTTTAGTAGAGATGAGGTTTCACCATGTTGGCCAGGATGGTCTCGAACTTTTGACCTTGTGATGTGCCCACCTTGGCCTCCCAAAGTGCCAGCCTTGACCTCCCAAAGTCCTGGGATTATAGGCATGAGCCACTGTGCCTAGCCCCTTAAGTGTGTCTTTATACTGGAGGTTTGTATGCTCAGCCTTCCAGCCTGTGGATCCGTGTGCTATTACTAAGTTTTACCCTCTGAGTACATAGCCTGTAGTTGGGTTTGAATGTTAAGTGTCAAATTCCAATACACTAATGAGAGATTTGCAGCAACCAGCAGGTAACTTCTGCATCCCTAAAAGCTGCAGGGTGCTCTCTGTATTTATAAGCGGTCTCATTTCACACATGTCCAATGACTGGGATGAACCTGCTGATCTAGTGTATGATGCTGAAGGTACCATTACCTGCAGCTGTTCTCTTTCCTGAAATGTGGAGGGGACAGGGGAAATATCTCAGGAGGAAAACGTGCAGAGCCGGCTGTTCACAAATGTGAAGGTTACTCCAGAGAGTGCCCGGAGTGTTTTGTCAGTTTTGTTTGCAAAGAGATAGGGAGTGAAGGATTATGATCCTTGGCGCCGATAATGTCCCCTGGGCCACAAACTAATCCAGCAGGACACCCGATGTAACACAGCCATTTTATTCCCATATGTCTGTATGGTTATCATACAGGGCAGGAATGGAATCAAAAGGCTTAGGCGATAATCATCACACAACGTCTCCCTCTTCTATAAAGGAAGCTGAGCCCAGGGTCTTCATTCTTTCAGCCATACAAGCAGTTGTTCTTCCCACAGAAATTTATCGAGCATTTTGCTACATGCCCTGGGTATGGTCAGAAGGTCCCTCACTTCACAGAGAGACCCGATCCATGGATCTAGTCACTCACACACTCATCCATTCACCAGACACTGCTTATCACCTTGGTGCCAAGTTCAGTGCTAGGTTTTCAAAGAAGAAAGGGGATAAACATTTGGCTGTGGAAGCAGAATCCTGACTTTATTACTAAAAAGCTGGGTGATCTTTTCTCTAGCAGCCTTACTATACTCGTCTGGAAAATGGGTATAAAGGCAGTTTCACCTCATAGATAGCTGTTATGATTAAGGGGGGAGGGGGTGTATTTTTCTCTTTTTTTCTTTTTCTTTTTTGTTTTTGAGATGGAGTCTCACTCTGTTGCCCAGGCTGGAGTGCAGTGGCGCCATCTCGGCTTACTGCAAGCTCCGCCTCCTGGGTTCATGCCATTCTCCTGCCTCAGCCTCCCAGGTAGCTGGGATTACAGGCGTCTGCCACCACACCTGGCTAATTTTTTGTATTTGTAATAGAGATGGGGTTTCACCTTGTTAGCCAGGATGGTCTCGATCTCCTGATCTCGTGATCCGCCTGCCTCGACCTCCCAAAGTGCTGGGATTACATGCGTGAGCCACCACACCTGGCCTGTGTATTTTAAGAATACTTAGCACATGGCATGGCACTAACTGTTAGTGATCAGAGCTGCATGAGTTTACTTGCCACAGGAAGTCCACGCATGTGTTACCACACAGAGGTACCGGTCTAGACCCCAAGAGAGGGTTCTTGGATCTTGCACAGGAAAGAATTCAGGGTGAGTCTGTAAAGTGAAAACATGTTTATTAGGAAAGTCAGGGAATAAAGAATGGTTACTCGAAGGAGAGAGCAGTCCAAGGGCTGCTGGTTGCCCATTTTTATGGTTACTTCTTGATGATATGCTAAACAAGGGGTGGATTATTCACGCCTCCCCTTTTTAGACCACATAGGGTAGCTTCCTGACGTTGCCATGGCATTTATAAACTGCCATGGTGCTTGTGGGAGTGTAGCGGTGAGGACCACCAGAGGTCACTCTCGTCGCCATCTTGGTTTTGGGGTGTTTTGGCCAGCTTCCTTACTACAACGTATTTTATCAGCAAGGTCTTTATGACCTGTATCTTGTGCCGACCTCCTATCTCATCCTGTGACTTGGAATGCCTTAACTGTCTGGGAATGCAGCCCAGTCGGTCTCAGCCTCATGTTACCCAACCCCTATTCAAGATGGAGTTGCTCTTGTTCACACAGCCTCAGACACATGGGTCACCATTTGGAGAGCACAGGATAGGGTCTCATTGATCTGCTGTTTCATTGTGGCTTAAATCCCAGCCTCGCTACTTCCTGGTGGCCTTAGCATTACTGTGACCTTGGGCATTTTATAAAATGCCTGTGAATGCCTCTGAACCTGAGTTTCCTGATCTGTAAAATGAGAATAATGGTGATTTGGACAGCATTCCTGTTGCCTTTTGGCCCACCACACCCCCCTATCCTATACCCATATAAACCCCAAACACCCAGCTCCAGAAGGAGAGACAAACACAAGAGCAGAAGAATGGCAGAATGGCATGGCAGAGAGAAGACAGGGAGCATCTGAATGCTGAGAGGAGTTTGGCTGGGGACAGTCAGAAAGAATATTGGCCACTGGGATGCCAAACTCCAGAGGAAGATCATCTTCCCACTCCATCCCCTTTCCAGCTCCCCATTCATCCAGCTAAGAGCCACCTCCACCACTCGATAAAACACCCGTGTTCACCATCCTTCAAGTCCCTGTGTGACCCAATTCTTCCAGGATGCTGGAGAAGAGCTCAGGATGCAGAAAGCTCTTGCACTGGTCCTCTGCATTTGCAAACAGGCAGAGGATCTACTGCACTTGTTAATGCTTCAGCCATCCGTGGATGGCAAGGCTAAAAGAGCACACTGTAACACATGCACACTGTAACACATGCAGGGCTCCTGCAGCTGTCTATCAACATGCTCCCCCTACCTTAAGGGATTTGACTAGTGGCGGCAACCCAACAGATGAGCCACACCCCTTTCTCACGTCCTGCGAGGGAGTCAGGGAACACTCTTGTTGCAATAGTAGTGTCTGTGAACGCAGTTCTACTGCACAGAGTGCTCCATAGACGCCCTGGCTTGTTCTTGCTTTCCATCACACTGATGTATTAGTCATACCTCACACAGTGACTCGCAGCTCCCCAGGTATATCCCATTGTTATGCACTTCAGGTACATAATGCATCCTTAAGATGTAGAAAACAATCATCAATTTATTTGACAAATTCTTGCTTTGTTTATAAGTTTTCACAATCATCAGAGAGTGACAGCTGGTAAGCCTTGATTCCTTTTCAAATTCAGTGAACGCAGCTGTAAAAGTGTCTGAACTTCGCCTTTAGCTAAGCAGCTCCTAATGGGTTCAGTTAGCATTGTACATGCACGTGATTCACGAAAACCTTCCTTCTGGGTTGGCAACAGCGCTTATTAAAAAGTGAAAATACCCTTAGTGTTAATTTACCAAGCGGTGTTCAAGAATGACACGCCATCTCAAGAGACTGTTTTCCAAAGGTTAGCTTTTGAAATTAAACAAATTATGTTGAGTTTACATCTTTGTTGGATGCAAATGCAATCTGATATTTAAATGGATCATACCACCCTTTGGATGTTCATGGAAAATTTGGAATTATAGCCTGTTTTGGTTTTTTGATGATCTGACATTCCTCATGCGGTACTTGAGAGGTTAAGAACCCAGAGGGGAGCCCTGGTAGGCGCTGGTATTCATTGGTGACAATGGATGGAAAAGAATATCAGGATCTTGACCCCTTCCCTGGTGCTTTTTCTGCCCTTGTCTCTGATACTTCATATCTGTTCCCAGGTAAAAGCCATCTGCCAGTTGCAACCCACAGTCTGATTTGCAAGGAAAGTAACCCCAAGCAATGCAGCAGCTGGTGGTAACATTAGACTGAAAGGAGCAGGCTGAATACTAGCACCAGGGGGAAGAAAATGCAAGTGGCCAGTGCAGGGGCCTTAGCCTCACAAACTCATCTGAATCAGTGGACCCATTTCTTATTTCTGCTCTTCCATCTCTCTTCCTCAGGGGATGATAAATAACGTAATAACTGTGTTATTTACTAACACCATTGTTAAATGGCCACAGTTGAGCAGGCAGATCTACTTCCTTTAAATACGTCAATTCATGTAATTCTAAAAATAGCCTTTTGAGATGAGTGGCAGTCTCATGACTTCCATATTACAGGTGTAAAGATTGAAGCTCAGAGAGTTTGAGTAACTTGCCCAAGGTCACAGTGCCAGTACATGGTGAAGCACACGTAAGCCACCAGCTAGAGTGTTTTCAGAGACCTCATTTTACTCTAACTTCCTAAAACTCCATTGTCATGATTGCTCTCGCTTCCAGTTCACTCTCTAGCCTTCGGCCAGTTTTTCTCCTAAAATATAGTCGGAACAAGTCATTCCCCTTCTGAGAGATCCCTAGTGGATCCTTAATGACTACCTGCCAGAGCCTAAACTCAGTTATTTGCCATAGCCAAAAGCACGGACTCTGGAGTCCGCTGAGTCTCAGTTAAAGGCGTGACTCTCCTTGTCAAAGGGGTCTTTGGGAAACAAGTCTGTCCCGGTTCAGTTTCCTCAATGGTAAAAAATGGCATTAAAAACACCAACCTCAGATGGGTTCACTAGAAGCCCAGACCCTAGCGTGACACAATATACCTTTGTAACAAACCTGCATGTGTACCCCCAGAATCTACAGTTGAAATAAATATAACAAAAGCACCTACCTCACTCACATGTACAATGGGATACCATTCAGCTTCAAAAGACAAGGACATCCTGTCATTTGTGACAACATGGATGAACCTGGAGGTCATTATGTTAAGTAAAATAAGCCAGGCACAGGGGGACAAATACTGCGTGATCTCACTTATATGAGAAATCTAAAAAAGTCAAGCTCATAGAAACAGAGAGTAGAATGGTGGTTACTGGAGACTGGGGAGAGGGGAGGAAATGGGGAGATGATCAAAGGATACAACATTTCAATTACATAGAAGAAATAAATTCAAGAGACATATTGTACAACTGTAGTTAATAACTACGTATATACTTGAATATCACTGAGAGAGTACATTTTAAATGTTCTCACCACCAAAAAAGATAAGTATGCACATGTTAATTAGCTTGATTTAGCCATTCCACAGTGTATACATATTCCAAAACATCGTGTTGTACACCATAAATGTATACAATTTTTGTCAACTTAAAAAATAAGAATAAAAAGAAATCCTTCCCCCCTCAACTACCTACCTCACAGAGTTAGTAGCCAGACTTGCACGGGTGATACGTATAAAGTATTTAGCGGAGTACTCATTGAATTCATACTGTTGTTAGGTTGGACTCATGAAGCCTCCTTCATCTAGTTGCACCTTTCCAATTGCCCTCAATGTCTTTCCCACATTCTGGCTCCAAAAAACTGTTCCTGATTCCCTCAGATGGCGTGGAGCTTCCTGCATCTAGCTTGTAGCCCTACTGTTTCATTAAGTGACTGTGTTTTCAATCCACGAATTATCACAGTTGCCGCTTTTCCCAAGTCCATTTACTCCACCACCACCTCCCAAGCTAGGAATCTTGTTTTATTGTGTCTCCTATTAGCTATTATTAATGTGAGCTTGTTTAGAAAATGGAACACCCCATTTATCTCTGAATCCCTAACTGTACCTGGCACCATGCTTTGATGCTTTTCACAAAGTGGGAACGCAGAAAGTGCCAAATGGATTAATGAGTCGATGCGCACTTTAAAATGAACACAAGTAACTTACATTATGTTCCTTTGAAAAACATTTACTTCCGATGGATTGTCATTGAAAAAAAAAATCCTTGAGGATCAGAAACAGAACCTGGAAACTTTGGAATGTACATTTTTTTTCTTTGCTTCTTTAAATTGTAGACATATTTAAATCTCTACATATTTCAAATCTAAAAGAAATTATGCACAACCAGACTCTAAATCCATGTGGAAAAAGTCAGTGTTTCATATACATGAGTTCTGTATTTTTGATGGGTGTCACATGCCGAAGAATGTAGACTATGGTTAGAAATCAAGTGAGGTGTTTTGTTTGTTTGTTCATTTGTTTTTCTGATTGCCTAGCTAGGATTTTGCCTTATTAGGATTAGAGACTGCTTTCTTATTAAATGATGCAGATCTCATTGAAATAAATACCTTTCTGAAAATGATGCTTTTCTGATTTTTGTGAAAGGTTGAAGCATTTTAGGGTAACTTGGAACGTTATGAGATCTAGTTTCCGGAGATGTGAGTAAAATTAACTCCCTGTTGTGAAGATTTTCAAATGAAAAAAATATTACAGAAAACGTTTAGGGGAGGCTATGCGTGTGTGAGGAGGTGTGTGGTAAATCTCTGTACCTTTCTCTTCATTTTGCTGTGAACCCAAAACTACTCTTAAAAAAGGAAAATTTTATAAATACAGTTTAGGGGAGTGCCTAGAACTTAGCAAACACTCTGTAACTTAATGCTCACTGAATGCTAGGATCTGCTTCTATTGGATCTGGGCCCAAGACATGAGGCTTTACTGATTAAAAGTTATGAACATTTATCAGAATTATATGCAAGCATTTTGTGAAGCGTCAGATATGCAGTATTTCATTTAATCCTTACAGGGATCCAATAGCACAGGTATTCCAGCCACTTGCTAGAAGAACATCCTGAGGTTCGAAGGGGTCTATAAATGCCCCAGTGTCAAACTCAGAGAAAAATCAGAAACCGAGCTTTGTTTGCTGTAAGTTTTGAGTGCTTACCACTATATGTTATTGTCCCTCATGACAAGACCGGAGATGCAAATATTTTTATCTCAAAACTGCCTATGTGCCCTGTGGCTTCATCCACAATGTTTTTTTCTTACCTGAAATCACGCTATAAAGAAAATACTACCCAAAACACATGTGGACGAGGTCCCATATTAGATACATAACTTTTGATGGTTTCCTGAGGTGGCCCCTGAACATTTCACAAACCTTTCATGATCTCACTCTAGTTTTATGACTTTCCTTTCTCCCACACGGAGATGCTGAGTGCTGTATTGACCTTTCTGCCTTGCTGTTTTCCCTTCATTTCCTTCATTGTCTGTTTTTCTGGAGCATTGTACCAAATGGCTTGGTTGCTCTTTGCTGAACATGAAGGATTGACTATCAGGAATTTTCTTTTATCTTCTGAAATCCATTGGCTTTTTAAAGTTAGATATCCCTTTCTGACTAGATGGATTTTATGTTTTGTTTAATTTTTTCCTTCTCGTGGGTAGGAACGTGTCACACTGAGAGGCACACAGTACATCTATCTTGGTATTGACAGCGTTGAAACATACGTGCAATTTTGAGGCATCTTTGTTCTTAAGCTTGTTGATTTTCTTCTTGTGAGGATGCATACAAACCGGGTCATCTGTTGCAGTTACAAAGAAAGAACATTTTTAAAACAAGAAGGTCTAACCTCTTCCTTGTGCAAACAGGAGACTGAGGCCCAGAGAGAGTTAAATAACCTAATCAAGACCAAATGGCTGGTAATTAGCAGACATGAGACTAAACTCATGCCCCTTTTAGTGATTAATTTAGAAAAATATATTTTTAAGACTTTTTTCAGAATAGTAACTTAGGGAGCATTTTTAGATGTAAAGAATGTAGCAAATGCATCTTTGAAAAGTAGCATAATAGACATGAAAAATAATGGTATTAGTGAAGGCACTTCACATATTTTATGTGGGGTTGTCTCCCATACTTGGGGGCCAACCCCACTGACAGTGATTCTGTTGGGATATGATGCTTGCAGTTCTTATTCTTAAAGTTAACAGCACCAAGGTTGCTCTGATAGTTTTTCTATTTCCTTGACATTACTTTCTTGAGATGATGAGACCAGCTTGAATTTTCAGTGTAGTTGTGAGACCTTTCTCAGGCTGAAATGAATTCTGATAAGCTGATTATCTCTCTGAAGAAAATATGATGTCCACATTTCATAGCTTAGTGCCGATCACTTCAGTGCCATTTTCATTTTGAGACATCATCCCGGGTCGGAATTAAATAAGATAATAAGGTGCTCTGGAGTCCAATACTTATTAAATAGAATTTTTTAAAAAATCGAGACCTACAGAGTGGAGGATGGGTTTTCTTTATGGTGTGTTTTCTTTCTCCATGTTGAAGTAGGTGGCAGCTAGCTCGTTTCTTTTTCTTTAGAGAGCAATGAGTTATGAAGCTCAAAAATAAAGTGTTCTCAGTGGTGTAAATAAAGCAGTAATCTGAGTAAATAGATCACACTGTGTACTGAAGGTTTGCTTTTTGCGTTATTTTGTCTCTTTCTTTTCCTTCTCTACTGCGGTCCAGTTTATGCCGCTGTGTATTGTTGACACATTCATCTTGGTAATAGAAATGGAAAACTACTTTTCATTGAGAAATAGATTCAAAGGAAAAGATGATTAATGGGCTGGGCGCAGTGGCTCATGCCTGTAATCCCAGCACTTTGGGAGGCCAAGGCGGGTGGATCATGAGGTCACGAGTTCGAGACCAGTCTGGCCAACATGGTGAAACCCTGTCTTTTTTTTCTTTTTTTCTTTTTTTTAGATGAAGTCCCACTCTGTCGCCCAGGCTGGAGTGCAGTGGCGCGATCTCAGTTCACTGCAACCTCCGCCTCCCGGGTTCAAGCTATTCTGCCTCAGCCTCCTGAGTAGCTGGGATTACAGGCGCACACTACCACGCCCAGCTACTTTTTGTATATTTGGTAGAGATGGGGGTTTCACCATGTTGGTCAGGCTGGTCTCAAACTCCTGACCTCGTGATCCACCCGCCTCGTCCTCCCAAAGTGCTGGGATTACAGGCATGAGCCACCACACCCGGCCCAAACCCTATCTTTACTAAAATACAAAAATTACCCAGACGTGGTGGCAGGTGCCTGTAGTCCCAGCTACTCAGGAGGCTGAGGAAGGAGAATCGCTTGAACCCAGGAGGTGGAGATTGCAGTGAGCCGAGATCGTGCCATCGCACTCTAGCCTGGGAAATAGAGTGAGACTCTGTCTCAAAAAAAAAAAAAAAAAAAAAAAAAAAGAATGAAAAGAAAAAGATGATTAATGAACAAAAGTTCCATGAATTCCCAATGATGTGTTTTTTTATCCTGGCTCTATAAAGCTGGCTGCATCGCACCCTCTTGTGAGCTCCCAGATTACTGTATCCCTCCTCCATCCCACCTCCTTGGAACTGGTGGATTTAGATCCCAAACTACCTGGTGTTGCTAACAGAGGAGGAGAGCACTTGGAATCTGGAGAACTCTCCTCCCTACAGAGCTGTATGCCTGAGGAGGGGAGATTCAGGGCTGGGAATGATGTACTCAGAGAAGAGATGCTCCTTAGAATTTCTATGTCGGTGACCAGCATGGTGGTGCTTGCCTGTGATGCCAGCACTTTGGGAGGCCACAGCAGGTGATCACTTGATGCCGGGAGTTCGAGACCAGCCTGGCCAACATGGTGAAACCCTGTCTCTCTACCAAAAATACAAAAACTAGCCGGGCATGGTAGTGCACACCTGTGGTGTCAGCTACTGAGGATGCTGAGGCAGGAGAAGGGAGGTGGAAGTTTCAGTGAGCCCAGATCATGCCACTGACTATACTCCAGCCTGGGTGACAGAGTGAGACTCTGTCTCAGTCAATCAATCCATCCATCCATACATACATCCATCCATACATACATACATACATACATACAGAAAGAAACTGCTGTATCTGAGAGACATTGCTTTGTAAAATTGTTGTACCATTTCTCTCTCCAATGACAACAATCAACAGAACTAGTGAGATGATGGATAATAGCAAAAGTGAATCGGTTGGGAATGGGTGATGCACAGTGGGGCAGATTCCTGTGAGTGTGAGAGCTGATCACAGTCCCATGGCACATCTGAGCTCTTTTCTTGTAAAAGCACATCAGTGTCCTTGTCAGGTTATCCCAAATCCTTCCTTGTGTAGTCATAAGCATGTGATGTCTACTTGGGATGGAAGCATTCTCATTGAGAGCAAATATAGCATAACTGCCATTCAGACCACAGTTCAAGGTGTGGCTTCTCAGTGAGAACATGTACCATTACTTACCTTCTCTGGGTATCATACTTCACCTGTGAATTGGAGATAATGCTGCCCAGGGCATAGGGATGTCGGTGCAATGCTGCATGCAACTTGTTTATCACACTGCATGACACAGAGTAAACATTAGATGCTCCTCCTCCTCCTTCTTCTTCCTGTTGATTTTTATTATTTTCTTGCTATTGGGATTGTCTTTATTTATGCACACTCACATCCATATGTCCCTGTCATTCCCAGATAGATATTTACTGAGTTCCTGTAAGTCACAATAATTTCCATCACTTTTACTTGTCTCTCAAGGCCCTCTTCAGTTTGGGAGGACTTCAATATGACTCAAGTAGGTACAGCTTTCAAACACATACTCTAGTCATACTCTCAGCCTTTTTTTTTTTTTTTCCTATATTACCTCATTTGATCATTGTGAGAATACTGTAAAATAGTACTTTTTATTTCTACCTCTTGCATTAGATAATTGAGGCCAGAGATGGACAGTAACCCACCCAAGGTCACGCAACTCGCAAATGCTGGAGCTGCCAGTTGCACCTAAGTGGGTATGACTTCCAAGTTCAAAGCTCTGTCTTCATGTATACACTTGCCTCTGAATATCATGGTCTGTCCTGTAACTGACCCCTTTGGAGTTGGACATGAGGTAGATAGGAAGTTGAGCTTAAAGAAGGAGCTGTCAGTGCAGGGTGGTCCATGAAAGCCCCTGGGGCTCAGATGGCAGAGAAACATGTGGTTTCTTTCTAGAACTATTCACTCCTTCGCTGAACCCATGTTTAAAGAGCATTGGTTTTGCTCTAGGTACTGTGTTGAGTGCAGAGTATTTGGTGGGGTGCAAAACGCTCCATGTCTGAGTCCTAAGGGAGCATTCATCCTAGTGGGACAGACAAGTACTAATCAAATGCTTATGTTTTGCTGCATAGTTATAACTGAGATAAATGCAGTGACAAGGGAACCTGTCCTAGATTTGCTGCAGGAACTGATCAGAGGAGACTTTGCTAAGGAAGCAGTATTTGAGCTGAGAGTTGAATTATGGATGGAAACCACACACGGGATCTCCTTTCCCTTCAAGCCCTGCTCCTGGAGCCTGGCAAGTTGCAAGAGACACTGAGGCCTCTCAGTTTTCGCCCATGCATTGAGAGGTTTGGAACTTTCTGCGTTAGATTTTTGCAGAGATTAGCCCTCCTTTTATGTCAGAGTCATTTTTATGTAAGAAGTCTAGTGATTTCTTCATGGATGAAATCCTCTGGCCTTCTTAATAGCAAGTGTGTGCCAGGCCAGCTCCAGAACTGATGGATCTGGGTAAACTCAGTTCACGGGAACTGGAGTATTTGCTTAGAAGGCTCATTCTTCTTGGTCAGAAGAACTCACTGGCCATTTCTACTGTGGTGGGAAGGAGCATTTTTATCTCCCAAACAATTTTGGGCAATACCCGTAATCAGCCAGCAGTTGCCATCCATTTCTGCCTGTCTTTTATCATTCAACCTAAAAGAATCTGTCTGCAGGAATTGAAAGTCATCGTTTTCTCTGATATACTGTGCCTTGCACTCAGCACCTCTAAGGAAATGTCACAGGTCACCAGAAATCCGCCCATTTAAGTGGTGGAAACGTGGAATTCTCTAGGTTCATGGTGGGATTGGTAAAGGAAGATATTTCAGAGAAGCTGCTTTGTGAACTTGGTGCTTATACCTTCTCTCCTTTTGCTAGACATGAACCCAAAGGCGCCACCCAAAAAGTCAAACTAGACAACATCTCTATTTTTAAAAAAGGAGAGGCAGACTAAATATTACATCAGCATAAGGACTTTAGAGTCACACAGAACTGGATTTCCATTCTGGCTTTGCTGTTGACTAGTGGTAAAACCTGCAGCAAGTTCTTTCACATTCTTAAGTGCCTACCAGGTCATCCTCAAAAGAGAAATAGTGGTGGTTGTACTTAGAGGGGCTTCTGCAAGTAAAGTGCCTAGTACATGGTAAATACTTGGTGTTGGATAATAATCATCATTATAGCTGTTAATATTGTCCAAGACTAAACGGATAAGAAATAGTTTCTTATTTATACTAAATTATTTATTTTTAATTGATCTAAATACATATACAAATGTCATATAACATTTAATATATTAAGTCATTATACAATATCGTTTAATAATATATAATATATAAAATGATATCACAATCTAAGTAATACATAATGAGTTTTAACTATATATTTTTATAAATGATAATATTTATGTGTATCTTTAGATTATGTATTTATAAATTATAATCATTTATGTTATATATTTCTCTATTTCAGTAATTATTTCTATATCTTATACATGATGATTGTGTTATTTATATGTTTATTTGGATTGTTATTTACATATTTATGTCGAATATAATTATATTATTTATATATTTATTTGAATTATTATATGTTTTTATAAATGATAATTTATATTTATATATTTATTTGGATTGTTATTTATTTATTTTTATACATTGTAACCATTCATACATTAATTTAGGTTATTTGCATATTTTTATAAATTATCATCATTTATATATTTATTTAGGTTATTTACATATTTTTATAAATGGTAGTCATATTTATATAAGTTTATTTGGATTGTTATTTACATATTTTATAATCGTTTATTCATTTATATATTTATTTAGGTTGTTATTTACCTATTTTTATAAATGATAATTTATATTATTTACATAGTTATATGGAATGTTATTTACATATTTTTATAAATTATAATCATTTACATTGTATATTTATCTATTTGGATTGCTATTTGCACATCCTATACATTATCATCTATGTTATTTCTATATTTATTTATTTGGATTGTGATTATTATTTGCTTATTCCTAATGTAGATCCTTGTGGCTCTGTGTGTGAATCCATGTTCTTGAGCTTGCAAGCCACATGTTGGATCATCTGTTCTGCTTCGCTTTTGTGGCATGAAAGCAATCTTAGATAACACTTACATAAATGAATGCACATGACTGCATCCCAGAGAAACTTTTTTTTTTTTTTTTGAGGTGGAGTCTCGCTCAGTTGCCCAGGCTGGAGTGCAGTGGCACCATCTCGGCTCACTGCAAGCTCCGTCTCCCAGGTTCAGGCCATTCTCCTGCCTCAGCCTCCCGAGTAGCTGGGACTACAGGCGCCCACCACCACGCCCGGCTAAATTTTTTTGTATTTTTAGTAGAGACGGGTTTTCACCATGGTAGCCCGGATGGTCTCAATCTCCTGACCTCGTGATCCGCCCATCTCGGCCTCCCAAAGTGCTGGGATTACAGGCTTGAGCCACCGCGCCTGGCCGAGAAACATTTTGTTTAATAAAAATACTGGCTGTGTGTTGACTTGACTCATGGACTGTAGTTTGCTGACTGACAGGGTTGCCTGCACCTGAACATCCTGCTCCTGTGGCTCTGAGTAGGTCTTACCTGGATGACTTAGTCACTGAAATGTATGTCATAAGTAACAGAAGCCTCTTGGAGCGAGGCTGAGCTGGAGAGACAGTTTCTTGGGGAAATGCATTGGTGTTGCATTTGGTATGCATTGGATGCATAAATTGCATCCCCTATTTATGCAAAGAGCAGGATATTCGACCAGGTATCAGGAGTTGTGGAAGAAGAGATGCAAATGCTGTGTGGAATAGCAGGTGCGTTCTTAGAAAAACAGATATGGGGGATGTAGAGGAACACCAAAAGTATTTCCCCACTATCACTCCTAAAACAACTGTACTCGATAGCTGTCTTCCTGTGCCACTTTTTAAACTCTACCGCATATTTCAAGTGCCTAGTCCGAGCCCGGCCAGAGGCACATCTCTCTGCTTATACAGGAATACCTTGATGATGTTTCCCAGCTGAAAAGACCTACCTCTCTCCTCTCACCGTATACCCAGGAAGTTTTAATTTTATAGAGATTGAAATAATCAGGTCTCCCGTGTATATTGCCTTTCAAACCATTGCGTTCACCTGTTTTGAATTCAATGGCCCGTCTTATGTACTCGGTGGAGAAATAATATAAATATACCTTGAAATTTCCCTGGAGTTCAGCTTCCCTTTTCATACTGGGTCTAGCTAAAGTTTGGAGCCAACTAAAAAGAGCCTCGTTGCCTTACACACACCCTGTTATCTCTGGCGGGTTCAAATGCAATTTCTCTGAGAAGGCTGTGGTACCTCTTCTCTCTCTGGCCTTGAATCTGAGAGACTGAGGATTTCTTTGGAGTACACACAGTTGCATCCTTTTGACAGACAGTGCAAATTAAAAGATCCGGCGCAGCCCAGGAACCAGGGACCCAAACTTGCCCCTTGGGTTTTCATTTACAGTTAGGCACTGCAGACACAATTATTGCTGACAGGGAAGCGGAGCTGGTGGCAGAGTGCGCCTGACAGGAGGCTCATGCCAGCCCATAATTGGGAGGATTATTTTTAATCAGAACATACCCTACAGCCCAAACATTAGAAATCTCCTGTAAGGCCAAGACAGGAAATTAAACACACCAACAATAAGGCTCAAAGGGAGGCGGTGTGTGGGGTGTAATATTGTTAGTCTCTCGGAGGTCCCTGGAGCTTCGGGGAGAAGTTTGCTACCCTACAGAGGCAGGCTGGGAGGAACCCTTCCATGAAGCAGACACAGAGACTATACCTAAGCCCTTGTTGAATGGGCAAATGCAGCCAAATTAAAAGGAGCAGAAAGACTAATTGCATTTAAGTTCAATGTTTAATGCACTTGTTTATTTGCAAATGCAATGATGCTTACTGACTTTAGTATTATTATTGTTATTTTGAGACAGAGTCTCGCTGTGTCGCCCAGGCTGGAGTGCAGTGGCACGATCTCAGCTCACTGCAACCTCTGCCTCCTGGGTTCAAGTGATTCTCCTGCCTCAGCCTCCCAAGGAGCTGGGAATATAGGCGCCTGCCACCACGCGCCTATATTTTTTGTATTTTTGTATTTTTTTTTTAATTTTTGTATTTTTAGTAGAGACAGGGTTTCACCATATTGGCCAGGCTGGTCTAGAACTCCTGTCCTTGTGATCCGCCCTCCTCAGCCTCCGAAAGTGCTGGGATTACAGGCGTGAGCCACCACACCCAGCCGCTTATTGACTTTAAACAGCGTAAGCCATATATAAACCTTGGGATAGCAGCTACAATTGTATGTGATCAGTGAGAGAAGAGCCTCATTTGTTCCTTATTTTTAGGACTCTTCAGTGAGCACTTACTATGTGGCAGGTGCCGTGATGGCTTATGACACTAGGCTATGCTGAAAGTCATCTGGATGATCTTATCACCTTGGCAAAATTTTGCAAAGCACAATAAGACTTTGTTTATTGAAAGAACTGTTGTTGAAGAAGTAGGCATAGCTCTTGGCTCTTTGGCTTGAGAAATATTTATTTGGTAGTAGTGCCAGGTAATTTAGTTGTAGTGTCCTCACGTCAACCCTCTGAGGTGGGCATTATTATATCCATTCTATGGATAAGAAAACTGAAGCTCCAAGTGGTCAAGCAGCTTGCCTAGAACTAATGAGAGAACTGATTTTGAAACCAAATCTCTGTCCAAAACCTGTAGGATGTCAAATCACTTGTCAAACTGTACTGTCACTCATGAATATGACGAGGCACAGCCTGATGCTTTGAGGTGCTGCCACTCCAATAGAGAAGACAGATGTAGAGACAGACGTCTATGAATGATGAGTCTATAGAGATACTAACTGGATTCTAAGAGTGGGGGAGAGGGCATGATTCATTGTGCTTGGGAAGTCAGCGAGGACTCCCTGAAGCTGTGAAGAACAGGTGCACATTTACCAGTCGTTTAAAAAAACGGAACAGAATCCCAGATAGAGGAAACAGGTAGTGCCTAGGCACAGTCATGTCAGAGATGCTAGGACATTTCATTTTAGTTTAGAACTATTGGCTTGGCTGGGTGTGGTGTCTCACACCTGTAATCCGCGCCCTTTGGGAGGCTGAGATGGGCAAATCACGAGGTCAGGAGTTCGAGACCACGCTGGCCAACATGGTGAAACCCTGTCTCTACTAAAAATACAAAAAATTAGCTGGGCATGGTAGCGGGCACTGTAATCCCAGCTACTCGGGAGGCTGAGGCAGGAGAATGGCATCAACCTGGGAGGCAGAGGTTGCAGTGAGCCGAGATCATGCCACTACATTCCAGCCTGGGTGACAGTGCGAGACTCTGTCTCAAAAAAAAAAAAAAAGAACTATTGGCTTTGGGGTTTTGTTCTTGTTCAGCTCACTCAACAAATATAAAGGGAGAAAAAGAATCTCTCTTTGGGGATGCTCGTCACAGAGGCCAAGCATCTGATGTGGGGATGGGATGGGAAGCAAAAGGAGATGATGTTGGAGAATCCGCTCCTGAAGTCAAAGGATATTCCATGCTGTCCTCACTGTGTGAAATGCCTACATCTGATGGTAGGGAGAGGTGGTGCTTTGACCCAAGGCTGTCCTTAGAAAAGGAACCACAGGTTTATAGTAACATTACGTATTGCTTCTGAGGCTGGAGCTCAGGGTACAGTGATCCTGCAGTGAATCCAGGGACGCATGAATCTTCTGCATGGCAGACTGAGGCCAGTCAGATACCCTGACTGCAGTAATGGTTACTGCTACGTAGCTTCCTGTTATGTGGCTGGGAGTCACTGGATTCCCATGGGGAGGGCCTCTACCTCCAATCTCAGGAGCCTTCAGTGCACTTCCTGTCCTGGTTCACTTCTCCCATCCTAGGTGTGATGGGCATTAACCTCTCTACCACCAGGAATCACGTATCATAATCCCTGAGAGGTACCAGGTAACCCTGGGCAGTTTGCTGGTTCAGCTTCAGGATCCTTTAAAGGACAGTTAAATGCCAGACACCTGAATGAGGTCAGGGGCTGCTGTGAGGCTTGGACAGCATGTATGCAATCACAGTCCCTGATGTGATCAAGATACAGTTTGCTTCTCTGCCTGCAGGGTGGGTACAAAATCCCAACTTAGGTGAGGCACCACCCTCTGAAATGGTCTTATACATAATTGCATTGTTTGCAAACAACAGAAACCCATTCACGTTCACTCAATAAATGGGCATGTTTCTTACATGGCACAGGAGCACAGAAGGAAGTTTCAGCACTAAAAGTCAGGCGGCATGCCCAGTCCCAGGAGGGACCAGCATTTCTGAACTGCTATGTAATCAGGAAACAAGGCAACCCTTACCCTCCTGCCCCAAAACCCTCCTCCATGGCCCTTCTACTCTCTTCTTCTTCTCTCTCCTCATTGCAACTTTTCCTTTTTTCTGCACACATGGCAGAGAACAGTGACCCCACAGTTACTGGTGAAACTTAAGTGTGCCTTGCAAATTCCTAGGAGAAAATTGAACCTAGATAGGGTGAGGTTTCATCTCTTCTCAACATAGCACTTACTAATGGAGCCAGGATCATGCACTTCAGACCCAATTTCTGGCACTATGCTAGACAGAGATGGGGGAGGGAAATGACTTTTGGGGAGGCTGAGTGTTTCTAAAATTAGCCATAGGATAACTAAGCCGATAGTTCCTTCGTTCCTTCCTTCCTCCCTCCCTGTTTCTCTACCTTCCATCTTTTCTTCCTTGGGTAAATATTTATTGAATGTCTGCCATATCCATGGCATTGTGATCAGAGTTAAAATGGTGAGCAAAACCCACACAGCTCCCACCCTCATGGAGCTAACTAACATGCTGGTGAGATGGGCAAACTTTCATCAAATAACTTTTTAAAATAATTTTTAATTGGATGCAAAACGAGAGCTGGGATATGGGCTATGAAGAAAGGATGGTGGGCTCTTAAAGCCATGCGGTCGGAGGGTTCCATCAGGAAGCAGCAATGCATTGGGGTTAATTAGGTGCTAAGAGTATCCCCAGTCAAAGGCATAGCATGCAAGGCGTCCCTGTGGCAGGTGGGGAGTGAACGGGAAAGTAAATGGGTCCAGAATGGGAAAGTCCATGGCGCTGGTACCCAGAACTGGGGGGGAAGTGTGACCTTCTCACTAATAAATAAATAAGGCTGGAGCTGTGTCCAGGAGCAAATCATTAAGGATGTCAGGGGTAAGGTAGGTTTGGAATGAAATGGGAAGCCAGTAGTGTAGGATTTAAATGATTAAGTAACACGGTCACATTTACGTTTTTTAAGGATCACACTGCTAGCCCTGCATGGTGTGCAAGCCTGGAGGCAGGAGGAGATGGCATTGCAGTCATCGCCTGGGGAAGTCTATGAAGCAGTTGATGGCAGAGTCTATGGAAACAGAAATGCTGCAGTAGCCAGCCCTGTTCAGAGAGTCAGAGTTAGAAACTTAAACTACATTCTAGCTGTCCAAGGGTCATCAACACCAGTGTTTTGGAAGTAATCGGTTTGCTATTTTGTGCATCCATTTGGATGGAGTGCAGAGGTGAAGGTAGCTAATGCATGAACTGAGCATTCACCTTCATTCTGCCTGACTTTGTTCCAATGTCCTCTGAGTTTCCTTCACTCGCAGCTCTTTAGCTCTCATGTAGTCTTGGTACAATGAAAATTCTGCCCAATTCCACTGGGAGCCGAGATTCTCCCTGGTCGCAAATGGCTTTTCATGTAGTTTGCAAGAGTAATTGCAAACTCTGAACAATCTTAGTTAAAAAGAAAAAAATAACACTATCACTCCTCTGGAACTCTGGAGAGCGTATTAGGGTTTTCTTGCTGTCTGGGGCCATTGTTAATGATCATTTCTGTTCTCACTTTATAACAATGGTTCTCAGCCTCTGTTTTTATAAAATAATCCCCCTAAAGGACTTGACAGATTCTTATTAGTGGAAAGGAGGGGGCTATGAAATTCATTTCAACTGCAGGCTGGATTAAAAACAGATGTAAAGGTGTGGGTTTGGACTCACATGGACATGAAATTAAATGTTATTATCTGGGTACCAAGTACGGTAGCACCAGAGAAGGCCCTGTTGCTCAGAGAAACCTCTTTCTGGAATGAAGGTCAATGTCCTTTCTTGGTGCTGTAACCCTCTGGGGCAAGGAGGAATCACTTCTTAGGCTACCCAATGTAGTGAGCAGTATGTAAGGGGCCTTGTCCCAGACTACAAAGTTACAGTGTTGAATTAAACATTGCCCTTGCCTTCCAGAAACTCACAGCCTGGGTAGGGCAAGTCCACAAAAAGTTACAAGGATGTATAATTCTGCTTCTAATAGAAGAATATGTGAATGGCCATAGGGACCTCCCCTAAAATTCAGGCCCACTGGAAGGGTCAATGAAAGCTACAGAGAACACACTTGGGTAGACGTTCAAGTCTCAAGACTCAAGACCTTCCATGAGTTCAAACGGGGCTGGGTGAAGGGCAGTTTAGGATGAGAGAAGGTTGTAATCAAAGGGCTAAAGGAATACTAGTGCATTGTGTCTTAAGTATTTGGTTTAGCTGGATCTTAGAATGTAAGGATGTGTTCGGAGATGAAGGAAGTCACAGGAAAGAGGGGGTAGGAGCTGAAAAGGTTGAACCTGACCATGGTAGGTATCATTTTTAATAAATGAGAGGATGCATGCAAATTTCGATATGAAGTTTGGGATGTACTATGGATTCAATGAAACTACAACTACTATAATTATTAGGACTCAGATAATCCTGCAGTGGAGGCATACTGTGAATTTGTAGATGAGAACCATGTATTTTGACTATTTTTATTCTAACTGTTCTAACCATTCTTCCCAAATCATGTTCTTCCACTTCTCACCTTTACGATGTCAGCTCCATTGCCACTTCCTTGATGGAGCCTTCCCCAGTGTCCCCGATGAAGATCTTCCCCACTGGACTGTAGGCACCAGGGCGACACTACCAGACGTTTAAAAGGCTTAATAGACAATAAACTTTTAAAAAGCACGGACTTTGTGCCAGGCACAATGCTAAGTGTTTTACAAATATTAACTTTTAATATTCCCCTGAATTCCTTGAGGCAGATACTGTTTATTCCATTTTAATGATGAAGAAACCGAGACAAAGAAAGGTTGAGTGACTTGACCATGGTCACAAAGCTAGAAGGTAGTGAAGCCAAGGATGATTGGAAAGACAGATGGATGGGTAGGTGGGTGGATGGATGGATAGATAGATGGGGGCCAGATGGATAGATAGATGTGTGGGTGGGTGGGAGGATTGATGGATGAATGGGTAGGTGGGTGGGTGGATGGATGGACGGATGGATCGATGGGTCTCTGGATGGATAGGTGGGTGGATGGGTGGGTAGATGGATGGATGGGTGAATGGTTGGGTGGATGGGTAGGTGGATAGGTGGGTGGGTGGATGGATGGATGGATGGATGGATGGATGGATGGATACATGGATGGATGGATGGATGGATCGATGGGTCTCTGGATGGATAGGTGGGTGGATGGGTGGGTAGATGGATGGATGGGTGAATGGGTAGATGGGTGGATGGGTGAATGGTTGGGTGGATGGGTAGGTGGATAGGTGGGTGGATGGATGGATGGATGGATGGATGGATGGATGGATGGATGGATACATGGATGGATGGATGGATGGATAGATAGATGTGTGGATGAATGAGTGCATCATTGCCATTTGTTGACACTAGCCCATGAGATTGGTCATTTTTATTAGTTGAAAGAAACTGAAGACATCAAAATGCAGAGCAAAAGGCTGTTGAAGGGCGAATACTATCACCACCATTTCAGCCACTTAATAGTTGTATCTATTCTTGGGTCTCTCTGCAGATCCCCCCTCTTTCCAGTATTTTGAAGTCACTTGAGGTTCTTAGGTATTGTAATTTATCAACACGAGGGGACTCACCAGATGTGAAGACTACACACACACATGTGTATCCATATACATACACATATGTAATCTTCATTTATAAGTATGTATACATACAGATATGTATATCAGTATATCTCTATATCTAGATATACCTATCACATTAGGGAAGGTGGTATATTGTCTAAACATATCTGCAAATAATGTTTTAAATTTACCTCTAAATCTTGTGGATTGTATTGAGTCTTGGTGTAAATTATATTGCTACTTTACAAGAGTAATTCAGTGAGCAGTGGATCAGGATTCTAGAACCCTACAAAGCAGTCCCATCTCTGCCATTTAAGTTTCTCCCCAGAGAGGAAACAAGTCAGTATCCCAACCCCCTTGGGTATAGGATGCCATAAACGTCTTTCAGATCTACCAGAAATCTTGGTTTTTCTGATAGGAGATGACCTGTCTTTGAACTCACTGAACTATAGGAGATTATAATGGCCATTTGCAGTTCAGGTAATATTTGGTTTATTTAAATATCAATGAACATGAATCTTACTCCCTCTGATTGGGTGATGATAGCCATATTTATGGAATTTATTACTGCTGGGATACCTTATATCATACTACTACTCATTGCAAAATTAAATCATTTCTGTATTTGAACTTTAAGTATCACCTGAATCAGCATTATAGACCTGCAGTTCTAGAGTTGAAAGGAAATTTAGAATTCATTTCATACAAGCTAATTCCCTGGAAGAAAATCCACAATGATATATCTGAAATGTCAACCTCCAGTCTTCCCTTGAACACTTCCTGTGACAGGAACTCATGGTGTAAGAGAAGAATACAGTAGAGTGCTTCCAAGCTTGGTGTCCACTTGCCCGAGTTCAAATTTAGGGTTCACGATGTACATGAACGTCTTGTGAACTGTGGGAGCTGTCTGGGCCTCAGTTTCCTCTTATGAAATAGAGAAGATAATAACACCTTCTTTACTGGAATCCGAGAGGATGTAATGAAAATAGATTGAAGAACTGAATCATTTTCATCCTCATCATCACCATTATTGGTGTTAAATTCACAGTATAGTCAGAACCTATTTTGGAGGTTGGTCTATACTACTATGACAAAAAAAGTGCGGACAGAATTAAAGAATACATTTCTTGATACTAAAGTCGTTCCCCCTTTTCTTCTTTAGGAAACTGGTCAAAGAACTCATGCAAGTGGAACTTACGACTTCCTTGATCGGACTCAGCATTCAGTAAGTGCAACCCATTTCGAACATTCATTCCATAAATATATCCATGTCTTTGATCCTGTTCTTTATGAAAAGCTCTTTTCTGCAGGTTTGAAGTTGTTACAAAAACTTTGCTGCCTGCCTATGTCTTTCTCTTCTGCCCTATTGTACCAGAGATGAGAAGAGGGCCTGCAAGGTAGAACCACCCTCCTTTAGCCCTCCCTCCCCAGTGAACCTGGGAAATGTGTGAGGTTATCAGTGGGTTAACTGTGCCTTTATTAGCTGGGGATTAAAATAAAATGTGTTTGTGGTTTCTTTTTTCCCCCCTAAGGTTTTCTCATCAGGAGACATTCTGGCCCCCTTCTGAGTCACATGACCCTGTAAAGTGGAAAGAAATGCCAGCAAACACAGATTAGTTACTGAGAGCATGTATTTCTTGAGGCGTTTAAGAACAATTCATTTGCTCTTTTTGAGCTGGAATACGTGACTATGATAGAAAAATTACTGCAAAAAAAATTGTGTACTTTAAGATGCTGGAGTACATTTTAGAAATTTCATTTGTTTTCAGCAAGTAAGCACTTTTCCGCTTTCTGCCTTTCTCACTGCATGCAAGGACTTTATTTTTGGTGAAGCTAGCAGTATTTTGTTCAATTTTCTCAGCGCTCTTTTTTTATATATACATATATGCTCTAGCATTTGGAGTAGCACCTTCACAAAGTCTCTGATATCGGCCCTCCTCTGCAATAGTTTTATGGGTAAATACCTTGTTTTAGGAAGAAATCTGTAATAATTTAACAATAAATATCAAAATTTTAAAAGGCTAGCTGAAAGAAATATTTATTTTTCAAGATGTAGCTTCTTTCATAGGAATGCAGAATTTCTTAGCAGGTTCTACTTCTGAAAGTGCTGGAGTATAATTTGATACATCAAATATCAGCCCATGTCATAAAGGAGCAGGTAGAATTGGAGGCCATGGGACTCCAGGCCTGGAAGAGGCTGATCAAAGGGAATTCTTTTGCCCTCATTGGGGTTGCAGGACTCTTTCTATTGTCCTGGAATTTGCATATTCAAATGCAGAGAAGAAGGAGGCGGAGATAGAAAGAACTAAAAAGACTGTGTATTAGCTGTTAGCTACATCAGAATGACTTAGTGTAACCCTGATCAGCTAACACTCGTATCACACAGGAGATTAGACTCGCAGCTTTTGTTCCTAATAATAAAGGAAATTCCATCTCTAATTCCCTATATGCCACATCTCTCTTTTCATGCCTTTGAAGTTCAGGCTTCAGCATTTCTTGAAAACTGGGAGGTTTTGTAAGTAAAAAGGAGGGGGCTGTTTGGCATGAAGTCTGTTCAAATCTATTTAGTGTAAAGTTAAATTTGCTTGTTACTTGATCTTTTTCTGTTTCAAGCAGCGTCTTTCTCCTAGATGCCTTTGTTAGTGCTGGGGCAGGGAGGGGAGGGATGGAGGACAAAAGGTTTCAAGGATGGGTTTTCAGATCATACACGACCTTCTCATTCCTCTGTCTTCTGAACATGATTCAAATTGCTGCTTCTCTGAAAGAAATTCCTGTTCCAAACCTGCATTGGGATTGAAACTTCTAACCTAAGGGAGGCTGTGGTCCCTAAGATAATTAGTACAGGGATGTAAGGGAGCTCATGTTAATTTGTCTATGGATATGGTATTTCCGTATCTACAACTGCCATCTAAAGAGAGACATAAAAAAAGTATGAATCTACTGCTCTAAACCAGTGAGCGGATATAATTTTTTTTTGAAACAAACCATTTTAGAAAGGAAGAAATGGCAAGATGTCTCATTGGGGAGGTTTATGGGTACTGACTCCTCTCAGTGTATCTAGTAGATTTCCAAATTGTCCTTGGGATTGCAGCTTCTCTGGTGCAGCGAACCTCAAACCACTTCCGAGACCAAGCAGTCACTTCCCCTGGAACAAACACTGAGTTCTGGGATGTCACCTGGTTATCAGGAAGGCAAATGATTTGACATCTAAGCTGGGCACATGCTTGGGTTTTGTGTGCTCTTCACCCATAACACGTTGGATACATGCTGGTGGAGAAATTGCTCCAGTCTCTTGCAGGATTTTAGCGGGAGCAATGATTTAATAGTTGGAATTTGTTCATGGCTGACACTGGGCCTGGGCTGATGTCAGGAAGAATGCCATATTTTAGTCTGAATCAGGGTTTTGATGTCTCCATTGGCTTCAGAAAATTAATTTTCATTTCCTGCTTCCAAAATTTGGTTATTCTTGTTTAATTTTTTTCCAGAATGTTTCCTTTGCATCGGGACCCTTTGGAGTGCTGATTGTTCAATAGTATATCACCTCTGACGATACCCATAGCATTTACTGTAGTGCTAGTAGACCATCAGTACCTGCAGGATATAATGATAGTCAAACAGGTACAAGAATGGAAAGCTGAATAGGTAGATGAGTGCATCTTAACTCCTGGTGGAGTATTGTGTAAATGGGAGAAAGATAGCATTGACCTTAGACAAGAGACCAGTATGGGTCTTTCTGATAGTTGGTTTTTATTCCTTCAATATTCTTCTTCAAAGCTTTCACTTCTACTTTGACGGGTCTAGAAGAACAGATTGGCCAATGCACATGATGTAAGAGAGTGAGCTCCTAGGAAGCAGCATCTCTTTCTAGCTCTCCACATCCCTTTGTTGTTATCTGTGTGCTAAGAGGAAAGTCACAGAAAGCTTATAGTAGCAGGGTCGGTGGTGGAACTTAAGCCTCAGCATGATTTTCTACAACTTGAAAATTTAACTTCCAAGAGAAGACTTCCTCGATCTCTATTTTCCCGTCAGGTTAAAAATCCCACGGCATGCTGCATCACGTTTATCATTAATTAATTGTGCAAACTTTATTTTTTTCTTTTTCTTTGGTCTGGTGTTATCCGATACACCATTTCTGTGATTATAGGAATATTTTTTTTTCTCCAAGTCTTAATGAGGTATTATTGACAAGTAAGAATTGCATCTATTTCAAAAGCATAGTCATAATATAATGGGCTTTGGTGACTCAGAGGGGGAAGGTTGGGAGGAGGTTGAGGGTACAGAGAAGAAGAAGGAGGCGGAGATAGAAAGAACTAGAACGATGGTGTATTAGCTGTTAGTTACATCAGAATGACTTAGCGTAACCCTGATCAGCTAATGCTTGTGTCACACAGGAGATAAGACTTGCAGCTTTTGTTCCTCATAATAAAGGAAATTCCATCTCTAATTCCCTACATGCCACATCTACCTTTTCATGTCTTTGAAGCTCAGGCTTCAGCATTTCCTGAAAACTGGGAGGTTTTCTAAGTATTGGGTAGAGTGCGGAGTGTACACTGCTTGGGTTATGAGTTGCTTGGGTGGCGGTGAGCCAAAATCTCAGAAATCACCGCTAAAGAACTTATCCATGTAACCAAAAACCACCTGTACCCCAAAAGTATTGAAATAAAAATACAATTTAATTTTTAAAAATTGCATAGATTTAAGGTATATATGAGACATGTTAATGTACGTATCCCTTGTGAAATGATTGCTACAATCAAGCTACTTAACATACATATCACCTTACATAGTTAACCCTGCTAAGAGAAGAGATAAGGAATTCTTTATCTATGCTATTCAATATGGTAACCACCAGCCAGATGGAGCAATTGAACACTTGAAATGTGACTATTACACCTGAAAACTAACTGAAAACTAAGTGGTTTTTTAAAAAATGTTATTTAAAAACATCTGTTACTTTACTGTTGTTATTATAATTATTTATGGGACAGAGCCTCACTCTGTCACCTAGGCTGGAGTGCAGTGGCACGATCTCAGCTCACTACAACCTTTACCTGCCGGGTTCAAGCGATCCTCCTGCCTCAGCCTCCCAAGTAGCTGGGATTACTGGCACCCACCACCATGCCCAGCTCATTTTTGCATTTTTAGTAGAGACTGGGTTTCGCCATGTTGGCCAGGCTGGTCTCAAACTCCTGACCTTAGGTGGTACTCCCACCTCAGCCTCCCAAAGTGCTGAGATTACAGGCGTGAGCCATCATGTTATTTAAAGTAACATAAATGTGTTACTTTATTTTTAATTGACAAATAATAATTGCACATATTCATGGGGTACATAGTGATGTTTCTATACATATACTGTATAGTAATCAGGTCAGTGTAGTTAGCCTATCTATCATCTCAAATATTTATCATTTCTTTGTGTCAGGAGAGTTCATTAATTTAAGAACATGTGGCTTGTAACCTGCTACCTATTGTTGTATAGGATGGCTTTAGACTAGCAGCCTTATAAATACAGGGGCTAAGTCAGAATTGTCTGTCCTTGTACCTAGGCTGATACTTAGCTGTTATAGATCAATTAAGACTCTGATTGATAAATTGCTACTGTCTCAAGCCCCAAAGTGTCCTCTATTCCCTGCCGTTCCATATGTTCTGCTTCCTTGCATTTACCCTTGATCCAGAACTAAAGGTTTAATGGTCCCCTGGGACTGTGCTCAATGCCACAGCATTTGTCTATTCTAACTGGTTGGTGCCTAATGCATGCTGATTATTCAAATAGTGTATCACCTCTGATTATTTCCACGGCATCTACTGTAGTGCTGGCCCATAGCTGACCATCAGTACTTGTTGGGTATAATAATGGTCTAGCAAATAGAGGGATGGAAGGATGAAGAGATAGATAAATGCATCTCACCTTTCGATGGGGTATTGTGTAAGTGAGAGAAATGTAACATCAACATTAGATGAAAGACCAGTATGGGTCTTTCTGATGGCTGAATTTTATTTCCTCAGTGTTCGTCTTCAAAGCTTTCACTTCTACGTTGATAGGTCTAGAGTAACAGACTCCATATCTATCACTGAATCCTAAGCCATATGTAGCACAGATTGCTATACATCTTCACTTATTTCTTTCTGTCACTTAAGGCTC
This sequence comes from Rhinopithecus roxellana, assembly GCF_007565055.1. Lineage (NCBI taxonomy): Eukaryota > Metazoa > Chordata > Mammalia > Primates > Cercopithecidae > Rhinopithecus > Rhinopithecus roxellana. The sequence continues at coordinate 4,310,137 of NC_044568.1, read as the reverse complement.
CTAATGCATAACACTTGAAATCGGTCCACATCTCACTCACTCACCCATGGGTACCATTCTCTTCCCAGGAACCTCAGTCCCAAGCTTTAGTTACTGACATTGTCTTGTTTTTCATCCAGCACCAAGTGATAAGTGAGTGTTTTATCTGTATCTTCTAGGAGCCTTCTTTTCATTCCCTCTGTTGGCATATTGCTCCAGGGACTTCTTTTACATATCTGGAAATTCTTTTTAGGTAGTCTTCATACCTAAAGCCACCCTCCCCTGGATCCCAGCCAACAGATTGCAGGACTAATATTCTTGAAACATGAATATCGTCTAGTTGGTTGTTCAATAAGTTCGTCTTTGCCTAACGTTCTGTCTTCTCTCCATGAATCCCAAATACATTTTATTCCAACTGGTCAAGTTGATCTGTTGATATCTAAACATGTTCAGTTCTCAGCTCCAAGCACTTGCTACACTTGGTCTCACCAGCTGGGATATCCTTTTCTATTCTTTTAGTCTACACTTCTGTATAGATCTCTGTTAAGCCCTCCTGATAATGAATTTTTCTCTGTTTATTTCAGCTACTTGGTTGCCCTTGTAGGATAAAGAAAATCCTAAGCCAGTTTTCAAGCTAGAAAGTTGACCCTATGATTATATTTTAGAATCTGGGTTTCAGTGGAACAGGTGAGAGTGGAACAGAGTAAGGAGGTATCAAAAGAGAAACAGCAACGATTGCTTTCCAGGGAGATGCAGTTCTCTCACATGCAAAATTCAGCAGATGGGTTGGAAGTGGAAGAGGTTAAAAGGCACCAGTTGGAATACAAGAGGGAGAGAGAACGAGAGCAGGCATGACCTAGGGCATTACCTTAATTCAAGGCCAGGCACAGGGTGGGTTTCATGGCAGCTGCATTTAGAGTCCGTGGTCTGGAAGGACAAACTCATCTAGGTAATGCTCACTGACCATCCCATTTGCTTTAACACTTCCCTAGCCACCAACCACCCCCACACACTTGTTTCCACTTTCCCTATGAATATCTCTTACCTCTCCTAAGCTGCTGCATAGCAGAGCTCTTTTCCCAGCTTCCCTCTGCTAGGGGCAGGAACTCTGCAGATTTTTTTTTTGATTGAATGAGTAGCTGAGCCTGGGAGGAGGGAGAGAGAGGAGGAGAGAGAGAGAGAAAGAGAAGGCAGAGAGAGAGTGAGAGAGAAAGAGAGAAAGAGAGAGAAGGCAGAGAGATAAAAGAAGAAATAACAATTCCTTCTGCTTCTTTATTGTTAGGACAGAGGAGGATAATAAAGAATGGAAGTTACAAGGAAGGTGTGTATGGTAGTAGGATGGGTAAGGAAGAGGGAAGTGCGGGCAGCACCCCACTGTCAGCCTTGTTCTTCTCCATCATCTCACCCAGTTAAAATCTGCTGTGGTGCTCATGACGCTCCCTCATGACCAGTTTTACTGGGTGTGCACAGTCTGCCTTCCCCACTGGACTGGAGGAGTTCTGAGGGCATGGGATGTGTCAGTGTTAATTGCTTCTGTATCCTTAGCACTTGCAAAAGTGGCAAGCAGGTACATACTTTGAATGAGTTGTTCACTGAGTTGCATGAATTAGTGCTGTGAATGTTGATCACACTCTTTGTACTTTTAAATTATTCTTATGTTATCCATGACTGCTGGTGGCACCTCCCACCACACACTCACCCCCAATCTAGATCAGTCTTTGAAAGATGAAGGGAGCAATGCTTGTGAATTGACCACACAACTGTCTTTTGAGAACATTATTTATTTACTTTAATTTTTTAAATTTGTATAAATTTGGAGGTTGCAAGTACAGTTTCCATACATGGATGTGTTGCATAGTAGTGAAGTCTGGGCTTTTGTTTTGTTTTGTTTTGTTTTTTTGAGATAGAATCTCATTCTTTCGCCCAGGCAGGAGTACAGTGGTGTGATATCAGCTCACTGCAACCTCCGCCTCCAAGGTTCAAGCTATTTTTTGTGCCTCAGCCTCTCAAGTAGCTGGGATTATAGGCATGTGCTATCATGCTCAGCTAGTGTTTGTATTTTTAGTAGAGAAAAGGTTTTGCCATGTTGGCCAGCCTGGTCTCAAACTCCTGACCTCAAGTGATCTGCCTACCTCAGCCTCCCAAAGTGCTGGGTTTACAGGCATGAGCCACCACATCTGGCCATCTCTGGGCTTTTAGCATAACCATCACCCACCCTCCCACCCTTCTGAGTCTCCATAGTTCATGCTCTGTGTTCACAGTTACACTTCATTTTGCTCCCACAAACAAGAACCACATAACTTTTAACAACACATTTGACCAATCTGGCTTCAGTTTCCTCATTGTAATACTAATGAGGAGTTGAACTAGAATGGAGTGTCAATTTGTTCTCACTTTGTTATAAAGAGATACCTGAGACTGGGTAATTCATAAAGAAAAGAGATTTAATTGGCTCACAGAGCCACAGGCTGTACAGGAAGCATGATGCTGGCATCTGCTCAGCTTCTGGGAAGGCCTCAGGAAACTTAAAATTATGGCAGAAGGCAAAGGGGGAACAGGCCTGTCTTACATGACCAGAGCAGGAGCAAGAGAGGGAGAGGAGGCACCATACACTTTAAACAACAAGATGTTGTTACAACTCACCCATTACTGCAAGGACAGTGCCAAGGGGACGGTACTAAACTCTTCATGAGAAACTGCCCCATGATTTAATCACCTACTACCTGGCCCACTTCCAATGTTGGGGATTACAATTCAACAAGAGATTTGGGGGAGGACACATTCTCCATATCAAATGGTGTTTAACTAGGGCCCCATCTAACTTGGAATTTAGAAAACAAACAACAGATATAGAAACTAGGCCACAGAAGAGAAGGTTGAAGGGAAGTATCATTATCTCAGCAAGACAGAGATGGAGGAGTTATGACCAGAAGCAGTCAGTCCCTCCATGGCCCACCTGGGTACAGAAATTAGCCCATTTTCTCTTGTACAAGAGAGTGTACTGTGTAGCTAAGTTAGGTTTGCAACTAACTCAGTACAGACATTTCGCTTTCTCTTTGCTATAATGAGAAACTAATATTAATGTAATTTGATCCACACTCCTGGGTTGTAGTAAAGAATTACAGGAAAGGTGCCCAGGCATGGTGGCTCATGCTTATAAGCCCAGAGCGTTGGGAGGCTGAGGTGGGAGGATCACTTGAGACCAGGAGTTTGAGACCAGCCTGGGCAACACAGGGACACCCTATCTCTACAAAACATGTTTAAAAAATTATCCAAGCATGGTGGTGTGCACCTATGCTCCCAGCTACTTCAGAAGCTGAGGCAGGAGGATCACATGAGCCCAGGAGTCCAAGGCTGCAGTGAGCTGATTGTGCCACTGCACTCCAGCTTGGAGGCAGCCAAGCCCTGTCTGAAAAAAAAAAAAAGTAAACTAAGAATTATAGATAGTGAAAGCAAATTTCACCTGCATTCACCTTCTATTGGCTTTAACACTTATGAAGTGAAATATTTGTATTTATTGTTGTCATTCACCATTTAAACTGAAGAAAAACGGTAATGATATTTCTGCTGAATCCCTTCATTTCAGCTAAAGAGTAGCTCTGCTTGCTTTCTCAGCTCAACCTGAGGATGTAGGGTTGTTTTCTGAAGACACTGGTGAATCCGGAATCACCTGATTCCTACTGATGGTTCCTGTAGAAGACTATGAAAGTCACAAAGGATGAACCAAAATTTTGGTAAAATAGGCTGGTGAATAGGATATGGAAACAGGAATTTGGTTTTTCGAAATGCGGGAGGCTAGAAATTTCTTCCAACTTTTGAGAAGCTCCAAAGCAAAAAGAAAAACACAAACTTTGTCCATGTATAGATAGCCAGAATGTTTTTGTTTTCCTAAAATATATGCCTAGTTTCTTTTGAATTCAGGTGGTTATTTGCAGATCCTTGCTTCAGAAAATACCAACCCAACTCCATGCCTGGCTTACAGTTGGTACTCGGTAAATAGTAACAATGATTGCTGTTATTGCTGTTCAAAATAATTATATACTGAGAACGGATGTCCTCTCCCACTGATTGACTTGTGTGCATGAGTGTGTGTGTGTGTGTACGTGCATATGCATTGGCAGAAAATTGGTTAACTCTTATTGGACCTCTGTCCCTCTGTTTAAGGAGAATAAATTGTCTTGCAAAACTGCATGGTGGTACATTCCAGCTCACGTTACTATGACATTGACATAGAAGTCAACATTCTTATCTTGGTAATGCCATCATTCCTTCCTTCCTTTCTTCCTTCCTTCATTCATAATAGTGAACAGACAGACATGGTGCTGTACATTCATGGTAACATTGGAAGATAAAACTTTAAATAAAATAATCCATGTGAGATTAACTATCGCTGACTAACCAATACCAGGGAGGGCTCAAGAATGTAAGGATGTGATTAGTTGGATTTCAGATGTGAGAGGGGACCAAGGAGTATCCCAGATATAAGTACTTTCTTCTCTTTCTTTGTCCCAGCCCTAGGTTTTCTCCTTTCTAATTTAGCTGGCTTTCTTCATCCTTCTCAGAGGACATTGCCCTCTCAGGGTTGTTTCCTCTCCCAGCAATGACCATTTACGCTTCACAGGGGCAGACTCTCCCGCCAAGTCCATAAACCTGCACTCTGTGCAGAATCAATGCCCATTTGCAGCTGCTAATGCATTAATAACAGAAACGTCCGTGGCCATGACCTACCTGAGTCATTACACACTAATCATAGGAGGCAATTTCAACCAGATTGACTAGTGATCGGTGTCCTCCCTGACGTCCAGGCAGGAGGACACATGACTGCCTTCACAACCCCGCAGCAGATGGCCCGAGAGCATAATCACACACTACAGCCAGCGCAGGTCTGGCTCCAGGAAGGGGAATCTCCATGTCTTGCATGCAAAGCTGGGCTTTCTCGCCTGGAAGCTGTGCTCCAAATGCTCGTCTTTCATTTTGGAACAGAATCCACATCTCAGTGACCTTCTTTGTGCTCATTTTAAACTTATCACACAGACAACTCTCTGAAGACGTGCAGGAAATGAGATTCACCTGCACCTGAATGACTCTAACATGCACCACCGTCCACAAGCCACTGTCATTCCTTCTCCACTTTCCTCTGCAATCCCTGTCCAAGTATATGGTCCAAAGCTGTGGTCATCATGGGCTTGTGATTTGTGTTATTATTTCTTCCCTGAGGCTGCTTTAAGTATTGTTTTTTATTCACATTGCTCTCTCATTCCCTGTGATCATCATTATAATGGCCACACAGTATATCATCAGGATGATGTTTTTCTCATTTATCTTAGAATATCTAGTAGTTTCTACTTTTCTCACTAATACCAGAATCACTAGAGTTAATTAGTGCCTATAGAGTTTTCAGCTTTGGGGTAGGTGCCTGAGAAGTATTAGTCAAAGGATAGAAGCATCTTTATGACCTTGGATGTATTTTGCTAACTCATTTTTTTTTTTTTCTTTTGAGACGGAGTCTCGCTCTGTCGCTCAGGCTGGAGTGCAGTGGTGCGATCTCGGCTCACTGCAAGCTCTACCTCCCGGGTTCACGCCATTCTCCTGCCTCAGCCTCCCAAGTAGCTGGGACCAGAGGCGCCCGCCAACACGCCTGGCTAATTTTTTTTTGTATGTTTGGTAGAGACAGGGTTTCACCGTGTTAGCCAGGATGGTCTCGATCTCCTGACCTCGTGATCCGCCTGCCTTGGCCTCCCAAAGTGCTGGGATTACAGGCTTGAGCCACCGCTCCCAGCCGCTAACTCATTTTTTAATGGATGTTGCACATTTATAGTCAGTTCATTGTATTTTGGGCTTTCTGCTCTTAGCTGCTTATTGTTTCTTTGCCCATAATGAGGACTCAGATTATGTTTAAGAGGAACTAGGCAATGAGTTACAATATGCGTCAAACAGAATCTATACCTTTAAGAAACTCACAGAATAGAGAGGGAATCTTGGTTAGAAAATAACTCACTGCTCTATGACATGATAATGTCCAAGAAAAGAGAAAAGAGTTTCAGAATACATAGATTGTGGTACAAGACATGATTTCTGATACAGACCCAAGCCAGGAGCCTCTCTCCTTGACTGATCTGAGATGAATGCTATGTTATTTCTCGACAAGGGTTAGGAGAGGGTGGAAATGAGGGGTCTAATGGTTCTCCAGTCCTGTGGATTACTGTTCTATCCATAAATTGATGTATAAGAACTTTGTTGCATGCACTGTGGTCCCGGTCTAGTTTTATGGGGCGTACACTCTGACAGTAGCTTCCGAAAATTATATAGGTGGAAATGTATAAAGGTTGTGCCATTGTCGGTCTGCAATTGCGAAAATCTGGAACCAGCCCTAATGTGCATCGATCAACGAGTGGATAAAGAAACTGTGTGTATGTGTGTGTGTGTGTGTGTGTGTGTGTGTGTGTGTGTGTGTGTGTGAGAGAGAGAGAGAGATAGTGTGTGTATATGTGTATATACGTTATATATGTGTGTGTCTATATATGTAAACTGTATACACACACACACACACACACACACACACACACACACACACAATGGAATACTACTCGGCCATAAAAAGAAATGAATTAATGGCTTTTGCAGCAACCTGGATGGGATTGGAGGCTATTATGCTAAGTGTAGTAACCCAAGAATGGAAAACCAAATATATGTTCTGACTCATAAGTGGGAGCTAAGCTATGAGGATGCAAAGGCATAAGAATGATGCAATGGACTTTGGGCACTGGAGGGGAAAGGGTGGCAGGGAGATGAGGGAAAAAAGACTACAAATTGGGTTCAATGTATACTCCTCGAGTGATGAGTGCACCAAAATCTCACAGATCACCACCAAAGAACTTACTCATGTAACCAAATGCCACCTGTTCCCCCCCCCAAAAAAACCTATGGAAATAATTTTTTTAATGTTGCACATTGTGAGGTCAAATAAGCTAGGATTCTTTCTGGGTGTTTATGCTCAATAGACCCAGTGGGTCACATCTAGTAGTTCATTAAGATTTAAATGAATGAAGCAGCAGTCCCGGTAGAAAATGTACAGCTTTGGAGACAAACAAATGAGGATTCAAATCTTGGCTCTCTGTTCACCATGTATGCAAAGTGGGAAAGTTACTTAATCTTTCTCAGCTCCAGTTTTGTCTTCTCTCATGAGGATGACAATAGGAACCCACAGGTCTCTTGTGAAGATTAAAAATTCCTTTTTGGGAGGAGGGGATGCCTGTTAGGGATAAACCTTTTAGTACAAAGAGTGGGACCCGGGGAGTACAGCTTGGGCAGTGATCATTTCAGCAAAAGGGAGTCATGATTACTGCTCTGCTGCATCAGAGAAAACCTTGTGCTCTGATAAGGAAGAAGAGAGAAGAGAGGAAATGAAAGGTAAGGATCCAACCAGCACGTGGATGGGAATCAGATGTTTATGTGAAAGGAAGAGTTCCTAGGAAACCAGTAGCTGCTTCTGAAGTTCAATTTGAAGTGGTTTGCTGTGTGGTCAGCCAATCTCCCCGACTCCGTGTGCCCTTTTGTACCCTTTCCCCTAAAGTTAACCGTTCTTTTCAAAACTCACACTTGAAATGGTTTGAGAGTGATGAAGGATGGAAGTTATTTGAAGTGCTGAATTCCTACCTGACTCCATGAAGTGGAAAGCAGGTGTTGTTCCTAGTAATTGTTAAGATAGCAGCTAACACGGTGGAAGTTTTGCTCATGGACCAGGCTGTGTACTAAGAAGTTTACAAGCGTCACCTCATTTCATCCTTATAATGACTGAGTGAGATAGGTTCTGCTAGTTATTACTCTTCTACAGATGAGAAAACTGGAACTGGAAGAGGATACATGGATTGCTCAAAGTCAGACAGTATGCAAAAGCTGGAGCTGAGTTTGAATTCCAGCCATCTCAACTCTGGAATCTATATTCTTGACCACTGTACTAAACTCTTTCTATGTGCAGAACTCTGAGACAAAAGTGCCAGTGGGACTATAAGTCTCATGAAAGAAATAGTGACAAAGACGATTGTCTTCATCAGGAGGTGGATTTGAGGATTCTGGTGCCTGGAGACCTCAGCTAATGTCTAGGTTAAGTTTACAACTCCACCTCTTCAAAAGGTGGGTGAAGGCCGGACGTGGTGGCTCATTCCTGTAATCCCAGCACTTTGGGAGGCCAAAATGGGTGGATCATTTGAGGTCCGGAGTTCAAGACCAGCCAAGCCAACATAAACCATGTCACTTCTAAAAATACAAAAAGAAAAATTAGCTGGGCATGGTGGCACACACCTGTAATTCCAGCTACTTGGGAGGCTAAGGCAGGAGAATCACTTGAACTCGGGAGACAGAGGTTGCAGTGAGCCAAGATCACACCACCGCATTCCAGCCTGGGCGACAGAAGTGAGACTCTATCTCAAACAAACAAACAAATAACAACAACAACAAAAAACAAAAAGATGGATGAAGTTGATGACTGGTATGATTTAAAAAATATCGACTTCTAATGTATAGCTTTCTTTCATCTTTCCCTTCTTCCCCATGCAAAGAAAGATGAGGAACATGAGCATACTATACTATAGTGTATGTCTGTAGCTTAATACTACATATCTGTAGTTTAATACTTAGTGTGCAAATATTCTAATAAAAAGTCATAAGGATAGGGAAGTAAAGGAAGGAGAACTATTCCAGTCTAAAGTTTAAAAATACCTTATTATTCAAAGCATATGGTCTTACCCCTGCGTAGCGGTGGCTGAAACAGATTGCAAGCTCCTTTCCTAAGGCTGACTCTGCAAACATGAGGTTTTGAAGAACTTGAAGGTTTCACACCTGCACAAAGGCTCCCAAGAAGCCTCGCACAGCAGCCCTCGTAGTACTGAGCTCAAAGTCACTGACGATTCTGTTCAAACCCTCTATTCCCCACTATGAAGGCTTTGATCTGGGGTATGGTGAAAGGTGAGGAATCAGAAAAGGGCGCCTACCATTCGTGTGATGCTCTTCCACATCTCTTCCTTACTGGAATTGCTCTCTCACTGTATCAAGCAGGGAGCTACAGCAATTCATTCATTCAACAAATACATCGTGAGCGCTGTTCTGTGCTAGGCATGTGCTCACCGCGAGAGATACAGTGGGAAAACCAGATACGCATACTGCCTAGACTCAGGGGTCTTACTTTCTCCAGAGGAAGCAAATATTAGATAAGTAACTGTACAATAAAATAGTATAACTACGAATCACGGTGAGTGCTGCAAGCTAAACACACAGCATGTGATAAGAATGTATGCAGGGGGGGCGGAGCAAGATGGCCGAATAGGAACAGTTCCAGTCTCCAACTCCCAGCGCGAGCAACACAGAAGACCGGTGATTTCTGCATCTTTAACTGAGGTACTGGGGTCATCTCACTAGGGAGTGCCGGACAATCGGTGCTGGTCAGCTGCTGCAGCCTGACCAGCGAGAGCTGAAGCAGGGCGAGGCATCGCCTCACCTGGAAGCGCAAGGGGGAAGGGGATCCGTTTTCCTAGCCAGGGGAACTGAGACACACAACACCTGGAAAATCGGGTAACTCCCACCCCAATACTGCGCTGTAAGCATACAGGCACACCAGGAGAATATATCCCAATCCTGGCCGGGAGGGTCCCACGCCCACGAAGCCTCCCTCACTGCTAACACAGCAGTCTGCCGCGATCTATCCGCAAGGCAGCAGCGAGGCTGGGGGAGGGGCGCCCGCCATTGCTGAGGCTTAAGTAGGTAAACAAAGCCGCTGGGAAGCTCGAACTGGGTGGAGCTCACAGCAGCTCAAGGAAGCCTACCTGTCTCTGTAGTCTCCACCTCTGGGGACAGCGCACAGCTGAAGACCAACAGGGGAAGTAGCGGGAGCCGGTGCAGACGCGAACGACTCTGTCTGACAGCTTTGGGGAGAGCCGTGGATCTCCCAACGCGGAGGTTGAGATCTGAGAACGGACAGACTGCCTGCTCAGGTGTGTCTCTGACCCCTGAGTAGCCTAGCTGGGAGAAATCCCCCACTAGGGGCAGTCTGACACCCCACACCTCAGAGGGTGGAGTACACCCCTGAGAGGAAACTTCCAAAGGAAGAATCAGACAGGTACACTCGCTGTTCAGCAATATTCTATCTTCGGCAACCTCTGCTGCTGTTACCCAGGCAAACAGGGTCTGGAGTGGACCTCAAGCAATCTCCAACAGACCAACAGACAGTCCTTCTGACTGTCAGAAGGAAAACTATCAAACGGGAAGGACACCTATACCAAAACCCCATCAGTACGTCACCACCATCAAAGACCAGAGACAGATAAAACCACAAAGATGGGGAAGAAGCAGGGCAAAAAAGCTGGAAATTCAAAAAATAAGAGCGCATCTCCCCCTGCAAAGGAGCGCAGCCCATCGCCAGCAACGGATCAAAGCTGGTCAGAGAATGACTTGGACGAGAGGAGAGAAGAAGGCTTCAGTCCATCAAACTTATCAGAGCTAAAGGAGGAATTACATACCCAGCGCAAAGAAACTAAAAATCTTGAAAAAAGAGTGGAAGAATTGACAGCTAGACTAATTAATGCAGAGAAGATCATAAACGAAATGACAGAGATGAAAACCATGACATGAGAAATACGTGACAAATGCACAAGCTTCAGTAACCGACTCGATCAACTGGAAGAAAGAGTATCAGCGATTGAAGATCAAATGAATGAAATGAAGCGAGAAGAGAAACCAAAAGAAAAAAGAAGAAAAAGAAATGAGCAAAGCCTGCAAGAAGTATGGGATTACGTAAAAAGACCAAATCTACGTCTGATTGGGGTGCCTGAAAGTGAGGGGGAAAATGGAACCAAGTTGGAAAACACTCTTCAGGATATCATCCAGGAGAACTTCCCCAACCTAGTAGGGCAGGACAACATTCAAATTCAGGAAATACAGAGAACGCCACAAAGATACTCCTCCAGAAGAGCAACTCCAAGACACATCATTGCCAGATTCACCAAAGTTGAAATGAAGGAAAAAATCTTAAGGGCAGCCAGAGAGAAAGGTCGGGTAACCCACAAAGGGAAGCCCATCAGAATAACAGCAGATCTCTCGGCAGAAACTCTACAAGCCAGAAGAGAGTGGGGGCCAATATTCAGCGTTCTTAAAGAAAAGAATTTTAAACCTAAAATTTCATATCCAGCCAAACTAAGTTTCATAAGTGAAGGAGAAATAAAATCCTTTACAGATAAGCAAATGCTTAGAGATTTTGTCACCACCAGGCCTGCCTTACAAGAGACCCTGAAGGAAGCCCTAAACATGGAAAGGAACAACCGGTACCAGCCATCACAAAAACATGCCAAAATGTAAAGACCATCGAGGCTAGGAAGAAACTGCATCGACTAACGAGCAAAATAACCAGTTAATATCATAATGGCAGGATCAAGTTCACACATAACAATATTAACCTTAAATGTTAATGGACTAAATGCTCCAATTAAAAGACACAGACTGGCAAACTGGATAAAGAGTCAAGACCCATCAGTCTGCTGTATTCAGGAGACCCATCTCACATGCAGAGACATACATAGGCTCAAAATAAAGGGATGGAGGAAGATCTACCAAGCAAATGGAGAACAAAAAAAAGCAGGGGTTGCAATCCTTGTCTCTGATAAAACAGACTTTAAACCATCAAAGATCAAAAGAGACAAAGAAGGCCATTACATAATGGTAAAGGGATCAATTCAACAGGAAGAGCTAACTCTCCTAAATATATATGCACCCAATACAGGAGCACCCAGATTCATAAAGCAAGTCCTTAGAGACTTACAAAGAGACTTAGACTCCCATACAATAATAATGGGAGACTTCAACACTCCGCTGTCAACATTAGACAGATCAACGAGACAGAAAGTTAACAAGGATATCCAGGAATTGAACTCATCTCTGCACCAAGCGGACCTAATAGACATCTATAGAACTCTCCACCCCAAATCAACAGAATATACATTCTTCTCAGCACCACATCGCACTTATTCCAAAATTGACCACATAATTGGAAGTAAAGCACTCCTCAGCAAATGTAAAAGAACAGAAATTATAACAAACTGTCTCTCAGACCACAGTGCAATCAAACTAGAACTCAGGACTAAGAAACTCAATCAAAACCGCTCAACTACATGGAAACTGAACAACCTGCTCCTGAATGACTACTGGGTACATAACGAAATGAAAGCGGAAATAAAGATGTTCTTTGAAACCAATGAGAACAAAGATACAACATACCAGAATCTCTGGGACACATTTAAAGCAGTGTGTAGAGGGAAATTTATAGCACTAAATGCCCACAAGAGAAAGCAGGAAAGATCTAAAATTGACACTCTAACATCACAATTAAAAGAACTAGAGAGGCAAGAGCAAACACATTCAAAAGCTAGCAGAAGGCAAGAAATAACTAAGATCAGAGCCGAACTGAAGGAGATAGAGACACAAAAAACCCTCCAAAAAATCAATGAATCCAGGAGTTGGTTTTTTGAAAAGATCAACAAAATTGACAGACCGCTAGCAAGGCTAATAAAGAAGAAAAGAGAGAGGAATCAAATAGATGCAATAAAAAATGATAAAGGGGATATCACCACTGACCCCACAGAAATACAAACTACCATCAGAGAATACTATAAACGCCTCTACGCAAATCAACTAGAAAATCTAGAAGAAATGGATAAATTCCTGGACACTTACACTCTCCCAAGGCTAAACCAGGAAGAAGTTGAATCCCTGAATAGACCAATAGTAGGCTCTGAAATTGAGGCAACAATTAATAGCCTACCCACCAAAAAAAGTCCAGGACCAGATGGATTCACAGCTGAATTCTACCAGAGGTACAAGGAGGAGCTGGTACCATTCCTTCTGAAACTATTCCAATCAATAGAAAAAGAGGGAATTCTCCCTAACTCATTTTATGAGGCCAACATCATCCTGATACCAAAGCCTGGCAGAGACACATCAAAAAAAGAGAATTTTAGACCAATATCCCTGATGAACATTGATGCAAAAATTCTCAATAAAATATTGGCAAACCGGATTCAGCAGCACATCAAAAAGCTTATCCACCATGATCAAGTGGGCTTCATCCCTGGGATGCAAGGCTGGTTCAACATTCGCAAATCAATAAACGTAATCCAGCATATAAACAGAACCAAAGACAAGAACCACATGATTGTCTCAATAGATGCAGAAAAGGCTTTTGACAAAATTCAACAGCCCTTCATGCTAAAAACGCTCAATAAATTCGGTATTGATGGAACGTACCTCAAAATAATAAGAGCTATTTATGACAAACCCACAGCTAATATCATACTGAATGGGCAAAAACTGGAAAAATTCCCTTTGAAAACTGGCACAAGACAGGGATGCCCTCTCTCACCACTCCTATTCAACATAGTGTTGGAAGTTCTGGCTAGGGCAATCAGGCAAGAGAAAGAAATCAAGGGTATCCAGTTAGGAAAAGAAGAAGTCAAATTGTCCCTGTTTGCAGATGACATGATTGTATATTTAGAAAACCCCATCGTCTCAGCCCAAAATCTCCTTAAGCTGATAAGCAACTTCAGCAAAGTCTCAGGATACAAAATTAATGTGCAAAAATCACAAGCATTCTTATACACCAGTAACAGACAAGCAGAGAGCCAAATCAGGAATGAACTTCCATTCACAATTGCTTCAAAGAGAATCAAATACCTAGGAATCCAGCTTACAAGGGATGTAAAGGACCTCTTCAAGGAGAACTACAAACCACTGCTCAGTGAAATCAAAGAGGACACAAACAAATGGAAGAACATACCATGCTCATGGATAGGAAGAATCAATATCGTGAAAATGGCCATACTCCCCAAGGTTATTTATAGATTCAATGCCATCCCCATCAAGCTACCAATGAGTTTCTTCACAGAATTGGAAAAAACTGCTTTAAAGTTCATATGGAACCAAAAAAGAGCCCGCATTGCCAAGACAATCCTAAGTCAAAAGGACAAAGCTGGAGGCGTCACGCTACCTGACTTCAAACTATACTACAAGGCTACAGTCACCAAAACAGCATGGTACTGGTACCAAAACAGAGATATAGACCAATGGAACAGAACAGAGTCCTCAGAAATAATACCACACATCTACAGCCATCTGATCTTTGACAAACCTGAGAGAAACAAGAAATGGGGAAAGGATTCCCTATTTAATAAATGGTGCTGGGAAAATTGGCTAGCCATAAGTAGAAAGCTGAAACTGGATCCTTTCCTTACCCCTTATACGAAGATTAATTCAAGATGGATTAGAGACTTAAATGTTAGACCTAATACCATAAAAACCCTAGAAGAAAATCTAGGTAGTACCATTCAGGACATAGGCATGGGTAAGGAATTCATGTCTAAAACACCAAAAGCAACGGCAGCAAAAGCAAAAATTGACAAATGGGATCTAATTAAACTAAAGAGCTTTTGCACAGCAAAAGAAACTACCATCAGAGTGAACAGGCAACCTACAGAATGGGAGAAAATTTTTGCAACCTACTCATCTGACAAAGGGCTAATATCCAGAATCTACAAAGAACTCAAACAAATATACAAGAAAAAAACAAACAACCCCATCAAAAAGTGGGGAAAGGATATGAACAGACATTTCTCAAAAGAAGATATTCATACAGCCAACAGACACATGAAAAAATGCTCATCATCACTCGCCATCAGAGAAATGCAAATCAAAACCACAATGAGATACCATCTCACACCAGTTAGAATGGCAATCATTAAGAAGTCAGGAAACAACAGGTGTTGGAGAGGATGTGGAGAAATAGGAACACTTTTACACTGTTGGTGGGATTGTAAACTAGTTCAACCATTATGGAAAACAGTATGGCAATTCCTCAAGGATCTAGAACTAGATGTACCATATGACCCAGCCATCCCACTACTGGGTATATACCCAAAGGATTATAAATTATTCTACTACAAAGACACATGTACACGTATGTTTATTGCGGCACTATTCACAATAGCAAAGACTTGGAATCAACCCAAATGTCCATCTGTGACAGACTGGATTAAGAAAATGTGGCACATATACACCATGGAATACTATGCAGCCATAAAAAAGGATGAGTTTGCGTCCTTTGTAGGGACATGGATGCAGCTGGAAACCATCATTCTTAGCAAACTATCACAAGAACAGAAAACCAAACACCGCATGTTCTCACTCATAGGTGGGAACTGAACAATGAGATCACTTGGACTCGGGAAGGGGAACATCACACACTGGGGCCTATCATGGGGAGGGGGGAGGGGGGAGGAGGGAGGGCTTGCATTGGGGAGTTATACAAGATATAAATGATGAATTGATGGGTGCTGACGAGTTGATGGGTGCAGCACACCAACATGGCATAAGTATACATATGTAACAAACCTGCACGTTATGCACATGTACCCTAGAACTTAAAGTATAATAAAAAAAAAAAAAAAAAAAAAGAATGTATGCAGACTGTGGCCATTTAATGTAGGTGATCAAGGAAGTGATATTTAAATGGATACATTCTAGGGCAAAGTCTCTGGGCGAGGAGCAAGACGTTGGTGCTTTCGAGGAATTAAAGGATGGTATGGTTAGAACAGAGTCCTGGAAGGGGACATAGGATGGAATTGAAAGAGCAGATATGAGAAAGATAACTATCCTGAAGGTACCGACTTCAGATTTCAGCCTAAGTGCCTTGGGCAGGTATTAAGGGATCTGAAAAAGTAAGGAAGTTAGTAATACTTGTGTTTTTTAAGGAAGTATTGATTTGGCTACTGTGTTGAAGAAGGCTTGAAGAGGAGGCAGAAGGAAAAGTTAAGTGGGTTATTGAAATAGTCTGGGGCCAGGCCCAGTGGCTCACACCTGTAATCCCAGCACTTTGGGAGGCCGAGGCAGGTGCATGTGGTCAGGAGTTTGAGACCAGCCCGATCAGCATGTTGAAATCCCATCTCTAATAAAAGTACAAAAAATTAGCTGGGCGTGGTAGTATGCACCTGTAGTCCCAGCTACTGGGGAGGCTGAGGCAGGAGAATCACTTGAGCCCAGAAGGTGGAGGTTGCAGTGAGCCAAGATTGCG
This sequence comes from Rhinopithecus roxellana, assembly GCF_007565055.1. Classification (NCBI taxonomy): domain Eukaryota; kingdom Metazoa; phylum Chordata; class Mammalia; order Primates; family Cercopithecidae; genus Rhinopithecus; species Rhinopithecus roxellana. Next base: position 4,294,053 of record NC_044568.1, on the reverse strand, counting down.
CCACTGCACTGCAGCCTGGGTGACAGAACAGGACTCTGAAAAAGAAAAAATGTCTGGGAGGGAAGGATGACATTATCTTGGAATAGGGGTGAGTTATGGGAATGGAAAGAAATTGAGGGATCCTCCATTTCTCTCTCTGTCTCTCTCTCTCTCTCTCTCTCTCTCTCTCTCTCTCTCTCTATATATATATATATATATATATATATATATAAAATGTATCTCTATATATTATATATAATAATACATGTATCTGTATATAATAATATATGTATCTATATCTATATATATATAATCTATCTGTTAGTCTATTTGTTTTCTATTCAATATTGCATAATCTCAACCATTTGCTCAATTATCTGGTACATCAGAGAGTGCCACCAGTATGTTCTAAGTCCTGTAGAAATCATCATGCCTTTTTTTTTTTTTTCCGGTTTTACCATTTATTTTTTAAAATTATGTTTATTTATGTATTGCCCTGGAAATGTACAAATAGTTTATTCTTCCGCTATTAAAGTTTGCTTGGGCGGGGCGGGTCTTGCTGGTTTCTGAGTCTGCCTTGGCTGCCATCTTCCATCCTGCCTAGGATGGCACCATTTGTTTCACATAAGTTTCTCATGCATGGGAGGCTGACATTCTTAATAGTTCTGTCACTCCTGTTACAACAGGCTGCTGAAAAGATACAAGCGATGCCTGGAGGAGATAGGGCCATCTCAGCGGTTTGTGTAACACCAATGGGGTGTGAGGTAGCAGGAAAATAATTAGTTTAGTTAGATGTAAATGGAAGACGGATGAAGAAACTGCTAATATGTGGATGCCTGGGAGGAGGAGTGGCCTGCCTCATTTAAGGTTTGAGGAAGAATAATTGAATGAATAGCTATGAAAATGAAAGCAATATTAAGAGACTTGTATGGCAACGTAGAAGGCCGGAAGAGCTAAATTCAATCAACCAGCATTTACTGAGTGTTTATTATGTACCTGCCACTGTGTGAGGCATTTTAGCTACACTGGAGGGAAAAAATAATGCTAAGACATAAAGAAGACTTTAGACTCTCCCTGGGAGTCAAAATTTCAGAACATATGAATGCATCAAGCAGATATTAGACAGGTTGAGTAGCAATTGTAAGCTACATTAATAGGCAAAACTATTAGGGATGGCAGGAATAATGTTGAATATAAGAGACATGACTGACTCTGTGACGATAGTTGATTTAAATTCTCTGAACATTACTTCTTTCCTTTATAACATGTTCATCTCACAGAATAGTGTGCCTTTACATCTTCGTACAGACACATACACACACACATATCACACATCTACTCAAGGCTTTTGAGGCCACATTAGGGGTTCTGGGAACAGGAAGGTGGTGGAGAAAAATTCCCTCTCCTAAGCATTTAGTTTATAGAAGTCTACTATTTTAGTGAATAGTTCAGAGAAGTTAAAGGTGTTCAGAGAAGAAAAAGTCAGCATAAACCATGCCATGGACTAGATGGGTAGATGATAGGTGTTGGAAAACATGCAGAGATGAATCTTTCATTGAAGATGCCCATCTCTTGTGAAAGTTGTAGAACATAGATAATCAATATATTAGCTACACCTTACAGAACATGAGCCATTTTAACAGATCATAATCATTATTTAATATGTTGCTGAGAGTTTTTATTGTATTTTATTATTGATCCAATGTCATGTTTTGAGGTCTTTGACATGTGACGTTCTTTTTCTCTTTCTTTTTTGAGACAGCATCTTGCTCTGCCACCTAGGTTGGAGTGCAGTGGCATGTTCTCGGCTCAATGCAACCTCTGTCTCCCGTGCTCAAGCAATTCTCCTGACTCAGCCTCCCAGGTAGCTGGGACTACAGTCATGTGCCACCACACCCAGCCAATTTTTGTTTTGTATTTTTCATAGTGACAGGGTTTCGCCATGTTGGCCAGGCTGGTCTTAAACTCCTGAGCTCAGGTGATCCACATGCCTCAGCATCCCAGAGCACTAGGATGACAGGTGTGAGCCGCTGCGCCCAGCCAGACATTTTTTCCTCTTTCATATTGTTTAAAGCTCTTTTGTTCTTTGAATCTGATAGTTCTGTTGTTTTAGTCCTGAGATTTCTCCATTTCTTGTCTGCTTTTTATTCAGTGTGTTTTCAAATCTCCCATTGTTATCATAGCTTCTCTTTACCTCACATTCTTTTCTATCACTTGTCAAATTTCTCATCAGCTTTTCATCCTGGGTTTTTCAGAGTTTGGTTTATGAAATGGTCCATTCATTTCTACACCTCTGAAGACTCTTAAAATTTAAAAAAAAATCAGAAATGGATACAGACTTGTTTTCATGGGTGGAATTAAGTTTAGAATAGGTGACATGTTTAAATTTTTAGATTGCAGACATTAGGAATTGACTTTTAAAAGATGTTACATGAATGAATGGTTAGAAAGCAGTGACATCTTTTCTAGAAAGATACTTTTCATCTGTCAGATTTATTTATCAGTTAATAATAAAGTGATTTTTTTATATCACTAGGTGATTTTCTACTGCCTCATTAGTTGAAGAAATAAAAAGACAGCCACCCTATGCTAACCCACAGAGGGGCATAACTACTTAGTATCCTGAGGGCCAAAGAACAATTAAAGTAAATTAAAATTATTTTATTTTATTTTTGGCGGGGGTTGGGGGGAGCAGAAAACAGAATGACTAGACTCAGAAGGATTCTTCTAGAGAAATATTTTAACCATTGAGTAAATTTTCCTTGATTAAAGAAGGAAATAAGAACTTGGAGAGGAAATCTAAGTATTACTTTAGGGTTATTGAGAAATGCCGGCTAGTGGTGCTTGGAAAGATAAGGACAACTTGTCAGCCACTCCACAGAGAAGTAGTTTTATTAAAAGTCAACGAAAGTGGCTGGGCACGGTGGCTCACGCCTGTAATCCTAGTGCTTTGGGAGGCCGAGGTGGGCGGATTTCCTGAGCTCAGGAATTTGAGAATAGCCTGGGCAACATGGTGAAACCCCGTCTCTACTAGAATACAAAAAAATAGCCAGGCGTGGTGGTGTGCGCCTATAGTCCCAGCTACTCAGGAGGCTGAAGCAGGACAATTGCTTGAACCCGGGAGGCGGAGGTTGCAGTGAGCCGAGATCACGCCACTGCACTCCAGCCTGGGCAGGAGAGCGAGAGACCATCTCCGAAAACAAAAAACGAAAAACAAAACAAACAAACAAAAAAGTCAAAGAAATATGCCAGAATGGTCATTATATATTGAGAAATCAGATTCAACATCCCATAGATTTAGGCACTCTCACATCTGTGTATCTGGATTGGGTCAGAGGGAGTTTTGTTCCAGGCTGAGTGAAATAAGACAGAGCACGGGCCAAGTAGATTTCTTCTTGCTTGCCCGTTCTCATTCATAGAGGATCCTTGTAGTTCTGTTGAGAAGAATTCATTGGAGCTCAGCTGGAAAGTGCTGTGATTGATTAGCAATGTCTTCCATGGGTACAGGAAGGGGAGGTGGTAGGTAGCATATGTGCCAGGTCTTGCCATTCTGTTCTAGACAGAAGAAACTTTTCCCCTGTGGTCAAAGAGGGAGAGCTATTTGTCTGGAGACTGGATCTACTTGGGTTGGTGAATGCATTTTAAGATGACCTGGTGTCATATTACTGTCAAGCAAGAGAGAACAATGTCATTCTAGAGTCTCAGGAGTAATGTTGCAGTTCAGTTGGGAATACCTATTATGCCTGTTAGTATTTCTAACTAAATCTTCTTTTAATGTGATAGCTTAATTGTAGGAAAATTTTTCTACAGTTTTGTTTAGGGAATACTGTTTGCTTAGCGCTTCATCAATTTATACTATTGGATTCTGTTGCCGATGACACTCGCATTGGAATGTGTGTTAGACACGTAAGGCAGACCGGAAGATGGTTCCATTCATTTCAGAGAAATGCGAATCAAAAGTGAATAGGATGGCTTTGAAGGTGGTAGTCTTATTTTTGAATGTGCGTCAGGCCCCAGGTGGTAGGTCTTGTTACTGCGTGCTGCTGTATTCTTCATGCATCTCTCTAAACAAATACGTCCTCAGGGAAGAGAGCCAGGAGAGAGAGGAGGTTCTAGAAATGTGCTGTTGGTAAATATACCTAAAGACAGTGACATTTCCTTAACCATGTTCATCATAATGAGAAATGCAGTGAATATGAAAATAAAAAATAAAGCCGGGCGCCATCGTTTATGCCTGTAATCGCAGCACTTTGGGAGGCCGAGGCTGGTGGATCGTGAGGTCAAGAGATTGAGACCATCCTGGCCAACACGGTGAAACCCCGTCTCTACTAAAAATACAAAAATTAGCTGGGCATGTTGACGCGCGCCTGTCACCAGAGCTACTTGGGAGGCTGAAGCAGGGGAATTGCTTGAACCTGGGAGCTGGAGATTGCAGTAAGCTGAGATTGCACCACTGCACTCCAGTCTGGGGGATAGAGCAAGACTCTGTCTCCAAAAATAAAAAAAAAAAGAAAGAAAAGAAAAAGAAAACCAAAATGGAAAAGATGTAGTAAAGACAGAGAACCTGCATTGTGATACTTTCTATGTCCATCATTGTTCTCCAGGTATTGCCTAGTTTTCCACCCTCACAGCAGGCAGATGCAGGGGGTGGCAGAGGCAGCATGCTGGGAGAGTGAAGCCCATTCACAGTGGAATCGAGCCCTCATCTTTGAACCCGGTCTCTGACTTTGGCAGCTTCTTGACCTCTGTGAGCCTTGGTGTCCTCCTTTGGAAAATGGACCAACAAATGGATACTTGCAAATAAGAAGGCTTACATAACTGATATATCTTTAGTCTCAGTTGAAATGGGGACACTATGGCTCTGAGAAGTCAAGACCCACTGGTAAGTACATGTCAGAGCTAGTTTTGAGCTTCAGCGTTCCTCCTGCAGATCTGATATCTCATGTTGTGCTATAGAGAGGGCTGGATTTATAACCTAGAGAGGGTTGAATGTTGAGTCTAAAACTAGTGCTTCAGTTCCAGCCTCATCACTCACCACCCAGGAGAACTTTGCCAGTTCTCAACTTCCTTGGCCTCTGTCTCCTCATCTCTGAAAGCCATAACATTCTGTAAAGAGGTGGGGGAGAAATTGGATGAGATGATAGATGTGGAGACGGTTTGCACAGCAGGACAGGCTATGCAGTGGGAAAGTACCATTGTAAGCAAGACTAGATATGTAGCTGCAGAAGGTCAAAGAAGACACAGAAAATTCTTTAACACCTGAGTGAAAATGATCCATGACAAATGAAGTTACTTCATTTAAAAAGAGCCTAGTCAGAGTTTTATCATATTTAAGAAATATCATTTATTGGCAATCTGCTATCTGCAAAATCACTGTTCCAGTTTTTCTTTGTGATCCCGAGCTGTTTACTTTGCAACGTTTATTTTGAAGGAACTCAAAATGGCATTGAGAAAAGCATTTTTCAGTCTGACTCGTTTTTTGGAACCCAAGAGTTTAGAGCACTTTATGTTACTCAACAATTTATTTCCATGGAGGGAGTCTATAACTGCTTTATATTTACCTGTGTTATGAATTTATGCATTTCTGAAGAAATCCGCCCACCATATGGCATGTTGATTCTCCTTTCTCTCATTTCCCCCAAAACACCAAAGAAGGAGGGCCCTATGAGGTTCAATGGTCTCATTTAATGGTGCCTTTAAAGTAGATATGCTGATGCCAAGTCTTTCTGTATTATGCCTTCCCAACAGGGATGGCTTCTTAGCAGTGAATCTGAGATGAGTAATTTGAATCACCGCCATCCTCCTGAAAAGCCAAAGCTGTTCCAGGGTGACCCAAACCAGAACAAAACTAAAATGTGTACAGGTGATAGAACGAGAATACGAATATATGTTGTGGGCTGGGAGAGTCACAATGGCAAAGGAGTGGAAATAAATGAATGGGGGGAAATGAGTGGTGTGGAAGTAAGTCTCTAAACAGAGAGTTGTACACCTGGGTGCCACATTCTTACAAGCAGCCCGGTAGAGGCAGATGTACAGGCTACAAAGACACATGCTGTCAAGCAGCAAGTACCGCTTATTGTCTCCATTTTCTCTCTAATTAATATATGTCTTAGGAAAGATTAGGTAATCACCTGGCACCACACATCTTTATAAGACCATCTCTGTAAAAAAAAAAAAAAAAAAAAAAAAGAAAAAAGACGTATTAAAGCGACAGTGGCAGATAGAATCATAAGAAAAGTGTTCCATGTTGAGAGGACTCCTCCTGCCTGTTTTTGAGAATCCCTCCAAAGGCATCCTGTATGTCTGCCTTGTGAGGAAACACCCTTTGGGTACCAACTCATCAGTATCAGGAAGGCAGCATGCTCATGTCTCAGTGCCAATGCATGCCAACTCACTGAGTGGGTGGCGTTTTCACAAAGTCAGAAAAGTGAGAGTTTTGTTCTCAAGGTTTGGTTGTTGTGTTTCGTGATGTGTGAGCAATACTTTGGACAATTTTATCCAGATGGTTTTGTCCAGGTAATTTTTGTCTGCAATATATGAAATATATGATCTTTTACTATCAGATACCTTTGATCACTGTTTTTTAGTGGTGAGAATAAGAAGATATCTTCATTTTCCATTAAGTATAATATTTTATGAATATTTTCCCCACCTCTTCACTTGAATACCTTCCCACTCCAACACACAGACCTACATCTGTATTCCCTTTGATCCACAATTATAAGCTTTTGAAGGGATTATATCAAGATTACCTATTTTTTAATACCATGTTAATAATTAGACAACTTGCCAGTGTTGAAGTTTGTTAAAGTCGTCCCCATCACAATTCCTGAGCTAATTACTAGAATATCAGTCAGTAGGTTCTAAAGCAAAAACTCTGGGGGTGTGCCTAGATGGAAATCTGAATTTTTAATAGACAGATGAGTTGGTCTTTAATAATAGTAGTTTGAAAACTAACACAGTTCAAGCAAAAACAAATTCTCATACAATTGAGCACTGGGACCAAAATATTTTTTTTAAAAAACTTGGTCACTGGATGAAATCTAAGTTCTTGGCTTTCTCTTAAAGAGTACTTTAAAGGTTAGAAATCCCCAACAGAGGCTACCCGTTATGTAATTCCAAATTCATTCCTCTTCTAAGACACACAATAGCGCTCAAGAGACCTGAAAAAGTTAGTTCTTCTCCCAAGAGTGCATGTTTAACCAACTTCTCAAACCAGGTGACCATTATTATTGTTTATGTTCACTTTCAAAAGCATAGAACAATTTGAACCTGTAGAAATGTGTCCTAAGGAACTTAATCTTTTCTTTTGTGGTAGGTGCACAATAAAAGTTTTGTTCATTGAATAAATGAGTCAAGAACTCATTCTCATAATGCAGGAGAATGAAATGGGAAGGGTGGTAGGGGTGAGGGGTGGCACATCTCTAGGAGACTGGCATGATTACAGATTTGGGTAATTCCCAGGATCGAGTAGCCTGGGGCAGACTTAGACAATTAGATAGAAGGATCAGGAGTGGAATGGAATATGGCAAGAAATGTATGTGCATGCAATGAAAGATGGCAGAAAACAAAATCCATTGATTCAATAAATGAATATTTTATGGAATGCTTACTGTATGCCAGGCACTGTGCTGCTGAGGAAGGCCAAGTTGACAGGGTAACTGACCATGCCAGGATTTCCAGAATTGAGGAGTGTCCTGAGAGGTAGGACTTCCATACTAAAGCTAGGAAAATGCCAAGCAACCCAACCTGAGTTGATCACCTTGAACTTGAAGAAGTACTGTGATTATAAGAAGTTTGTTGCCTGATGTGTGCGGCAAGTCAATAGGAGACACTGGGTTACAGCAGAGAAAGTGGTTTAATTATGGGGCTGCTGAACGAGGAGCAGCAAACCTCAAATCCATCTCCCGGAGGAGCTGAGGGCTAGGGTTCTTGGAGAGGGCTAAAGTGTGGAGATCATGCATTGATCAAAGACTTCATGGTGAAGTCATGGACAGGGAGGTAAACAGTATTCGCATGCTGATTCTGTTCCTCTATGGGAGGTCTTTAAACTGGTTGGCATCAGCTGTTGCACTGGAATTTTGGATCTGATAAACATCTTAAGCAATTCTTTTTTTTGTTTGTTTTTTTTTTTTTTTTGAGACAGAGTCTCACTCTGTCACCCAGGCTGTAGTGCAGTGGCACGATCTTGACTTACTGCATCCTCTCCCTCCCATGTTCTAGTGATTCTCCTGCCTCAGCTCCCGAGTAGCGGGGATTACAGGTGCCTGACACCACGCCCAGCTAGATTTTTTTGTATTTTTAGTAGAGACAGGGTTTTACCATCTTGGCCAGGCTGGTCTTGAACTCTTGACCTCATAATCCACCCACCTCAGCCTCCTAAAGTGCTGGGATTACAGGCATGAGCCACCACGCCCAGCCCATCTTAAGCAATTCTTAAACAAAAGCTTTATGATTCTAGTATCAGAAATCCTATCTACAGGAACAATGGGGATGCATAAGGTTGATATCTAGTGACTTTCAGTTAGAAGGAAGTGGGTCAAAGTGCAGCCTGATTACTGCTTAATTATGACCATATTTCTGGCCAGAATTCTTGTTAACCATGTGAGGATGGCTTCAGTGCTAACAAGAGTGATGAATAGTATGGTTGCTAAGGGTTCATGAAACAGGCCTTCTGACTCTCTGCAGCAAGGGGGAAGTGTAGGGGTTGGGGGAGAGTTAAGCCTAGCTCACTCATGGCCTAAATTAGTTTCAGGTGTTACCGGAAAGGGGTTTGGATCCAGACTCTAAGAGAGGGTTTTTGGATCTCAAGCAAGAAAGAATTCAGGGCAAGTCCACAGAGTAAAGTGAAAGAAAGTTTGTTAGGAAAGTGAAGGAGTAAAGGAGTGAAGGAGTGAAGGAGTAAAAGAACGGTTACTCCATAGGCAGAGCAGCCCCAAGGGATGCTGGTTGCCCATTTTTATGATTGTTTCTTGATGATATGCTAAACAAGGGGAGGATTATTTATGCCTTCCCTTTTTAGACCATGTAGGGTAACTTCCTGATGTTGCCTTGGTATTTGTAAGCTGTCATGGTGCTGGTGGGAGTGTAGCAGTGAGGACGACCAGAGGTCATTCCCATCGCCATCTTGGTGTTGGTGGGTGTTGGCTCCTTTACTGCAACCTGTTTGATGAGCACGGTCTTTGTCTGTATCTTGTGCTGACCTCCTGTCTCATCCTGTGGCTTAGAATGCCTAACTATCTGGGAATGCAGCCCAGTAGGTCTTAGCCTCATTTTACCCAGCCCCTATTCGATATGCCTCTGACGCAAGAGTGAGCCAGGGAAAGAGAGACATTCAAGGGAGAGGTAACAACACTTCTGAGGACCTGGGGGATCACAAGCATTAGGAAAACCAGAAGAAAAAAAGGGAAGGAGTGGACAGAGAGTGGCACAAAATGAAGCCACAAAGATGGGCAGTGTCCACTCTCTCCAGGGTCTTGTAGGACATGTGTTAGCTTTCCACTGATGCTGCATCAAATGATCACAAATCATTGGTTTAAAACCATGCAAATTTTCTGTCTTACATTTCTGGAATTTAAAAGTCTATCATGGGTCTTACTGGGCTAAAATCAAGGTGTCAATGGGGCAGCATTCCTTATGAACTCTCTATGGGACAGAACCTGTTTCCTTGCTTTTTTTGGAGGCTAGAGGCTGCCTGCATTCCTTGGCTTGTGGCTTCCTTCCATTTTTCAAAGCCAACAATGGCGAGTTGAGTCTCTTTCACATCAAATCCCTCTGATACTGACTCTTCTTTTACCTCCTCCTTCTCTATCTTGTATAGGAGAATGAGTAAAAGGAGGTTGAGACTTGCTGGGCAGCATTCATAAGGAGGTTAGGGATTCCTAGCCTCTAGATATTTATGGTTAAGGGAACAGATTAATAACATTTACTAAACAAACCCAGGCTCAAGAATGTCCTGTTATCCCCATATCTTGAAAACAAAAGGATTCCTAATTTTGCTTTAAAGATAATAATGCTGATTCTTGCAAAATATAGTAATTAAGAAAATTAATCCTTTATCACAAACCCTCATAGTAAAGCACACTCCCCATTATTATTATTTTTTTGTTATCCTATATATAAACAAGCATTGTACATAGGGTGGCCAGGTTCCCCCTCTTACATTATGAATGTCCTACTCTCTGTGGAGTAGCTGTTCTTTTTTTTTTTGAGACGGAGTCTCGCTCTGTCGCCCAGGCTGGAATGCTGTGGCCGGATCTCTGCTCACTGCAAGCTCCGCCTCCCGGGTTCCCGCCATTCTCCTGCCTCAGCCTCCCGAGTAGCTGAGGCTACAGGCGCCCGCCACGTCGCCTGGCTAGTTTTTTGTATTTTTTAGTAGAGACGGGGTTTCAACATGTTAGCCAGGATGGTCTTGATCTCCTGACCTTGTGATCCGTCCGTCTCGGCCTCCCAAAGTGCTGGGATTACAGGCTTGAGCCACCGCGCCCGGCCTGGAGTAGCTGTTCTTTCACCACTTTACTTTCAAATAAACTTGCTTTTGGTTTGTTTGCACTGTGGGCTCTCCCCGAATTCTTTCTTATGCAAAATCCAAGAACCATTTCTTGGAGTCCAGATTGGGACTGCTTTCTGGTAACACTTTTAAGGATTCTCATGATTCCACTGAACCCACCTGGATCATTCAGAATAATTTCTTGCATAAGGTCAACTGATTAGCAACCTTAATTCCATCTACAGCCTTAATTCTCCTTTGCAATAAAACATAAAATACTTACAGTTTCCAGGAATTAGCATGTGGACCCTGCTGGGGGGCTGGGCATAGTAAGGATTTTGTGCAAATTCAAACAGGAATTGGCAAACTATCAAAGCCCTACTTTGAAGGGGAGTGATGGTCAATTTGCATTTCAAAGGACCAGTCTGCTCCCATGTGGGGATGGAGGCAAGCACGTGTAAGGGATTATCAGTTGGGAAGCTGTTACAGAGTTCCTGGAAAGAGATGGTGGTGGTCTGGACTAGGATGGCACCATGAAGATGGACATATGGAAATGCATTCTGGCTGTATTAAACAGGAGGAATTGACATGAATTAGAGATAGACTAAATTAAAAACAGGTAGAAATGAAGGATTCCATGTTTTGCCATGGCAGTCTTTTCACATTGAATGAATACAAAATGTCAAGGTGCTTAGCATAGACTAGCCCATGAATGGCACATAACAGAAACAACCTTGATAAGGTTCCCTGTCTCTAAATTTAAAGAAGTGCACAGCAACCTCACGAGGTTCAAGGTTGAGGCATTGGGGGTGGAACAAATAATGAAGTTAGGTAGGTTTTACTGAGCGGCATCCACATGGACGTCTGTTAGAGGGTTAGGTGTACATATCTGAGGTTCAGAATGCACATTCCTCTCCATTTCTTCCAAATATAACATTTATTCCTCTAAATGCTTTTGTGAAATGTGTTTGGTATTTGATAAATCTCTTCGGTGCGTATCTTCAAATTTGGAGATAGGAACCTTATCAAGGTTATTTCTGTTATATGCCACTCACAGGCTAGTCTATGCTAATCACCTTGACATTTTGTATTCATTTGGTGTGAGAGGAATGCTTTATCCTGCATTGATGGGGACACTTGTTTCTAATGAGAAATCTGATGAAATCAGGTGCTTTGAATACAGAACATCTCCAAACTTCTGTAGCTTTATAATTTTTCTGAAGTTTGTCTCCTCCCTTTAGGAGACCATGGTTTTTGATACGAAACTCCATCTGTTAGTGATTTCTGATAAGGATTTTACTTTTAAATCCATCAAAGGGGAGGAGAAGTGACATTTTCAAGTGGGCAGATGGAAAAATGAGTCTCTTGGTCTTTCTTTAGGTCTTATACCCCTCTTCCTCTCTGTTCTTTTCACAAAAGATCATCTCATCAGAAATTCGGGGAAAAATGGCTTTTCATTCTTATTCTCGTTTTCTGACATTCTTACTCTAAAAGTCATTATTAATGTAGAAAATTCTGTCTATTAGGTAATCTGTGTCTTCCCCTATCCTGGTGGTATTTCATTATCATTTAAATATACCACCCATTGCTCCTTCTCAAACCTTTTGAATAGAGGGTCATTAGTAGATTTTTTTCCCCCTAAATTATGCTCAGCAGTTGTTAAAGGAAGACGGTCTCCAGTGAAGTCCTTTCTACATTGAAGAACTGAAGTGAGGATTTGAGATAATTATCTGGATAACTCAGCCTCCTCTTATCCCTCTTGAGGTGGAATACATTTCCTGTTCTCTTTCATTCCTCCCTTCTTTCATTTCTTACGGGTTATCTTTGCCACAAACAACAACAATAATAAAACAAAAACCAAATAAGGTATTCATGTTTTCATGCTGCCTATAGATGTAGAAAGTTTTTAAAAAGTGTTTTGTGAATTGCCAGCTACTTTTTAAAAATTAATACGAATGCATGTCAAACTTCCTGAGACATTTTAAAGCAGAACTCATCTTGAGATTTGAATCAGTCATCTTTCTCAGTCATTTCGGGGGATTAATCCTGTGTTTTCCATGCATAAGATTCCCTTTGGATTGAGGATTACTATGAACCTGGGCTTTGCCTTCATCCTTAAGAATCACAATCCCCTGAGAATTAAAGATGCATCTTCTCATGTAAATTGCTTGAGGTTTTCATGGAGTCTCTGGCTGTTACAAATGTCAGCTGAGCAGACTCTATTTCTAATCTTAGCAGAGTAACCTCTCCTGGGCACCAGTGACTGTGATGAAAGGAGGTAATCAGTCATTCTTCATCTCTATTTCTTGTACCCAGTGCCACCTGATATGCAACATGGAAACTATTGTTGGAGGATCTATGTCTAGGACAGGCATTGCCTGGTCTTATGCAACCTCTACCTCCCGGGTTCAAGCAATTCTCATGCCTCAGTAGCTAGGATTACTGGTGCCTGCCACCACACCTGGCTAATTTGTGTGTTTTTAGTAGACACAGGGTTTCACCATGTTGGCCAGGCTGGTTTCGAATTCCAAGCCTCAAGTGATCCACTCACCTCAGCCTCCCAAAGTGCTGCAGTTATAACCATGAGCCATCATGCCCAGCCTGGTATTATATAATCTTCCTTTCTTTCTCTCTTCTTCTTCTTTTTTTTTCTTTCTTTTTTTCTTCTTCTTTTTTTATTTTTATTTTTTTTAGTCTGCTCTGTCGCCCATGCTGGAGTGCAGTGGTATGATCTCGGCTCATTGCAACCTCCACCCCTGGGTTCAAGCGATTCTCCTGCCTCAGCCTCCCGAGTAGCTAGGATTACAGGCATGTGTCACCATGCCCTGCTAATTTTTGTATTTTTAGTAGACACGGAGTTTCACCAGGTTGGCCAGGCTGATCTTGGATTTCTGGCCTCAAGTGATCTGACCGCCTCGGCCTCCCAAAGTGCTGGGATTACAGGTGTGAGCCACTGAGCCCGGCCTGGTCTTACACAATCTTTGTGAGCATCAAGTCTGTCATTTGTAAAACAAGAACAATATACAGTAGCTTTTAGAGTGTTGTGATGATACAATAGGGTGAGATGTTTGGAAGAGCAAGACACTATATTCTTGTGAAGCAAAGCATTCTTATGTTTGCCGCTTCCTTGTTCTCTCCTAGGTACACTTAAACAAACAGCTCCTGGTGCAGGTTAGATGAACCCCCACATTGGTGCTTCATCCAGGAGTTCTTGACTTTACCTAGAAGAGAATTTAAGGGCGAGCCAGGGATGTTAAACAGCAACTTTTACTGAAGCAGCAGTGTACTGCTCCTTGCAGAGCAAGGCTACCCCTATAGGCAGTGTGCCCAGAGGCAGTTCTGCAGCAATATTTATGTCTGCAGGTGGGCATTTCCAGATGTTGCCATGGCAGTGGTAAACTGGCATGGCAGGCTGGCGGGCAGGTCTAATGGAAAGCTGCTTCTGCCCCAGCCCTGTTTTAGCGAGTCCTCGATCTGACCTGGTAGGGGAATCCCCACATCCAGAGTCAGTTCCCGCTTCCTACCTCACTTCCATCATCCTTCATGCCTACTGGGTCCCAACTACATGGCAGACATAGTCCTAGGTGTGAGAATGTATTGGAAGCAAACTCGAGTTCCTCCCTTCATGGAGCTTACATTCTAAAAGAGGGATCGGATGATGACACATGTGGACCCAGACATTCCGAGACCGGTCTCAGTTAATTTAGAAAGTTTATTTTGCCAAAGTTGAGGATGTGTGCCTGCGACATGGCCTAAGGAGGTCCTGACGACAGACACGCAAGGTGGTTGGGGTGCAGCTTGGTTTTCTCCATTTTAGGGAGACATAAGACATCAATCAATACATGTAAGAAGTACATTGGTTCGGTCTGGAAAGGCAGGACAACTCAAAAGGAAGACAGGAAGACTCAAAGTGGGGAGAGGGCTTCCAGGTCACAGAGAGGTGGGAAAAAAAGTGGTTGCATTCTCTCCAGAGGAGGCAATCAGGTCTGTGTTTGTCTCAGTGAGCACAGGGAGGACTTTGAATAGAATGGGAGGCAGGTTGACCCTAAGCAGTTCCCAGCTTGACTTTTCCCTTTAGCTTAGTAATTTGGGAGGCCCAAGGTATTTTCCTTTCACACACATATACAAGTGAATACTTATTATATATAGTGCCAATAATGAGCCCAGAACAAGCAATCCATCTGAGAGAATAGAAGCGGCCAGAAGGTACTGCTGTAGATAGTGTTGTTAAATTTAACTAAATTTGGCCTGAGGATGCCTCTGCAACTGAGTCCTTACTTAACAAACTGCAGCCTAACTTATTAGTATGTAAACTAAGTGAAGGTCTAGCTTGGGAATGTGCGTCTGTAACAGGTTGCTGAGTCTCAGCCAATCACGGCAGCCCAGCTTCAGATAATCCCAGGCGGCCAAGGGATCAGGCCCTGTTCCAAAGAGGCAAGGCTAATCTGTAACTAATCAGGCTGCTTCTGTACCTCACTTCTGTTTTCTGTCCATAAAGGCTGCCTGCCTGTGTTGGGGAGCGGAGCTCACTGAATCTCTTCTGGTTGTGACGGCTGCCTGATTCTCCAATCGCTCCTTGCTCAATTAAACTCTGTTAGATTTAATTTGTCTACAGTTTTTATTTTAACGGTGTCTTCATAATGCCTCAAGAAATGCCTTTTTGAAGTTATGATGTTTGAGCAGAGAGTTGAAATAACTTCATAATTGAGGCTTGTCTTGGGATGGTTGATATTAATCGTGTCAAACGCTGGATCTCTCATATATTACCAGAACAACCTCTTGACAAGACGAAACTGAGTTTTCTGCTTAACTGAATTATGGGAGAGCGCTACCTCAAGAGAGTCTTGGTGGTATCCCAGGAGGATGGGCAAATTCAGGATATTTACTGAGATTTCACTGTGTGCTGTAAGGTGGGCCTTTCCATGCAAGGCCTTGTTTGCATTGAATAAAGATCATATTATAGTTTAGAACTGATGGACAGAGCAAGGCAAAGATATTGGGCTGAGGAGTTCAAAGAATCTTAGGGTGAAAGTGACCATTTGATGCTTTCTCTTCAAGAGTCAGTGGGTCTCTGAAGAAGTTCCTGGAATGAGCAAGAAAGCCGTTTGGACTTTTAACACTCTGCTCAAGAGTTTCCTGGAACAGTAAAGTAATGTGATGAAGAAAGTCAACTAGGGAAGTCATGGTAACGTAGACAGTGAACAGGAGATGGTTCTGATCCTCAACCATCATCATCATCATTGTCTCTCATGTTTATTGGGGGCTTCGTATGTGCTGAATACTATGCTTGGTTCTAAAGATACAGCTGTAAACAAACAAGCGTGTTCCTTTCTTCCCACTTGGCTTATAATCTACCCATGAAAGTAGATGCTAAACAAATACTTGCGTGAGTTAATTACAAATGCAATAGTTGCTGTGAAAAGAATGTTCTTCACTATGACAGTGTGGTGTCAATCATGGGGCCCTGTGGTGGCCTGGGAGTAACTGAAAGAGGCTTTGCTTCTTGCATATGCATAGATGCTAGCTGGGTGAAGGACGCAAGAGACGGCTGGGTGAAGGAGACTGAAGTTTATCTTAGAGCAAGGAGAAATAAAATGTCCCTGTATATCAATAATTATTATATCCTATGTTCACAGAGAAATTGACACAAATAATATCTTAAGACACATTCACAGTAAACAGTGACAGTGCTTAGAAACGTCAAAATTGACAGAATCTACCTGCGACTGCCTGGCCCATTCCTCTAACTAAACAGCAGTTGTTTGTTGAAAGAATGAGTGAATGTTGAATTAATCAACATCACTTAGTTCCTCAGTGACCTCCACCAGCTCATTTGCTCATGCCAAGCATACAGAAACTGGTGAGAGGACACGTTTGCATCTCAGCCTAACTTACTCCCGAATATAAGAAAGCAGGAAAATAGGCCTTCAGGCGTGAAACCGGGTGGTGGAAACCCAGGCCGTTCCTACCTCTTGGTCAAGTTTAGCTATCCTGAGTGTGAGAGGCAGAGAAGGGGAAAGAGGCAGGAGTGCTCTGAGGGAGGTTACAGCTTTATGGGTTTGTGTGGTTTGACGTCTTTGCTTTTGGCTGTGAGCACTGTAGGAGATGAGATAGGCTTGTGATACAATGTGGGGCGCGTGTGGGGTTAGGCCATCCAGGTTCACACTCCAGCTCCACTGTGTAGGAGCTGTGTAAACTCAGGGAAATCATTTAACTCCTTCTTGTCCAGTTGTCTCCTCTGTAAAAGAGAGATGGTATAGACAACACCATATGGTTCTTGGAGAATTAAATGAGATACTCCAGTAGAAAGCACTTATACAGAAACTTATATGGCATTTCTATGGCAGATGCTGCCCTTGTGTCAAGGGAAACCTCTTTGCCCTGTTGTAGCCGTATACATACTTGGTGAGATGGTGTATCAGCCTGTTCTTGCACTGCTATAAGGAAATACCTGAGACTGGGTAATTTGTAAAGAAATGAGGGTTAATTGGCTCATGGTTCTGCAGGCTGTACAGGAAACATGGCAGAATCTGCAGCTGGGGAGGCCTCAGGGGGCTTTTACTCATGACAGAAGGCAAAGCAGGAGCAGACATCTCATGGCAGGAGCAGGAATGAGGGTAGGGAGAGTGCCACATGCTTTTAAACAACCAGATGTCATGAGAGCTCTATCAGGAGACAGCACCAAGGAGATGGTGCTAAACCATTGATGAAGGATCCATACCCTTCATCCCATCACCTCCGATCAGGCCCCACATCCAACACTGGAGATTACAATTGAACATGAGATTTGGATGGAGACATGGATCCTAACCATATCAGATGGCAACCTAGGAAAAATGGATTTCGGGTGTACTACGCCTTGCTGGGGACAGAGATGGACAGAGGCCGATTTGCTCATATTTGGAAGTCAAGCGCTTCAAAAGAGACTCTTACCTTGAGATTCGATTCCTGATTTTATCAGGATCTTACAGCAGACTCCTTCATGGAAAAGAATAACCGTTGGCTGAGAGAGCTGATGTTGTGCTGTGGGTTGCTATTTCTTTCAAATTCATATCTGCAGTAACCTCTGTCTCTCTGAGGTTGAACCAAACACATACTTATTTTGAGCTGAATTTTAGACAGGTTCAGAGCAGCCAGAAGAAAAGCAGAAAAGTGCCCTTTAGAACTCAAAGCAGATAAAACTTTCTGTTATCCTTTACCTTGCCGACGACTTGAGTGTGGAATTCACTCAGCTGATAAGGAGGCTGACGTTTTACCTCTTAGAAGTTTTGTCACATAAAAGATGTGCAAAGCCATGTTTACCATCCACTCTGTGTTTCAAACTTCTGATAACAGATTAAAAAGAAAAACCTTCCAGATATGAATGTTGTGGTAAAATAGTGCACTTTGAAAACTTTTCATGGCATAAACTATGATATTGGTAAAGCTACCCCATAGAATTAAAATAATGAGGATGAACGAAAGGCTCAAATTGTTCAACATCCTTTAAAAGGATGTCCTTGAGAAAACCTCACTTCTTGACGTACGTCATTAGTGGTTAGTAAACAATTTGCATGGCTTACTAGGGTTCCTGACTCTAGCACCAGCTTGCAGAGAGTGCAGGTACAGTCCTATTGAGAACACGTCTTCATCTCTAGAGAGCGAACCTGGCATTAACCATGGGAGCTGAATGGAAAATCATGGCATTTCCCATGAAAAAAGAGTAACGTAAGTGCTAGGCTAATTGTCAAGTGGAGGCTTGGATATCTTCTCCATTTTCCCCCATGGTTTTCCAACACTTTATAGGAAAAATGATTAATAAGATTTCCAACTCCAAGAATTCAGAGGTCCAAGGAGATAAGAAAGGAAGGCCAGTTGGTTTTCTTACACAGAACTCATGTCTTCTACAGGGGATGCCATGGGGTGCAGTGGTGAGCTTAACTGCTCGAAATTTCCATGATGAATGTGCATATCTCTCCTTGGCAAAACATGTAGAAGAGTGACTTTTACTATTAATTACCTTGGTACGCTCAAGTATCCTTCTCAAAGCCCTTAAAATTCCAAAAAGTCCTAGGTTTGTGAAAAATCATGCAATTGATACTGGGTTCAATTTATTTGTGGCATATAGACAAAAATTCAGATGTGGAATTTGTAAAAAATACATGGTATTTCATGCCTGTAATCCCAGCTCTTTAGGAGGCTGAGGCAGGCAGATTGCCTAAGGTCCGAAGTTCGAGACCAGCCTGACCAACATGGAGAAACCCTGTCTCTACTAAAAATACAAAATTAGCCGGGGGTGGTTGCGCATGCCTGTAATCCCAGCTACTCGGGAGGCTGAGGCAGGAGAATCACTTGAACCCGGGAGGCAGAGGTTGCTGTGAGCCAAGATTGCACCATTGCACTCCAGCCTGGGCAACAAGAGCGAAACTCTGTCTCAAAACAAATGAACAAATGAACAAACAAACCACGGTGTTATCTAGAATATACTTCCCAACTTCTAACTATTTCATTCAACTATTTTTAGGGAATGTTTATTTAACTAAGGTGATGCCTGAATGCCAACAATGGCATCCATACATCTATGAAAGACCTTTTACTGGTAATCTTTTAAATCTCTTCTCTGTTGATAATCACCACCCTTTAGTGAGTAATTACTAGGTGCTAAAGCATTGTCCATGGATTTTCATATTTAAGCCTCATTAGCAACACTGGGAGGTAGCTGGCATTAATTCTGTTTTATTAATGAGTTCAACAAAAACTTAAGGAGTGCAAGTCATATTCATCAGCAAGGATGCCTAGCTCACAAGTGGATGCATGGGGACTTGAACCAGGGTCTGAAAACTTGGAGGCCTAGGTTTCTATGAGGACACTCTCCTGCCTCCCATAGTGGTGGATGGCCTGGCACCTGGTCCTTACCAGGAAATGCATGAAATGAAGACCACAGGCAGTGAGCACTTGGCTGACAAGTAGCAACCAAAGCAAAGTTGTGATATGTCATCTTATGCTTTCTGTTTTCTCCTGTTGCCTTTCAACCACAGCATGTGGCAAGAACTTATGAAGCAGGACTTTTATGGCATAAAAGAAAGACATAACGAAGTTCCTGTCTTAACTTGGGGAGGCAGGTTAGCTTACGTGGAAAGAAAGATACATAATCTTTATAAGAGAATATTTTCATGTGTGTAGATACTGAATATACAACTGTAATTACATGTATGCATATACATACATTTGAATTGTATTCTTATATATATAAGAATATATATAAAATATTTTATACATTTTATATATATATAAAATGTGTGTGTATGTATTGTATGTGTATATTTTTTTTTTTTCTTGAGGTGGAGTTTCGCTCTGTCACCCAGGCTGGAGTGCAGTAGCGTGATCTCGGCTCACTGCAACCTCTGTCTCCTGGGTTCAAGCGATTCTCTTGCCTCAGCCTCCCAAGCAGCTGGGACTATAGGCACCTGCCACTCTGCCCGGCTAACTTTTGTATTTTTGGTAGAGACGGTGTTTCACTATGTTGGCCAGGCTGGTCTCGAACTCCTGACCTCAGGTGATCCGCCTGCCTTCCCAAAGTGTTGGAATTACAGGCATAAGCCACCACCCCCAGCCTAAGAGAATAATTTCACATGTGTGTATACTAAATATACAACTGTGTAATTATATGTATACATACATATATGTTTGAATTGTATTCTCATATATTAAATACATGCTATTTCAGAAATGGGAGGCAAAATAAGGACATTAGCATTTCCGGAGGTATGTAAAATGTTGGGTGCTTTGCACACCTGACCTCATTTATTTTACAGCCTACCTACAAGATATGCATTATTTTCATCATTCCATCAATGGAGAGTATATGGGAGATGCCGTAACTGGTATGAATGCACAGAATTAATGTACTGCAGAACCAGCATTTGAGTTCATGGCTGTATTTTCCCAAACCTACCCTTTTTCAGTGCTTTTTTCTGTCTGTTGGGCAGGGAGAGACATTAGAATGAGCTGGAGGTATCACAGATGGATAAGGTACAATTGAAAGTTTGTAGAGGTTTCTCCCATCACTTTATATAATAAAAAGCAACCAGCTATCACAAGTCTCAGCCCTCCCAGCCCTATGTTCTCTGCTTTATTTTCCTCCTTAGCTCGTATCCTTATCTGGAATGTTACGTATTAACTTGTTTCCTCCATTTAGTATATAAATGCTATTTAGGCAAGGGATTTGTTTCTTTTGTTGCTAGGACAATTGTACCTAAAATGGTACTAGGCCCGTCATAGATGAACTATCCATATTTGTTGAAATAATGATCCCATCTGTAATCAAACAAATTCAGGACAAATGACCAAAATTTAGTGTTTATGTTGAATAATTATGACCATCAGTGATCAGTCATGAATGTTGATTACAATGGAATTTTACTTTAAAAATTTTCCAGGCTGGGCGCGGTGGCTCAAGCCTGTAATCCCAGCACTTTGGGAGGCCGAGACGGGCGGATCACAAGGTCAGGAGATCGAGACCCTCCTCGCTAACACGGTGAAACGCCGTCTCTACTAAAAAATACAAAAAACTAGCCGGGCGAGGTGGCGGGCGCCTGTAGCCCCAGCTACTCGGGAGGCTGAGGCAGGAGAATGGCTTAAACCCGGGAGGCGGAGCTTGCAGTGAGCTGAGATCCGGCCACTGCACTCCAGCCTGGGCGACAGAGCGAGACTCCGTCTCAAAAAAAAAAAAAAAAAAAAAAAAATTTCCAAACACTAGTTTTTGTTTTGTTTTTGTAGCCCAGGGAACAAAGGAGGGAGCTGAGAGCTGTGAGTGGAGGGAGCAAACAAACAAACAAACAAAATCGTTTGTTTATTCTGTCCTTGCTTTGGGTTACCACGTGAAGTCGTTCATTACTTTCAGAAATAATTCATACAACGCTCTAAAAGGATATCCTGTGTGTTTGATATGAAGGGCATTCATCATACGGAAGCAGCTAAAACTTTTCAATCCCATCCATTAACTCACGAAGCTGCAAGTTGCTGCGACGCTGCCTTGCCCATCTATTTAGTATTTCCAGGCAATCATGGTACAGTACAAAGCAATTTGTTTTTATATAATTTCCTTCATGCTCGCAAACACAACATGCATCACAGGGAAAGCCAATCATGAACTAAAGAGAAAAAGGGATGATTTAAAGCGGGAGAGTGGTTCATTTGCTTTGGGGCATGAGAAACAATTATTTCAAGAGGCCAGGGTTTCTGCGGGAAGTCAGGTGAATAAGAATGCTGGTGCTGGCCGGCTGCTTTCTCAGAGAAACTGCTTTGCCTAAGTAACTTCTTCTTTTGAGAGGATTTCTTACTGAGCCATAAATGCTTCTGATGTGAGGAAGGCTAAATCTGCCTCCTATATACGTGGGAGCCAAAGTTCCATTTCTCCCCGTCTTTCCCGAAGATCATCTGCTCTACCATTGAAGGACAATGGGAAATGCTTCCACTTTTATCATACGTCCTGCATCTGAAATGCACTTGGATTTCAGCCACGTTTGAGAACCTAATCTTCAAATAAACTCCTTTAGCTCTATGAGAGAGTTCTATTAATTTGTTTATTTCTATGCTTGTTTGAGATGTGGATTAGCTCATTTGCCATCCTAGATACCTATTTTTTAACTTCCTTGGTGTTTTACTGATGAATGTAACTTGTCATTTATTTGATTTCTGTAATAAGCTGCAAAGTACTTATAGTCCCTTTTAAGTGTAGGGCATGGTGATGGGTTTAGGCACACGAATGGTCTCAGGAGAGTTTGCTGGCCATAGAGAGCTGGTTGGATGGGTCCTTAAGCCCGAATGCATTGCTTGTGGGGGATTCAAAGACTTCTCTAAGATGCCTTTGAATTCAAAGGGGGCTTGTATCTTAGAATCCTTGATGTCTCTAGCCCTTTGTTCCCTGTAGTGTCACTTGGTTATTTCGACCCCAAAGTCTTTGCTACACTGGTTTCCGTAAAATTCATGCAAGCCAACAGTGAGTTTAATCTATGTTGATGAAGATATGAAGGACACTGGAGTGCCCCTGTCTCTTAAGGCACAGCCCACATGACATGTTCATGGGCTTTGGTGTTCTTCCTGCTTTTCCTGCCTTCAGTGAAGAACTTGTTCACGTCTTCTTTTCTTTTTTTTTTTTTTTTTTTTTTTTTGAGAGGGAGTCTTGCTCTGTCGCCCGAGCTGGAGTATGCAGTGGCCGGATGCCAGCTCACTGCAAGCTCTGCCTCCCGGGTTCACGCCATTCTCCTGCCTCAGCCTCCGGAGTAGCTGGGACTACAGGTGCCCGCCACCTCGCCCGGCTAGTTTTTTGTATTTTTTTTAGTAGAGACGGGGTTTCACCGGGTTAGCCAGGTCTCGATCTCCTGATCTCGTGATCCGCCCGTCTCGGCCTCCCAAAGTGCTGGGATTACAGGCTTGAGCCACCGCACCCGGCCTCATGTCTTCTTTTTTTCTCTCCTTTAGTCTCCTTTTCTAGAAGCATAAACACATAAACAGTTCACTCCTATAATCCCAGCATTTTGGGAGGCCAAGGCCTGTGGATCACCTGAGGTCAGGAGTTCAAGACCAGCCTGACCAACATAGTGAGATCCTGTATCTACCAAAAATACAAAAATTAGCCAGGTCTGGTTGCATGCGTCTGTAGTCCCAGCTCCTGGGGAGGCTGAGGTGGGAAGATCGCTTGAACCCAGGAGGTGGAGATTGCAGTGAGCCGAGATCGTACTAGTACACTCGAGCCCGTGTGACAGAGCAAGACCCTGGGTCAACACACACACACACACGCACACACACACACACACATAAACATACCAACAGTTTTCTGAAACATGTTTCAGAGAGCTTTTGGCTTCTGTTGCTCTCCATCCATCACTAGTCTGCAGTAGGACCAGCCTACTCTCCACCCTACCTTCATTTCTTTCTCTGACCACTCATCACCTCTCCACTTCCACTCTGAGTCTGCACCAGTCTCTTCTCCACACAGCGGCGAAACCAGTATTCCAAAATGCAGACTTGATCAGGTTGATGTCCCTGACCGATAGCTTCGGAGGCTCAAGATGAAACATCTTTTCCAAGAGCAGGACCAAACTCCTTCCTATGACCTCGCAGGCCCCTGTCCTCTTCTCCTGGCTTCCCCTCTGTTTCCTCCTCTTACCTGCATACTAGCTGCACAAGTCTTTCGTTCCCTTGAAAGTATTTTGCTTCCGTCCATCACAGAGTTTTTGTACAGGCTGTTCCTGTACCTGGAATATTTATCCTTCCGCTGTCTCACTAATGTTCAAACCCACTTGTGTCTGTAGTCTGGTGATGCATCTTCAGTGTTTAACAAAAATGCATGGCACTTATTAATAGAAGATGCTCATTTACTGAAACAATCAGTGAATGAATGATCAATAAATGAATAAATAAACTGGGAGTCCTGAGGTTACCATCATATTGATATAGCATTGTTCACATAAGGAATCCCAAGTGCTCTGCAGATGTTCGTCCTAAAAAGCCATAGGATAGTTGCAGGTTAGTACGGGTTTTCTTCCTCTGACAGCCCAGAGAACATAGGAGCCCTGACTTCCCAGTAGCAACAAACACACTTAGCATCCATGTCTTGGTTTCTAAGACCATTCTCCAATGACCCCTTCGAGCTATAGCTAATTACAGATATATATTCTATATTCTTTTTTTAAATTATTATACTTTAAGTTCTGGGGTACATGTGCAGAACATGCAGTTTTGTTACATAGGTATACATGTGCCATGGTGGTTTGCTGCACTCATCAACCCATCACCTACATTAGGTATTTCTTCTAATGTTATCCTTCCACTAGCCTCCCACCCCCCAACAGGCCCCGGTGTGTGATGTTCCCCTCCCTATGTCCATGTGTTCTCATTGTTCAGCTCCCACTTATGAGTGAGAACATACAGTGTTTGACTTTCTGTTGTGAAAGTTTGCTGAGAATGGTGGTTTCCAGCTTCATGCATGTCCCTGCAATGGACACAAACTCATCCTTTTTTATGGCTGCATAGTATTCCATAGTGTATATGTGCCCCATTTTCTTTACCCAGTCTATTATTGATGGACATTTGGGTTGGTTCCAAGTTTTTGCTATTGTGAATAGTGCGTCAATAAACATACGTGTGCATGTGTCTTTATAGTGCAATGATTTATAAACCTTTAAGTGTATACCCAGTAAATGGGATTACTGGGTCAAATGGTATTTCTAGTTCTAGATCCTTGAGGAATCACCACACTGTCTTCCACAATGGTTGAACTAATTCACACTCCCACCAACAGTGTAAAAGCGTTCCTATTTCTTCACATCCTCTCCAGCATCTGTTGTTTCCTGACTTTTTAATATTCGCCATTCATATTCTATATTCTTTCAACTGGGAGTTGATACATACAAAGTGATCAGGAACAACTTCTATTTCCAAAAAGTAAAGGAGTTTTCACAAAACAAAATGTGTGTAGGTCAAGGAAACACATGGGCCAACCTTAAAGAACTCCTAATGGCCAAAGCTGAAGCAGTTTGAACAGCAGAAGAAAGTAGCATTAGATTATGACCCATAGTTTTAAAATAAATATTCATGAGTCTGTAGTGATAGAAATAAATGCACGGATAAATTAATACATGAAAGTAGAGAAACAAATCTCCTGTGTGGAAAAATCCCAGATAATGTATGTACAGCCTTCATCCTTGAAGAGGTAGAGCATGATTCTCCATCTTTAAGCACTGGTTTTACATGGTGGCTTTCTTCCAGAGAGTACAGCATGGAGAAGGGAAGGAAAGGGAACAATGTTGCAGGGCAAAAACCTGCCAAAAACATCCTCAGCCAACAGATCAGGGTCACATCAGCCAGCATGTCACATTAATTGTTGGTACCCTTGATGACTTAACCCCAGGAGATTGAGGCTGCCGTGAGCTATGATTGTACCACAGCACTCCAGCCTGGGCAACAGAGCGAGAACTTGTCTTAAAAAACTATTAATATATTGGGAGAAAAATGCCATTTTCCCTCTGTGGTTTTCCTCCCCAAACCTATAATTCCAGTCTGATTATGAGGAAATAAACATCAGATCAATCCAAATTGGGAGACATTCTGTAAAGTACCTGAGCGGTACATCTCACAACTGTCAAGGTCTTCAAAAATAAAGAAAAACTGTGAAATAGCTGCAGCCAAGAGGAGTGTAGGGAGACATGGCAAGTAAAGATACCATTACCGTGGTGTCCTGGATGGAATCCTGGAACAGGAAAAGGACATTAGGTGAAAAACAAGGGAATCATTCCAAGTGCAGACTTTAGTTAATAATAAGGTGTCAATATCAGTTTATTAATCTGACAGATGTCCCCTTCTAATCAAAGATGTTAATAATAGGGAAAGTGAGTGTGGGTATGTGAGAACTCTCTGTACTCTCTCTGCAATTTTTTCCGTAAATCCAAAAGCGTTCTAAAAATGAAATAAGTCTATGAAAGGAAACTAAAAGCCACAGGCAATCACTCCTCCAGCAGCCCAGTAATGGATTCCCCCTTCCCCATGCCCTGAGCCAAGACTGAACTGTGATTCGGCTGTTCTGCACCTGGGGACCTCTATTTGGAGTAGTATTCAGCCAAGGGTAGCAGCGCTCACTCTCCCCAGTCCCTCCCCTCCTGCCCTGCTTGCGGATTTTATTTTAGTTTGCTTCCAATGGCACTCAGCTGCTGCCACAGGCAAATATCTGGCTGTTTCGCACGCCATTGTACAACACACTGGGGAAAAATGAGCCTTCGTGCTAGACTCTGGGTCCCTGAGCAAATAAACAGAGAAGAAAAATGGTGCATGTGGGGGTGGCGAGGTCGAGGGAGAGACTGGGGAGCCAGATGATGGAGAAGTCCGTGGTTAATTCAGCTCACAGTTGGGGCAGAAATCCTGTGCTTCTCCCCATTCAATTTTCCTTATTCCCCAGGCTCCTCAGAAACACCCAGCTGATTGGTGAGGGTAAGGAGAGTATTATTGACCTGGGGGTTTCTGTTCCAAGGATAAGGGAGTTGGAAAGAGCTGTTGAGAGTTTCTAGCTTTTTTTCTAGGTGGAGGTCGTCTGCAGAAGCTCTCTCTCTCTCTCATTTCCTCTTGCGTGCTCTCTCTCTCTCTCTTTTGCTTCCTGCTTTCTGAGTTCTGCACTGAGAGCTGGACACAAATTTGGACTGAAATTAATGGGGCAGCCAGGCGCAGTGTCTCATGCCTGTAATCCCAGCACTTTGGGAGTCCGAGGCGGGTGGATCACTTGAGGTCAGGAGTTCAAGACCAGCCTGGCCAAGATGGTGAAACACCCTGTCTCTACTAAAATTACAAAAATTAGCCAGGCATGGTGGTGGGTGCCTGTAATCCCAACTACTCGGGAGGCTGAGGCAGGAGAATTGCTTGAACCATGGAGGTGGAGGCTTCAGTGAGCTTGAGATGAGATCGTGCCACTGCACTCCAGCCTGGGTGACAGAGCAGGACTCCATCTCAAAACAGAAAAAAAAAAAAAAAAAAAAAAAAAAAAGAAAAGAAAAGAAATTAATGGGGTCAAAGACCTTTGGAAATTTCAATGGTTGTGTCAAAGCAACCTGAAGTTTCAGCTTCATAAACTTTCAGAATCCTTTGAGAGTGTAAAGGTGAAGAGAGGCTCTGAGGCTGCCTGGATGTACCCTCCAGCTGTGTGGCTTTGCGGAAGTCATTTAACCTCTATAAACCTCAGCTTCCTAACGTGCAGATCCAGGAAATACTGACACCTACTTCATGAGACTGTGCAAAAATTAAATGTATCAACCCATACAAGGGACTTTTAACAGTTTCTGGCATCATGTAATTTTCTAATACATATTACCCCCCCTCCAAAATCAATTATGTATACTTTAATATGTCAAGTAGTAACATTTCACATTTTACCTTCTCTTGATGTGACAAGGCGGAGAGCCATTGTCAGGCCTTGTCTCATCTTAGAAAAAGATTAGAAGTTGCCAGCTTCCAGTCATTGAGAGGGCTTAAATTTTGTTTGGATTAATAATTCACTAATTAATCCCATAGATAAGGATCAAGCTGACGAGTCTCGTTTTTTTGTTATTAACGATTTGAATAGATTTCATTTATTGAGCAATTGCTATGAGCCAGATTCTTTACAGAGTGCTTAAGGTGATTATGTCTAATCCTCCCAACAGCAGGCAGTAGATACTATTATTCATTTCACTTACCCTCATGTCAGAGAGGTTAAATGACTTTCCAAGCTTGCAAGGCTAGTAAGAGGTGAAGTTGGGATTCAGAACAGGGTTTACGGAGTCCAGAGCTTCTCTGCTGACGGATATGCTCCTTTGCTTCTGTTTCCGAACCTAGAGAAGAGTGGTTTAAAATATCTTTTATCTCTCTGTTTTTAGGGAGAGAGGGGAGAGAGGGAAGAAAGTGCTGTTTGAAGAAGATTTATTGCCTGAGGGACATATTGAGTTTGAAACATGAAGGGTAGCAAAGCTGAGATACTGGAGTCTGTTTTCTGGCTTGTTTATCCCATTGCTCTGTCGGTGCCTGTAGAAGGTAGCTGGTTTGGTTTGAGTTCCCTCCAAAACCTGGCTCTAAGGAATTAATCCCTAATAACAAATGCTCAGCTTGTTGCTGAAAGGGTCTTTTGTTGTTGTTGTTGTTGTTGTTGAGATGGAGTCTAGCTCTGTCATCCAGGTTGGAGGGCAGTGGCGCGATCTCAGCTCACTGCAACCTCTGCCTCCCAGGTCCAAGTGATCCTCCTGCCTCTGCCTCCTGAGTAGCTGAGATGACAGGTGTGTATCCCCAGGTCCTGCTAATTGTTTGTATTTTTAGTAGAGACGGTGTTTCACCAAATTGGCCAGGCTGGTCTTGAACTCCTGACCTCAAGTGATCCTCCTGCCTCAGCCCCCAAAGTGCTGGAATTACAGGTGTGAGCCACTGCACCTGGCCTAAAAAGGATCTTTTGACTGTTGGCAGTCTTCATTACTTGGTGAAGGTGGAGACTTTCAGCCACCTGATAGGAGGATTTGCAGTGACTTGTCTCAGGGTGGGAGTACATTCTCAGAATGAAAGACACTCTTCCAAAAATGTTAATTCTTTTGGTAGCCACGTGCTTGTATTAACTGTTGCTTTGCCACCAGTGTAAGGATACAGGAAAAATCACTTAAACCAGAAAACATCACACCGTCACGTCCTGCAATGCTTTATTCCTATTGCTGGATGTTTCTGCAAGTAAGTCACTCTACCAACCTCGCCAGCATCTACTGTCTTCCACAAAGGGATCAGGTGTGTATATAAACCAGCCTTATACTTATACACAGCCGACTTACTGTGTGTGTGGCCTGGCATTATCTAAGTCAAAAAAACTTTGGTGATATTAAAAAAAAATGCTCTTGAAACAACTTAATAGTATTTATAGAAATTATAAAGTTTCATCCAGTGCCTAAAATTAACATTGGGATATTAGATCATTAAATTAATGGGATGTGATCTATGTCCTCCATGATTTCAAAAACACCATTCTTTTAATTGTTAATTAGAGAATGTAGTGATTACAGAACCTGAGGAACAATTTTGCTTATTTTCAACATGCTGGTTGTGATTATGTGAATTATTAACTCTGAGCAGCATTCCATTTAGTTCATTTCCTTGGCTTTATGAACTATTTCCAGTATACATCTGTTCTTATTTTCAATTAAAAAATATAACATACAGATTTCAGCCTGTACCTTGTAATGAAAAAAGGAAGAAGCAGCAAACAAGTTTCTTGTACTTTTACATCATTGTGTAATATTTCTTTGTAGTTTTTTTTTTTTCCCAGTATGAACCCGCCTGGAGACTTGTCCATGAAGGATCGTGATGTGCCAAAATTCTGGGAAGAAAAACTTGGACTGTTATTGGCCATATATTTAATACTATTATACTTGCACTGCTGGGACCAAAAGTTTCTTGTCAAATTTATTGAGATGATTTTAACATTCTGAAACAGATTGTCCACACTATATTTGGAAAAAAAAATGTCCAAGTGATAGATGGATTTACAGCTTACACCTCAGGTTTTTATTATAGTTGACATTTACACAGTCTTGAAAGTCTCTACTCCTCTGTTTTATAGAAATGGCAATGCCACTCAGTCTCATCCAGTATTATTATGGAGCTGTAACACTCTGGTGAAAGATGGACCATCTATTACTTGACAAACCCTTTGTCAAGTAGATCATGCCATTTCAGAATTATCTGAAATAATCATCACAGAAATGCACTGACCCATCATATGTTTTGCGGAATGTATGCTCAAGTGTTAAGAAGCTATTCATTTGTTTTTCTCAGATGACTAAGGATGGGGCCATGTGCCACAGAGCTCTATGTCTGCTTTTACATAGTTATCAGTGTGAATGGTGCCCCCTACAATTGTGCAGTGTGTAGTCTGAAATTTTGGAGACTTAGTTTCTTTACATTGTTTGACCCAAAGACCGTTATCTTTGCTTCGGGGGGGGGTCTTTTCACATCTTTTTATTTTATTTATTTTTAGGCAGGTAGTTTTTGCATTTGAAGAGACTCTGAAATGACCAAGCCAAGCCATTGCCATTCATCCTCGTTGTGTAAAAGTTTAATCTTGAGCCACTCCTCTCAGCAATGCATTGCCACTTTCTAATACATTAAAAGTATGTAATATGGGCAAAGTAACACATGTCATGTTATCAGGTTGTGTATCTCAATCACTGAAACAGGTTCAAAAGGAATGGGACCCAGTGTCGAGGAGAAGAAAAGTACAGCGGAAAGATTCTGATGCTTGAAGTACTGCTCAGTAGGGCAAATTTGGGGAAAAGGTGTAGAGAAGAACTTTAGACACCAAGAACAAGATTGAGAGGGTGCTGAGAAAAAACCATGGCCGGGCCAGGCTCGGTGGCTCACACCTGTAATCCTAGGACTTTGGGAGGCCAAGGCAGGTGGATCACAAGGTCAGAGTTTGAGAATTGCTGGCCAATATGGTGACACCGCGTGTCTACTAAAAGTACAAAAATTAGCTTGGCATGGTGGCTCACACCTATAGTCCCAGCTTCTCGGGAGGCTGAGGCAGAAGAATCGCTTGAACCCAGGAGGTGGAGATTGCAGTGAAACAAGATCATGCCACTGCACTCCAGCCTGGGTGACCCAGTGAGACTCCGTCTCAAAAAAAAAAAAAAAAAAAAAAAAAAATCATGGTCAGTCATTCTTAAAGCTGGCTACTTAGTGTTACCTGGAGAGCTTTACAAACCCCCTACCCTATCTTTATACCAATTGAATCAGAATGTCTGGGATGAGGGCACAGGCGTCAGAGTATTTTAAAGATTTCCCCAGGTGTTTCTTATCCACAGCCAAAATTGAGAACCACTGGGCTGGAGGAGTGCTCGGAGAGGAAAACAAATACAGGATCAAAAAAAAATTAAATTACTAAAATTTGGCTGGCTGCAAGTCGCTCACGGCTGTAATCCAAGCACTTTGGGAGGCTGAGGTGGGTGAATCCCGAGGTCAGGAGTTCGAGGCTGGTCTGGCCAACATGGTGAAACCCCGTCTCTACTAAAAATACAGAAAATTCGCTGGGAGTAGTGGCGGGCGCCTGTAATCCCAGCTACTCTGGAGGCTGAGGCAGGAGAATCGCTTGAACATAAGAGGTTGCGGTGAGACGAGATTGCACCACTGCACTCCAGCCCAGGCGACAGAGTGAGACTCTGCCTAAAAAAAAAAAAAAAAAAAAACTAAAATTTGATGTAATTGATATATATCACATCTATTTGTGAAACTCTAGTGCCCATCCTTCCTCTAAGTACGCCTTACCTTCTTTTGCCTAATTTTTCAGGAGTAAACTGGTAACCAAAGGCAAACATCTTACAAATTCCACGATACTTAGACCTGTTTCCCAAATGCTTTGGAAATTTTCATGAAATTGAATGTACATAAATAATACATGGTCAGGGGTTCCGAGGCTTAGGCAAGGTGCTAAATCTGTCCAATATGAGACCACCTGCTCATATGTCATCTGTTGGCACTGGCTCACACATTTGTGTGCCAGGGCATATGAAATTAAGTTTACCTGATGCTCTCTGACAGCAGCTTTCTGTTACAACGTGCAAATTAGATTACGTTAAGGTAGAGGGCAGAGTAAATGGATGGCTTCATAGATTGATACTAGAATACTGATGGCTTTAACCAGAAGGTGACTGGTTATGGTCCAGCTTGGGTCATTGGTAATCACACGTTCCTGTTATTGATGCCTGTGCAGTGGCCTGTGGGGAAATGGATGGTTTGTTTTTTATTGAATGTTGCCGTGTTAGCCAAACATCACACTGGCAGTGCAACTTCATTGACCTTCACCCTCGAATTTGAGGAAGGAAGGTCGAGGTATAAGTAGGCGATGGAGGCTAAATCAGGTAGTTGTCTCTAGAATGTTGCTTGATCCCCCTTCTAAGTGTGTGATACGTGAGCAAGGCTAAAAGGCTGTACAGCTTGCCACCTGGGAACCGCCTCCCTTGGGCTGAAGCCAGCATGATCACTTGGGTCTTCAAGGCAGGCGTGCACAGTTTTTCTCTCAATATGAAGTGATCGAATGCAAACTCTAAATTCTACCAGAAGAATCATTTTTTAACTTTAAAGGAATCTAGAGTTGTCTCCGCCTCATTAAGTAGCTCAATTGGCTTCAAACGCATTTTTTATTTATATTGAAAATGTAGAAACTGTCAACTTCATCCTATTTTTGAAGACTTTTTTCTATAATGTGGCCTTCCATTGTGTAATAAACTTTAATAAAGCATCTGTTGTACAACTTAGTGGCATTTCATCCCAAGGTATGGTTTAATGGCATAAACAAAGGGTCGAGGGAAAAATAAATTCAGATATTTAAACAGAATAGGCACAAAACCCTAAATCTTTCATGCAAAGTTGACCAGTGATGCACAGAATGAGACAGAAATAACTGTCAAAGGGACTGGAGACTGATCTCGAGATGTTTTAGGGTGGATCAGTTTACTTATTTGTTTAAATAATTTCATTCTTTGGAATTGCCTAAATTTTGCACTTCTGCCGGTTTAAATAGAGTCGAATTGAGGTTGTTTCTGGCAAGAAAGAGTGTCACATTTTTGAAGGGAACAGCAGCAACAGCACAACAACAGACAGTTTGGAGACTAAATACAATTTTTTAAAGTTTCCGAAGATTAAATAGAAAAACACTCTGGGGCTTAGCTAAAAGGCTAACAGGAGAAACGAATTGCACATAGAAATCAATCGCTCTGTTCGCTGACACCCAGTGACAGAACTAATAATTGTCCATGTAAAATCAGACCCTCTTGTTACTTTTTAATGAAGTCTGTCTGATTCTGTGATATTTTTGGCCTAGGAAATGAAAGAGATGTTTTATTAAATGAAACTAGGTCTACATAGGTGAAGTATCTGAATATAAGTATGCAATCATATAGTACAATAAAAAGCAAATATAAAAAAAATTGGAAAGACATGAATGTAGTTCAAATAAGCTTATTCCTCCAAGAAGCCTTCTCTGTGTTTTCAATGGAATAGTGGCCTGTATTTTGCATTTGAACAATGGCACAAAGCCATTGGAAGGGGAAGAAAGGTTTAGCCTACCCCTCTTGGATCCTTATGCCACAACGTCTGTTCCCTGCTGTACTGAGAAGTCCAACTCTCCTTTGCAAGCCAGGAAAAATAGGACCTTTTTCAAATTGCATGCTTCTAAGATGCTGGCAGAATTCAAAAGTGTTTTCTCCACACAGTATAAAGCCCTTTACCTGATTAAAGCTGGTTATTTGGTTTGCCAAAGTGAAAAATTTTCTTATATTTTATCTTGCCTTTTCCCTCTCTTCTTCCCTCATTTCCTCTTCTCTTCCTCTTTCTCTCTTTCTTTCTAATCTTCCCATCCAACATTAAAGACATTTAGTGCAACCTCAGCATTATTATTTTTAACACCCACCTTGCCAAGGAGAGTATAACTCCAAGGAAGCTTCTTTTTTAAGCCGACCCCATCTTTTGTCTGTTGGTCCCTGAGTGGGACCTTTCAGCTGGTCATTTTTCCCCAGCGTGTGTGTGAACACATGTGCGTGTGTGCAGGCATGTGTGTACATACACTTTCATGTTGATGGAGACATATGGTCTTATGGAGGATCTATGCGGTCCATCTAGTTCTTTAGTTTCAAATGTGATGTGTTTTGTCTAATATCTGAAAGGGAAACATCTTTCTGTGTAATTTCTCACCCTGAATTACACATTTAAACCCCAGAGATATCAGAGAACATTGTAAGAAATATCTTGTGGGTGAAAAAGTTGACCTTTTGTTTCCCTCTGCCTGGTTGGCTGACTTGGGAGAGAATAACAGAAGACAAAGGGAATCTCAGAGTGGGGGAAATTCCCATCCTAGACTTGGCAAGGGGCAGGGGGTGTAGTCCTTTTATGATATTCACTCAGTTCAGAGCACCGTACTTCTGTTCAAAACTGTGATGAGAAATATCAATATGGGCGTGTGACAGTATGTGTGGGAGGGTACCTCCCTTACTTGTAACATCTCACAAGGAGAGGTCTTGGCAAAGGCACAGTCATCAAAACTGATGAGCCCAAAATGGAATTCACCCTTAAAAAAAAGGTTTAGATAAAATTAGCTTTCCTCTTAACAATCTGGGAGTGCTGTCAGAATAACAGCTATGAATCTGTCTGGTAGGGCCCTCTCTTCTTAAAATAGATGGATGGGTAGATGGATGGATAGATGGGTAGATGGATGGATAGAGGGACATATGGATGGGTGGATAGGTGGATGGATGAATAGATGGGTGAATGGATGGGTGGATAGATGAGTGGATGGATGGGTGGATGGGTAGATGGGTAGATGGTTGGATAGATGGGTGGATGGATGGATGGATGGATGGATGGATGGATGGATGGGCAGATGAGTGGATAGGTGGATGGATGAGTGATGGATGAATGGATGGGTAGATGGATGGATGGATGGATGGGTGAATGGATGGGTGGATGGGTGAATGGATGGGTGGGTGGATGGATGGGTGGATGGGTAGGTGGATGGATACATACATGTACATACATTTAAATTCTTAATAGGTACATCTTTTGCTCTTCAACTCTCTTTCTCTGGGGAAGTCGGGCACTGGGGTGCTGGCATATGCTATCTTTTTTTGCAGTAAGACCATGAGGATGAGACCACTTCACCAATTCTTCCAGGCATGTTTTGAAGCAATGTGGTATAGTGGAAAGAACACAGGATTTGAGTCACTGGAAGCTGGATTTAGATTTGAGCACCATATCCTTTTTAGCTTGAGTACCTTTGGTCAAGATAGTTATCCTCAGTATCCATGTCTATAAAATGGAAAAATGATTTCTAACTTGCTGTATTGTTGAGAGAATTAAAAGATATCTAGATCTAGACAGATCGTGCTTAACTCAATACCTAGAATAGAAAGAGCATTTTGATTAATGGGAGCTGCAGCTACTACTTCAACTGCTGCTGAGGGTCTTTCTTGTTTTTACCTTCCCCTCCTTCTATGGGTATTATTTTTTTTTCCACAATACATTTTAGAAATAGAAGCCACATTCTAACTTCTTTGGCTCCTTGCCTGACTTTCATATGGTCTCTAGCCAAGAATGGTGGCCATACTACGTGTGTGTGTGTGTGTGTGTGTGTGTGTGTGTGTGTCTATGTCTATATCTAGAAAATATATATTTATACCTGGAACATCTATATGTATAAATAAAATTCTGGAAGATGCATCTTGCTGGAAGATATATGTCTCAATATGCATATCTGGAAGATATGCTTTCTTTCTTTGCTTTCTCCCTTGCTTTTGACAAATGTTCTAAACTCACCATACCTTTTGGATATTGAACTATAAAGACTTCCACATTCTTATTTTATATATTTAGAATTGTGAATATTGTAATAAAAATTCTTCTGACATTTCTCACGTACTACAGACATCATGTCCCCTACATTTTTCTTTGTGGAGAGATATGAGTGTTCAGCAACGTAGAATAAGCCAGAATAGAAGGAGGTAAGAATGGATTTGTTGTCTGAGGCACAATATGACACCACCTGAATCTTCTCTACATCACCCTTCAATGGGGTGAGGATGGCTAAGACCTTATGCTTATGTCATAGCATGAACAAATAATAGCTACTTACCATGTGCCAGGTTCTTCTGTAGGCACTTTAAATAGATAATTTTATTTAATCTTCATAGCAAACTTAGGGAGTAGGTGCTACCATTATCCCAATTTTACGGAGGAGGCAACTGAGTCACAGTAAGCTGAAATGACATGCTCCAGGTTACAGGACGAGCATGAAGCAGAGCCAATAAGAGGCACCAGTGTCTTTTAGTGTCAGGAATCTGTACTCTTGTGCTTTTCTGTCTCATAAAATGATGAGAGTGGCTCTCTCTATTGGGTCTCATTATTGCATACCACTGTGTGTTCTTCTGACTGTCTGTCGCCATTAACAAGGAGCATTTCCCACACCATGAAAGTGCACCTGACAATATTATATACTTCTTGTTGAAATCCCTGTCTTCCCTATGCTGCCCATTGGTGCTTCACACTGTTTTCTTTCTCATCCCACATCCGCAGCTTGTAGCTCCTGCCTGAGCTTTGGAAGTGGAAGCCGAAGTTCCACCTCAATGCAGGTGATAAAACTAGGACAAAATGAATGAGGTGGGAACTTTGATGTCAGCACGTGGAACCCACACATGGGCTATACTGAATTGTCAGCAGGGCATTATGTCACTGTAGGTTTAACCTTTCTTGGATTTTCTTTGTTTGTTTGTTTCATTTTGTTTTTAAGATATAGTCTCGCGGTGTTGCCTGGGCTGGAGTGCAATGGTGTGATCTGGGCTCACTGCAACCTCTGCCTCCCGGGTTCGAGTGATTCTTCTGCCTGAGCCTCCTGAGTAGCTGCGATGACAGGCATGCCTCACCATGCCCGGCTAATTTTTTGTATTTTTAGTAGAGACAGAATTTCACTATGTTGTTCAGGCTGGCCTCAAACTCCTGACCTCGTAATCTGCTCGCCTAGGCCCCCCAAAATGTTGGGATTACAGATGTGAGCCATTGCACCTGGCCCCTTCTTGGATTTTCTTATGCATTTGAAATCAGGTAAAGCTAAAACTGTGAATATGTAAATAAAAATAACATAAGAACATGGGAGAGACAGCTGGGATGTTTTGCTTTCATATCATGGAGACCAATGCCTGCATGTTTTCTATTGTAACTTTTGGACAGGTAGAATGATTGCAATTGTAAATAAAAGGGAATATGGTGCCAGGAGCAGAAAGCAAAGATGTTCTGAAAGAGTCAGAAAGACTATGTTTCAACCACAAAACCATCCTATCTTCTGGGGTTGCCTAAATTCCTCAACTCCTACTTGGAAACGCAAACCTTTGTTGTTCCAACTTAACTTTTTGCCCACAGAGTAGTTTAGGACAATCCAATGTCAGTATGGCAGGTAGAAGAAGCACAAAGTAAGATTCATTTGTGTCTTGATTTGAGGGACATAAATGTCCTAGTTTCTTTACATGTCTTGGTCGCCCCCTCACACAGGTTCTCTGAAGTTGTTTCCGTCATTTTGTACCCTTCCTCTTCTCTTTGTAAGCTTAAGTTTCACATTCCTTGACTGTTTTTCCTCTCTGAGGTTTAATCTTCAAGGGATTATGCATATGAGGCTTGTATTATATACCCTGAATGATAAATATTGAAAATATCTCACAGCTAGCTGGATCCCTCTTCATCCAGGCTGTCCAGAAAAATGGTGCTGGGACCACCCCTGGAAGTTCAGCCTGCCCCACACCGCAGGAATCTTCAGTCTGCAAGGGCAGAACCAGATAATGAAGATGGCGTGCTAGCAAATAGTAGTTCTCTGATCTAGCCACTGCCACACACATCAAAATGCTGCACCTTTGATTTGGGTTTTATTTCCTGTGATTACACGGATCATGCTCGTTCCTAATGTAGACCTTCTCAGTTCTCTGAGTGTGCACATCTGCATCTACATCTCCTTTCAATTCATGGAACTGCTTTATTTCTTCCCTGCCAGTAATTCCTCTGCTCTATGATCTGAGCTTCCACTCATGCCCTTATGCTTTAGCTCTTAAATTCCTGGAAAAGTACATGTGTATTTTACCAGTTTGGGCGTTGTCATATGCAATAGGTTCATTCACCGTTTATTAAACAAAAAGTTATCAATTAGTCCTACGTACCAGTCCACGTGTACACATGACAGGCACATCAATAGATAAGAAAGGAAAAGCCTGTGCCCTGTGTTTCAATGTTTGTAGTAACATGGCTTTTAAAGGTTAGAAGAAAAACCCAGAAGCAACTTAGTCTGTCATCAAAATGAGAAAGTAAAGATGGACTGTGGTAAAGTAACACAATGGAATACTATAGAACAGTGAAAAATAAACCAGGATGAATCTCACAATTTTAGTATTGGAAAAAAGGAACAATAGGATATGTTATAAGTTTCACAAAATTGAAAACATGCCTGTGTAAAATTGAAAATATGGAAAATAATGTGAAACAAATTAGTATATTTCTTAGGGAGATATGTGTATATACATGTATATATGTGTTATATGTATATATGTTTGTGAGGGATAACTGAGGGATTCCTCCTAATCTATTGGTAATATTTACTAACCTGGGTATAGGAAGCAGATACATGTTGTATTAAATATTATACTGCTTATGTGTCTTAAATATCTCATTTTAATTTTTTATAAACAAAATTGATGTGCTCACTTCAAATTCACCTAATTTTAAGGGATTGGATTATTCCTTAGATGTATTCTGCTGAACTTGCTGGGTCGGATAGTGTAAAGACGGAAAGGGTTAGTAAAAAAATAAAAAATGGAAAAACATTGTGAAGGAGAAAGAAAGGAGGCATTGTTTGAGAACTTTTGTTTTAGACACAGCATCTCTACCCAACAGTGCAACTACTCATTATTCCTAGCATTGAGAGAAGAATGGTTACTTTAGGTACAAGTTCTAGTTCATATGAATTCCTCTCTTTAGTCCTAAAGTTGTTAGGAGGGAAGAGATCTTTCCTTGTCCTCTAGGGCTGGTAGGAAAAATCTGTGTCTTGTTGCTTCCATGTTCCCCCACCCTCTTTCCTTCATAAGTTTTAATTACCCTCCAATCTACACCTCATGTAAAGTTTTTCAATATCA
Organism: Rhinopithecus roxellana; assembly: GCF_007565055.1. NCBI lineage: Eukaryota > Metazoa > Chordata > Mammalia > Primates > Cercopithecidae > Rhinopithecus > Rhinopithecus roxellana. The sequence goes on along the minus strand of NC_044568.1, from coordinate 4,255,395 downwards.
CGCATTTTCTACACCTTCTAGGTATATAAATACACATATATTTTTAATACTCTTAACTATCTTTGTGTCAGTTCCAGATATGTTGCCTGGTTAACTTTGAATACTTCAGTGTGTTCCTAAAAACAAGGACTTAACCACAGTACAATTCCAAAATTAAGAAATTTAACACACTGGTATAGTCCTCTGACCCCATCCACATTTTGTTTTCTAATTTCATCAATTGTCCCAAAAATGACCTTGATGGCAGTTTTGTTCATGGTCCAGAATCTAATCTATCATGCATTTCATTTAGTTGTCAAGTCTCTTTAGTGTCTTTTAATCTGCAACAGCAACAGTCTTGCTTGGTCTTTTATGATCTTGACATTTTTTAAGAACACATACCCTGGGCCGGGTGTGGTGGCTCATGCCTGTAATCCCTGCACTTTGGGAGGCTGAGGCGGGCGGATCATGAGGTCGGTCAGGAGATCGAGACCATCCTGGCTAACACGGTGAAAACCTGTCTCTACTAACAATACAAAAAATTATCTGGGTGTGGTGGTAGGCATCTGTAGTCCCAGCTACTCTGGAGGCTGAGGCAGGAGAATGGCGTGAACCCAAGATCACGCCACTAAACTCCAGCCTGGGCGACAGAACAAGACTCCATCTCAAAAAAAAAAAAAAAAAAAAGGAAAAGAAAAAAAAGAAAAAGAGAAAAACAGAAATAACAGACACCCGGGACTGCCCATTGCCACATCACCTGAGAAGAGCACTTTGATTTTAACTAACCATTTTTGCAAGCTTAGCTGTTTTAGCTGCTACAAAAAAGCATGAGTCTTTTAAAAACAAATGAAATTCTGACACATGCTACAACTTGGACAAACCTTGAAACGTTATGCTAAGTGAAAGAAACCAGTCACAAAAGGACAAATATTGTGTGATTCTACTTACATGAGGTACCTAGGATAGACAAATTCACAGAGACAGAAAGTAAAATAGTGGTTCCTAGGGACGAGGGGGAGGATAGAATTGGGAGTTGATGTTTAATGGGTATAGAATTTCAGTTTTGGAAGTTGAGAAAGTTTTAGAGTACTGATAATAGTTGCACAAGAATGCAAATGTTCTTAATGCCACTTAATTGAATACATTAAAACGATTAAAACGGTAAGTTTTATGTAACGTATATTTTGCTACAATTTTTTACAAGACAGTGGGTCCTCCATATATAAATATAATGAAAATTAAAATAACAAAAAGAACACAGGGCAGTTATTTATTTTGTAGATGACCCTCAATTTGGGTTTTTCAGCTGTTTCCTTATGATTCCAATTGGGCTATGCATTTTAGCCAGAGATACCCCCGGCATAATAATGTCCTGTTTTTCCCAGGGTACCATATTAAGAGACACATAGTATTGGTTTGTTTATTATTGGTAATATTAACATCGGTCCTTTGGATCGTATGATGTCTCTCAGATATCTCAACTAAAAACTTTCTCACTGTAATTAATATGTAATTTGGGGGTGGGAGGACTGGTTTCAGACTTTTAAAATACTGGTTTGTCGTCAATCCTTCATTCACTAGTTTTACCATTCATTGATGATTCTTGTCTGAGTCCATTACGATTATTACAGCTATCAAATGAGGGTTTTCTAACGCCATCACACTTATATGTATGGGTTGGCGTTCTATTTCCTTTTCTAGATATATTCATTGAATCATTTCAGCCTATAGTCATGGATTCATGTTTTCTTCTGTGAACTACGATTGGTTACTTTCATTATTTATTTTGATGCTCAAATTGTGCCATATGTACTCACTGGGAACCCCTCCAAGCTGGCTCCTGTATCATTTTGACATAAACCCATAAGTTTTTTTAAAAAATAACATCCTTATTCCTTGGCACCAGAAGATATTCCAGGTGTATCTTGACTTTTCTTGCCCCAGTCCTAGAGCCAGGCAGTCATTTTTCCACAGAGCAGTCCTTCCTTTGTTTGGAGAATGGTGTTTAGAAATGAAGTTCTGGGTGATGATGGCTTCTGGGCCCTCTAAATAGACTATATAAGTAGAACGAGGAAAAAATACACCCATGCACATACACATGTCTATATAATTATCTTTTCAAAGCCAAGAATGTGTTAATCCTTCCTAAGGATTATGTTCTTCCCAACACGATATATTATCTAGGATAAAATTTCCCTGCCTATCTGACATCACTTATTATTACTGGTTATCTTTTATCTGTCTATTAGGCTGTGAGATCCTTCAGAAGGGAGACTTCATATTTTTTGTCATCTTTGTATCCCCATTGCCTAGGAAGATGTCTGGTGCAGATTAGATACTAATATTAATTCATAGGATTGTTGGGTGAAACGATGGTTGAATGAAAGGATGGTTAGTTAGGATCACTGGGTAGGAGGATGGTTGGGTGGAGTGGAGATTCAGTGGAAGAGTATAGTTGGATGGAAGTATAGTTCATTGGGATCACTGGGTAGGAGGGTTGCTGGGTAGAATGGAGATTGGGTGGAAGTATAGTTGGATGGAAGGATAGTTGGTTAGGATCTTTGGGGCAGAAGGATGGTTGGGTGGAATGGAGATTTGGTGGAAGTATAGTCGGATGGGAGGATAGTTGGGTAGGATCTTTGGGTAGGAGGATGGTTGGGTAGAATGGAGATTGGGTGGAAGTATAGTTGGATGGGAGGATGGTTGGTAAGGATCTTCGGGTAGGAGGATGGTTGGGTGGGAGGATGGTTGGTGAGTATCTTTTGGTAAGAGGATGGTTGCATGGAATGGAGATTTGGTGAAAGAGTATAATTGGATGGAAGGATAGTTGGTTAGGATCTTCAGGGAGGAGGATGGTTGGGTGGAATGGAGATTCAGTGGAAGTGTATAGTTGGATGGAAGCATAGTTGGTTAGGATTGTTGGGTAGGAGTATTGTTGGGTAGAATGGAGATTGGGTGGAAGTGTAGTCAGATAAGAGGATGATTGGTAAGGATCTTTGGGTAGGAGGATGGTTGAATGGAATGGAGATTTGGTGGAAGAGTATAGTTGGATGGAAGGATAGTTCGTTGGGATTACTGGGTAGGAGTATTGTTGGGTAGAATGGAGATTGAGATTGAGTGGAAGTATAGTCGGATGGGAGGATGGTTGGTTAGGATCTTTGGGTAGGAGGATGGTTGGATGGAATGGAGATTTGGTGGAAGAATATAGTTGGATGGAAGGATAGTTCGTTGGGATCACTGGGTGGGAGGTTTGTTCGGTGGAATGGAGATTGGGTTGAAGTATAGTCAGATGGGAGGATGGTTGGTAAGGATCTTTGGGTAGGAGGATGGTCAGGTGGAATGGAGATTGGGTAGATGTATAGTTGGATGGAAAAATGGTTTTCATGCAAGAGCATTTGGGTTAGGGGATGATTGGGTGAGAGGAGTGGTTAAGCGGAAGAATTGTGAAGATAAAGGATCATTATGTGGGAAGACGGTTGTGTGGGATGTGATCTGCATGTCTTATTTAGCAATATATGTCTTTTTTATTATACTTCTGTACTCACTGCATTCAGGTGCTGTTTAAGAAGTTATTTTGGTTCCATTTGGTCTTTCAGATAGTAGGTGTTCATTCAGTTTCTATTGATTGTCTGAATGTGACTTTCAGGAACAGGAATGGATGATTTATCTTTAGATTCTTTGCATTCTCCATAGTGCTCAGCTTGGCATAAATACAGATTTAATATTCAGTTTGACAGTCAGTCAGTTAGAAAACCACAGCAACATAATATCTGCCCTATTTACCTTTTCAAGAAAACTAAGGCTGCTGTATTAGTTTATTCAACACTGAGTGTAGACTTGATTCATTCGCTCTGCCTATGTAGTTGCCCCCAAATTATTCAAGTAGTCTACTTGGCAAGTATTTCAAGAATGGAGGGCATTGTGTAGCCTTGTAATTATTCATTGGCTCATGTAAGCAGGAAACAAACTTTCGCTTTGGAATAAGGGTTACACCACACAATTTGGTACCATTTTGTGATCAGGCAATTGAATAGGCTAGAAAGAATTCCTTTACTGATGGATAGACTTTCTGAATACCTGTTTTATCCATTTCTTTCTATTTTCTCATACTAAGAAAGTAAGTAGCGAATTCTTCTCACACTGATATTGTGAACAGAAAGGAACTCCAGTATTTTCGGCCATATATACATTTTTTTTTTTTTTGGATCTATTATGTGTTCTAGTGTCTTTAGAGAAAATTTTCATAATTGAACCTTGAAAGAGAAGACAAGTGCTGTGTAATGTCTGTAAGAACAAGAAGACACTGCTCTAGCTGAAAATGTCTTTTTCCACGGTACTTTATATCCTGGCCAAGTGTTCTTGTGCAAAGCGACCGAGTAACATTTTCCCATTCAGCAATAAGAACGAAGAGACTGTTATTGCCACTGGCTGGTATTGAGTAATCGTACATAGGTGGGGTGAGTTGAAGGCAGTCTGAATTATAAAACGCCTTCCTTTGAAGTCAAATCAATTTTTATTCTTAATCTGTGAACATGAGATGGGAACAAATAACTTCTGAGTGAAATAAAGATTTCTTAGCCTGTCAAGATTTATCTTATCAGGCTGAAGAGGTGGGATTCCTGTTAGCAACTGGCAGTTTTGAAAATCCATTCGCCTGAGGAAGTGTGAAGACAGTCTGCAGAACAAAGACACTGAGCTATTGCTGCATTGAGTGCTTATTTGCTCCTTTTTTACATTTCCTGCTTGAGACCTCGCCAGGTCCAACTTTAAAACATTTGCAGGCTAATGGGAGTGTGTGCACAGGGAGTATCAGAAATCATTTCCTTAGGGGAGGAGGTGTTTTGTGGTGCAAAATGTTGAGGTTCTGTTGCCAAAACACCAACTGCAAGAGGGTATTTTCTGTGAACTTCATGGGTGGCTTTCATAGGGAATTCTCCATGTCATTTTCTGATGTCTTTTATTGGCCCTTGTTTTGCCAGAGTGGGGAGGGGGGGAACACCTTCCCTGTGTCATTTATCTTTAACAAAGAAAGCCAAACTAATTCTATAAATGAAAGTCATGCACATGTGGAACTTTGGGTGCAGCTCTAGAGTATTTTTTTTTTTTCTTTAACCCTCCTACGACGAAGCCAAAAGAAGAAAACTGGTTGTATTTCTCTAACATTTTTAGGCAGATGATCGTTTCTGGGCAGGAGGAAAATGCCAAAGCCCGTGCAGTTTCTCTTTCAGCTCATTTGAAAATACTCTAGGAAAAAACCCCTGTGGATTCTCTACCGCTTCTGTGATGTGTGGAATCATGTGATTGCTGGACAGCCCCCTTGGAAGCCGGCCCGTCCAGCCTGTTCAGCATCCAGATGGGAACCCGGAGGCACGTCTCACAGCGGACTGTTGATTAACCCAAGGTCACCTGGCTCTGGTTTGTGGACGGAGCGAGAACGAGTATCCAGAGGTTTCCAGAACCTCAGCACAAAGGGTATCCATGATGAACAGACATTTCCCTATCCCGTCTCTCTCCCTTCCCCTGCGTAAACGTGCAAAAAACACACTCCCTTCTTGGCCAGGAACCAAAGACCTATTATACACATGTCTTTCTGTGCTTTGGGGGATCAGCAGGGGTGCCAGTGAACTTGGATTACTCTTTGAATCACCCTACTGCCTCCAGCTCCCCCCTCCATTTTATTTCATGACTCAGTGTCCTATTTGAGCTAATTTACCACTTGTATAGGGGTATATTCCTTGACTTCTCAGGGCAAACCAAGCCCCCGTCCATGATTTCTTCTTCTTTTATGATGAGCTCTCATATGACATTTATCCCAGTGGAAATTTCATATCGATTATCTGTGATTCTTTGAGTGTTCTGTCTTTCCCCTGGACTCCAAGATCCTTGGGATCATTGGCCTTGTCATTTATGTTCCCGCTTACGTCCTATAGCCTGGCATTTAGTGAGGAGGTGTGTTGTGTTGGATTTTGTTTGTTTGTTTGTTGTTGTTGCTTTTTGCAAGGGCCCCAGCAAAGTATCACAAACTACTAGGTGACTTAAAAAGACAGATACGCATTCTCTCACTGCTCTGGAGCCTGGGAGGCTGAAATCAAGGTGTTAGCAGAGACATGATTCCTCTGAAGCCATTAAGGGTGAATCCTTCCTTGCCTTTTCCAGTTTTTGGTAGTTGCTAGCATTCCCTGGCATTCTGTGGCTTGCAGCTGCGTTTCTGAAAGCTGCCTCACTCCCATCCTCTGTTTACACTGGTGTCTGTTCACATCACCTGTCCCCTATATGTGTATCTCTGTGTCCAGATTTCCTTCCATTTGTGAGACCAGCAGTCCTTGGTTTAGGGCCCAACTAATGGTTTCATGACCCCTGTGTTAGTTTCCTAGATTGCAGTAATAAGTATCACAAGCTTAGTGGCCTAAAACTACAGAAATATATTTTCTCACAGTCCTGGAGCCTGGAAATTTGAAATCAGGGTATTAGCAGCGCCGTGCATTCTTCAGAGGACCCAGGGAAGAATTCTTGCTTTCCTCTTTCAGATTCTAGTAGTCATTAGGAACCTGGAGGCCCGCAGCTTTGAGACGTGTCACTCCAGTCTCTGGCTTGAGCATCGGATAGGCTTCCCTGTGTTTCTCTGTGTCTCCAAACTTCCTTCTTCTTGTAAAGGTATCGGTCCCCAGACTGGGCTCGGTGGCTCACGTATATAATCCCAGTACTTTGGGAGGCTGAGGCAGGTGGATCACTTTGAACTCAGGAGTTCAAGACCAGCCTGGGCAACATGGAAAAACTCCATCCCTACAAAAAAATATTAAAAATTAGGTGAGCGTGGTGGCCTGTGCCTGTAGGCCTAGCTACTTGGAGGCTGAGGTTAGAGGATCACTTAAGCCTAGGAAGTGGAGGTTGCAGCGAGCCAAGGTCATGCAACTGCCCTCCAGCCTGGGTGACAGAGTGAGACCGTATCTCAAAATAAAAGAAAAAGAAGAAGAAGAAAATAAGTATCAGTCCCTGTATTTAGGGCTCATCTTAATTAAATATGACCTCATCTTAATTACATCTATAAAGACCCTATTTCCAAATAAGCCCACGTTCTGACATTCTGGGAGGCCATGGATTGCTGGGGGTTGTTATGCAACCTAGTGTACAAGGCAGTACACACTTACTGAATGCATGAATGAATGATAATGCTCTGGGCCCCGGCAAGTCTCGGCCTGGAGAATTGAGTCTGCATGCCTGCGTAGAATCAAGAACAACATGCACTTTAGTGGAATTTGGGAAGGGTCAGAGTCTGTGTTGACAGAAATGGAAAAATCTTCCAAGCGCCTCACCCTCTCTTAAGAGACTCCTCAAGATTGCTTTGCTGTTCTACCCTCTGCAGAGTGTTTTTCATATGTCTATTTAAATGCAAATTTTGACTTTCTGTCTGTAATCATATAAAATGTTTGGCACTAAAATTTTAATCAGGAATGTAATTTTATATAGAGGCGGTAATGGAGTGGTAGGCCACACATAACAGAATGAAGCTTCCCCGGTGTGGATTCCCAGACTGCGGGAGTGCTGGCCTCCCTGCTCCCGGCTCAGCTGGGAAAACCCTGCCCAGCTCCAAGAGGTTCTTCTCAAGGATGATTCCTGATCCCAGGCAGGTCCTGTGTCCTGTCACCAATCCTGGTACTTCATCGTCCTTTATAATCCAAACGGGGTGATCAGGTGTTCTTCCTCTGCGTCCTCTGGTCTTCTAGCATCCTGGATAGGCCATGCATGTTTAGAAAGAGGGTCTCCACCCAGCCCCCACCTAAGATGATGGCTCATTTATCAAGACCAAGCTGGAGGCTCAGCCACCAGAGCTTCTGTTGTTTGGGAGGAAGGCTGCCAGCAGCAGATGTTTGTCCTCGCCTCAGCTCCCTGCAGCCTTTGAGCTCCATCTGCCGCACACTCGGGCACAGCTGCCAGTGCTTCCCCTCCGTGCTCACCTTTCACCTCTCACGGAGGCTGGGGCTTCATGCATCTGGGTCTAACAGGGAGATGGTGACCCAGACCCTGTGACCCTGGTGCCACAATCCTTCCCAACAGCTCGCTGGGTGTCTTTCTGCAGAGGCCTGTCAGCATGCTGGAAGCAGTTCCAGGGGAGGTTGTTGAGCAGGGTCACAATTGCAGCCCATCACTTTGGTCTTGGTGTCCCAACTTGTTAGGACAAGAGAATCAGAGCACACACAGCCGTCTCCCGGCTGGATCATCTGGTGGAGTGGGAATGTGCACATGCCCCCCATTTCTAACTAAGATATACATTGTCTCAGGGTCTTTGCAATGTCCGCTCCCTAGTCCTCAATGATCTTCCCTGTTGGTCATCCCAGAGCCCAGCCCAAATGTCACCCTTTAGAGGGGCAGCTGTCAGTCTTCCCAATGAAAGTGTATGTCAACCCCCGCATCACGCATGGACTCAGCAACCTCTTTATTTCCCTCATTGATATTATCTTCATCTGTAATTCTCATCTTTGTAATATCTCTTGAATGGTTCTTTAGGAGGATTACTCTTCTTAGAGTGTGCAAAATGGATTGCAGGGATGGTGAGAGGTGGGCGGAAATGTTGGAAAGGGGACAACGGTGGAATTGGTAGCACTGATCTTGTTGAGAGAGGGTTGGCCCTGGAAAAAGAAAGCAGCAATGGAGCAGGAAGTAATTAGACATAGAAGAGTGCTCTTCATGTGGGAGGTGAGGAGAATGGGTGATTGTGATTGTGTGTTAGGACTGAGGAAGGAGGAGGAGGATGCCCAGCTTTCTAAACTGGGTATTTGAGTGGATGGGGGTGACTTGCCAAAAATAAAGAATGATTCGAGGAGAAAGATGTTGTATTCATTTTGGAAATGTTGAGTTTTGGGCCCCTGTAGAAGACTCAGCTGAGATTTGCAGGTATGTATCAAATGGAGAATTCATCAGAGAGGCAATGGTACTCAAAACCATGAGAGCGAAAGGTGCTTTCCTGGGAGAGAGACAGGATAAAAAAAATAAGGTGGCCCCAAATTAGGATGGCCACGTGTCCCAGTTAGCCAGGATATTCCTGCCTTATACCTGTTGTTCCACCCTAATTTCTAACAGCTCCCCACCCCTTTCATTTTTACGTGTCTCAGTAAACTATATCGTCACCCTACCCACATGAGGAGGTTGGGGAAATTCAGAGCTCATAGGAGGGTATAAGAACCCACTGAAAAAAACTGAGTCTGAGCAGAGGGGTAGAAAGAAAAACCAGGGTAGTGTTGGGTAGTGTATGCCAAGGGTAAAAAATTTACAAGAGAGGAATCATTCACATCAAATGGGTCACAGAGGTGAAGTCATACAAGAATCAAGAGCTGTGCGTTGGATTTAGCTACCCCCAAAAAATAAAATAAAATAAAATAAAATAAAATAAAATAAAATAAAATAAAATAAAAGCCTGATGACCTTGTAATAATGATGGTGGGAAAACGCCAGAGATAGGTGGCTTTGAGGAGAAAATCGTTGATGAGAAAGTGAGACAGTCAGTTCCACTAAGCTTTGCTGTGCAAGAAGGGAGAGATGTTAGAGGAGTTTGCAGACATGGACATGAGAGAACAAGAGAAGGTTCCTGGGATGGGAGGCATTTGAGCGTGCCTCAGTCCTGGAAAGGGGCCTGATGGAGAAAGCTTCAGGAGGAGGGTGTCCACATGATAGAGCAGTGTTCCCGAGGAAGAGAGAGCAGATGCAGGAAGGGACACCTTCCCTGTTAACAGGCAAGAAAGAGCAAGTTTGGGTGTAAGGAAGTCCGTAGGCTTTATGGCGGGGATTTGCAGAGAGTAGCATTTATTTTCTCCTCTGAGGTAGGAGGCATCTGAGAGGTGGGGGAGGTTGAAGATGGGAGGAAAGTAGACAGTTGCTTTAAATAGCCACATGGAAAATGGGAGAAGGAATTGGCTTATTCAGAAGATTTTTATTGGGTGCCTTCTGTGCTCCAAGCCCTGGGATTCAACTAGTGAAGAAAACAATCCAATGGGATTGATGTTCTCCTTGGAAAGAGAACAGTGATGGTGGTGGAGGCAGCAAGGGGAACACTGGAGGCTGAAGACCCCTCCCAGCTTATAATGATGCGGCTGTGAGTGGTGAACAGTGGAGATTTTTTTTTTTTTTTTTTTTCACTAGAACTTAGCAGCTTGGGTGTAGACACAAAGAAAATGGACAGTTGATGGTCTAGAGATGGCGGCACAGAAAGGAAGGTGAGTTGAAGTTCTGAGGGTACAATAAATGGCAGGTAAAGTTATGGACCATTTTATCAAATCTCGGTGTGAAATAAAGAGCATACTTGGGATATTTCTTTCTTTTTTTCTTTTTTTTCCTCTGACATGCATTGCTATCGTGAGTGTCCTTGAACAAATCTCTTTGGGGGCTTATAAAACTATTTCTCTAAAATAGATGTTAAGAATAGGAATGCTGCATCCAAAGGAAAACACATAATTGATTTAGGTAAATATTGCCAAATTGTTGCAAATACCTCACCAGTTTGAGCCGCTCTCAGCGGTACCCAAAGCACCTCCTTCCCTTCACGTACCCTTGCCAACATGGGGCATTATCTTTCTGAGTTTTACCAAGTGGAGGAACAAACCAAAGGCCCTCACATGTTTCTGTGCATTCTGGTGATTGTTTGTCTTGGCGAGCGTCTTCTTTTTTAAATAATCTTGCTGGGAGACTTGTGGTATGCAGTGATGACTATGGAAGTATTTTAGGGGGCAGTTCAGAGAGGGGATGCCTGTCAGGTTGGGGCAAGGGGACTTGGGAAATTTTTGGAGGAAATCACATGGGAGACAACAGAATTTATCTGAGAGCTGGAGAAGAAGGGGTAGATCCTAGAGACGTTTTCATTTTTGTTGTATTTTATTTTTATAGATTTAGGATGTACAAGTACAGATTTCTCACGTGCATATATTGCGTAGCGATGAAGTCTAAGCTTTTAGTGGACCTATCACTGGAATAGCGAACATTGTACCCAAAAGGTAATTTTTCAACCCTCACCTCCCTCCACCCTGCAATCTTTTGTGATCTCCACTATCTATTATTCCACTCTGTATGCCACATGTACCCATTGTTTAGCTCCCAGTTATAACTAGAGACATATTCGTAAAAATGCAATGGGCCTGATGACCTTGCAGGAAGTCAGGAGGGAGCGATCACCACTGATAGAGACTTATATCTCTGGAGTTTGAGTGGCCATGCTAACTTTTAAACAGGAGGAATGATGCAAAAGAAGATGCAGGTTTGGGGCTCTTTTCCAAGGTCTTACCTTTACCTATTGGATGTCAACTATCTTCTTGGATCATTGAATAGGAGCTGTTCCTCTTGGCTTGTGGCACAGATGAGTTTGCTTCTGTCATGCCGCTGGGGACATGGGGTCCTGTGTGCTAGGCCAGGCATTGGGCCAATGTATACCTGGGGCTACCGCATCTGCTGCTGCTGGAACTGCCCTCTGTCCCTAGGGATTCCAGTGAGTGGACTGCCTCACATTATCATGCATTCACCTGGTCAGTTTCTTTTTTTTTTTTTTTTTTTTTTTTTTTTTTTTTTTTTTTTTTTTTTGAGACGGAGTCTTGCTCTGTCACCCGGGCTGGAGTGCAGTGGCCAGATCTCAGCTCACTGCAAGCTCCGCCTCCCAGGTTCACGCCATTCTCCTGCCTCAGCCTCCCGAGTAGCTGGGACTACAGGCGCCCGCCACCTCGCCCGGCTAGTTTTTTGTATTTTTAGTAGAGACGGGGTTTCACTGTGTTAGCCAGGATGGTCTCGATCTCCTGACCTTGTGATCCGCCCGTCTCGGCCTCCCAAAGTGCTGGGATTACAGGCTTGAGCCACCGCGCCCGGCCCACCTGGTCAGTTTCTGCATGGGCTATCTACAGGGCACAGGTTTCATAGCTGTCTTCCCTGCTGCAAAGCAAATTCCACAAGGGCAGAGACTATGTCTGGCTTGTCGATCGTCCTCTCCTAGGAAAAGGTTCTGCGAAGTTTTCCTGTAAAGGGCCACACAGGAAATATTTCAGGCCTTTTGGGCTGTGCCATCTCTGTGGCTACTCAATTGTTTTTGTGGAGTGAAAGCTGCCTTGATGATATGTAAACAGATGGGTGTGGCTGTGTTCCAATAAAACTTTATTTATGGATGCAGAAATTTGAATTTCACATCATTTTCATGTGTCAAAGAATAGTATTCTTCTTGTGATTCTTTTTCCCCAACGATTTGAAATTGCAGGAGCCATTCTTAGCCTGTGAGCCATACAAAGACAGGCAGTGGGCCTGTGGTCTGAAAGCGTGGTTTGTTGATCCCGTCCTGAAGTTTAGCACAGGGCCTGTAATGGCAGGAAACACTCATTTCGTATTGTGAAAGAAAAGAAAGAAGGAGCTTAAGTTGTGTTTTTGTGCTTGCTTTCTCTTGCAGAGTGGGTAAAGGGATGGTACTGAGGATTAGTAAAATGGAAAGATTTGGTGTCAGTGGGTCTTCATCCTGCTCCTAATGCATGGTGTGACCTGGAGCCAGTTTCTGCAGCTCTTTGGGCCTCAGCTGTTGTATCTGAGGAGATAGCTTCATTAAGGGATGAAGGGAGAAGCCTAGCTTCATTAAGGAATGTGAAAATGCTTTTACGACTGGGCGCAGTGGCTCATGCCTGTAATCCCAGCACCATGGGAGGCCAAGGCGGGCAGATCACCTGAGGTTAGGAGTTCTAGAGCAGCCTGGCCAACCTGGTGAAACTCCATCTTTACGAAAATATACAAAAATCAGTCAGGTGTGGTGGCAGGTGCCTGTAATCCCAGCTACTTGGGAGGCTGAGGCAGCAGAATGGCTTGAACTCGGGAGGTAGAGGTTGCAGTGAGCTGAGATCATGCCACTGCACTGCAGCCTGGGCAGCAGAGTGAGACTCTGCTTCAAAACAAAAAGAAAATTATTTTCCTCGCAAGCCCACTGAAAAGTGTTAAGTTATTACCCAAAGCAGGAGAAGCAGCACAATAGACCAGGAAGGTCTAAATCCTGACAAGCCAGTATTCACGCTGCAGCCAGCCCAGGGCTCAGCTGCAGAGGCAGCTAAATCCTAACGGTGAGCAGGAGGATTTGACATCTGGTGCCCAAGAAGTTTGTTATGGTTGCCCAGTCACTTGCTGACATGTGCTAGCGAATTCTCATGCTTTCTCCAAAAAAAAAAAGGGTGTACTATGGGCTTCGCTCCCACAACATTTTGGTAAATCTTCCAAGAAGATCTGGCTTTCTTCTTGTTAAAGGAAGCATTTGATGGCGGCCTCAATGAAAGAGATGTCAGATCTGAGTGACATTATGGCTGTTGTTAAACTAAAGCTGAACCTCTTAAACTTGGCATCAGTCGACTCTCCTGTTTGTCAGAAAACCTATGCAGGATGCCATGTGGTCTGGAGGACACGAAAGCATAATTGTGTCTTTTCTTTCTGTATGACGTCTGTGCAGTTAGACAGTTCTTTTCCATCTTGCTTTCTTCCTTGGGTCAGGACAAGATGAATTCACTGAATGCACCAAGTCCCTTCTGGGTAAACAGCATGAGGCTGGACACAGTGACTCATGCCTGTAATTCCAGCACTTTGGGAGACCAAGGAGGGCGGATCATGAGGTCAGGTGTTTGAGACCGGCCTGGCCAACATAGTGAAACCCCGTGTCTACTAAAAATACCAAAATTTGCCGGGCATGGTGACGTATACCTGTAATCCCAGCTACTTGGGAGGCTGAGGCAGGAGAATTGCTTGAACCCGGGAGGCAGAGGTTGCAGTGAGCCGAGATTGTGCCATTGCACTCCAGCCTGGGTGACAGAGCGAGACTCCATCTTGGGGGGGGAAAAAAAGAAAGAAAAACAGCACAACAAACAAGAAGAGTTCAGTGGTTACAATCAAATTTTAAATCAATTGTCAAAGTACAAGCCACCACTAAGCAGAAGGTGGGATCTGGTTTTTGTTTTGTTTTTTAAAGCATAACGGATCCTCTACGGTACGGGAATTTTAAGGGGGAAAAAAAAGACAACAATTTCTCCTTCTGTGCAGTACATTGACTGCTGCTATCACTCTCTTTCTATGCTGAAATGTTTCTGTTTCACTCCCATTCATCTCTCTTGATTGGTTTTGCTTTTTTTTTTCTTCTAAGATGTTGCTAAATTTGCTTGTAAAGTTTTGTTTATTCATCGGCACTCAGTTGAAAGGTGCTGGATCATTAATCTAACTATTCAAGGTTAATCATGCTTTATGCTGAAATTGCCTTTTTATGGAACAGATTTCAAGGTTTTGCAAGAGTTGAGTGCTACCTCATTTTTGACATTTCAGCAATGAATCCTGTTTGAAATGTGATTTGAATCCAATCATCATCTTATTTGTGGAGGAAGATAAAAAAATATACAAATATTGCAGTAAAATTGCATTTTTCCCTGCCCCCTGTTATGCATTTCAATTCAGCTAGATTCTGCTAGGGTGGCACCCAGCAATGGCATCCCTGCTTTAATTCTATCCTTCATTTTTTTCCCTCCCAGAAGGCTTAAACATATTTCCTTTCTATCTAACCTAAATTGTACAGGGCTTCTGTAGAGTGTGCATGGAAGAAATGGAGCTTACACAATTACTTCTATACCTTATTATGGAATCTCAGGGTAAACAGGGCTTTAGAGGTCATCTAATTTGTCTCGTTTTGCAATTACAGAATTATTTCTTTGAAAGAACAAATGAAGAATCTCTTCTTCCAGGCCTCTTTGTAAATGTGTGAACAAGTTTATAAGTGCCTCCATCTCAGACTGTGTGGATGTGGCTTTTTAATTAAAGACCAAGGCTGCAAGCTTTGCTGTTCGCTCTGATCTGATATAGCCACAGTTCCCACGTCGCATCGTGGAGCTGTTGCTCAGTCCGTGACCTGGGAGGTTTCTTTTCTAACCAAAGTGTACCCTCCCCTTAGAACTAGTCTGCAGGGGCTGGTACTAGACAGCCTCTCTTAGTAAACTCACACCCAGAGACTGCTCCATTTCTGTGTAAATGATAGCTATGTCCGAGTGGGTCTCACTCACCCTATTTCAGCAGCACCGCCTCCCTATTTGCTGTCTACACATTTTCTCTCCCCTCATTAAAGTTTGCTCTTCCAAAGCTTTTCAAACTCTCAAACTCTCATTCACTCTAAAATATTTACAGATTAACCATGTTCAGCCTCAGCATGGTGTCACCATGGGAAGATGCTATCAGTGTGGACAAGATAAAGCTGTTAAAGCTGGTTGAGCCAAGCTTTCTCATATATAAATAATGGAAACAGGACAGGCAGTATGCAGAGTTAAGGACATGGGGTCTTGGTTCATACTCTGCCTTTGCCACGTCCCAGCTGTGCCCATGACATTACTTAACCTCTTTTGCCTCAGTTTTCTGCATCTTTATTTTTATTTTATTTTATTTTTTGAGACAGGGTCTCACTCTCTTGTCCGTGCTGGAGTGCAGTGGCGCCATCTTGGCTCACTGCAACCTCCTCCTCCCAGGTTCAAGTGATTCTCCTGCCTCTGCCTTCCCGGTAGCTGGGATTACAGGCATGCACCACCACACCTGGCTAGTTTTTGTATTTTTAGTAGAGACAGGGTTTTACTATGTTGGCCAGGCTGGTCTCAAACTCCTGACCTTGAGTGATCCACCTGCCTCAGCCTCCTGATGTGCTGGGATTACAGAAAGTTTTCCCCGTCTTTAAAATGGACACAGTAATAAACCTACTTTCTAACACTGTTGGGAGAATAGAACAAGGTAATGCACAGAAAGTGATTAGCACAGTGATTCGTGCATCACATCCACACATCATAGTTAGCAAAAAGCTAAGTAAATTATTTTGTTGCTGTGAATTATCAGATTCTAGTACCAGGGAGCTGAAATACTCATCTGGGGGAAGAGTATGCCAATGAGATCTTTGTATGGGAGAGCCACTCCAACGTGAGTGTGGGAATTGGATTTAAGAACACATTTCTTTTCTTTTCTTTTTTTTTTTGAGACAGAGTCTCACTCTGTTGCCCAGGCTGGAGTGCAGTGGCACAGTCTAGGCTCACTGCAAGCTCAGCCTCCTGGGTTCACACTATTCTCCTGTCTTAGCCTCCCTAGTAGCTGGGACTACAGGCGCCCACCACCATTACTGGCTAATTTTTTGTACTTTTAGTAGAGACAAGGTTTCCCCGTATTAGTCAGGATGGTCTCGATCTCCTGACCTCATGATCCGCTTGTCTCGGCCTTGCAAAGTGCTGGGATTACAGGCATAAGAACACATTTCTGAGCTTCACACTGCTGTCCTGTTGTCATGATGATAAGTCAAACTTACTGCAGCTTAGTTTGGGCAGGACATTTTGACTGGGAACACCAGGACCCATAAAGGTCCTGTTTACAGTCTTGTGTGAGCCTTTCTTTAACCACTGAGTGTATTTTCTATTATGACTTGTCATCCACTTCTTGCTGTGTATTGGCATGAGGGAGTCTGGGTCCTCCTCCATTTGTTCATCCAAAAATTACTGAATAGCTAATTAACCGCAGTGCTGGGGATACACCAAACATGATCCCTGCACCTTTGGAGCTTATATTTGGTGGAAAGGATAGAAAAAGCAACAACAACCAATAAATGGAAAAATAAATAAAGCCATCACAGGTGGTAAGGTGTCTGTAAAAGAAACCAAGACATCCCAAAGAGAGAAAGGAAGTTCTTTTAGTATCTCCAGTTGCTAAAATAGTGTCTGACACGTAGTAGGAACTCTGTGATTATTCACTGAATAAATGTTTAGGGTAAATGGAATACTTTAGGTAGGGGAATCCACAAAGATTCTCTGGGGAGCTTGTATTTGAACAGAAATATAAAGAATTATTCATGAGATGATCAAGGGGCCAGATAGGGCTGGGAGGAAGGGAAGTGTGGGTGGTGAGAAAGGCAGAGAGCTGGAAAGATATCAGATTTTTTGAGGAACTGCAGAATAAATCATCTCTGTGGTTGAAAAGTAAAGACAGAGGTGTTGGGGTAGTTATTGATTGCCCAAAGATGAGGCTCAGTGAGTACCCAGGACCATGACTGGAGTCATAAGTTCTGGAGAGGAATTTGGACTTTAATTGAAGTACGAGGGGAAATGACTAAAATCTTGTAAAGTCAAGGTCCATAGGTGAACACTCAATGAACTTCAAATCCATGCCTCTTAGGGTTGGTGACCCTGAAGGATGAAGAGCTGGCCTTGAGAATAAGGAGTTCTTGTAAGTTCAACCACTGGCTTTCAGTTACAGCCTTCATCACATCACTCACCTCCTGTAAGCATCCATAGCCTTCATTTTCAATGGAGAAAAAAAGAAGTTGAGATGCGTTTCTCCCCATTGCTATTTTGGAATCCACTCAGAGCACTCAGCGCCTGCTCTTGTTCTCATTGGAATCTTGCTGTCCCATGCAACTTGACTTCTATTTACACTCCTCGGATTGGTATGTGCGAGTCTTGCTTGTGAGGGAAGAGCCACCCTAGATATAAAAGGACTTGATTAGGGGGGAAAAAAAAACTTTTGAAGCTAGAGGTGTAAAAAAAATAAAGCCATTAGCATCAACTTAAATTCAAGATATTTGGGATGATAAATCTGCTTACAGGCTCATAAAACAGGCACCAGCTCAAGGTTATGTGAAACAAAGAAAATATCTAGCATTGCTCAGCTCTTTTAGGCTGCCTAATTATATTTTTAATGTCATGCACTTGGGATTCTTTTTGCCTTTATGTTTGTTTTGAGGGTGTGTAGTGGGCATCTGTCAGTTCTGCAGCCCATAATCCACGCCCCTTCTTCTCTAAGCGTGTCCAGTTTTCCCTCTGGTGATCATTTCTCCCCATTCTCAGTCCTTGTGACTTCCAGGAGAGCTTCGTCTGCCTCAGTCTACAGGGAACAAGTATGTGGCTTCCACCTGGCTCTTCGAAGCACTGTGTACCCCAGTCACTATGGTTGTTGAAAGGTGAGCATGCGCACCTGTCAGAACCAGTGACATGAAGTCTGTGGGATTTTTTTTTTTTTTTTTTTTTTTTTTTTTTTTTTTTTTTTTTTTTTTTTTGAGAAAAAGTCTTGCTTTTGGCCAGGCTGGAGTGCACTGGAGTGACTTCAGCTCACTTCAACCTCGCCTCTCGGGTTCAAGCAATTCTTCTGCCTCAGCCTCCCAAGTAGCTGGGACTATAGGTGCATGCTAATGTTTTGTATTTTTAGTAAAGACGGAGTTTCACCGTGTTAACCAGGATAGTCTTAAACTCTTGACCTCATGATTCACCCACCGTGGCCTCCCAAAGTGCTGGGATTACAGGTATGAGCCACCGTGCTTGGCCCCATCTGTGAGAGTTTTAAAATGAGTTTGAACTTGGGGGGGATGTAGGTCTGAAGCTGTTCACAGCCATTTTGGCACCATGTGGCGCCTAGGAATGAAACTCACACTCATAGAAAGTGTGAAGAAGAGCAGAGAGAAGTGAAGACCAAGATTCAATGGCACCATTTAATGGTGATTTAAAACTGTGTTTGTTTTTATTTTTACTTATTATTTATTATTTTTAATTAATTTGTCTTTTAGTTGACAAATAAAAATTGTGTATATTTGTCATGTGGTGTATATATACAATGGAATACTACTCAGCCTTCAAAAGAAGGAAACCTGGCTCGGCACGGTGGATCCTGCCAGGAACCTCAGCACTTTGGGAGGCTGAGGTAGGAAAATTGCTGGAACCCAATAGTTTGAGGCTGCAGGGAGCTATGATTGCACGACTGCCCTCTAACCTGGATGACAGAGCGAGAAGCTGTCTCAAAAGCAAAAACAAACAAACAAAAAGGAAATTCCATCATTTGCGGCAATATGGATGAACCTGGAGGACATTCGGTTAAATAAAGTAAGCCAGGCACAGACATACAAATGCATCATCTCGGTTATATGTGGAATCTAGAAAAAGTTGAACTCATAGAAGCAGAGAATAGAATGGCGGTTTCCAGGGGCTGAAAGGTGGAGATGGAGAGTTCAGGAGATGTGGAACAATGACATCACTTGAAATGTCCCTGGGTCCAGCTAAGCCTTAACCCTTTTATCCCTCTAACTACTGAGTTACTTAAACTAGTAAATTCTCTTTTTTTTAACCTCTTCACCCAGCTTGGCTTTGCACTTTCGCCAGCTGCAACCAGAAAAGTTCGAACTGTGGCAGGGTTGCTCATCAGTACGTTCAGTTCATGAGGAGGACTCTGATGATGCATGCTGCAGTGATTCAGTGGGAGAATTACTTTCCTCCTTCGTAGAGCCCATTTTTCTGTGTCTATGAGCACAAGTTGGGAATGGAGAGAATAAGGAAACGATATTCACCGATGCATACAGGACTCTGCAGAGATGGTGCGCGCATTGTCAAGATGACCTCCCCACGACGAGGTTCCTCACATATCCTTCATTTTTTGTGTCTGTTTCTTGCAAGACTCTTCAATCATTAAACTACATCTTTTATTTTCCTTGATAGCGCTCAAGAAAATGTGATCATTACGTTTATCATCATGAAAGCAGGCACCTGGTTTCTGAAATATTAGATTTCTTCACGTGTATCATTTCTGTGGTTTCTCAGAACTCTAAAATGAAGGTCCACTTAGTCCAACTGCTCTTCTAAGAATCTGTGATCTTTTAATCTTGGATTTCTGTACCTAAGCTATGGTGTGAGGGTGGTGTACTCACAAGCAACTGAAATTGAATGACAAGAGTAAACACGAGCTAGGTTTTCCTCAGTGCTAATCAGTGACGACCCTCCTGCTCAAAATTCAGCTCTGGCTGTAGCCACCAAACAAATCATGGGCCAGAGAGGCTCAGGGACTCAAAGTCATGAGGTTGTACCCAGGAGAAATCAAGCTGTGGACTGGAAAGGCTCAGAATAAAAATTGATGCTGTCTTCCCAGGGTTTGGGATCATAGGATTGTTGTAGCTCTTTGAGCTACTTATGTGTACTGCCATCTGAGTCACTGTCTCAGTGTTTCCAGCAGAAATGCAACAGGGCTGGCGAAATGTTCAGGAGTGAATGATTTGTAAGCAGTTAGGAAGGCCAGGGAAAGGGTGTTTGGGCTAAATTGCTTTTGGTCAGGAGCTCCATCTTCTCATGGCTGTGAAATGACGGTTACCTGAGAGAAGCCCCAGCTGAAAGCTGTGTCTGCATTGTTGTTCTCTAAATGGATGCTAATCCATTAATTAGAAGGTTTGCAGTTATCCTTGGCACTTTGTGCGTGCATACATTAGTGTTTCTATTTATGCACATGCAACGGATGTATTTACATATCCGTAAACCTGAGTCTTTCCACCCACTTCTTAGAGGTGCCATTCTAATTATTTTCTGGTTTAGAGGTGGAAAGACAAAATCTGCCCCTCCCAACCCCCAAATCCTGAACTTGAGTGGAGCTGTGGTGATAATACTGAACTGAAGGGCTGTGCAGGTACCTAGTGTTTTACTTTGTGCCAGTTATTTGTTAATGCATGTATTAAGTTTTTTTAAAAAATGTATTGGATGACTTCAGTGTGCCAGGCACTGTGTATGTTTCTGGGAATAAAATAGAGACCAAAACAGAGAAGGTGTCAGCCATTTTGCAACTTATAATTTAGGGAGGGACTGAAAAAAAAAAAAGCATGGAAGAAACGTATCAGATAGTTATGATTTAAATTATTTAAATTATATAAAATAAACTATGAATTAAAATTAGTTGATGTGACAGTATATGGCTAGGTGAGTCTCTAAGCTTAGGTTATAAATGATGACTTTTACAAAGAGACCACCCTGAAGTTAAAATCTGTATTATAAGTGGGGAGCTCCTATAAATATCGGAGGGGGGTAGTTTTGAGCAGGTGGATCAATCAGTGCAAAGGTCCTGGGGTAGAAACGAGCCTGGAGTGGTATGGGAACCAAGAAAGAGCCAGGCCAGAGTTGCATTTTAGTGGATGGTAGGGAAGGCAGCATGGAATGAAGTGGAGAGGTGAGTGGGAGACGGGCTTGTGGGACCGGGTTTCTCAACCTCGGCACTACTGACGTTCGAAGCTGGAGAATGCTCTTTGGTGGGAGCTGTCCTGTGTATGGCAAGATGTTCAGCCTCTCTGGCCTCTACCCACTAGCCGCCAGTACCTCGCACTCCTCCAGTTGTGACAATAAAAAATGTCTCTAGACATTTGCCAAATGTCCCCTCCAAATGTGACAAAATCTCCCTTGGTTGAAAAACCACTGAAATTGGCCTTGCCTGCAGGAAGTTTGAATTTATTCTAGGATCCATGGAAAGCCACTGAAAGTTTGAAGCAATTAAGTATCATGATTTGATTTACATTTTAAAACATCATTGTGTTTGCTGTAGGCAAATGGATTGCAGGAAGGCAATGTGGAAGGGGAAAAAAGTTCATGGTCCCAGAGAGAGGTTATGATTGCCTTGATGGAAGGTGCTAGTCATGGGAACAAAGTTCTGTAGGCAGATAGGATTTGGATAAAGTTGGCAGAATTTATTTGTGGACCAGATGGGTGGGCAGGGAGAGAAGGAGAAGATTAAGTACAATTCTTAGATTTTTAAATAACAAATAGGATACCCCTCACATCCTCGAAGAGCTCACACTGAAGTGAGGGAAAACAAACACATATATTGCACTCATTACAGTGTGTTCTAATAAATGCATGAACAAAATGTTTTGGCAGCACTGAGGAGAGAGTGAATAATTCTTTCAGAGAAAGTCAGGGAAGATTGCTCAGAGGCTGTAAAAGCTTTTGAAGAATAAGTAGGATTTTCTAAGTGGAGAAGGAGCTCAGGTTCCGGGTCTATAATAAGAGGAAACTATAGGAGATAATCCCTCTTCAATAATTCAAACTGCTGTCAAGGAAAATTATGCCCAGAGTGACTCTGTCCTATGGCCTGGGTGGGAAACTGGGGTGAATGTCCTAAATTTTTGTCTTTGAAAAGAGTGTTGTTAAAATTTGTGGCCCAACGTAGCCTTTTACTGATTCTAAGTATTTAAGATGTTTTGCAAGTGTTTTAACTGAAAACACTGAGTCTTATTTTGTCTTCATTGAATTTCAAAGAAGCATTTGTAGTAAGAAGAATATTTACACAATTTTTCTAAATAATTGTTTGTTTCCTGGACCATAGAGTACCTTAAATACGTTACATTCTATAATTTATTAATAGTAATACAATTTTATGAAGAAATCAAGAGGTAAGAAATGCCAGACTATGTATTTCTATCTCTGGAATAATAATTACTGTTTTCATTTGTAAAAAAAACATTGTAAGGGAAATAAAATGTAAAGTTAAAGCTAAATGTCGTTCTATTCTATGCTTGCGTAAGGTCAAAATATATGATCCTGATGGAATATGGTAGTATCCCCTTCGCTCTCCTCCGTGCACTGAGGAAGCTTTTCCTGGGTCTAATAGACCCCCCAGTGGGATGCAGACAGTGCCTCTGAGTAGATTTTGTTCCATAAATATTTTGGGGCACTCCAGATTGGGACCTTGAGAACTAGATGGCATGCTAAATTCCCTCCTTCCTTCACAGGAATTAAAAAGCATCCCTCAAATTGACAAGAAAATTGGATAATAAATTAACCATTTACAGTTTAGTAAATATATGCACAATTGAAGTTACACGTCACGGGGCATATTTTTATGAGACGCAACACCAGATGAAGGCTAAACCGTATAACCCACCCTCTTCTGCCATGAATGAAC
Organism: Rhinopithecus roxellana; assembly: GCF_007565055.1. Classification (NCBI taxonomy): domain Eukaryota; kingdom Metazoa; phylum Chordata; class Mammalia; order Primates; family Cercopithecidae; genus Rhinopithecus; species Rhinopithecus roxellana. The sequence continues at coordinate 4,232,727 of NC_044568.1, read as the reverse complement.
AATGGACTGAAGTCTTTCATAATTGCTTGTTTCAAGATGCTCACTAAATCAGACAAGGAACTCCTGTCTTGTGTCTTAAAGGGAGGGTGAGCAATAGGCTGGGATACTGGAGTAAATGGAGCACTCTGCCATACTTACACTTTCCTTTGAAATTTGTGTTTGGGAGGCTTTAACTAGGAGTATATTTTGCAGCCAAATGCAGTTAGCTTTTTGACTAATGGAGCTGGTGTGAATTTTACCCCTCCATCTGTAGATGCAGAAATGTCACATTATTTCATTTTTCTAAATCAAATTAAATGACTCTGAGCATCTAGTCATTAGGATTTTAAGAAACTGAGTCACAACTGTGAGTATAGGGAATGGGGATGAACAGTACCCCTTTCCCATATGCCAGATAGACAGTCACCAGTAGAGCTTAGGAGTGCTTCGGAGACAGGAAAGGACAGCTGGTCTTTGAGATATTGTGGGCATTAGGGTGTCAGGATGCTCATTACTCAAAACTGCTCAGTTCATTTAAAAAGGAGCCACTTTGCAAATTCTGAGCCATGCATGGAGCAAGAAATCTTTCTTAATATTTGGATGCTTCATGCATTGAAATCCTTGAAGACCCACCAAATGCCCTGCATCCTTCTCAGTTCCCTTTCAATCTTGGGGTATCTCCCCTTTCTAAGAATTCACTGCTGTTGCTGACCTCCTTCTACTCATTTCCTTTCATCTTCTCCTGCTTTCTTATTATCCCACATTATCTCTACTCACTGTGTCTTTAGAAACACAACACTTTTCTTTAAGGAAAGGCAAGGCTGTATTTTCCTTACCTCATCATGTTATGTTAGATGTCCAAATGTTTTATGGGTGACCAATTAATTCATTTCATCTGATAGGCTGTTAAGAGTAAAAGCAGGATCATTGTAAGAACTGTGGCAGGAAACCAGCAAAACCACCCCTATCCCAGGAAAACTGGGAATTGTGATCTCTCTCTGGAAGGAAGGAAGAAGAAAAGTGGGAGAGGTAGCCTGTTCTTTTTCCAACAAGAATCTTGGAAGGCATTTTCATTTTGGAAACTGTTTAGAAGACTGTACTAAATTGTTACTTTTTATTACCAACATGCATAGCATCCTCCAATGCAGACATCCATGACTGTGCATCTCCACTGCTTCAGACAGGGCACTAGTGTTCCAAGCTTTGTGTTTCCATCGCCAGCCCTGAACGCGAAAATATGGGATCCTGAGTTCAAATTGGGCTCAGAAGTTGACATATTGTTTGACCTTGAGCAATCTGCTCAATTTCTTAGTGTTTGTTTGCTCATCTGAAAACAAAAGGATAATGCTGATCGAGGCATATTGTGAAGATTAATTAGTTTCTGAAGTGCTTAGATCAACAGATGAAAGGCTTTAAGTGGAAATTATTTTGTTTTTAAAGGAATAATCAATGCATGTGAATAAAAGAGAACTTACTGAACTGAATTAAAGGCACTTGGCTGCTGGTGGGAGTGGGGGAAGAAAGAATATTGCTTCTTGCAAAGAACCTTAAATTCACCCCCCAAAATAGCAGTGGGAAAATTGCTTTTTTTGTGATTCTGAAAGGATGAGAAATTATGCAAAGGAAACGAGCTAGAATAAGAGGAGAATATATGCAGTTAAGACATATTTCAAAGTTACTTTCCTGGATAAACAACTAGGTATCTAATATATATTACATATATATAATAAAATTACATATGTATAAATATATGTATTATATATATCATATATATAAGATATAGATAATATATATATTAGATAATGTGTGTGTATGTATATATTTACTCCATCAGTTCTCTGTGATTAGGTCCTTAGCCAAGTGCTTGTCTACCAAAACAGCTCAGCCACTATCCCCAGAGAAGCTTAATGACCCCTAAGTCCTTGGTGAAAAGATCAGTTTGGGAATGAGAAACTATCTGTTTAAAAATCTCTCAACTGTGTATCGTGATGAGACAACTAGCACTATTGAGTGTGTTACTGTTTAAAACCACTTTTGCTCTTGTTACATTTGGTCTTTTCTCCAATAAATATTAGTATCGCCCTTGACGTACAGATGGGAAAATGATAATCAGGGAAATTAAATGGCTGGTCAGTGGCCATTTGTTTAGTTAGGTGATATAAGCAATATTCTGACTTCAACATTATGACTCAAAAGACTGACCATTTCACTGTCATGGAAAAGTCTACTAAAGATATGGTAACATCCAGCTGGCATATGGAAATGAATTATTTTCTAAAGATTACAGAAGAATTGGAATGAAGACAGGAATTTTTTTGTCAAAGAAAATAAAAATTTCTGACTATTAAACGAATGTATTTTTTATCATAGACATGGTGGAAAATGCCAACAAAGTAGGATTTCAAAATTTACTCAAAGTCTTCTGAGTCAAATGAAAACTCTGTCAAAGCTGTGTTATATTTCTTCTTAGTCTTTTATCCATGCATTTTAATAATATGGTTATGGTCATGTTATCCCAAATTCTTTTCACATGTTGTGTTAATGGCTCTGTAACTTTCTGCCTTGTGACTATGGCATGGTTGTTTTGACCTTCTCCTCCTTTTTTTAAAGTTCTTACATTTTGTTTTTACTTTTATAATTAGCTCTGTAATGAATGTTTTGTGTGGAAAAACATATAATCATATATAAAGTCATTACCTTAGTACAGATTTGTAGCATTTGGATTATTGCATTTTGGGAAATGAATACTGTAGTGCTCTTCGTGCATATATCAAGCTTATATCAATACCATCCAAATCATTATATATCAAATTTTATAAAGTAAATACGTGCAATTTATTATGTACCAAATATATTTCAATACAGCAGTTTTTTAAAATGAGGGCCATGTGCGGTAGCTCACGCCTGTAATCCCAGCGCTTTGGGAGGCTGAGGCAGGCGGATTGCCTGAGTTTAGGAGTTCATGACCAGCCTGGGCAACACAGTGAAACCCCATCTCTGCTAAAATGCAAAAAATTAGCTGGGTATGGTGGTGTGCACCTGTAGTTCCAGCTACTTGGGAGGCTGAGGCAGGAGAATTAGTTGAATCCAGGAGGTAGAAGTTGCAGTGAGCCGAGATTGCACCACTGCACTGCAGCCTGGGCAACAGAGCAAGACTCTGTGACAAAAAAAAAAGAAAAAGAAAAGACAACTGACACCTTTACTCTTATGGCAGTAACAGAGTAGCTTGTTTTGGAGTAATTCTGTTATAGATAGCAATTATAAATTTTAGATAGGATAGTAAAAAATCACCTTCTGTTTGATGGTACTCCCCAGCAACCATAAGTAGGCAGAAATTGAAGGGGCTTTGACCTTGGAAAGAGGGGAACTGTAACTTGCTAAAATGAGATGCATTTGGTATTGACCCCCAAAGTTCACCCCAATCCATGTGGTGCAAGGAAGATGAGACTCAGGAAGGAAGTCTTACTGAGTTTGAGAAATAAAAGCCAGATGTCCAGAATAGTTAAGAAAGTATCAATGAAAGATGCATAGATAGACTAGACTAGGAAGGAAGATGCAGATTTTTTTTTTTTTTTTTTTGAGACGGAGTCTCGCTCTGTCGCCCAGGCTGGAGTGCAGTGGCCTGATCTCAGCTTACTGCAAGCTCCACCTCCCGGGTTCATGCCTTTCTCCTGCCTCGGCCTCCCGAGTAGCTGGGACTACAGGCGCCCGCCACCTCGCCCGGCTAGTTTTTTTGTATTTTTTAGTAGAGACGGGGTTTCACCATGTTAGCTGGGATGGTCTCGATCTCCTGACCTCGTGATCCGCCCGTCTCGGCCTCCCAAAGTGCTGGGATTACAGGCTTGAGCCACCGCACCCGGCCAAAGATGCCGATTTAACCTATAAAATCTACACAGATTCTGGTGGATCTCTGAAGCATGTATATATAAAAGAGGCTCTAGGGGAGCACGTGGAAAGCCATAGCTGGACGACTGAAAAAACCGAGTGAATACACGAGGTGCTAAATGGGCAGAGGATGCAGAATGGGAGTGTGAATCCAGCATGTTAACTGCCTGCTATAACAAAAATCAGCACTCTTCTGAGTAAGTTAACAAAATTCAGCCTCAGTAATATATTATCCACGATGTCCTTTTAAATAAAACTTACTAGATGTGTGAAGAAACAGAGAAACATAACTCATAGTCATGAGAAGAAGCAGTTAACCCTGACGTAAGCAAGATGTTGGAATTAACAGATAAGGACTTTGAAACAGCTGTTATAAGTCTGAATAGTAATTAAAGAAATAGCTAGTTATATAAAAATGAAAATTTTAGAATTAAAAGTAAAATATTTGAAATGACAATTTTACTAGATGGGCTAAGCAGGAGAATGGAGACAGCACAACAGATCAGTGAATTTAATATAGATTAATATATATTATTCAATTTGAAAAAAAGAGCAAATGATTTGATTATTAATAGAAGACTAGTGACTTATGGGATAATTATCACTGTGCTGTGTTAAGATTACAGCCTCTAGGTACTTGGAGTCCCAGAAAGAGGAAAGAGAAGATAATGCATAAGTAATAGTTGAAATTTCCTCAAATTTGGTGAAATACTTTCAAGAAGCTCAAGAAACTTCAAGCAGGCAAAATATAAAGACAAGCACACCTAGTATGATTTTAATTTCCACATCATAGTCACAGTGATGAAAATAAAAGATAAAAACGTCTTGAAAGAAATGGGAATGAAAAAGAGACATTTCATACAGGGGGCATAGTGATATCAGTGATGGTCAGCTTCTCATCAGAAACAGTGGAAGCAAGAAGACAATACAATGACATCTTTTAATAATTGACAAAGAAAGAAATCTGCCCACCCAGAATTCTGTATTCATAAAAGAAATCCTTCATAGAAGTTAGTAGGAAGATGTATTCAGACAAATGAAAACAGGTGTTTTATTACCATTAGTCCTGTACTATAAGAACTGTACCTGTAAAGGGGATCTTCAGAGTGAAAGGAAATGATGCTAGGTGACACTTAAAGAGAATAACGAAGAGCACTGAACATGGTAAATACGTGGATAATATAAAAGGTTATAATGCTTCTTTGAAAATATGTGTAACCGTTTAAAGAAAGATGACATCACTGTTTTTTGGAGTCTGTAACATATATAGACACAAATGATGAGAATGTTAAGCAAAACTATACTGTTGAAAATTTCTTACACTTGACATGAAGTAGCACTGTATTAATGCTAAGTAGACTGTGCTGTGTTAAGATTACATATTTAATTCCGAGAATTTTGTAAAATGTTACAAAAGTATATAGTGAGAAAGATACAGAAGGAGCTAAAATAAAATAATACAAATATCACTTAACCCAAAATAAGTCTGAAAAGGGGGAATAGAGAAACAACAGCATAACAAAAACAGTAGTAACAAAAGACAAAAAGAAATTAAAGAGCATTTGATAAACCTAAGTCCAACTGTGTCAATCACTATATTAAACGTAAATGGACTAAATAGTGGTCTAATTCAAATTAGAGCACTATTATCAGGCTGGATTTTTGAAAAACAGCCATCTGCATGCTGTGTACAAGAGATGCACTTAAAATACAAAATACAAAACTCAAGTAGGTTGAAATGAAAGAACATAAAATAATATACATTCTAAACATAGCAATCCCAGAAAAGTCAAGAATTGCTATATTAATATCAAAAAAGTCTACTTCAAGACAAAAGATGGTATTATCAGAAATAAAAGGCGAATTTCATAGTGAAAAATATGAGTCATCAGGAAGCTATAACCATCATCGTGTTTATGCCTAATAACAGAGATTCATATAAATGAGGAAAAACTAACAGAACAGAAAAAATTCAGTAAGGATATAAGTGATATATTAGTCCATTCTCATGCTGCTATAAATACCTGCCTGAGGCTGGGTAATTTATAAAGGAAAGATTTTAATTGACTCACAGTTCTGCATGGCTGAGAAGGCCTCAGGAAACTTACAATTGTGGCAGAAGGGGAAGCAAACACATCCTTCTTCATATGGTAGCAGGAAAGAGAAGTGCTGAGGAAATGGGCAAAGATTCTTAGAAAACCATCAGATCTCATGAGAACTCACCATCATGAGAACAGCATGAGGGTCACCGCCTCCATGATTCAATCACTTCCCACCAGATTTCTCCCATAACGTATGTGGATTATGGGAACTACAACTCGAGATTTGGGTACAGCCAAAGCATGTCATTCTGCTCCTGGTCCTTCCCAAATCTCATGTCCTCACATTTCAAAACACAGTTCTTCCTTTTCAACAGTCCCCCAGAGTCTTAACTTGTTCCAGCATTAACCCAAAAGTCCAAGTCCAAAGTCTCATCTGAGACAAAGTAAGTCCATTCTGCCTATGAACCTGTAAAATCAAAAGCAAGTTAGGTACCTTCTAGATACAATGGGGGTACAGGCATTGGGTAAATATACCCATTCCAAATGAGGGAAATTGGCCAAAACAAAGGGACTACAGGTCCCATGCAAGTCCATAATCCAGTAGGGCAGTCATTAAACGTTAAAGTTCCAAAATGAACTCCTTTGATTGCAGGTCTCACATCCAGGTCATGCCGATGCAAGAGGTGGCCCCCATGGACTTGGGCAGCTCTGCCCCTATGCCTTTGTGGAGCACAGACACCCTTCCAGCTGCTTTCATGGGCTGGCATTGAGTGTCTGCAGCTTTTCCAGGTGCGCAGTCCAAGTTGTTGGTAGATCTACCATGCTGGGATCTGGAGGATAGTGGACGTCTTCTCACAGCTTCACTAGGCGGTGCCCCAGTGGGACTGTGTGGGGGATCCAGCCCCACATTTCCCTTCTGCACTACCCTAGCAGAGGTTCTCCATGAGGATTCTTCCCCAGCAGCAGATTTTGCCTGGACATCCAGGCATTTCCACACGTCCTCTGAAATCTAGGCAAAGGTTCCCAAACCTTAGTGCTTGTCTTCTGTGCACCCCCAGGACCAACACCACGTGGAAGCTGCCAAGACTTGGGGCTTACACCCTCTGAAGCAACGGCCTGAGCTGTACCTTGACCTCCTTTAGACATGGCTGGAGATGAAGCAGCTGGGATACGAGGGACCATGTCCCAAGGCAGCACAGAGCAGGGTGGCCCTGGGCCTGACCTGTGAAACCACATTTCCATCCTAGGCCTCTGGTTCTGTGATGGGAGGGGATGCCATGAAGGTCTCTAACATGCCCTGGAGACATTTTCCCCATTGTCTTGGTAATTAACATTCAGCTCCTTGTTACTTATGCACATTTCTCCCACCAGATATCCTAAATCATCTCTCTCAAGGTCAAAGTTCCACAGATCTCTAGGGCAGGGGCAAAGTGCCACCAGTCTCTTTGGTAAAGCACAGCAAGAGTCAACTTTGCTGCAATTCCTAGGAAGTTCCTCATCTCCATCTGAGACAACCTCAGCCAGGACCTCATTGTCCATATCACTATCAGCATTTTGGTCAAAATCATTCAATATGTCTCTAGAAAGTTCCAAACGTTGCCATATCTTTCTCTCTTCTTGTGAGCCCTCCATATTGTTCCAACCTCTGTTACCCAGTTCCAAAGTCACTTCCACATTTTGGGGTATCTTTGCAGCAGTACACCCCACTACCTCAATACCAACTTACGTATTAGTTCATTCTCAAGCTGCTTTGAAGACATACCCAAGACTCAGTGATTTATATAGAAAAGAGGTTTAATTGCATCACAGTTCCACATGGCTAAGGAGGCCTCAGGAACGTTACAGTCATGATGGAAGGTGCCTCTTCACAGGGCAGCAGGAGAGAGAATGAGTGCCCAATGAAGGGAGAAGCCCTTTGTAAAACCCCCGGATCTTGTGAGAACTCACCCACTATCACGAGAACAGCATGAGGGTAGCCAGCTCCATGATTCAATGACCTCCCACAAGGTCCCTCCCACAACATGTGAGGAATGTGAGAACTGCAGTTCAAGATGACATTTGGGTGGGGACACAAATTTGAACAACACTGTCTACCAACTTGACCTATGACATTTATAGAATAATATATCCAACAGCTACAGCATGCACATATGTTAAAGGGCTCATGAAATATTCCTTCAAAGTAGACCACATGTTGGGTATAAAATCTTAATGCATTTAAATTTTTGAAATATTGTTAACTATGTTTTCTGGCAACAATGGAATAAAAATAGGAGTCAGTAAAAATAATGTATCTATAAAAGTACCAAAATTTTGGAAATTAAATGGAATACTTATAAATTACTCTCATATTGATGCAGATATCACAAGAGAAATTAGAATATATTTTGGACTGGATGATGTTATATCAAAGCTTATGGGATCCAGCTAAAAAACAGAGTGAACGTATAGCTATAGATGCTGTAAATTTACTGGTTGAAATGTTAGAGTGATTTAAAGTGAATAATCCAGGTTTCTCCTTTAAAACTAGAAAAAAAGAAGAAAATTAAACCCAATGTAATAAAAAGATGGGAATAGTAAAGATAAAAACAGAAATCAGACTGGGCATGGTAGCTCATGCCTATAATCCCAGCACTGTGCGAGGCCGAGGTGGGCAAATTACTTGAAATCAAGAATGATTTCAAGTGAAATCACTTGAAATCTGGCTAACATGGTGAAACCCTGTCTCTACAAAAAATTCAAAAATTAACCAGGTGTGGGGGGCACTTGTAGTCCCAGCTACTCAGGAGGCTGAGGTGGGAGAATCACATGAACCCAAGAGACAGAGATTGCAGTGAGCTGAGATTGTGCCACTCCATTCCAGCCTCAGTGGAAGAGCGAGACTCTGTCTCAAACAAACAAACAAAAAATCAGCATTGATAGTACCTGATGGTGTTGGATTGAAATTGGAGCTATCAGTATCAATTTAGTCTTTCTAAAGTATATACATAATTATAGAAATACACGAGACTTGGAAACTCCAGGAGTAATCAGCCCACCTAGCTCTCACATCTTGGTTTCTAAATACCATTAATCATTAAAAGGCACCAAAACTTATTGGAGAAAGGGTAATTCCAGAATTGGGGCAAGGAAAGAACAATATGAAACTGGAACAACTCTTTCTTTTTGCCAGAAAGTCAAGAATACTCAAGAATGATGGGAGTATGTCCAAAGGGCACAGGTGTCAGCTTCAAATACCATCCAGTGGCCAGATCTGGGATAAGCTGAGTATCAAAATGTAAATAATAGCAAGAGATTGGAGCTCACTGAATGAAAGGAAATGTATAAGTGCACACTGATATAAATAAATAAGAAAAGGAAAAATTCTTCCTTACAATATAAACACTACTACCAACTTATAAGCATAACTCACACCTGTGAAAGTGAGTTAGGGTGACTTCACTTATGATAACCTCACTCACATTGGACTGTGATCATTTTAAAACCTACACTAATTTGAAATGAAATGATCTTTTATTTGGATTTATAGGACTTCTGATCATTAGAGGACAGCAGTGTTTAGCCATATGTTTATACTTTATCTTTACAATATGATCATTTTTCAGTCATTGTGCAGCTTTTGTTTACCCATACGCTGTTTCAAATCCCTTGTACAATAGAAGCCACTATTGCTGTTCCCAGAGTGACTCCATTGTTCTTAGACGCAGAGAATGAAGGAAGATATCAAAGTTTAAAGGTACGTTGACTGTTTATGGAAAACATTAAATGATGAACTATAGGTTATTTAAAATAGAAAATGATTATTTCTTGGGCAACTATTACATTTATGGGATCCATTTTATATGTGTCTGGTAAATCCGTCAATAACCCTATGATGGTGCAATTAGAGAAGATAAATTGCTATTGTTTCCATTTTACTGATGAGAGGAGAAAATATCCAGGGAAATTAAGATCATCACTGATCATCATGGCTGAGCCAGACCAGCTAACTCTGTTGAAATGTGCCTCTGGCCCCATCCTTGATGCCTTTGTCTACTGATGGGACCAGGGAGAAGGGTCAGAAGGATGAGATGACTGGGGAGAAGAAAACAGAAAAAAACCATTTGCTTGTAAGTCTTCTCCCAAAAAAATTCTAAGCATGCATCTAGGCATCCATTCATTTTACACATTTTGCTTGAGTCACTGCAGTGTACCAAGAGCTAAACTAGGCATTTAGGAACGACCCTGACATTCATCCCCATCCACTGGTCACTGGGGTAGAATAAACTTAGGAAGCTTCCTATGTAGAGGAGACCGTAGTAGAGAACTGAAATCTCACTCTTTGTTATAGTAGGGTAGGAGAAAATAAAATAAACATGGATATTTAGGTCTATTCTTTTCCAAACAAAACAAAAATGAGCACACACATTTGCTTGCTTTTTTTCTTCCTTTGGATTTTTTATCTTTTAATGCATTTTCATTGGAATTCAGTCCATATGTACTGAAGGGTGGTTGAAGTAATAAATACAGTCTTTTTCTCTAAATGGTACCCAAATGAAAGCAAAGTACTGCTTTCTGCTTAAGAGTGTTCAGTTTGTCCTTGACCTATACATTTACACTGGGTTGCCGTCCTCTGCTGCCTTTCCCTACTGTCCACACAATACCTATGTAAACACATACACACACACAGGTCTTACTGATGAGTAAGGTCCATTTATTTAGAAAACATGGTTGAAGAATATGTTAAAATCACTTGTAGATAGAATCATATTTTTGTATTATTACTTCTTTCTTGGGTTTCTGACTTCAATTCAGACTGTAGCCAGTTGTGCCTGCTATCAATTCTGGAACCTAAAATGCATGTGGGAAGAATTTAAGTGTAACTGAGCTGTAATTGTGATTGGAGCAGGGAATGAAATATAAACACTAATCAAAGCTTCAGTAGATATTTTGTGTGTGTGTGTGTGTGTGTGTGGATTAATGCATCACAAATTTTAAAACCGGGCGCGGTGGCTCAAGCCTGTAATCCCAGCACTTTGGGAGGCCGAGACGGGCGGATCACGAGGTCAGGAGATCGAGACCATCCTGGCTAACACGGTGAAACCCCGTCTCTACTAAAAAATACAAAAAAAAATTAGCCGGTCATGGTGGCGGGCACCTGTAGTCCCAGCTGCTCAGGAGGCTGAGGCAGGAGAATGGCGTGAACCTGGGAGGCGGAGCTTTCAGTGAGCCGAGATCCAGCCACTGCACTCCGGCCTGGGCGACAGAGCAAGACTCCGTCTAAAAAAAAAAAAAAACGTTCAACCCTTGCCTTCTCAGTTTTGTCTGTTTATTGTTTTGTTTGTTGATTTATTTGTTTAATTCATGGGTTAGAGTCTCGAGTGCTGAGAGAGTCGATTGTGTTAAAACCTTTAGTGTTGAGGTCATGAAGAGGACTGAGAATGTTGGCTCTTTTACTATGGGTGCTGGACCAGCAGCATGAGTATCACCTGGAAGGTGTTAGAAATACAGACTTACAGGCCTCTATTCAAAATCTGCATTTTAAACCAAGATACTCAGGTAATTTGTAAACAAAAGTTTGAGAAGCACTAGGTCAGTTTACTCCAGCTGTCTAAACCAAACCTGCCACTTAGGTGTTAAGAACCCAAACAATAATAGGTGGCTTGCTTTTGATAATCTCCCTCTAATCTTATCAGAGACTCTTTTTTTTTTTTTTTTTTTTTTAAATACAGGATTCTATTCCCATCATCCAGGCTGGAGTGCAGTGGTGTGATCACCGCTCATTGCAGCCTGGACCTCCCGAGCTCAGGTGAGCCTCACTTCTTAATCTACCCAGTAGCTGGGACTATGGATGAGTACCACTGCAGCTGCTTAATTTTTTAATTATTTGTAGAAGTGAGGTCTCACTATGTTGCCCAGGCTGATCTCAAACTCCTGGGTTCATAGGCTCCTCCTGCCTCTACCTCCCAGAACGTTGGGGTTATAGACATGAGCCACCATGCCTGGCATCAGAGACATTTCTGATGAGCCCAATGTATTTCTAATTACTGGACTCTCAAGTGCATCTGGAGAGGACACTGAAGGAATGTGTAGACATCGAACCCTATGTGCATGCATTCACTCAGGTGTGTCCCTCCAAAATCCATATATGGAAACCCTATCCCTGAGAATTACTGTATTTGAGACTGGGCTTTTAGAAGATAATTAAGGTCAAAGGAGATTATAAGGGTGGAGTTCTGATTCAATAGGACTGGTGGCCTTATAAGAAGAGGAAGAGACGCAGTAGGAAGGTGGCTGTCTGTAAGCCAGGAAAAGAGCTCTCACCAGAATCCAACCATGTTGGCACTCTGATATCAAGCTTGCAGCCTCCAGAAATCTGAGAGTGTAAATTTAAGTTGTTCAACTCTCCTAGCCTATACAGTTGGCTCTTCATATCCATGGGCTCTGAGTCCATGGAGTCAACCAACCAAAGACCGAAAATGTATATTTTTAAATTGCATCTATACTGAACATGTACAGATTTTTTCTTGTCTTTATTCACTAAACAATACAGTATACAAGTGTATTTGCATAGCATTTGCATTGTATCAAGTTTTACAAGTAATCTGTAGATGATTTAATATATACGGGAGGATGCCTGCAAGTTGTATGCGAATACCATGCCATTTTCTGTCAGGGACTTGAGCATCTGTGGATGTTGGGATCTGTGGAGGGTCTTAGAACCAATTCCTGTGGGTACCAAGGGACCACTGTAGTATTTGTGATGGCAGTCCAGGTACTCAAAGAGAGTTCAGTTACAAATGCAATTTTCCCCTAAAGTAACTTGGTTCCAAAAGAGTGTGCATTTGTATTTGTGTACTACAAATGGAGCGCATGTGTGTTCTGTACTCTGTAATATTTCATGCCAGAGTGAGTTATTAGTTGTTGATCCTTTTTCTTCTTTTCCCTTCATGAGCAACAGTCCTAGTTTGCATGGGACTGGGAGGTTTTCATGGACATGTTATTCCTTCAGTAATAAACAGGGAGAGTACCAGGCAAACTTGGGTGGTTGGTCACCTTTTGCTGTTCCCAGATTCTTTCCTGAGCTGAAGATCTCAGCTCCCCTATGAGAACTTCACATTGCTGCAAAGAAGAGCAGATCTCATCAGAATCTGGCAATGACATGAAACATTTTGGGGCAGAGTAACTACCAGATTAGAGCTCCTGGAATACTCAAACCTTTGTGGATCCCAGATATGGAAGGAAGAGGCCTGGCTCTGCTAGCTTGAAGGGAATTCAGCATTGGTAGACAGAACCCCAATGCCTTCTGCTTCTTCCCAAATATCCTTTTAGAACTTCAAACTAATTCTAGATAGAGTCTTAAGGTCAGGTGTAATGAACTGCTAAGTATTTATGCCTGCATAACACAATGATCAAGAGGCTTCCTATGAGCCTGATATTCTCATGCTTTAATAGAAAACTTATTGTAAAATTTGCAGTCTACTCTATAGCATAGAAATGTCTATCATTTCTATAAATACTATTCAGTCTCTTCTGATATATCTGTTATCTTATCATGCAAGAGCAGATGGCTGGGATTTTATCATAGTTAGAGGATGTTTTGAGATGGGCTGCCGAATCCTCTGGAGAATTTGATTTGGAGACTCAGTTATGATAAGTTAGGTTATGCTGCAGTAATAAGTTGGCTCCTGAATCTCAATAGCTTCATAAAACAAAGCTGCCATGTGTCCAGTGTTGGGCATCGGGAACTTCATCAAATATTGCCTCAGGGGCTCAGGCTATGGAGACTTCACCATCCCACCACCATATCATCTGGAATGCACAACTTTCTTTGTCAGCATCATGGGGAAGAAAACATGGAGAATTGTACACCAGCTGATCCATGCTTAGGCCTGCAAGTGAAGCTCCTTGGTCAGAACTAGTGAAATGGCCCCACCTAACAAGGTGGAATGAGAATGCTTGTCTTCTGTAGCCATAAAGGGAAGGAGTAACAAAAATGAAAGTAAATAGGCATAATATCTAACATAAGGGTCCAAGAGGTAGACCCTGTAAATGACAAACTGTAATTCCACAGAACAGCTGGAGTCATTGATTTGGGAACTAGTCACTTTATACATGGGCTATTTTTACAGTTGTTTCAAGGAGTAGTGACAGGTATGTATTATTTAATAATGATCAATAAAACTCATAAAATACTGAGGGAGAACACCACTTTTATTACAAAATGCAATGGTTTAACCTCTTTCCACAAAATGAAATTGCAGATTCATGAGGATGATCCCATATGTCCAAGGATACATATATTTCTACCTTGGATGCTGACATCCTGTGTGCAGGAAGGTGAGAACACAGAGGAATTAAGGACTTAGAACTCGTCTCCTCTCATTAACAGCTGATGTCTCCCATATGTCCTGGTGGAACATACAGGGCTCAGCCTGAATGCTTCTCTAAACTTTTCCACATGTAGTAAGGCTAAAGACCATGTGTTTTGCAAGATGGCAACACTCAATCCTATGCTTTTCAGTGAAGCAGAATGCTCTGTCATTGAAGCATTTCTCTGGAGACCTAAGATTCTCTTTACAGAGGCAATACCCATTAATTCTAATGCAGCCTCTTGTCACCTGGGACTCGTGAGTTTCCACCGCAGCCATCCCTTCCTATAATCAAACTGTAGTAGCTTCTGTCTCCATAGACGATATTAGACATGCCCAGAAGCCTGGTATGCAATGTCACACTCTGCCAAAGGAACATAAAACTTAGACAAATATGGAAGTCATTAATACTGCAGAGTTATTTGCTATTAAAAATGGGAAAATTTTAATACTTTCCTACATGAGGAGAATGTATAATATCTTTAGGGTTATTTGGTCATTTGGAGGCTAGCTTCTTCTCTTTTCTCTGTTTGTAGAACTATTTTTGGAAGTTGAACATTTTTTTTTCTTTTCATTTTAAGCACCCTATTGATACTTGGCATCTCTGCAGTAATAGAATTTTGAAGAGCTCTTCCTGTTTCTATGCTAAGCCAATTTGTGGATAAGTCTGAAAATGATGCTGTGGATTGAGGTTGCTGGTACCCCCATCATTGCAAGCATGCATCATTGCAAAGGGTCTTCGGAAGGTCATGTGGAGGCTACCTGGGGTCAGGATCCATTCAGAGCTGAAAAACTTAAATAGACCAACTGATGTTAGAAATAGAATAGATCCATGGCTTGAAACAAACAGTTGTGTGTTTATAGGCTGGCTGACCGCCCTACTGACTATGGAAAGAACAAAACTCTGCTTCCCATCGGTAAAATGGGATTAGAATCCTTGCCTAACTTCCTGTTTGTAGGGTTCTGGAGGTCCCAATGAGATAAACTCTTTTGAAAGAGGTTTGGAAAATGATGCATTGTTTCACAGAAGCATGGTGTTATGGTTGAATATCAATGATAGAGAGTAATTGAGATGGATATGTGATATAGTGGCCAGTCATCCATTTGCCTAGCAAC
This sequence comes from Rhinopithecus roxellana, assembly GCF_007565055.1. NCBI lineage: Eukaryota > Metazoa > Chordata > Mammalia > Primates > Cercopithecidae > Rhinopithecus > Rhinopithecus roxellana. Next base: position 4,217,354 of record NC_044568.1, on the reverse strand, counting down.
CATCTATGCTATTTGTATCTATATCTATCTATATGTCTACATGCCTATGCATCTATATTTATGTACCTATATCCTTATCTGGATCTGTACCTTTATCTGTATGTATACTATAGTTTTGCCTATGTCCAAGTCTATATCCATGTCAAACATGTACACATACTTTTTTCTAAATCTATATGTAATCCGTCTGTACCTCTATATGTCTATGTATATATCTGTCTTTACCTGTATGTATATATTTGTCTTTGTGTATATCTATGCTTATATATTATGTCCATATTTATTTTTATGTACATCTATGTCTATATTTATACACACACATACACATATATAGAGAGAGAAAGGCAGAGACAGAGAGATAGAAGAGAGAAAGAGGGAAGGAGAGGGGTATGTGTATGTGTGTGTGAGAGAGACAGAGGGAAGGAGAGGGGTGTGTGTATTTGTGTGTGAGAGAGAGAGAGGGAAGGAGAGGGGTGTGTGTATGTGTGTGAGAGAGAGAGAGAGGGAAGGAGAGGGGTGTGTGTATGTGTGTGTGAGAGAGAGAGAGAGAGGGAAGGAGAGGGGTGTGTATATGTGTGTGTGTGAGAGAGAGAGAGAGGGAAGGAGAGGGGTGTGTGTGTGTGTGTGTGTGTGTGTGAGAGAGAGAGAGAGAGAGAGAGAGAGAGAGAGAGAGAGAGAGAGAGAGAGAGAGAGAGAAAGAGAACTACGTTCTATCCTAGGAAATGGGAACAGAGCCATAATCGAGCCAGCATGTTTTTGACTTATAGTTCCCAGGAGAGACTTTCATTAAACAAAAATATCTTGAATGAATTGCAATTGCAGTAAGTGCTACAAAGGAAAAGTACCCAATCAGAATATAAATCTTATACCAGCAGGGGCCAGCAGGGAACACAAAAGAAATAAAACACTAAATCACCAATCCTCATGCAGCAGACATGGCCCGTAGCTGTGGACCCCAGCCTTTGTGAGTAGATCCCCACCATGTTCTGAATGTTCGCTTTTCCCCGGAGTTCATATGTTGAAGCCGAATTCCCAACACAATAGTATTAAGAGCTGGGGGCGTTAGGAGGTGATTAGGCCATAAGGGTAGGCCTCACATTAATGGGGTTTGTGCTTTTATCAAAGAGGCCAGAGGAAGCTTGTTCACCCGTTCCATCATTTGAGGACACCCAGAAGGCACCATCTACAAGAAATGGGCCTTCACTGGACATGAAATCTGCCAATACCTTGATCTTGGACCTCCCTGCCTCCAGAACTGTGAGACATGCATTTCTGTTGTTCATAAGCCACTGTGCCTAAGGTATTTTGTTATCACGGCTCAGGCGGACAAAGACATTCCCTAAAAGAAAAGCACTTTATTGTATAAAGTGCTGTTGTTTGAGCTTAATAAAAAGTTTAAAAGGCCCTTTACAGAGGTCTATCTTAAGGAATAAGGTCGGGTGGGAGGGACTTTAATTACCCAGTGGGATATATTTAATGTATAATTTCATTTAGAATCCTGGAGCCAATGATTAGTATTTGTTGATAGACTGAAATTTTCATCAGGGTAAGTTCTGGATCTTTATGCAGCGGGCACTCAGCTCATCTTTGACCTGCCTGGGTCCCTTTCTCACCCGTCCCATGATGGGAAGCAGACACTTTGACTTTTCAGAGCATTATTGATGGAACGAACCTAGTTTGAATGAGCTTATTAGAGGGTCAATGAAATGTCCATCGTTCTTAGGCAACAAGGCCAGTTTCTCTCCTCTTTCCTCCCTCTCTGACACGGTAGCATTACATTGTCCATAATATGTTTTGTTAGGGTTTTAGCAGGTTTTCAAGGCAAAGAACATGCTGTTAGGAAAATTGAATTCACAGGTTAAATAACAAGTCAGGTTATCTCAGGAAAATGACAGTGATTTGTGTGTGCATTTTAATTTGATTCAGTCCTAAAAATGACCCATCTTGCTGCTATTTTCTATGATCACAACTTCTATGTTTTCTTGTAGCTCTCCATGTAGTTAATCATTGCATGATTTTCTATTGTATCATTTTCTTTTGGTGTCATTTCACCACCCCTTCTGTGAGCTCCCTGAAGGTAGAAAACTTTTCTGTTTCCTTCCTCAATGCATACTCAAAGCCTAACACATATTTGACATTTTATAAATATCTGTGACTTGAATAAATGAATAAATTCAGTCTCTCCCCACGTACTACTTCAAATACTAATGTTTTATAACAATAGAAGTTTACCGTCTGGGTGCAGTGGCTCACGTCTATAATCCCAGTACTGTGGGAGGCCAAGGCAGGTGGATCACCTGAGGTCAGGAGTTTGAAACCAGCCTGGCCAATATAGTGAAACCCTGTCTCTACTAAAAATACAAAAATTAGCTAGGCATGGTGGTGCGCACCTGTAATCCCAGTTACTCAGGGGGCTGAGGCAGCAGAATGGTGGACGTTTTGGTGAGCCAAGATCACACGATTGCACTTCAGCCTGGGCGACAAGAGCGAAACTCTGTCTCAGAACAAAACAAATAAAACTTTACCAAACATTTTGAAACTGAAAAACCTTAAGGTTATTTTCCATTTGGAAGTTAAGATACCTTTGAGTGTTAGTTACATGAGTTTGTTGAATTATATACTCTTTGACAATATATGTCCATGAAAAGTTGTGGGATTTTTTTAAGCTAAGACACATGATTTAAAATCCCAGTGAAACTTTTAAAAAGCAAAGAACCTGAATGAACAAAATAATATGGTCCCCAAATGACTGTTGTAGAGGAGAGAGAAAAAGGTTTCGGCTAAAATTTATCCAGCTGCAAACCACTGTCTTAAGCCAGCAAGAAATTTATATTCTTCCGAAGCTGAGGGAAAATCAAAATCCAAAGTGACTCTTCCTTTCCCATAGCTGTTTCGTATACTGCTCAGTTTCTGGAGATCTGAGATAAACATTTTGTCCTTGAAAGTCTCGTGGCTGTGCTCTTGGAGGGTTTGGGTTTAAAATCTTAGGATTTGATCCTATTTAGAAAAACAAGGCATGAGCACCCGAGAAGCATCTAAAATCAGCCACTGCCAGAGGCTGCTTGCTTTACCTGTCTTGCCCGTTCAATTTGTTCTCTACGAGGCAAAGGTGAGACTAGGAGCCCCGCTTCTGGGAAAATGCCTCTGTTAAAGAACGCTCTCACATTCCTGGGGTTTGTTTTGGGATCACGAAATTGGCAACTTTCTTTTATTCTTCAGTGCAGTTTAGAGTTTTAAGCATTGTAAGGCGGTGTGTGTGTGTGTGTGTGCAGGTGCATATGAATGTGCTTTTACAGGTACAAGAAAATAAATAATCCAAAAGTAGCCTTCTCCTTGGGGTGTCCTGCTGAAACAATGACCTAGGGTTTTATCTATTTCAGGCCCTGCACTAAGAGGACTGCCATTGAGACCAAGGCGTGTGGAAGCACAGTGATGCTGCTACCTCTGGGTGCACATTGAACCATATGTGTCTATCCAAGAGGAATTTGTATTAACTTCTAGTGCCTTTGGTCAGAAAATGCCATGAGAAGCAGTGGAACAGACTGTGGGCTGGCTAAGGACATAGTGTGCATTACCTGAACATCCCTACAATAACCCCGGGATGTAGTTATTACTGCCCTTATTGTTCTCATTTAGACAGAAGAGGAAACCGTGGCTCCCGTTGGTCACAGGAGAAGCTACCATCATTCCCCTACTCTGAAAACCAACTGGATGTCCCACAATCATGGGAATATGGGTGCAGCCCATCACATTTGGCTAATTTTTAAAAAATTTTTTTTTGTAGAGATGGGGTCTTGCAAAGTGGCCCAGATTGGTCTTGAACCCCTGGGGCAAGCAGTTCTCCTGCTGGGACCTCCCAAAGCACTGGCATTACTGGTGCAAACCACCATACTTGGACCCTTTTTTTCTAGACAACCATAGGTTCAGAGATGACTGACAAAAGGGCTGTGTGCCATATATAGCTTGATCAAAATGGCAAAAATATATATGTTTATGATTCCTGTTTTGTGTATTCCCAAATAAACACATGCCTTTGTTGTTAATTATTCATCTATCTTCCAATACAATTTTAGGTCTGGTGATAATTTCTGGATTTCTCTATTTATAGAAAACTTTGAACTTCATAAATATTAAAATGTCCTATTAGCTACATGCAGACTGCTTTTTCTATGGCCATGGATGTTATGCAATTATTACCAGAGCTATTAATTAAATTTGAAAATATATAAATAATGGATAGGGATGCTATTTATGAGTTAAAAGTGAGAAAATGAAAATTATTCTCCATTCTGTTACCTTGGATGAGTCTAGCCTACTGCGTGCTCTTAGCTTTTATTATTGAAACTTATTATGTTACTTTGCACAAAATAAGCAATTGGTTGTAACAAGTCAGCCTTGTACAGTGAGCAATTTTCAGATGAAGTGATTAAAATATTTTCTCAATAAAACAATCAAAACATGGCACTTGGCCAGGCGTGTTGGCTCACGCCTGTAATCCCAGCACTTTGGGCAACTGAGGTGGGCGGATCACAAAGTCAGGAGTTTGAGACAAGCCTGGCTAACATAGTGAAACCCTGTCTCTAATAAAAATGTAAAAATTAGCTGGGTGTGGGGGCAGGTGCCTGTAATCCCAGCCACTCGGGAGGCTGAGGCAGGAAAATTGCTTGAACTCTGAGAGGCGGAGGTTGCGGTGAACCAAGATCGTGCCGTTGCACTCCAGCACAGGCGACAGTGCAAGACTCCATATTAAAAAGAAAAAAAAAAAATGGCCCTTTCACAATAGTCAAATACTGGGTAATTTCCATATTATATGAGTTAGAAACATGAATCTCACCAGAGAAAAGGTATGTTATGTCCCCACGAACAGAGTGAACATGTATTTTGGGAGTTCTTGTGGAAAGCTTTTATGAACTCTTTATGATAATATAATGCACTGGTAGATTTCCTCTGGTCAACTTGGATTTCAGTCTTCCATTTCTACCTTTTAAAACAGGCCTTATTAGTGTCTCTGGTTGATAGAGGATGCCTGTTTGTTCAATTCACACTATTCATAGACCCCATATGCCTTTCAGTGATCATCCTATAAAAATTGTCTTTCTATTCTGTTCGCTAGACTTGAGTTATCAAATGGAAACTCTCACTGATGTCTCTGAAACTTTTTTGTTTTCACCATGCCCCATAGTAAGAAATTCATTTTACATTGTGAGGCAGCATGCACCTACAATAATAAACAAGTGTTTCACATGCACTTTGATGTGCTCCATTTTATTTATTTTTAGAAGAAAATGTTGGTCACAAATGACACTCCCAGCTTTGTGGCTGCTGATGGACATGTGAAGCACTTACTTAGATGTTTCGGAACCATCTAGTGATCTGATTCAGTGAGCAAGAGTGTGGAAATGTGAGCCCGACATGCTTACACACCAGTCTTTCTACTGTTCTGCTGTTGCTGGAGCGGGGAGCTGGCATTTGTCGAGTCTCTCTTTGGATGGTTTGAGTGGCACTACCAGAAATGGAGCTTTCAAAAATTGATAATCTTGGAAGATAAATAGTTATTGAATGTTCTTGCCTCAGATACTTTAATATTATTGAGAAAAATCACAACACCAGGCCCAGCTATTTTTAAGGATTTTTTTTTTAGCCAGGCATAGTGCCTCATGCCTATAATCCCAGCACTTTGTGAGGCCAAAGCAGGCGGATCACCTGAGGTCAGGAGCGAGACCAGCCTGACCAACATGGAGAAACCCCGTCTCTAGTAAAAATACAAAATTAGCAGGGTGTGGTGGCTCATGCCTGTAATCTCAGCTACTCGGGAGACTGAGGTAGGAGAATCACTGTAACCCGGAAAGCACAGGTTGCGGTGAGCTGAGATTGCGCCATTACACTTCAGGCCTGGGCAACGAGAGTGAAACTCCATCTCAAAAAAAAAAAAAAAAAAAAAAAAAAAGGCCGGGCGCAGTGGCTCAAGCCTGTAATCCCAGCACTTTGGGAGGCCGAGACGGGCAGCTCACAAGATCAGGAGATCAAGACCATCCTGGCTAACATGGTGAAACCCCGTCTCTACTAAAAAAATACAAAAAACTAGCCGGGCGAGGTGGCGGGCGCCTGTAGTCCCAGCTACTCGGGAGGCTGAGGCAGGAGAATGGCGTAAACCCGGGAGGCGGAGCTTGCAGTGAGCTGAGATCCGGCCACTGCACTCCAGCCTGGGCGACAGAGGGAGACTCTGTCTCAAAAAAAAAAAAAAAAAGAAAAGAAAAAATTTGTAGAGGTGGGGGTGGTCTTGCTCTGTTTTCCAAGCTGGCCTCAAACCCCTGGGGTCAAGCAATCCTCTCATTTTGGCCTCCCAAAGTCCTAGGGCTCCAGGTGTGAGCCACTTTGTCCAGCCAAAATTTAGTTTTCAACGAGAACGGTTAGGACAGTAAAATTTTTAGTTGGCTATCATTCCAAATGACTGTTTCCCATATCAAACCTGTGCTTTTGAAATGAGGGTTTTCCTTCTCATAATCCATCAAAATAATTGACAGAGAAAGAAAGAAAGAAAAAAATGTTTGTGAAAATATTCTAAAGAAAGACTGCATTGAATGAGAGCAATTTTGTTGGAAGAAATCCAGGATCTTTTGATGTGGCTCCTGGAAGAACAAGACCCACATAAAGGTTTATCTTTTGATGGTTAATTAACTAAGAATCAGGTCTTTCTCAGTCTCATCTACAGCTCTCCTGTACACACTCATGCTAGCCCCTGCATGTTCTTTTTTGTGGTGGGGAGAACTATGGCAACAACTAAAGGCTGAAAGAGTTCAGGAGACAGAGAGGAACTCTTAGCGAGGTGGATGGGGACCTGCATTTTAAAAGGTGAACACATGTTCTCTAGTTGGCCATATCTTAAAGGCTGAACATATATTCTATAGGTAGACACACACAAGAAGGAAATTCCAACCACAGGGATTGTTCTATGCAAACATAGCAAGTGTGAGACCTCAGAGAGTGCCGAGATCACCTAAGTACTGTGGAAAGGGGCTGGAGGAAGATGCCTCCCAAGAGATCCAGCACAGGTCCTTGGACAACGAAAAACTCTTGGAGGCTTTTTAAGCAGGGGAAGATGATCTGATTTCCATTTTGTGAAGAACCGTGGAAAGGTGGATGAAAGCAGTGTTTCTAATATCTGCCTGAATTGATGAGCACCAAATGTACTTGTGTCTGTAGACGTATGTACTATATATGTATATGCAGTTGCCTAGTCCTCTGGGGTTATGTGTATGGAACTTGTCACATCCATTTGCACTTGTGTTTCCTGGGTACCTACTGTGTTCAGTCTACTCTGCTCCAGGTGTGGGAATTAGGCAGTGGCCATGGCCAATAATTCTGATCCTCATCCGTCTTACGTGCTGTTGGGAGAGAGGAGGATATTAATAAGCAAACACCTAAATAAATAAGATAGTTTCTGGCAGTGACGAGTGCAAAGAAGAAAATAAAGTACTGTGTAAGTTTGTTAAGCAAAGGGGTCTCATTTGATTCAAGCTTATATCCCAGCCAAATACCTAGCACCGTGTCTGGAAAATAGTGATAGCTGTGCCCAAGGATTGTAGAGTATGTGTCAGTCATTGTTACCAGTCCTGTACATATAATACAACCTCTCTTCAAAACCACTTTACAAAGCAGGGATTCTTACCCAGGGTCAATTTTGTTTTTAGTGGACATTTGGCATTGTCTGTCTTGAGACAATTTTCATTGTCATAACTGGAAGAGGTTAGGGAGTGCTGCTGGCATCCAGTGGATATAGGTCAAGGATATAGTCAGACATCCTGCAAGGCAAGGGGTAGGATGCAGAGCAAAGAATGAACTAGTCCCAGTATCAATACTGTTGAGTCCTACTGGTCAGGCACGGTGACTCACACCTGTAATCCCAGCCCTTTGGGAGGCCACGACGGGCAGATCACCTGAGGTCAGGAGTTCGAGACCAGACTGGCCAACATGGTGAAACCCTGTCTCTACTGAAAATACAAAAATTAGCTGGGCGTGGTGGCACGTGTCTGTAATCCCAGCTACTAGGGAGGCTGAGGCAGGAGAAGCACTTGAACCAGGGAGTCGGAGGTTGCAGTTAGCCGAGACCATACCATTGCACTCCAGCCTGGGCGACAAGAAAGAAACTCTGTCTCAAAAAAAAAAAAAAAAAAAAAATAGCATTGAGGGTGAGAAATCCTACAGTGAAGCATGATACTAGTGTTACCCCATTTTCCAAAAGCACAAGAGACTCAGCAGGTGACTTAAGTGATATGCCCAAGCTCATACAGCTAGGAAGAAGGTCATGTGTTTAAAACTGGAGAGTCTGGGCCAGGCGTGGTGGCTCACACCTATAATCCCAGCAGGGAGAGATTTGGGAGGTTGAGGAGGGCAGATCACGAGGTCAGGAGTTCGAGACCAGCCTGGCCAATATGGTGTAACCCCATCTCTACTGAAAATACAAAATTTAGCTGGGCACAGTGGCAGGCACCTGTCGTCCTAGCTACTGTGGAGGCTGAGACAGAAGAATTGCTTGAACCCGGGAGGCGGAGGTTGCAGTGAGCTGAGATCACACCACTGCACTGTAGCCTGGGCAACAGGGCAAGACTCCATCTCAAACAAAAAACAAAACAAAACAAAACTGGAGAGTCTGTGTGCAGAGCTCCAATGTGTAACCCCCACGACCTCAGGATATCTGTGAGATACACAAATGCAGATACAAATGACTGTTCTGACAGCTCATGTAGGGACTTCGAAGTCTCTATCGGTGTGAAAAATGAGAGACCTTTTCTGCAGATGGGTGCCAGGTAAGATGGGTTCACTTTGAGGACCTTGGTTTAATCAGGATATCAAAATGTGTTGTTTCCTTGTGCTTGTCACAATATCCCATTGTTAACACCTGCCATCGTTGTCATCCTAAACTGTTTCTGCTGTTTCAGAGACGAACTACAACAGGTGTGCCAAATATTGGGTCATTAGCAAGTGGTAATTCACCGGCATGAATATTTATCATCTTGTAAGGAGAAAACAAAAGCCATGTCTACTTTTTGGAACATGATGCAGCGATGTCCTCAAAACCAAATTGTTTGAGTCCCTCGCTTATGCAGAAGGAGAACTGCTCCTCTGTAATTTTCCATTGGGTGGATTTATTTTCTCAGCCATCTTCACATCAAAACACAACCCTGACAGGCAGTTGATTTTATTGAGCCGGTAAGATCACCCAACAGTTTAGAGAGCTCAACCCTCTGATTATCAAAATATCTATTCTTCAACTGGTGTTGAAGCCAGTCGCTTCTCCATGGGGAAATGGCCATGATGAGCAGGAGAACTTTTTGCTTTTCTCCACTCTAATTCCTTCCCTCCCTGCCTCCTCCCCCTCCTTGTTTTGTTCTTCTTTTCCATCCATTTTCCCTTTTTTTTTACTGAAAGAGACTGTACTAAAATTGAGGAAAGAGGAGAAAATTCAGAAATAGATAAGAAAGAGTGGCACTGAGGCTTCTTGTAAAAGGGTGATTGCAAATTTGATGTCCTCGGTAAGAACTCCAAGGAGTGTGTGCTTTTAAACGAAAAGGAAGTCTAAGGAAGAATATGCTGTTTCCACCCCCATGGTACTGCCGCATTTGCACCTGTCAGCACTGTGGCCTGTACCTCCCTGCCCAGCAATGCCATCCTGATAAAATACCTTACAGGACACAGGTATACATCAAACAGGTTGCAGTACTGGTAATCCATGACTTAGAAACCAAATTTGGTTTCCTCAATTTTTAAATATTGCCACGACTAAGGAGACATGATGGATTCCCAGAAAGTCTGTTTGCCATTCGTCTTTGGATATCATCACTAACAGTAACTTTCTGTGCATATTTTATAGTGATCATTTATGGGATCATTCCTTACCTTAAATTTGTACAGATCATTCCCCTTCTTACTTTTTGTTTTGTTTTGTTTTTTGTTTTAGACACAGTCTCTGTCACCCAGGCTGATTGCAAAGGCATGGTCTCGACTCACTGCAACCTCTGCCTCCTGGGTTCAAGTGATTCTCCTGCCTCATCCTCCTGAATAGCTGGGATTACAGGCATGTGGCACCAAGCCCAGCAAACTTTTGTATTTTTAGTAGAGATGGGGTTTCACCATGTTGGCCAGGTTGGTCTCAAACTCCTAACCTCGTGATCCACCCACCTCGGCCACCCATAGTGCTGGGATTACAGGCGTGAGCCACCATGCCCAGCGGAATTTTCACCTTTCTTTCCCTTTCCATCAGCCCTCTCTACTGATTCCATGTTTATACTTGGTCAAATAAGAGTTTCAGTTAGTCAAATATAAATGTGTTTATTTAACTGTTCAATAAAAAGGGCAGCTTTTTAAACTCCTTTCTTTTTTTTTGAGACTGGAGTGCAGTGGCACTGTGTCGGCTCACTGCAACCTCTGTCTCCTGAGTTCAAGCAATTCTCCTGCCTCAGCCTCCCAAGTAGCTGGGATTACAGGCGCCCACCACCACGCCCAGCTAGTGTTTATGTATTTAGTAGAGATGGGGTTTCACCATGTTACCCAGCCTGGTCTTGAACTCCTGACCTCAGGTGATCCACCCACCTCCGCCTCCCAAAGTGCTGGGATTACAGGTGTGAGCCACTGTGCCCGGCCTTAAACTCCTTTCTTTTCTTTTTCTTTTTTTTTTTTTTTTTTTTTTTTTAAGTTCAAGGGTATAAGTGCAGGTTTGTTGTATAGGTAAACTTGTGTCATGGGATTTTTTGGACAGATTATTTCATCACCCAGGTATTAATCCTAGTACCCGTTAGTTATTTTTCCTGATTTTCTTCCTCCTTCTACCCTCCAACCTCCAAAAAGCCCTAGTGCGTGTTGTTCCCCTCTCTGTGTCCGTGTATCTCATCATTTAGCTCCACTTATCCATGAGAACATGTGGTATTTGGTTTTCTGTTCCTGTGTTAGTTTGCTAAGGATGATGGCTCCCAGCTCCATCCAGGTCCCTGCAGAGAACATGATCTCGTTCGTTTTAATGGCTGCATAGTATTCCATGGTGTATATGTACCACATTTTCTTTATCCAGTCTATCAGTGATGGGCATTTAGATTGATTCCATGTTTTTGCTGCAATGCACATACACATGTATGTGTCTTTATAATGTATGCATGTGTCTTTACATTTCTATCCCTTTGGTTATATACCCAGGAATGGGATTCCTGGGTTGAAAGGTATTTCTGTCTTTTGCTTTCTTGAGCTTAATGATATAGATGTGTAAAATGAAGTTTCTTGAGAGAAAGGATGTCTGTTTTCCCTTTTGAAAAGTTTCATTAATAACATCTAATCCTTAGGATGTGCTCAGAAATTATTTCCTGAAAGAATGAATGAATGAATGATCAAGATCAAATAAGAGACACAGGCGAAGCCCTCAAACAAATTATACTGAACCCAGCGGGTTCCCTTTGGCTCATTACTACCATAACTAAATACTAATGGTAAGTAACATTTGCTAAGGACTTACTGGGGAGTGTCATGGTTTATGCCATTTAACCTCATGAGGGAGGCACTTGTATTTCCCCTATTTTACACAAGGGTAGCTGAGGCTTGGGGAGACCATACAGCCTGCCCATTTTAGCCAATGAGTGACCGAGTCTGGAAATAAATCTAGGAGGTGTGTCCTTTAACCACTTTATAGAACCATTCTCATAGTAACAGAGAAAGAAAAGAATCTCTTATGGTGACTTCTAGGATGAAGGGAAGATAATAAGAGTTGCTATTTGGGAACTGTGTGTATAAACCTGGGAGTAATAAAGTAGGGTGAGAAATGCAGGTGCATTAAGATGTTATCTGAGAAGGACTTGAAATTCACATCATGTACAATTTTGGACAATTGTCTTTTCTGCAAGTCTTTTTTGTTTTGTTTTGACAGGGTCTGGCCTGGGGTGTAGTTATAGCTCATTGCAGCCTCTAACTCCTGGGTTCAAGCAATCCTCCTACCTCAGCCTCCTAAGTAGCTGGGCTACAGGTGCATGCCACCACACCTGGCTAATTAAAAAAGTAAAATTTTTGCAGAGATGGGGTTTCACTATGTTGCCCAGGCTGGTCTTGAACTCCTGGCCTTAATCAGTCCTCCTGCCTCGGCCTCCCCATATGCTGAGATTACAGGCATAAGCCACCATGCCTGGCCCTTCATGCAAGCTTGATATGCTTTTCCTTCACTGGGGCTTTCTCCCCGAGTATTACCTGAAAGTCAGAAAGGTTCTGTGTGGAAGAACCATTGTATTGCAATTACTGAGGAGCAGAAGGAAAATGATTTTGGAGAAAGAGTAGGGGCTTGGAAACTTTTCCCTGGAACAGAGACCATTTGCAGGCTTTTCACTGTGGCCATTTCCCTCAGTCTTGATAGCCTTTCACACATCTCCAGGGTTATCTTTGCAATGACTCAGTCATTATTCTACAGGCCAGCATGATTTTCCTTAAATTTTCTAAACCTTTTTCCAAACCTTCAATTTTCTAAAATGTGACATGCATTTTGACTTATTTTATAAGACCTAATGTGAATGCCTGCCCCCTCCTTTTTGAAGCACTCCACGATTTTTTTCTACTTTCCAGGTGTATACCGTGGTATTGTATTGCACAGTCATTACTCTTTGCCTGACCGGCTTGGAATTACCTGTTGACATATAGTTTCCCTGCTGGAATGTTTGAGCTCTCTGAAGAGTGTAGAGTGTAGGGCTTGATTTGTTCATTCTTGATTCATCACTCATGTGCGTCTCTAAGTAGCAGCTGCTCGATAAATATTGAAAGGAGGCAGAGACAAGAAAGTGCTAAGAAAGGAATGAAGAAAATAAGCAAAAGTTAATTCAAGTACATTTCTACCAAATTTCTGGAACCAGATTCCTGAGCACTGGAGCCAGAGGAGAATGAAAAGGTAGAGTGGGCTCCATGCCAATTTCATTTCAGAAAACATTCGGAGAGATGCTTCCCTGCGTGGTGTGGTTGCAGAGAGCCCACCTGTACATCTGGGATAGCTACAGGCATATCACCATTCCCATTCTTCATAGACCATATGACACATCCCAGTCATGTTCTGTCTTTCACATGCAGCACACACACCACACTTTTTGCCTTGTTGAGCTTTTAAAACTCTTATTATCTCAGATTATGAAGACAAGCTGTGCGGGGTATAGGCATGATCTCAAACTGAGTTAATTGAAGGTGGAGGTCAGTTCAGCTTTCCTGGACCATCAATCAGTAAAACGTTTGCTTGTTTAATGCACGGAGCGTCAAAGACATGCTGCAGCCCCCCGCCCCATCCCTTCCCTTACTGGCCTGTCAGGTAGATGTTAGATTTCACTGAGCTGTTAAAAATCTTAATGGATCCCACTGAGCTGTTTCAGGTTGTTTGTGACAATCACTTAATTTCCTTGTTTTGCAGCTAACAATGATTTTAATCTTCATTTCAGATTAACCACATAAAACCTCAGTGTCCTTTTCTCCCGTTGTCTTGCTTGCTTCAACTCTGCAATCGATGAAAGGGAGAACTCTTTCCCTTTCTCTTCAGCAGAGCCTGAAAAAGATGTACCTTCAGCAAAATTATAGATGCAGTAATTTCTCATATATGTTGAAAATGCATAGTAGCAAAGACTGGAAATCCAGCAAAGTAGTAGTAGCAATTACCTCCAGGTGGTTAGAGTGTGGGGAGATTTTTTTTTTCCCTCCCTCTTTCATTTTTTTTACACTTGCAACATTTTCTGTGATGCACATGTATTATTTTTACAATAAGAAAACATAAATTAAAGAATTGGTGTTTCTGAATCAAGGATGAACAAAGAAAATGTAGTCTTTTGATGAGATGTTAAGCCAGAAATTTTTCAGCTTTAAAGGGTGGAGAAAAACCACATCAGGATAAAAGAGTGAGGCTGTAAAATTAGCTTGCCACTTGAAGGATGGGCCCTATTATAGATAATGCCGCTGACAGCCTCAGTTCATCATATTTCTCATTTTTAGTGTATCGGTGTTTGCTCATATGAAAGTTCCCACCTTGCACTACTAATTATTTCATCACCATTCATGTGCACAATTGACAGCTTTCGAACCAATATCACTGCAGAGACCAGAGAAATGATTCTGAGAGAGAGAGAAGATTGAAGAGACAAAAATTGGGGAAATGAGGAAGACTTATTTGGCACTCTCTGAGTGCTTTATGTGTGGGATGAGGCTGACATAGTGCAAGGAGTAAATAGTGTTGTCATTTTAAAAGGCTAGACCTGCATCAAAGGGCACTTACTGTAAGCCTGAAAGTGGGAGGACTGAAGGATTCTTTCTTCCAGTGGCTCCTTGTTGCAACATGAACATCTTCCATCTTTGTATTGTGATCGTCCTATTCCTTAATGGCTAATTGCTAGGCAATAGCAGACATAATTTAGACTCCAATTTGTAAGTCAATCACATGAAGGCTGGATGTCAGCAAGCTTGGAGATAAATGAACAGTGGTGTAAACAAGAGAAGCCCAGAGGCTTCTTGATCCCATTTCAGGAATCCCAGCCCACCCCAAACATTGGTTCAGATTACATTCTCTCCTTCGGGAGGGGACAGAGGGCAGCCGGCATCTCTGCTCTTCCATCTGGAGCCGCTGTCTATGGGAGAAGGAGCCTTGAGCCCTTTGTTAGCTGTTGATTTGATTTTTAAAAGGAAAATCTGACAAATCATGTTGAATGAGAAAAGCGTATTATGTGAATGCAAAAATGTTTGTACATCTGAGGACCACGCGATTTTATTCAAGGAAGTTCTACTTTTAAGAAGGTTATGAATTCTGAATCAGAGTTTTGTCGTCAGGGGAATGCTTCTTAGAAGGAAGGAAATGTGCTTTTTAACAAGATTTTCAGCAAACGTTGACACATTCATTATGGTCATGAGCATGGAGGTGGCTCAAATATATTTTGCATAATGTGGAAATAATATTGCATTCTATTTGTTCCTGCCTCCCAGCGTCACCATAAATGACACTGGCACAGAAGAAAACACGGGTGCTTTAGATCACACACACACACACACACACACACACACACACACACACACAATGATTGGGGTAAATTTAACACACTAATCATCGTGAAGGGCCTTCTCCATATATCTTTGCAATATGCAGGTTTATCTCTACCTTGGCCCAGCTCTGTGCAGAGTTTTACACCATAAACCCAGTCAGACTCCGTCTTATGCTAAAAGACCTCCCCACTCATCACAAATCCCATCAAATAGACTGTGGTCCCATTTCCTACTCCTGCTGTTTAGGGACCAGACTGTTTTTTTCTTTTTCGGTGGAGTCTCACTCTTCTTGCCCAGGCTGGAGTGCAGTGGCACTGTCTCTGCTCGCTGCAACCTCTGCCTCCAGGATTCAAGCCATTCTCCTGCCTCAGCCTCCCGAGTAGGTGGGATTACAGGTAAGTGCCACCACGCCTGGCTAATTTTTGTATTTTACTAGTAGAGGTGGAGTTTTGCCATGTTGGCCAGGCTGGTCTCGAACTCCTGACCTTAGGTGATCCGCCCACCTCGGCCTCCCATAGTGTTGGGATTACAGGTGTGAGCCACCATGCCCGGCCACCTCTCTCTCTCTTTTTTTTTTTTTTTAAACTCAACTTTCTTTAGATTCAGGGGTACATGTATGTGCAGGTTTGTTACATGGGTGTACTGTGTGATGCTGAGGTTTAGGGTGTGGATGACCCCATCACCCAGGGTGTGAGTGTAGTACCCAATAGGTAGTCCTTCAGCCCATGCCCTCCTCCCTCTCTTTCCCCTCCAGTGTTCCCCTTGTCTATTGTTCCCATCTTATGCCCAAGTATTAGTTCACTTGTGTTAGTCCATTCTCACACTGCTCTAAAGAAATGCCTGAGACTGGGTAATTTTTAAAGAAGAGAGGCTCATGGTTCTGCAGGCTGTACAGGAAGCAGAGTGGCTTCTGCTCCTGGGGAGGCTTCAGGAAGCTTCCAATCATGGCAGAAGACAAAGGGGGAGTAAGGTGTCTCACGCGGCAGGAGCAGGAGCAAGAGAGAGCAAGAGGGGAGGCGATGAACACTTTTAAACAACCGAATCTCATGGGAACTCACTACCACAAAAATGGCACCAAGGGTGCCAAATTATTCCTGATAAATCCACCCCTATAAGCCAGCCACCTCCCACCAGGCCCCACCTCCAACATCGGAGACCATAATTTGACATGAAATTTGGCGAGGACACAGGTCCAAACCGTATCAAATGCTTAGCTCCTACTTACAAGTGAGAATATGCAGTATTCAGTTTTCTGTTCCTAGGTTAATTCACTCAGGTTAATGGCCTCCAGCTGCATCCATGTTGCTGCACAGGAAATGATTTTCTTGTTTATGGCTGCATAGTATTCCATGCTGTATGTGTACTACATTTTCTTTATCCAGGCCACCACCGATGGGCACCTAGGTTGATTACATGTCTTCACAATTGTCAGTAGTGCAGAACTCTCCTTTCTTCATTGTTTTTCCTCTCAGGTTGCTGCTGTTCACTTCTCTGTCTAGTCTGTCAACACCCAGCTTTCTCTGATAACAATACAAATGTTTGTTGTGTGTATCTGACCAACATTTTGTTTGGCCTTCTGCAAGCTACAGAGAAACTTTTTGAGAGTTTGATAATACATCTTGCCACGATTCCTGTAGGAAGCATGTCTTCCTGAGCAGGTGCGGTGGCTCACATCTGTAATCCCAGCGCTTTGGGAGGCCGAGGCAGGCAGATCACCTGAGGTCAGGAGTTTGGGACCAGCCTGGGCAACATGGTGAAACGCTGTCTCTACTAAAAATACAAAAATTAGCTGGGTTTGATGGTGCTGTAATCCCAGCTACTTGGGTGGCTGAGGTGGGAGAATTGCTCAAACATGGGAGGTGAAAATTGCAGTGAGCCAAGATTGTGCCACTGCCCTCCAGCCTGGGTGACAGACTGAGACTGTGTCTCAAAAAAAAAAAAAAAAAAAAAAAAAGAAGTATGTCAAGTATGTCTTCCTGCCACAGGGGAGCAGGTAAAGACCAAGACACAGTGGAGGAGCAGCACTGATGCAGAGACGTGGCCCAGAGGACGTGGGGAGGTGTAGGAATACCAGCTGCCAGATGAGGGTTCAGCTAAGATGCAGCACTGCGGGTCCAGGAAGGCCATGGTCCAGAGGGAATAAGAACAGATGAGAAATGAGGAGCCCAGATAAGAGATCCACACTGAATCCTAGTAACATAGAGGGTGGACAGCATGGGTCTTGAGGCTGGGAAACAGTCTTAAATTTGGGCAAGGTGTCCACGTAAGACATGCCAGTAGTGGCCGGGCATGGTGGCTCACTCCTGTAATCCCAACACTTTGGGAGGCCAAGGCAGGCGGATCACAGAGTCAGGTATTTGAGACCAGCCTGGCCAACATGGTGAAACCCTGTCTCTACTAAAAATGCAAAAATTAGTTAGGCATGGTGGCGGGCGCCTGTAATCCCAGCTACTGGGGAAGCTGAGGCAGGAGAATCGCTTGAATCTGCCTGGGAGGCAGAGGTTGCAGTGAGCCGAGATTGCACCACTGCACTCCAGCCCGGGCCACAGAGCAAGACTTGACTCAAAACAAAACAAAACAAAACAAACAAATAGCAACAACAACAACAAAATGTTGCCTGCGTTAAGGAGGCAGTCTAAGCTGTCTGGCAACTTGGAGGACAAGTATGAAAGATGAATCGAGATTATGTATCATTTCACTGGGTGCTTCTATTATAATATTCCAGTGGTTATCAACGGGCAGTAATCCCACGCCCCCTGGAGGACGTCTAACCATGTATGGAAACATTTCTAAATGTTAAAAGTGAAGGAAGGGGGCTCCAGGGATGCTGCTCAGCATCGTGCAGTGCACAGGACAGCCCGTACCATAAAGAATTACCCAGCTTCACTTGTTAACAGTGCTGAAGTTGAGGAACCCTAGTACATCTTAACAGCACTGTGTGTGTGTGTGTGTGTGTGTGTGTGTGTGTGTGTGTGTGAATGTGGAGAGATAATTATAATTTTGTAAAGATGGGTCTACAAGGATGTTCACTGCAGCATTGTTTAGGTTGCATTGTTAGGTTGCTAAAAACATAAGCAACCTAAATGTTCAACTATAGCGATGTGGAAAGACATGTAATCGTTCCTCTTCTTCTAAGATGAAAGGACCTCTGGCCGGGCACGGTGGCTCCAGCCTGTAATCCCAGCACTTTGGGAGGCCGAGACGGGCGGATCATGAGGTCAGGAGATCGAGACCATCCTGGCTAACACGGTGAAACCCCGTCTCTACTAAAAAAAAAATACAAAAAACTAGCTGGGCAAGGTGGCGGGCGCCTGTAGTCCTAGCTACTTGGGAGGCTGAGGCAGGAGAATGGCGTGAACCCAGGAGGCGTAACTTGCAGTGAGCCGAGATCCGGCCACTGCACTGCAGGCTGGGTGACAGAGTGAGACTCCGTCCCCCCCAAAAAAAAAGATGAAAGGACCTTGCAACCTTAACTAATGCCTTAGGATAAGGTTCGATGGGATGGAAGAGTGTTCCTGAGATGCTATTAAATGGAAACAAACAAGTTATACAACGCTATTTGCAGTAGGTTTTACTTTTGCTTTGAAAAGGCTATCTACAGATGTGTGTGTTTATTGTATCTAAGTCAATATATCAAACAGAATGCAAGAACAAATATTCCACAATATTATTATTACTTGGATATTGAAGCTATGGATGAACTAAATATTTTCGCTATGTGTTGTTTAATATCTTTGCAGCTTTCCGCAATTAACTTATTTGACTTTAATAGTGAGGATGAAATAACTTTATACCTTTTAATAATATTCTTTTTCAATGCATGGAGCTGAAATCTGAGTAGATAGAGGAGCCAGGATTTTCTGTCCTGGGTTGCTTTTTTAGCCAGAATCTACTTCCATATGCAGAGAGGAAGGAAAGTATGGTCAACAGGTATGAAGTTCGGGGAGGATGACATTGGACTCTCACTTTAAGCATTGATAGCTAAGCTGAAAGAGAAATACTCTAAAATCATTGTCTTCTCATTTAAATACTCTGGATCAAATTAACAGCCTCTCCTGAATATTCCAATTATATTGAAAATGGGCAGTAGTGTTCAGTTTACCTTCTGCACGCCTCCTACCCCACCCCTCACCGTTTCTGCGGGCTTGGGGTTAGGCAGTGCTGTGTTGTGTACAACGGTCTGTCTCAGAGGGCAGGAACCGGGGTTAATAGAAAAACTACAACTTCGTGTTCCTACCAAAGAAAAACGAGTTTATGTATTGCATGTGATTTCTTACTTGTTTTTTGTCATTAAGAAAATTCTATTTGTTTTGAAAACAGTTTGGTGGACTTTGTAGCCATTTCTGTGGGGTCGATTTGTATTGCCTGGTTTATTCTGTAGAGCTAATTCACACACACATGCGTGCACACACACACACACACATACACATTTTAATAGTTTGCAGAGTTTGCTTCTGTTTCAGAAAGGGTTTCAAATTTCTTTTATTCAGGGAGAAAGAGTTTAATCACCATTACTCTTTTACCTTTATATGGAGGGAAAATTTACATAGCATAATGTCAACCATTGTCAAGTGTACAATTCTGTGGTATTTAGTACCTTCGCTTCACAAAAAGAATCCCGTACCCATTAAGCTCTCCCCATTTCCCTCTCCCCCCAGCCCCTTGCTGCCGCTAGGTACACCTCATCTATTTAATGTTGCTGAATTGTAGAATCTTGTTGGCATTTTACTTTCTATTGTAGCTAGCTCTTTCTCTGTCTCTCTCTCTCTCATTCTCTCTCACTCTCTTATTTTCTCTCTCTCTCTCTCCCTCCCTTCTTCCTTCCTTCCTTCTGTCTCTCTTTCCCTCTCCCTCTCTATGCAATAGACAGACATAGACAGACAGGTACAAAAACATATGGGGAGATGAAGAGAAAGACAGAGGGGTGAAGAAGGGAGAGACAGAAAGGAGAAGAGAGAGACAGAAAAAGAGAGAAAATGAAAGTAAGAGTAACAGAGGGAGGGAGAAGGAAAGAGTCCTGGAAAGAGAGAGAAGAAAGCAGAGGAGAAGAAGGGGGAAAAGAGATAATCTAGGAGTCAGAGAAAGGCAGGGTAGGTTTGAAAGAAAGGACTAAAGTAGCCTGTTGTGGTGGTGCACACCTGTGGTCTCAGCTACTCGGGAGATTGAGGTGGGAGGATCTCTTGAGCCCAGGAGGCTGAGGCTACAGTGAGCCATGATTGCCCCACTGTACTGCAGCCTGGGTGACAGAACGAGGGGCCTTGTCTCGAAAATCAAAACAAACCTACTCCTTCTCACAGGCACACCTCAGAAAGACAGGTAGAGAGGCCCGTGTACACCCACTGAGACACAAGCAATTTGAAAGAACTGTTCTGAAATTTCACAAGCGTCTGATCATCCAGAGAATGAACAACGGGAAGTAGGTTAGACCTGTTTTGACCCCTGCAAACTCCTGCCACATGTCTCCTGGGTTCTGCCGATAACAGGCTGTAGCTCGCAGTGGCGTAAACTTCTTGAGCGTTTGGGGGTCATGCTGTCATCTCTGGAGTCCTTTCATTAATGTCCTGACACCAACTCTCCATCAGTGTTTTGCCTTTTCAGTGTTCTTTCTCACTGAATAATTGAGTTTCTATGATTCCAATGCAGACTATGGGGTGAACTCCAGTGTGTCTAGTTATTATAGATTAGCCCTGCTGATATTGCAAGCTAGGGAAGGGTTGATAGGCTGTAGAGTGACACAGAAACCCGATAACAATGGGAAAAGAGACTTTCATGTAAATCTTTTTAAGTATAGTATTTCCATATTAAATCTTATGAAGTGAAGGTCTGGCTGCATTGATAATATGCCCTCTGCTGACAGAATGTGCTTCTGCCCTCTTGGCAGGCTTCCTGTGGATCCCAGGTGATAAAAGCTGTCCGGAGTATTTCTTCATTATCATCGTCATCTTACGTTTACATTATTCTCCTTGTCACCAAAAACTCCAGACCCCAGTCTATAGGAAACGATTCCCACATTGTTGAAATATGGCCGGTGGTGCGGGGAAGTAGTTCTGAACACTGAACATGGCTTCATTTGGAATATTTTATGAGATTAAAGTTGTGGTGAGAGTTTAGACAGAACAGCTTACCAGTATGAAGCAGGAAAGGCAAAATAAAGAGCTGTACGTATGGACATGGCATTCATGCATTTGTGCTGAATGGTGTCGAATTCTCCTTAACACCTTAACGCAAAGGGTAAAAATGTTGAGGAGGATGTGGAGCTGCCAAGTAAAGTAGATTATTTTTTGCAAACAATTGTATTACCAATATGATATAATGTATTACTAGTATGATATAATTCTATATACCATGATATGATTTCTAATGATTTAAACAATTGTATTATCAGTGTGATACAATGACAGGATGATTCTATGAAGAGATAGTGATTTCAAAGTATTGCACAACCTCTGAAGCCAGTTGGCCTGAATTCATCCTCCGGGTTCATACATTACCAGGTGTGTGACTCGGAGCAAATCATACCCTGGGCCTCAGTTTTCTCATCTGTAAAATGGAATAATAATGATAATTTACAGTAGTGCTGTGAGGGCTCAGGAGTTAATGCATGAAAGCACTTAGAAATCTGTTTGATGAGAGGCTGGGCACGGTGGCTCATGCCTGTAATCCCAGCACTTTGGGAGGCTGAGGCAGGTGAATCACTTGAGCCTGGGAGTTCAAGATCAGCCTGGGCAACATAGTGAGACCCCATCCCTACAACAAATACAAAAACATTTAGCCAAGTATGGTGGTGTGTGCCTGTAGTTCCACCTACTCGGAAGGCTGAGGTGGGAGGATCACTTGAGCCTGGAAGGCAGAGGTTACAGTGCGCTGAGATTGCACCACTGCACTCCAGCCTGGACAACAGAGGGAGACCTTGTCTCAAAAAAAAAAAAAAAAAAAAAAAAATGCTTGATGCTAGTTAGTATTCCATACATTGGCTGTTATCATTTTCATTATTATTAAGTTCGTATACTGAAATCTTCAATAAGAGCAGTATTTACTGGGTGGCATACAAAACCAATGTATGTGTATGTAGTTCCTTTATATTGTAATTTTTTATTCTGTATGATAGAGGCTTATTCTGTTATTAAGGAAGTAAGTTGTGCTTTCTGTGCCTTGGTTTTCTCATCTGTAAAACGGAAGTAATTCTGTTACTTTATAGGGTTGTTGTGGTGATTCTAGGAATTAATATATGTAAAGTGCTTGACACACACTGAATAATAAGCTTGCTGTCATCATCACCATCATTGCTGTTACTATTATTATCTGAAAGCAGCTCACGTCCTGAAATCTGCAATGAGAAGAATATGCATTGGGCTACGTAAATAAAATATACGTGCTCATCTATATAGTTCTTTGATATAATCATTTTTATTGTATGTAATACAAGAACTTCTATTTTTGAGTCAAATTGGCAATCTGAAGTTTAAATTAATTCATCGCACAAATGAGGCTGTGATTGCTTGTTTTACTAGAGATTTATTAACTTTATCAGAGTATCGTGTAGAAAATAGTAAAGCCTATTCTTAGATCACAGCACGTTTGAGATGTGGTTGGGTTTATGGACCTGCAGCGTGCACAGACTTGCCTGGGAGATGCATGTTCGGTGACGTGCACCTGCTCTGTGCTGTTTCCTGGAAGAGGAGAAGGGGCGCCCCTCCCACTGATTTGGCAGGCATCCTTGTGTGGGGGATTAAGGAGCATATTCAGTTATTAGCCGTGAAATATCGTGGCTGCCTCTGGATTGCCAGCTGTGATTGGTGCTGGATTTTAATTATCAACAAGCAAGTTCCAAATGTTTGAAATGTGTCTGCGGAGAGAGCTTTGGTGGAAGGTGGGAGAAAAGGTCTTGATGAAGGAGCAAAACCTTGGCATCAGTCACACACCCAGCTCCCCACCACCACCACTACAGGGTTTCTTGTTGACCCTAGGGGCTGGCCCCTTCCATTGTCGAATAAGAACAGTTGTCAGAAAGCCATGTCTCATATTTACCCAATATTCGCTTTTCTATAGGTCCTAAAGGCCTTGGTATTTTCTCAGGTGCAACACAGATGATTCTTCCTTCATTCATCCGTGTGCACCTATTTGTTTGTTCATCGTTCGGTAAATATTATGTCAATGCCTGCTGATACGATTTGGCTATGTCCTCACCCAAATCTCATTTTGAAATGTAATAATCACCATGTGTCACGGGTGGGGCTGGGTGGAGATAATTGAATCACGGTGGCAGTTTCCCCCATATTCTTCTCATGGAAGTGAATAAGACTCATGAGATCTGATGGTTTTATAAATGGGAATTCCCCCGCACAAGCTCTCTTGCCTGCTGCCATGTAAAACGTGTCTTGCTTTCTCCCCTTTGCCTTCTGCCGTGAATGTAAACTGAGAGTCAATTAAACCTCTTTCCTGGTCAGGTGTGGTGGCTCATGCCTGTAATCCCAGCACTTTGGGAGGCTGAGGTGGGAGGATCCCCTGAGTTCAGGAGTTCAAGACCACCCTGACCAACATAGTGAAATCCCGTCTCTACTAAAAATACAAAATTAGCCAGGTGTGGTGACACATGCCTGTAATCCCAGCTACTTGGGAGGCTGGGGCAGGAGAATTACTTGAACCCAGGTGGTAGAGGTTGCAGTGAGCCGAGATCACATCACTGTACTCCAGCCTGGGCAACAAGAGCGAAACTCCATCTCAAAAAAATGGAATAAAACAAAACAAAACAAAAAACTCTTTCCTTTATAAATTACCCAGTCCCAGGTATGTCTTTATCAGCAGCATGAGAACTGACTAATACACCTACTGTGTGCTGGTTAAGGTTCTCAGCATTGTGCTGGGCACCAGGGATTATAAAAAAGTAAGACTCAATCTCTCCTCTTGAGGAGGTCAGAACGGATGTGGCCGGGGAATGACAAAATGGTATGATGTACAAATGTGGACAATCCGAATTTGTACAAAGAAAGGAAATTTGGATTAATGCTATCAGACTGCAAGAGCTTGGGGATGCTTCATGGGGAAGATGATGCCAGAGAAGAGCTTTGAAGAAGGAAAAGGGTGTTTTCTAGGCAAATTCAAGTGGAGTCGAATTAAGAGAGAAGAGGGAAGACATGACGGATGGATGGAATGGCACAGGCCGAAGAACGGAGGCAGGAACAACATGCTGTGCTTGGGAACTGCAAGTTCTGCTGACGGGTGGGGAGTAAGGCCAGGTGTGAGAGGAAGCAAGGCAGATCGGGGAGCAGGATGGTCACAAAGCCTCTGCAGGCTGTGACGGGAAGTTTAGACTCTACCTGACAAGAGGTAGACAATCATCAAGTGCTTGGCAATAAGGTTCTGTTTGTATTTTAGAAAGGCCGCTCTGGCTGCAGTGTGGATGATAAGTCAGTGGATACAAGATTAAAGGCAGGGAGACTAGTTAAGAAGATTCTGTGGTCAGGAACAGTAGCACATGCCTGTCACCCCAGCACTTTGGGAGGCTGAGATAGGAGGATTTATTGAGGCCAGGAGTTCAAGACCGGCATTGGCAATATAGTGAGTCCTCATGTCCAGAAAAAAAAAATACAAAAATTAGCCAGGTGTGCTGTTGTGCACCTGTAGTCCCAGCTACTTAGGGGGCTGAGGAGGGAGGACTGCCTGAGCCCAGGAGTTTGAGGGTGCAGTGAGCCATGATTGTGCCATTGCACTCCAGTCTGTGTGACAGAGCAAGATCCTGTCTCAAAAAATAAGATAAAAAAAGACGCTACTGCAATGATATAGGTGGTGAAAGGCAGGTGATTGAACTAAGTTAGGGGTAATGCATTTGGGAGAAGCAGGTGGTTTGAATAAAGTTAGGAGGGAGAATGGAGGATCCTATGGCTGTGGATGTGGTACAAAGAGTCAAGAATGATACCTGGTTCTAGCGTAGATGAAGCAGGTGGATGGCGAGAGAGGAAATACAGAAAGAAAAGTCTTTACACAAGCCCTGGAAGAGGGAGGGAAAAGGAGCGTTTTGGTGGCATGCGGTGACAGTCCAACCCACTCCCTAAGCCCAGGAGGCATCACGTGGTACTTCTCAACAGGCAGACCAGGTATCTGAGTAAATGTCTGCTCAGTTGGCAGGTGTCAGAGAAATCTGCAAGCAGATAAAACAGGGGCTCTGAGGGTGTCAATGGTGGGGTTTGAAGGGAGGTGAGTACAAAGATGATGTTGGGGGTAAGTGAGAGATGTGAATGGCATGAGGCCTTGGCAGATATTATAAAGACTTAGGCACTTAGTCTGAATGTGATGGGAAGCCAGACATCACAGCGTTTTGAGCCTCCAGTGGGGTGCACCTGTAGTCCTGGCTACTTTACCAGCTTTGTGACTTGGAGCAAATCATTCTTGGTGACTCAGTTTTCTCATCTGTAAAATGGGGCTAACACCGGCCGTTTAGAGAGTTACTGAGATGATTTAAGGAGTTTATATATGAACATGTCCAAAAACATGCTTTTTTTTCATTTTTTTTTTTTAAATAGAGACAGGGTCATATCCTATCACCAAGGCTATAGTGCCATTGCACGACTATAGCTCACTATAGCTTCTAACTCCTGAGTTCAACAGCTCCTCCTGCCGCAGCCTCCCAAGAAGCTGAGACTATAGATGCGTGCCGTCAGGCCTAAACTATTTTTGCTTTTTAAAGTTTTTGTAAAGGAGGGGGGGGGGGGTCTCACTAGTTTTCTAGGCTGGTCTTGAACTCATGACTTTAGGCAGTCCTCCCACCTGGGCTTCCCAAAGTGCTAGTATTATACGTGTGAGCCGCTTTGCTCACTCTGAAAGTGCTCAGAAACATGCTTCAGGCATAGTTAGTATTTAACACATTTGCTATTATCATTGACATTATTTTACCTGAAGCTCGTGTCTCAAAATCTTTAATGAGAATAATATTTAATGAGGCTGGGCACAGTGGTTCATGCCTGTAATACCAGCACTTTGGGAGGGCAAGGCGGGAGGATCACCTGAGGTCAGGAGTTCAAGACCAGCCTGGCCAACAGGGTGAAACCCCGTCTTTACTACAAATACAAAAAATAAAAAATAAAAAATGAGCCGGGTGTGGTGGTGGATGCCTGTAATCCCAGCTACTAGGGAGGCTGAGGCACAAGAATTGCCTGAACCCAGGAGGCAGAGGTTGCAGTGAGCCGAGATCGCAGCACTGCACTCCAGCCTGAGTAACAGAGTGAGATCCTGTCTCAAGAAAAATAATAATAGGCTGGGCGCAGTGGCTCATGCCTGTAATCCCAGCACTTTGGGAGGCCAAGGTGGGCAGATCACGAGGTCAGGAGTTCAAGACCAGCCTGACTGACATGGTGAAACCCCATCTCTAATAAAAATACAAAACTTAGCTGGGCGTGGTGGTGCGTGCCTGCAATCCCAGCTACTGAGGAGGCTGAGGCAGGAGAATCACTTGAATCTGGGAGGCCGAGGTTGCAGTGAGCTGAGATTGTACCACTGTACTACAGCCTAGGCTACAGAGTGAGACCCTGTCTCAATAATGATAGCAATAATAATAATATTTAATAAAATCATCATGCTGTCTTGTGTGATGCCATCCTTCAGGCCGTTGATTTGGGAACAGAGAGAAAGTCAGAGGAGAAAGCCAGGAGCTCAGCTGGAAGCCATTGCAGTGGTTCAGGTGGAAGTCGATGCTGCCTTGGCCCCACCTGGGGCTATAGATGCAGTGAAAAGCAGTCAGGTGTTGTGTAGGTATAGCTGTTGGGAATTTTTGGCATAGCAAATGAGAAGTCATAAAGATAAGAGTCAGTAATGAGAGGCAGAGAAGGTTTGCTTCATTTAAGCAGTATGTTCTGTTAGATGAGCAACTTTTAAAAATGGAGCCACTATTTCGGTTATTACTTCCACCAGACACTGTAGAGGCTCTGTCTTGAAGCCCGTGACCTGCCTCTGGGGGTAGCCCATCACCTTTCTCACGGGACTCAGACGTGAATGCAAGTGTGGGGCCAGAGGCCAGACTAGGAGTGAGCGACTCACTATTCTCAGAATTTCCCATTCCTCTGTATTTTATAGTTTCTCATTGGTGCTGTAACAAATTATAACAAATTCAGCGGCTTAAAGCAAGAACCGGGCCGGGCGCGGTGGCTCAAGCCTGTAATCCCAGCACTTTGGGAGGCTGAGACGGGCGGATCATGAGGTCAGAAGATCGAGACCATCCTGGCTAACACGGTGAAACCCCGTCTCTACTAAAAAATACAAGAAAAACTATCCGGGCGTGGTGGTGGGCGCCTGTAGTCCCAGCTACTCGGGAGGCTGAGGCAGGAGAATGGTGTGAACCCGGGAGGCGGAGCTTGCAGTGAGCTGAGATCCAGCCACTGCACTCCAGCCTGGGTGACAGAGCAAGACTCTGTCTCAAAAAAAAAAAAAAAAAAAAAAAAAAAAGCAAGAACCTTCTGAACTTATTATCCTAGGGTTCTAGAGATCAGATGTCTGGAAGGGGTCTTAGGGGGATAAAATCCAGGTGTTAGCAGGGCTTCGTTTCTTCCAGAGTCTCCAGGGAAGAATCCGTTTTCTTGCTTTTTCCTGTTTCTGGGGACTGCCACTTTCCTTGGCTCATGGTCCCTTCCTCCACCCTTCAAAGCACATCACTCCAACCTCTGCTCCATCGTCACACCTCCTTTTCATCTAGCTCCAACCTCTTTTCATTTTTTTTTTTTTTTTTTTTTTTTTTTTTGAGATGGGGGTCTCACTCTGTTTCCCAGACTGGAGTATAGCGGCACCGTCTCTGCTCACTGTAACCTCCACCGCCCGGGTTCAAGCAATTTTCGTGCCTCAGCCTCCCAAGTAGCTAGGATTACAGGCATGCACTACCACACCTGGCTAATTTTCGTATTTTTAGTACATATGGGGCTTCACTGTGTTGGCCAGGCTGGTCTTGAACTCCTGACCTCAGGTGATCCACCCGCCTTTGCCTCCAAAAATCCTGGGATTACAGGTGTGAGCCACCATGCCTGGGCACTTCTAAGGGCACTTGTGATAACATAAGACACACCTGGGTGATCCAGGATAATCTCCCCGTCTCAATATCCTTTATTACGTAACATCTGCAAAGCCCCTTTGGCTATGTAAGATAACACATTCACAGGTTCTGGAGATGAGGACATGGATGTCTTTAAGGAAGGCCTTTTTCCTCCTACATGTCCAATGGCCAAGGCTTCCTTACTGGCATGGGTTCCTTCCCCAGCTTCTTCTTCTCGATGGCCATGAGGGCTCCTCAGCCTTCCTGCAAATAGACCCATCCCACAGTTTTTCCCCCGTGCCTGAGTCTCCTTTAGTCTTCAGCTGAAAGCCCTCATATATGAACTGTGTATTTATTTAACTCTATTAGCTCATGTATGTAATGCACGTAGCATAGTACCTGGCACCTAGGAAGCAACTTCTAAAATAGAATTCAGTCTACAAATATAATTTTGAATCGTGGTTCTGTCACTCTGCTTGCAAGCTTGCAACAGGTCTGTACCATCTGTAAATATGATAAACACATCTTCTTAGGTCATCCTTTCCATCATTGATAAACATGTCCAACCGGACAGAGAACTCTGACTTTGCTAATGGCCTATAATCTGTTTGTAAATATTTTATATGTATTTTTAGAGAATGACCACCCACATTTCCAATGTATTCTTCTCTTCTAATGATTTGTACCTGATGATCCTTCGTTTGGCATTTACTGAGTTATTACTATGTGCTAGGCATCCCAGGAGGTTAAATGATAAATGACAAGCATGAGGCCAGCTTCCAAGGAGTTCATGAATCATGCTGAAAGATAGGTACATATACATGCACACCTGTATATGTTATTACCATTCTTTGGGTAAATTGATAAATCAGCCCTGAGTCTAAGCTCCAGCCCACATTCCTCATTAATTCCATTAATACTGCAATACACTCAATCTACAGCATTAGTCAGTCCAACTGTCTTAGGACCTTAAAAGGATGGAATGGGATTTACTTGCCATCACTTTTCATAGTGAACCCAACCTAAGGATCACCTTGACTCATTCAGAGTGGTTTCAATCCACCAGTTAGCAGTCTGTTGTATAACAGGTGTTTCGTGTCATAGCTGGCACTCATTTTGTTGTTGTTGTTGTTTGTTTTTTGGGTTTTGTTTGTTTGTTTGTGTTGAGATGGAGTCTCATTCTGTCGCCAAGCCTGGAGGGCAGTAGTGCGATCCTGGCTCACCGCAATCTCTTCCTCCCACATTCAAGCGGTTCTCCTGCCTCAGCCTCCCGAGTAACTGGGACTTTAGGTATCCACCATTACATCCAGCTAATTTTTGTTTTTCTTTATCAGTGGAGATGGGGTTTTGCCATGTTGGCCAGGCTGGTCTCGAACTCCTTACCTTAGGTGATCCATTTGCCTTGGTCTCTCAAAGTTCTGGGATTACAGGTGTGAGACACCGTGCCTGGCCAGCATTCATTTTATATAGCATCCACCCCCAGCCAGATTTATTGATACTAGGGCATTTGCCCATTTCCAGGTGGTTTACCTTCTCTTCAGTTACCTATAATCACTGCATCTAATTCTGAAATCATAATGTTTGCAAGATTTTATGGCACCTGGGATGCAACTGATTGGGGTCTAGATTGTTCATTTTAATCAAAGTGGGATCTGGTGCCTATGTGGTAGTCAAACAGTAGATGGACTTATCTCATATGTGCCGTTCATCAAATTCCAGTGTTCCATACATTTATGAATGATTTATGACACACACCATGACTTGCATCATTTTCCCATCATGAGCTTCACTTCCCATGTGAAGATTTTCCTTCTTCTCTTTGTTGTTTTGAGGTTATTCCCTTGGGGCAAAAGTCAAAAATCAAATTAGAAATGGTTAAAATCTGCATTTTCAATGCATTGGAGAAAAGCTCTGGCTCTTGGAAACAGAATGAAGAGAGCATGAAAATGTGGTGAATACTTTTAAAAAGTAATACACGTTTTCTCTTCTGGTTAGAAAGATAAATGCAGCTCAATACAGTTAAGTAAATGTTATACCTGTTTTAAGGGTGATATTGACCATGGGAATACAAAAGCTACCCGAATTAAAAGTGGCTGTTGGAATGGTAGTGCAGTATCTTGAAGTACCAGTGAAATTACTTTTCCTCCTCTTAATGCCTTTTCTCTGTTAGTGTATTTTACACCACCAATTGTCATAAGCACATAAATACCTGGAAGATGCAGTCCTTTCCTGTGCTAGGCTCTTGCTCAGAAAACAGGTATTTAATTCCCATATACATGATACAGACAGAATTACAGTTGTTGTAAAACATGCTCTAAACAATTTTGACAGTGTCCTGCCTGGTTTTCCTTCACTTTTTTTTTTTTTTTGCCTTAAAAATTTTTAGTTAACGTATAGTTCCAAGTTGGAATATTAGTTTTTCTGGGGGGAAAAATAACCACCCCAAGCCCAGTTTCTTCTCAACACTTACTGTCTTTATAATTAATTAATTCATTGATTATTTTTCTGTCAATACCTCGATAGACTATAAGTTGCATAAGGAAAGACATGATCGTTTGTATCCCCAAACCAAACACACTTTCTGAGATGTAGTAGTAACTCAGTGACTATTTGTTGGATGAATGAAAACAGACACAAAATGGCACACGTATATTGAATAAATTAGGGTTATGGAAAAGGTCACATTTGTTAAGGAAGTTTGCAGAGGTGGTGACATTTAAGCACAGTGATAACATGGGGGGATGTATTATAAAATTTCTCTCCAGTCGATGGGCATAGACATACTTCAGCCCTTGCAGGCCCAGAATCCGAGATGTCTATTTTTGACTTGCTATATATAGAGAGAAGAAACAGTCCCTCTGAATGTGAAGTTACTCAGTATTTCTGGCTCTTTGGCTATTTTCAAGGTTCTTCATCTGGACTTAAAAACCAAATTAATAGGCGATCGTTTCCTCCTATCTTTTGCACAGACACTATTTTAGGAGAAGAAGATCTATCACCCACGGCATGTCAGAGAACGAACAGTCTGTTTTTACTGTTCAATCAGGAATGAGCGTCCACAGCATCGCTGCTCACATGCTTCAGTAATTCCCTACTGACCTGCATTTACTTTATTTAATTCCATTAATTTAAGCTAAATGAATTTTATTTTTAAAAAGTGTCTGTGCAGAACCAAGCACAGAGAACATATTTCTGTTTAACTCATTTTGTTTGCAGCTTGAAAACTAATTTGGGTCTTTTATTTTCTTTTCCCTTGGTTCTAAGATTTGCTTGGTCTGTGTCTTCAGCACCTAATTTGACAATTAAATGTATTTCACAACCCGTTGACACTGCTTCATTAGGTTCTCCAGGAGTCATCATTTCCCTGCAGCCTCATGCCAGTCATCTCTAGTAGATGGTGTGTGTTTTAGTCCATTGCCAAACTACCTGAGACTGGGTAATTTATAAAGAAAAAGGTTTAATTGACTCACAGTTTCACAAGCTGTACAGGAGGCATGGCTGGGAGACCTCAGGAAACTTACAATCATGGTGGAACGGTGAAGGGGAAGCAAGCACATCTTCACATGGCAGCAGGAGAGAGAGTGAAGAGGGAAGTTCTACACACTTTTAAGCAACCAGAGCTCATGAGAACTCACTCATTATCAGGAGAACACAAAGGGGAAAATCTGCACCCATCATTCAGTCACCTCCCACTAGGTCCCTCCCCCAACATTGAGAGTTATAATTCAATATGCAATTTGGGTGGGGACACAGAGCCACACCATATCAACATGCCAATGAGGCCCTTCTGATGGGACAAGGAAACTGCCAGGCTCCTCCTGGTCTTGACGCTTATGCCAGGAAAGAGTAGCTGTATCTCATCCCTATGCTGTTCACCCTGGGGAACTCCTGGGTTATGAGAGTTTGTGTTTCTAATGATGTCTCATCAAAGACCTTGCCATTTGTGCTGTCCATATCGGTGTCTTTCATAAACCCAAGTTGGAAAGAAATGTTTAAAAAGACCTTACAATCTAATAATTACTAATTATTTGGTAGCCAGCACTTAATAAATGCCCGACGCTGTGTTGTGTGCCTCACAGGTATTAACTCAATTGTATCCTGAGACAAACCTGTGAAAGGTGTACTGTGTCCCTATGTTAAAGATGAGGAGAGTGAGCCTTAAGGAGAGTCAGTAATCTGGCCAGGCCACTCACCTAAGAAGTGGTGGAGTTGGACTCACACCCAAATAGTCTGATCCCCAAACTTTGCTTGATCACATCCTGTAGCCTCTTGGTTTCACGGCATAGGGCTGGATGCTGTGTGAAGTTTACCAGTCAATTCCTGTAAAGACTTTTGACTGTGTTTGGTAGTGGACTTGGATCCTCAGGAGTTAATCACTTTCACTGTTTTTAAGTAACCCCAGGATTTATCAAATAAATTACTTACAGTTCTTCCTCTAGCTATAACTTCTTCAAACCCTCTGAGTTGGGGTTGGTGTTGTTTGGTCACAGATGAGGAGGGCAAAGTCAAGAGGCAGATGTTTGGGCATTCTGTAGACATTTCCTGAGTACCAATATAAGAGCCTCACCATGCATATAAGCAATGCAGTGGTTACTGAGACATGCTTAATGCTACTAGGACCCTATGCATGACAAGTGTTTTTTCTGTGAGTGCTCACAACTGTACCTGAGTATTCTTAACATTGTGCATCGTGCTTTGTTAGTTATCTGTAATATTATATGTGCTGAATTTTGCAACTCATAATATGGGCCATTAATGACTTAGTGTAGGACATCTTCCTTTTGTATTATCACTGCAGGTGGCTTCAAGTTCTGCACCCTTAGAATAGCCTGGTTTTCTGTGGCTGTGAGAGGTGTCCTGGAAACTGACCCCAGCTGAAAATCAATCTAGCCTATTTTTGTAGGACAACTCTGTTGTGAAAACCCATGCACTCAAGGGCAGCTGGATCCCACTTGAGCGTGCCGATGGCCCCTTGCAGTCTGAAATTTGTGTTGTCATGAGGTCAGTTGCATACAGGCAGTGAGGATGAGACTACAGGACAGGCAGGGCAGATAGCGCATCCTTTGGCCTCT
The DNA here is from genome assembly GCF_007565055.1 of Rhinopithecus roxellana. NCBI lineage: Eukaryota > Metazoa > Chordata > Mammalia > Primates > Cercopithecidae > Rhinopithecus > Rhinopithecus roxellana. The sequence goes on along the minus strand of NC_044568.1, from coordinate 4,184,243 downwards.
GATGAAAGATGCAAATGGAAACTGCAGTCAGGAAGGTATAATCAAACACATCCACCCATGTTAATGTAGATTGTCAGGACTGCCAACCTCTCCTTTCCCCGGGAGCCTAACAGGCATGATTAACATGCTCTGGGTTCAGCAGAAACCACTATGGCTCTTACCCCTGGCTGTGCCTCAGCTCAGGCATAGATGAAATGCCTGGGCAAGTGACGGGATGATCGAGGAATGAGGAATATCCCCTGCCTCCCTTTTACCCCTTCCCTCATGCCTCCTGAGCTGCGCCAGTCATCCAACCTGCAGTTTGGGGACAGGGAAGTGTTGACTGGATTTCAGTGCAATATACCCTTCGTGATTTCTTGACAAATTCTTTCCCTGAACCACTATTCTCTCCTGTGTGGCTCAGAACTACTTCTAGTTGCTAAGCAACCCACAAGCAGCTGTAGCCTACAATATCTCCTAGGGGGTAGACATATTATTTGGGATACTTCTTCGGTCTGTCCTTTCCCTGGGAGATGTCCCTTCCCAAGCTCTGGCCTTCCACATTACAAACACATCTGAATGAACCAAGGTGAGCACCTGACCCAGGGATGCAGCTCAGATGGGGTGCAGAAAGTGGGGCCAATTTGATTTCCTCTTTAAAATTTCAATGAAAAAGCAAAAACAATACTCAGAAGGTCTTAAACTAAAATATTGTGTAGACTTGGGACTTAGGTGGCCATTTCTCTCTCTCTCTCTCTCTTTCTTTCTTTCTTTCTTTTTTTTTTTTTTTTTTTGAGAGAGAGAGTCTCACTGTTGCCCAGGCTGCGGTGCAGTGGCACTATCTCAACTCACTGCAACCTCCACCTCCTGGGTTCAAGCGATCCTCCTGCGTCAGCCTCCTGAGTAGCTGGTACTACAGGCATGCACCACTGTGCCCAGCTAATTTTTGTATTTTTAGTAGAGACAGGGTTTCACCATGTTGGCCAGGCAGGTCTCAGACTCTTGACCTCGTGATCCATCTGCCTCAGCCTCCCAAAGTGCTGAGATTACAGGTGTGAGCCTTAGGTGGCCATTTCTAAATATATGTGTGTTGATGAGTAGGCAGAGAAAGGTGGTACACAGCATGAAATAGGATATTGATGAGAAAATAAAGAAGATGGGGCCTGTGGGATGGGAGAAGATGGAAAGAGTAGTACCCATCTATGACTACAAGGTAGTTGGGCTTATCCAAGCTTATAATTTGTCCAGGGGAATCTGGGGACCTGCCAGGAAGTGGTTTCTGTTCTGGTCTATGGTATTTAGGCTGAGAAATTAGGAAAGAGATTATATGACAAGGGTAATAAAGAGTAAAAGGATCAGCTTTGTGCAGTGGCTCACGCCTATAATCCCAGCAATTTGGGAGGCTGAGGCGGGTGGATCATGAGGTCAAAGAGATCAAGATCATCCTGGCCAACATGGTGAAACCCTGTCTTTACTAAAAATACAAAAATTAGCTGGATGTTGTGCTAGGGATCTGTAGTCCCAACTACTTGGGAGGCTGAGGCAGGAGAATCACTTGAACCTGGGAGGCGGAGGTTGCAATGAGCTGAGATCGTGCCAGTGTGCACCAGCCTGGGCAACAGAGCGAGACTCCAACTCGAAAACAAACAAACAAACAAACAAACAAAAATGAGTAATAGGATCAAGAGGGTGGTGATACTGAATGAGTCCAGTCAAGTGCAACAGTGAACAGCGTGGATGAGCTGGGAGAGTAGAAGGCAATGCTCTAAGAATGGATGCTTAATATTCAGAGCTGAAGACAGGGTCTAGGCTGCGTCTGTGGAGTGTATGGTTGAGGTGGAGTTGGAAGCAAACATGATTGGACTCAGTGATGAGAAAGACAAGGGAGACCAGGATATTGACTGCACCATCCAAGAGTGATGACCAGAGTCATGGTGGACAGAGAGGCAGTGAGTGAGCCTGATGCTGTTGCTGTCATTGAGGGGGGTGAGGGAGCGTGCACTTGGGGGGTGGTGAGTGGATGGCAGCCATATGAGGGATGGGGCTAATAAAGTCTAATGCCACTGCTGTCAAGTGAACCAGTGTTCTGAGGGAGGCAGGAGAAGAGAGAGTTGTAAGTATCTCTGGGGAACAAATAGGACCCGGACATCCTAAGGGAACCAGCTCTGTCCTGTGTACATAGCTTCCCCTGAAGTCCTCTGCTAGATTCTTTCTCTCTGACTCTCTGCTTGTCGGCTTCATTATCTTTTATTTTCTTGGTTTTTGTTTTGTTTTGTTTTGAGACGGGATTTTGCTCTCGTTGCCCATGCTGGAGTGCAGTGGGGCGATCTCGGCCCACTGCAACCTCTGCCTCCCGGATTCAAGCAATTCTTCTGCCTCAGCCTCCCGAGCAGCTGGGATTACAGGTGTCTGCTACCATGCGCAGCTAATCTTTTGTAATTTTAGTACAGACGGGGTTTTGCCATGTCGTCTAGGCTGATCTCAAACTTCTGACCTCAGGTGATCCACCCACCTTGGCCTCTCAAAGTGCTCGGATTACAGGTGTGAGCTACCGTGTGCAGCCAGCTTCACTTTCTCTTATTTCTGACTGTCTTCACGTAGCCAGGATATAGCGCATGTTTTACATCTCACAGCTTTAGCCCTTGAATTTATCCCAAGTCCGGGGAAGAGAGTCCTCTATTGAATTGGATGCTTATTTCTGACTCAGTCAGTGGTGGTCAGCGTGAAGGGAGGGTCATCCTAATTTGTCATTAGAATGAATTCCTAGAAAGAGTTGTGGGATGACAATCCCACATGCCTGCCAGAGTCACTTTCTAAAAATTACTCTGAGGAATTCATAGGCTTTGTTTCCAAGTTTTAATTCTTCCAAGCAGTTAACTCTCGGTATCTAACAAGCTTCCCTCACAGGCTGCCAGGTGATAGACAGGGTCATTGCCTTCCAGCCCTTCAACAGCTAGTGAGAATAGCAGGGGACAGAGCTTGACTTAGTGGTAGCTTCTCAGAAATATTCCTGGGTGGGACTTTGGTGCTTAAAGGGGGACACATCCACTGAAATGTTTGTCTTTCTGCTTAGAAATAAACACTGTTGCCCATGCACAGTGGCTCACACCTGTAATCCCAGCACTTTGGGAGGCCGAAGTGGGTGGATCATGAGATCAAGAGATTGAGACCATCCTGACCAACATGGTGAAAATCCCATCTCTACTAAAAATACAAAAATTAGCCGGGCGTGTTGGCGGGCGCCTGTAATCCCAGCTATTCGGGAGGCTGAGGCAGGAGAATTGCTTGAACCTGGGAGGCGGAGGTTGCAGTGAGCTGAGATCGCACCAGCGCACTCTAGCCCAGGAGACAGAGTAAGACACCATCTTGAAAAAAATAAAATAAAAATAAAAAGTAAAAAAGTAACACTGTTCCTCTACTGTCTTCCTTCTTGTAAATTAAAACTCCTAAACACATCTTCTCTTCAGGTATGCAGAAGTTACCAAAAAATGAGTGTTTTATCGTATCAATATCCCTGTCTTTTCTCTTTGTAATTCCCAAAAACTGAGGCTGTATTTCTATGATGTGCTTTGAAATACAGCCTCCCCTTCACTTGTCCCACCTTCATTGGTCAAAACATGTTGGGGAATTGCCAGGGGGGAGTCAGATTCATCTTTTAACAGAAGAATATGAAAACCTTGGAATATGGTATTAGTTTGGTGCAAAAGTGATTGTGTGTTTGCCGTGCGAAAGTAACCGCAATTACTTTTGCACCAACTTAATAAAAATATATCTTTCTGAGTCCCACCGTGAGAGATTCTGACGTGAAAATGAGTACCAGGAACCTGTACTTGGAGCCAGAGCCTGGAAATTCTGCAGGACACACTTTGGAAATCTTGCTTTAATGCTTTATTAGAATCGAACTTGGAAATAGTTTCCAGCCCTCGGTTTTCCCTGAACGGCTACTGCCTGGTCTTCACACAGGCCTGGGTGATCCATTGTATCCCTTCCGTGTACATAAAGGAAGCATATATTCCTTTCTGGCTGAATCCAGGCCGTCTCAAAGGTGTGAAGATTTCTTTCCTCCCTTGTTTTCCTTCCTTTCTTCCTGTAGGATTCCTGCGTGCTATCTCTCACGTTCATTCTCTTTTCTCTACTACTACAAGCAAAGCACACACAAAGTAAGCTAAAATGCTCCTTCTTTTATAAAAATATTTTTTCTTTTGCTCATTTTCCCATCCCCCAATCCTGGCCAAGATTTTTTGAAGTTTTGCATTGTTTTGATTTTTCTTTGTGAAGCATTTATCCCTAGAAACTCTCTTGTACACAAGGATCTTTCTGAAAATCTCTCAAGGATGTGAGCAGGAGCCTTAACAATACTTGAAAATACCCAGTGTGCTCTGTAACTTCTCTCCCACTGGTAAAGGATGTCCTCACAAGCTCATTGATGAGAGTCTCTAAGATGTGCTTGTTACCAAGGATGCAATTTTAATCAGTGATTTATAAAACTGAAATGATAGAGAAAAATGCTCTTTCATTTACTAAGTCATTCTTTAATTTGTTCATCCAGCCATCCTTCCATCTGTCCATCTACCCATCTACCCACCGTCTACCCACCAGCCTACCTATCCATTCATCCATCTATCCATCCAGCTATCCATTCATCCATCCATCCATCCATCCATCCATGCATTCATTCAATTAACATTTATTGAATCCCCACTTATGTTCTACAGTAGAGCCAAAAGTGATGATTTGAACAGTGTTAGTACTCAGGAAGGCCACCGTGTGGGGATGGGGATATTTAAATATATATATTTGTATGAACAGATAATGTACAATGCAGTAGCCCTAAGTGCAGAGTCACTGATATCCACAAAGCATCATGTGAAGTGAGTAAGTTATTGTCATGTACTGCGTCCTCGTCAGTTGCTGTACTATTGTGAACCACAATTAAAATCGGGTGTGCATTTCTTTACTTGGTTTTTTTTTTTTTTTTTTTTTTTTTTTTTTTTTTTTTTGAGACGGAGTCTTGCTCTGTCACCCAGGCTGGAGCGCAGTGGCCAGATCTCAGCTCACTGCAAGCTCTGCCTCCCGGGTTCACGCCATTCTCCTGCCTCAGCCTCCCGAGTAGCTGGGACTACAGGCGCCCGCCACCTCGCCCGGCTAGTTTTTTTTTTTTGTATTTTTATTAGAGACGGGGTTTCACCGTGTTAGCCAGGATGGTCTCGATCTCCTGACCTCGTGATCCGCCCGTCTCGGCCTCCCAAAGTGCTGGGATTACAGGCGTGAGCCACCGCGCCCGGCCCTTTACTTGGTTTTGTCAGTGTGCTCTGGGCAGGTTGTTAATGCTACAAGAGCAGGAACAGTGTCTGCTTAATTCCACATGCTCTCCCCGGGACATGGCACAATGCCTGGCACATGGTAGACACTCAAGGGCTCCAAAAGCCAATGTTACAAGCAGAAGGTATGACATGATTTGGCTGTGACCCCACCCAAATCTCATCTTGAATTGTAACTCCCACAATTCCTACGTGTCATGGGAGGGACCCCGTGGGAGGTAATTGAATCACGGGGGCGGGTCTTTCTCATGCTGTTCTTGTGATAGTGAATAAGTCTCATGAGATCTGATGGTTTTATAAAGAGAAGTTTCCCTGCACAAACTCTCTCTTTGCCTGCTGCCATCCATGTAAAACATGACTTACTCCTTGCCTTCCACCATGATTGATTGTGAGGCCTCCCCACCCATGTGGAACTATAAGTCCCTTAAACCTTTTTATCTTCCTAGTGTTGGGTATGTCTTTATCAGCAGGGTTAACATGGACTAATTCAAGGCACAGTAAGAAGAAAAGGCCAAAGAGGCCAAAATGCAGAGTCTATGGGGCCAAGGAGAGAAAGAAAGGTGTAGGGAGGCAGGGGAGGAATGAACACTGCTTTTGTTAGTGAGTAAAATGTGGAGGTGACCTTCTGAAGGGCTGGAGCTTAGTTCTGTGTGAGAGCAAGGAGTCACACACAGGTTTGAAGCAGAAAAATGGAATGGCTAGGTTTTCATTTTCTATGGGTTCCTCTGAAGGCTGAGTGGAGAATTGATTTGAGGGAGAGAGAAGCTGATGGAGGGGAAGGTGGCAGAAGTCAGGAAGCTGTTTTAAGTATTCTAGGCAGGAGATGATAAGACCCTGTTGAGGTGGAAACAGAGAGGAGAGATGCGTGGGAGGCGTTCATGGCCGAGGGAGAAGGAGAGTAATGCAGAATGACTTCTAGATGTTAGACTTGGGATGACAGGAGGATGCAAGTGGATCAGCAGGGAACATGAGAATAAGAGAGAAGAGACTGCAGAAATAATGAGTTTAGCATGAGATTTTCTTTTAGAGACTTTTGAGAATATCACAGGGAGATATCTGGTCAACCATTGTCTTTGTGTATCTAAAGCTCAGAGAAAAACTCTCTCTTGGTTGAGGTTATTGCATTGAGATCAACAGTGTGGTGTGGTTTAACTCATGATTATAGTCAGTCCCTACAAAGAGTTGGTATAGAATGAGACAAGCCAAGGATAAGGTAGGAACCAGGGAAGCTTATGGCATTACAGACATCCCAGCCATCTATTATAGTTTTGTTTTTATTAACCTTGCCTCTCTTTTTTTTTTTTTTTTTTTGAGATGGAGCCTCACTCTGTCACCAGGCTGGAGTGCAGTGGGATGATCTGGGCTCACAGCAACCTCTGCCTCCTGGGTTCAAGCGATTCTCCTGCCTCAGTCTCCTGAGTAGCTGGGACTACAGGCACATGCCACCATGCTCAGTTAATTTTTGTATTTTTAGTAGCGACAGAGTTTCACCGTATTGGCCAGGATGGTCTCGATCTCCTGACCTCATGATCTGCCTACCTCAGCCTCCCAAAGTGCTGGGATTACTGGCGTGAGCCACCGCGCCCGGCCACCTCTGAGCTCTTTAAAGGTGAGGCTCATTTGATTCAGCATACCTGTTAACTATACACAAAGTAGGTGGTGTCACTTTTTTTTATTTTTTGGAGATAGGGTCTCTGATTGCCACCCAGTCTGGAGTGCAGTGGTGCGATTATAGCTCACTGCAGCCTTCAACTTCTGGACTCAAGCAAATCCTCCCACCTCAGCCTCTCAAGTAGCCAGGAATACATGCATGTGCCACCTAATTTTTAAATTAATTTAAAAACTAATTTTAATTTTTAAGGCTAGCTAATTTTTAAATTATTCAGTAGAGCCAGGGTCTTGTCATGTTGGCTAGGCTGGTCTAGAACTTCTGGGCTCAAGCAGTCCTCCTGCTCAGCTTCCCAAAGTGCTGGGATGACAGGCGTGAGCCACCACACCTCGCCAGTAGGTGCTTTTAAAAATATTATTAGGCCGGCCGCGGTGGCTCAAGCCTGTAATCCCAGCACTTTGGGAGGCCGAGATGGGCGGATCACGAGGTCAGGAGTTTGAGACGATCCTGGCTAACACGGTGAAACCCCGTCTCTACTAAAAAATACAAAAAGCTAGCAGGGCAAGGTGGCCGGTGCCTGTAGTCCCAGCTACTTGGGAGGCTGAGGCAGGAGAATGGCGTAAACCCAGGAGGCGGAGCTTGCAGTGAGCTCAGATCCGGCCACTGCACTCCAACCTGGGCGACAGAGCCAGACTCCCTTTAAAAAAAAAAATATATATATATATATATATATATATATATATATTATTAGTTTCTGGACTATTGGTCAAAAGTTTTAAGATTCCCATTGCATCTTCAAAAGGTAGAGAATTTGGTTTAAATCACTTCATTGTTTTCAGAAAAATACAGATTTTAGACTTAAAAATATCTCACGTAAGAGACATTCAAGTAACATAGAAGGGACCAGGGCTTTGGCGTATGTTATTTATTTACTCCATATATGTGTATCAATGCCTTTTGTATTTAAATGATGAGTGTGGGACCCTGGAGGGCAGCGCTGGCTGGGAATTATGGCCAATGACTTAAGCAATTACTTGTAGAGCCTTAGTTTCTTCATCTATAAAATGGGAATAAGAACATCTACTTCTTAGGATTACTATTCTAATTAATTATAGTTAATATATATTAAATAGAGTTAATTATATTTACTATAAATGTTATTCTAAATCATTATATTTATTTAGTGTCTGGATTATAATACGGGCTGAAAGAAAACCAAAGAGACAGGCGTCCTGATGCAATTATGATTACACTACCTTTGCTAGTCAGCCACACAGCGCTCTTTTTCCTGAGACCTAAAAGGGTTTGGATTTCCCAAACCATTGCCAAACTGGTAGGTGAGGAGCTTCTGTCTAGCATGCTAATAAGCTAAGGTTTGTGTTTTGCCCCTACTTTTCCTTTTCCGGGAGTGAAAAATATATTTTCACTCTTTGTCATTTTAATTAAATCAAGTCTAGGGAAACATGAAACGCAAGTCACATTCCTTTTCAACGGGAAAACTTTGAAAACCGCATACCAGATTGCCAACTGTTAAAATTCATTCATTAAAAGTTCATGGTCTATTGGACTTTTTTTCCTTCAAGCATTGCATTATGTACATTTCCTATCTGTGTTTATGTGACAGATTGTGTAACAGATTTCTTGTACAGTGGAGTTACAGAGTCTGCCAGAAAGGCCTAGTTTGGAACCTGTGGCCATCAGTGAAAGGGATTTGGAAATGCCATCTTGTTAGCTACCGGATAATTCAGTAATCATGGCCTAAGAGATCCCTCAAGACCAACAATTATATACCTGTTTGAAGCTAATTGGACCATACAGAAATGGGAGTTATATGAATTATATGTTATAAAAATGCAGTAGGCATTAAGTGGACTGATAGTACATTCTGAAACGTAGTATTGACTTTCAATCATTTTAATGCGCAGGCTTAGAGTAGCCAGGATACTTGGCGGAGGTTGTCAGTCATATCAGAGTGCCTGTTTTTAGACCATGTGCTAATTCTTTGTGTCGCTATATGCGTATAAATGCATACTGTGTATCTCTACATGCATGGACAAATCACATATTTGTTTACCCTTAAAGTTTGCTGATAACAAGCATTAAAAATTAGAATTCATAATCCAGATTTTGAAACCCGCCTGTATGCCACACCAAATGCCACTGAAGAGTTATGGGAAGGCTTTTATTTTTAGCACTCAGTAAATTAAACCTTTTATTCCTCATTCCCAAAGAAGAGAACATCCGTTCTTATTAATTTAAGAAAGGGGAAAGACAGCTGTCCAATCAGAGTGACCCTGTGTGTTAGGGCTTGTTCCAGAGAGTGGCATCACACACGCTGTCATCCTCACATCAGTTTATTAATTATCTGTGTTACAATAACAAGATATTTCAGACAAGAGTCTTTCTCTCTCTCATAATAACTTTAAGCATAGTAGTTGGATCGTTGAGTTCTGGTTGCAAAGACATTTCCCTTAATTCAGTGCATTTTCTCTGAATAATTCATGTTTGTTCGTTTGGTTTTTTATAACATATAACTGATCAGACATTTTTCTTTTTTCTTTTCTCTCTTTTTTTTTTTTGAGACCGAGTCTTGCTCTGTTGCCCATGCTGGAGTGCAGTAGTGTTACCTTGGTTCACTGCAATCTCCCCCTTCTGGGTTCAAGCAATTCTCCTGCCTTAGCCTTCCAAGTAGCTGGGATTGCAGGTGTGTGCACCACGCCCAGCTAATTTTTGTATCTTTAGTAGACACAGAGTTTCACCATGTTGGCCACGCTGGTCTCGAACTCGTGACCTTGTGATCTGCCCGCCTTGGCCTCCCAAAGTGCTGGGATTACAGACGTGAGCCACTGCGCCCGACCAGGCATTTTTCAACCACAGCACTTTTTACATTTCAGGCTGGATGAATTTATTTTGGGTATGGACATTCCTGTGTATCACAGAATGTTTAGCAACATTCCTAGACTTTACCTGCCCATAACACCCCGTGCAGTTGTGACAACCAAAAAAATCTCTAGGTGTTTCTTTTTCCCTCTGAATGTCACCTGGAGGACAAAGTCACCCCTGATTGAGAACCTATGCTGTCTACTCACGAGGCTGTCATTTAGATTATCATCAATTGAAAAAATGCTAAAATGAAAGTGTGTGTGCTTCAGTTGCATTCACCCTACAGTATTTTTTTTGTGTGTGTGCCTTCAACCGACTTATCCTTTTACACGTTTCCCAAATGTAAGGTACATTTGTAGCCTCTATTTTTGTACCGGTTCTAGACAATATATTTCATTTTGAGTTGAGAGATAGCAGCCATTTTCAGTCACTTTAAATGTGATTAAGATTTAATGCGAAGGAAAAAAAGGCATACATTTTCATAAACTAATTTCAGCAGATGTGTGGATGCTTTTATATAAACCTACATTGAAAAAGAAGGTAGGGGGTATCAATAGGACAGAAAGACACAAAGTCCTATATTTATGCCATTGTAAGTGTAAGTACATCATACAGGTCTGGAATACAAGATGTAAAGTGTTTCTATGACTCTGCACTAATCAGAGAGGACGAAGGAGGAGTGAGGAATGGAGACTTTGAAACAGGTCAAGTGCTGCACGTGGCATACAATAGCTTCACTAGATGGCTCTGTATTAAAACCTCAGAATTAAGTCATTCTGTCATCAACTCATTTTGAAAAAAGTCATGCTCGTTTCTCATGTCTACCCTTGCTGCCTTCTGTGGGGCATCCAGATGTTTCAAAGACCCTAAATGTAACAATTATGTTGTAGGAATTGCAGTGGCTTTGTTTCGGGCTAGAACATTCCAGGCTGTGAGTTTCTTTGGAAGGCAGGCTTCTGATTAGGTGTTGCCAAAGGCTCTGCGTAAACGTTTGTTTTTTGTTGATGGAGGCCAAGAGCTGAGTGGTTTTATTTTCCTAGAAACAGCTGCTTCCTTTCAGTTGGCTGAATTGGAGGATTTATTCCCCCTTTCCACTGCGCACAGAGCCTTATGATGGGCACTGGAATGTGCATAGTGGTATCAAAAGGAAAAGTCGTCTTGTCTTTCAGTGTTTAGCGTCAACACTGGGTTAAATCTCTAATGTTGCATTCTGGAGTGCTGTTTAAGAGTGTTTTCATATTCTTTGAATTCAAGCATACTGGAAAGGAGGGGTACCCAGTGGCCCATATTTTATTAGCAACGTACTACAGCCTCCTATCAGGTTCTTGCTAATTCAGGTGGCTTGGCCCCACTGCCCCCTGAATCCACAGGAAAGTGGATATGAGAGGTGGTATTCAGGAAGATTTTGAGAAGGATGTTTTCCCTTCATTTCTCCAGATGCTGTAAAACTTGATGCTGGCTGATGCCTGGTCAGGAGAGAGCTATGTGCATGGAGTGGATTGCATTAGTTTCTTCCTAGAATTGCTTTTATTGGATTGCAATTTGGAGTAATATTAGGAGCCCATCTTTAAGGAGACAGTGAGAAACAGGCATGCCTTTTGTGTCTCTATGAGGAGGTGGTGGGAATATTTACATCTCAGGTCCTCTGTCACGGTGACTATAAATCCCGGCTTCCCTGTGTTTCAGAACAACTGGGTCCAAATCCCAGCTCTGCTTTTTTACTTAATCTCTTGACTCCTATAAGCATTTGCTTCCTCATCTATAATATGAAGGAAATAATAGTGCCCACATCACAAGTTGTGAAGCTCTGATAAACAGAGTGGGTTAATCGCTCCCCTGCACGGAATGCTCAGAAATCATCACTATCCTGCTTGTTATGTGATAAAACCTCTGTTTGTTCCAACCTTAAGGAATAACTGTGCTAATTTTATTGGTTATTTATTGGCTTATTTTCATAATATAGGTAACTGGAATGGTAGATATCAACCATAAGATTTCCTTCCATGACGATTGGTAGGAAAGACAGCAGGAAATGTTGGCCTCTACCCAGCCAACATGGAGTGCTTTGAGGTTTGTGTGGGTATTAACTTCATTCCTGACTTCAGTATGTTTCCAACCCCTGTTTCCATTTCTTTACTTTTATCACCTCTTAACAAGATAAATAAATGTTTTATGTTGCCGTATTGTGTTTGTCAATAAGAGCCAAATTAATCCTCTCTTGACCTGTGGTGGCAGGGGAATGAATTTTATATAATATATATATATATCTTCTGAAATATTGATCTTCTCTTATTCTTTATATCCCCTAAACAACAGGAGCCACAAACTCAAACATCTAAGCAGATAGCATCAATGAGGATAATGGGCCCAGTTTAAGACAATAGGGATTAGTGGGAACTGCCATAAATAGACAGGATATTTTCCATTCTCCAACCACACCTCAATATTTCTTCACCATTGAGTGTTTCAGTTACCCCCACGTCCACTCTTCCTTTCTCATCCCATATCTTTCAATTCAACACAGTATTCTTTTGATCCAGTACATGCTTGCAAATTTTGCTAAAACTCTACCTATTATTCTTTTATTTTTGAAGCAAAATAGCGTGTTCTGAAGTAGCCTAAAACTGTGTCTCACACAAAGCATTCTGTGGGTATAGAATAATAACTAATAATTATGGTCGTATCAACATTAGGAATAGTGGTTGTTGACATTTATGAGCACTTGCTGTGTTATGCTGAACTATGTCGCATGCTTTACATGATTTTTTTCACTGAAAACCCCAGCAGTTAGGTACTCTTCTTATTTCCATTGTTATCACTAGAAATAGGAGATGCAAGGAGATAGAGAGACTCACTCAGGCCAAAATCCAATTGCTCAACACTTCCACCTGTCAGCCTCCTGGGTGTGACTTCCCCATGTGGGGAAAATCTGCTGTGTGTTTTGTGGGTATGACCACCTTCACCCGGAAACAATTCACGACTCTCTAACCTAGATACTTCCTGGTCATCTTTCCAGACTCAGCTCTGTGCTATCACCTGCCTTAGAAGCCTCCCCTTATCACCCATTACTGGGGCAGGTGTCACCTACTGTGTTTCTTGGCTCACCACAGATAGAGCACACACAGTATTATGAGTGACCTTTGGCCCCATGCTGCTCTTTCTCCCATGACTCCATCCATGGTCCCTTCCTTCCATGGCTCCATCTGTGGCTCCTTCCGTCCATGGCTTCTTCCTTCCATGGCTCCATCCGTGGCTCCTTCCTTCCACGACTCCATCCGTGCATCCTTCCTTCCATGGATTCTTCCTTCCATGGCTCCATCTATGGCTCCTTCCTTCCATGGCTCCATCCATGGCCCCTTCCTTCCATGACTCCATCTGTGGCCCCTTCCTTCCATGACTCCATCCGTGGTCCCTTCCTTCCATGGCTCCATCCATGGGCCCCTTCCTTCCATGGCTTCTTCCTTCCATGGGTCCATCCATGGCCCCTTCCTTCCATGACTCCACCCATGGCCCCTTCCTTCCATGGCTCCATCCATGGCTTCTTCCTTCCCTGGATCTCTTCCTTCCATGTCTCTCTTCCTTCCATGACTCCATCCATGGCCCCTTCATTCCATGGCTCCATCCTTCCATGGCTCCATCCTTCCATGACTCCAGTGCCATATTTTGTAGGCAACAACTCATGGAGAGAAAAAAAACCCCTGAGAAGCATCTACCAGGGATATATCTAGAGATCATCAAGTGATGCCTGAACAACAGGGGCCACAAACTCAAGTGTCTAAGCAGATATCATTAATGAGAAAAATGGGCCTAGTTTAAGACAGTAGGGGTTGGTGGAAACTGCCATAAATAGACATGATATTTGACTACAGGTGGTTCATAGTTTAGCCTTTGCAGTTAGACTGCTTGAAAGTGGATCCTTGTGCCTTATTTCACTAGCTATGTGACCTGGGGTAATAATGAGTCTTTCTGTATCTCAGTTGCCACATCCACAAAATGAGGAAAATAATTATGCCTGCCCCAGGGGGTTCCTGAGTGGATATGAGATGGTGTTCATAAAGCCCTTAGCACACAACTTTGCACCTAGAAGGTGCTCATTAAATTAGTTCCTATTGTCCATGCTTATTATAACTTCTGTAGTGATGTCCAGCATTGCTTTGGGGCAACACTGAAGGCAATTAAATTGTCTGTCTTTAATTCTCATTTCCTCCTCTTATTCCACAGGTATGTATTGTACAACTACTCTAAAGTGGGACAGAAAATAGACAAAGCCCCTGACTTTCTTTTTTAAATTATTATTATACTTTTAACTTCTGGGATACATGTACAGAACGTGCAGGTTCGTTACACAGGTATACACATGCCACGGTGGTTTGCTGCACCCATCATCCCGTCATCTACATTAGGTGTTTGTCCTAATGCTATCCTTCCCTTAGCCCCCCACCCCCTGACAGGCCTAGGTGTGTGATGTTCCCCTCTCTGTGTCCATGTGTTTTCATTGTTCAACTCGTATTTATGAGTGAGAACATGCGGTGTTTGGTTTTCTGTTCCTATGTTAGTTTGCTAAGAACGACGGTCTACACAAATAAACTAGAAAATCTAGAAGAAATGGATAAATTCCTGGACACATACACCCTCCCAAGACTAAACCAGGAAGAAGTCAAATCCATTAATAGACCCAATAACAAGTTCTGAAATTGAGGCAGTCATTAATAGCCTACCAACCAAAAAAAAAAAAAAAAAAAAAAAAACCCAGGACCAGACGGATTCACAGCCGAAATCTACCAGAGGTACAGAGAGGAGCTGGTACTGTTCCTTCTGAAACTATTCCAAACAATAGAAAAAGAGGGACTCTTGCATAACTCATTTTATGGAAGCCCCTGACTTTCTAGAGCTTATTGGTTCCACTGGTGGTGTCTGTAATGGCAGCCGTGAGCACCATGTGACTATTTAAATTTAAATGTAAAAATTCAGTGCCTCAGTGGGACTAGTTACATTTCAAGTGCTTGGATGGCACAGGCATGTGAGTTTGCTAGAGCTGCCATAGTAAAATACCACAGACTGTTTGGCTTAAGCAATGGGAACTTAATTGTCCCTCAGTTCTGGTGGCTGATGTGCAAGGCCAAGGTGCTGGCATGGTTGGTTTGTTCTGAGGCTTTCCTGCTTGGTTGGTAGATGGCCGTCTTCTCTCTGGGTTTTCATATGGTCTTTCTGTGTCTGTGTCTCTATCTCCTCTTCTTGCAAAGGCAGCAGTCATATCAGATGAGGACACTTTTTTAAAGACCCTCTCTCCAAATACAGTCACATTCTGATGTACAGGGGGTTAAGGCTTCAGTATGTGCATTTGGGAGCAGGGCAAGTGTGCCATTTAGCACGTCACAACAGGATAGAGCATTTTTATAATTACAGATGGTGGCTCATGCCTGCAACTGTAGCACTTTGGGAGGTCAAGGCAGGTGAATCTCTTAAGCCCAGGAGTTTAAGACCAGCCCGGGCAGCATAGCAGAATCACATCTCTATTAAAAATACAAAAATTAGCTGAGTGTGGTGGTATATGGCTGTGGTCCCAGCTACTTGGGAGGCTGAAGAGGGAGGATCACCTGAGTCTGGGGAGGTCACGATTGCGGTGAGCTGAGATTGCTACACTGCACTGTAATTTAGGTGACTGAGTGAGACCCTGTCTCAAAAACAAGCAAACAAAACACAAAAACAAAAACAAAAAACACCTTAAACAAATAAATGCCTATGTTATTTAATAATACTGAATATGTACTTAAAACCAGCACTTCACCTGCATGTGCATTCTTCTGTCTGGGAGGTGTTGATAGAGTGACCTTAGGAAAACGCCTTTGTCTATGGTTCAAAAATGGATTGAACTTGGGTGAGAAGAGGCATACATCTTCTCTCCCCCTCCCTCCCCTTGCTTCTTCCCATTTCCATGTTCCGTCCCCCACTTTTCTCTCATACTCTATTTCTCCTCATATACCAGATGTTCTTTTTTTTTGAGACGGAGTCTCGCTCTGTCACCCAGACTGGAGTGCAGTGGTGCGATCTTGGCTCACTGCAAGCTCCGCCTCCCAGGTTCATGCCATTCTCCTGCCTCAGCCTCCTGAGTAACTGGAACTGCAGGCTCCCGCCACCACGCCCGGCTAATTTTTTTGTATTTTTAATAGAGACGGGATTTCACTGTGTTAGCCAGGATGGTCTCCATCTTCTGACCTTGTGATCCGCCTTCCTCGGCCTCCCAAAGTGTTGGGATTACAGGCGTGGGCCACCGCGCCTGGCCTGCCAGGTGTTCTTCTAGGCCCTATTTTAGAAGAGAAAGAAAATAATTTTACCCTTAAGGAATCTTCAGTCTACTGGTGTCTGAGAGACCTAAACAATCTAACCAACGTGTATTGACACAGCTGGTGAGACAGAAGCAGGGGAAAAATGAAACAGGATCTCTTGGAAAGGAGATGTCACTCCTGCTCTGCGGTCATGGGAAAGGCAGCAGAGAGAAGGCATTTCCTCCACACTCAACCTTGACCTTCAGCAAGTCCCTTAGCCTCCCACTGAGTGTTAGGCAACATGTAAACAGCACCTATCTCTTAGAGAGCAGGAGTTCTACAAATGCAGTTATTAAATTACTGTGAAGCTGATATAAACTATCACCATAAAACTATGACACACTCCTTCTCTTTTCCCAGACCGATCGTACTGAAAGGCCTTGCTGTCCCAGGCTTATCATATAGACAGGTAACTCATATCACCATAAATATATGATGACTTTTTAATCAAGGGTTAATGGTCTTTGTGTGATTACCTTTATTCCATCTCTAGTCCCAAAAAGGGTTTGAGATGGCTTCTAATAAAGGTGCAGATTCAATAAACCATGAGATTATTAAAAGAAATTACGTGGTGAGCCTAGTAATGAAATAATGGGGGAGGGGATGGTAAGATAATATTCACAGAAATCTTAAGATTTCATTTATTCCGATTGATTAAGAATCTTAGGCTAAAGCTAGCCATTGGAACTAAACACAAAGGTAATATCTAAGAATTCTGATAAAATGCAAAGGAAATGAGAAATAAAAAAAGAAACGAAGATTATATGTCTTTACATGTCGAGCTATATTGCTTTCTTCTTTCAACAATAATTTATTTAGCACTTACTCTGTTGCTGGGATTTTGATAGATGCTGAGGAGTGGAGGGAGAAAGATATAAATACTGTTAAGACCATGTCCTTTCAGATAGAAGAATTATGTATTTCTATAAAAAAGAATTATGTATTTTAAGAAGAGAACATGAATTCGTGTGTGTGTGTGTGCGTGTGTGCATGTGTAAGGGTGTGCATCTATTCAAGCTTTGTTTTCCCCCTCGAATTGGGGGTCTCGCCCTGTCTTCCAGGCTGGAGTGCATTGGCGTGGTCATAGCTTACTTCTGGGCTCAAGCAATCTTCCCATCTCAGCCTCTAGAGTGGCTGGGATTATTCAAGTTTATCATTGATGATTGGGAAGAGCCACAGTCAATGAACCTAGAGACCAGATAACTTAGGGCCCTGTTAAGGCAAGTTAAGGAGTTTAGCTTTTACTTTAAGGACAATTGGGAACCATTGAAGTGGATCAAATTTTCTATTTAGAAAGATAACTCTCCCTGCAGTGTGGAGAATGGATTGCGGTGGAAGGAGAGAGGAGAGGAACATCAGTTAGAGGGCAGTTGCAGGCTGATGGGCGCTTTGGGTGGGAATAATGGCTATGGGAATGAAGAGAACTGAATGGATCCATGAGATACAGAGCAAGAGAAGCTATTTAACTTGTAGATTAATTGTACATGAAGGGTGAAGTTATGAGAGGAGGCAGTGTGGACTCTCAAGTTTCATTCTGTTACCTTCTATTTGGATTCATATACCATTTAATGAGATGGCAGAATTAGAAGAAAGAGAAAGTATTGGGTGTTAGTGAGAAGATGATGTATTAACTTGTAGGTATGATGTCTGAGATGTTTGGAGGACACTTAGGAGAAGATAGATGTGAAGTAGGCAGCTGAGTATAAGAATCTGACACTGAGAAGTGAGAGGGGATTGGTGATTTGGGAGCCTTGGAGTATTAACAGGTTATAAGTCATGGGAATTGATGGGGTCCTCTAGATAGAGTTTGAAGAATGAAAAGAAAATCCAAGACGTCTTTGGACCCCAACCATTGAGAGGTTTCCCAGAGGAGAAAGAATTTATAAGACAGTCTAAGCACCAGTAGTTAGAGATGTCAGAAAATCAGCAGAAAATAGTGGTGTTATGGAATCAAAAGGAAAACCATGTATTGCAGAGCCTGTGATGGAATGACAATAGGGTCCCTTGCCAATGGAAGCCATGGCATTGGATGACAGACTCAGGAAGAACTCAGAGTGAGAGACGATGAGAGCCCAGGACACATCTCTGGGCTCTTGTATTATTTTCTAGTGACTGTGAATCTCCGGAAGTCCCCCCACAATAGTTTTGATTTGACATGGAGAAAAGTGTGCCTTCCATTATACACTGTGAATTACTGACTACTGTTCCAGGCATCTTAACTGTAACTTTAATCATCTGAGCTCTAGCTCCCATCACCATTCCTGCAGTGCCCCAGAACTCATTAAATCGCCAGGGGTATTTCAAGATTTCCCAATTAAGGACCCGTTTTTATGAGCATAGTTGAAATCCTGGAAATTATTGCCTCTTTGAGGCACAGGAGTAGGTGCTGGTATCTGCTAGGATGAATGATAATGTGGACCCCGGTGATTTGCTGTCCTTCATCGTTTGATCTGCTTTAATGACCAGAGAGTAATTAGTCCGTTGTTGTGTGCAGCTAGGTGTTACAAATGGAGTTGTAAATTCAGCGCCTTAGAATAAAAAGTGGGTATTAGACTCTCCCCTGCAATTCAGTGTACAGATAGTTCTGGGGCAAAGTGAGAAGAAGCCCAGGGTGCCCTCTCGGGGGTGACATGTGTGGCCATGTATATGTGCAAACACAGGCATGTGCACACACGTACATAGGTTTGTATTCTCAAAACTGAAAAAAAAAAAATAAGAAGAATCTCTTTGATGTAATTTCTTTGTGGCATGTTTTTAAATGAAGATATTGAAGCTGATGGTATCCAGGGCTGGGGAAGTTTGGAGAAGGGAACAGAAAATTTTGCAATTGGATTTCCAGCAGTAACTGTGTCCAAACATGGCTCCTCCCTGTACAGCAGAACTCTGTGTTATCCTGAGCTCTGGAAGTTCGTCTGCAGCATGAAGTTTTTTAGCTCGCTGGCATCACTCAGGACCACAGAGGGAGCAGGCCTGCTGGTTAAGGATCTGTAATCTGTGGGACTGCCTGTGTTCTCAGTCTAGCTGTACTATTTATTATTGGTTCGACCTTGGAAAAGACACTTAATGCCTCTAAGGCTTCATTTCTCCATCTATTAATGAAGATAGCCATAGAACCAGATTCATTGATTTATTAGAAAACTCAAATAAGAACATTCATAGAAAGAGCTTGGCATGATACGAGAGATATACTAGGTGCTAAATAAGTTACTTATTATTCTCACCTCTTCATCACAGTAAACACCTTGGAGAATACAGACAAACCAGGCATCAACCATCGGTGTTTCAGCGCAAGAGAATAACTGACATCTAGTATCGTTTTCTAAGTTTATCAAACTGCCCCTGATCATGTGGTGATATATGCAGAGGCCCCTCAAACCACAGGGAAAACAAGGCAAAGCTGCTGGAGCTGTGCTCCTTTTACCTAGGGGAAAGGAATGAAAAAATGGTATCTTGTGTTAAAGCAATTACAGATGTACGACAGAGTTGCATGTAAAGTGGATGTAGATTTCTAGGACAAAACACATCATATCAAATGCAGCTTTCCCTTGCAATATTTGATTCCAGTTGTGCTTCCCAGAATTCCTGGAGGGCGAAATCACTCTCCTCCGGGGACAGCTGATTTTTTCCACGAAACTGGTGATTAGGAGGACTGTGGAAATGTGCCCACACTTTCCAGTAAGCGTTTCTTCTGGTGCTTTATTGAAGATTCCACTAGAAATTGAGTGCTTTGGAAACTGAAGTTTTGAAATCAGCAAGTTTTCTTTATTCAGGATATTCACTCGGCTTACCATGCCATCCTTTCAAAAAAGTTTCAAGTTTATTTTTCCTCTCTCCATCTCCTCGATATGAATTTAGGTACACCAAGAATTTTATCAAGCTTCGAAATAATCTAAACTGTTCGAAATGGAAGACACCTAAGAAAGAAAATCACTCTAGAACTGTTCAGTCACTGGCCTCTATATCTCATCTAAAAGATTTTCCTTTAATTACCCTATATCTCATGCTTCTGATATCTTTAAAGATTAATAAGGCATCCATATATCCAAACAATATGGATATATGGAATATAGAAAATACCAGTTCTTTAAAGTCAGTACTTAAAAAATATTGCTCTTGCCAGGCACAGTGGCTCATGACTGTAATCCCAGCACTTTGGGAGGCTGAGGTGGGTGGATCACCTGGGATCAGGAGCTTGAGATCAGCCTGGCCAACATGGAGAAACTGAGAAACCTTGTCTCTACATAAAATACAAAATTAGCTGGACGTGGTGGTGAATGCCTGCCATCCCAGCTACTTGGGAGGCTGAGGCAGGAGAATAGCTTGAACCTGGGAGGTGGAGGTTGCGGTGAGCTGAGATTGCACCATTGCACTCCAGCCTGGGCAACAAGAGTGAGACTCCATCTCAAAAAAAAAAAAAAAAAAAAAAAAAAAAAAAAAAAAAAAAAAAAAAAATCTTGGTCTTTCTCAGGATTAGCTGCCAAATATTCTATAATGTAGGTTATATTCATTTGCTTGGGGCTGCCATAACACAGCATTGCAGACTTGGCAGCTTAAGTAACAGAAATTTATTTTCTCATAGTTCTGGAGGCTGGATGTCCAAGATTAAGGCGTCAGCAGGTTTGGTTCCTTCCAAGGTCTCTCTCCTTGGCTTGTAGATGGCTATCTTTTCCCTGTGTTTTTTCCTCTGTGTGTGACTGTGTCCTAATCTCTTCTTATAAGAACCCTGGTCATATTGGACAACCTACAGGATGGGAGAAAAATTTTGCAATCTATCCATCTGACAAAGGTCTAATATCCAGAATCTTCAAGGAACTTAAGGAAATTTACAAAAAAAAAAAAAAAAAAACACCCATGGGAAAGTGGGCAAAGGATATGAACAGATACTTCTCAAAAAAAGACATTACATGCGGCCAAACAAACATATGAGAAAAAGCTCAACATCAGTGATCATGAGAGAAATGCAAATCCAAACCACAATGACATACCATCTCATACCAGTCAGAATGGCGATTATTAAAAAGTTAAGAAACAACAGATTCTGATGAGTTTGTAGAGAAATAGGAACACTTTTACACTGTTGGTGGTAATGTACATTAGTTCAACCACTGTGGAAGACAGTGTGGTGATTCCTCAAAGGTTTAGAACCAGGAATACCATTTGATGCAGCAATCCCATTACTGGGTATATATCCAAAGGAATATAAATCATTCTATTATAAAGATACATGCACATATATGTTCATAGCAGTGCTATTCAGAATAGCAAAAATAAATAAATAAATAAATAAATGGAATCAACCTAAATGCCCATCAATGATAGACTGGATAAAGAAAATGTGGTACATAAACACCATGGAATACTATGCAGCCATAAAAAGGAATGAGATCATATCCTTTGCATGGACGTGGATGAAACTGGAAGCCATCATCCTTAGCAAACTAAAGTAAGAACAGAAAACCAAACACTACATGCTCTCACTTATAAGTGGGAGCTGAACAATGAGAACAGATGGACACGGAGAGGGGAACAATACTCACTGGGGCCTGTTGGGAGAGGGTGGTGGGAGGAGAGCATTAGGGAAAAGAATGAATCCATGCTGGGCTTAGCACCTAGGTGATGGGGTTGATCGGTGCAGCAGTCCATCATGGCACACATTTACCTATGTAGTGAACCCACACATCCTGCACGTGTATCTCAGAACTTAAAAAATTAATTAATTAAATTTTAAAGAACACTGGTCATAGTGGATTAGAGCCTACCCTTATGAATTCATTTTAACTTAATTAACTCATTAAAGACCTTATCTCCAAATAAGGGCACATTCTGAAGTTTGAGGGGTTAAGACTTCAACATATGAATTTTGAGGAATACTATCAGCCCATGACTGGGGTGTATGTAATTTATTTAACTATATTCCCATCCATGATCTTTCAGGCTAATTCTATTTTTTTTTTTATTTCTTCAGATTAAACAATGTCTTATCAACTAATCCAACCATAACACTCGCATGGCTGGATAAAACAGAAATGTTTTATTGTGATTTGGAATTTTAACTTTGTCTTTTTTGTTCGAAGTAAGAATGGCTTATGTCTCCCCATAGGGATAACATGATTTTGTTCTGACAGAAATCTTTAATGGAAGATTATTTTTTTTCTCAGTGGCAATCTGCAGATTAACGGGATAATTTTAGGTGAACTGAAGAGAATGGAGGGCTGTTCTGTTTAAGCTATCTTTGTGCTTACGTAGGGACAGTAATATCATCCAATAAAAGGATGTATGCAATTATATCAGCTTTGTGGTAATTATATGGATATTTTAGTTGTTCAGTACATTTAATTATGCTTTATTAAACAGCCTGTATTAGCTTTCGGTGGGGCAAGCTTTGGCTGGATTAATGCCAGGGACTTGTATGTTGAGTGTTTCACACCATGCATCTTTCTGGAAGCAAAGAGCAAACAAAAATTAAGAAAAAGTGTCCTGATTACCATTCCCTTCTTTTTCCTTTTTAACTACATTTTTAATGGACAGTTCCAGAGACAATTTCGTCCTTTATAAAATCCTTATATTAGTCATTTGAAAGAAAAGCAAGTAATACATGGTTTTGGAACCATTAACCCAACACAGAACTCTTCAGAGTTAATATGTGGCTTCCTCCCCATCTACCTTCCCAGTTCTCCAGTCTCACTCTGGGAGGGGCAGAATTTCCACTGACAGCCTGGTGCATGCTCTTCTGTATTGTCCCGTTTGCTGATACAATTATCCATGTGCCTGCTTATGCTTTTTAAAGGGTGGGCTCATCCTCTACCTTTTATTCAGTAACTTGCCTTTTTCACATGGCGTGGTTATTATCCACATATGCCAATTATTAAAAATCTACCTACTCCTTTTACATAGCTGCATAGTATTCCATAGTATGGATGCATCACTGTTTGTTCAGCCATCTTTCCACTGATATTCTTTGGATTAATTCTTTGTTGGATTTGTTTATTTTTTTTTTTCTTCTGCTTAAATAAGCATTGCTATAAGAAACATTTGGTATGTATTTCTTTCATTTTGGTACTTTCTCTTTCTGTTGGCTAAAATTCTCTGAAATGAAATAATTAGTAAAAGCTCACCAATTTTTAAATTTTGACAAATATTACCGTGTTTTACCCCTCACTCTTCCTCACACACAAAATTGGAGAGATTTGAAGTCTTCCCAACACTATAAACTACCTGAAGAACACTGGATGTTAGCAATCTATTAAAAAGTATTTAGTATACACATGGCACATTGTTGTTTTAATTTTCTTGTTCTTGACTACTAATTATACACAAAATCTTCATCTTATATAAATTATTTATGTACAATATTTGTTCATTTTCAATTAGTTGATCTTTTTCTTATTAATCTAGAAATTCTTTGTATCTTAAAGCTGTTCACCTTAGCTTTTTAAACTTGTTATAAATGCATGCTATTATTTAACCTTTTGAATTTATCTACAAGATCCTATTCCACTTAAAAGTGCTTTGTGATCACTTTTATTAATACCTTAAGGAGCTATCCTTCCCCTCTTCAACTTTTATAAAAACAGCCTCTTGTAATACTTTATAGTTCTATGCTTTATCTTTAGGTGTTTAAATTTACCTGGAATTAGCTTTTGCAAAATGAAGTATGAAATCTAATGTACGTTATTTTTCTTGTAAAGGGTAGTCAGATGACCTAATGACGACATCAGTTCCATATTCCACTCTTTCTGTTAACTCGTATGTGTGCATGTACTCACACACATCACAATTTCTGAACTCTTTATTAACTCGGGTCATAATAAACTATTTATTTACTGTTGTAAATAATAAACTATTATTTATATATATTTATCATTTATTTATTATAAACATAATAAACTATTTATTTACTGTTGTGTATTAAAGAGTTTTGCTTACTAATATACTTTAGCCTTGGCAGGATGCTGTGAGATGACATAGTAATGATAAGAATTCTTTACTTTAAAAGTTGGGCAGGTAACATTTGGGGTCAGAAGCTTTTTGAACTGATGAACTAGTTAGATTTGGCGGGGGGTGGGGGAGGAGTGTAAGTGGCAGAAATCCAACCGAAGCTGATGCAAGCAAAAAGGAAGAGTATTGACTTTCAGAAAGGAAGACCAGGGGTTGCTCTAAGCTTACTGGATTCAGAAGCTCAACCAATGTCCTGAGCACTGGGTCTCCTTCACCATGTCATTGGCTCTCTAACTGCCATGTTTAGCTTGGCTCCATCATTATGAAGTAGAAAGATGCTCACTAACTGCCCCAAGTTTCATCTTATTCCCTGAACAGCCCCAGCAAAAAACACTGAATCCCTTGCCCATCACTGAACAATCCCCACTGTTAGAAGGAGGTGAGTTCCTCATTGGCTAGACTACCTCTCGCACCCTCCATGACCTAGGAGGTAGAATTAATCCTGCAGGAACCACCCAGCTTGATGGCTTATCCTCCCAGAGAGAAGGAAAGCCCCTAAGAAAAAATCAAATGATGTTACCAGAAAGAGGGGCTGACCCTTTGGGAGGCTAACACTAGTGAATTTCACTGTTCCTGATTAATGTGAATCAAATTTTCATGTTCCGAAAATTTTACCCCATTGGGATGAAGGCAACTCTGTCATCGAAATGTGAGCCAGATTTAATTCCTGCATCTAAATGTTGGTATCCAGAGAAAAACAAATTAAGATAACAATGAGATACTATCTTTACAACTTGAATTGGCAAAGATTAACAAGTTGCTAATAGCCATTTTGGTACCACTGTGAGTAAAAAAACACTCTCATATATTAATGGTTGGAGTGCAAACTGGAATAATCTTTGAAGAGCTGTTTTTATGAAAAGATATACAGCTTTTATGAGCAATGTTTTTTTAATGAATTAACTCCATAGCCAAAATATTTTCAGTTGGTTTGAAAATAGCTACGCCAATGCACAAAAGTATGTTTGTGAAAGTCTTCTATGTGGCGTTGTTTATAATAACAAAGTCATACCCTGCTCTAATGCATACTAGTAGTGACTGATTGTAAAATTGCTGTCTAGTTATGCATTTGCCTGACATTTGAAGTAAGGACAATTATACATTTTAAATTAATATCATTGTTTAAATATAAAGAAAACAGCTACTTAATGAAGATTTAGCCCTAACATCGCTGCTATAGTTAATTCTTCACAATGATTCACCCTAGAGTGGTCAGGTCACCTCTCTTGTGCTTTGATTACACCTTCCATATGGATTACAGATCATGTGCAAAACATTTAATTACTGAGCTACAGCATTAATCACTTGGCTGAATATATTTCACCTTTTCTCCTTCCTGCGATGTTTAAGCCAAGTTAACTGATAGCAGTACGTCAAAAACAGGTAGTACTATATAGCAGTAGGAGAACATAGCTTCCAGCACAGAGATCCCGGGGTCAATTCTGGAGCTATCACTTATTGGCTCTGTTGCCCTCAGGCAAATCACTTACTAGCTCCGGTGAGTCCATATCTTCTTTTGTAACATGGTCATAATAAACACAGTTTCTCATATCTAGCCTGATTATCATGAAGTGTCAATACAGTACAGATAAGCCCGAAAGCCCTGGACACAAATGTGTAAACATTGTTCTTACGGAACTGCTAATTATTATTATTAATCTCCATCTTCTTGTTTTTGTAAGATCAGGTTTTTACCCATGCAAAGTGGTTGTCTAAGACTATATAGATTTGCAGAGTGAGGCAGAGTAGGTTATTTGGAAAAAGAAAGTGGTGGAGTGAGGTTTTGTTGTTGTTATTGTTGTTAGTTATTTTATTTCATAGGGAGAAGAAGGGCAGTCTCCCTGTACCTTTGTAAAGAAGAATACGTAAAGATACTATTCTTTATTTTGACAGTGTAGGTAAACCTGTAAGAGTCAAGAAAATAGCAGATTTGATACCACCCTTTGCTGGCTATCTTGCATGTTAATGTCTAGCACTTTCTGTCTGAGTTCAGCAGTTAGACTCAGCTCGTGGGTTCCTACGTCTCAATTTCTAAAATCTAAGTAAGAAGTAAAATGGTGGTAAGTTTACCTCCACTTTTAATGTACGTTCAGACCAGAGTCTTCTCAGTTATAGATGTATAGGGGTGTGTGTGTATGTGTGTGTATGTATGTGTGTGTGGGTGTATTTATGTCCTTAAATTAAGCGCTGTTGGAACATGGCCCTGCATATTTGTTTCTGTATTGCCTGTGGTCATTTTTGTGCTAAAAGGAAAGAATTGAGGAGTTGCAACAGAGACCATGTGGTCTAAAATATTTACTATACGGCCCTTTGCAGGACGAAAGAAATGTTTTCTGACTCTTAATTTAGGTTACAGTTTACTTTAAGTCACTGTTACATCAATGAAAAACTTGGAAACTATATACATTGTGTGTATGTGTGTGTGTGTGTGTTCTTTAAACTATTAAGCTAATCCTTAGCTTAACCAAAAAGAATAACTGGGGCTGGGCGCGGTGGCCCGCGCCTGTAATCCCAGCACTTTGGGAGGCCGAGGTGGGCGGATCACAAGGTCAGGAGATCGAGACCATCCTGGCTAACACGGTGAAACCCCATCTCTACTAAAAATACAAAAGTTAGCCAGGCATGGTGGCGGGTGTCTGTAGTCCCAGCTACATGGGAGGCTGAGGCAAGAGAATGGCATGAACCCAGGAGGCGCGGAGCTTGCAGTGAGCTGAGATCGCGCCACTGCACTCCAGCCTAGGCAGCAAAGCAAGACTCTGTCTCAAGAAAAAAATAAAAAATAAATTAAAAAAATAAAAGACTAGATGTGGTGGCTCACGCCTGTAATCCTAACACATTGGGAGGCCGAGGTGGGTGGATCACTTGAGGTCAGGAGTTTGAGACCAGCCTGGTCAACATGGTGAAACCCCATCTCTACTAAAAATATGAAAATTAGCCAGGCATGGTGGTGGGCACCTGTAATCCCAGCTACTTGGGAGGCTGAGGCAGGAGAATCGCTTGAACCCAGGGGGTGGAGGTTGCAAGTGAGCCGAGGCTGCACCACTGCACTCCAGCCTGGGCGACAGAGTGAGACTCTGTCTCAAGAAAAAAAAAAGATTAACGATTTAAAAAAAATTGAAATCACCCATGGTTATAATATTCTTGGGTACGTCTTAACATCATTGGTTTGTTTTTCAAATATTGTTAAATGCTTTCTATATTCCGGTTATGGTGCTAGGTACTTTCCCATGTTATTTAGTTTTAGAATCCTCTCAGCCACCACCTGAAGTAGTTGCTATTAAACCCATTTTACAGGTGAGGAAGTAGATGTTCAGGAAGATTTAAATAGCTTGCCTCATTTCTTGAAACTTTCCAGAGCCAGAATTCAACCTTAGATACGTATGAATTCAAGCTGATGCTTGCTGGGCTTAAGACCATTGAACCCACCCTTTCTCCTCTGTCCTTTTTGACAATTCTATGGGCAGAATATCACAGGGATGGCAAATAGAGGGATAAAGAATGTATGTGACATGCACCCAAAGAGTCTCCAGGCCCCTTTTCATCCTTTCAATCATGTTTCTAAGGTATTTTGAACTAGGCGAGGCTGTCTTAGAATAATAGCATGTTGTTCAATGTGGACATTACTCAGAATCTGGCAGTACAGCTACAGAAGAAGCGAAGAAAAAAGTGAAATCCTCTCATTGATTTCTAGGCAGAGAGGTGCAGAAGCCCAAAGAGTCCTTATGACGGAATAAGTGTTCTCTATGTCAATCTTAATATAACTAAATGCTGCAGATTTAATCCTTTCATAATTTAATAATTTGTATTAATTACACTTAATGAAATATAATACATTAATTACATTTAATGAAATATAATAAAGTTTATGTAATATATTAATTACATGTAATGTAACATAGTGGGATTTTATTTAATATCCTAACTACATTTAATGTAATATAGTAAAGTTTGCTTAATATATTAATTACAGTTAATGTAATATAATAAAGTTTACTTAATATATTAGCTATGGTTAATGTAATATAATAAAGTTTACTTAATATGTTAATTGCAGTTAATGTAATATAATAACATTTTCTTAATATATTAATTATAGTTAATGTAATATAATAAAGTTTACTTAATCCATATTTAATACAGTTGAATTCAATTAATATGTATTATGTGGGTTAATATACGTACAGTGTTGCAACAACGCCAGAACTTAGTTTACATTAAAATAGTGATTATTTTTATAGTGTTGTTATTTTCATAATTATTTATGTTACTGTTAAGTAAGATGATGTATGTTTATGTCCAGGCAAGGTGACTTTATAGGAGCTGGGTTTTCCAAAGTGCCATATTTATATCCCGTAGCAGTATACTATGCTGAGACAGGAGTTCTTAGCTGTAGAATAAATAGAGCTGCTTTTGTAGAACATTAATTTCACTCAAAGCTTTTGGGGGAAAAATGTTGCTTCCCATGAAAAGGAAACAAATATACAGGAAGTAGGCAGCAAGTGTACATGCAATTTTTAAGAGAAAGCCTGAGACTTCAGTCATCCTGTGTGACATGCCATTGGACTCTTCCATCTATGGCTCTAGAGCCTCTAAGGGTAAGGATTAGACCTCATCTGCCATTAGCTAGCAGTACTTAAGTGGGAAATTTTGCAAAGCAGTAAATTATAATACTACTCAAAAGTGGTTTCCATTTTTGTAATATTATTATGTAAAGTTACTGGGTTTCATAATGCTATCTACCTCCCTTTGTTGATACTGTAGAATATGGTCAATACAGGGTTAATGGGAAAATCCCAGAATCTGCTTTCTTTTTAATGTTTCTAATGGTCATCTTAGTGCCAGAGTCTCTTTGAGAGTTAAGAGAAGGGAATTACCAAAGAAAGAGAGTCTATGTATCCAGGCCTGGGAGATGGAGGGTTTGGGGGAGGATGGAATGGGGATGGTGATTTTCCTCTGCACTGAAATACTTTCTTGAAGTCAGCCCTTTACTGCACAGTGTGGGATAGAATTCTAACACCTCCAATATAATTGCAGGAGGAGGAATGGTTACGAACATTGGAGAGCTATTTGGCCTATGCCTCTTCGTTATGAAGGGCTCACAGTTTATGTTTTTGACTTTTTCACCAAATAAATGCTTATAGCAGGTTACCCAGATACGTTGGCAGAATGGCAAGGCTACATTCATCACAGAACTTTAAGCTTGTGCCCCACTGCTGGGCCATACTGCCTGTCAGGCCCAAATTAATATCTTTTACAAGCCCCAAAACGATGTTGTAAAGAACACAATTATAGCTTAGGACGTTGCCATCTGTGGTGGGACATTTCAAACAGAATTAAGTCTAGAGATTATGAGTGACACATCATTGTCACTCAAACTGAAATTGGTATAGCACCTTCTGTTTTATTCAAAATTCTAAAGGGAAATTATTCTGCCACAAAAATTCTCATCTGTTAAGTAGCTCTTAAATGACTTTTTTTTTTTTTTTGCCTTTGCAAAAACAAATAAAACCATTTTATTTGTGTGTGCATTAAAACATTGAAATGTTGAGCCTAGAGTTTTAAATGTGTCCTGATTTTTGCTTCTCTTGCTCAGTCCTCTTTTCTACTTCTCCCTACCTTTTTTATTTCTAATTTTATTTTATTATTATTTTTTAATCTTTTGTTTTAAGTTCAGGGGTACAAATGCAGGTTTGTTACATAGGTAAACTTGGTTCATTCTACAGATTATTTTGTCACCCAGGTATTAAGCCTAGTACCTACCCACCAGTTATTTTTCCTGATCTTCTCCCTCCTTCCACCCTCCACTCTCAGATTGGGCCCATTGTGTGTTGTTTCCCTACCTTTTCTTAGGGACCAGAAGCCCCAGGCATTGGAAGTGGTCAAGACATTTTTTTTCTTTGACCCCTGGGAAGGTCTTTTCTTAGTACACAAGCAACAAGAACTTCAGACAGAGAGTATATGATGCTGCATTACAACCTGAACCAATAGAGTTCTGTCAAAAGAATATTGAAGAGATCCTGGTAGAAAAGAAAATAGAGTCAAGAAAAAATATAGTGCACGAGTAAAACATAGAGAAGTAGAGGAAAAATAATGTAATGCCATCAATCCTAATAAGAATACTGAAATTGTTGCCTCTCACAAGCCAGTGACGTTCTCAAGTTACAACCGAGGTGTGGGATTCAAATGATCCTACTGACAATCCCTTTGGAATGTCTCCAGTTGAATCCTTTCTTTAAGAAACCCACATAGACAAGTTTTCTCCAGGTCTGAGCTGAATTTCCTTCTTTGGTTGAGCACCAGAGGAGGAGTTGGCCTGATTTTAAGGGCCAAGTGCACTATACGAAAAAGAGGTAGCTTTAAAAACAAGACAAACACTGGAAGAGATGAGATGCAAATGCTCGGAGGTATCTCAGAACCCTAGAGGAAATGCACGTTCACATCTCCCATGTCAAGCTTGTTCACTGCTTCGATAGCCGGTGGAATCACTGGCAACATTCACATTTTTTCCTCCTTCTGTTTTCTTACCTCCTCATGTTTTAGTTGAATGCATATAACCTGAGTAAGATTAAAAAGTGATTCTCAGAATCGGAACTTTAAGCTTCCTGAAAAAGGAATATTTAAGCATCTCTGTATCCCAGAGTACCATCTTATCTCACGGGCTCACTAAGTGGGAGTTAGGAATCCTACAGTTCTCTTCAAGACCGATAGGATGGTAGATTTGAACCTTACAATCCTATATTGTATTTTATGTAGACCAATCTGTTAGCAGGTAAAGAACTGCCATCTTACTGGTGATAAAGGGTTTATGATGTTAAGTGAGCTCGCATTCTAGACAACAAAGTAACCCAGTATCCTACTCAAACTTGATTCATAGTTATCAAATACTCATTAAGTATCTACTTTGTGCCTGACAGACATTTATTTAATGAGAACGCTTTGCCATTGTGTCCTCCTTCATTTAAAATAGAGTATGTAGAAACCAGATTTAGCTACTGCCTATAGTTGAAATTCCTGCATCCAGGTAGGGCTGGCTGTTTGTTTTAGAGAACATGTCCCTTTATGTCCTGTCTGGATAAGTGGAAGGTGAGTATGTTTAACAAGTAACGTTTGACCCATGCATTTACAGTAATAGTTTGTTATTGCTGGAATTGGACCATCTCAATCCATTTTACTAGGTGTAAACTAGTCATGGATATTAAACGTGTGACTATATTGATATATGAAAGCTTAGAGATGGCACAGTTTTATCATCAGTGCCTTTATTCAAATGAGTTTTAAGAGTTGATTAGCAACTGCATTCTATTATGTTGGCTTGGACATGAATAGTGCAAATATATCAGTCTTTCTATTCTTCCAAGATCACCTTCAGCTCTCTGTGTGCATGAATTCCAGTTGGCCTTTAGCCTCTCCTCCAAGTACAACACCTATCTATCCAGCTGCCTCTTACGTAACTCTTTCTGGAGCTTCCATAACCCCTACCCAACTTGATGCGATAAAAATGAGCCTCTTTTTTATCTGATGCCCCTGAACCTGGTCATCTATGCCACCATTTAGTCAATAACTTGTAACAGTGATGTAGGAGTTGGCCTTGACTTTTTGGCTTCTTTTACCCTTGTTTTTATTTTGTTTAACACCCTCACTTATAGATATCTTCTAGTCTTTCTTTCAGTGAGTCTTGTCAATTCTATTTATCAAATGTTTATCAAACCCTCTTTTCCATTATATCCTTACTGCTGTGTCTTTGTGCAAACCCTCATCATCTTTTAGGCTAAGATACAATAAAATAATCTTCTAGTAGCTCTTCCTGCTTCCAGTGTTCCTTTCTGCACATACCAGGGTAGCCTTCCTAGCACTGACTCTTCCATTTTCTTATAGAGGAATTAAATCTAAATTTCTTGGCATGACACAGGGGGCCCTGTATCATCTTACCTGTGCCCCCTTTCCCTGCCTGGTCTTTAGACATCAACCCTCTCCATCAGCTCGCCCAGTCACACCTCTGCACCCTTGCATAAGCTGTTTCCTCTGGTTTGAATGCCTTTCTCCCCTGACTGTTGAACAAACTGCTATGCATCCTTTAAAATCCAACTCAAGCATCATCACCTTTTGAATTTTCTGAAAGATGCCCATTGCCTTTAGTTAGAACAAGAGGCATCCTCTACCAAGTAGATGCATAGCACAATTTATTCTGTTCTGTCATCTAGTACAATAATTATACTACTAGTTTCTGTTATAGTACTTGTTTGTTATTTTCCTTCTCCAATACACTTATTCTACTTTGTATTCTCCAGTCCTAAAAGAGTTCTGGAATGCAATGGGCATTCATGTAAGTAATGTTAAAAGAATGACTCCATCAATTATATTTCTGTGACATTCTCAGGTAGGAAGATATCTTTATGCTTACAATTGGAAAAAAAAAGAAAAGAAAAGAAACAAAACCTCTAGTGGCAGAGAATTTGTGTTTCTGTTAGCTCTCAGTGTTGGGATTGTATTTCTGACAGGCTGGCCCACCAGCTATGCTTCCTGAAAGACCATGAGCCACAGGGAAGAGGTTTATTCATCTCAGCATTGGGGTATTTTGCTTTTCTTCAAGGCGAAGGGATGTGGAGACTCCTTTGCAGGCTGGCCATGTCTTGTGCAATTCCAGCTGTGTCTAGAGATTCTAGCAGGGATACGGAGTGTGGTTGGGACTTCACAGGAAGTCGACTTGCGTCAGAAGCACATAGGGAAAGGGAAGGGAAATAGAATGAAGGAAGAAAGCTTTCAGCAGCCAAGGCAACAACTTCCCCTGTCTCTGTCCGGCTCTGGGGCCAAACAGACTCTTGTTTCTCTTTATCTCTTTGTTTCCCCACCTCTATTCCTGAGTTCTTTTCCCATCTCCCCTCATTCCTTCTCTTTATACTGTTTCACTGACTAGTCATCAGACTCTACCAGCAAATCTATTCAGCCTAGCCCTTGAGCTTAACCGTTCCATCCACTTCTCAATTCCAAATTTCTTAGAGAGACTCTGATTTGACAAGGTAGGGGCATGTGTCTGACCCAGGTCCCTGGACAAGGGACTGATGAAGGCAGGGCTGTGAGAGAAATAGTTTCTCTAAGAAACCCTGCAGCGTTAGGGAGAAATGATTGGTGTCTCTATGGTACATATGGTGGAGATGGTGGCTGCACGTCCCTAGAGCCATCCCTAGAAGATGGCTTCCTTCCCATCCTGTAAACCCTGAGTCAGGGATGCCCCCAAGCATGGGAGATATTGACCTCTTTCTGCACTTGGCCCAAATAAAATCCAGTCGTTGTTATTGAGGGCCTTGTTGCATCCTCTTGTTTCCTCTGGGAGGTGACATACTGCTGACATCTGTGGAGTGAGCATATTTGGGGAAAGTGCGAGTCGTCATCTCTCTGATGATGTTTTATTCTCTTATTCTCCAAACTCTGTCCAGCTTCTTTCTTTTTTTTTTTTTTTTCAATGGAGTCTCACTTTGTTGCCCAGGCTTGAGTGCAGTGGCACAATCTCGGCTCACTGCAACCTCCCCCTCCCGGTTCAAGCAATTCTCCTGTCTCAGCCTGCTGAGTAGTTGGGATTACAGGCGTGCGCCACCATGCCCCGCTATTTTTTTGTATTTTTAGTAGAGATGGGGTTTCACTACATGGCCCAGGCTGGTCTCAAACTCCCAACCTTATTTGATGCACCCACCTCAGCCTCCCAAAGTGCTGGGATTATAGGCGTAAGCCACTGTGCCCGGCCCAGTTTCTTATTTAGGACCCTCAAGGGAGAATTGTTATAAGGAAGATAGCATGATCATGTAGGGATATCTGCAAGTGAAACTCTTCCACCTTTACAAGATCTTTGGTGGTATAACAGACAGAAACATCCATGTTTGCCTATGTACCTCTCCCTATGTACCCCTAGTCTTCTGCCCCGGGACCCCAGGATGCCCTGCAACACATGGAAATAAAATTTCCCTCCTGCCTCTTGACTCTCACAGCTCTTATCCTGAATCTTTTTTTTTTTTTTTTTTTTTTTTTCTAGCCCTGCCTACTTATCTATTTTGTTTTCTGGTGATTAGTGAACATGGATCACCCTCCGAGGCTTTTTGTTGGCAGGGCACATATCTGCCTCATTTTTGTAGTTCTGTAGTGCAAGTCAGATGGCAAGTGCTCAACTAATCCTTGAACAAAACAAAAGAAAGGAGTCAATTCATGCAGTAATGAATGCTGACAACCCCAGCATCTTATTGAAGGTATTCATCTCCATTGACTCACCCTTATCTCATCACAAGGCTATTTCCCAACCAACAGTTGCAAAAATCTGTCATCTTCTTGTTCCTTATCTGTCTCCCTCACTAGAACAGAAGCTACATGAGGGCTCTTGTTTTGTTTATCCTGTTGGCAAAAACCATAGCTTCTGTTTATTTTTATTTGGTTGGTCTTTATTGCAGAAATAAAGACCAACCAAATAAAAATAAACAGAGGCTATTTATTCAGAGCTTGCTGTAGTAAAAAGTCAGACATCCTCACTTGCATTTTGGCAGAAACTCAAAGGCAGGCAGAGGAGTAGGAAAATTTTATAGTAGAAAAATAAAGGGACAGCTTCAGATGTGGCCTGGCGAGAGGCTGTTTGTGTGGGGAAGCCGCAGATGGGCCGAGTAGAAAGGGATGTTCCTTGTGACTGGTTAGCGCGCATACTTGGCTTTCTCTGGTTGGTCCTAAGTTGGAGGTGGGGACAAAAATTAGGTAAGCTGACTGTTATGAATGGAGTCCTGATTGTTTCTGAGCCAGTGGATTTCTGTTTGGCTTCCTGGACTAGTTACTAGAGAGAGTAATCTGACTTCTTGAATCGTGACTTGTGGATAGCAGGCTGGCTTCCTGTAGATAAGAAGCTGGTTTCCTGGGCTGGTTGCTGCACACTGTGGGTCAGATTTCTCTTTTTCTATATGGTCTGGCCAGTGTCTATTTGTATATGCAGTCTATCCTGGATGGGAGGGAAAATTAAAAAGGAAGGAAAGAAGGGAGAGGAAAGGATGGGGACATCGTAGTACTATTATCCAATGTTTATTATCCAGATTCTATTTCGAATACTTTAGTCCCATTTTGATGTGAAGGAATAGTAATTCATCCCAGAGGGGACATGGCATATGTTTTCAGGACCCTTTCCTCATATCCCATGGTCCAAAGCTATAACACAGCAAAGAGGAAAAAGATTCTTTTCCTGTCAATCGGCCGAACGGGAGCCAAAGGCTTTTGAGGAGGCACTTAAAGAATTTTCAGTTTGCAATTGTGCAGAAGCTGTTGTTCAGGTAATTTAACATTGATTTTAGTTTAAAAAGCAATTAAGACAAAATGGGCAGCCACTAGCCACTTACGTTAAATAAGCTTAGATTTAAATTGCTCCTCCTCATCACCACCTTTGTTTTCTCTGTCTGGGCTGTTCTGTGCTAATTTAGCATGGGATGGTGTAGTGCCCCAAGTGGGGAGAAAAAAGTTGGCCAAAAATTGTTCCCATGGTGAGATGAGTTCCCTTTCATACTGCTGCTGGGAATATGGATTCATGTAAGCTTCTAGGATTCTGGTTCCTTCGATCTAAAAACTTAAATATGGTGCTCACTTTTTTGACTCATCGGTTTCACTTCTAGGTATTTACCCTGAGATAAGGTACAGAGAAACTCTCATAACATCAGGGACAAGAATGTTCATTGCAGTGTTATTTAACATAGAGTGAAAAGAAACTGTGTATCATTAGAGTGGAATACATAAACTGACCTTGTAAATTTTTTGTCCTTACAACAGAAAATGTTCATGACACATTGCAAAGTGCAAAAGATGAAGGCAGCTTATACAGTAACATCCCAATTGTGTGCTTATAATGTTTTAGTTATATATGCAATGGAAAATGTCTGAAGTGGATAGACTTCCAACACAATAGTACTTGGAGCTCTCTTTGGGTGGTAAAATAATGTTACCTTTTGTGGTGCTTTTTGAAATTTCCTAAACTTTCCTCAATAAACACTCATAGGCTTTATAATTATAAAACACATTGAAAACCATGTTTGTTGTGATGCTATTAGAAGAATATTCCTGTCAGCAGTGTGCGTGATTCCTGCCATCTCAAAGATGAGGCTCTCTATGCATGCTAAATTATGAGGAGGTGGCGTGGATATTCAGTTGCAATAATTCTGTTTCCTGCTTAAAGGAAGTCTTCTAATCTTCAGGAATGAGGGTCATTCACCTGGTCTTTGTTTAAATTTGTAAGGTGAACCATTTTGTAGAGAATGCTTTGAAAATATGCCCAGGTGATTCATGCATTTGTCTATTAGAAAATGTGGTCACTTACCAGCAACCAATATAGAGCTAATGGGATTCATTTAGAAATATAACCACAAGTCCACTATAAATCGTATGTTCTCCCATCTCAATATGCTTCATTAAGCTCACCTTTCTTAATGTAACTGGATTATTAGGTGTCAGGACAAAGAAAATCAGTAGGTCCTAGTGTTCTAATCCTGCAAAGTTTCAATGTGGTTGCTATGTAATTTTATTTTTTTAGATGGAGCTTGCTTTGTGCTTTTCTACAGGAAAATATTTTCAAACTGGTAAAGAAGCAATATTACTGTATTGTGAGGCACAGCTCAGTAGGTCATTACCATAACTTCTAGCAGAAAGGATAATCTACGTCGCATTTTACTTCAAGGATAAGATTGATTTTTATAAAAATCTTTAGTGCATTGAGGCTTAACGTCTTTTTTCCCCCTATGAAGAAGCAATTAGATGCTGGAGTTTTCCAGAAATGTTAGGTGGGCATAAACCAAACCTTGATGCTTTTCTTTTTGGAGGTTTTATCATCCAGCATTTGAAGAGAACAGGCAGTTCCCAGGTGAGAAAAATGTTGTTGGTACAATGTCAGTCATCGACACTCACATGGCCCGGGGCTCCACCCTTTTCCTATATTTATGTCTGTTTGAAAAATAAAGAAATACAGGAAATGACAAAGAAGAATATAATAAGCACCTATAATCTCACTAGCAAATACTACTCATTTTGTATGATTTCTTCCAGGGGTGTGTGTCTACACATATCCATAGAGACATACACATTCACTTTTTTAAAATAGTAAATGCACATCTTTTACACTTAAAGCAAGACCTATACTGTACAGGCACACCTTGGAGATACTGTAGGTTCAGTTACAAACCACCGCAATACAGTAAATATCATAATAAAGGGAGTCATACTATTTTTGTTTCCCAGTGCATATAAAAGCTGTGCTTTTATACCGTACTGTAATCTATTAAGTGTGCAGTAGCATTGTATCTAAAAGACGATGTGCATACCTTAATTTAAAAAGACTTTATTGCTAAAATAAAAATGCTAACAATCATCTGAGCCTTTAATGAGTTCTGATCTTTTTGCTGGTGGAGGGCCTCGCCTCGGTGTTGATGGCTTTGTACTGGTCAGTGTGGTAGTTGTGGTACTTGCTGAAGGTTGGGGTGACTGTGGCCATATCTTAAAAGGAAAAAACAGTGATGTTTATCACACGGATTGACTCTTCCTTTCATAAACTATTTCTCTGCAGTACCTGATGGTATTTGGCAGCATTTTACCTAATGTAGAACTTCTTTCAGAATTGGAGTCAATCCTCTCAAACTTTGCTACTGCTTAATCAGCTAAGTGTATGTCATATTCTAAATGCTTTGTTGTCATTTCAACAAGGATCACGGCATCTTTACTAGGTGTAGATTCCATCTCGAGGAACCACTTTTTCTGCAGACCCCTGAGAAGCAACTCCTCATCTGTTAAAGTTTTATCATGAGACTGCAGCCATGTAGTTGCATCTTCACGCTCCACTTGTAATTCTAGTTCTTTTGCTGTTTCCTCCACATCTCCAGGTTCTTCCTCCTCTGGAGTCTTGAACCCTTCAAAAGCGTTCTTGGGAGATGGAATCAACTTCTTCCAAACTCCTGTTCATGTTGATATTTTGACCTCCTTCCATGAATCTCGAATGTTCTTAATGGCATCTCAAAAACTGAATATTTCGTAGAAGGTTTTGAGTATACTTTGCCCAGATCCATCAGAAGAATCACTGTTTGTGGCAGCTATAACCTTATGAGATTATGTTCCATTTCTAGAGCATAGAAAGAGTAGATTTAGAGTCATTCTTAAGGACCCTAGGAGATTCAGAATGGTAAGTGAGCCTGGCTTTCCATTTAAAGTTACCAGCTGTATTAGCCCCTAACAAGAGTATCAGCTTGTCCTTTGAAACTTTGAAGCCAGGTGTTGACTTCTTTCTGTCTATGAATGTTATAGATACCATCTTCTTCTAAGAGAAGACTGTTTTGTCTACACTGAAAATCTGTCATTTAGTGTAGCCATCTTTGTCAGTGATCTTAGCTAGATTTTCAGGGTAAGTTGCTGCAGCTTCTCCATCAGCACTTGCCATTTCACCTTCCACCTGTATGTTACAGAGACTGCTCCTTACCTTCAGCCTCATGAACCAACCTCTGCTAGCTTCACCCTTTTTTTTTTTTTTTTTTTTTTTTTTGGCAATTTTCCCATCTCTCTCTGCCTTCATAGAATTTAAGAGAATTAAAGCCTTGATCTGGATTAGGTTTTGGCTTAAGAGAATGTTGTGGCTGGTTTGATCTTCCATCCAAACCACTAATACTCCAAACCAGAACAAGGCTGTTTTGCCTATTATTAGTGTGTTCAAGGGAGCAGCACTTTTACTTTCCTTTAACAGCTTTTTCATTACATTCACAACTTGGCTGCTTGGTGCAGGAGGCCTAGCTTTTAGCCTGTCCCAGCTCTTTTTTTTTTTTTTTTTTTGAGACAGAGCCTCTCTCTGTCACCTGGGCTGGAGTACAGTGGCGTGATCTCAGCTTACTGCAACCTCCGCCTCCCAGGTTCAAGCGATTCTCCTACCTCAGCCTCCTAAGTAGCTGAGATTACAGGTACCTGCCACTACACCCAGCAGACTTTTTTTTTTTTTTTTTGTATTTTTAGTACAGACAGGGTTTCACCATTTTGACCAGACTGTTCTGAAACTCCTGACCTTGTGATTTGCCTGCCTCGGCCTCCCAAAGTGCTCGGATTACAGGCGCTGTCCTAGCTTTGAAAGTGTCTTCCTCATGAAGCTTAATCATTTCTAGCTTTTGACATAAAGTGAGAGGTGTGTGGCTCTTCCTTTCACCTGAACACTTAGAGGCTATTGTGGAGTTATTCATTGGTCTAATTTCAAGATTGTTGTACCTTAAGGAATGGAGAGGCCGAGGAGAAGTATGTGTATATTTTATGTATGTGTATATTTTACACATACACAAGTGTAAAAATTTCATACTGTATTAGTCTGTTCTCACACTGCTATAAAGACATACCCGAGACTGGGTAGTTTATAAAGAAAAGAGGTTTAATTGACTCACGGTTCCGCCTGGGTGGGGAGGCCTCAGGATACTTTCAGTTAATGTAGAGGAGGAAGTGGACACATCTTACATGGAGGCAGGTGAGGGGGAGCCAGCAAGATCAGGCAACTGCCTTATAAAGCCATCAGATCTCAGGAGGCTGAGGCAGGAGGATCACTTGAGGTCAGGAGTTCAAGGCCAGCCTGGCCATCATGGTGAAACCCTATCTCTACTAAAAATAAAAAAAAATAGCCCAGCATGGTGGCACACGTCTGTCATCCCAGCTACTCAGGAGGCTGAGGCAGGAGAATCACTTGAACCTGGGACGTGGAGGTTGCAGTGAGCTGAGATCCTGCCACTGTACTCCAGCCTGGTGACAGAACGAGATTCTGTCTCAAAAAAAAAAAAAAAAAAAAAAAAAAAAAAAAGAGAAGAAGAAAGAAAAAAAGAAAACCATGAAACCATCAGATCTCATGAGAACTCACCCACTATCATGATAACAGCATGGGGGAAACTGCCCCTGTGATCCAGTCCCCTCCCACCTGGTTTCTTCCCTCGACACATGGGAATTATGGCCTTTTACAGAAAAGAGTTCACCAATCACCAGTCTAGGCCAGACGCGGTGGCTCATGCCTGTAATCCTAGCACTTTGGGAGGCTGAGGCAGGTGGATCATTTGAGGTCAGGAGCTAGAGACCAGCCTGACCAACATGGTGATTAGCTTGCAGGCTATATAGAAACAGAGAATGGCTGAGTGCGATTCTTGGGCTGTAGTTGGCTGTCTTCTGTTTTGGACTGTTCCCAGTACATTCACAAATATTTATATACCTACAGAACACCTATAATATTATATTAGTGCATTCTCTTTCAGAAATGGTGTCATAAGTGTAAAAGTCATTTAAAACTTGTGTTTTTATCTCAGCAATTTATTTTTGCTGAGAAGTATATGTATATATATTTGTACTTTGTCATGTATATCTTTATTTCTATTCCTACATATTCATGTCTATATGGCGATGGAGGTATTCATATGTGGCTTTATTTGATTCTTTTCAGTGCTATGTAGTATTCCATCATATGATATGCCATATTTTTAATGCTAGATGGGTACTTAGTCTGTTGTTCCCCCCCACAACCCCATCCTGTATCACAAGCAATAGCAATTATACCCAAACCTATCCACAAACTTATCTTGTGCATGTTTTTTAGGACAGACATTAGAAGTAGCACTGTTTGATAATAGGGTGTGCACATTTTCCATTTTACTAGGTATTAGTAAATCAGCTTCCACAGTGACAATATCAGTTTACAGTGCCCATGGGAGACTCTCCTGCCATTCTTGGTTTGGGAGGTTGCATCCCTTGCTGTTTTACTTATGGGCTGGGAGCAAGAAAACAACCTTCTCTCTGTATCATCTTGCCTTGTAGCTACAGCTGTAAGTGTGGGCCTTCATGTCCCTTTGGGTGGCTGCAGACATGGTTTTAACTCTTTGCTGTGCCCCTTGTGCATGAGAATAGCAATTTATATCAATAACCAGGTCTGGCAACATCTGCCAAGGTTGTCACACTCCGTGATTAAATGGCCACATGTGCTGAGAACACGGGGACAATGGAGTTGTAATTAGGGCTTGTTGTCTCTCCATCGGCCACCCGCACCATGCGTCCCTTCCTATAACCTTGCTTTTGTGAACTGATTTGTGAATGAAATTATTCCACTGAGGATGCCAGTGTGTGCTGGGATAATAATACTACTCTGTATTTGTGAATCTCTGTAATTGTACAGGGTTCTGGTTAAGCAAAAGTCTAAACACCTTTTTGCCATTTTACCTGGTGCTGTTGGAAAATGTATCAGGGGATCATACTAGATAACATTAGAAGTTAACTTTCAAAATAGTAGGCAGTAGAGCATATTCTTCATGGCATCATTATTGTGAAATAAGGTTTTACCTTATGGTTATCTCGGCATCCTTTAAATGCCACCGACCCTCTAAGAAAGGCAGGCAGAGAGAACACAAATAGAATTTTCTTAACTCTGCAAGGAGAAAGTTAAACACTGTGCTAATATCATATTAAAAACACACTTAATGCACAGAAGAAAAAAAATCCCTCCTCGTTTTGTTCCTGGTGTGACAAAGATGGATGATGGTTACATAAGGAACTGGCATGTTCAAAAAAAAAAAAAAAAAAAAAAAAAAAAAAACTTGAAATATTGCCTCTGGATATGGAGTTGTAACAAATGTGAAAATATTTGAAAGATTTATTAGCATTTTAAAATTTGCTTACCAATGCATAAAATCCTAATCAGTTGTGTCCAAGGCCTTTAACTCAAATAAAGTATCCAAGAAGGACACAGGAAGCCAATGAATATTTCACTCACTGTTGATCAAATATAGGAGGGATATATGTATATTAAATTTTCTTCCCCATTTAGATCCTTCCAATTTAAATAATAAGTGCTTGAGGTAGCAAAGCCATCTTAATGCAGCTTGCAGTTCTAACTGTGAAGAGAAAGGAAAAACAACGAACTAATTTTTCTACATCCAAAAGAGTCATTTCCCCAGTCAATCAATTTTTTGGTCCCTACCAAAATCAGCACTTAAGCTGAAGATAGCTAGAACCTGTGTAACTCATTCCTATTAACAACAACAAGAAAAAAAAAAAAAAAGTGAAATAGATCTATGAGGACTTCTTGGGAAAATAATAGGAAAATTACTTTGATGATATTATTATTCAAGGTAAACACATTTAAAAGGTGATCTCTAAAGTTCAACAGAGACGACAGTTGTTTTCCTCCTAAAAGCAGGCTGAAACCTCAGCGCATTCTCATTTAGTACATAACGTGGAAGAAGAGTTGAGATTCTAAAGCTTCACTCCTAAATAAAGTACGGCTGCTTCTCGGAGGTGAACTAGGATGAAAGCCTAGCTGTTTGGGGCAGGAGGCGAGATTGGGAGCGCCGTGCTGGGGTCTTCGACTTTTTACTAGTGTTTGTAGGTGAAGTAGCATATTGGAAGTCATAAATACTGTCCCGTGGACATTTTGAATAATGCAGAAGTAGCGTAAGTAATTGGGAGTGCTTATATCCGCCTTTAGACATTTGATTGCTCGTGAGTTAAAACTGGTTGTCAAGTGCGGACTCAGGGTACCGTGCAAGGTGCCCTATTCTGTCATGTGGTACATATTTAATGCCTGAAAGAACAAGGGAAGGGACACGTGCGGGAGAGAGAGGGCAAGCGGCGAGATACCGCCGCCAGCTTGGAGCTTTGCAAGTGCTTCCGACCCGTGGGGGCGGGACCCACGCAGCCCCAGTATCCACCGCCTTCCCCCAGCGGCAAGACTTTGCAAAAACATTGGGCGTCTAAATTGGCGAGCGTTTTGGAGCGGACAGAGGCCAAGGCCAGCCGGGGAAGCCGGACCTGGGCGCGGGCGCCGCGGTGACCTCCGTTTGTGTGCGCCCGAGTGTTGATTGCCTCCTTGCACGGGCTGCTCGCTCTCGCGCGCCCGCGCGCT
The DNA here is from genome assembly GCF_007565055.1 of Rhinopithecus roxellana. Lineage (NCBI taxonomy): Eukaryota > Metazoa > Chordata > Mammalia > Primates > Cercopithecidae > Rhinopithecus > Rhinopithecus roxellana. The sequence continues at coordinate 4,141,235 of NC_044568.1, read as the reverse complement.
CGGGGCGTTCTGCACCTGCTGGCGGCCGTGCCAGGCAGCCCGGGCGAGCGAAGGCGCGCGGCGCGCACGACAGATGACTGGAGTCATTTACATTGCTAGCACGTGGGTGCCGTTTGCTGTTGCCTCGGACTTCTCCCGTGCTGTGTTCTCTCGGTGAGGAAACAGGAGGCACTTTGCAGCCGACGATGAAATCTTGGCAGCTAATTGCAGTCGTGGGAGATGCCCTTCAGGTAAGGCGAGCGAAGAAGACTCTAAAACACTGTCAGGGAAGGAGAGAAAGAGGGAGAGAGGGAGGGAGGGAGGGGAGACCAGGCAGCTTCTGCAGAGGCTTCCTGAAGCCCACTGACTCCGCGGGAGGGGGTTGCAGAGGGACGGGGGCGGGCGACAGGGGGAGGAGTGTGCAAATTGACATTTTTGGCTGCCTGTGGCAGAGGAGCAGCCGTCAGCCGCTGTCCAACGTTAGGGCAGAGACGGTGGCGGCGTGTGCGCCTCCGGGCTGCTGATTAGAATAGGGGACTTGGCCGCGGATGGAATCCGGGAAACCCAAACCGGCGATGGAAGGATGAGGCTGCGTTTGCAGCGCGTGAATGGGACGCGGTATGTAAGCCGAGCTCCAGCTCCGGGGACCTCGGAGGCTGCGCTCAGGGCTCTCCCTGGGCGTCCCGTTGTGGGGGTGGTCTGGACGCTTGGAGAGGGCGAGGGGCTTTTAGAGGGATTGGGGAGCCCGGAGATGCATCGATTTTCTTTACCCACTGGAAGTTAGTGGGCAACTTCCTTGACAATGCTCATTGGCTCCGTTTAACTTTATTCCCAGAGATGAATAAGCGTTTATTAAGAACCGATATAAAAGTCCCAATAGGCTAGCCATGGTTTTGCAAGAGATGCGCGGCTCTGGAAATGAGAGGTTTATGAAATGAATGGCCAGATGGGTCGTGCATTTGCGAAGTTGGCATGCTCATGTTGCAAGAGAGCATGTGTGTGCAAGTGTGAGCATATGCGCTGCATGTCTGTGTAAACATGTCCACCATGCTAGTTGCGCTGGTGTACTCTATCTTCTCTGCTTGATTCCCATGGAAGGGAGATTAAATTGACAATACTGAATAAGCTTCGACTTGAGAAATAAGCTCTGTACCATTTTATGACATGGAATAAGAGTTGCCTTCCTCTGAGATCAAACGGGAGAAATGTACTTTGCCTTCTCAAGTGATGGAAGGAACTGTTATGCATTTAAAGAATATATATATACAGAGTGTCGAATATGACATTCATCAGTCTACAAGGATCACCTAGCCTCTCAAGCGCAGCTCATCCCTCTAGCCTTTATTTTCAGATTATGGGGAAATTGGGGTTTTTATTATTTCTTTTGACAAAAGAGTTGCGTTTTCCACCTTCCCACTTAAGAGGGCTCCAAACGGAATTGTGAATCCAAAAGTTTTGTTGGCAGTGTCATCTTAGTAAAACGTTATGAAATTATTTGCTAAGAGAGTCACTTTGAGTGTCTTCACGTAGAAGAATTTACTCATTGTTGACATGGTTTCAATTTTGGTCACACAGAAATGAACGTGGTTTATTGCTGAAGCAGGCAAAAATGATTGTGTAATCCTCTCTTTATTAGGGTACCTGAGTAGTAAATTGTTTGGCTTAAAATTGTAACATCTTTCTCCACTATGTTACCTATTTTTTTTTTTTTTTTTAATCAAAATGTGTGCTGGAAAATCCAAAGAGTGTGGAGTAAAAGGGTGTTTGTGGCATGGAGCAACTTGCCTTTGTGGTTTGCTATGATTAAGTTTGAAGAGGTTTGTTCTTCAAGTAAGTAAATGCAAGTCAATCAGCAACAGCTGCTTGCCACTCAGGCTCACAGGAATTTAGGCTTTTCACATAAGAAGCAAGATTTTCCAAGTCTCATCTGCCCACACTCCCCACACATGTGATGCCTCCCCTCTATTAGAATACTTAGAGGTTATGAAGAAGGAGTTGTTTATCTGAAGAGTGAGGTAGGGGGACATGTAGAAGGAGTTCCTCCGTCTCTCTCTCTTACCCCTCTTCTTTCTCTCTCTTCTCTCTCTTGGTCTCCTTCTGGGTATTTCTTCCTCCTCCTCCCACTTTTTTTTTCATCTGTCTGTATTTCTTTCCATCTGTCTGTCTCTACTGTTTTACCTGGTGCACAGAAACCTTTTAGGTATCTTTTGCTACACTTCAACAAATGTTTTGCACGCTGGAGGATCATCGGAGCCTGTTTTTATTTTTATTTTTATTTTTTCTTTTAGGAATTCTCTGTTCATCTACAATAATTATTTACTACCAGGCAATTCCACTGTACATCAGTCTTATAAAAAGTGAATATTCCAACATTTTTTGTCATTTCATTTTAACCAAGCAACTAGACTCTTAGAAATGCTTTTACTATGTGAAAAAAGCAGAATCTTTTCTGTTACCACAAATGGAGGGACTATACAAAATTACTTTTTGTCTCATGACTTTATTGGGCTAAGCATATTTTTACATTTGTCTCCTAAAATCTTATCCTTCGAACTTCTGTTTTCCCTATCACTTGTCTTAATTTTAGAGTCTGGATTCATTTTAATCTGTATTTACTCAAACTTGGTAGAAATAACTATCAGCGCTGACTTATGGGCCGGGTAATTGAAGCATAACAAAAGTAATTTTTCTTTTTTGTATGAGACTGTGTTCCTTTTTGCTTTTAAAAAGGACCAGCTAATTATTTTTCTTTCTTTTTGTTTTTTCCTCTCTCTACTAGGAGTATGATACAAAAGTTGAAGTAGATCTCAGTAAAGGGATTTTTTTTTTTTTTAGCATTGATTGCCTTCTGTAAACTATAGTTGCAATATTTTGAAAATATATTGTCATATTTTATGACACTAATTGACATATATGACTTATATTTTGAGGGTCCAGGTACACACTCCTCGTTGTTGTCTTTGATTTGATTATAAAGAACCTGCTTGAATGGGTCAATCTTGAGCTAAATAAATATTACAACATCCAGTGAAGAACAAAGTTGATCTTGTTTTCTGTCTAAATTTATAATTTTTATGTTAGGTTTTGAGCAAAGTTGTAATCTGGAGAAATGGAAAGTGATGTGAAAGAGGAAGATTTGTGAACTAATAATAAAATGATTATTATTAATTAAACTTATTTGTGTTTAACTTTTAGCTTTTATTTTAAAAACTCCATGTGTGTTAGTCTCAAAGTTATCACAGGGAGTTGGCATAAGTTCTTGGAAAGTAATTCTGTTGGGATTAAAAGTCCTGCCTATGAGGCTTCAATCTCCATCTTGTGTTGATTTTCCGATGAACATAAAAATAAATGAGGAGGAAAAAGCATGGACCCTTAATTTTTTTGGCATTTTAGACTTTATTTTGTTATGGATCCAAAAACTTTGGAGTGTGTTAAAATGTCAAATATTTGTTTGCATTCATGGGTGTACGTTTTTGTTCTGTTTGTTTTCTTTTATTTTCATGCAGGCTTGTGTGTTTGTGTGTATTATGAGCAGTCGTCAACAGCAGCAAATGAGAGAAGAATTTTACAATTGTGCATTCTCATGCATAAATTGATTTCAATTAAATCATAGATAATCAGAACAGCAGTCTCAAGGATTTAGGATTCCTGCTGAACCCCCTCTGCTCGCATGGCACTAAGAGAAAGAAAAAAACGCCTTTAAAAGTCAGCATTTAACACACAGTGCTTGGTTTGGAAACGATCGCATATTAAATTATTCAGCAACAATAATGTCCTGAACAGTTTTCAGGATGTGTTTTTATGAAGCTAAATAAAGTTTCTATGGAAAGTTGTGGGCTTTCTGTGTGTGCATGTGTGCCCAAAAGGCCGAAACAGCTTATGTCAGCTATAGCAACTCGTTTTTGATTCAGCAAAACTAGGTTATGAATTCAAGCAATTAAAAAGGACGGAAAGCCCAATTTCCCTGCCTAGATTAATATGCTTCCGATTTTTCCTGCTCCATAAAAATTTCAAAGTGTTCTTTCTGGTGAGGTGCTTGCATAACCTATAGGGTATTGGGAGGGTCCCCATTTCTCGTTTGCTTATGATGTCTGAATACTTTGATGTAGAAAATGTAAATAGGATCAATTGGATATTCGTAACATAATTTTGTGCTTGCAAGTTCTCCTGAAATTATTTTGGCTGGGTTTAAGAGAAAAGAGCAGTGGTTAGTTTCTTAGCATTTATCAATAGTGAAAAATCTGCCGGCAAGCTCCAATGTCATGAAGGCCAGGAAAGACTTTTCAAGAAAAGATGGAATTATAGTAGAACTAGTGTTTTCAGCTTCCAAAGATGGCAGTGATATGTGTAAAAAATGTATACAAATATAAAATACTATGCAGTGGTGGGCATGTTTATTACTTTTTCTTTATTGCTAACGTCTGGAATTCTAGATTCATGTTTATCTAATTAGTCAAAACTCTCCCTATTATTTAAAATGGTCCTTTTCTTCTTACACACTAATTAGTAGTCAAAACCAGCTGTTTTAAATATCTGTAGTTTTTGGTTCGTTCGTTAAGTTTTCTAACCTGGTTTGGATTAACTTGTTCACACACAGAGTGTACACAGACACAAATATAAACTCAAAAAGCTCGACTCCCAGCACCATTTACTCCACACTTTCAATCCAATACAGAAAAACAGCAACAACCAAACAAATCAAGGTGCACTGTTTGCCCAATGTTTGTTTTACAGGGAAGACCCCTCAAGGACGGTATATGAGGAAGGCCTCTGCCAGTCCTTCCTTTGCTCTTCATGATAATTTCTTTGTTGTTTAGTTGCAGTCTCTAGTTGTAAGGAAATCAGTTGTTGTCTGCAAAGAAGATGTAAGTACTAGTTGGATTTATTGTGGTTGACTGAATGTGTTAAGTACAGACCTTCCATTTCTATTAAAATGATGAGGATGAGGATGTGATAACCTGTCAACAGAAACAGCAATAACAATACAATGCCGCTTTCTTCCTGGGCACTTACTGACTCTCTCTCTGCATCAGACATTGGACGGGGAGCTTCTATGTATTTTCTCTGTTCTCACAACTCTGCAAGGTAGGTATGACCATGCCTAGTTTAGAGACGGGGAAACAATGTTCAAGACTTTTTGTAATTAGAAAAAGTGATTAGACTCCAAATTTTTCTGATTCCAATATGCTCAGGTACCATTGAAATTTATTAATCTGAGTTTAGAATTTAGCATTTAGAATTTGTTTACACAAATTGGTACTTAACAGATACACTAGGTTAGGGGTTCTGAAACAGGAACAATTTCCTCCCTTAACTCATAACAATACTTAAAAACATTTTGAAGACAGTTTTTGTGTTCACAGTGGGCAGGGATTGCTCCTGAGATTTAGTGGATAGAGACCAGGGATGCCACTAAACATCGTAGGATGCACAGGATGGCTCCCTCCCGCAAAACAAAAACAAATTATCTGGCCCCAAACCAACACTGCCACAGCTGAGTAATTATACCCTAGGTAATGTCAGTGATAGTGTAATATAAACATGGTCTGATTTTTCAAGAGAGGGGAGAAGGTATGTGAATTTCAATTATTAAACATTTAAAATCTCTGGTTGGATACTGCAAATAGGATCATGATGCAAAGTCAGACAGTCCTTATTTCCTTACAGTCTGATGCTAAAATTGTTACAGCTGCTTCCTTGGAACATCTTTATAAATATGGCATGGGTCATTGTGATTTAAAGCGCCTTTTTTTTTTTTTTTTCTGATTTACTTACTGTTTAGTACGACAAGTGCTGGAAAATGAAATTTCTTTCCCTGGTACTTGTGTCACTAGAAGAGAAATGTAACGTCACTCAATGAATAATGGAAGAGCAATTCTAACAACTTTCCCTTATGGTCCTTCTTTACCCTCAGTATTCAAATGGCATTATTTTCTTCTTATCTTTAAAGGTTTGGCACATAGGTTTATTGGTTTATTTGTTTAAATAAATAATATTTCATATTTGCCGAGCATGGTTGCAAATGCTTTAAAATATGAATTCATTGAATCTTTAAGATAAGCCTAGGAGATTGTTATTGTTTTTAATCTACTTTTTACAGAGAGGGAACAGACACCCAGAGAAGTTGAGTCATCTTTATGAGATCACACAGCTTCTAAGTGGCAGACCTGGGATTTAAACTCCAAAGTCTGTTCCTAGCCACTTTCTCACGTACTTTAGTAATATGAGCTTGTAAACGTACAGAAGCACAAATGTTGAGGCACCATCTTCACCTGAGTTTTGAAACAAGACATTTTTAGTCTCATTTTGGAGTGGTTGATGAAGAAAGTGGACTTACCTGTTTTCGAAAGAGCATGAGTGATAATGCTCACAGCTTTACATGTTGTATTTAAATCCTCCTGTGTATGCACTTCACCTGGGTCAGGAGGCCTTGTGACTTCTCTCTACCATGACCACTTCCAACAACAAAAAAGTCGCCAAAGAAAAACACTAATGTACAGGAGGGCACAATTTGCAGGATGAGTGATCTCCATTTTATTCCCTACTTGTGATGTTGGAAAAATAGAGAGAAATTCTTCAACTGGATCTCTTAAAGTGTCTTCAAGAAACTTAACTCTTTGCTTTCTGATGCTCTTAAAATGTTCTAGGGAGCCCCGTGTGGTCTGTGCCAGGTGGATGGTGCTGGATGAGAGTACCTTGATTCCCAGCTTCATCTCAGCTAATGCCAGGCTGTTTGTTGTGCTCTATTGAAGCCACGGGAATGACCATGCCTATCTCAGTCTCAGTTGAGTTTTTAGTGAATAGCAAATGCTATGAAAAGAAAAACAATTTAAGTATATTTTTAAATAGAAATGCCAATTTGACACATTTTATTCTGCTTTAGAAGGGAAAAAAAGATCTTGCAAGTATGCAATTAAATACATACCAGAATATCCAGAAAACTAAGACAGAAGTAGAGAATCTCAGTGAACTTCAGTTGAATAAATGACTACATGGATGGAACATTTTGTATTTTTCAAAATTTCTTATCGAGGATATGTATGGGTTTGTACCTGAACATGTCTTGCATCTGGAATACAATCCACCATGGTGGGAAATACAAGTCTGACAGGCTTCAGTTTCATACCAGTTGTCCCCAGCTTACCAATCTAAATGTGTACATTATTTAAGTGTTGGGCATAGGTATCTGCTTACTATTTATTGCCCTGCCAAAAGCTCAGAGATGCTTAACCACAACTTACAAGTATGGACTGCATTTTACCTGAGGCAGGATGTGGATTTTTTTATACAAGAGAGAAAGGGTCACCCATGAAGAACTTGTATCTGGCCATGGAGCAATATTAAAGTCGCGAAAAGGGTTCTTGGCCTACCTCCTCCCAGCCTGGAGACAGCTTAGGAACTGGGCTGGAAGTAGAAACCATTACTGCTCTTCCTTTATATTTCAGGCGCAATGAACTCACATTTGAACAAAGAAAGCGAAGAGTGAATCCCATTTCAGAACTGTCAAAAGACTGATGTTGGATCCATTATCGTCAAATGTCCTTTTTTAATACAGTTCATCGAATTGGCTTTTGTGGAATACCTATTTCATCTAAGTGTTAGTTCAGGAAATGGTTTAAAATGAAACCAGAATTTGTTGTTCAGTGGTAAAATAAATGAGATGAACCCACATAGCCAAGACTACCCAGTAAAGTTCTATAGATACTGTCTATTAGCATTCAGTATTAGAAATAAAGATGACTAGTGATAAACCTTGTGTGCCATTAAAAAGAGTGTACCCAAAACTCAATGAATTTCTGCCCAGTCTTGATTGTGAAATTTTCCTAGGAATGTAAACATATAGAAGTTACATCAACGTAATAAGTGGTTCAGGATTCAAATTCTGCTTCTGATAGAGAAAGAAACCCGATTTTGTTGTAATGCACTAGCTAATTGTTCAGTATTTGGAATTGCACATCATGTATCCTTCTTACCGATACTGTCTGTTGAGTGCCTGCAATAAGCTAGACACTGCTAATTCCCAGATATGCAATATAGGCCTGGATATTTCCAGCAGCCCTATGAGGCAGATGTGGTTGTTATACCCAGTGCTCATGAGTGAAGGCTGAAACTTGGGATGATTTTTCAAGGGTTACCAACAGCTAGTGAGTAAAAGGGCTGCTCATCAAATTTGAAGCTTTGAGGCTTTGAAGTCCCTTTCCCTCTTTTTTTGACCCAAAGTTATAGGAATCATTGTTCTAACATTGGTAAAACATGAATCTGATGTAGATGAAGAGATTTATGTAGCTATAGAAAGTTCCTATAACTCACCTATTAGGATTAACCTTCTTATCATCTTGGCAAATTAGGCAAGGGGCTGGATATTTTGGATAGATGAGTGGATGGGTAAATGAATGGATAGATGAGTAGACATATAGACTGAATAATAATGGAGAAGACAAATTGGCAAAGGACATGAGTATAGTTTTTGGAAAAATAAATATAACAAGTATATGAAAATGTACATGTGTGGGTGTGTGAAAGTTTCACCTATATATATGAAAGCTTTATATATTGTATTGGAAAACAATTTGTTGATGAAACAGGCATTTTATATACGTTTAGAATGTGGAATAGTGCCTTCTTCTGTAGGGGAATATTTGGGAATTTTTATTTTAAAAAAGTAGGCAGGGCACGGTGGCCCATGCCTGGAATCCAACACTTTGGGAGGCCAAGGCAGGAGGATCATGAGGTCAGGAGTTCGAGACCAGCCTTGCCAACATGGTTTCACCCAATGGTGAAACATGGTAAAAATACAAAAGTTTGCCAGGCGTGGTGGCAGGCACCTGTAGTCCCAGCTATTCAGGAGGCTGAGGCAGGAGAATCACTTGAACCTGGGAGGTGGAGGTTGCAGTGAGCCGAGATCGCGCCACTGTACTCCAGCCTGGGTGACAGAGCGAGACTCTGTCTCGAAAATAAATAACCAAATAAGTAAATAAATAAATATGTGCCTTTGATCCAGTCTTTCTGCCTCTGGAATCTATGTGATCGCTCAAGTTTGTGAAGATGCAGCTTGGTTCACTGCAGCACCGGGCACAGTCAGAAGGAAACTGGAACAGACGAAATACCTATGGAGGGGGGATTGGAGGTCAAGAACCTTTGTAGGAATAAAGTGGATTTTCTTGGATGTAAAACTACATCTAAGATGTGATGAGTGAGGAAGAGCCCAAAACTCAGAAGTCTGTTTGAAAAACTTTGTTAGAGAATAAACATACACATACAATTGTTTTACATGGAGGGCAACACTGCAAAAGATCATGAAGGGACTCTGAACAGTGATTATCTTTGTTGTAGCTGTGCACTATGACTAAGAGAGGGGCAAGGGAGAGATGGAGCTTTTGCTTTTAAGATTGCACCTTTATTCTTTGTGATTTTCAACAAAGATGCCCTACTTGGATAATTAAAAAATACTTAAAGGAAAAGCTTGCATTTTGCAAACAACCCGTGATCACTTTACCCCTGAGCTGAGACAGATCAGCTTAGATACCAACATAGATAGTCTGTGTTAGACATAGGTAACCTAAATTGCTTTGAAAAGGTATTTGAGCCTTAGAAAAGATGAAACTGAAAATCATTTGATTCAAAGTTATGTTCTGGTTAAGGTTTGGGGTCAGCATCCTCTCTGGAATGGGGTGGGGGGCGGGTATTGGAATTTCCTAAAAATGAGAACTCTAAGTGTTAACAGTAATGGTTGGGCCACAGAAGAAAATCAAATTTCTCTGTTGCCGTATACAGTTGTCATTCATCGCCGGTACTGCAAAATCATGATCCTTATCCTCCCAGCTGCGTGTGTTTGTCAGGGACTGTAGGCTGCTAAAAGTTGTATACAGTACTATTATTTTTTAAAGTCATCTCTGGGTCATTTCATCTTCCTGTGCAAGCCACATGAATGGCCGTGTATGAAAATTGTATTTTGTGCCGAATTTCCCACTGTGAAAGATGTTTACTATATATTTATGAAAACACTGCAATAACAAAACCCTTTATATAGCCTTTCAATTTGCTGTGAGGGCAGATAAAATATTTTTATCTCAAACTGAACTTCATACCTTGGGAGATTCAGCTGGCCTGACTCAGAATAATAAAACACTTCAGAGAAAGGCAGGTGCTGTTCAGATTGCTTCAGAAACCTATGCACTTCACTCGGCAGATTTCAATTCCTTTAAACACGCCAACTGAATATACAAAAGCTAGAAATCATCAGTATAAACTGTGCAATGTTAAGTACAAGAAATCCTCATTTTTCATTAAATAGTTTCATAACAGATCTACAGTAGCATCAGCATGATTTTTAATGAGTAGTATTTTCCTGTATACCAGAAGATACAGAGAGGAGGTTGGCGATCACTCCAGTGTATTGAAAACTTTCATTCTTCATCTGCATTTAGGATTTGGCAATGTTCTTAATTGAAATTTTTACAGAGATAAACGTAGCATATGCAGTTGTAAGAAAATAGAATTCTCTTGTAAACTTTTCTCTAATGGTAATATTTTACCAAACTGTAGCATCACATCATATGCAGGATATTGGCATGGCTGCAATCCACTGACCTTATTTGAATTTCCCTAAGGTTACTCGCACGTATTTGTGTGTGTGTATATATAGTTCTGCACAACTTCCTCATGTAGGTTTCTGTATCCACCCACCACAGGTACAATATTGAGCTGTTCCATCCTGAGGTTCCATTTGTATAACCACAGCTACCTCTAGCGACCACCCGCCCCTGTTCTTAACCCCTGTCGATCATGAATCTGCCTTCTGTTTGTAAATCTTTGTTATTTCAAAAATGGTATGTAAGTGGAATCACACAGTGCTTAGGCTTCTGGGACGAGTTTATTTACTCAACATTCCCTGGAGTTGTACCTACATTGTTGCATCAGTAAAATCGCATGGTATGTATATGTACCACAGTTTAACCATTCACCTGTTGAAGGACGTCTGGGGTGGCTTTGACTGTCACTAATAAAGCTTTCTTGAACATTTGTGGATAGGTTTTTGCATGACCGTGAGTTTCCCTTCTCTGGGATAAATGCCTAGGAATGGTCTTCGGCGATCTTTGATTTATGCATAGTATGGAACACATCAATAAGTTGCACCCATTGGAAGTCAATGCCAGTTGCATACAAACCGATAGAAGGAAAAAAAGAAAATTGTACCCACGTCTTCATGTTTATTTTTACATAAACACGGCACTAACTGCAGAGAATAGCCAGCATTTATGTAGCATCCACCATATGCCAGGCTGTATTCTAAGCCTGTTACGTATGCTAACTCATTTATCCTCAGAGCAGCCTTATGAAGTATGTACTACTGTTATTCTTACTTATGGAGGAAGCACCAAGCACAAAATGGGTAACTTGCCCAAGGTTATACAGTCATTGCCACTTAGAGGTAGTCAGTCTGGCTGGAGAACCCCTCATGTTAACCACTGATTGATGTCTCCACTTTCTTTCATTTATTTATTTATTTATTTATTTATTTATTTATTTATTTATTTTTAGATGAAGTTTCACTCTTTCACCCATGTGGGAGTGAAGTGGCAAGATCTCAGCTCACTGCAACTTCTGCCCCCCCGGGTTCAAGTGATTCTCCTGGCACAGCCTCCTGAATTGCTGGGATTATAGGTGCCTGCCACCATGCCTGGCTAATTTTTGTATTTTTAGTAGAGATGGGGTTTCACCATGTTTCCCAGGTTGGTCTCAAACTCCTGACCTCAGGTGATCCACCCCACCTTGGCCTCCCAAAGTGCTAGGATTACAGGTTCGAGCTACCGCACCTGGCCAGACAGACACCCATACGATGATGTCCCCACTTTCATAGGTGGGTTGGAAATAACTTCTGGGTTGGCTGAGACAGTAATATTCATTTCGAGTAAATATCTATTAATATTGCCCTGAAAAGAAATAATAAATGAAATTGAGTATATAGAATAATCAGCTAGCTGACTTCATCATCCCTTAGCTCACAGCTCTGCCTTTAAGCTTGCTTTATTTGGCCGTTTCAGACAGATGGATGCCTCTTATGGCTTTTGGATCTCCAAGACGTAGATTTCACAACCCTCCCTTGGTTACACACTGTAATATTTAACAGCTCTCAATAGCAGTATGTTCTGCTTTTTTGGTATGGCCCAAATCTCTCCTATGGCAAACTCAATACCCCTCACTCCTTCTCCCCACCTACTGAAGATGTGGAATTGTTCATTGACCGTTTTATTCACAACATAAAGGTATTTGTTTGTGACAGAATATTGTTTGGCTGCTTTACATTAATCCTTGAGCTTCTCGTTCCTCCAAAGGCATTTTATATTTCCAACAGGCTTATAAAGTATTTAATATTTTCATATGCGTCAGTGTAAAGCCATCTGTTGCAGTGACAGGACAAAATGTGGAAGACAAGAACAAGCGTATGTTTATGGAAAGATTCCATGAAATGTTAACAAGAAAGATATGTGCTACTCTGGGGTGTCTTGTAGAACATGGTCAGGGGAATTTGGAACGACGTGGCTTACCGCATTGGTATTTGTAAATTGATGTTTATAAACGGCATGTGCGCTTTTTGTTTTTCTGCTGTCCTGCAAATTTAGAGTAGATTGCTGACGTAAATGGCGGCAGTGACCCCTTTGAAAGGAAATGGTGGTGTGACCTAATATTTGGAACTTCCGTCGTTTGTCGTTCTTCATTCGCAGGCTTCAACTTTTTCCTTTTCATTTGAACAAGTGGATTGGGAACCTGCTGTGTGCCAGGCATTTGTGTTGCTGGAATAGCTAGATTGTGTTTCTAAACAGCTACAACTGTTTCTCAGTGCCTTACTTTTAATAGCCGTGTTGTAGTCTTGCTCATACAGAAACAATCAGACGGGAATCAATTTTGCCTGCCCGCTTGAACGTATCAGTATAGCTGCAGTTATCCAAAGCTGTTGCGCGCTACATTGCCCCTCTTCGAACTGGGCTCAGAAAATCAAAGCAAGTTACCCCAAGTGAAGACATTGATGCTCTTGGGGAAACATATCATAGCTAAAATATACCGAGTATTGGCCGGACACGGTGGTGCATGCCTGTAATCCCAGCACTTTGGGGGGCCAGGGTGGGGGGGAGTATCACTTGAGGTCAGGAGTTTGAGACCAGCCTGGGAAACATGGTGAAACCCCATCTCTACTAAAAATGCAAAAATTAGCCTGGTGTGATGGCGGTTGCCTGTAATCCCAGCTACTCAGGAGGCTGAGGCAGGAGAGTCGCTTGAACCCGGGAGGCAGAGATATTGTGGTGAGCTAAGACCATGCCGTTGCACTCCAGCCTGCGTAATAAGAGAGAAACTCCATCTTGGGAAAAAAAGACAAAGAAAAATAAAATGCACTAAGTATAGTATCTGCCAAATACTACGAGAGGCACTGTATCTTGGTTGGCTTATTTCAGGCTCTCTAACGTCTTATGTGGCATGAGTAGTCATGGTCTTCATTTTACAGATGAGGGAGCAATTTTAGAGAAGGTAATTAACCAAATATCATACTGCTAATAGGGAGTGGACCAGAAACTTGGCAACAGGCAGACTAAACGCACAAGCAGCTTGCTTAACCACTGTGTTTTGTAACTGAGGCTGGAGAAAGAGGAGGAGCTTGCGAAGTGCCTTCCAGACCAGCTCTTCTCAGGTTGGGAGTAGCTGGGATGTGTGGGTCAAAGATTCAGTATGTTGTTGAGACGTGTCCTTGACCTGCAAAATGATGCTCTCCACAAATTTTCTCTAAAAGTTCTTCAGTTCTCAGCTACTTTTCACTCTGTAAATAAATAGTCACGTCTCAAGCCCCAGAGGGGCCTTGTAGAAAGAAGTTGGTGTGAACACTAGAAGAATAGCTCTTTAAAATGCCCCCAGTGGAGCAAGGATGTGTGGAATAACCTTCAGTATAAAACCTTTACACCAATTTTTGAACTTTTTTTTTTTGAAAGAGAGTTTTGCTCTTGTCCCGCAGGCTGGAGTGCAATGGCGTAATCCTGGCTCACTGCAACCTCTGCCTTCCAGGTTCAAGCGATTCTCCTGCCTCAGCCCCCTGAGTAGCTGAGATTACCGGCGGGTGCCATCACACCCGGCTAATTTTTGTATTTTTAGTAGAAGTGGGATTTCATCATGTTGGCCAGGCTGGTCTCAAACTCCTGACTTCAAGTGATCCACCCACCTTGGCCTCCCAAAGTGCTGGGATTACAGGTGTGAGCCATGACACCCAGCCCTGTTTTCTATTCACAAGTGTGAGTAAGTGCCTAAAATCATTCACTGGTTTTCAATCATATTAATAAATAAATTAATGACCTATGCAAGAATGGCCATTACCCATGTCAAAAGATGACAATTCCAGGCTGAGCACCGTGGCTCACGCCTGTAATCCCAACACTTTGGGAGGCCAAGGCGGGTGGATCACCTGAGGTCAGGAGTTTGAGACTAGCCTGGCCAGCGTCATGAAACCCTGTCTCCACTGAAAATACTATTAAAAATAGCTGGGCATGGTGGTGTGTGACTGTAGTCCCAGCTACTTGGGAGGCTGAGGCAGGAGAATCACTAGTACCTGGGAGGTGGAGGTTGCTGTGAGCCAAGATTGTGCCACTACGCTCAAGCCTGGGTGACAGAGAGGGGCTCTGTCTCAAAAAAAAAAAAAAAAAAAAAAAAAGGATGACAGTTCCAGCTAGCTATTCTGAGGTTAATAAAATTAATGAGATAGTAGAATTTAGAGAGGCTTATAAGCAGAAATACATATTGACAGAAAGAGCAAAACATCATTGTATCTCATTAATAGAGGAACAATAATCAGGCCATCTGAAAGAGCAGACAGACCAGTTAGCTTCTAAATGCCATTCATTTATTTCAGTCAGCCTCCTCAGAAGGACGCTGGGCTTGGTTCAGCAGTCAGGCCCTTTTAGACCCATAGATTTTGCCTGCAGGTGTTCCTCTCCAACAATTAGATTGTGATGATAGGCTATGAACTTCATGAAGACAGAGAACAGGTGAGCAATATATAATTAGTTCCTAGCACAATGTCTGCCCATATTAAGGACTTCGATAAGTGTTTCTAAAGAATGTGTGATTACATTGGATTGTCCCAGAGTATTGTATTTACAATGTATTAAGTCCTAGTAAATCTAAATAATAATTATATCTATAATAATTGGAGAATGTTTCAGAGTCCTATTGAGGAGAGATAGTGTTACTCCCACCCCCTAGTTGTTCCTCTCATAAAGCCAAGATATGCATGGTAAAAGCCATGGTACAGTTTGTATCTGATCCCTCAACTAAAATACTGACACCACCTTCTATAGGCTTATACGGCAAGTAGCAGTGTGCCTTGGAGGCTTCTCCTCCAATACACCCCACTGGCAAAAAGCGACTTATGGTTAATGCAACAGTGAAAATAAATTATTACCATTCTATGATTGTGTGACAGGTTAGTAATTAACTTATGTCACCAGTTGGCTTCCCACAACTGTGTTTATTCAGCTCCATGGAGCACTTTTCAGGGAAAAAGAAATTATCAGCCAGGCAGCCTTTGTTTACTGGGGAAGCTGGATGCTGGTGGACTGCATCTCCTCCTATTGACTAGGAAATAAGTTGGTTGTTAGGACATGATTTTCCATTCTTCAAAATGATATGGTGATGCAAGGAATTTGAAAGCTACCCTGGAATTAGAAAAGCATAAAGAAATTGCCTTTTATGCACTAATCGAGCCATTATGCCTGTTTTCTTTGGGGTATTTTTTTCTGTATAGACACCACAAAGAGCCATGTGTAAAAAAAAAGGTATGAAAAATCTTAATTAAAATAAAACCTGTAGTATGTGTTTTTACCCCATTGTAGGTTAAGTGCCTATCACACAGCCTAGGGACAATGGTATTAGATTTGTAATAAGTACAAGTAAAGCTTTTCATTTTGATTGGATTGGGTGTATTTTTCATCAGCATCTCCCGTGTGAGCCATGATTCCAAGACAGAGTCTTGTAATCTTCTGCAGTGGGAATGATTCAGCTTAAAAATCAATAAGGCATGAGGTATTTCAAGTTCTCATTATTGTAATGTGTCAACATCACTTCAGTGACCCCAGAGTCCTATGTTGGCTGGTTTTCCCCCTGATTTATTGTGCAATCTCATAGGGCAAACTATAATTTCACTTGGAATCAGAAAGTCTCCATTTATGGTTTGTGTCCCAGTCTCCAGTCATTAGGGCATTCGCGGGTAATCGATACCTCCTCTTGTTGCTAACAGCTGAATGAAGTTGTCACCTGCTTAGATTACAAAGGAGTCGGGTAAAAGGATGTGGTAAGGGTGAGTACATTGGACATGTTCTGTTTTGAGAAGGGCTGTCTCTGATGTTTACCTGCCGCCTCTTGGAGGGCTTTCAGCATTTCTCGGGGCCTCCTTTCTAGAAAACTCTTATCACTGAATTACCACAATATTTTATTTCTTCTTTTGTGAAGCGGTTGTGAATGATGTCATTTCCTTTGGTTAAAAAACAAGTTGAAGGAGCCGTTCTTGAAAGTCTGCGTGGTGACACGTAAACCTGTTGAGTCATGCCAACTCTTTCTAAATACCTGGTCATCATGCTACAATTAAAAGAATGGTATCTTCTATTCTTTTCCTAGCTGGCAAAATGCCTAGGAACTTAATGAGACCTTTAGTGAGAAGACCATCATCTGTGTTCAGCACACCATGCTTCACTGTATACACATTCTGTTTTGCTGCACAAAGACATGGATGCACATGTGCACATACACACACACACAGAGCTTCTCACTAGAGGATATTTGATGACCATTTATATGATGCTGTCAAGTCACACAAAGCACAGTGACTCGAAATTGCAGCTCCAACACCCACTACTTGGCCAAGGGTCAGAAGGTCTACACAGATCAACTTTTGCGGAAATATGATTAAGTCATCTCAGGAATGTTCCATAATATTCTGAATACAATAGAGTACCTTCCCTCAAGAAAATTAATATCCAGCCATGGAAAAGAGTCAAGGTGAACAGACAATTGAAGTGCATGGACTGTAACTACAGAGGCTTAAGAATGGCAAGAAGAGGGATTGAACCCAGGGTTTTAGAAAACTTGGACGCTGACATCAACACTTAACAACATCTTGACTGCATGTCAAGATATTATTCTTTTCCTCCCAAAGATTATAAACCAACTGTGATATGTGTGCAGGAGAAAAACCATCATGTTTTCAAGTTGACCTTGTCCATTGTTTTTTATCTCAGCCCTTGGGGAATAGTTCTTTTCATCCAGAGTTATCCTCTTTCTGTCCCTTGTTAAGTTTTGGATGGGTGTTCTGGTCCAGTCATTTTCCTGTCTTTTCTTCCTACCCTTCCTGGCACAGCCCCTTCCTCCCCGAGCTGCTTCAGCAGGGTAGGATGTTCTCCCTGTCCATGGGAGTCTGACCGTGGACCCTAGTCCTGCTTGATGAGTTCACAGGTCTTTCTGCTGAGCCTCCTTGTCATGCCAGTTAAACATTCTTATAGACAAGAGATCCTTCTACTGACATGTCTGATCTTATTCTAAGACATTCACCCAGGCCACTGACATGTACCGGGCACTGTGCTGGGTGCCAGACACTGCTTTTTCATATTGTTTCCCAAATTGCTAAAATGGGTGATTATTCCTCCAGGCTCTTTGCTGACACTGTGGGGAAATTCTTAGTTTTCACACCCCTCTTAGGACTTGTATTCCACTCTGGCTTTACTTGTTCATAGATTCACAAAATCTTTGACAGAGATCCTTGCAAGTGCTGAGGAGATAGTGGTGAACAAAATAGATAAGATTTCTACTGTTGTAAAGTTTACTTTCTTCTAGGGATGGTGTGTCCTTAATGCCGGCTTGGGGCATCATGAGGGTATAACCCTGGTTTCCTAGTTTTCAGGGAATGAGTTCGATCATTCCTTGTATAACAGAATATTACCCAACTGGAACTTAAAAATTCCCTCAGTGTCCCTTCAGGCATTGGCTTTCACTAGTAGGAGGATGTAGAGAAATTTTGTGCTTCTATTATATCTTTCTCATGGGGAGCTATGCAGATCCACCTGTAGGGATCTAGATCAGGTACAATAGTTGTAGTCCCATAGAAAGGTGACATCAGAACCCCTGACCTACCTGGCATACCACCTTTAAGGCCTATAACTTGAGCTCTGTGATGTTCCCTAGGAAAATCCCAAGAAGACGTTTCCCAAACCAGTGGTATAGGTAAGAGCTTAGGTCTTGACTCCATCACTAAAACCCTTGGGCAAGTTATTTAATCTCCTTAAGTTTCAGTTTGCTCATCTGTAAAATAGGATGGCAACCTAACCCATCTACTATTTTAAGGATTGTATGACATTCTGCATTTAACACCTTAACATAGTACCTAACACATAGGACATTTTAGTAATTATTAGTTACCATGAGAGAGGTCAAGGAGGGGAGGGAGAGGAAGCATCGATGGTGGATAAATTGTGCTAGCAAGTCTTTGTATGTGGAACTTTTCCATTGGTAACTCTTTCACCTCTGCTAATTTTTGCCATTACTACCAGACCTCTATGTAGGACTCGTCTCCTCTAGGGTCAGGGGCCCCGATGGATCATGATTATCAGCATCCTTTTTCGACGTGGATGTAAGACATTTCTTTCTTGGCATTCTATTCCATTCTCGCTGGTTCTGGATTGAATCCAAATATTAACTGGGGTTATGTCCGTTTTATAGCAATCCCATGTTACAACTTGTAAACCATCATATTATGCAGCCACTTAAAGGATGAAGTAGGCCTTAATGTGATATTAGGGAAAGACGATAATATTGACTCAACTGAGATAGAAATGTAGAGGTAGATAAATGGGGGAAAGGATGGTACAAAGTTGTATAATAATATGTATTTATAAAGATTTAGACATATTGATGCATGGATATATTGTGAGAAGACCTGAGAAACTGTGAATAGTGATTATTCAAAGAAAGGGTGCTGAGACTTCATGGTAGGAGGATACTACCAATTTATTACATGTGATTTTGCATTCACTGATTTTTTAATGATGTGTATTCATAACTTTTTAAAATAAGAATAACATTAAATCTTAAGCACAGCCCCCAAATGTCTATACTTACCTATGGGCAGTCTTTGTTTATCTCTTTCCACTTCTTTAGACTAAATGGAATAAAGGAGATTGTAGATGCCTGGGGAGTCATAACACTCTTGTTCTTGTAACAGCTTTTGCTGTGTAACAAACAATTGCAATATTTCATGGCTTAAAAAAAATCTTATATTTGTTCACATTTCCCTGGGTGGACCATGTGGGCTGGGCTCAGTGGGACATTTCTTCTGCTGGTTTCTTCTGTGGGTTTACTCACACCATTGAAGTTGGATTGCCTAGAATGTCTTGACACACATGGTTGGTGATTTGCTAGGTTGCCTCAGTTTTCTTCTTTGTGGCCATTTCAGCAGGCTTGGTTAGGCTTGGTCAGCAAGATGACTTGAGTCTCAGAGAGCCCAGTGCAGCAATCTAGCAATCTCTAACTGAGGAGCATCTTTCAGCCCTTGCATATGTTGTATTTTCTGCTGTCTAATTGACCAAGGCAAGACACATAGCCAATCCCAGAGTAAGTGATATCTCACAATGGAGGAAGCTTCACAGTCACCTGGAAAAGGTACATACAAATAGGAATGGGATGAGTTTGTGCCCATTGTTTGTATCTACCCAGCCCTCTCTAAGGCAAGCCATGCACTGAAGGGAATAATCATCTGTGAGGAGGATGTTCCTTAAGCTGGACATTCTTCCTTAAATTATCTTTGGCCCTTGAATTCAAGATATATGTAGTCTCTCCCTTTTTAAGAGCAGCCTTCTATTTGCTTATACCTATGCATCTTCCCTATCTTTTATTGTTTTAGCACCACTAATAATTTTGCTTTTTGGGATTTTTTTTTTTATTCCTTCAGTGAAATGGTAGCCCAGAGGTAAGGTAGTCAGTAGTCATATACCTCTAGTGACAAAGAACAATCCCTGGATAAGGCACCACGTATCTTCAGGGAGCTGTGCAAGCCTGCATGATAGAGCTAGCACCAACAGTGTTCTGACAAGTATGTCTGATTCTGAGCCTCTCTGCAGTCCACCTGTTGGGAATCTATTTGCTTTGGATTAAAGGCACCAGTGCATCCAGCTTCAACTTCACATTCCCCTGCCCTTCACCATCAGCCAGTTTATTTCAGAGATCATTTGGGATCTAATGCGTTTGCTTTTCTGATTCTGCTGGCACTGGTGTATGCTTCCATTGGTTTATGGATGCACAGTGTGCCAGGGTAGTATAGACTGAGAAAATCTTCATGGGACCTTTCTAATGGGAAACTTAATTAAAAGTGCAGAGGACTCAAAGTAACAGGCAGCTAGAACAAGGGATGAGCTTTGCCTATCTACATTCCAAACATACTGAGTCTTATTTGACACCTCATACAGGTAGATAGATGGGCAAGTATGAGGGATCTTAGGTATGACCTCTCCCACTGCCATGTTTTCTGAAAGCTCCATATACATGAACTGAATTGCATACTTGCAAGCTTTATCTTACAAAAGCAGAATAATGTGTGTCAAATTGGCACTTCTATTTAAAAAATAAAGTCCAGCCAGGCGCGGTAGCTCACACCTGTAATCCCAGCACTTTGGGAGGCCGAGGTGGATGAATCACAAGGTCAGGAGTTCAAGACTAGGCTGCCCAACACGGTGAAAACCTGTCTCTATTAAAATTACAAAAAAAAAAAATTGTAATTTTTAAACTGGGCAAGTGGCAGGTGCCTGTAATCCCAGCTAACTTGGGAGACTGAGGCCAGAGAATCGCTTGAACCTGGGAGGCAGAGGTTGGAGTGAGCTGAGATTGCGCCACTGTACTCAAGCTTGGGCAACAGAATGAGACTCCACCTCAAAGAGTAAATAAATAAATAATTTTTTTAAAAAACAAAGTCTACTCAAGTAATTTTTTTTTCCTTCACCAGACTTGTGGGTTTCTGCCCTAGTTATGCAGTTTCTTGCTCAGTGGATGAATTTGAAGTGTTCCTTAAAGCTCTTGATTGTCAGTCACTTTTATATAGTTATCACTTTCAGTATGTCACAGTCAATAGCAGAAATGTAAAGCTTGTAGACACTCATTTTTCACCCTGATATTCATCACTCAATTGAGCTTTGTTTATAAAAGAATGTAAAAATGCACACATTTATGATTAGTAAAAATGACATTTGGGAAGAACTTTTTAACAGGAAAAGAGAATTTGGAAACAAAATGCTCCCATTACCTTCAGGAGGAATGTGAATTTTGGAAATCCCAAGTAAAATCAGAATTTAAAAAGATTAGGTATTCTCGAATGCGGTTTTTAGACATACGTTTACTCTGTGTATTCTCAGTGTCTCGTACAGCTAGTCAGAGATTATGGGGTCCTGGCTTATGTTTGGGTGTAGGAGAGACGAGGTGAAATAAATAAGGTATTGATTCAATCCTCAAGAACTCTACTCATTTAAAGGGACAGAGAAAACAGATGTATGTGAGACATTCAAAGGAAAATGTGTAGTTCTCTTTGGTAGAGACTAAAAAGTCAAGAGTTTAGTGAAGGAGAAATCACGTACGTAAGAGTGATACAGAAGAGAATTCCTTGGAGGCGATGGTTCTGATAACTCATTCATTCATTTCAAATGTATCCAGGTCCTACTCACTGTTGGGGTAAGGGACTGGTGTCACTGTTAAACAATGGACAAAAGTGACAGAGAAACTGTTCCCTAGGAGCATACAGTTGAGTAGGGTTAGGAGAGGAGGTTAGTGACGTGGATGGGAGAGGAAATCACATCATCACAATAGCAAACCTCTAATTACTATCTGAGCTGTCTGGGATAGGTGACCTAAAGGAAAGGTTCCTGATTCTATGAAAGCAGTTAGCAAAGGCCCACAGTTGCATATATCCAGACATGCCCTACTGAGAAAGTGGCACTGAGCTGAGAGTGGGAGAAATGAGAAACAGTTAATTAGAAGCAAAGAGTCTTCCAGACAACAGGAGTGGGCAGGTCATGTAGGTGCCCCAAGTGGGAGGCAGAAACCAATGCTTCTGGACTAAGGGAGGACTGTGTGGGATGGGGGAGAGAATAGAGTGGGGAAACATAGTGACAGCAGCCAGTGGGGAGGACAGAGAGCTGGAGGGAGGAGCCAGACACTCAGGTCTATGGGGAAGGCATTGCAGTAGGGAAAACAGCTTGGCTGAAGGCAGAACCAGGATGGAAAAGGCTTAGTTGGAGAAACACAAGGAGAGGTTTTCATGGTCAAAGGCAGTAAGAAAGAAGGCTGAGGGAATGAACCAAGACTCTGTATGTGTCGGGGTTAAGTGGAGACCATTTATAAACTTGGTACATCTGTGGACCCACAGTGTCATCTAGACTCAACTCTGATGTTGCATTTGTCAGTCTAAATGGTAATAACAATCACAGTAGCTAATTTTTTTTTTTTTTTTTTTTTTTGGAACAGATTCTCGCTTTGTCTCCCAGGCTGGAGTGCAGTGGCTCCATCTCAGCTTACTTCAATCTCTGCCTCCAGGGCTCAGGTGATTCTCGTGCCTCAGCCTCCCAAGGAGCTGGGATTACAGGCGCACGCCACCACATCCGGCTAATTTTTGTAATTTTTAGTAGAAACAGGGTTTGGCCATGTTGGCCAAGCTGGTCTCAAACTCCTGACCTCAAGTGATCCACCTGCTTTGGCCTCCCAAAGTGCTGGGATTACAGGCATGAGCCACCGTGCCCGGCCTTAACAGTAGCTGATCTTTAGTGTGGGATTTCTTTATGTCAGGCACTGAGCTCATTGTGTTAGAGGGTTCATGACAGCTTCCTTTTCAACCCCATGCTGTCCATCTGTGAACATTACCTTCAAATCCTACCTCCAAGGTACATCCTAAGTGTACGCTTCTGATGTTTCCACTGCCGCACCCTTCCAAGCCAGCATCGTTCTTCATCTCCACTGCAGGGATGGCTTCCTAACCAGACACCCCAAGACCTAGTTTTACCTTCCTCCAATCCATTATACACATGATAACCAAAATTACTTAAAACAAATCAACTGCACACCCATCTTCAGAGCAGCATATTTACAATAAAAAAAGAGGTGGAAGCAACTCAAATGGGTATACAAAATGTGGTCTGTCCACACAATGGAATATTATTCAACCTTAAAAGGGAAAGAAAGGGCTGCGCATGGTGGCTAATGCCTGTAATCCCAGCACTTTGTGAGGCTAAGGGAGGAGGATTACTTGAACTTAGGAGTTGGAAATCAACCTGGGCAACATAAGAAGACCCCATCTCCCTCATCTCCACACACACACACACACACACACACACACACACACACACAAAATAATAACAAATAAATAAAAAGTAGCCTGGCCTAGTGGCACACACTTGTAGTTCCAGCTACCTAGAGGCTGAGGTGGGAGGATCGCCTGAGTCCAGGAAGTGGCGGCTGCAGTTAGCTGTGGTGGCGGCTGCAGTTAGCTGTGGTTGTACCATTGCACTCCAGCCTGGACAGAAATCCTGTTACATGTCCAATGTGGATGAACGTTAATGGCATTATGCTAAGATAGTCACAAAAAGACAAATACAGTATGATTTCACTTATATAAAGTATCTAAAATAGTCAAATTCATAAAGACAGAAAGTAGAGTGGTGGTTGGCCAGGGCTAGGAGGAGGGGGGAATGGGGAGTTTTGTTTTAATGGGTAGGGATTTCAGATTTGCAAGATAAAGAGTTCTGCAGATGTGTGTACAAAGCACACTTATGTTCATTGCATCACTATTCACAATAGAAAAGACATGGAATCAACCTAAATGCCCATCAGTGATAGACTGCATAAAGGACATGTGGTACATATACATGATGGAATACTATGCAGCCATAAAAAAAGAACAAGATCATATCCTTTGCAGGGATATGGATGGAGCTGGAGGCCTTTATCCTTAGCAAACTAATGCAGGAACAGAAAACCAAATACTGCATGTTCTCACTTATAACTGAGAGCTAAATGATGAGAATTCATGGACACATAGAGGGGAACAACACACATGGGGCCTTTTGGAGGGTGGAAGGTAGAAGAAGGGAGAGGATCAGGAAAAATAACTAATGGATACTAGGCTTATTACCTGGGTGATGGAATAATCTGTATAACAAAACCCTATGACATAAGTTACCTGTGTAACAAACCTGCACTTGTCCCCTGAACATAAAACCTTAAAAAGCAAATGTAATGTAAATATACTTAACACTACTGAACTGTACACTTAAGAATTGTTAAGATTATGTGGATTTTTTAACCACAGTAAAAAAATTTCAAAAAAACAAAAAAGAAAACAATTCAGCTAATCCCTTAAAACCTTCCAAAGGTGTCCCACTGTGTTTAGAAAAAGAGAAAAAATGACTAGTCCATAAGGTCCTGTAACATCTCATCTCTGCTTACCTCAAAGACATTTCCTATTGCTGTTTCTTCTTTGTGTTTCTCTTGAACTTCTCTCTGCTGCTCATCATAAAACATGGCAAGGTCATTCCATCCTTTGCATCTGCAGTTACTTCGTCGTAAAATTCTCTACCCCTAGATTCACAGGATGAATTACTTGCCATATTTAAGGCTCTGTATTAAATTTAGAGAAGAAATTTGCCATTGATATCAGGTTGATGCAAAAGTAATCACAGTAAAACTTCACTTACATGTGCACCTACCTAATAATAGAAAAAAAAAAAAAGATTCTTACTACTGTTGTTATCATTAATGGTATTCATTATCTGTGCCTCAGGTTGAGACCTGGTTTCTCAGTACTACATGAATGTAAAGTTTTCATTTTGTAGGATTTTATTTTAATGGCAGTTAAGATCATCCTTCAACATGGCACCATCCTTTTGGATGAGATTTTAAAATATATCACTTATCTTGAGAAAATACTGATTTTATTTCAAAGGAGTAACCAGATTTTGTTGTGCTTTATTTTGTCTTAAGTAACCCTCAACCTTTAATGCAGAGAGGACCTTCCAGTGAAATCCCATTACCTGGTAAAGGCTTTTTTTGCGGGGAGCTGGCCAACACATTTCAAATGGAAGAATTTTCTTCTATCGAGTTATTTGAGCTCTTTATATATTCTGGTTATTAATCCCTTGTCAAATAAATGGATAAAGAAAATGTAGTACATACACACAATCGAGTACTATTCAGCTATAAAAAGAATGAGAGCCTGTCATTTGCAACAACATAGATAGAACTGGAGGTCTTGATGCTAAGTGAAATCAGCCAGGTGCAGAAAGAGGAACTTTGTATGTTCTTGCTTATTTGTGGGAACTAAAACTTAAAATAATTGAACTCATGGAGACAGAAAATAGAAGGATGGTTACCAGAGGCAGGGAAGGACAGTGCAGAAGGAAGAAATGGGGATGGTTTGTAGGAACAAAACATAGTTAAAAAGAATGAATAAGACCTAGTGTTTGCTAGCAAAGCAGGGTGACTAGAGTCAAAAATAATTTAAGTGTACATTTTAAAATAAGTAAAAGAGTATAACTGGATTGTTTGCAGCACAAAATATAAATGCTTAAGGAGATGGAGACCCACTTACCCTGATGTGATTATTAAGCATTTCAGGTCTGTACCAAAATATCTCATGTAACGCATAAATATATACACTTACCATGTTCCCCCAAACATTACAAATATAAAATTTTCAAAATAGAAAAAAACATGTAGGAGAAGTCAGATATGAGGGGATGTAAAATAAACTATATCCCCCATAATGAAGGAGACGCTCCATGAGTGATGGGATGTTTACTCAAAGGCAGATGTGAAGTTGGCCAACCTTAGACAATTGGCCACATGTGATTCAGGGCAGGGGTGGTGTCTGTTCCTGTGATTGAAGCAGGTTCACATCAGGCTGCAGCCTTCCTAGGGATGCTTAGAGTGACCGAAAGCTGCTGACTCTAACTTCCTCTATCCTGAGCTCTTTGATGGTAGTCAATAGAGAAAGAGAAGAGTGGAAACATATGTATGCTCTGTTCCTCATTATAAAGATTTATTTTTATTAGCCCCTTTGTCTCATGTGGCTAGCATTGAACAACCACACCAGAACCATTATTGGATTCTGCATGCGTCTCTGAAAGCCGGCTTTTCAGTCACCTCAGGTTGAAGTGTTTTTGAGATTTGAACTGCCTTTGTTCGTGGAAGGTCACATGTGATGCCATAGAAGCCACCTCCCAGTTTGCCGGTGCCGTTCTGCTCTTGTTCTTGATGACACGCTGAGTCCCTGACCTGGCTAAGCTCCCTCACTAAGAAGGATGTGCTTTTGGTCACAGAGGAGACCAGGTGAGGGACAGCAGGCACAGATGACAACACATTATTATCATTCATGTGTTCGCTGACTACCCAAGCAATTGGAGTCCATTGGATTCCATGTGATGGAGAAGTCAGGAGGATGAAAGCCTGTGTATGCCTCTGGAGGCTCCCTACCAAATGAATTTTAATAATCTGTATCCCTGCCACAAACACAGTTGGATACTCTACTGGGCAATGAAGTTTAAAGGTTGGAGAGGCTCCAAATCTGGGCACAGAGAAATCTCAGCTTGATTGTCCCAGATTATTAAAAAAAGACAACAATTTGTTGTCAGTACCTGGCAGACTGCTAAAGGTTTCTGTCATTTGTTAAGTAGCGCTGCACCCTTAAGAAAAAGAAAAAAAGAAAAAAGGATATGCCCTCTCTAATACTCACTAGTGGCTGACTCATAATTTTAAGCATGAAAGACAAGGAGTGGATTTGAAATGTGGTATAGGCTGCTTCTGTCTTCCACGGTAACATCAAGTGCTATAACGAGCTGTTAAATGATGAATTCTAGGGGGTATATGTTTAAAAGCACCAGTTAGGTTGAAGGCATCTAGGATCATTGAGGTAGCATGGATCAGAATGGCTTTTCCATGTAAGAGCAGGCAGTGGAGAAAACCCAGCTTGCCTCCTAGTGTTACACTGGGTTGGTGGAAAAGCCCCTGGAAAATCCCAAAAGAGAAAGATGGAGGAGAGAAGAGTATGATATTTAGATGTGTTGGTGCCCCCATAAAATGGGGTGCACAGGAAATAGGGAGGAATAGGCCAGTGTGCTGGTTCACTCTGGCTTGACACATGCAAACTGCCTAAAATTTCTTCCATGCTTTTTCTTAGTGCCTATCATGTAGCTGAAATGCATCCCTCTTGGTAGACGGAGAATATCATATGCAAAATGAAGACCTGGGAATTTTCCTGCTCTGTTCCTAGGCGCTGGACTGACATGGGAGAATTTTAAAACATGCGCTTTTAGAATCAAAATTAGTTTTCATGTCTGCAGAGACAAGGAGCCCATGGAAACTACCAACTGGCATTGCTGAGAATAATTATTGTCAAATTGAGTCCATTGTGAATAGTCCTCATACATAATTGCCCTGGTTACAATGAGCGCCAAAGAGGGAGTTTTAATATTTACTAACTCCCTGGTGAAGAAAGAAACCTTTTGCTTTATTAAAGGCGGTGGTGGTAGTAATTTGCAAATGGAATGTATTAGTGACATGCACTATAGATGGATTTTATAAGAAGACGTTGTCCAGAAGAGATGATTCAAATTCCACCAGTGGCTTTCCTCTTTGTAGAAGTATCTCGACTTGAAGTCACAGTTTTCTTCTGTTGACAATATCTTGATTCTATAGGAAACCAGTGCCTGTGCAGTTCTTTATGGAAGTGTCTATATCATAAAGTTCAGATTATGTCAGTATTTCATAACAGCCAGGTCTTTCCCCAAGACTTATCCCTACAGGGATAAGAGAACAAGCAGGACATGGTGGCTTACACCTATAATCCCAGCACTCTGGGAGGCCAAGGCAGGGGGATCTCTTGAGCCCAGGAGTTCAAGACCAGCCTATACAACATAGTGAGACCTCCCTTCTCTACAAATTAAAAAAAAAAGAAAAAGGAATTCAGCAGGCATGATGGTGCATGCCTGTGGTCCCACTTACTTGGGTTGCTGAGGCAGTAGGATTGCTTGAGCCTAGGAGGTTGAGGCTGCAGTGAGCCATGACCACACCACTGCACTCCAACCTGGGTAACAGAGCAAGACCCTGCATCCAAAAAAAAAAAAAAAAAGATTAAAAAAAGGGTGAGAGAACAAGAGATCTATGCACGTATTTAACAAAAAACATACATTATCATTAGATTAATAAAACTTCACTCAAGAGTGCTCAAAATTCAAGCCTAGGGTAGGATAGGGAATATGTTGCATTCAGGCCTTGGACATGTTTTTCTTGTATAGGTCATGGAGTTGAGGGGTAGGCATGGGACATTTCCAGCGTCAGACCAACGAAGCCTAATGGAGAGGGTCTGGACCAAAGCTGGATGTTACTAGATATTACACAAGAGCTTCTGTTTTAGTCTTCTGCCTCCATTGGACACCCATGACTGATCCTAGGCAATGTTACACATTTCCAGAGTTCTCCCAAGAAAATGGGAATATTTGTGAGACTTTCTAGTTTAGTACCCAAGTGCTATGAGGACCCTTGATGTCTTGTGTTTTGGAGACCATGACATCACTGTCTTGTTTCTATGGCCGCAGGAGAGTCAACCAACAGGAACAACAGGATAGCCTAGTCTCATTGGGTTGGCCACACAGAAGCCTAAGCTTTGCTCTAGGTCAAATGATCCAATGCTGGCCCCTGATGGGTAGTCATCTGACTTTATTTTGAAGGTTTTTAGCTAGAGAGAATGTCAATTCTGTATTGACCTTCTAGCTTTTGCCATTAGATATGAGCTTTTGTATTGGGATGGAAAGAAGCAGCAGAAGAATTTTGTTATGAATTTCTACTTCTCATCCATGCCTCCTTCCCACTCTGAAAATACAAAATAGCACATCAATCAGTATAGCACAGTAGTGAAGAATCCAGATCAGCCAGTTCTAGCCTGGCTTCAAATCCCAGCTCTACCACCCATTCTTAAGTGAAATCTTAGGTAGCTCTCTAAGCTTCAGAGACTTCATCTGTAAACAAATGAGAGTAAGAATGCCTAGCATATTGGGGTTTAGGTAAGAGTAAATAAGTTAGTGAACACTGGGCACTTAGCACAGTGGTTGCCACATAGCAAATGCCTGGCAAAGGGACTGGTCTGCTGGTAGTGATTCTGTCAGCTTTGGTCTTGGATAGCATTCCTGATGGCCTCATATCTATACATAACACTTTTCAGGTGAAGACAGAGGATGTTGGACTCATGACTCTGTGTAAAAGTCTGGAGACCATGAGGCCAGGAGTGATGGCTCATGCCTGTAATCCCAGCACTTTGGGAGGCTGAGGTAGGCGGATCACCTGAGATCAGGAGTTCGAGACCAGCCTAGCCAACATGGTGAAACCCCCGTCTCTACTAAAAATACAAAAATTAGCCGGGCATGGTGGCACACACCTGTAATCCTAGCTACTCAGGAGGCTGAGGCAGGAGAATTGCTTGAACCCGGGAGGCGGAGGTTGTAGTGAGCTGAAATCACGCCATTGCACTCCAGCCTGGGAGACAAGAGTGAGACTTTGTCTCAAAAAAAAAAAGGTCTGCAGACCATGGCCTTATCTTGTTTCTTTGGCCACCAGAGAGGCAATCAGTGCAAGTGAGAGGGTGGCGTAATCTCATTGGCTTGGTCTGGGTCACATGATCCAATACTGTCGTCTGAGGGGGCGTCAGGCTGAAAGAGATCCCTACGTGGAAAACAGGGGCTGATGGGATAAACAGAAATAGGGAAAATAAAGATGGAGAAGGTTCAACACATGCCCAAATGGTGCATGTCTACCTTACAGAGAATCAACACCTCAAGGCATAGACCATGTTGCTCTGTAAGTCCGCAGCCATTAGTCGTCAAGAATGAGCTTCACTGTCATTAGGTGAACCCAGAAATAATCAGCCCTAGGTGTCACGTTCCATCCAGAGCTCTTTCTGCTTTTGAGCCACTTAGTGAAAGCCATATCTCCCATCCTTTGGGGATGCTCTTTGCTTAAAAAGATGTTTAGCATGCCATTTGTAACACACACACACACACACACACACACACACACACACACACACACAGGCAATCCCTTCCACCTTGTCTTATCATATTCATCTGAATCTGACTTCCCGAGAGTCTCTGTAGTATGGCGTGGAGGTTTAAGAGCTTCTGTGTCTTTCAGAGGGTAAGAGAGTCAGTCGCCTTTCTTTTGCCCACATGTATCGATGCTACACTCCTTTAAGTGCCAGGTTTAGTCCCCTGCTATGATCACACTTAGCTCAACTAAATGATTTTTCATTTAAAAGCAGCCATCCATTCACAGCCTTTTATTTGTGTTGCAGTGATGCTTGTGAATGTACTTTAGCAGTTGAAAGTGTAGGCACGTATGTGGGGGTGCATTCTTGGTGTTACCCTCACCACACGTTTGTATACCCCTCACATGCCCTTTGTCTGTGTCTCATCCATCTCTAACATGACCACGAAAATGGTGTCTCCTGAAGTGTTCAAGGATCTACCCTCCTCTATAGTCATGTAGTTTCCAGTAATAATGATACCTATTCTTATTGTAATAAGGAGGAAGGGGAGGAGGAGAAAAAAGAGAGAGACAGAGAAAAAGGGAGAATGACGACATGAAGGAGGAAGAGAAGGATTTGGAGAACAAAAAGAAAAGCAAGAACAAAACCAAAAACAACCATCGAAATAACAGTGTAGTAGTAGCACATGTTTGACATGGGCTTCAATAATTTCTGAAGAAGTAAAGGAAGGGAGAAAAGAAAGGAAGGAAGGAAAGGAAAGAAGGAGGAAAGGAGAGAAGGAGAGAAGAAATGGGCATATATTACAGGTTTACTTATGTGCTAGGCACTGTGGTCAGAACTTAACATTCATTTTATCCTATAATGCTCACTATGTCTATCCAATATCAGTCATTTCATTTTTCTCACTTTATAGATAAGGATGCTGAGACATAGAGGCTTACTTTTCTGTATTCTTCCTCTCCTGACCCATCCATTTTATGCTCAGCTGCTAGGCTTGTCTTCCTCAGACACAGTGCTTGTGTCAGTCTTCTACTCAAACTACCTTCACAAGTTTCCAGTTGAGCGTTATGTAAAACCAAACATATGAGCCTGAGATTTAGAGTCCTCCCATTTTGGTCCTGGATATATTTTTCTTAAAATCTAAGACCTAACTAATAGGCTGTCTACCAGCTTTGGGTCATACCCAAATGGCCAGTTACACTGTTCCGAAGTCTCCTCTTCAGACCAGACATTTATGAACCTCTGTTTACATAAAATAATTGTGTTGTAAAGAATCGTTTTTATGGATTGAAATCCTTCCATTATTCTCTGTGCCTACAGAGTTAAGTCCGAATAATCTCTTTAAACTGCCTGCCTTCTCTTATTCTGTTTCTCAAAGCCCTCCCCTGCTCTGACTTCAGCCTACCCCATACCTCCACTGTTGTGAACTAATGTTAGCCATAAACATACTTGCACCTGCTCTTGCCTTTATCTAGAACACCTCCTTCATCCGCCTGAAGTCTCTCACCCACCCTAATGGCCTCTTGGGTGAATTTCACTCTATCCTTTATTTTTTATTTTGTTATTATTATTTATTATTATTATACTTTAAGTTCTAGGGTACATGTGCACAACGTGCAGGTTTGTTACATATGTATACATGTGCCATGTTGGTGTGCTGTACCCTTTAACTCATCATTTACATTAGGTATATCTCCTAATGCAATCCCTCTCCCCTCCCCCTCCTCACAATAGGCCCCGGTGTGTGATGCCCCTTCCCGTGTCCAGGTGATCTCATTGTTCAATTCCCACCTATGAGTGAGAACATGTGGTGTTTGGTTTTCAGTTCTTGCAATAGTTTGCTGAGAATGATGGTTTCCAGCTGTATCCATGTCCCTACAAAGGACACTCATCGTTTTTTGTGGCTGCATAGTATTCCATGGTGTA
This sequence comes from Rhinopithecus roxellana, assembly GCF_007565055.1. Taxonomy (NCBI): domain Eukaryota; kingdom Metazoa; phylum Chordata; class Mammalia; order Primates; family Cercopithecidae; genus Rhinopithecus; species Rhinopithecus roxellana. The sequence goes on along the minus strand of NC_044568.1, from coordinate 4,109,236 downwards.
TATGTGCCACATTTTCTTAATCCAGTCTTTCATTGATGGACATTTGGGTTGATTCCAAGTCTTTGCTATTGTGAATAGTGCCACAATAAACATATGTGTGCATGTGTCTTCATAGCAGCATGATTTAAAATCCTTTGGGTATATACCCAGTAATGGGATGGCTGGGTCAAATGGTATTTCTAGTTCCAGATCCTTGAGGAATCCCCACACTCTTTTCCAAAATGGTTGAACTAGTTTACAGTCCCACCAACAGTGTAAAAGTGTTTCTCCACATCCTCTCCAGAACCAGTTGTTTCCTGATTTTTTAATGATTGCCATTCTAACTGGTGTGAGATGGTATCTCATTGTGGTTTTGATTTGCATTTCTTTGATGGCGAGTGATGATGAGCATTTTTTCATGTGTCTGTTGGCTGTATGAATGTCTTCTTTTGAGAAGTGTCTGTTTATATCCTTTGTCCACTTTTTGATGGGGTTGTTTGTCTTTGTCTTGTAAATTTGTTTGAGTTCTTTGTAGGTTCTGGATATTAGCCCTTTGTCAGATAAGTAGATTGCAAATATTTTCTCCCATTCTGTAGATGGCCTGTTCACTCTGATGGTAGTTTCTTTTGCTGTGCAGAAGCTCTTTAGTTTAATTAGATCCCATTTGTCAATTTTGGCTTTTGTTGACATTGCTTTTGGTGTTTTAGACATGAAGTCCTTGCCCATGCCTGTGTCCTGAAGGGTATTACCTAGGTTTTCTTCTAGGGTTTTTATGGTTTTAAGTCTAACATTTAAGTGTCTAATCCATCTTGAATTAATTTTCGTATAAGGAGTAAGGAAAGGATCTAGTTTCAGCTTTCTACTTATTACTAGCCAATTTTCCCAGCACCATTTATTAAATAGGAAATCCTTTCCCCATTTCTTTTTTTTGTTGGGTTTGTCAAAGATCAGATGGCTGTAGATGTGTGGTATTATTTCTGAGGGCTCTGTTCTGTTCCATTGGTCTATATCTCTGTTTTGTTACCAGTACCATGCTGTTTTGCTTACTGTAGCCTTGTAGTATAATTTGAAGTCAGGTAGCGTTGTGCCTCCAGCTTTGTTCTTTTGGGAAACTCTATCCTGTAATACCTAGCTAAAATGTCAGCTTTGCAAAATGTTCCTTGATTCTCCCAGATGGAATGAGTCCATGAAACCTGTATTATTTTTTAGGTACTGGTACTGAAATACTTGAACCCTGTATTTAGACTTCCTGGTTTCATTTTTTATTTTGTTTTATTTTTTGAGACAGAGTCTTGCTGTATATCCCAGGCTGGAATGCAACGGTACTATCTCAGCTCACTGTAACTTCCAACTCCCAGGTTCAAGCAGTTCTCCTGCCTCAGCCTCCCAAATAGATGGGATTACAGGCATGTGCCACCATGCCTGGCTAATTTTTATATTTTTAGTAGAGACGGGATTTTACCATGTTGGCCAGGTTGGTCTTGGTCTCCTGACCTAAGGTGAGACTTCCTGTCTTTAAATTTTAGCTTTGCCTTCTATGAAATGTGTGACTTTAGATAAGCTGCTAACTAATCCTCAGTTTCTTCATCTGTAAAATGGACATAGGCTTCAAACCCATTATCACATAGTTGTAAGAATAATAAAAGGTGATCATGGAACACTTAGCAGTACTCAACAGTAGCACTCAACAGCACCTGTTGTTAAGATTATTTTATGTTCATATGTTTAAAATGTCTCTTGTTTCAGAGGAAAAACTCCTCAAGCATAAGGCTTGTTAATTTTTTATAGCCCTAGCACTTTGTACATGAACAGTGACTAGTTAATGAAACCCAACACTTTGATGGAATTGAAAAATACTTTTTTATTGAATAAGGCACTGGAAGACAATCTGTTGATTGTAAAGATTTCAGTAACATCACCAGTTATTCGTGGTGCTAGTTGCAAGTAACATGAAAAATGTTGTTTTCTCCATTCTCATTGTGGTTTGGGGTAACTTAGATTAAAATGCATATATGAATCAGTAATTTCACCAATAGTTAGTAGAGACATTGCAACACAAAATCTGCCTAGGTTTGTGTTGGAGGATGGACACACAGTGGGGTGTTATGGGAGGACGGGCACACAGTGGGGTATTATGGGAGGACGGGCACACAGTGGGGTGTTATGGGAGGACGGGCACACAGTGGGGTATTATGGGAGGACAGGCACACAGTGGGGTGTTATGGGAGGACGGGCACACAGTGGGGTGTTATGGGAGGACGGGTACACAGTGGGGTATTATGGGAGGATGGGCACACAGTAGGGTATTATGGGAACGTTGCATTTGAAAAACAGCCCCAGTCTGGGCACCTTGAGATCTTCCTGGGAAAACTACCCTCTTTCTTCCACAAATATGCTCTGGGGGCAGAGATAAAGTACCACGCAACGTCAGAAGGTGTGAGCTTGAATTCCTACTAGTGTAGACACCAACATAATGAATGTTCCTTTTAGCCTCTCATTCCAAATAGGGAGGTGGAAGGTGTGTCCAAAGTTGTGACACAAGATGACTGGCTTGTTGTGGGCCACTTGTGACCAAGACATTTCCCGGTACATGCTGGTTCCTAATTTAGGCCCTTAGCTCACTTCTGACAAGTCACTTTATGGAAGGGCGTGATGATATATGGCCTTCCCCTGCTGAACAGCTCGCATTTTGACATCATGCACAATTCTGCATATTCAGTTAGCTCTAATCCAGAAATAACTGTTCTCCCTTCACCTTTAGTATTCAAGGTTGCATCCTGATCCCAATACATCTGTGTTTGGGGCAAAACTGGAGGGTCGTCAATTAATCTTAGGCATGACAGTTAATTATTCCCTGAAGTCTCTCTTTCTCCTTCTCTGCTGGAAACAGAAACAGAGAATTCTCATTTCTGATACCAGCGTCTCCTATCTCCCAGCTGGCTTCTGTTTGGCAGCACTTCTCCACCTACACTGCCGAAGTGGGAGAGAATTTGAGGATTTATATTCAAGGATAATTTAGAAATGCTTTGTGTTTCAGAGAGTACTTTGCCTGGGTGTTTAATCCTGTGACCCTCAAACTCCCCCACCCAAATAGTCCTCAGTGGCTACAATAAACTGGCCACTTTCCTATTCTCTCTTCTTGATTACAAAGCCTGTCTTCCATGATGGTTTCAAAATTATCCTCCTGCCCTTTCTGCCACATCCTTTCATGGCCACGATTTTTCCAAATTGTAAATTATTTTTGCTTTTCTTCCGTTGGTTACTGCTTTATTTTCCAATTCTTAAAAGTACACAACCAGAGATTGTATGAGAAATAAATGTCCTATAAAGTCTGGGGCCTTAATATTTGTGGTGAAGATAATGAGATGTCAATAGTGGTGATGATGGTGATGGTCATTGTGGTGATGGCTATTTTGCATTTAGGAGACATGAGGCCTACTGAGTTAAATGATGTTGTTGTTGCCTCACTGACTCTGTGAAGTTCTTGTCTGTGTTTGTTCAACCAATTCAGGTTGTAGACTTTCTTATTGTTTCTTTTCACCCCTAAGTGTCACTGTTCCTGCAATGGATAAAAATATGGATTTGTTTTTTTAGGAAGTCTAAGTGGATGAGATTAATAGCCTGCACTATGGTTTGTTAAATAAACTTGATAAGGCTTTATTGATTACCTTGAGGGTTGTCTGGGCCAAACACTGTGTACCATTTAAGAAACAAACGTTAGTTAATAAAAGTTTTCATCGTACTTGAGGAGGGAAAAATTTGCAAGATACGCGATCCAGGGAAAGGCCAAAGTGAGAGATGCGTGGCTTAGTGTCAAGGCTTTCTGTGGGTGTCAAGGTGGGGGTCATGGGGAAACAAAAAGTGTAACAGTCAGGGGCGAGGTGATGACCCTGTGTCATGTCAGTTAATGTGTTTCTATGTTACAGATTGACACACTGAGGGTCAGTTATTTTGTGTAGTTTTCTCTGTGTCATGTAGATCTAATTCCAATTTAAAATCGTGCTCTGGCACCTCCTGTGCTGGGAAAACATCCTGGGAAGGTGAAATTCAGACCACTTACAGCCTCCAGCTCTTGGGGCTTCTTAACATTGTCCTAGTGTTTGCCTTAAGGACCACCCAGCGTAACTGTTCTTTGAATTTTATCTGTCTGTCTATCTATCTATCTGTCTATCTATCTATCTGTCTGTCTGTCTGTCTCTCTGTCTGTCTATCTGTCTGTCTATCTGTCTGTCTATCTTCCTGCAGAAGTAGCAAACGTGCCCCGTTCTTCCCTGGAGCCAGCAAAAGCAGGGATAGCATTTGGCCAGAGTTCAACCACACACTTCTTTTCTATCCGGCTTACCACCTAGTGGGGCCAGAAAATAAAAGGGGAAATATTTTCTCAGTGGGCTTCCAAGGACTGTGAGAAGATAAACACTTAATTCTAACGACTTTCTCCCTTCTCGATGAGAAGTTGCCACCACCGTCTGCAGGTACAAAGTGGAGAGCTTGACTTGCCAAGCCAGCTAGGCGTTTCTGCAGTCAAGATATGGGGGGAAGTGTCTGTGTTATTTATCTCTAAAATGGAATTGATAATACCTGCCCTGCCTACCACACCGGGTTGAGGGAAGAGTGGGGGTGCTCTGTGCGCCAGAAAGGGTCAGATGAAATGAGAATAGTCAGGTGATGCTATCGTGTTGCATTGTCACTGTAGTTAATACTTCCTTTGGGAGAAGAAATACTGTACATTGGGATATAGCCCTCCACCTTGGAAAAACCCAGAGGGTATTCATTTCTGATGGAAATTGTGCCTGGATGCAGTGACTCATGCCAGTAATCCTAGCACTGTGGGAGGTCAACGTGGGAAGATCACTTGAGGTCAGGAGTTTGAGACCAACCTGGTCAACATGACAAAACCCCGTCTGTACTAAAAATACAAAAATTCTCCAGGTGTGATGGTACATGCCTGCAAATCCAGCTACTCAGGAGGCTGAGGCAGGAGAATTGCTCTAACCCGGGAGGGGGAGGTTGCAGTGAGCTGAGATCGCACTACTGCATTCCAGCCTGGGTGACAAGAGCGAAACTCTGTCTCAAAAAAATAATAACAATAAAATAAAATTCGGCAAGAAGTACCAATTACCTGCCACCTATTATATGCCTGGTTCTGTGTTAGCAACTCAGTAGTAGACACTTTCTTATTTAGTGTCTAAGGTCTTTGTTATCTCCATTCCATACAACTGAGCATTAGCAAGATGAAAGGACTTCACCCAAACCCAGGCAACTAACATATACCAGAACTGTGGGTTTGGCCCAGTGCTCTTAACCACCCTTCTTCAACGACTGAGCAGGTGCTTTGGATCAGTAGACATGGTAGTAAGCTATCAGTCTGTCTTCTTTCCTGGGAGAGACACAGAAATAAACATTGAGAACTCATGGGCATGTTTCCACCATGCACTTGCTGAGGTTTCTTATTTCGTGACCAGAGACCAGGCACATTCAGTGAATTGCTTCATTCAGAGGTGCTTAGAGCTTCTTTATGGCCGTCCTTTGCAACTTGGAGTATGCAAACATTTCTTCTCTAAGTTAAAAGCTTCCAAAGTTATGATGGTGTGTACTCTTTAAAGAAAGGATGTATTCAAAATTAAAAGTGATGTTGAATTTTGATAATATTGCTTTCTAGTTGTTAAACTGTGGCTTTAGACAATGAGTTGTTTATGGAACGACAAAATCCTTGTGAGGAATTCACATTTGTCTGCCTTTCTCAGAGGGTCCTAATGAGGTTGTGTTTTAAGAAATGTTACATAGACTGTAAAGTCCTAATTTTTAAAACAATCTGGTTCATTGTCTGAAGGACCTCGTTTAACACATAGTCTCTATACACTTGGTAAAAATTCTAAAACAAAATTATTCAATGTCACTGTCTTATCAGTGGGACTATGTGTTTATAAGCAAAAAACATCGGTTCTGGGTAACTTGTGAAAACAAATAATTCATTAGAAAGATATGTGGGTCCCTTTCGCTTGAAGGGAAGGGCTGAAGACCATCTTTGAAAAGGGCAGGACCCAGGACAGTTCTGCAGGGCCTCAGCAGCAGGAACCCTCCTGAGTTTGATAGGGTTGGGACACCCACCGTAGAACCTCTAAGTGGCTTTGTTTGGGTCAAGTGCCAGTCCCTTGATTTGGTGATACCAAGCCATCTGCTTAATTAACCCAACAAAGCAGGTATAATGAGGCAGAGAGAACTCCCAAAAAGGACTTTGAAGTGCTACCGTCAATAGAAAGTAGGCAGACATTGCTGAGAGAGGAAAAAAAAAAAAATCAAATAAAATTTCTGTGAATATCCTGTGTTGGAAAGAGTGCAGGGAAAAAAATAATAATAATTCCTAAGCCACTAGAGAGATGTAAATTGGCATAAATTTTCCGAAGCGTAATTTGTCAATTTATATCAAAACCTTTTTACAATGTTTAGATCCTTTAATCAAGCAATTCCATGCACAGGAATAGCGGCTGACGACAATCAGGCAGGTGGGAAGCAGGCTTACTAGATGCTCAAAATGGTGTTTTTCTGTAATTGTGAATAAATGGGGGAAGAAAAATACCTAACAATGGGTATTGCTTAAATTATAGCAAATAGACATTATGACAGGGAAGCTTAGGCTGTGTTGCTGTTGCTCACTGGTCAAGGAAAAGGTGCATGCACGTTTTTAAAGAATGGATATGTTAATTTCTAAAGCCCAAGACATCCCTGTCTAACATTCCACTACTAATTGCATTTCTCCTCCTCATTTAATTTTAATTAAACCTTTCCTTCCCTCTCTCCCTCCTTTCCTCATTTCTTTCTTTTTTCTTTTCCTTCTCTTCCCTCCCCACCCCTCTGCTCTCCTTCCCTCCCCTCCTCTTTTATCCCCTCCCCTTTGCTTTTCCCTCCCTCCCCTCTGCTTTTCCCTCCCTCCTTCCTTTCGTCTCCTTTCCTTCCCTCACTCTCTTTGTCTTTCTCTCTATAATCTTTTTCCTTAAAATACCAGCAGTCACACATGTTAAGGCCATATTATGTTTCAAATAAATAACTTGTAGGCTAGCTTAGGAACTCTCTGGCTGATTATAGCCTTGTTTGGATGGCCAGAAAACAACAACAATAAAAAAAAAAATTGCAAAATTTCTGGGACTTGACTTCAGATACACTATGTAAACATGATTTCTATCTCCTGTAGAATTGTGATTCTTAAAGCTAAATAGTGAGGAATCCTCATGTCTAAAAATGGAAAGCTTAGAGTTAGGACTGAGAAATGAAGTCCTTGTCACTGACCCATTTTAATCTATGTTTGGGTCTTGTTGTATTTGAGCTAAGGGATGGGGAATACTTCTTTTGCAGGGCTCAGGAATTAAAAGTTCCGCTCTCACTTTTCTCACCAAGGTTATCGACCAGCTTCTACAAAGCCAAATATTTGTTTTCTAATGAAAGTGTTAGGAGATTTGGCAGAGTAAAAATGTCCTTGCATCTAGAAAAGCTGGCATCTGTTTTCTTTGAATCAATTTCCAAAGATTATGCAGTACATTTTAATGACACTCTGGGGACCCCAGGGTGTGTGTGTGTGTGTCTCAAAAATGAGGATGAACATTTTATGTCTCCCAAGTAGATAAACCTCTGCTCTACCCCCAATGAAGAGATCATAAAGCAAAATGTTATTAATTCAGAAGTGATAGGAGGGAATGCCACAATTCCAGAGATGATATTTGTTAAAATATTGATGGCTTACCACTTTCCCATGTTGGATTAATTTTGACCCAAGCTGGCCATTTACCAGAAGATGCATAATGCCATCGTATTGGGAAGATTTTTAAAAAGATATTTATGAACACATCAACTTCAGTCAATGAAATAAGACAGTTAAAAGACGGCAAAATATGCTTTGGCTTAGTATAAGGAAAGCAATTCTGGATGAAGCTGTTTCTATTAATTTAGCTGACAGGAAGGTGTGAGGGTAGCTTGTAAAGTTAAATATGACCTGTTCAGAAACCATAACTTGGGTTGGCATTCAATAACGGGGTTAATATTAATAACCAGGTTAATATTTAGCTACAGTACCTAAGAAACAGTGAACCATAAGAAGGGATATTTTGATAAAGGAGATTGGAGATTGTGTCTTCTTCTGCTTAACCCATTTTTATGCCTTCCATCTGCACTTATAAAGCAGCCCAAGCCTTTGCCTTGACCTGCAGGTTTTGTGGGGTGTAGCCCGTTATTATTTATAACCTTCTGCCCTCTCTAGCCTCATTCTTTGTTTCTCTTCCTTGATCCCACCTAAGTTCATTTTGGACTCAGGGACTTGGCTTTCCTCCTGGCTTTGAGATGTTGTCCACGTTCTTTAAAGAACCAGCTCCTTCTTATCTTTTAGGCATCGAAGAAACCACTGTCCATCCTACGTGAGAAAACTCCTTCCTGGGAGTCACTAGCATTTAATACGTTTATTCCTATTTACTGTTCTTTAAAATAATCTTATGTGTTTGTTTGAATTGTTCAATTGCCTTTTTCTGCCAACTGGAATGTAAGTACCATGGGATGAATGTCTTTGTCCTTCTTACTCATCTCTCTCTTCTCAGCATGCAGAGGAATATCTGATAAAGAGCAGGTACTTGGGAAATACTTGAGGAGGGAAGGAAGGAAAGAAGGAAGAGAGGGAGGGAGAGAGGGTTAGTATCGGCAATAAGTTAATAAAGCTACTAGCCATTTGGACGACAGAGGTCTTTAGATGGTTTGGTGTGGGGCTGAGGGGCATTGGAAGCTGTGATTTTGATTGTGTCTGTGAACATTACAATGTTAATGGCCATTGAAGATGGGCACACATTTTGTCCACTGCAGTGAAGAACTCTGAAGGCAGCTTCAGTCTTTCAGTGGGATGTGCCCTACTTGATCACCGCCACCCTATGCTAGCTGGATGACTTTGGTACGTTACTTACCCTTTTTTGACCTTTACTTTCAGTCTGTATTATGAATGCATTTGTCAAATCAGAGATTTTCAGATTCTCGAGATTTTGTCCAATCTTCAAAGATGTCATAAATATTTTTATTTTAATATCATGAATTCTTCAAATCTGTTAAAGAACTTCAAAATTATACATTCATCAAAACAGCCACATGGCCCCATTGGTTGACTATAAAAAAGCAACGGTTACATACTCATGACATGCCACTTATTTAGTTACATTTTAAAGGTACAGGTAAGATTTTCTTTGAAAAAATGTGCCCTTGCTACCACAGTTTTTTTTAATATTTAATTTTTGTGGGTACATAATAGGTGTAGATATTTATGGGCTACATGAGACATTTGGATATAGGCATACAACGTGAAATACACACATCATGGAGAATGGGGTCTCCATCCCTCAAGCATTTATTGTTTGAGGTACAAACAATCCAGTTACACTCTTTATTTTAAAATGTACAGGTAAGTTATTATTGACTATAGTCATCTTGTTGTGCTGTCAAACACTAGGTCTTACTCATTCTTTCCATTTCATGTACCCATTAACCACCCTCACTTCCTCCCCCCACACTACCTTTCCCAGCCTCTCGTAACCATCCCTGTACTCTCTGTCTCCACGAGTTCAATCGTTTTTATTTCTAGATCCCACAGATGAGTGAGAACATGCACTGTGTGACTTTCTGTGCCTGACTTATTTGACTTAACACAATGATCTCCAGTTCATTCTGTGTTGTTGCAAATGACTGTATCTCGTTCCTTTGTAAGGCTGAATAGTACTCTGTTGTGTGCATAGCACACTTTCTGTCTCCATTCATCTCTTGATGGGCACTTAGGTTATTTCCAGATCTTTTTATGGCAGCACTGTTTACAATAGTTCTACAAACCCACTTTCAAAGCGTGTTTGTCTTCCACGTTACCTTGTTACATATGAAGTTCCTAGTAAACATTTAGGATGAGGGTAAGGGTACCACAAGGTTGTGGGCACAGTTCTTGGAGTTTATGTTAAAAGGGCTTGTGGAGGGTTGTGTTTGTGTTCTGGGACTGCCATAACAAAGTAGCACAGACTTCTCTCACATTTCTAGAGGCTTAAAGTCTGAAATCAAGATGTCTGCCGGGCCATGCTCCCTCTGAGGGCTCTAAGAAAGAACCTTCCCTGGCTTGTCCCCTACCTCTGTTGGTTGCCGGCATCCTTGGCATTCCTTGGTGTGTATTGGCGTTGCTCCACCTTCTTCCTCCATCACCTGGCTCCTTCCCTGTGTGTCTGAGTCTGTGTGTCTCCAAATCTCCCTCTCTTTATAAGGACACCATTCCCTGGATTCAGGGCCCATCCTGATCCAGTATGACCTCATCTTAACTAATTATATCTGCAAGGACCCTATTTCCAAATAAGGTCACTCCTGAGTATCTGGGTAAACATAATTTTTCAGAGGACACTCTTAGTACAGGGATCTTTATGTTGGTGGGAATAGGCTGGGTTACTGTTTGTACAGGACATTCCCTCCCTCCACCTAAGTTATCAACACAAAACTGTAAAACACAGATATTTGGTCAACCTGTATGTATTGGGAATTCCTTGCAAAGCATCTTGAACTATGATAAGTGTTAGGCAAGCGAGAAGATAAGAACAATTCTAGCTTGAAGAACTGTGTGGTGTCACTGAGGAGCGAAGTGGCACTCAGAGAACCACTGCAGAATTATCAAATCCTAAACTTACCAGGGAGTATGTGATGTTAGAGTTTGGAGACGTGCTTGATGAATTCAGGCTGGTGTAGTTGAGTACACTTCTCCAGAGAAAGAGTGTGAGCTGAGCCATGAGGCATTGGTAGGACCCTGGAGACATTGAAACACTATAAGGTATTTGAAAAGTTAATGAAGATGTTTGTGCTTAAGTGAGAAGCAAATGCATGTTTCACTTTGTTGGTTTGTGCTGCTATAACAAAACATCACAGACTGGGTACTTTTTAAAGAACAGAAATTTATTTTTCATTGTTCTGGAGGCTGGGAAGTTCAGACTTGGGAAGTGTCAGATCAAGGCACAAACAGGTCTGGTGTCTGGAGAGAACTCCATCTCTACATCCAAGATGGTGCCTTGTTGCTGTGTTCACAGGTGGGAGGAATACTGTACTTCTAGGTGGTGGAAAAGATGGAAGGGCTGAAAAATGGTCTTTCTAGTTGTCTCCAGCCATTTTATAGGGTCATGAACCCCATTCATGAGAGCTTTTCCCCCATAACTTAAGCGCTTCGTAAAGGCAATTCACAACTAAGTTTGAGCACATGAATTTTGGCGTGGACACAAACATTCAGACTATAGCACACAGGAGATGCCTGTGTCTGCTACGAGCAGAGAAAAAAGGCAGTGGAACTAATGGTGGCTGAATGCGGGAACTAAAGGTCAAGTAAAAATGACTCCGAGATATCCAGTATGAGATTGGGAAAAATAGAATTAAACACTTCAAAGTGCTGTTCTCATCACTTACATGACCATGTTTACATCCCTTGGATGTGCGATAGGGTAAGAAGATAAAGTGAGTCATGCAATGTTTACTCGAAATGCAATTCAATAAACATCCACCTCACCAAACCATTCTTTGTTTTGGGGCTAAATGAATTAATTCCTGTGTTTAAAAAAGAGGGGGCTCACCCCAATGTTTCTGCCACCATTGAGTAATAGAGTATTGGGTTTCCTATCATGCTGTTATGATTGCGACAAGTGGAGCCATTTGTCTTCTGCTGCACTGGAGAGGTGTTAACACCAAGCACATCCAGTTATGTTGTGAAAGGCTCTGTTGTAATTAGTCTGAATTGAATCATCAATCAAGAGATTCTACAATTATAGGCACCAGTCATACTATATTACTGTAGAAGGCGGTCATTCATGCTACAGCAATACTTGTGTATTAAGTCTGAGGCTAGATGCTTTATACACAATATCTCATGTAATTCTTAATGAAATACCCTAAGAGGGCCGGGCGCGGTGGCTCACGCCTGTAATCCCAACACTTTGGGAGGCCAAGTCAGGCAGATCACGAGGTCAGGAGATCGAGACCATCCTGGCTAACATGGTGAAACTCCATGTCTACTAAAAACACAAAAAATTAGCTGGGCATGGTGGCAGGTGCCTGTAGTCCCAGCTTCTCAGGAGGCTGAGGCAGGAGAATGGCGTGAACCCAGGAGGCAGAGTTTGCAGTGAGCTGAGATCGCACCACTGCAGTCCAGCCTAGGTGACAGAGCAAGATTCCGTCTCAAAAAAAAGGAAAAAAAAAAGAAATACTCTAAGAGGTAGGTGTTATTACTATCCCCATTGTACCTAAAAGATATAATCACAGAGAGATTAAATAAATCACCCAAGATCACATGGCTGTGCATTGACAGAAGAGAAATTCAAATCTGGAAATCCAACTTAAATCTGTGCTTTTAAACGTTATTATTAACCGCCTCCCAAAAGAATTTGACTATATTTTTCCATTAGTCTCTTTGTACTCATTGCTTTTCTTTTTAAATTATTTTATTTATTATTCAATATGTTAAAACCTTTTGAAACATTCAAAAGTATAAAAAGGGATATAGGAAAAAAATAAGTCTCCTTTCTACTTATGATCTCTGACTCCACGTTTCCCTTTCCAGAAGTAATGACACTTTACCAGTTTGTTTTGTATTTTTTGTATTTTCTGTATATTTTCAGAAATAAGATATCTTAGTTATATACTAAGGGGGGTGTGCATGTACGTGTGTGTGTATGTGGATGTGTGTGTATCCTCTCCTTCCTTCCTCTCCCAAAAAAGTGATTTCTGTACAGGCTACTTCATCCTTCACCCCATCACTTAATATATTTTTGGGGTTTGGGGGTGTTTATTTTGCCAGCCTGTGAAACACATGGATAAATATTCAAGTTGAATGTATAATTTTTATGGATTTTTGGTTCTTTCTGTCTGTTCACTGCCTCATTAAGGCCACTTGAAATATGTTTTTGTTTTATTATTTAGGACCCTCTAAACTATAATTGCATGCACCTGCAGCGATGTGGAACCCCCCCCTTATCTTGAGAACTGTCTTGATTGTGTTGAAAGCCACATATTTAAGGAAACTGGAGAGCCCGTGGTTTACCCTCCTGAGTCAGAACCTGGAATCAATGACCCTGAGCCCCGAGCCCTGAGTGTCTCTCACCTTGTGGGCGAGTTAATGGTTGCTGCTCAGAGCTGCTGCCTCTGTAGGGTAGGGATATGTGGATGCACACAGCAGAGGCTCTCATAAGGATAAAGGCCTCTTTATGCACCATTCAGAATAGCGGCCACACCACTCAGTCGAGATTCTGTGCTTTATCCACTTTCTTCTCCCTTTGTAGTCCCCTTTCCCATGGCATCGCTGAACCGTCATTTCCTGTTCATGTTTCATGTTCTCCTTACCCTGTGTGTTGATTTACATGGATTTCTCTGCGTTGAATTTCCTTCTACCTTGCATCCTTTCCACCCTCAAAGATCAACACAATCTTGTCCCCTTCAGGAAACCTTTCCTGATCCACCTAACTGGAATCCTTCCCTTTCTTTTACCTAAACCTTAATTCTATTATCTTTATCTTCAGCACCTTTATCCTCCCCCCGTACATTGCCCTGCTCATAGTGGTTGCTCAATAAGTATTTGGAACCAGTCCTGTGGAAATACCAGCATGTGCGTGTGCGTGCTCTTCAGCTCTCAGAGATCACTAGACTTCCACCTTCCAAACTTAGGATGCCTCACTCATTAGAGAACTGACAAGCTGCCTCACTGTTTGCACAGCCTCCAACACGTTATAAATATTTGGATACATCCACCATCAATGCACAGTCATTGCAGAGCCAATAAAACATGACCTTGACTTTCTTCTGTTTGTCTACATGCACCCTACAGCATCATCTCCAAAGGCAACAGGAGCAAGTGGTGAACAGCTGGGCCAAGGAGGTGTCCTTCACATGTCCTATATTTGGAACTGGTGGAAATAGCCGGTCTGATTATGTGTCAGTTTAACAGGATAGGTATGATTTCAAAATGACATCTTCACTGTGAACCCCCTGTGGGCAGGGGCTCATCTTGATATCCCTTGTGCTGCATATTGAACAGGGCAGAGTTTCTCAACCACACCACTGTCGCTATTTGGGACCAGATACTTCTTGGTCCGGGGAAGCTGTCCTATACACTCTCGGATGTTTAGCAGCACCTTACCTTCAACTTGCTAGGTGACAGTAGCATTCCACACCCTACCTCCCCTCCCAGGCCAGGTTGTGCCAAACGAAAATGTCTCCAGGCTTGCGCAAATGTCTCCAGGCTTGCGCAAATGTCTCCTGATGGAAGAAATTGGTGTAGGGACTCAAGGAATATTTGTTAAATGAACAGGTAAAATTATCCATGTTTGAACATTATCAATTACCTTTCTGTTTCTCTACATGAAGAACAAGTAATCTACCTTGGCAGGTGTGCAAGAGAAACACATTTTACTCAATACCCAATTAATTGGTTAAAAAACAAAGCTTATTGTAAACCATCCCCAAATTCTTGCTGCCACCTTGTTATACTCTGAAATGTGGTGAATTTGTGCCTCCATCTGTTACCCAATCTATATAACTTGACATTTTCTAAAAAGTATCCTATTAAAGAGGGTTGTTTTTGTTGTAAACTGTTTTTCAAATAAACGCATATTGCATTGATTGTAAGTTCTACTATGCATACAAAATAATTTACCCTGGCCAGGCACGGTGGCTCACGCCTGTAATCCCAGCAGTTTGGGAGGCTGAGGCAGGCAGATCAAGTTCAGGAGTTGGAGACCAGCCTGGCCAACTTGGTGAAGCTCCATCTCTACTAAAAATACAAAAATCAGTTGGCTGTGGTGAGACACACCTGTAATCCTGGGTACTTGGGAGACTGAGGCAGGAAAATTGCTTGAACCCACGAGGCGGAGGTTGCAGTGAGTCAACATTGTACCACTGCACTCCAGCCTGGGTGACAGTGAGACTCCATCTCAAATAATAATAATTATTATTATTTATTTTAGTTATTAAATGTAACATTTAGTCAGCCGTTTTCACTGATAGCACAGTTACGGCATGAAGTAAGATGCATGTATATTGAAATAAGAGCCTTTAATGATTTATTGCTAAATAAGTGCATAGACTCCGCAACACATACGGAAGAAGGTGTTTAAAGTTCTACAAAACACCAGTTGTAGTAACACTCGAGAATCTGAATTGCATGTCTTGTTGATATTTTTTAACATTTTTATTAAATATTATCCCCACTTTATTGAACAGTGTCAGCTCAGTGAGATATAAACATGAGGTGACTTTTTATCCACTCACTGCTCCCAAATTCAGAGTTGCATATTATTCCCCTTCCCCTAATAATAACTCGGATTTTTCAACTTTCTGGTCGCTTTTGGTTATTAGATACACTCTGAATGGGTATTTATGCCTCTGTCATTTTGTCTTTCAAAGTAGCCATTTTACAATGCGTTTAAAGTTTCTTTTCTTCCCTTGCCAGTCAGACTTGTAGCTTCCAAAAAGGAGACAGTGTATGTTGTTTTTCATTCCTCCCCTTCTTTTATCTTGGAATGAAGAGGGAGGATTTTGTATGACTTTGGAGCACTTTTTCCTTTCTTCTTCCGGCCCTCTAGGTCTGATGAAGTTTAGGGGCGGGAAAGAAGCGACAGAGTCATAGCTCTCAAGCTCAACAGTGTGCTTGCATTCCCCTTATCTGGCATGGTAAGCATGAGTGAGTTTACTATCTCTCACGTAGTTCCTGCAGAAACGGCTGAGCTTGAACCAGTTTGGTGCAGTATTCCAAGAGGCTCACCTGCAAGATGGGGAGACAGTGGGCTGTAGCAACATTGTTGCTACTTGTCTGCTTTCTTTGTTGTAGCTATTCAAATTATTTCTTTTTCATGATGCATAACTATCACAGATACCTCATATAGACTTACAGGGGCGTCTTTGCTCCTTGTATTAGTCTGTTTTCACGCTGCTGCTAAAGACATACCTGAGACAGGGTAATTTACAAAGAAAAAGAGATTTAATGGATTCACAGTTCCACATGACTGGGGAGGCCTCACAGTCATGGTGGAAGGAGGAGCAAGTTACATCTTACATGGATGGTGGCAGGTGAAGTGAGAGAGCTTCTGCAGGGGACCTCCCTTTTATAAAACCATCAGATCTCATGAGACTTATTCACTATCACTAAAACAGCACAGGAAACACCCACCCCCATGATTCAATTACCTTCCACTGGATCACTCCTACAACATGTGGGAATTGTGGGAGGTATAATTCAAGATGAGATTTGCGTAGGGTCCCAGCCAAACCATATCACTCCTGTTTCTTGATTTGGAAGATCCGGCTCCAGCAAAACCCCAATCAACTCTCTTCCTGGTGTCTGTTCTAAGCATGCATCTCACAGGCCATTGTCCCCCCACCTTGCAGGTGAGCCTCTTGGAGTGTACTAGCAAATTGGCCCAAGCTCAGCTTTCTAGTGAAACTTCATGAGTAACAGTCAACTCATTCATGCTTACCATGCCCAATAGTATGATGCAGGTTGTTCCCCTGCTTCCGTTATTCCCACCCTGCCCCCAGTTTTCCCCAAATTCTATTTTTCTCTGGTGCTCAGGGACATCTCTGAGACACCCATCGAGTTTGCTGTATCAGTAGACTTCTAACTGGGGAAAGACATTTCAACCTCCCCTTGTTGCAGGAGTCTCTGGTATTTGCAAGTGCTTCACTTAGCGTGGACTCGTGGCTTTGTGGGTGAGCTCAGAAGTGGGTACCAGGGCTCTCAGACATAGGATCAGTTTTGTTAAGACATCTTACTCATTGCTAGGTTGCTGCTAAGACCTATGGCTGTCCTGATTATAATTACATATAGGACAGACTCTTATGAACATGGGAACATGGTGAAAACTTTTTACTTTTCATAGTTTTTAGTTTTAATACCATTGGGTTTTGGAAAATACCTGTTGTTTCAGAACAGCTCACCAAAGTTTGAATAAAAGTGTCCTTAATTTTCCATATATCATTGTAATGAATGACCCATTCTCAGAGCATTTTTGGTCTAGTAGCCCTTGTCCTGCCTTTCTAGGAGGTGGAGAGAGTTTCTCATGGACCCAAACAGGGCTTCTTAATGGAGATTTTTAACATCAAAAGGGATTACATGAGAACAAAGTAATTATCCTTCGTGTATGAGTATCAACCCAATTTACAAAGGAGCGAAATGAAACACTGCAGTTAATTACAGGGACAGTCTCAACGTTGTGTACCAATTAAGGCTCATTGGTTGCAAGCAACAGAAACCAATTCCCCCCCTACATTAAGCAAAAAGAATATTTACTAGCCATAGTCAATGAGCTTACAAAATTCAGAGGTGGCTGAAAAAGCAGCATTGGTAGCATGGCAGGCACCAGGCCACTGTGAGGTCTCCTTCATGGGAAGAAATGAATTCCAACTAAGTCTTCTGTCCATCTTTCATTCTGCTCCAGTTCTGGATCCCAGAAGAGCACATCCCATTGGCCAGACTTAGGCAATACCTGCCCTTCTTGAGTCCACCCTGGCAGGGAGAGCTGGGGTGTGACAGAAAGTGCCTATAGGAAACTCTTCGTCTTCCAGAGTGGGAAGGCAAAGTACCCAATGTATGGTCTTACAAAGGCTGCATAAAATGGGGGAGCTGTAACTTCTCTTGGGTACTTGTAGGAAGAGGAAGCAGTTACCAACAAGAAGTGATCCACAGTTCCTTTTCATGGAGAAGGTCAATGTCTATCCTCTTGCATGGAGGGTTTCCAAGTTGCCCTAGACTCCACTCCAGTATGGCCCTCAGAGACCATTACTGTTTCCCCGTTTCTTGAATGTGTGGAGGACCCTCCAGTTACCTCCTGCTTTAAGGCGATGTTTATTAAACATTGTTTCTGTCAGGTCTGCGCTGCTTTCTCTGTACCCTTTAAGCGTTCATCTCCCTCACTCTCCCATCCCCTTTATGGAGATCATTCCTGTAGAGCAGAAGTACAGTTTGCTCTGCTTCCTGGTGACCGTCCCTTCTCGAGATTTCTTCCTGCATGGGCATACTGTGGACTGTGCACTTTTCTGCTCTGGATTCCTCTCCTGGACAGTTGCATCGGACTCCATTCCCATTTGTCTGAGCTTAGTTTTTTTGTTTTTTGTTTTTTTGTCTTTTTAGTGCAGTTACCCTCCCCACGCCTGTGTTACTGTCTCTCTCTGCTCCTAGCGTGTACACATTGTGCAATGTGAGAAGGCAAAGATCTCAGACTTTCCATGTGAATTGAAGACCGTTCTCTGGCCCCTTGACTGCCGGTGTCACCAACACCACTGGTCACTTTCCTCTCACTTTCTACCTGTATAAAGGACAGTCTCCCAGTGTCCCTGTGGAACATTGTGATTACTGGAAGTTGTCCTGGCTGCTTGGGAATGAGTCCTAAGAAGATTCATTTTACTTCTGATGCATCACATGCTCTGTGTTGTAAAGCACACTTGGCATAGCCAGGAGCATCCTAGGTTGGCCAAGTGCTAGATGGCAGGCATTGAGAACTGTCAACACCAGTACAGGAACAGGAAAGCCAAACCATGGAACTAGATGAGATGCTGATATTAAGTGTATAGACAGACCAACTGTGCTGATACAGGATTCTTGATTGTCTGCAACAGAGAACTTTTCTAAGTAACCTGTGCAAATGATAATTTGATTTGAATGCTTTCAGGGAAAATGCAGTATCAGGAAAATTTGAGAACGTGGTTCGGAAAATAGACACAAGGGATGAAGGTACCATTAGTATCCCTGCATAGAAACTCCCTGCTAAGGATGCTGCTACCAGCACTGTGATCACTGTCACGTGGCACCACCAGCATCCGTACTCCTGGACACAGAGCCGTGGTTCTGGACTCTACACTTGACACAGCCTCCAGGGATGGTGCTTGATTGATCCTGTGCTTTTACCTAGCTCCTCAAGACCTATGGTAACATACAGAGTCAAGTGATTTTTTTTTCCTTACAACAGCACCAGTGCAATTTGAGGAGGAAAAGCAAGTCTTTTCAACAAATAATCCTGGGCCTACTGGATGCTGGAATGGAAAAATTTAACTCAGATCCACATTTTCCATCATAGACAAAAATTAACCGAAGATAGTTTGCAGACCTGACTACAAAAGCAAACACTTGAAAACCCCTGGAAGGAAACATAAACATCTGCCTTTGAAAACTGAGCATGGTCAATATTTTCCCAGATAAAACACAGTAAGTACTAGACATAAAAGAGAAGTTTGACAGACTTCCTCAAAATTAAAATCTTCATCCGATAAAAAGACATTAAGAGAATGAAAAGTCAAGCTGCAAGGAGGAAATATAACAATATATATGTTATGTTTATATATATACATATATACACATACACAGAGCTGTGGCTCTGGACTTAAATATTTTATCAAGAGAAATGAAAACATATCTGCACATAAAGACTTCTTCAGGGATGCTCATTGCACATTTATTTGCCATGGCAAAAGAAGAAAAAGGGGAAATTACCCAAGCATCCATTCATTACTTACGAATGCATAAGTAAGTTGTATAGTCACTCAGTGGAATGCTATCCACCAATGAACAGAAATGAATTTCTGACAAGGACATCAGTGTGTGTGTGTGTGTGTGTGTGTGTGTGTGTGTGTGCACGCGCACGCGTGCGTGTGTATAACATCATACTCAGCAAGAGAAGTTATCCACCAAAGAGTACATGCTTTATGGTTCTGGTTTTATGAAGCTGACGAACAGGAGAAATTGGCCTATGGGGATAGAAATCAGGATAGTGATCGTCTTTCACCCACTAAGATGCCTCTTTAGTTTCTACCCAGAGACTTCATATATATTTATCTCTAGGCTCTCCAGAAAACGGAGATGTGTGAATCATGCTTTTCATGCCATTGGGAAAGGACATCCTGTTCGTAGCAGAGGTGATACGGGAGTATTAATCACCAAATGTTTAGTAAATATTGATACCCAGATGATTTATACAAATCATCACAAGACCACAATCTACCTTTTGTATAAATGCAATAAAGAATATTGGATTATAAAAGTACTTGCTTCCTTTGCATTTTTTCTGGGGGAGGAGCACAGAATGCAAAGAGGGAGAAAGGAATTTTCTAAGGAGGTGGCATTTCTCTGCAGTTTAACTGGGGTACTGGTTCATGTATATATGTGTGTTGGCATAACACCATAGAAGTCTTCACTTAAGATCTGTGCAGTTCATGTAATTACACATGAACGGAAATGAAAAGTCCAATGAGGCATATCCTAATGGTCAAGCCTGGTCATATGTGTGTATTCAACATATAGAAAACTTGTTTGGTTTCTGTAGCAGGAGGTATGAGCTTTCTGCAAATACAAAGGGTGTCTGAAGGAAGGATGGTCATTCATGACACGGGTCTGCTACAGCATTGGATTCCGCATCCTGCGGCAAAAATCAAGTGGGGACCGTGGTCGGGATGAAATTTCATGGGAACAAGGCAGGAGTGAACAATTGCAGTTAGAGTGGAAAATGTGTCCTGGTTTGTCTGGGACTTTTTCTGTGTGAGCACTCAAAGTCTCGTGTCCTGGGAGAACCCTCTGTTCTAAGCCAACTGGGAGAGTTGGTCACCTTCTTTCCAGCCAGAGCTCTGTCTAATGTTAAGTCTGATGGAGAAATTAAGGGATCACCCTGGAAAAAGTGAACACAGAGATTGACTTTGAAGCTCCTCTGGGTATGAGGTCAGTGTGGGATAATTGTCATGGACGGAGACTCACTGGAAGTCTCACAAGCCCTGCCACCCTAAACCACATCAGAACCCTAAGGGTTTTCTTTCATAAACGGATTCATTTTTCTTTCATACCACCCAACATCCTAAAACCATCAGCTCAGTGTTTTCACTCCCATTCCCTATAAGCTCCATGAGGGTTGTTCACATGTCAGGTTTATTCATCAATGTATCTTTAGCACATGTAAATGGCTGTGACATATGTTTAAATGATTCAGTGAATGATTGAATGATTCAGTGAATGATCCAATCCATCAACTGTTGCTCCAGGCTTCCTGTAAAGACCAGGATCCTGATCCATGGACATTTTTGAGGCTTTAAGCCACAGCCCTTCGAGCAAATCCTCTTTCTCTGGGGCTATCACAACCAACATATGTGTATTTAATTAGTCACTGCCTATTTTTATATGTTACACAAGCTCAGTTTCTCCCTCTCCGTTCTCTTTTCCTCAGTAGTGGCAATATAGATTTTTAAGTTTGTATTTATTTTTCAATTTCTTCCCTTTTCCTGCAGTCTCCCTGTAGAGATGACACTTACCTTAAACTTTGACCCACTAAGATGCCTCTTTAGTTTCTATCCAATGACTTCATCTGTATCTACCTCTAGGCTATCCACAAAATGGAGATGTGTGATTCATGCTTTTCATGCCATTGGGAATGGACATCTTATTCATAGCAGAGGTGATACAGGAGTAGTAATCACCAATGCTTAGTAAACATTGACACCCAGGTGATTTACACAAATCATCACAAGACCACAGTCATCACAGGACTACAATCGACCTCTTGTATACATGCAACCCAAAAGTCTTGAATTATAAACGTACTTGCTTCCTTGGACTTCAGATAAATCTCTAGTATCCTTAAGAGTCTTTCAAAACTTTCACTGTCTCCAGCAAATCTTGTAGGAAGGAAAAAAAAAATAGATACCACTTTGCAATTTATGTTTTTACCAGCATGCAATTGAGTAGATTCAATTGACTCCAAATGTTTTGCACATTCTAATTTCTGTCCCCTATTGTCCTCCCCTGTTGACTTCAAGTTAATGCATAATATGATGTGGGACATCCCTCATAAATTCCATATCATCAGAGTAATGTGGCTTTGATGATGTACTGCATTTTAAATTAGCTCTGTCACAAAAGGACGATGGGGGGCCCAGGAGGTTTTTTTTCTTTCTAATTTTCCTTCTGTTCTTGAAGTGTGACAAGTCTAATTATAGTTGGCAGCAAACAGCAGTGTTTCTTCAGCTAGTATGGCTTGTGAGGGCTCTTGGATTGCTATGATATCTTCAGATTTTTATAGTAGGTGTCTTAGACCCAACAAGTCAAGATGGCTCCCAAGTGGAAAGAGTTTTAAAAGTTTAAAGAGAGATTAACAATCTAAGAAGTTACTAACATTGATCTGTCATGGCCAAGTTCAGTGGTGCGTTCCTGTGGTTTATTTTACTCGTGGGAGTTAAATAACAGTCACATTTTCAGAATCTTAGAATACTTTGGAGAAAAGGGTATGACATATCTAAATTACTTGTATACAAAGTAATTTTTGTTTCTTCTAATACTCTACTAATCTGAGGGGGATTCTTCCATATCCCTTGTCTTTTCTGGGGGAAGAAACCAAATGTACAGTCATGCCTCCTGTAGGAAGATTAGCTATAGGTCTTCTCAGCTCTGGTATAGGAAACATGCTCTAATGAACTTTCCTTCCAGTGTTCCATACCAGTGCTTCTCAAGCTTTTAGTGAGCACAGGGATCTTTCCAGAAATCTTCCTACAATGCATATTCTGTTTCATAGGTCTGGGTGGAGCCTGAGATCCAGCACTTCTAACAAGCTTCCAGGTGATGTTCCTGATGCTGGTTCGTGTACCACACTATGAACAGAAATCTGTCATAGGGTATTAACAGAAATGTATGTGGATGCCTCTGCAATAGAATTGTATCCAGAGGAGAAATGAAATAGCTTACAATTTTGGGTGAATTGGGTAGATATAGAATAGCTAACATAAATGGAGCCACGCCTGTATTATTGAACACTCACAGCAGTATAGCTGGGCACAATGCTTGCCTCCATTACACAGGTGAGGGGCTATAAGCTTACAGATGTTTAGTGATGTGATCAAGTTGCAACGCTGACACTCCGTGGAATTTGAACCCAGGCAGTATGATTTCAGAGACCACGTTGAAATGCCTGTACTGCTCATGGACTGTTGCCCTGAAACGCAGTTTATTTGTCTGGAGTGTAATGTCTGGAGCTTTTCACATCTTCATCATTATAAACCTCTCACAAATATTAATTGAGTACCTAAGGCCATTCCTTAAGGTTTTGTAGCAGACAAGAGAAAATAATGTAGTTTGAACTGAACACCAAATAGTGCTCACTGGTAACTGAAATTCAGGAAACCGTTTACATATCCAGGAGTGATTTTCTTTATATATAGGAAAAAAACATATTTAAATGGAGTTAAATCATTATCTGCAGGAATTATAGCTGAATGGAAGAAGTAATCTAAAGAGCAAGATTTTTTTTTTTTAAATAAAAACGATATCCTGGGAACTGTACAGTGGCTTGCAGATTAATTCTATCTTTGTTTATACTTTCAAACTTTGTATTCAGGTAAAATTCACATAATATATAATATAAAATTATGTGAATTGTAAAGTGTGCAATTTAAGGACATTAGTAGATTCACAATGCTGTGCAATGATCACCTCCAATAACCACGTGGAAATATGCTCAGCACCATTAGTCATTAGAGAAATGCAAATCCGGCCAGGCGTGGTGGCTCACACCTGTAGGCCCAGCACTTTGGGAGGCCGAGGCAGAAAGAATCCTTGAACATAAGAGTTTTATGTCAGCCTGAGCAACACAGGGAGACCTCATCTCTACAAAAAATAAAAATAAATTAGCTGAGTGTGGTGGCACACATCTGTTGTCCCAGCTATGTGGGGGGCTGAGGTGGGAGGATCACATCAGCCTGCAAGGCCGAGGCTGCAGTGAGTGGTGATTGAGGCATTGCACTCTAGCCTGGGCAACAGAGCAAAACCCTATCTAAAAAACAACAACAACAAAACCAAAACAAAAAAACAGAAAAATGCAAATCAAAACCACAAGGAGACGTCATGTCACACCCACTAGGATGACAAGTAATAACAGAAGGTAACAAATGTTGTCCAGGGCATGGAGAAACTGAAACTCTCAAATATTGCTGGTAAGAATGCAAAATGGGCCGGGCGCGGTGGCTCAAGCCTGTAATACCAGCACTTTGGGAGGCCGAGACGGGCGGATCACGAAGTCAGGAGATCGAGACCATCCTGGCTAACCCGATGAAACCCTGTCTCTACTAAAAAAATACAAAAAAAAAAAAAAACTAGCCTGGCGAAGTGGCGGGTGCCTGTAGGCCCATCTACTTGGGAGGCTGAGGCAGGAGAATGGCGTAAACCCGGGAGGTGGAGCTTGCAGTGAGCTGAGATCCGGCCACTGCACTCCAGCCTGGGCGACAGAGTGAGACTCCGTCTCAAAAAACAGGAAAAAAAAAAAAAAAGAATGCAAAATGGCACGCCTGCTGTGGAAAATGGTTTGAGAGTTAAACCAAGGTAAACACAGAATTCTCACTCACTTTTGACGACTGAGTGTATTTGCCATTTTCCAGCTCCTGGTTGGTTTTTTTCATGGCTTCTTCCAGGGCCCCTGTCTTGTTTGCTAATATGCGGTTCTTTGTCCTGTATCCACTCAGTAGCCGATGTAAAATGGTGCCAAACTTACTATTTTAGATGCAAGGAATTATCGCCTTATTCCAGTGATTTTACCATTGTCTGTTGTTCGCTGGTGCCAGGTTGGAAACTGGAAGAGTTGTTGGTTGGTTGGTTGGTTGGTGTTTTTACTCCAGGTACTATGTCGTTCCAGTGTTATTTTTACTGTCTCATGTGGGATGTCCTATATGACTTGAATAAAAGTCCCTCTCCATTGCTGTCTCCACAAGGCTGACTCCTTTGACCCCAGCAGAAAGAACAGTTGATGATATTTGGTACCAAAAACAAAAAATAAAAAAATTGCCTATGCTCTGACTGTTCTTCTCCTTGGCGGGAAACGTCTGCTGGAATCATTGGGCAGTATGATGGAGGCAGATAAAAGTTTAAACTCTAATTATGCCACTTGGTAGTGTGCATAAGCATGGGCAAGTCCTTCAGTTTCCCTGTGCCTCTGTTTTCCCAAATAAATCATGGAGTAGTACTTACAGAAATGGCTAATGGTTAAATAAGATAATGCAGGAAAGCATTTAGCATAGCATCTGGCACACAGCAGCATTCCATATCAACCCTGGCTGTTATTGTATCATTATCGTGGTTACTGCTGTCCTAGGTTTTACTCTATTACATAGTTTGGGTCTATTTGCACACTATACTTCTTTAAAATACACACACACACACACACACACACACTTTAGAATTATCTCATTGCCTTCCTACAAGCTGTCTTTTTGCTTCTGCATGAACTTTTAAACTTTCTCCACTAAGGCAGGGTAATTTTAAATGGTTTTCCCCATGGATAGCCAGCCTAAGAATGAAAAAATTAACGATATCTTAAGAGAAAGGGAACTTTGTTACTTTCAGGTGTATACAGCAACCCTGCAGTTCAACAGTCTCTGTCCTGGGTAGGGCCTCAGGTGACTTGACTTCGATGAAATAGAGAAGCAGGCTGCCCTCTGTCAGTTGCAGAACCCATGTTTTTTAGCATAGTGACCTGATTCTGTATGTGGCTTGGGGAATCCTATTTGTGACTCTGAGGTCTATTTTTATGTTAATGATTCTTCATTACTTTCACATTCTCAAAAGTAGGTTTTGGCCTTAAAATGTGTGCGATTCTCCCTCAATTGTTCTTTATTCGTAGATAGCGATGATATAAGCTAGCTGGCTGGCTGGCTGGCTTTAAAAAAAATCTCAACTCAGGCCTGGTGTGGTGGCTCACGCCTGTAATCCCAGTACTTTGGGAGGCTGAGGTGGGCGGGTCACAAGGTCAGGAGATTGAAACTATCCTGGCCAACATGGTAAAACCCCATCTCTGCCAAAAACTACAAAAATTAGCAGGGTGTGGTGGTGTGCACCTGTAGTTCCAGCTACTCAGGAGGCTGAGGCAGGAGAATCGCTTGAACCTGGGAGGCAGAGGTTGCAGTGAGCCAAGATTGCACCACTGTATTCCAGCCTGGCAACAGAGCGAGACTCCATCTCAAAAAAAAAAAAAAAGAAAAGAAGCTCATTCTCTGTCCAGAAATTTCAAGAATGCCAAATCTGTGATGTCTGTGTTGATAAATTCTTATAACATTCTTTAAACATATTCAGATTTTAAGTTTTGTTAGCTTATCTAATTATCTACTTATTCATTTAAAATAACTCTTTAAAAAGACCAGTTTATCTTACCCTAGCTGTAGTTTTTTTTTTTTTTTTTTTTTTTTGCTAGTGAAACTACCCATGGAATCATATTTCTCCATTATAAATCCATTAAAATGTCGCTTCTCTGACTTCTTGGAGTTGAGGTCTGTGATTATCTGGTATCAGAGGAAATTCCTGCCCACAGCCCCCAGGACATTTCCACATTGCAAAGCAGCACGAAGAGCAAGCATGAGTGAATCAAGTTCTTGTATAAAGAGGGATCCTAGGACAATGCTACTTTTAGAGATGGAAAAGCTCTAAGATATTTCCACGTAAAAGAAACCTCTGGTTCAGAGAGGGAAAATAACCAAAGTTTTCACGCTGAGTTGATAGTAGGACACAGATGAGAACTCTTTCAGTCCATACGGTAGTGGCTCTAGGTCCTCCTGTCTTAGGCTCTGAAGGGAGACACACTGCAGTCTCTCCTGGAATAGCCTGGGAGGGAACTTTGACATCAAGATATTCAGCCTCCCAATTGTAGAAATGGGGGGCTCTGGCGCTCATTCATTCATGTAACAAGTATTTATGGAGCACTTACCCAATGCCAGACACTGTTCTAAACAGAGGTTATGGCAGTGACCAACCCTGGACGGTTCCCTGCTCACATGGAGCTGGTCACAGTGTAGGGATCAGAGAGTGAATACGTAAGTCAGCGATCTGCCGAGAAAGACAACAGTGTCACATCGGAGTGACGTGGTAGTACCTGAGACAGGGCATAGTGAATGAAACATTTTTTTCTAAGTGCAATGGAAAGTCACTGTAGAGTTTTACATAGAGGAGGGATAGGATATGATTTATGTTTTAAAAATCTCTGTGACACCTAGGTGGAAATTTAATTGTGGGAAGAGCAAGAATATCAATTCTGGACAAATGCCGTAGGTCAGAGAAGAGATGATGGTAGCTGCTAAGATGGTAGCTGTGGGCAGGAGCTAATGATAGCAGAAGGATGCTGGACATAAAGATGAGGACTGGACCCTAGACTTAGTGGAAGAGGTGAGTGAAAAAGACTTACTAACAACTTTAATGGTTCAGCTTGAGCATCTGAACAGATGAACCCGAAAAGAAGTTTGCATCAGGCTCTGTGCAGCAGCTAGTGTTCACATCGATTTATGTCCTCATTTTTTTTTTCTTTTTTTCTTTTTTTTTTAATTAAAGAGATCCGGTCTCACTCTGTCACCCTTGCTGGAGTGCAGTAGAATGATCATAGCTCACTGCAGCCTCAAACCTCCCATCGCAGCCTCCCAAGTAACTGGGACTAGAGATGCACACCAACACACATAGATAATTTTCTTTTTCTTTAGAGACAGAGTATTGCTCTGTTGCCCAGACTGGTCTCAAACTCCTGGCCTCAAGTGATCTTCCTTTGTCTGCCTCTCAAAGTGCTGGGATGACAGGTGTGTACTACTTTGCCCTGCCAACCTCTATTTTAAAAATAATCTTGGGATCTATAAGCCATGCCTGACCAGAGGGCAGATACTTATCTATTTCTTTTCTCTTTCTTGAGTAGCACCTCACACAGGGCTGGATTGTGGGGGATTCTAAATGCAGGGGTGGGTGCAGGTGTCATGGAGGGTTTCATCCTGTGTGCGCTTTCCTCTGTGCCCAAGGACTGCAGCTAAGACAGGGGGTCTCGGTGGATAATCGCTTGATCCACTGCCCTATGTGGGACCACAGTCTTAAGACGCTGGCTCTGCCTTCCTGGGTGCCACAGTTACCGTCGTTTGTCAGACTGTAAACTTCATCAGCCCGGCATTGACTTCCTCTAGGTACATTAGTGGGGACCACACAGTGCTGAGTCACAGTTAGAAGGGGTGTCTGTCTTCACAGGGCGGCATCACTCTGCTCCTGGATGCCCTGCTCTTTATCATTCCTCTTCTCTCACTTTCCCTCCCCAGGGCCACGCTATCCTTTGGCAGTGATCACATCCAAGCCAATTTTGATCAATCGTTTTGTTCATTTCAAATGGAAATAAGCTCCACGTTTAGCAGATGACGAGAGTTCCACTCAAAATGTGGCACATTTGTACCCCATTCCTTAGGCTGAACATGGCAGGATTCTTCAGGAGGGGAGAAGACGTGCTAGACTTAATGTTTAACATTCTTAGGACGGACGGCGTCTCCTTCATGCCACCTTTAGCTGTGAGCTCAGCAACTCTGGGAATTGGAACAGCTGCCCCTCCTTGAGACTCTTTACTGCTTGTGACTTGACACAATGGAAGGACAGAGACCCCTGAGACTCTATGCACCTTTATTGGGTTGGCCTGGGTCAAGCCTGCTTGCAAAGACATTTTCTTTCTTGACTCTGACATGTGGCTCAGCTTAGGAACCCATTTCTTTTCTCTCTGAGACCTTTCCTCCTGCATTTTGGACTTTGCACTTTTTATACCTTACTGTGGCTCCAAGAAGGCCTTACTACTGCTTTGGGTTTTTTTTTTTTTTTGCTGTTGTTCTTGTTTTGTTTTCCACTTAGATGCCCTCCCATCCTGGATGATTTTTGCCTGGCTGGAAAGAGGCACCTTGGTAGGGGAGGAGAGAGGAGAACCTACAGGATTATGTGAAAATCTTTCCCTGAGGTTCACAAAGAAGCGTCTTAGAGGGTTAGAATCTCTTTCTAAACCTTTGTAAGACGAGTTTTCTGAAGTGTCACCACAGAGTCTACCCTGGGGGAAGAAGCTGCATCTTTCCAGATACACCTGCATGAAAACAAAAGAAGAAGAAGAAAAGAAGAAGAACCCAGGAAGGATAACACAAGATAGAAAGGCCATCTTGGCATTTGGAGGATAAAAATTATAAGGGCATTTTACTTTTAAATCTAAGAAAGGTATAAAGAGGAGAGATGTTGAAAGCACCTTGTCTCTGGTTTCTTTTGTTTGCCAAATATTAAAAAGTACCTGAGGTGCTCTGCTGGGTGTCTCTCTTGTGTGCCATCTGGCCCATGAGCTGCTTGAGATGGGAGAATATCTTACCCGTCTTTGCATCCCCAGCACCAGTAGATTCAAGCCAGTAACTTCCATGGTGCTCATTCCCGGGACAACAGGCCCTGTTGAACAGGCATTCATTTTGTGGTACTTGGACCACACTTGGCAGAGAAAGAGGTACAAAGAGGTACTTCTGGACCGCCACAGGTGTGGTTGCAAGAAATCCACCTCAGAACTTGAATGGATTCAAATCAAGCATATCTAGACCATAGCAGAAGTGTCACCAATGGTGGAAAAGCCGCTTTTCCCCTCTTCCAATCTAAGGAACACCTGGCAAACATTTGTACCTAAATTAGTTCTTGGCTTTGCTGTCCAGCTTAGGAGAACGGATGTTCCGGGAGGCACTGTAATTTACTGTTTCATAGGACCTCATAGGAAATGGTTCATGCGAATTCAACTCTGAGCTCTTCGTGATTGAGTATACGCAACTCTTCATATTGTTTTCTCTTAGCATTCGATCTTATTGATTCAAATGCTCTTTTCATGAACTTCATAGGACCATATAAGAGATTTGATGGATTTGAGGATCATACCTTCAGTTTTACTTACTGCGTATCCACCCCATGCTAACTGTGGGTCTCTGTATAAGTCTGTCTTTTCAAACCTCAGTTTCTGTCTTTGTCACATGGAGATAATACTCCTCTCTCAAAGATATTGTGAAAATTAAATGATGCTGAGCACATAGATTAGTCAGCGAAGGGCACCCACTACCAACGATATTATGATGGGGCTTGATCCAACTTGGCATCCGTTACCTTTGCCCAGGACCATTGTTTGCACATGTCTGCTTTTTATGATTATTAGTTAAGTGTTTATTTTCATATAGAGGATGAGGGAAAGGGTGATTAAGCATAGGTTATTCAGTTTAAACTAATGAATCTTTTTTTTATAGGCTGACCATCTGTCAGGGAAGTGACAGAAGGCATTCCAATAGGATTGAGTTGAATTAAATGAAGAGATAAAAGTAATAATAATGGCTTTCCTCCAAACGATGTCTAAAAATCTGCACACTTTTTCCCTAGCGCCATTGTTGCCACTTTAATCGAAACTACCTGCGTCTGGACTGCAAGCCTCCTAACTGGTCTCCCTCTTTTCCTTGCCTTCAGATCCAATCTTTTTGTGATAGGTTGATCCTTTTAATATTCAAATCAGGTTACCTTTCCCCATCTTTCCCGCCCCCCCAGCCTTGAATAAAAACCCAAATGTAAAATAAAAATGGATAACTTGGCCTGTAATCCCCGTTTCATCTGGCCTCTTGCCTTTCTCTCCCACCCCCCTCTCTCTCTCTTTCTCTCCAGGTCATTATTCCTAGGGCTTTCAACACACTGTCCTCCATGTCATTTCTGTTCCAGCCTTGGAGACGTGTACCTCTCCTTCTGCCAGAGGGTGCCTCGGGTCATGGTCACTTGGCAAGGCCCATTCATGTGTCACATCTCAGTTTAGATTCTGCAGAAAGGCGATTCCCAACCCCTCCAATAACTGCTTGCCACCCCAAAGATCTCACTGGACTAATTGCAGATTCATTGGCATGGTGCTTGTTAAGTTACTCACCATGGTGTCCCCAGAACCCATCTTAGTGGCATTGCTGAATAAAAGCTGCTTCAGACTACAAAGAGCTTATATAATGTGCATTTTCCAACTTCAGGCTCGTGGCAGCTTTGTGAGGAAGGCATATACTGGACGGCCTCAAAGCTATAGAAGAGTAGTCTAAAGCCGACTATGGTGAAAACTTGGAAATGGAAGAATAGGGTCTGAATCCCAAGTGTCTGATGCCAAGCCTAAAGCTCTCTCAACTTGAGTATTGCACATGGTAGACACTCTCTGTGTACTGTTGTCTAAAACAGGGATATCCAATCTTTTGGCTTCTCTGGGCCACGTTGGAAGAAGAATTGTCTTGGACTCTACATAAAGTACATGAACACTAACAGTAGCTGATGAACTATTTAAGAAATCACAGAAAAATATTATAATGTTTTAAGAAAGCTTATGAATTTGTGTTAAGCTATATTCAAAGGCATCCTGGGTCACACGTGACCTGTGGGCCATGGGTTGGACAAGCTTGGTCTAAAAACGTATTGTTTGTCTAGGTAGGGTCATCACTTATGAAGCTCTTGAGCAAGCATTTTCATGTCACTCATATCACCTGTCAGACTTTCTCCCAAGTACATTCTAAGCCCTTCCTTGCCTAATCTGCACAAAGACCTTGTAAGATAGTGTATTAGTTAGTATCACAAACTGGGTGGCTAAAAATGACAGAAATTTATTGCCTCACCATTCTGGGCCAAGGAGCCCAAAGTCAAGGTGTCAGCTGAGTCATGCTCCCTCTGAAACCTTTAGGGGAATTCTGCCTTGCTTCTTTTGACTCCAGGTGTGATAGCAATCTCTGGCATATTGTGATTGGCAGCTCCATAGCACCTCTGTCTGCTTCCGTTGTCATGTGGCATTCTCCCTGGGTGTTTTCACATCATCTTGTTTCTATGTCTGTCTTTGTGTCCACATTTCTCCTTCTTATAAGGACAGGTCCACCCTACTGACCTTATCTTAATTTGATTCCTTTCTGTAGATTCTGTTTGCGAACAAGGTCACATTACCAGGTACCTGAGGTTGAGGGTTTGTCTGTCTTTTTGAGGGGACATGGCTTAACCCCTAGCAGATACATATCCTATTCCATTTTCACAAATGGGATCACAGGCTCCATAATAGGCCCAAAGATTCTGAGCTTGCAATTGGCAATGACAAGTTCAAATACAGATCATGCCTCCTAAGTCCACGCTTGGTTTGTGGACCAGACAGTTTTCAAACCTTTAAGTCAAAGCGTGGTCCATAGATTCAATTAACTTTCAAAGAGTGAAGTGGGGCCCTTTTTCTTGGCTCAAAGTGAGCTTAGCTAGGAGAGGCAGAATTTTAAAGTGCCTGAGCGTGTGTGTTATTACTAGCTCTGCCTGCTGAAGCAGAAATGTGTTCTTCCCCTGCCCAACTCTACTGCATTGAGAATAAAGTGTCTGGCACTGTTTTACTAAGAGGCAAGACATTCTTCATTTTAATTGGTGGGGAAAAAAGTTTATTATAAAATGCTCTTTCCCCAGAATAGTTCCCTAAAGTTGGATATAGTGTCTGTTTTTTCTTCCTCCTCTTTCTTCCTAGGAATCATTACCAGTCCCGGCTGGTGATTTATAATCACATTCCCAACAAATTCCACTGTTGTTAATGACTACTTATTTTCTATACAAATGATTTTTGCTCTCCTTCCTGAGGATAATTAACTAAGAAACTGGTAATAAATTACTGATAATGATCAGTTTGTCAGAGATGATTGTCGAATGGTGCCATCTTCCATAGTAACTAGATAAAGTATCTTTAATTGCTGATAACAGAACAGACAAATTGTGGTTATTTTTTTCTTTTTTTGTTGTTGTTATTGAGATATTCATGAAATCTTCCTGCAAGGCAGGCAAAATAACACCTTTTTTCTCTCTCTCTCCTGAGGGAGGGGAAAAGGAAGAAACAGTCATGACTTACAAACTTCTAGAAACATAGTAAATGTGATCGTTTTTCGAGGTTTCAAACGTGATAGCTGATCTTTCTAAAGCAGAGATCAGAGGAAATCTACTCTGGGATACATTTCGTTTAGATCAGGGGTGCTTCCTGGCCATGTGTGATTTTTTTTCCCTCAAAATCTCTTTCGTATTTGCATCTAAACCTCAGCCTTCAAATGTGACTTCTTTGAACTCTGGAAAGGAATGGTATTTAATTCCCAGCATTTCTCACAGTTAGGATGCTGATTAAACCCCAGACTGCAAGCGAGGCTATGACAGACCCTTAGCTGGGAAACGTAGAGAAGACCTATGACAAGGCATGTACACTGAAAGTCCTTTCATCATAGCCCTTATTATCTATTTTCTTATTGACAAGCTCACACTGTTCATTGTGGTAAGAATTGCAGGACCTACTATTAACTTCAATTCTTTAAAGGATATACATATTTCACATAGTGAAGGCTGGGTTACATTTAATCCAGCTGAATGTGTCATTTTACTGACATGCCTTGAATATTGTGAGTCTTGGATATTGCAATCCTTTATTTATAATCTCCATCAGTCTTGTAAACTTTTGTTTTGTTTGGCTAGATGTCAGCAACTGTCAAGCAAGCTATGGTGTCCGAGATCATTTGAATCATTTTGGCAGTTTAGAAAACAGTGTGATGCTTAAAAGAATAGAAATGAGAATTCCAAAGGCGGGGATCTCAATATCAAATTGTTGGGGGGTATGTAGTGTCTCTTCGGGCTTTCTAGGTTTTGTTATGAGAAGGGAAGCCGCAACCAGCATAGAATTAGAATGTACAAAGTTACAAGGATGTTTACACATTGATTTCTTCAGAATTCCTTCGGTTCCAAGTGAAAAAAGAAATTTTTTTGAGTTTCAAGTAAGCTCTCCAGGGAGTCACAGGTATGAGAAAGATACAAATGAAGCATGAATAAAGTTTCAAATAAGCTTAAGGAAAAAGAGAATTAGATTATAGAATTGGGAAGCACAAAGGGTAGACTTCAGGCGCGGCTGAGGCAAAAGACTTCACGATGTCACAAGAACTCTGATTCTCTCAGATCTGCTTCCTCTTTTGGTACCAGGTATTGGCAGGTTTCTTCCACACATAGTCTCTGAGAACTTAGCATCCTCGGCTGGGTGCAGTGGTTCGCGCCTATAATCCTAGCACTTTGGGAGGCCTAGGTGGGCAGATCACTTGAGGTCAGGAGTTTGAGACCAGCCTGGCCAACACGGCAAAAATCCCATCTCTACTAAAAGTACAAAAATTAGCTGAACATGGTGGCGGCACCTGTAATCCCAGGTGCTCAAGAGGCTGAAGCAGGAGATTCACTTGAACCTGGGAGTTGGAGGTTGCAGTGAGCTGAGATCATGCCACTGCACTCCAGCCTTGGCAACAGAGCAAGACTGTTTCTCCAAAAAAAAGGGAGGAGGGAAGAGGAGGAGGGGAGGAAGGAGAAGGAGGAGGAGAGGAGGGAGGAAGAAAGCATCCTCTTGAAGATACTGCGGAAAATTCTAGAGAAGGTTCTGATTGGCTAATTTGAGTCCTGTGCCTACTTCTGAGCAAGTCTGTAGATGATAGGGCTGGAGTTTTCTGAGTGGCTGATCTCAAGCCTCATGACCCACAGAGTAAGGTCAGAATGAGGGGAATACAGCTCTAACTAAATGAAATAGGCAGATGTAGAATGGGGCAAGGGTGGTTCTCCAAAGTAAAAGATTTTAGGTTGATCCGAAAACAGAAGGAAGCACAAGCACACGCTGGAGTGCAGTGGCGTGATCTCAGCTCACTGCAACCTCTGTCTCCCAGGCTCAACAATTCTCTTGCCTCAGCTTCCCAAATAACTGGGTCTGCAGGTGTGTGCCACCAGGCCCAGCTGATTTTTATATTTTCAGTAGAGACAAGGCTTCACCATGTTGGCCAGGCTGGTCTCCAATTTGTGGCCTCAAGCAATCTCCCCACCTAGGCCTCCAAAAGTGCTGAGATTATAGGCGCCTGCCACCATGCCTGGCTAATTTTTGTATTTTCAGTAGAGATGGGGTTTCACCATGTTGACCAAGCTGGCCTTGAATTCCTGACCTCAAGTGATTCACCTGTCTTGGCCTCCCAAAGTGCTGGGATTACAGGCATGAACCACTGTGCCCAGCCTTCCTGGTATACTTCTAATTCTTTGCTTCTTCATGAGCTTTTTCCAGCATGAGCCAAAATCAGTTTTTTCTTCTGCATCCCCATTGAAATTGTCATTCTTCTTAAAATACTTAGAATGTACCTACTTCAGTTTTAGTTTCTGAGAATTCATGTATTTCTTGAGAAACAGAGTACTGTTTTGTGATTCTTGCTTCAGTACTTCACATTCATTAGAACAATGCCTGGCACTATAGATATTTAATTCTGGTGAGTTCTTCCTAGACAAGACTAAAGGAGGGTGTGAGTACTCGGGCAACTCAAGTTATCAGTTGGGTGTGGCTGTGTTCACTTATGGGAATATGAGTGTGGCTATTGATAGTTTGGAGGAGCAAAGAACAGTCAGCTGACTGCGGAGGAGGATATGGATTTTGTTTCTCTTGGGGGCCCTAGGAATTTTGCCACACCTGGACCCATTTTATGTGATAATGGCTGAGTTTTGGGTTACAGAGCTCAACTCCCCGAGAATAATACAAAGCAAGGGGCTTCCCTGTGTGTCTATATAGATCTAGCCCAACTCAGGATAAGCAGCTTCTTATTAATTCAGCAAATATTATGTAGCATCTGCTATGTGTTGGACACACGTAATGAGTAAATACATAGATGACTGCTGCCCTCATGGTTGGAGCTTTGCTACTGGATGGTCCAGTCAGGGGCTGCCTCTTACTACCAGTGGGATCTCAGAGTAGTTATTTAACAACTCTGTGCCTCAATTTTCCTGCCTGTATAATGGGAATAAAGAGCTACTTCACAGAGCTATTGTGAAGACTAAAGGATCTAATGATTTTACACTGTCTAACATAAGTAACCATTTAGCAAATGACAGCTATTACATATAGCTATTGGCTCATGAAACCTGCAGGCTGGTAGCACATACATTCATCAAATGATAA
Source organism: Rhinopithecus roxellana (assembly GCF_007565055.1). Classification (NCBI taxonomy): domain Eukaryota; kingdom Metazoa; phylum Chordata; class Mammalia; order Primates; family Cercopithecidae; genus Rhinopithecus; species Rhinopithecus roxellana. The sequence continues at coordinate 4,073,474 of NC_044568.1, read as the reverse complement.
CATTTAAAATGTAAATTATGACATAATGGATCTGAAGAGGAGGTACTTGATGTTAAGAACACTTAAAATATGGAATTCTGTAAAAGCTTGCCTGGGAACGTGTAGCTAATATAGCTACAGATAAGACTATTAATAGATTAGAGCTAAAATGAATAATGTATCCATTTTTGATGATTGATAATAAGGCGGCAGTTGTGGACAGCTGAGATGGTCCTTTTCCAAGCAGGACATCAAAGCTACTGTGATTATCATGACAATCACATCTCACATTCTGCCAAGATGGTTCTTCTCGCTCAGTGCCTTGGTCATTTCAGAGTTGGAAAAGCCTTCAGCTCAGTGTCCTTCAGGATCCAATCTACTCTTTAAATTTCTGCGAGTCATTTGGATTTCAGAAGGATTTGCCTCTCATCTTCCAGTCATATGCCATTACCAGTCAATTCAGAACATCTATCAGTTCAGCAAGAGAGGAAAGGATGAATTTCCATGCCTCCCACCTTTGCTTGGTAACAGGTTATGCTTAAGCAGTCACTTCATGACCTACTGCTTCTTGCTGGGACAGTAATGTTGTTGTGTGTGGCTAAGCTATGCCCACATTTTAAAAAGTTAGAACACATCTTGTAAATATCCATACCTTTGAAAGTCCTCCTTTAAGTTGAATTAGACCAGTGAATACAGTAATAATGAAAGTGTTTGAAGTAGGGCAGCCCTTTTTCTTTAAAAGGAAAGAGAATAACTAATATCAGGAAACCAATCAGACCGGTGAATCAGAGCCCAGTTTTGGGGTCTGACAGACTCTGGGTGGAATTGCTGTGAGAACTTGGCCTAGTCTCTATAGTTCTCTGAAACTTAGTAATGTAATCTGCAAAATGGAATAATAATGCCCAGTTCCTGGATTTGTGGTGAAGATTGAAGGAAATACTACCTACGAAGTATTCAGATGTTTGCCTGGTGTATGGTAATTGCTGAATAAATGTTATCCATTATCCCAGTGTTGTGTGCATCGATGACAATGATGAACAAGAATGCTTGAGGAATTTTGTGGTTTGATTCATCATTCTTTTACCTTCTGAATTTTGGCATCTTTGGAAAAGGGAAACAGACACAAAATTGTTATATTCCCTTTGTTGCAGAAATGTGTAATTATGTGATATACACATGCACATGTGTACATTTATACCAAAACGTATATAGAAAATACACACACACACACACACACATATATATACACACATACAATTATATGTAGTCTGTGTCAATGTATTATGTGTAAGATATATATTATAAATAGTATAGAGTATGTCTGGTAGTATATTCTGTTTTGTGTTATACATAATATAACAAAATGTATAGTATATTATTAGATTACATATTCCTGGTATCTATGTTACAGTCTTTTCTAATTAAAAATTTAAAAAATTAAAAAGCATCAGCTACCCCTGCAAGTTATCTGAGGGCTGGTTTTATTATTATTATTATTATTTTTTATTTATTTATTTATTTTTTTTTGAGACGGAGTCTTGCTCTGTCACCCAGGCTGGAGTGCAGCGGCCGGATCTCGGCTCACTGCAAGCTCCGCCTCCCGGGTTCCCGCCATTCTCCTGCCTCAGCCTCCCGAGTAGCTGGGACTACAGGCGCCCACCATCTCGCCCGGCTAGTTTTTTGTATTTTTAGTAGAGACGGGGTTTCACCGTGTTGGACAGGATGGTCTCGATCTCCTGACCTTGTGATCCGCCCGCCTCGGCCTCCCAAAGTGCTGGGATTACAGGCTTGAGCCACCGCGCCCGGCCTATTATTTGTTTTGATCCTTCAGTGGCAGCAACTTCCTGTTACAGTCAGAGTCTCAGTGTGTAATCCCATGGAAGCGTCCCTAGGTAACAGGATGTGCCCACTGGCCATGGAAGTCAGTTCTGTTCAACAGGGAGGATTTCATCTGTCTGAATGAATATTTCTGCGGCTCTTCTCACTCTATGGATTTGAGATGTGAACAGGCAAGAAGGGTCATCACTATAAATCCAGAGTTTCCATGAAGTCGCCTCCGATTTAGAGCAGACAGCAGCTTTTGGGTTGAAATAAAGATTGTGAAGTGCAGACGTAGGCAGCAAATGCTGTGGATAATGTGTGGAGTGTATAGGACTACTTAGGGAACGTTTATCAAGGATGGATAGAATGGAGAATGCTCTTTTTGAGATAAGTTAGCTAATCGATCATTGTCAAGGGAAACATGGAAATACTTGGTGGAAATTGATGCCACCTACACCAATCCAAACAAGTATATGCACCTCAAACCTACCATCCAACATCCAGTTGTCACTAAGTCTATCTAACCACATCTTCCTCACCTTTGTGCTACTCACAGGTTGACATGGAGGTGAGAGTAGATGTGGTGGGAATGGACGATGTCTCCGAGGACAGGATGATGGAAAAGGAAGAAAAGAGGATTTGTTTTAAGGAAGGGGCCACTTCTATGAATGGTTAGAAGAATGGAGGAGAGAAGGACAGAAAAAAGTGATAGGAGAGGTGGTGGGTGAACCAGGGAGGGACAGTTTCCTAAAGGGTAGAAGGAATTTCATGGAGACAGCAACCCATGGATGGTGCCAAATCTCATCATGAATTGACAAGAGTCCTTGGACTTACCTTCCCGGGAGTCAGTTTTATAGATTTTGCACAACTTTGTACCTACATCATTCCCAACAAACTAAGTGTGAGTTCCAGAGGGCAGGTACCAGGGTTTATTCATTTTGGAAACCCCAGGGTCTGGCAGACAGATTAGGGATGAATAAATATGTTTTGAAAGTATGAATGGATATATGAATGGATAAAATAAGTGCTAATCTTAACAGTTTAATATCTGTGCAAAATGCAAATAGCAAAGTGTTAAAGAAGTAATTAGGAATTGGCAAAATGGGGCACAAGAAACCATCTTAGATATGTGGTAACTCTAGAGGTTTAAGAAATAGCATCCCTTTATTTCCCGACTGAGTAAGAACCAACTGAGAAAGAAGCTGGGCAGGAAGGGAAAAGGAAATAAACAATCTTCTTTCATTTAGCCTAATGTTTTTAAGGTTCTAATCCCATCCCCGTGACGTGTTGGGAATAGGCAAGTCTATAGAGATGCGAAGTAGATTAGTCATTGCCTAGAGATGGAGCGTGGACTGCAAATGTGCACAAGGCTTTCCTCCCGGGGTAATAAAAAATGTTCTAAAATTAAATTGTGGTGATAATGGCACCACTGTGTGAATATACTAAAAGCTACTGAATTGTGTACCCTGAAGTGGTGAATTTTATGGTTTATGAACTCTATCTCAATAAAACTGTTTTTCTAAACAAGAAAACAAAAAGGTTTCCACTTATTAAATAAACCCAACTTTAAAGGTATGGCCACATGGGCTTCCTTGTACTCTCCTGATTTGTGCAGACTTGCCCATCGGTCACTGAAAGTGTGGAAACCTTCAGTCCATCCCCTGGCCTCCAATACACACAGACACACACAGACACACATGCAGACACACACACACGTGCAGACATGCATAGACACACAGTCTCTCTCTCTCTCTCTCTGTCTCTCACTGTCTTGCTGTCTTGCTCTCTCTCTCACTCATGAGTGCTGTGGCTGAGAAAGCAGCCCAGAGTACACTTTTTCTGCCAGCTGGAGAATTTGACATAGGGTAAGTGACTAGCCTGAGTACATCCAGGTTCTTTTCCCAAAGTAACCAATTTGATAAACCATTCCTTCTTACGCATGGTGGAATGAGAAGCTGGGCAGAGGCCCAGAATATTATGCTAGAAAAATTCTTGCACATGGAAGCACAGGGAAGGAGGATAAGTGGGTGCCTCCATTCCTATGCCTCATACTTTTTATGTCCAGTAGTGTCTGCATTTCTGTCATAAATACTCTTTTAAAATCAGGAGTCCTAGACCAGAGAATGTTCCCTGCATTCCGTATTAGCTGAGATCCAAGTATATAAAGGCCTTCTCTTTGATTAATTTCCTTTCACCCAAATCTTATCCATGGGGCGTGATCAGTAGTTATAAAACCCATCAATTCCAGTGGTATGGTATTGAAAAAGCTTGATGAAATACGACTTTTGACCATAGAGTAGTCAGAAGTCTAGTTCTTCATGTATTAAAGGATACCATTCCATCCATTGTGTGTTTGTCTCTGTTTAGACACTTGTGTGTAGTTGCATTGACATTTAGACAGACTTGCCTATTCTAGACATTTTCTCACTATTAAATGCACGTGACTAGCACAGTGTCTGGTTATTAGTCAATTATCATTAAATATTGGCTGCATAAGGGATGGGGATCATAGGCATTCGGAATATAGGATGATCGACTCTAATCTGGCATTATTGGATGAAAGGGGTTCTTTATTGGAACCAACTACATTTTTTTTGTCCTTTGTAATATTAGTCTTACTTTGAGGCATGAGGACATTTTGAGACTAGCGAAACTCCCGTAGCCTTCAGAATTATAATTTAAATCTTTTATCCCTCCAGAACTCAGGACATTTAATTTATCATGATTCGTAAAAGTAATAAACCCTGTCTTTATTTAAACGTGGGCGGCATTGACTTCCCGCTGTAGGAATTGGGTGTCTTTATCACCGTCTCTCTATCTACTTATCACGGATCCTGCATGTGTACGAAAAGCCATCTTTGTCAGTCAGGGGGAGATTTTATTAACTAAAGGTTCATTTGTTCTTCAAGTGACACTATCTCTTTGGAATTACCAGATGTTGTTCAAACTGTGCCGGCTCTGCTTTTATTCTGATGATGGCAAATGTTGAATGTGGTGAATAAATATTGGGTACTGTCCTCAGTCATCTTAAATAAATGTGATAAAATGAAAACATGTCGCCTCTGAGGTCTCATTTGTTCCCAGGAAGTCCACGGCGCAATAAGGTCCACAGACAATGAAAGGCACATCAGCCATTCACTGGGTGTTCCATTAGGAGACATTCTTGTCGTTTTCCCGATTGCATTTTAGATTAATATATAGTGTGAGATAGGATGGCATGTATTGAGATGATGCCACAGTGCCATGGCCAAATTGTTTTCTTATAACGACATGATATAGAGAATGAAATGCATTGTGGTGATCTTCCCTAGAAACTTGCATTTAAAAGAAAAAGTGGCAGAAAATAAATTAATAGTAAATTTCTTATGACTTAGACCCGAAAGGGCTCATGTGAATGCAAGTGTTATATTTTGATCCTTCTTTGCTACCATGGCAAGACTGGTGACTGTCTTCTGAGGAGGAGTAGAGGGGATTTCACTTAACTGGATGATCACAGAGCTGATGTTTTTGTTGTCCATTGCTGAGCCATGTATTAAATATTTTTAATATATGTTATATAATATATGTATTTTATAATCTAATATATATTATAATTATATAATGTATTATTATATAATTGTATATTATTATATATTATATATATATATATATATATATATTTTTTAGAAAACATGGATTTCCTGACAGGAAATGGGAAACTTTTTGAACTGTATGACTTGAGTCACCTGTCATGTTGGAAGGGCATTGGAGAATCAGCCACCTGATGTAGAACTTTGTCATGACTTTCAAAAGTTTTCCATACAAATTGACACATGGGGCTTTTGGCCTAATATATAATAATATATATTAAGATTACATAATTTAATATATATTAATATTATATAATAATATAATTAATATATAATTGTATATAATTATATAATAATACATAATTATGTAATTATAATATAATTATAATAATTCCTATAAATATATAATAATTATATAATAATATACAATTTTATATAATATGAAAAAGTGGGAAAGAACAATCTGGCAAAACAGACATTTTGGAATCACCGTGCCCTTCTTTTGTGGTTGATTCATGACACTCGTGAACTAAGATTAAAAAGAGGATATAAAGCAGAATCTTGCTTTCACAGTGGGGGAAAAAACTTATGAATGCTTTGAAAATAATTGCCAGTCATTATACTCAAATCGTGTTACATCAAGAAATGGAGATGTGAACCAGACTGGGACAGAAAGATTTCACAGTAACAGCCACGATTTCTCTAATTTATTACATTGTCATCCGTCTTGTGATTTAACGTCCTTTTTCACCGTCTGCAGTAATATGTGGAATTACTAAAAGTTGGCGGCTGTCTGTTGTTCAGAAATGTTGAAAGAAATGAAGTGTTTCTGTGGGTGTTGCCGAAGCCCTGTTGAAAGGGTAGTTAGGTATCGCTGATTAATTCCCATTCTATCTCTGATGAAATGGAGAAGGGGAAAATGCTCCTTTCCACCAAGTATCTCATTGCAAACTGCAGCCCAGAAGTTGCATAAGTATTTTTCTTCCTCGGTATAAATTGATTTGCTGTGAAAAATCTCAGATGGTTCCATTTCAAGGCAATGTTTTATCTGGTGGTGCAGGACAGATGTAGAGCTAAATAGATTTGTAGGCTAATTTCTTGGTCATTTTAATATTGTGTATTCTCCCCTTTGGTGTGTTAAGTACTTCACCGATGCTTCTTCAGCTATGTACTGCATATGGCATTGCCCAACTCATCTTAATTAAATTCTTTGTTGCAACAACCTCATTTTTGCTCGTGGGAAACGTTGCTGTCACTGTGAAACATTTTCTAGGAAAGTGGAGCTATATTTTTCATAAATTAGGCTCTTTTTTTAAGGTTCTAAATATTAGTCACTTAAATTGATATTAAGTTATTAGGTACTCCAGATCAGTACTTTATAAGTCTTCCAAAAACTGTCTGTTGCCCAGAAGCCTGGGAGGAGTGTGATAGAGCTGGAGGGTAATGTGCAGGTGTGTTGGGTTAGTGATGGGTGAAATGACTTTATGTGGCTCATCCCCACCTCCCATTGTCAGAGGCAATCAGAGAAAGCATTTTGCAAATCGAGAATAAGAAAGAGGTCTTACAGAGCGTGTTGCTGCCACAGCCGCTGCTACTGCCGCTGCCGCTGGCACCCCTGCTGAGATCAGCTCAGTGCCATCTTCTCTTTTAGAAAGAGGAGAAGAGTTTATCCTGAACTATGCATTTTTTTATTTTTATTTTTTATTTTTTTTTTGGAAAACATGGATTTCCTGACAGGAAATGGGAAGCTTTTTGAGCTGTATGACTTGAGTCACCTGTCATGTTGGAAGGGCATTGGAGAATCAGCCGCCTGATACAGAACTTTGTCATGACTTTCAAAAGTTTTCCCTACAAATTGACACATGGGGCTTTTGGCTTTTGTCCTGGGGACACGGCAGCTGTCAAGTCAATGTCTAGAGAAATTGTGCCTTATAACCAAAGATGGCTAATTAAACAGAACAAAACACCCGAACAGGTGCTTAGTCATTCCCTCAGTCCGTCCCACTCTCACACAGGTGAAGAGTATGTTTCAATTAAGATGATGAACGTGCTTTCCCCATCCCGTGTCTTAAATCCTCCAGCCCATTAGCTCTTGCCTTGCAGCCATGCTGACTGTCTTTTACTCCCTCAAACATACCCAGCTCCTCCTGATGGGATGTTGTGAGCATTCTGCTCCCTCTGTCTGGAATGGGCCCCTCCTGCCTCACCACAACCTTTGCAGAGTTAGCTTTTACTTCTCCTTTCAATCTCAGCTCAAGAATGCCACTTCCCCCAGGAAAGTCTTTCCTGGAATTCCCACCCCTAATGCAACTCCAGCTCCCTAAGATGAGAATATGTCCATATTTGGTCTCATAGTTCCTTGTACTTTTCCTCCAGTTTATATATACATATATATGTGTGTGTGTGTGTGTGAGAAACTGTATGGGTATATATATGACTGTGTATGTGTGTATATATATAATATATATTTAGTATATATAATTATAATATATAAATATATAAAAATATAGTATTATATTTATATTTACTATAAATAGTATATTTACTATGTATTTATAATTATGTATATTATATATATATTTATGTATACACACACACACATGTCAGTGTCATGTCAGTGTCTAGATAAGTTGTGCCTTATAACCAAAAGTGGTTAATTAAACAAAACACCCAAACAGGGGTTTATTCATTCTGTCAGTCTGTTTCTCTCACGTGTACGAAGAACATGTATATGTATGTGTGTATATGTGTGTATATATGTACACACATGTATATATACATATATAGATACAGATCCACACACAGCTGCTGGTATCACTGCTGAGATCATCTCAGTGCCATCTTCTCTTTTAGACAGAGGAGAAGAGTTTATCCTGAACTTTGCATTTTTTGAGAAAACATGAATTTTATGTTCAGGAAATGGGAAGCTTTTTGAACTGTATGACTTGAGTCATGTTGGAAGGACACTGGAAAACAGGACATGTGGGTGTGTATATATATGTATATATACACACACATATACACGTATACACACATATATGTGAATATACACCCGCCCACACAAATAGGCACATACGTATATATCTGTGTGTATATGTATCCCTCTATTAATCTGTGTGTGTCTATATGTCTGTATCTCTCTATATCCATATATTGAACACCTACTACGTGCCAGGCGCTCTTCCTGCATTTGCAACTTGTTGGTGTAAAGATGACAAACTGAAGTTGTTCCCTGAAGCTCCTTTATCTGCCTGAAGTCTCGACCCACCAAAGAAGAAAACAAGAACCTCTGGTTCCTTCCCTGAGTTATCATTAATTGAACCCATATTGCAGGAAGAAAGACTGATGTCGTCCAACACACATGAACAGACTTTTGTCACAGGCCATTGCTCTTCAAGCCCATTGAGTTCCCATAAAAATCACTTACAACCTATGCTAAAATGATCCATGCTTTCCCATCTCTCTTTCCCCTAAGAAGGAGGATATATAACCATCTGTATCACATTGTATGATGGTGTAATCATCACTCTGTTATTCTCCCCATGCATGGTAATCAATTTGTTTGCCATGTATTGGGGGGGGGGGGAGTCAAGACCTCATGAAGTCAATATTCTAGTTGGGGAGAAAAACAGTGAAAAGTATGCATGATACCTGAGCAAATTGTGTTAGAACATGAGCAGTGCTGTGGAAAAAAAGAAAACCGAGACAGAAAAGGATGAGGAGGGCAGGAGAGCAGGGGTGGAAGAATCCATAGCAATTTTAAATGAAGAGGAGGGGGCCAGGGTGGACCTCACTGTGAAGGTCACCTTTTGGCACAGAGCCAGCTGCCTGGAATTTGGAAGAAGAACATTCCAGGCAGTGAAAATAGTCAAAGCAAAAGATGTAAGCCTTGAGAGTAGTCCTCTGTTCAAGGGACAATAGAAGGGCCAGAGGGAGTGGAGCAGAAAATAGCAGGGAATGAGTTGAGGGAAGAAGCAAGGTGAGGAAGAGGTGCAAGCCACATACGACTTGTAGGCATTGAGGGCCTTTGGAGTTTACTCAACTAAAATAGGGTCTTCGACTTACATTTCAAATGAATAATTTGAACTTCTGCATTGAAAATTGATTTTGATGGCGCTTAATGCAGTTTATAGCTATGTACTTCCTTGTGCGATTATATGGTTGATGTCTGTCTCTCCCATAGACTGTAGGCTCTAAGAGCGCTGGAGTACTATCTGTCTTGCTCTTCATTGAATCTCCAAGATCAAGCCTAGTGCTTGGCATGTTGCTGTCCAATAAATATTCAATGTGAAAGGATAAAATGAATGCAGGCCACATCAAGATGATGCTAGTTGGCATTCATCCCTCAGAGGCATGTGCTGTAGATAGTCAATGTGCAAATTTCAACTTGTATCCATCCACTTAAAGATGACTTCAAACGTGCCCTCCAACCGGAGGTTTAAGTTGAATTATCTAGCTAATGGTTGCTATGTGCAGCTGTTTTTCATTAGTGCTGTTTTAATTTGCAGTCTATGAACTTTGATATTTCTAACAGAAAGAAATTGGATACTAGTCTGGAAGGCTTTCCTCCTTAAAAAGAATATGCTTCACGCCCAAGCAAATGACTGGAAAGGTTCCCTGTTGTCCGCTAGGGAAATGATTCATGGGGGTAGGGGCTGTCCACAGCAGACCAGAATGTTACAGTGTGCTGGGTAAATGATCCATGGTTTCAGAATTAGTATGCATGCATTCCATAATACATATTTACCTCGTAGTCTGTAACCATTTAGTAGAACTGTTACAGTCTAGTAAGTAAATAACGTGTCTTTCAAAATTAGAATGTGTACCGAATATGTATTTACCCAATACACTGAAACAGTTCCGAGGAAACCTTCCCTGTTGTTAGTCTGTCGTACTGACTTATGGATATGGGTTTAATGTTGTTTTGAATATGAACACAGTGTAAAGGAAGATGTGTGATTTTTAGAAGGGTGAGGGGTTGTCATGTAGAACAAACCAATTTTAGGAGGAAAATTCAATTCCGTTGCAGAATCTATTCCTGCGATTCTTTTCCTTTCTTTCATTGTATCTTATTTTCTCTTTTTGTTTTTTCTTTTGTGCCAGTTTCTGGGAAGATTGTTGAAGACACCAGGATGAATTTTTAAGTAGTATAATTTAATTATTGGTAACATCATATGGATTTATAAGTGATTAGTGGACAGATTTCTGAACATGTGCAGGGGCCAGTTTTTTAGTTGCTAATATCATGGTCTTGGAGGAATCCACAAGTTGGATTCTGGTGAATAATTTCATGACAGTATTGGCAGCACTTTGCCTAATGAGTATGTATCACTCTGGCCTGGGTAAGTGAAGCAAAAGCTAACCATGTTCACATCAGCCATCTAGATATGTTATACAGGAACAAACTGTGTAGAGATGATTATGAGGCCATCTTGGTGCTTTAAGACATGGAGTTTTCAGTGGGATATTACTGATTTCCATCATAACTGATGTTCAGCTGCATTTCTACTGATGGTGGCTGTATGGGTAGATAATTAGACTCCACAGTTCAAGATAGTTCATGGAAAAGTAACATTGTAGTCAAGAGTTTGTGGTCTGGAATGAGATGACTTGGGTGCCATCCCTCGGAACTTGTATCAGTGATTTAACCACTTTAAGACCGGGTTACCTTATCTGTACAATTAGAGATTGCCTTATGTGTACACTAATGGCACAGAACACTAATTGTACAGGTAAGGCAACATTAGTATTCACTTTATAACATTCTTGTGAGTGAAATAGTACCCATAAACTGTGTGTCACTCTTCAGAGCACATATTGAGTATTTACTAGGCATCATCAACTGTTGTCTATAACTACTGTGGAAATTCAGCTCTGCTGGGATACAGGAGGTATATGTAGCAGGATTAGCAAGGGTGACTCAGTCCAGGTCTCCAAGTATTTGGTTTGGAAGTAAATGAAGACACCAGGCGTGTAATTGGATATTTCACTAATAGGTTATAAGTGGTTATGCAAGTTTCTAAACATCTTGTGTGTTTTAATAAATACTTTCAGTTGACAAATGAGAAAAGCAACCATGAATCTGAGTCTCTTACTTGGAACCATGTGAAACAGTGATTTATGAAATGCCCTTTAAAACTCCTTGGAGGTTCATATTCTGCACAAGTTGCTTTTTTTTTCTTTCTAATTGAGAAAGCTGCTATATTTTGAGTCTGTGTAAGCAACTGCAGGCCTTGATTCTTTTTTTTTTTTTTTTTTTTTTTTTTTGCGCAGTTGGGCAGAGAGCCATAGGGTGAGTCCCACAACCCTTTCCTGGGTATGTCCTTCTGTGTGATGTACCTTCCGTGAAGCTTACCAGCATGTTTTATCATGTGTTCAATGTCATTTGCGCAATTAGACTCAGATGCTGCAGGGGCAGGGGGCCGTGGAGTATACCCACAGCTTCCAAGTGCTATTTCCCCAGGCCCAAGTGCAATTCCTGGTGCAAAATGAATACTCAGGTGGTTCCTGTGTTGTCCTCCTTTGTGACCCTGTCTCTCTGAATTAATTCTAGTCCATGGCACTGCGTGACTTCCAAGAAAATTTTAGCATCCTGTGCAACACGCGTGAGATTTAGAAGCATTGTCTGTTGACATTATCCTTTATGAACATTTACTGGGAGCTTACTATGGGCCAGGCATTATTCTAAGCATTTCACATCATTATTTCACAGCAATCCATTTAAGTCAATCGTATTATTACCCTCATTTATCAGATGAGAAACTGGGATCCCCCCTAGATTGGATGTGTATAAGTTAGTAAGATGTAAGTCAAAAAATTCAGTGCATCCCTAGAGCCCAGAGTCCCTAATGTCTACTCTACCTTGTCTCCCAAGGAAAATATCATTGTCAGAAGTTGGGTAAACAGATCAAAAGATGGCTGGGTGTGGTGGCTCACGCCTGTAATTTCAGCACTTTGTGAGGCCAAGGTGGGCAGATTGTTTGAGCTCAGGGGTTCACGACCATTATCAGCAACATGGCAAAACCTCATCTCTACAAAAATACAAAAAAGTAGCCAAGCATGGTGGCATACGCCGGTAGTCCCAGCTACTCAAGGAGGCTGAGGTGGAGGGATCAGTAGAGCTTGGGAGGGGGAGGTTGCAGTGAGCTGAGACAGAACCACTGCAATCCAGTCTAGGTGACAGTGAGATCCTGTCTCAAAATATATATATATATATATATGTATGTGTGTGTGTGTGTGTGTGTGTGTGTGTGTGTGTGTGTGTGTGTAGATTATCAAAAAACAAATGGTAGGTAGGACTTAGATTCATTTAAGTGTTGATATGGTTTGGCTGTGTGTCCCCACCCAAATCTCATCTTGAATTAGAGTCCCTATAATCCCCACGTGTCAAGGGAGGGACCTAGTGGGAGGTGATTAGATCATGGAGGTGGTTTCCCCCATGCTGTTCTTGTGATAGTGAATGAGTTCTCACGTCATTTGATGGTTTTATAAGTGTTGAAGAAGTGTTTACTTCCTCCACACGCTCACTTCTCTCCTGCTGCCTTGTGAAGAGGTGACTGTTTTGCCTTCTCCCATGATTGCAAGTTTTCTGAGGCCTCCCCAGCTATGTGGAAGTGAGAGTAAATTAAACCTCTTTGCTTTATAAATTACCCAGGCTCAGAAAAGTTCTTTATAGCACTGTGAAAACAGACTAATACGAGTGTAATGTACATTTCTGGGAACTAGTCCAAAAACTCTGCATACTATACAGAAGTCACATGACTGTGGTTTCCATCAATAATGCTCCTCCTTACCAGGGGAGTTTAGATCAGATGGAGTATGCAAATAAGTCTTTTTGGAATAAACACAACCCTAAAGGGAATCATTGCTCTAATACAGAACCTAGTCCTCTGTTTCAGCATGGCTGGAATCCTATGTTTATGTAAAAGAACTCTCAGGGAATGGTTACCTAGGTTTTAACATAGAGTGGAGAATTTACAATTAGTACCACCAAAAAGGTAACCCCAGTGCAGGCAGGAGCAAATTTAAATCACACTTGTCCAAAACAGTCTTCAGAATGTACATTCCAGTTCTTATTTTTCCTTCAGTCTTCTTCCATGATCTTCTTTCTGTCTTCACATCCCGCATCTTACACAGGCCACCACCACCTTTTGCTACAGTATCCTGGTAACTGGCTTCCCTGTCTCCTTGGTTTAAAATCCCTTCTAAGATCCTCCTTTAGTGCAGCTAAAATGCTCTTTAAGAAAGAAACCTAACCATCTCAGCCCACCTACAACAGCTCTGTGTTACCCTTGGGATACAATCCCATGTGTATAACATGATTTTTCAAAGCCTTTCAGGAAGCAGCCCCTGCTTTCTTTACAGGTTCTTTGTTCCCCACTCCACCCACAATACAGCCGCAAGCCGCACGTGGCTACATTCAGTGACCCTGAGTACCTTGCTCTCTCTCACCTCCGGGTCTTGAAACCCCTGCCTGGTACACTGTTTCCCCTCGTCTTTGCTTTGCCCATTATCTTAATCTATTTGGTGTTGCTATAAAGGAATCCCTGAGGCTAGATACTTTATAAAGAAAAAAGGCTTATTTATCTCATGGTTCTGCAGACCGTACAGGAAGCATGGCACCAGCATTTGCTGCTGGCTAGGGCTTTAGGCTGCTTGCCCTCGTGGTGGGAGATGAAGGGGAGCTGGTGTGTGCAGAGATCACACGGCAAGAGAAGAAGGAGGGGAGGTGCCAGGCTCTTTTTAAAAACCATCTCTCTTGGGAACTAATAGAGTGAGACCACTCACCCCACTTCCAGGAAAAGGATGAATCTGTTCATGAGAGATGCACCCCCATGACCCAAAGACCTCCCATGAGGTCTACCTGCCACAGTGGGAATCAGTCTTCAACATGAGATTTGGAGGGGATGGACATGTCAACTACAGCACCCACGTTGTTTCTTCTTCTTCCCAACAAGTCATTTCTAGCCACCCTTCACCTCCACCAACCTTAACCTCACAATCACTTCTGAATGTTCTTCTAGCATCCACTGCGGATTGTTCTAGACTCTTTAATTTTCTGTTTTCCACGGAAGTCTGTAAGCTTGATGAGGATAAAAACCGCGATTGCCTTGCTTACCCTCATTGTGAAGGAATGAATGGGATGGTGCAGAAACTCCAGAGAATCATGTACATATGGAACATGCTCTATTGTTTTTCATGAAAATGTGTGGCAGTATTGCCTGGGCTGCATTGCACACACTTCAATATTATTCAGCTATAAAAAGAAGGAAATACTGTGTTTGTAAGAACATGGATAAACGGCGTGACCCCGGGAGGCGGAGCTTGCGGTGAGCCGAGATCGCACCACAGCACTCCAGCCTGGGCAACAGAGCAAGACTCTGTCTCAAACACCATGGATAAACCTGGAGGACACCACGCTAAGTGAAATAAGCCAGGCACAGAAAGACAAATACCGCATGATCTCACTTATATATGGAACCTAAAAAGCTGAACTCTTGGAAGCAGAGAGTAGAAAGGTGGTTGGCAGGGGTTGGGGATGGGGGAAACGGAAAGCCATTGGTCAAAAGATACAAAATTTCAGTAAAAAGATGAACAGGTTCTGAGGATCTTGTTCCCCAGTGTGGGTGGTGATAGATGTGTTAATTAGTTTGATTGTGGTAATCGTGACACAATGCAGACATAAATCATCACATTGTACACCTTGAACCTATTCAGTCCTTATTTAAATGTTTTTTAAATTAAAGCATTTGTGGTTGGGTGCAGTGACTCATGTCTATAATCCCAGCACTTTGAGAGGCTAAGGTGGGAGGATCACTTGAGGTCAGGAGTTCAAGACCAGCTTGGCCAACATGGTGAAACCCCATTTGTACTAAAAATACAAAAATTAGCCAGACATGCTGGCATGCACCTGTAATCCTGAGGAGACTGAGGGAGGAGAATTGCTTGAACCCGGGAAGCGGAGGTTGCAGTGAGCAGAGATTGCACCATGGCACTCCAGCCTGGGTGCGAAGCGTCTGTCTCAAAAAAAAAAAAAAAAAAAAAAAAAAAAATTAAAGCATTTGCAACAGGGAAGGTAAACTACAGTGATAACAAAACACTACTCATTATAGAAAAGACATAGTACAAATAGCCCTAGGCCCCCAAATGTCAAATGACTTTTTCTGTAATTTTTGCTTTAATTTTTCTTTAATTTTTTGATGAAAAAGAGGGCTGGAAGGATTAGCAGCTGTGTGAGGGTATCACTCATGGTAAGGCAGGTTATACTGTAGTAACGCACAACCCCCAACATCCATGGCTTAAAAGAACCAATGTGCTTTGTTTTGTTTTCGTTTTTGTTTTTGTCTCACATATTTCTCTCCGTCCATCCTGAGCTGGCTGGGAGTGCTGCTCTATTTCTTTTTCATGCAGGGTCACAGGTTACACCTTTTCCGCAATTACCAGGACAGAGAACAAACACAGTTAATTGCACCCGGGTGCTTAAAGGTGTTATCCCAAAGTGAGGTATGTCACCGCTGTTCACATTTCATTAGCCAAAACAAGACATTCAGCTATGCCTAAGTTCAAACAGGCAAGGAGGCACAATCACCTCCTTTGCTCTGAAGGAAAAACAGAATTATTTGGTGGAAAGCAACTAAGATCCACCACCATGAGAAAAGGAGCCACACAGGTCAGTCTCACCGCATCGCAGGGAACAGCTGTGCCTAACTGCACCTCCATTCCAAGTGTATCCTGTCAGAAGCAGTACCTTTAAGATGCGTTCCCGTAGTATTTTCATTCTCATCTATGTAACTTTTAGGAATTTTGTGGCTAGACACAGGGACCTCCATTTGATTTTTTTTTTCCTTCTCTTCTTAGCCTAGTTTGAAATGTTGGCTCTCTTAATCAACAGAGAGTTTTATTAATGTGCGATGAATATCCAGTTTCAAACCATGGGCTGCTTATCCCTCGAGCATTTGTTGAGACCTTTGTTTGCTGAAATACTACTTTATTTCATTTCTTATTATCTTTAGAAGGTATTATTGATATGTATTCATTTTGACCCCTTTACACACACTTCTCAACTCTGTCTTCTCTGCAGGCTAAATCAGTATTCCATCCCACTTTTCATCTTTACTGTTCCTGGCACTCTCATCTATATGAGAAACAGGATCTGTGTTTGACAAGCATGCTTACCCTTTGCTTACTGTTTTAATAAAATTTTCTATCAGCATTTTTATCTGCAGTAGCAGTCGAGGCACTATTTGATATTGAGATGCTAGATTTCATGGACTTTGAAATATTTTCCCCATATCTTTTTTGGCAAGTCTTTGAACATAGACCACAAAAAATTGACATGTTGGAGATGAATTTGCAGACTCTACGTTAACTAATGACTACCTGTCCCAGCTTAAATTGTGTTCTAGGATTGAAACATTATATTACACAGTCAAATCATTGAAATTAATGGTCAGACTGTTCCATAACTGAGTTAGTTTCCCATGAGACTGATACTCTATTAAATCAGCAGGCTGTCCAAATTTCCCTGCATAGCCTTTGGTTTGGGGATAATGTGGACCCGATCTTGGCAATTTCAAAGTGGTACCAAGCAGTCACACTGTTTTAAGTGGAGAATGATCAGTAGCAGCTTCCTCATCTCCACATTTCATTCAGATACGCTATCTTATTTCATCGCCTTTATCCTCTGAGGCAAATTGTTATTGCCCCGAACACAGAGATGGGGAAACTGAGGCACGGGTATTACTCTGTGTGCTGAAGATTATTCAGCTAGTGGATAGCCCGGTTCGTTTGGTTTTTCTGTCCCTAGATCTCCTCTCTTGGCTGGCAATTCTTATGATTCAGGACTCTTCTCAAATATCTCTCATGAGAGAAGCCTTTCTTAGCTGCTCCAGCCACGGAGACAGTCACCCTGGTTCTCTGCTCTGTCACCTTCATAGTACTTATTACTATCTCATTGTGTTTCTTATGTGTCTGCTTGCTTTCAGTCTCTGTCCGCTCGAGAACAAAGGAAAGGACCCTGTCTCTTTAGTGTCAGTGCCACATCCCAGCACTACAACCGTGCCTGGCACCCAGTAGATGTTCTGAAATTTCAATGGATGGATGCCTATTTACATACTGTGCTTTTTTTCCTCTCTCAGGGCCACGTTATTGACTTGCTCCATACAAAGCAACAAATTAAGCATTTAGGGCTTTATGGACAAACCCCACTATTTAAAAAATATTTTTAAAATTTCTTTTTAGAGACAGGGTCTCACTCTGTCACCCAGGCTGGAGTGAGTGGTAAGATCACAGTTTGCTGGAGCCTTGAACTCCCAGGCTCAAGCAATCCTCCCACCTCAGCCTCCCGAGTAGCTGGGACTACAGGTGTACGTCACCACACCAGGCTAATTATTTAAAATCTTTGTAGAGATGGAGTCTTACTATGTTGGCCAGGCTAGCCTTGAACTTCTGGCCTGAAGTGGTCCACTATTTAAGGTCTTTGACCGCTCAGCTTTACGGCTAACGGCATGTACTAGTTATCTAATACTGTGTAACAAATTACTCCCAAAGTTAGCCTTTCAAAACAACATGTGTTTCTTTTTCATCTCATAGAGCTTCTGAGGTTCAGGAATCTGGGAGTGGCTCTCGCTCTGGTTTCCTTGTGAGGTGGTGGTTCAGCCCATTAGCTAGGGAAGCAGTTAGTGACAGTTGGAGGTACTGCTTTTAGACTCACTCATACGGATGTTGGCAGGCCTCAGTTCTTCACCACATGGGCCTCTTTACAGGCTGCTGGAGTGTCCTGGAGACATGGTGGATGGCTCTCCACCAAAGTGAGTTATGAGACAGAGAAAGTGGAGAGAGAAAAGGGGGAAAAAGGGGAGAGATGCTAAGTTGGAAGCCGCAGTTTTTTATAACCCAACCTCAGAGTGACATACCATCACTTCTGCCATGTTCCATTGGAACTCTGGTACAGTGTGGGAGGAGATGGCACAAAGGCATAAATACTGGAAGATGGGGATTATCTCAGGGCCATCGTGGGAGCTGATTCTCATGTATCTTGTTCCAATTCTCAGAAGAGAGCCCTGGATGGAACATGTAACTCTATATACCAGTAAATAATTTCCTAATGTCTTCTTCCATTTCAGGGCCCAGCTGGGGGGAAAGTTTGATTACCAGTGTGCGTGTAACTCTTTTTTTTATTATTTTTTGAGATGGAGTCTTGCTCTGACACCCAGGCTGGAGTGCAGAGGTGCAATCTCGGGTCACTGCAACCTCCCCCTCCTGGGTTCAAGCCATTCTCCTGCCTCATCAGCCCCCACCCAAGTAGCTGGGATTACAGGCACCTGCCATTATGCCCAGGTGATTTTTGTATTTTTAGTAGAGGTGGGATTTCACCACATTGGCCAGGCTGGTCTCAAACTCCTGACTTTAAATGATCTGCCTGCCTCAGCCTCCCACAGTACTGGGATTAGAGATAACTCTTGGATAATATAATAATTAAGAATGCAGATTCTGGTGCCAGCAGCCCAACTTTGAATACTGCCTCTGCTGCTTGATAGCTGTGTAAACTGAGGATGTTTTGAAGGTTTTCCACTTCCAGTATTGTGGAAGTGATGTATTAGTTACCTAATACTCCGTATTCGTTGTCTAATATTGTGTAACAAATTACTCCCAAAGTTAGCATCTCAAAACAACAAACATTTTTTTTTTTTTTTTTAATCTCATAGAGTTGAATGAGTTTCCATCTCATTGCTGTAGAATGGGATCCTAATAGTATCTACCTCACGGAGTTGTGAGGATTCAGTAAGTTACTTCATGTGATGCTCATAGAATAATGTTTGCCAGACATAGAGCACTTAGGAAGTGTTGACTTTTATTCTTTGGATTATCACATAGCTAATCAATGCCAAAGTGACTGTTGCTTTCCATAGCTTATCCTTCAATAGGTGGAAATGTCCTAGACAGACCTCTGAGACGAAGTCAGTCTAAACAATTTCTGGCAAGCTATGAGCTGCAACTGGGTTAAATTCTTGCCACGTGGAGAAATATACTTTTCTGTTGCAGAGGTTTCATGGGCTCTGTCATCCTTTCTGTCCATGGGTGGTTTTCTGTGGGAACCCATCCTGTGAGTTACCTTCACAATAACAGCTTACCTGCCATCCAGAATTTAGTATTTTCCCTTTGTTCTCTAGGGAAAACCCAAGCATACCTTCCCGAGTGGTTGGCCAGTGGCTGAATTCCATGGCTGTTTTGATAAGTTCTCTTTAAGCAGATTTTTCATGTCTTCCCTATTTATATCTTTTCAAATCCAATCTCCTTCAATCAATTTTAATCCCTTAATGTGTTTGCTATAAGTACTGTACAATTCACTTGTCCTCAATAATAAAATTCATTTTGGTGCAGCCTGCCGGTAATTTGTTTGAGAAGAAGTCGTTAGGAAACCCGTGCATTCTCTTCTGATTTAGAGGACGACCTTCAGTATTGATAGCATTTTGTTGTCATGCACTTGAAGAATTCTTTCATGACTGACAGTGCTGTTTAAATAATGGACTGCAGAGCCATGTGTTTAAATGAAATCTGACTACACTTATTTCGTTATGTATTAGGAAACTTCAATTGTTCTACAAGGACACGATTTCATTGACCATGGATTTATGTTTTCAGTTTGTACAAATTATACCCACTGTGTATTGCTCCCCCTTCACTGTAAAATACTCTTTTGTTTTGAAAATCAGTGTTTTCATTGTTTTACCTCTCCACGTACCCTGCATAAGCAAAGGATTTTGCTCCAGGTCCCTTCCTAGAACAGGCCAAAGTAAGTAAAATCGAGTATTTTTTATAGGAAAGATAGAAAAGTATAGCATTATTGACTCAGCTTAATACTGAGTTAATACACTCTCATAAGGCTCAGAAGATATAAAAGATCCAGTTTACTCTATGTCTCTATATACACATACATACACATATAAAATATAATTTATATATGTCAGCTTAATTGGAAAAATAAACATCGGGAGGATGTTTTATTTATCTGTATCTCTAGCTTTTTTAAACAGCACATGAAGACAAAGCACCTTTTTATTTAGAGTTGGCTAAAAATTATCAGTCATATGTAGATGATTTATCAATATCTGCCAACTTCCTAGTCAGGAAAAGTTATAGCAGATGGCGGAATTTATGTGCCATGTGGCATTTGTTTAAGTGTGGAAATAGCTAATAATTTTTCCTCGATTATTATAACTATTTTACTTTTAAAGACTCAATTAACTTTGAAATACCATCCTTGATGGGTGCCTCAGTTAAGGGTGGGGTGAGGAGAAGGGAGAGAAATTTGAAATCTTGCAGGGCCCTTGATTGAATAACGGTTATATTGCTCATTAATCAGAGGCTCTGAGTACCCTGTTTTCAAAATAGCATTATTGTGTCCTAAATATAGACTCCCATGGAACTGTTAAGGAGAAGGTCCCATTGAGATGAGCAGGCGCTGTGGATTGGCCTTTCTACTACAAAGGACCGGGATTCACATTTGCAAGTTTGCAGGTCCCCAGGGAGAACCTCTTGGAGTCAACATCATTTCAAGCATGTAGCGCATAATTTGTTTTGATAACTACAAACAAAAGGGGTCTATTTCCCAATGGCTTCTTCGAAAATTGTCAGAGGCTCTTCCCCTTGATAATGTGAGTTGCTGCTCCCAGGGCTGAGGGCCTGAGAACCACAGCAGGACTGGAATCCGGTGGGAGGAGCAAGGAAGCCGCAGGGGGTGACCACGGGCATCCTTCCAGAGAGAAGGGCACAGTCTAACCCTGGGACACCATTCCTTTCAGGAATCAATATCAGGCGACTGTGATCTATGGCAGAGACCCAGTACTCGCAGTGATTTTTAAGTTGTGTATGCTTCAAATGCACTTTCTTTCCCTGCTTTGAGTTTTTCTGCTTAGGTGAAGTAAGAGGCAAGGGGGTACGTGTGCTGGGGTAGCCGGGGAGAGAGGAGAGGATTTGATGGAGAACATCAAGGACCTATTGCTTGCCTGTTTCCTAGAAATCCTTACCCATAATCAGCTCATTACAGAGAATCTTGGGGTTCTCTTGAGGCTGCTGAAGTCATGCCTCCTGAGATTGATGGAATAGAGCAAAGGGATCCGTCAGGAAATATTTATTACACAGAAGAAAGAAGAATGCACCGGCAGAGTTCTGGGCCCGCTGCAGTCACTCAGTAAATACTCTTTGAATGAATTTATTTATAGAAAAGCATATGTAAAAACATGAGTCAGTATCATGAGTGGTCTGATTGAGGATGATTTTTCTTTTCTTAGTTTTTACAACTGTTGGTAACATTTGATTAATTACTTTTATTATAATTATGATTATCATCATCATTTTATATACAGTTCTACTCCTTGCCTGTGTTAACAATTTGGTGATAGTCTTTCACGTTTTTATACCTTTACATTGCCTATATAAGCATACAGTTTAGTTCTAATATACATGAAATAATAAAAAGTGGATTTTTCTGCAAATACACACTTAGCAAGCATTCTGGGGGTTCTTTATTTATTAGAACATAATCTCATTCTCATCTCATTCTTTTTAAAACGTTACTTGATATCCCATAGTGGAGGTATAATATTTATTTAAATATTTTTTGCCTGTATTTGATTTCATAATGTATATTTTTAAGTGACAAATCTGTATCAAATTCATTAGGACATAGAGAATAAACCCATGACACTCCCAACTTGTCTGAGATCTAGTTAGGAATTCTGCACATTTTCTTAATGAGTATGTGCTGCTTTTAAAACGTTAAAGGTTGAAGAAAGTTTTAAATCTACTTACAGGATCAAAACTATGCACATGAAAAGAATGTCTAACCTTTGTTGGGCTCTTAGATCTAAGAGACACTATATTAAGTGTGTGTGTACAAATATATACAAACTCTTTAAAATCCCTTCCATTATTTAGCATGAACCATAGCATAGCCAGGTGAGATTGCTGACTTCCTCAGGTGGACAGCTGTGTTTTAACATGTTCCTGACTTCTCTTCCATGGCTGTTCATTCAATATTTATTTATTTACTTTTTTTTTTTTTTTTTTTTTTGAGACAGAGTCTTACTCTGTCACCCAGGCTAAGGTGCAGTGGCACTATCTTAGCTCACTGCAACCTCTGCCTCCTGGGCTCAAGCGATTCTCGTGCCTCAGCCTCCCGAGTAGCTAGAATTACAGGTGTGAGACATGCACCCGGCTAACTTTTTGTATTTTTTAGTAGAAACGGGGTTTCACCATGTTGGCTACGCTGGCCTCAAACTCCTGACCTCAAGTGATCCACCTGCCTTGGCCTCCCAAAGTGTTGGGATTACAGGTGTGATCCAGCATGCCTGTCCATCGATAAATAGTTATTAAGTGTTACTTTGTTCCCAGCACTCTTGCGTGTGCTGGGAACTTAGCAGTGAACAAAACAAATACCTTCCCTCAGGGACCTTGAACTCAAGTCTAGTCAGGGATCACTCTATTAAGAGATCAAGTCAACACTCAACTCTCCTACAGACTTAAATAGGATGGTGTTTCAGTTTCTCCTTGATCTGCTCCCTCAGACCCTAGACCATGGGCACTGCAGATTTTTGTACTTTTTGTAGAGATAGGGTTTCGCCACTACCAGAGACTTAACCATCCTTTCTATGTGAAGGGAAACAGCGCCCTTTCAGTAGACAACATTAAATCAGCCAACAGACGTGGGTCATGCCGGGGTTGCCGTGACTGCCACAAACACCCCTCGCCAAAGTCTGCCGGGGGACCCCATACCCTCCTCTAGAAAGTGAGAAACAGAGAAAGGCTTTCTCCTGCCCCAGACTGTCTCTCTCTCAGCTCTAAGAAATTTCTTTACAGATGTTACCTTACCCTGCCTGGCCTGTCTCTTGAGTAAGAAAACTGCTGGAGAGAGTCTGCCACTCACTCAGATCATAATCAGGGAGCCTGCTGCCACTCGGAAAGGGCTTTAAAATTTGATCTCATTTACTATGAGTGCAAATCTCTGATCCTCCTGCATCTCACCATCCATCTTATTTTGATTGTACATATAGTGTGATTTTAAAAGGAAGTGCTGTTTTTGGAGAGGTAGAAAAACTCTGGAAAACAAGGCTGATGACAGTGGTCATGAGCGCAGGGCTATTGTCTGCTCTGTGACATGCTCAGGGGCGACGCGCCTCCTGAAAGGGATACTTGGTAGAGAAGGCATGGGCGTGAAGCCGGGTTGCGGGAGAGTTGGGAGCCTGAGCGTTGCCGACTGCTGTTCACCACAGGCTCCCTCTGAGCACCGTGGGGAGGCAGTGACACCCGCTGGCCTCACAGTGACACTCCCGCAGCTGTCCTGTTTTCCAGCCTGGATGTGATAGGTGCGTCTTGGAGGACAGTTAGAGGAAGACAGGCAAGCCGCACTGGCCTCCCTCCAGGGTGTCCCCTCGCTTAGGTTAGGTTGCTTCTAACAGACATCCTCCATGGGCATTGACGCAGCCAGGTTCATTGTCACCCCAACAATTCCTCTCTCACTCTGCGAACGCTTTTAAACTCTTCATTCAAACAATGAGAGGGAAATGCTTCAGCTGCACACTCAAGAAAATGTGGATTTCCATTCTGGCCTGGCGATATATTGCTGGTGGGATTGTGGGTAAGTCGCTTAACTTCTCTAGGCCTCAGTTTTCTCATCTGTAAAGTGGGCTCCAGCATGTGGCTTAACTGAGATAACACATTGTTCATGTCAGCTGTTTCTTTCATGCCAGCTGTACCTAGGTCTCCCCATGGCAACATGATGAGAGCTCTCTGCCTGTGCGTCATTTTTTCACTAGCGTGAGAATGCTGTGAGGAGCAATAAAAACTTCCCGGGGCTGGAGCGGGCAGATCTCAGTGTAGCAAGGGTTTCTGTCCATATCTTCTATTCAGAACCGGCAACCAGGGCCCGGGCATGGTGGCTCATGCCTGTAATCCCAGCACTTTGGAAGGCCGAGGTGGGCGGATCACGAGGTCAGGAGATCGAGACCATCCTGGCTAACACGGTGAAACCCCGTCTCTACTAAAAATTCAAAAAATTAGCCAGGCATGGTGGTGGGCGCCTGTAGTCCCAGCTACTCAGGAGGCTGAGGCAGGAGAATGGCGTGAACCCAGGAGGCGGAGCTTGCAGTGAGCGGAGATCGCACCACTGCACTCCAGCCTGGGTGACAGAGCGAAACTCTGTCTCAAAAAAAAAAAAAAAAAAACAAGGCCGGGCGCGGTGGCTCAAGCCTGTAATCTCAGCACTTTGGGAGGCCGAGACGGGCGGATCACGAGGTCAGGAGATCGAGACCATCCTGGCTAACATGGTGAATCCCCGTCTCTACTAAAAAATACAAAAAACTAGCCGGGCGAGGTGGCGGGCGCCTGTAGTCCCAGCTACTCGGGAGGCTGAGGCAGGAGAATGGCGTAAACCTGGGAGGCGGAGCTTGCAGTGAGCTGAGATCCGGCCACTGCGCTCCAGCCTGGGCGACAGAGCGAAACTCTGTCTCAAAAAAAAAAAACCAAAAAAACCCCAGCAACCAGGAATGCCATTGTGTAGTTGCTTTGAGACATGGCCTGCGGTCTCCGCGCAAGGTGACAGGACAGATTTCGACATGTTTTTTAAAATCTGCCTTTAGAAAAAGACACAGCCTCATTTTATGCCTGTAAGTCATTTTCTTTTCTGTGTCATATCATAACTCTGATAAAGATAATAACATCCTAGTATCTAAAGGCAATGGTGTGCTTGATTAAGCATATGCATGTTGTTTGGTCCTTGTATATTTATATTTTCTTCAAATTTAAATGGATAGTAAGTCCTCTCAACGTTGTCGATAGATTGTTGGAAACTGTGACTTTAAGCAAAATGACGTGTAACAGAATACATTTTACCATAAGCTCATTGATATAAACGAGAGGTAAGTTCCTGCAGCACATTTCTGGTCATAAAAACATCACTGATCTTCTAAATAAAGACCGAAAACACTTCTAAAATTAAACATGAAAACACGTGTGAACCATGCATACATTTTAAAAAGATTAATAAAGGGCTGGGCACAGTGGCTCATGCCTGTAAACCCAGCACTTTGGGAGGCCTAGGTGGGCAGATCACCTGAGGTCAGGAATTTGAGACCAGCCTGATCAACATGGTGAAACCCTGTCTCTACTAAAAGTGCAAAAATTAGCTGATTGTGGTGGCAGATGCCTGTAATCCCAGCTACTCGGGAGGCTGAGCAGGAGAATCACTTGAACCCAGGAGGTGGAGGTTGCAGTGAGCCAAGATCGCACCACTGCACTCTAGCCTGGGTGACAGAGCAAGACTCCATCTCAATAAAAATAAACGTAAATAAAGATTAATAAAAATCAAGCAAGATAATTTACCCAGTTTTTGATGAGTCAGTGAGTGATGGTGGTGGTAGGCATGGTACGTTACATCAAAAACTAATATTTTAGTTTTGCAAAGCAAAAATTGTCTGGAGCACCTTCCCCCATCACACAGTTCAAAAACAATGACTAGCATGGCAGACTGACTGGGCACCTTCATACCGCATTGTTTATTTTTGTGCATTTTTATGATTAGCATCTACTTTATCTGTTTTTATTTCACAGTCATGAGTATTCATTCTTTCATTTTGCAATCCACTTATCCCAGTTCAGGCTTTCGAGTGGCTGGAGCCTATCGTAGTGTCTCAGGGCACAAGGCAGGGACCACCCTGGTCAGGATGTGCTCACACCCACACTCAGTCACACTGAGACGATGTAGACACACCAGTTCCCCAAACACGCACATCTTTGGGATGTGGGAGGAAACCAGAGTACCCAGAGAAAACCTACGCAGACAGGGGGAGAACATGCCAACTCCACACAGTGGGCGTAGCTGGGAATCGAATTTTTTTCTTATCAATGTTGTAACAAAATATTATTCAAAGACCTGGTGTACTCTGAACTGTTCATTCTCCTAAGGGTCTTAAAAACTTGAGGACATTGAAATGGTACGGCTCACCCTCCTATTTTAGTTTTTACATATGTTTTTATTGAGTCCTATGAACCTTCTTAGAACTCAAACTGGGAGGAAATAACAGCTAACGGGGGGTTGTTCCTATTTTTGTTGGCAGGGTGAGGGAGGTGGTGACTGAGCTCAAACTATGTGGAAGGATATTTTATCTACTAAAACAAAAGAGGCAATAATTTTTTACTGCAACATTAGGGATTTATGCTAGATAAAAGGAAGTTCCCACAATCCTGGGGAAGGGTGTTAAGCCAAAGCAAAGATTTCACAGCTATTGGGAAATTGCTTTCTGAAAATACTAAAGGACACAGTGCTAGAGTCACTGGCCATCTGCTACTAATTTATGTTCCTCATCCCCACAAAGATAAATAACCAATAAAGTACCATCCATCGGCTGGGCGCGGTGGCTCACACCTGTAATCCCAGCACTTTGGGAGGCCGAGGCGGGAGAATCACGAGGTCAGGAGATCAAGACCATCCTGGCTAACACGGTGAAACCCCATCTCTACTAAAAACACAAAAAATTAGCCAGGCGTGGTGGCGGGCACCTGTAGTCCCACCTACTCGGGAGGCTGAGGCAGGAGAATGGCGTGAACCCAGGAGGCGGAGCTTACAGCCAGCGGAGATCACACCACTGCACTCCAGCCTGGACGACAGAGCGAGACTCCTTCTCAAAAAAAAAAAAAAGAACCGTCCATCTAGAGATACATTTCCAGCCCACCTGTTATCTAAGCAGTGACATGTGACTGAATTCTGCCCAGTGAGATGTGGGGAGGAGTGCCTCTTTCGGGACTGGCCCCCAAAGGCTGTCCCTGGGATACTCCAAACTTCTTTCCCCCCGCATCCTCTGAGGAACACGCACTTGATGATATAAATGGCTACATGTTAGAAACTGAGTTGTCATCTTCTACCTGGGTCCCTGAATGACTGTATGGATCAAGAAACTCCCCACTCTTCCTTGCCATGACTGGACTAGCCACCGTCATCTGGAGGGTAATAGCATCCAGCATTGTCATCTGTCTGTAATAGTATTTAGCATTGCCTAACATCATACTAATGGAACACTGCATATTTTCATCTGAAGTGGTATCAGTGGAATTTCAACTGAAAGCAAAGATTTAGATTTTGGAGCAATAATCCTTCACATTTGTCAGTAAGAGCTTATTAAATATAAGTACCAGTCCCAGTGCTTAGAACTTTTTATGTGCTGTCTCCTTTCATTTTCCTTCCAACTCTGTAGTTTGTATCAGTCAGGGAACACCAAGTTGTACTGTGGTAACAAATAGCTCTGAAATCTCAGTGGTATAACACAACAAAGGTTTATTTCTTGATCGTGAAAATGCGCTGAGGTTCTGGGACACTCTCCAGAGAAGCTCTTCTTCATGTATTGGCTCATCATTCCCAGTGGTTTTACTCTTAGGAACCCACCATATCAATAATGTTGATCATAATAGTTCCACATGGTCCCAAGGGAAGTCCACCTGGATGTGTCACATTGGTAGTCAAGTGCTTTGGCAAGGAAGTGACACACCCTACTTCCACCAAATCCCATTGGCCAGAACTAGTCACGTGGCCTCCTTTTCCCTCCTTTATCCCTACTATGTGCTTAGGAAAATAATAAACCAGATAGTGAAGCAGGAGGAACTATATGGAAGAATATTTTCTTTATTAAACAAAAGAGGCAATAATTTTTTACTGCCATGTAGTACAAATGAGAAGGCTGGGATTCGGAGAGCTTCAGTCACTTGGACAAGGTTACCCAGTTAGGAAAGCACAGGTTTTGTGATGAAGAGTGTCACCCAACAGCGCTTATTTCATTGAAGAACCAATTCTAAAATTACTTTTCTGTGTTATAACAAAAAATAAGATAATAACTTAGTCCTCGAGCATCTTGCAGTTCAAAGTTGGAAATAGACAAGTTAAATGACCAGTTACCTGCATTCTAACTAGTACTAGACATCAAATAGCACTTTACATATCATTATCTTATGTCTTACATGGGGATAGAGGAATGTAAGAAAACTTTTGCAAGTCATCACAAAACACTTTTCTCAGGGGCATAAAAATCCTGCCCTAACATGGATTATCGTGTAAGAGGTTGAGAGCAGGGTAGTGGAAAGTTAGTGAAGCAATGTCCCTGGGACACTGCAGTGGGTAAAAGTGTGTTGTGATTCATGACCTTATGGATGGACGGTGTTCTCATCCGTGTGTCCTTGGCTAGGTAGCTGATGGAACATCGATCTGCTTCTCTGAGTATTTGGGAGAAATAAATAAAAATCCACAGTAAAATGAAGCTGTGTTCCGCATTTTACTCAGCACAAGCGTTCTGTCCTGAACTCCAAACATTGTGCCCAATGGGGATGTCTGCTGTGGATACTGGTGTGTGTGTGTGGGGGGGGGGGGGAGCATGGGAGAAACAGAGGGACATAGGAAGAAAGAAAGAGAAAAATATAGAGAGGAAGAGAGAACCCCAGAGAGAGAGAGAAACAGAGAGTGAAGGAGAAACAGAATATTTTCCATTTATTTCAAGTCAGTTCTCCCAAGTTCTGGTAGAATCAAAGCAAAATACATAAAAATATATTTATTAAACATAATATAGATTTTTAAGATATATTTCCTGGTTGCTAAAAAATAATCTTTGCTCAAGGCATAAGAATGATACATTGGACTTTGGGGACTTGGGGGAAAGGGTGGGAGTGGGGTGAGGGATAAAAGACTACCAATTGGATACAGTGTACCAGTTACGGCTCTGGTGATGGGTGCACCAAAACATCGGAAATCACCACTAAAGCACTTATTCATGTAACAAAACACCACCTGTTTTCCAAAAACGTATGAAAATATAACAATAAAAATAATTTTTAAAAATATTTGCTCAAAAATGAGGCTACCGAAATGGTGTTATGTTTTCTTCTATTTTGGTTCTACCTAGATAAATTTTAATGTTTTATGCCAAACTGTTCATGCTTAGTTCTGTTTTTGTTTTTGTTTTTGAGAAAAGGTCTTGCTCTGTTACTCACGCTGGAGAGTCGTGGTGCAGTTATTGCTTACTGTAGGGTTGACCTACTGGGCTCAAGCAGTCCTCCCACCTTGGCCTCCTGAGTAGCTGGGACTATATGCATGCACCACAACACCGGGTGATACGGTTTGGCTTTGTGTCTCCACCCAAATCTCATCTTGAATTGTAGTTCCGGTAATCCCCCATATGTCATGGGAGGGACCTGGTGGAAGGTAATTGAATCATGGGAATGGTTACCTCCATGCCGTTCTCCTGATAGCGAGTGAGTTCTCACAAAACCTGATGGTTTTATAAGGGGCTTTTCCTCCTTTGCTCTGTACTTGTCCTTGCTGCTGCCATGTGAAGAAGAGCCTGTTTGCTTCCCCTTCTGCCATGATTATAAGTTTTCTGAGGCTTCCCAAGCCGTGCTGAACTGCGAGTCAATTATACCTCTTTGCTTTATAAACACTAAGTCTCAGGTTTATCTTTAGTAGCAGCATGGGAACAGACTAATACAGCTGGCTCATTTTTTTATTTTATTTTATTTTATTTTGAGACAGAGTCTCGCTCTGTCGCCCTGGCTGGAGTGCAGTGACCGGATCTCAGCTCACTGCAAGCTCCGCCTCCCGGGTTTACGCCATTCTCCTGCCTCAGCCTCCCGGGTAGCTGGGACTACAGGCGCCCGTCACCTCGCCCGGCTAGTTTTTTTGTATTTTTTAGTAGAGACGGGGTTTCACCGTGTTAGCCAGGATGGTCTCGATCTCCTGACCTCGTGATCCGCCCGTCTCGGCCTCCCAAAGTGCTGGGATTACAGGCTTGAGCCACCGCGCCCGGCCGGCTAATTTTTAAATTGTTTTGTAGAGACAGGGTCTCACTATGTTGCCCAGGGTGGTCTCAAACAGGTCTCAACCTGTCCTCCCATATCAGCTTCCTAAAGTGCTGGGATTATAGGTGTGAGCCACTGCGCCCAGCCCTCTGTCCTTTTTAAAGTAGTATACATATTCTACGTATGGGTTTATGGACCTGTTCATCTTCTTTTTTTTTTTTTCTTTTTTCTTTTCTGAGACAGAGTCTTGCTCTGTCACCCAGGCTGGAGTCCAGTGGTGTGATCTCAGCTCACTGCAACCTCCACCTCCCGAGTTCAAGTGATTCTTCTGCCTCAGCCTCCCGAGTAGCTGGGATTACAGGCGCCCACAACCGCACCCAGCTAATTTTTGTGTTTTTAGTAGAGGCAGCGTTTCACCATGTCAGCCAGGCAGGTCTCAGACTCCTGACCTCATAATCTGCCCACCTCAGCCTCCCAAAGTGCTGGGATTACAGGTGTCAGCCACCGCGCCGGGCCAGACCTGTTTGTCTTTTAGGGGTTTATGTTCTTTGACTTTTTCCATCACAAATTTTTATTCACCTCAATTTGCTGATAACTATTTCCAGGTAAGCTGGAGTCATAACACACATTTGCCAATTATCTGGAGAGGAGCACTACTTCCTAATTATGTGGTCAGTGAAGAGCTAGTTGATCATTAAGCTACACTGGTATGCAAAGCCACAATAATAAACACCAGGCAAGATTAAAAACTCCGTTAGACATAATCCCTTATGGTCCTCTTCATAAACATACAAATAATGAAAAAATAAAAACACGTTTGCTCAATTCTGCAAAACCAGAAATGTCATAGGGAGGATGCATAATAATAATTGTATCAAGGGACCAATCTTGGTTAGATTCTTTTGTGGGGTATGTAAACTCAGACATAAACCTGCAAGATAGGCATCATTATTCTCCTTACCTTTCTACAGATGAGACCAGTTGAGGCTCAGAGAGGTAAGTTCCCTGACTCCACACAGCTGATAAAGCACCGGAGTTTAGATTCAGAGTCAGATTTTGTTATCCCCAAAGACTGAGACCCTCAAAACATGTCAAGTCTTAACTGATGCCTAAATGGAACTCAATTTTTCCAGAAAGACAAAGTAAGCATTGCCACAGCCCCCTGGATATCTCATTTGGGCTTTTTTTTTTTTTTTTTGGCCCTTTTTTCCCCAAAATCATAATTGCAAAGGCAAGCTTCTGAAGCATTGATGAAGAATATATTTTGCTTTGAATGAAG
The DNA here is from genome assembly GCF_007565055.1 of Rhinopithecus roxellana. NCBI lineage: Eukaryota > Metazoa > Chordata > Mammalia > Primates > Cercopithecidae > Rhinopithecus > Rhinopithecus roxellana. The sequence continues at coordinate 4,041,995 of NC_044568.1, read as the reverse complement.
GATGTGAAAAATAACGTGATTTTAGAAGAATGCTGTAAATATTTCTCCCACTTCATTTTCTTTTCTGTTCTCCTTTTTTCCATGCTGTGCCTGTTGAGTTATCCCCACATACTATAAGGGCCAGGTAGGTCCACATGGGCCAACCAGAGTCTAATGAGTTCCTGTACCATGCCCATCCCTAATGAGGCCTCCTCAAGTAGGATTTCCAAAGACCCGGAGAAGCTTCCCCTTTGGTGAGTTGCAAAGTCTGGCTACTTTAGAATTTATCTCCTGCACAGAGTTCTGTCTCTTTGCTTTTCTGATGATCCCTGTGAAGCACTAACCCAACACCCTTGCCTTCCTCTTCATTGGAGATGGTGGTTATTTATTTGAGTCTTTTAGGGTCCTTTATTGTGTTAGCTTGGCTCTTGGCAGATGGTATGGGGTTCCTTCCCCCAGCTGTGTTGGCTGTTGTTTTGGGAAACAAACCTCGCTCTTTTCCATGCAGACCTCTACCCTGAGCTCTGATGGTCTAGCTAAGGTGAAGCAAACCGTAGGTGAGTGCTGACTGGGGATGGCCCCTTGCTGGGCAGAAGGCAGAGATCGATCTCATTTCAGTCGTGTTGCCTTTCTATGAAAATACTACATGACCTTCTCTGAAAGAGGTGATCCATTGATCCCTAAGCTGCTAAGGGGGCCTCCCTCTTGGGTCCTGCTTAGCTCCTTAATGACAGACTCAGAGCTGTGTTTATGGAGGTCATCTGGAACTACAGGCAGGTTTTACTGGGGAATCTCAAAGTTTGTGAAAATTGGATGTGTGTCCCAGATTCTTAGCTCTGGTGTTACGTCCCTCAAGGATGCCACTGAGATTACATGTCCAACACCATTAGAGACATGTCAAAGTTTTCTTTTGCCCTAGGCATTCATATAAACCAACCATGATCAAACCGGGGCATTTTTGCTCCCCGAAGGATATTGGTAATCTTTGGTTGTTGCAATTGAAGGGATGCTACCAGCATCTAGTGGGAAAAGCCAGGGGTGCTGGGCTGCTACACATCCAACAAGGCACGGACCAGCTCCCCGCCCACCAAAGAATTATTTGGTTCAAAATGGCAATAGCATTGAGGCTGAGAAAGCTGATGTAAGCCATATTAAAATGCACCCCTTTTAAATATAAAACACAATTTTGTGATAGTAAACATTTCCAAAGAATTTTTATCACTTTGCTGTTGAAGTGAATTAACTCTTAATAGCTCATTGAATTTATGATTAGGTACTATTTCTCAGTAATCATTGCCTAAACTTCAAAATTCTGATGAGAGAAAAATAATGTACAACTTATTTTCCAACATAATAAAATATTTATGAACACTAAATGTAAGAATTAATGATGCTGACATAATGTTGCATTTTGGAGAAATATAATTAAACAGTTATTAATTTTGTCTTTGCTCATTGAAATGTTAGCACCAATTTTTTTTTTCAATTTTTAGAGGCCCTTGGACCTCAAAGGCCCTAACACTGCATATGGAGTCAGGTGCATAAAACATCTTTGAATCTATTAATTCTGGACCTCCCCAGTCAAAGGTTAAATTCATTTAAAACACTTAAATGATGACATCATCAATCCAAGAGGTAAATAAAATCAGGATTTAGTCTTTTTTTCTCTCCTTTCTCTTTCCCTCCACTGTTTCTCTCTTCTCACTACTTCATTTCTCTTCTTCTTCCTCTCCTGTCCGCTCCTTCCTTCCTTTCTCTTCTTTCCCCCTCTTCCTTTTCTTCCTTTCTCTTTCCCTTCCCTCCCCTTTCCTGGCTTCCCCTCCCCTCCCTTTTCCTGGTTTCCCCTCCCCTCCCCGCCCCTTTTTGAAATGTTAGAGTTTATTTCAACAGAAACTGAACTGAGCTACAGTTCCAGCTGGTTTTCTAAGGTACAGTTCAATTGTTATTCATATTATTTGCAATTTTTCTCCCCTCCTCTCCTCTTTTCTCCTTTCCTTGAATCTGTTAATTTTGGACCTCCCTCTTCTTCACTCCTCTCTCCTCTCCTCTCTTGTCTCTTGCTCGGTGTCTCTCCCTCTTACCCTTCTCTTTAGTGTTCACTCCATTCTCAGGTAAATTCTCCCCACAAGGAAGAGGATGGATAGTGTCAGAGCCAGCATTCCCCACTCAGAAAACCAGCTGGAAGATAGAGATCTCATTTCTTGGTTGCTTCAGCAGAAGTCCCAGGAGTAGTTCTCATGGGTCCTAGAATAAATAAATCACTGTGGTCTGGGGCACATGGCACTGATTGACCAGCTTGGAACACATGTGCAACTTCAGGACTGGGAACTACCTTTGCCTGAGACACCTGGTCTGAGATTGGGAAATGGGTAGGTTGCATGCAGAGCAATGGGCCTGCTGATGCCAAACAAGAGGAATGATACCAGCCAATCAACAAAGGTCTGCTCCTTACACAACTGCAATGTTAAGTTTTGGGGGAGCATCTCACGCTAGCCCCGTGTATGAACAGTGCTTAGTCAATGGAGGAAATAACTAGAACTGTATTAGCTTCCATTTTACATTTTATTGCTTTCCTCCAAGTAATTGGGATTGGGGAGAGCATCTTGTTACCTGTCTCCTTTTTAATTGGATTCTCTCCATTCTCGGTAACTCTTAGTTCTTTGCTCTCTGGCTGGTTTTGTCAAGGTAACTAGGTATTTTAAATCACAGTGCAATTTCTTGTGGCTCAGAAAACTGAACTGAAGTAGTAACTTTTAATAGGTCAATTACATTATTTTTCAGCAGCCTGCTTCAGCCTAATGAAACTGCAGTTTAATTAGGTTGGTGTGATGCCAAAATAAATGTTTCATTCCCAGCTTGTTTTATTTACTCATTGAAAAGTAGGGAAATCTACAAATAATAGGATTGGAAAATGTTAAAGGCTAATCAGTTTGGCTGCACTGGTTTGTAAAGAAAGACGATTGTATCCTCATCGTTCCAGTTTGGTAGATGAGAAAGTTGAAAGACAAATAAACAATAACAACAACAACAACATTAAAAAAAAAAGAAACTCAGAAATGTAGGATTCCAGAGTAGAAGGTTCTTTGAACAAAAATAAAGTCAACTGCAAATACTGAAATGCCATTCAGAAAGAAACGTAACGAAGTCAGAGTCTCCTAATGTATTTTGTGTTCCTAGTGTGTGGTAAGCATTGTACCTGATGTAATTACATCTATTTTCTCAGTAAACCAAAGGGAAGTCTTGTAGATGAAGTATCAGGACTCACCAAAGGTTGGTACTCTGAGTGTGATCAAACCACACTTTCATGATTTGGAGCTCAGTGAGTTAGGAACTGGAAGAGCAGAGAGCAGCAGAAAAGCTGTTTTATTTTCCTTTTTTTTATTTTAAGACATGGTCTTACTCTGTCACCCAGCCTAGAGTGCAGTGGCGCAATCTCAGCACACTGCAACCTCTGCCTCCTGGGTCCCAGCAATTCTCATGCCTTAGCCTCCCCAGTTGTTGGGATTACAGGCCTACCCCACCACACCCAGCTAATTTTTTGTATTATTAGCGGAGATGGGGTTTTGCCATGTTGACCAGGCTGGTCTCAAACTCCTGACCTCAAATGATCCACCTGCCTTGGCCTCCCAAAATTCTGGGATTACAGGCGGGAGCCACCATGCCCGGCCTGTGTTTTCTTTTAAAATACAGCACCCCTGAATGACCTCTAGCTACTACCCCCAGTCCTTCCACCCTCAGCTAGAAGATGGGAATTGCCACCCACCAAGGCAGGACCAGCCCGGCATGGATCACTGAAGGATTTGGATTAAGTTAGATGGTTTTTGCCAGCAGCCTCCAGCTGATGTCTCATGCCAAGCTATTGCTTCCACAAAAAATCAGGATGTCTGGTCATGTTCTGTCTTCCTGGAGCAGAGATTAGGGACCTGTGTTGAAAACCAGTGACAACTTCCCTTTGCCTTACTTAAGATAAAGGGGAATCAGGCATAAGAATGTTCAACCAAAACTGCAGGCAAGCGGATTCCCAGGCAGAGAGACACCTGATCAGGGCTTTGTAGGCATCACTTCTTCTCTGACACACAGAGAGCTTGGTGTCTCTGTGCACTTTGATAATACACAATGGTTAGCATTTTAATCTCTGGCAGCCTCATGTAGAGAAAAAAGTTATTCCAAGGCAGTGCCAGGAATCCTAATGTTCTCCAGGCTATTTTTCCAAAACGATTCCTTAATAGATAACTATCACCTTTCCTGTCTTAGAGAAGAGGACACCTTTATCATCATATATGTGTGAAATAAGAGGTACATTTGCGGGGCTGCCATGACGCATTGTCATTGCACACATGTGTGAGGAGATGCTGTTATGGTCTCAAAAACTTTGGAGCCGTCTCTTCTTGCCTTCTACTTCGACTCTGTTTTCAATTTTAATTCTAAGGTTGACTTGTGTTCTCAGTCCCTTCTGAATAGAACTGTACATCCCCCATGTCACATTCAAAAGACATGTTTCAAGTGCCATTTTTCATCTTGACGTTTTGCAAGGTCCTTGCCTCTGTGACTTTGAGATCTGTTTAATTCCTTGCAGTGGGCTGCGTGGAGCTCTTCCAGTCTTGGGATAGTGCTGTGTTGCTGTTTAGATCAAAGACACAGGCTCTTTATGTTTAAGAATAATACAGTAAACAATGGTGAATGCTCGGAATGATAACCATAATCGTGCACCTGTTCACTGCAGTGCAAAGGGGGCAAAAACAGGTGTACCCTTGCTGGTCATCACAGCAAAACTCATTTTTTTTTTTTTCTTTCTCTCCTGCTCTGACAATTTATGTAAGGGTCTGTGCATTAAAATGGATAATTTTAAGGTAATTCTGTAAAATAGGTATGCACGAGTATCATGTAGTGGAGATCATACACAATTATTTCTGTATTAATTAACGTGTGTCCAGATACCTTTAAACAACAGTTTTAAACTTTTAAAACAGGAATACATGTTCCCCAGTGAGTGAATTAATATATACTGTAATGTGTAAAACAGGTACTAGCTGTATTTAATTTAATAGTAAAGTTATGGTTAATTTGAAATGCATTGCGGGGTGCGGTGGCTCAAGCCTGTAATCCCAGCACTTTGGGAGGCCGAGACGGGCAGATCACGAGGTCAGGAGATCGAGACCATCCTGGCTAATACGGTGAAACCCCGTCTCTACTAAAAAATACAAAAAACTAGCCGGGCGAGGTGGCGGGTGCCTGTAGTCCCAGCTACTCGGGAGGCTGAGGCAGGAGAATGGCATAAACCCGGGAGGTGGAGCTTGCAGTGAGCTGAGATCCGGCCACTGCACTCCAGCCTGGGCGACAGAGCAAGACTCCAACTCAAAAAAAAAAAAAAAAAATGCATCACATTTGCTTATAAATCCATCATCAGAAGCAATGTTTGTTATGATTAGTTCAGACATTTAGAATCAGGAGGTCTGGATGGCAGCCATAAGCAGTTGTTTATACATTCAGACTACAGAGTATCAAGAAAATCCCAATTTGCTCAGATAGATAGATGTCAAAGCCAACAATTTCTTTGAACTGCCCATCTTGCAACCTCAGAGTATTCTATATTGTGCATAGATGACAGAAGAAACAGTCATTCCTAAGATACCTAGAACATGAGCAAAACCAGCAGCATAAATGGACCCAGTAGTAATCCATCTCCAGTGGGTCTTAATTTTGTGCGTCACCCATTTGTGACTTTCTTTTGTTCTGTTAATCAGAGATCTTTGCCGTGGCAGGTGACATATGCCCAACTTGAATGGGTTTAAGGAAGAAAAATAAAAAGTATTATCTCATGTGCCTGAAACATCTATGTATATATAGCTGGTCTGGGGCAAAGTTGAATCAAGATGATCAGATGATGTTGCCAGGAGTACTTCTTCCCACATTACACACTCTTCTGTATGCCGTGTATTTTCAGGCTGTTCTCTTACAGTTGCAAGATGGCTTCCAGCAGGGATACGCTTACATCATCCCAGCTCAGGAGCCTGATGGCAAAGAGAACCTTCGCTTCAGTGGTTCAGGATAAGTCCTGGCCAGATCTCAGTTGCTAACCCATCCTAAGAAACAGGGTTTTGTATTAACTGCCCTATTATCATATGAACGGATTATAGGAGAAAGGGAAAATGTTTCTTCAATTGAGTCTTTATTTAATATTAAAAAGTTGACACTAAAAATTGTATATTATGTAAAACATGAAGTTTTGAAATATATATGTATGTGTGTATGTGTGTGTGTGTATATATATATGGTGGAATGCTTAAATTGGGCTTCAGTGGATTAAATTAATACGTGCATTACTTCCCCTATTGTGTGTGTGTGTGTGTGCTGAGAACACTTAAAATCTATTCCTTTAGCAATTTCCTAGTATACAGTACCTTATTATTAACTGTAGTCTGCATGATGTACAATAGGTCTCTTGAATTTATTCCTCTTACCTAACTGAATTTTTGTATCCTTTGACTAATGTGTCTCCAACTCCCCTCTCTCTGCACTGGTAACCACCATTCTGTTCTCTGCATTTATGGGTTCATTTCTTTAAGATTCCACATACAAATGAGAGAATACAGTATTTTTCTGAGTTTGGCTTTTTTTTTTTTTTGAGACAGAGTCTCACTCTCTTGCCCAGGTTACAGTGCGCTGGTGCCATCCCAGCTCACTGCAAACATCACCTCCCAGATTCCAGCAGTTATCCTGCCTCAGTCTCCTGAGTAGCTGGGATTACAGGTGCATACCACCATGCTTGGCTAATTTTTGTATTTTTAGTGGAGACAGGTTTTCGCCTTGTTGGCCAGGCTGGTCTTGAACTCCTGACCTCAAGTGATCCACCTGCCTCAGCCTCCGCAACTGCTGTGATTACAGGCGTGAGCCACCGCTCCCAGTTGTGTGCTTGGCTTTCTTTAATGCATCCTAATGTTAGAAGAAGCCAGAGCCGTGACAGACAAGTAAAAGAGAGTAAAAACCTACTAGGGTACAGGTTTTTAGTGTAAAAAACAGAGAGATTATTCTGGAAGAAAGAACTCTCCTCAGCCCTCTTTTTACATATAAACTTGTAGAAAAATTAAAACACACAGTGAAAACCCATATAACTTAGCCTAGTTTCACCAACGATTAACATTTTGTGACATTTACTTTCTCTTTCTACTCCCTGTCTTCCCATATATATTGGACTATTTGAACGTTGCAGACACCTTGAACAACTCATGCCTGAAGGCTTCAACATGCTTCTCTTAAAAACAAGGCAGTTTTGGCCGGGCACAGTGGCTCATGCCTGTAATCCCAACACTTTGGGAAGCCGAGGTGGGCGGATCACGTGAGGTCGGGAGTTCGAGACCAGCCTGGCCAAGGTGGTGAAACCCCATCTCTACTAAAAATACAAAAATTAGCCGGGCGTGGTGGCACAAGCCTGTAATCCCAGCTACTCAGGAAGCTGAGGCAGGAGAATTGCTTGAGCCAGGGAGGCGGAGGTTGCAGTGAGCTGAGATTGTGCCACTGTACTCCAGCCTGGGTGCAGAGCAAGACTGTGTCTCAGAAAAAAACAAAAAAGGCAGTTTTGCTATGCAACCACGAAACAATTCTTATTTTTTTTCACCTAGATACTAACTGGAACATGCATTGCGTGTAGTTGTTCTTATTTCTTTCACAGCTGTTGATCTAGAAAAGTACCCTTGGCCGGGCGCGATGGCTCCCGCCTGTAATCCCAGCAGTTTGGGAGGCCGAGGCAAGTGGATCGCCTGAGGTCAGAAGTTCAAGACCAGCCTGGCCAACATGACGAAACCTCTCGTCCACCAAAAATACAAAAATTAGCCAAGTGTACTGGTGCACAGCCTTAATCTCAGCTACTCGGGAGGCCGAAGCTAGAGAATCACTTGAATCTAGGAGGCGGAGGTTGCAGTAAGCCAAGATCATGCCACTGCCCTCCAGTCTGGGCAACAGAGTGGAGTCTGAAAAGCAAAAAATGAGAAATGCACCTTCCTGCCTGCATTTTTTGGTCTTGGACCATTTTCTTGTAGAACATCTGAAAATCAGGACTTACTTGATTATTTCCTCATAGTTTAATTCAACTTCAACATTTTGTGGAGAGTGCTCACCAGGCCGTGCTGACAACAGTCTCACTGCCTCCTTAGCTGGGGACATTTGATGTCAGTTTCTCCTATGATGTGTGGCAGTAAAATTGGTCACTGGGTAACTGACAGATTTCTCCAGGATAAAGTAGTCTTGTATGTAGGAAATAACCTATGGGTCTATACTTTGATACTACCTAACTATCCTTTTTTCCATCATCCTTTCATCATTGAGGAACCTTTTCAGAATGGGTTATTACACTGATAGTGAAATAGTGCTTTTCTAATTTTATCATTGCATCTACATTTAAAAAAAAAAAACCCTAAATATTGGCTATACCCACTTTAGTAGAACCATGGCACCCAGTTAGAATACCACTGCCAGAAAAGAAACTATTTTGAAACTATTTGGCAAAAATAACAGAACTCTGTAACCACCCGATGGGTTCTCCTTGCCTGCTGCCTAGACAGAGCTGATTTATCAAGACAGGGGAATTGCAACAGAAAATACGTTTAATTCACCCAGAGCCAGCTGTATGGGAGACCAGAGTGTTATTATTACTCAAATTAGTCTCCCTGAAAACCCAGGAATTGGGGTTTTTAAGGATTATTTGGTAGGTAGGGGGTCAGAAAGTGGGAGTGATGACTGGTCAGGTCGGAGACGAGTCAGGTCCTGGGTGGGGTCCACAAGACCAGATGAGCCAGTTGATTGATGTGGGTGGTGCCTGCTGATCCATCAAGTGCAGAGTCTGCAAAATATCTTGACCACTCATCTTCGGTTTTACAATAGTGATGTTATCCCAGGAGCAATCTGGGGAGGTTCGAAATCTTGCAGCTCCTAGCTGCATGACTCCTAAACCGTAATTTCTAATCGTGTGGCTAATTTGTTAGTCCTGCAAAGGCAGTCTAGTTCCCAGGCATAAAGGGAGCTTGTTTTGGGAAAGGGCTGTTCTCATCTTTGTTTCAAAGTTCACCTGTAAACTAGGTTCCTTCCAAAGTTAGTTCAGCCTGTGCCCAGAAATGAACAAGGACAGCTTGGAGGTTAGCAGCAAGATGGAGTCAGTTAGGTCATATCTCTCTTTCACTGTTTCGATTTTCTCAGTTATAATTTTTACAAAGGCAGTTTCAACTCCACCTGTAGCTACATCGTGGGCTTGAAGAAAAGAATCAATAATGACCACAATTTCGAGTTACTCCTCTTCTGATAGAAAGGTCAAGAAGTAGCTCTAAGTCTTGGTTGGTGATCTTACGGTCAAAAAGATAAAGGAAAGGGAAAAGATAACTGAAATAGTGACAACTGAGAGAAGAATGATAGTGTTTTGCATGCATCACCATTTTTCCAGCATTAAATACTCAGAATGGAGTGTGGGGAACTTTTATGTTCACATGGCATATTTAAATTCTCCTTGTTTAGAATTTCAAGAGCTACTACTTTTCTTTGATTCCGTTCGATTATCTTGCATGATCCTCAGACATTGTACTTTTCTCCCCCTTTCAGACTAAGAAAGTCCTTAGCCAAATGGCCTCAACCATTGGATTTGCCTGTAGGTGCCACTCATTTTTGTTGTTTCTCCCCCACCTCCCTGGGGTTTTTCAATAGTGCTTCCTTTCAATCAAAAGCTAATTTTCTTTGTGTGTGTAGGTGGTATAGAATTCCATGCTTTTACACAGTAGCAGGCCTGTATTTGATGTACCTGGCTCAGAGACAATTGTCCTTTATAGCTTTCGGGAGTGAATTCAATGAAAGCCCCATGCGACTAGTTTGTAACTCATTTAGTGAGAGTTCTACAGGATTATTTCACAAAGTAGTTCTCAGCTTAAGAAGCTAAATTGGCTTTATGGTGCCTAGCTGGAGGCCTCTTCATCCCTGCATTCAGAGGATAGTTACATGCATACTAGGAATCTTTCTAGAAAATGGGAGGAGGGTACATATTGATGGTCGTACACTTCCTCAACTTTCTCTTAGCTGTCCCTGGAGGGTGTTGGGATGGGTGTTTGAGAATCAGGGAGAATATTTTTTTTCATAATACAGGGACAGCTATGTTATAGTGGCAAGTGCATTTGACATACCAAGAATTGTACAGTTCTAAGGAATGACCTGTGGCAAAAGTAGATCATGCATTTGCACATTTAGGTTAGTGTAGTGGATAAGATGAGAGACTTTGGAGTCACAATGCATGGATCACCATGCTGGACTACACCTTGGGAAGTTACACAACCTCTCTAAACTTGGTTTTGGTACTTACAAGATGTGGACAAGTATAATTGTGAGCTGGGCAGGATAGCCTATGTTAAATATTAAGTGCTATGATTATTCTCAGATTTCTTTGTCTAAGAATTGGCACACTATATATTATACAATGAATACATTCATAATTGAGAAACCTGACCAGGCGTGGCAGCTCATGCCTGTAATCCTAGCGCTTTGGGAGGCTGAGGAGGGCAGGTCACTTAAAGCCAGGAGGTTCATGTCCAGCCTGGCCAACATGGCGAAACCCCACCTCTACTAAAAATACATATTTTTAAAAAATTAGCTGGTGTACTGGTGCATGCCTGTAGTCCCAGCTACTTGGGAGGCTGAGGCATGAGAATGACTTGAACTTGGGAGGCAGAGGTTGCAGTGAGCTGAGATTGTACTACTGCACTCCAGGCTGGGTGTCGTAATGAGACTCTTTGTCTCACAAAACAAAAGGAAAAATAAAAACCTTTGTGTTACACGTATTATACAGAGCCCTTTCTAAAAAGAACAGCAGGGCGACCCCTGCCTGAGTTCCTGGTAGGGTTGGGAGAGGAGACCATTTTTGCACTGGTAGTGACCCAGTCATTTTTGTCAGATGATAGAAACTGCTTTTCATTAGTAGCTCTCTGTCTTAGTCTTAGCTGTTGTGACACGGGGCAACTCTAGTACCTTCTGTTTCTTCTACAGTTTAATTTCTATCTAATTTGTACTATTATATTTGATTGGAAAGTTGCCCAGAAAGCAGAGTCTGCATTTATAAATGAAGAAGGAGATGCATTTTAAATGCACTAACCTCACTTTTTAAAACAAGAATAGCATCTTTTACATGAAGGAACCCTTTTGAAAGAATTTGGGAAAGGACTTGAGGAAATGCATTTGTTTTGTGAACTGGAGTTTTGTATTTGGAACTGGCTTCAGAGAAGACAGAGATGTTAAGTAATATTTGCTGGGTGTTTACTCTGGGCTGTATGCCTTCCTAAGCATCCTATTATTTACTCATATAGTTGCAAATATAAAACAACAGTTTCACACTTTCATGTGTGTGAAATTGGAGATTTGGAGACTTTAGACATATGCTCCAATGTCAGGGTAGGACGACTGAGTCAGTTAAAATTTCACATGCATCTCTCCAACTTCTTTTCTTTCTGTCCCTCCTTTAACGTCTCTGCAATATTTCAATTTAGGAAAATTGAAAGAATAATAACTACCAGACATTAGACTTTCTTTTGTGTGGTATGAGGCAATAAGATGGACGTTGCATACATATTAATGATAAGCTTCCTCCATGGTGGATATTATCTCCTTTTATACGTTTCTTCTACCTTCTCTTAGCTTTCTACAAAGGGTCTGTGGATGGGCGCTCCATTAGGGAGAATATTTTGTTTCATAATACAGGAACAATGGTGTCATATGGATGAGTGTATTTTACATGGCAAGAATTGTACAGTCCTAAGAAATGACCAGTGGTAAAATAGACCATGCATTTGTACATTTAGGTTAGGATAGTGAATACGATGAGAGACTTTGGAGTCAGACTACATAAGTCCAAATACTGGCTCCACCATGTAATGGCTTTCTTTGCCTTGAAAAGTTATACATATGGGGAAACTGAAGTTCTGCAACTAAGTGATGGAATTTGCTGTCTGTTTAGTTCTGAAGCTCACAGTCCCCTGAGAAAGGTCATGTGTGTGTGTGTGTGTGTGTGTGGTGTGTGTGTGTGTGTGTGTACCCACCTGTGTGCAGGTGTGCGCGGAGAGCTCCACTGGCAGATGAAACGGGTTATTCTGTAGAAGCAGATGTTCCCTGGACTTTAAAATACTGGATTCCAGTTCTATTCACCAAGTCAAGCTGCCGATTAGCTGTTCTTTCTCAGGGGTTTTTGAGCATGTGATTAGGCAGAGAGAGTGGGGATCATCGACTGGGCATGGTGGCTCACGCCTGTAATCCCAGCACTTTGGGAGGCCGAGGCGAGTGGATCGCCCGAGGTCAGGAGTTCTAGACCAGCCTGGCCAATGTGGTAAAAACCCCTTCTCTACTAAAAATACAAAAATTAGTTGGGTGCGGTGGCAGGTACCTGTACTCCCAGATACTTGGGATGCTGAGGAAGGAGAATCACTTCAATTTGGGAAGTGGAGGATGCAATGGGCCAAAATCGCACCATTGCATTCCAGCCTGGCCAACAGGAGTGAAACTCTGTCTCAAAAAAGAGTGGAGATCACCCTCTTCCATGTACCCATCTCTCTCTGCCCTGCTGGGTCTCATGTGTTCCCTAAAATGTATTGCTCAGTACAGGGTGTAAGTGTACCAGGTATTGTTATAATCAATTCAGGCACTAAAAGAAAGGGTTAAAATCATGCAGAATCACAGACAAAAAAAAAAAAAAAATGATCTGCCTATCCTTTTTCCTAAGAGTTTCCTGATGCCTCAAGAGGAAATATTCAGTTTGGTGATCGCTTGTTTTTGATGACATTTGCCAGTGTTCCCTGTACTAGAGGGAGAGTTGAGCCCCAGGCTGACAATGGGATCCATCTAGAATCAAGGATTGTGGCTTTGCTTTGGTCCTATTTGTTCTTAGAGGTTCCTTCTCTTCTTGATTGCATTCCTGGTTTCCAAATTATGCTGGTAATGTGAGTGCCCTTTTCATTTATTTTTCAAAATTTAATGTATGCCAATAAAAAGGTGAATTGTTTGAAAGAAGTCATATTTTACTTTTTCTTTATTTTACAGAGGCATGGCATTCAGTAGCACTGGAACAGAGAGGAGGAGTAATTGGATAGCAGAAAGGCAGGTGGCATTAGCATATGTCAGATTTTAAATGAGGACTATAGAGATGGCAGTATTGGGAAGGTGATCTCTGAATGACGGAAATTTAGGAAAGATGTTTAAAGTGCTTGTCTCTCATTGCCTAGCGATTTACTGGCATTGTAGACTCCACCCCACCCCACTGCTTTTGTTCGATTTGGTGTTTAGGATTAGTCATGCACGTGGAAGATTCCAGCCTCCCTCCTCCCAATGTTACAGCTTGGACTGAATATTTATTAACTACCCAGGGAACATCACACTGTTTGAGGATGCTTGAGTTCATCTATATCCACAAAATGTATCCTCATCAAGTTGAAGTGGAGAAGCAATTCATAAGGAATGACAGGAGCTTAGCAAGAATATATGGGGGAAAATCCTTTGTCTAGCGAGAGCGTGAAGTGCCCAGGAAGGTGCCTCCAGCTAATAATGCTAAATTTTGGTGGCTACTAAATGAAGGAGGAAACACGAAGTTCAGATTTAAAAGAGCTAGACAGCCCTTCTTCCCATGACCCTGGAAGGCAGACAAGATCCCATATTTAACCTATCCTTACCAATGTTATGGGGTAAACAAGAATGCCTTTGTGATTATAAATGGTGGCTGACTTTCAATTTTAGGTTGAGATACAAAAGCGGGTGGTGGGGTCTGTGGCAAACTCGGCAATAAATGCCCCAGATGAAGAGGCTGCCCAGCTCTCACAGATTGTTGACATGTAGGAATTAGTGGCTCTGATTTTCCAGGAAAAGTCAAGAATCTAGGTTTTTAATGTAAAATCTCCTGTTTTTCAATTGTGGGCAACTAGTTTATTATTTAAATTGCTTGGGCCAATACCAAAGGGCTAGGACCACTAAATAAGTATGTTCAGGACCCAACACACTCATTCTTTGTACTTTTTTTTTTTTTTTAAATGTTTTATTGAGGTTCACATACTATATGGTATGCATATGCCACAAAATTCACCTATTTGAAGTGTATACTTCAGGGTTTTGGTTTTTTGTTGGTTTTTTCGTGGTTTTTGTTTGTTTGTTTTTGTTTGTTTTATTTTGAGACGGAGTCTCGTTCAGTCACCCAGGCTGGAGTGCAGTGGCACAATCTCAGCTCACTGCAACCTCTGCTTCCTGGGTTCAAGCGATTCTCCTGCCTCAGCTGCCCGAGTTGCTGGGATTCCAGACGCGTGCCACCACACCTGACTCATTTTTGTGTTTATAGTAGAGACAAGGTTTCACCATGTTGGCCAGGCTAGTCTTGATCTTCTGACCTCGTTATCCACGTGCCTCGGCCTCCCAAAGTGGTGGGATTACAGGCATGAGCCACCGCACCTGGCCTTCAGTGGTTTTTAATCTAGTCACAGAGTTGGGCAAACATCACACCATCAACACATTCTAAATTTAGCATATTTTTATTGCTCCAGAAAGACACCTTGTCCCCATTAGTACTCACACCCTGTGCACCCTTACCCCACCGTGTAGCCCTTCGCAGTCAGCCTCCTGCTGTGTCTCTATAGATGTACCTCTTCTGGAATGTCATATAAATTGAATCATATAATATGTGGACTTTTTTTTTTTTTTTTTTTTTTTTTTTTGAGACGGAGTCTCACTCTGTCACCCAGGCTGGAGTGCTGTGGCCCGATCTCAGCTCACTGCAAGCTCCGCCTCCCGGGTTCACGCCATTCTCCTAACTCAGCCTCCCGAGTAGCTGGGACTACAGGCGCCCGCCACCTCGCCCGGCTAGTTTTTTGTATTTTTTAGTAGAGACGGGGTGTCACAGTGTTAGCCAGGATAGTCTCGATCTCCTGACCTCGTGATCCGCCCGTCTCGGCCTCCCAAAGTGCTGGGATTACAGGCTTGAGCCACCGCGCCCGGCCGCATCTGGCTTCTTTACTAAACATAACGTTTTCAAAGGCCATCAATGTTGTACCATGTGTCAATTTAATTCATGTTTTGTAGGCAAATAATATTCCCTTATATATATATACCGTGTTTCGTTTGTTCTTTCATTGGTTGACAAATATTTAGATTGTTTCCACTTTTCAGCTATTAGAAACAATGCTTCTATGAACATCAATGTACAAGTTTTTCTGTGTCCTTATGCTTTTATTTCTCTTGGAAAAATACCTAGAAGTGGACTTTCTGGGTCATATGGACTCTATGTTTAACATTTTGAGGAACTTCCAAACTGTTTTCCAGCATGGGCACACCATTTTACATTCCCACCAGCAATGTCTCTGGCTTCCCCTTTTCTCCACATCCTCACCAATATTTGTTATTATTTCTCTTGGACAATAGCCATTCTAATAGGTGTGAAGTACAGCTCATTGTGGATTTGACTTGCATTTCCCTAGTGATTACTGGCATTAAGCATCTTTTTAATGTGCTTATTGGGCATTTGTTTTATCTTCTTTGGACAAATGCGTATTAAAAAAATACTTTGCCAACTTTTAAAATAGAGCTATTTGTCTTTTTATTAAGTTTTATTGTTGGAAACTTTTTAAATTAACTTTTATATAAGGTTTTTAATGGAACTTTTTTATTTTTAAGTTGTATATAAGGGTTCTATACGCTGAATAAAAAATTTAAAATCACATATGTGATTTTAAAATATTCTGTTTCATTCTGTGGATTCTTTTGACTTCTTATATGGGATTTTAGCAGCACAATTTAAAAAAGGATACAGTCCAATTTTTCTATTTTTTATTGCTTATTCTTTTGGTGTCACTTTTTAGAATCTGTTTTTCACCCCAAGGTGACAAAGATTTACTCCTATGGTTTTTTTTTTTTTTTTCTAGGAGTTGTATTAGTATTAGCTCTAACGTTTAGGCCTATGATTCATTTTGAGCTAACTTTTGCATGTGGTGAAATAAGGGTTTATATTTATATCTTTGCATGTGGATATCCAGTTATCCCAGCACCATTCATTGAAAATCCTATTCTTTTCTCACTGAATTGACTAGGCACTTCATACTGACTTTGACCCTGGGGTGCGTCATTGCAGTTGTTTACTTGTAGAATGTAAATATATGAAGGTGTATTAATTCTCCTACTAGGAAAAAATTAACTGCAAAAGGAGGGGTCCCACTCCTGTCTTCCTGCCATTTTTACTTTCTGCATCAGCCTCAACTCTGGGACAAGAGATGGATAACTGTTAATGAGAATGGAACTTCAAAATAAAAGGTTGAACTGGAAAACAACTTGATTTTCAGTAGGCTTGTTCATATGTTATATATATGTGACTTAGATAATCATTTTAAATACAGTTGATTGTATTGAGTCTTTTGAATTGTATGTCTTAGCTGGGCTCTGAGCAAAGCCCTTCTACCTTCTTGGATATACATGCATGGCCAGCCACACACAATGCACAAATGTACCCTGGTGGATAAGTCATTTATAATTGAGAACAGCTGATAGTTTATATAGTGATACATCGAGATAGAGAAATAGCTAACGATGTAAATATATACACCCTTGATACATTCATACATAAACACAGCATTAAGTTAAACCTAGGCAGCCCCTGGTTTCTGCCACCAGCACAGCTTTCTGAATGAATGAGCTCTCACGAGGGGAACTTATTGGAAAGCTTTCTTATCAACTTGGTAAAGGTTTGATTTTCTTGCCCCCTACAGTGGCTGTTTGTCACCCTGACTGCAACTAGAGTTGCTGTGTTCTGTTCCTTTTCTGGATAAATTACAAAAGGACTTGACATCCACTGTTTAAAATGAAACCTAGCACATTTTATAAATTACTAAGGACAATTCTCTTATCTTCATATCTCATCTCAGCATCCAAGGAGGTGGAGAAGTAGTTGGGAGCATATTCACCTAGACTTTGTTTTGCAGTAATGTGTGTCAGTTTTATACCCTAAAACCTTCTGACTCTCCTTTTCCTTTCCCTGTCTCCATTATCCATCTAGATAAGCCAGATCTTCAATATCCTAGCCTCCTTTAAAACCAGGGTCCCAGCCGGGCGCAGTGGCTCACACCAGTAATCCCAGCACTTTGGGAGGCCGAGGTGGGCGGATCCACAAGATCAGGAGTTTGAGACCAGCCTGACCAACATGGTGAAACCCTGTCTCTACTAAAACTACAAAAATTAGCTGGGCATGGTGGCATGCGCTTGTAATCCAAGCTACTCAGGAGGCTGAGGCAGGAGAATCACTTGAACCCAGGAGGTGGAAGATTGCAGTGAGCTGAGATAGCACCATTGCACTCCAGCCTGGGTTGAGAGCAAGACTCCATCTCAAAAAACAAAACAAAACAAAAAAACAGGGACCCAGTTCTGGCTGCTGAAGCATCAGAAAGAAGTCCACAGGGAAGGTGGCCAGCATTTTCTTCCAGTTTAAAAGGAGCAAGCCACATAAGCAGTCACCTTTTGCTGCACTCATGGTTACCTGTGTCTTGCCTTTGGGTGTGGTGTTGATGCTTGGAGCTGCCATGGCCATCTTGACACCATGAAGTGAGAATCCTCAGAACAAACCTCTATTAGGCTAAAGAGGGTGAAACAGAAAAGTGGAAGGAACTTTGGTCCTTAATAACATCATGGAATTGCTCAGAAAGTCGAGGGCTGCCCTTTATTCTGGAATTCTTATTTAAGACAAAATGAATATCTTGATGATTACGGTCACTTCGGTCAGGTTTGGTTTTCTGGTACTTGTGTCAGAAGGCATCCTTATAGATGCACCTGCACATATACCAATGTATCCACATCCATGTCTCCACACACACATCTGTTTCCTATATGCAGAACATGCATTCATAAATATGTAGGGTTTTTAAAATGTGATCAGATACTACATAGTTTCTAACTTGCCTAGTTTTCATTCCATTATATAATTAAGACATCCTTTCTTGTCAGGATCTAAACTTCTCATATACTGTTTTAAAAGACTGCATGTTATTTTATATTCGTATGGACCTGATTTATTTAACTACTCTCCTATTAGTAGATGTTTAGGTAGATGTGATTGATTGACCAGTACAAAGTAAAACTGCAACCAGTATTATGGAACTAATGTTCTTGTCATCTCTCAGTAATCCTATTAATCAGTCTGTAGAAAATAAAGAGGAGGTCAGACAGATATATACAAAGATGATTAGTCCAATATTAAGCATAATGGAGAAACATGAGAAACACCTTGAAAGTTCAATAAAAAAGGACTTGTAGTTTACGATCTATACTTATGATAAACAGTATGTGACCATTCAAGATGATTTTTAAGAATATATAGTGGCTGGCAGGGTGTGGTGGCTCACGTCTGTAATCCCAGCACTTTGGGAGGTTAAGGCAGGCAGATCACGAGGTTGGGAGCTCGAGACCAGCCTGACCAACATGGTAAAACCCCGTCTCTACTAAAAATACAACGATTAGCCAGGCGTGGTGGCACGCACTTGTAATCCCAGCTACTCAGGAGGCTGAGGCAGGAGAATCGCTTGAATCCAGGAGGCAGAAGTTGCAGTGAGCCAAGATCATGCCACTTCACTCCAGCCTGGTGACAGAGCAAGACTCCATCTCAAAAAAAAATATATATATATATATATATGTGTATATATATATATATATATATATATATATATGTATGTATGTATATATACACACACACACATATAGTGTCAAATGAAAAATTTCATAAAGACATAAAGCCAAGAACAAAACCATAAAGTATATTTATTAAAAAATTTTAGTATGTAGGGTGAATATTGACAAGATCTGTCTCATAATATGAATAATGGTTTTCTTTGGGAGGTGAGAAGATGAATGGTTTCAGAGTAAAATCAGTACCAGTTAGTGTGTTCCAAATAATCTGACATGGTCATTTAGCGTTATCCATGTACTTGTAACAAATGTTTCTCTTCTCACCCCCATGTTTCTACTGTTCTCATCCACAGACATGTTGCAAATCATTATCCAGAACATGGGTACCGATGACTGCGCTGTTCCTGGGGCTTTGCCTAACTTCAATAAAGCAAAACCACATTTCTGAATCCGTTTTAAATTTGTAATCAGCCAGGGGTCCTCTAATGGTTGTGTGTGTTGGGGAAATTGTGACCTAGGTATAGTAATAAGTCACTTGCTTGGGAGTTAAAGTACTCTGGGAGAACATACACCATCCGTCTCAGAATACTTTGCTTAACTAAGAATGACAAGGAACTTTAAAACCAAAAAATACTAAGTGACACATCAAAAAGGTTTAAACACTAATAAGTGAGAGAATCTAGTGGTTAGGAACTTCAGTTCTCAAGCCAGTAACAAAACTCCTACCACTTCTTACTTGCAAAAACTTGATTTTCCGCTCCGTAAATAGGGCTGGTGTTTTCGTTCCTTTACTAGTGACAGTAATACTATTCAGCAGCCACATGACGGAGTGGTTCAGAACTGCTGCTGTGGGACCAGAGTTCTCCACTACTCTGGTTCCCATCCCCGTGCTCACCACCTAGTTATGCCATCTTGAGCAGTTGCATTTAACTTAACGCAACCTTCAGTTCTGTATTTCTGAAAGGCGATTAACGAGAGCACTTAGCTTGGAGAGCTGTGAGCATTAAATGAGCTAACGCTTGTTAGGCAACTAGAACGGCACCCAACACGTAATAAATGTTCTGTCAGTGGTATAAAGTGTTAACCCACAATCAACAAAGCATTGAACGCAGTCCATAACTCACAGTAAGTGTATGCAACAGGTTGTCCTATTGATATCTTCTTCCCAAAGCCCAGGTAACTGCAGAGGGTATCCGGGTAGCATTGCTGGGACCAGAACACGTAGAGGAAAAGGGTTAGGGAGGCATTCATGGGGTTTTCAAGCTCATTTTTCTCATTTCCCTTAGAGGACCCATCACCCAGTTTAGTGGGACACAGACTCAGATTATTATTACTTTCTGTCCTCTCAGAGACACATTTTTCCGTGAAATTAATGGTGGTGCTGATGAACACAAAATCCACCAGACAGAATCCCGGAGCTTTTGTTCTCAGTCCTCCCCTACCTGGTTCTCTCTCCTCCCCCATTCCCTTCCTGCCCAGCATCAAGCTCCAGCTGAGCCACTGTCAGGAGGCTGCTCTGCTAAGCAGCCTGTCACATGTTCCGTTACAATCATGTTTTATTATAGCTTTCAAAAGATGACCTCTCATTCTGCACACTCGTGTTTATAGAGGACTTCTGGCATTCTGAAAGGAACCAGATAGCAGAGTCTCCAAACCCTTTATTTGCTTCAGCTGATAACTGCTCTGGCCAGAGACGAACGCTGTGGTGATTATAAGATGTAATTTACTACAAAAGACAGTTAATATTACTTACAAACCTGTCATCATTTCTGGGGAAATCAGAACTGAAACAGTGGACGGGACACATCTGAATCCACCTAAATATCTCGGCCTGATAGAATTACAAGTTTATAGATTTATCGTTTAGGAAACAGCCCCGTTATGAAACATTTCTCCTCACAGACAGGCAATATAAGTAACAAGCAAGATTATACCCTTTTATGTGGATCAAGGACAAAGTCAACGTAAGAAAGAAAGAGAGAAAAGAAAATCCCTTAAGAGGAATGTAAACGCTGCCCTTGTGAATTATAACTGGGGAATTAGATCTCTGCAAAAGCCTCTAATATGACTAAACAAAGTCCCTTAGGGGATACTCTGAGTCAGAAAAGTGTGAGAAAATATAGCCTCTTAAATGTGATTATAGTCAGAGCTGCAGTTACTCCCTGAGAAAGGACATAGAAGGTAGAGGAATGAAAGGAAAAAACAATGTTTGAAAACTTTTTGTGTCAGACCAGAAATTATAGCGTAGCAACAGCTTAGGGATTTAAGTAACCCCTTTAGCCCAGTTCTAAAGCCTTTATGCTTTAAACTGAAGAATAGAAAGGAATTAGATATCCAACTTAGGACTTGTTTTTTTAAGATCATGAAATGGAAGAGTCTTTTTTGCTGAATGATGAATTGAGCCAGCATATAATTCCAACTGGGGCTATAATTAGAAAGATATGGTTCCGGTATTTAGGCTTCTTACACGCTCCCCTCTCATGAACTTTCATTAGAGTTTCTTGTCTACTTGGTTATATTTAACGAAGATGAAGGTGAGAGTTTCAGTGCTTTTGTTGGCATTATGGCCAGACTCCAGGAGAGTCCTAAAGTCAGTGTTTGCCATTTACCTCTCCTCTTACAGAAATCTTAAGGGAAGTCAACATACAAGAAACTATACCGGCATAAGGATCCTGGACCGTTCTACTTATAGTTCTGCAAGTGCCCTGTGCTTGGAGTTAGCTCTGGTTAAAGCCTGTAAAAGGATCACTGTTCCTCCATCCTATCCCCATTCCTAATCCTTGGGACTGGCTCACTTAGGAACTCTCAGATGTACATATTAAAAAGAACTTATAAGAGGCCCGGTCTGTAGGAGAGACTTCATCTTAAGTCATTCTCCCAAGTATATTTGGACAAGGGCAAGGAAGGAGAAAAGATATAGCTGAGTTTAACCCAAGCAAACAGGACCTTACTCAGTCAACCAGTTCTGCCCCCCATGGAATTGAAGATAACGTTAAAGAGAGGGGTTAGAGCTTGAAGAGGATGTTAAAGAGAGGGGTTAGAGTCACGGTTTATGCATTTTAAAGCACAGTGACCTTGACTGGTGGTAATGGGGTCAAATCATTAATTCAGACCATTCAGATAAACAACTCTTCTCTCTTGCCAGGTAGGACAGGGGATCGAGGAATGAAGTACCTAGAAACAGCGTGGCAGGAGAAGAAAGGCATCCCATTTCTCTCCTTTCCCTCCATTATTCATGTATTCCCTAAGTTGTTTATTGACCATTTGTCTGTATTCTTTGGAGAAATGTCTGTTCAAATCCTTTGCCCTTTTTTTTTTTTTTTTTTTTTTTTGAGACGGAGTCTCGCTCTGTCGCCCAGGCTGGAGTGCAGTGGCGCTATCTCGGCTCACTGCAAGCTCCGCCTCCCGGGTTCCCGCCATTCTCCTGCCTCAACCTCCTGAGTAGCTGGGACTACAGGCGCCCGCCACCTCGCCCGGCTGTTTATTCACCTCGCCCTAAGCTGTTTATTAGGAAAACAGCAAACTGTTTATTTGTCTGAGTATAGGATGCTCTCTCTGGAGCAAGAAGGGAAGGCGGGTGAATCTCATGACTCCAGCTAGAAGGAGAGAGGATAGGTCTGTGCTGAATCCCCAACAGCTGACCTCCAAGATGTGGTGATGTTCTTACAGGAAGGCCACCTGCAGCACAGGGTTGTGTGTACTGCTGGGAGGCCAGGCAGGGACTCCTGGGAAAGCCTCCTCGTGGCTCCAGTTCCATTTGGCTCCTCTCCAAGGTGGCCAGGAACTCACTGATGCATGAACAGCTCATATGTTCATCTGTGAACCATGTTCAGACTCAAGACGAGCTGGAAGTGTAATTTTTTTGTTCCACTTGGTGCTTTATCCCTTCTGGGCATTCCTCTTGCTGTCATTTAGCACCTATAAAAATGTAGAACTCAAGAACAAAAAGACAATGGAAGCTCATGCCACCCCCAGCCCATCACATGCAAATGAAATTACTGAGGCCTGGAGTGCTTAAGACTCTTGCCCAAAATCCTGTCAGTAATAAAGCTAGAGCTGCAGATTGGGAATCCTGACTTGAGCCAGTGCTCTTCTCACCCTTGTTTAAATCATCAATCCACCCAAGGAAAAAGAAGTTTCCCAATTTTATTTATTTCAGTAAATATTTACTATCATTGTCTATTCTTCATCCTAGTAGCAAAAAAATAAAATTTGCAAGTGGAAACTAATCACTGTTGTGGTCTTAGCTGAATTATTCTTTGCATGTTCTAAAGAGAGACCACAGAAAGATCTGAATGGCAGCATGCCTTAGGGACAAGATTGACCCAAAACTCACTTGTCTCAGGGGCAAGTATATGGCAGAAGTCAGTGGTCGAAAGGAGAGACTGACCCTGGGAAAATGCGTCCCACATTGCCAGAGCTTCTGATTATTTCACGAGAGCCTAGCAATTGGAGTCTTGTATGAAATAGCTCAATGTGTACAATTAAAGGATTGAAAGGAATCCGTTTCTTAAAATTTAATATGAAGACCATCATTTCCTGCACAAAACAAAAATCTGTCTGTTTTATCAAATGGACTGTTGATTTAAGAACCTTGCTTTTGCCTTAGATCAGAGCCCTCAGATACATTGGAAGGATCTGGAGAGCTTTAGAAAGCATGCATGCCTTAGCCACACTCCAGACCACATGATTCTGAGCCTCTTGGCGTAGGCTCTGAACACTGGGACTTGAGAGAGCCCCCCAGGCAGCTGCTGTGTGCAGCCGGGGGTTACGCACCACCAGGCTGACTGTGGTGTGAACAGTGAGGACCCTACCCCAATCCCCTCCTTTCCCATGGGTAAGGACATGTGGACTGTGATTGCTGGACATCAGGATGGCCTTAATATTAGGGTTAATATCTGGATCACTGGCTGCCTTTTTTATCTGTCATCCTGCTGTGTGGGTACTTTATAAACATAGACAGATGTCCCTGTGACCCCATTTGCCTCGAGTTGCTTCTGTAGAGTTCTGATCCCACACTTTGTGATGTGTCTCAGCTCTGGGGTGAGGGGGCTCTTCAGTGAGGTTTGTTTGTGGCTTCTTCTGTCTGATCTCCTTTTCTTCTCCAGCCTTGGGGGTTCTGCAGCTAAATGTGGTCCTTTTATGTAGCTACCTTTGGTTTTCTGGGGACTTTGAAGGTTTGCCTTTGAAGCACCAAGATCCCTTTTTGGTTCCTTCCTATACCCCATCTGCTTCTCTCCACTCCCTTTACTGTTGGCATGGTCCCTCACCTTGGCAGGCCAGCTTTTGAGAGTTACTGTGATTAACCCAGCAATTCCTACTGGGAAGAAAAAGAAGAAGTGTGGACAGGGAGCTGTGATAGGCACACTATGTCTATCAAAGCCATCAAAATGGCTATTTTGGAAAAAACCTCTATCTTATTGTTGATATTGTTACACATGATAATAGCGTTTTCTTATTTTTCTATTTAATTTTTTAAGAAATGGGGGCCTTGCTTTGTTGCCCAAGCAGGACTTGAACTCTTGGACTCAAGTGATCTTCCCATCTCAGCCTCCTGAGTAGCTGTGCATTCTTATTCTATAAGAAAGTGTCCATAATTTCTAGTGGCACAATTGGATTATAAAGGAGAGGTTAAATGATAGGAACTCTGGAGTTGCTTGAAATACTTTAGAAAATAAATGAATAGGTAAATAGCAAGTTAAAGCAATGGTAGCAAGCTTTTCATTACTGTTGAATATGGGTATACTGGGTATACAAAACCCATTATATAACATGTTCTTTTGTGCATATCAAAACATTTTATTAAGCATATACACTTGTACACACACATATAATTCTCAGGCCTATAATATTATACGGTTCAATAGGAATATGTGATTCTAAGATTTTATAATTCTTTCTTTCTTACCAATTAATTGGTGCTTGAGATTGATGTAACTGAGTGAATAGATGACTTTGTAAAAAGTAAACGAGTCTGGGCTTGGTGGAACAAGCCTATAATCTCAGCACTTTGGGAAGCTGAGGCAGGCAGGTTACTTGAGCCCAGAATTTGAGACCAGCCTGGGTGACATGGCAAAACCTCATCTTTACCAAAAAAAGTAAAATAAAATTATATATATATAAATATATATATATATAGTGTGTGTGTGCATAT
Source organism: Rhinopithecus roxellana (assembly GCF_007565055.1). Lineage (NCBI taxonomy): Eukaryota > Metazoa > Chordata > Mammalia > Primates > Cercopithecidae > Rhinopithecus > Rhinopithecus roxellana. Next base: position 4,017,208 of record NC_044568.1, on the reverse strand, counting down.
ATACAAAAATATATAAACACATGCACATTGTGTGCATATATATAAAAATATATAAACACATGCACATGTGCATGTATATAAAAATATGTAAACACATGCACATGTGCATATATAAAAATATATAAACACATGCACATGTGCATATATATAAAAATATATAAACACATACACATGTGCATATATATAAAAATATATAAACATATGCACATGTAGCACTGGCTACAGCAAAGCCCCCAGACAATAATATTTCACCTGCTAATGAGTGATCATAGAACGGGAGAACATACTTAACATACCTTACATCCTCATTTAGCTTTTAAAATGCTATTTGGTCACAAACGTCCTCATTTCTGGAGTTGGCAACATACTGAAATAGAATATATACAAACTTGGAGACAGCTTATGAGCTTGACCTAAAACCTTAACTCTGCCCCATTACTGGGAAGGCTTTGGTAGGTGATACATTCTCTGTAATGTTTTACCTTCTACGTCAAAAACCACTGTCTTCCACAATGGTTGAGCGAATTTACATTCCCATTAGCATTGTGAAAGCATTCCTATTTCTCAACAGCCTTGCCAGCACCTGTTGTTTCTTGACTTTTTCATAATCGCCAAAAATAGCTGTACATTTTTTAATGTACCTGAGGCTGCTGCCTTCCAGACCTGCTACTAACAGTCCCTGAGAGTGGAATTCAGGACTCTGCATTTTAACAAGCTTCCTGGAGAATCTGTGGATGAATATATATATATATGTGTGTGTGTGTGTGTGTGTGTGTGTATATATACGTATATATGTGTGTGTGTATATATGTATATATATGTGTGTGTATATATATACAGTATATATATGTATATATATATACACACACACACACATATATATACACACGCACACAAACTAGCTGGGCACAGTGGTGTGCACCTGTAGTCCCAGCTACTTGAGAAGCTGAGGTGGGAGTATTGCTTAAGCCCAGGAGGTCAAGGCTACCGTGAGATGTGATCAAACCACTGCAGTGGGTAACAGAGCAAGACCCTCTCTCAAAATAAAATAATACTTTATAATAAAACCAACACATACAATTAGGAAAATAAATAGGCCAAATACCATCTAAATTTCACCTTCCCAACGTGTTAGCTTTTATAGTTAGCTGTGTGACACTTGTTTCATTGCTGTCCATCTAGTTTGGAGTTTTGCTTTATTGATTTATGATAGTCTCAAGCACAGACTGTGAACTGGATCTTATACTGTGGCAATATTAGCTTTCTGGCTGCTTTGAATTTGCAGTCTTAACCCCCAAATAGAGAAATCAGAAATGACAATATTTTGGCTGAATAGAAGCGTCCAGTGGATTTGCCATCGGAGTGATCAGAGTGAATCTCTCATTTTTGCTTGCACTGCTACTTTATGTGTAGTGACTTCAAGTACAGGATGAAAACTTAGCACTCATTCATTGTTCAAGAAATAGTTATTGGGTACTGGCTCCCTGCCAGACTCTGGGCAGGGCCAAGATGCTATGACAGTGAGCAGGAGAGATTCAGTCCCTGTGTTCACGGAGGTTGCATTCAGATGGGCATTTCATTATGAAACAACACATGGAAACTATACTTCAAATATGTATCCTGGCCAGCCACAGGGGCTCACGCCTGTAATCTCAGCACTCTCGGAGTCCGAGGCGGGTGGATCACTTGAGGTCAGGAGTTCCAGACCAGCCTGGCCAACAAGGTGAAACCCTGTCTCTATTAAAATTACAGAAATTAGCTGGGCATCGTGGGGAGTAGGTGGGGACCTATGGTCCCAGCTGCTTGGGAGGCCAAGGCAGGAGGATCACTTGAACCCAGGAGGTGGAGGTTGCAGTGAGCTGAGATCATGCCACTGCACTCCAACCTGGGTGACAGAGTGAGACTCCGTCTCAAAAAAAGAAAAACAAGAAATATACATCTTATAATGCTGAATGTATTTCCAGTAACATGCAAGTGTTGTGGGGAGATAGGCAGAGACTTAGGTAAACGGAGGCTGTAATAGGAATCATGTGAAGTACTACTGCCTTTGATATTTTTTTGCATGCAACACATTAGAAAGCCATTTCTTCCTGGAATTCATGTATCCAGGCACATTTTTATCTTGATGAATTTGGGGTTGCCTGTCTCAAAAATGACTGTACATGTTTTTAAATGTTATTTTTAAGTTCCGGGATACATGTGTAGCACTTGTGGTTTTGTTACATAGGGCAATGTATGCCTTGGTGATTTGCTGCACCTGTCAACCCATCACCTCGTTACTAAGCCCCACATGCATTTATCCTGATGTTCTCCCTCCCCCTCCACCACTACCAGGCCCCACTGTGTGTGGTTCCCCTCCCTGTGTTCACGTGTTCTCATGATTCAGCTCCCACTTATAAGTGGGAACATGTGGTGGTTGGTTTTCTGTGCCTGTGTTAGTTTGCTAAGGATAATGGCTTCCAGTTCCATCCAGGTCCCTGCAAAAAACATGATCTTATTCCTTTTCATGGCTATATAGTATTCCATGTTGTATATGAACCACATTTTCTTTATACAGTCTATCATTGATGGGCATTTTGATTGACTCCATGTCTTTGCTATTGTGAATAGTGCTGCAGTGAACATACACATGCATGTATCTTTATGATAGAATGATTTGTATTCCTTTGGGTATATACCCAGTAATGGGATTGCTGGGTCAAATGGTATTTCTGGTTCTGAGTCTTTGAGGAATCACCACACTGTATTCTATAATGGTTGAATGAATTTACATTCCCATTAGCGGTATAAAAGCATTCCTATTTCTCCACAGCCTTGCCAGCATCTGTTGTTTCTTGACTTTTTAATAATCGCCAAAAATGGCTGTACATTTTTTAATGTACCTGAGGCCACTGCTTTCCAGACCTACTAGCAGTCCCTGAGAGTGGAAGTCAGGACTCTGCATTTTAACAAACTTCCTAGAGAATTTGTGGGTGAACAGATGAGCGTTCATCTGACTACTGATTGGGGACAATGACAGAAAGATATCAGAATGTGCTTTGAACCTTCCTGGAACAATTCATTGTGGTTATTAGGATTAAAAGGGAAGAGAAATGGCCGGGTGCAGTGGCTCACACCTGTAATCCCAGCACTTTGGGAGGCCCAGACAGGCAGATCAGGAGGTCAGGAAATCAAGGCCATCCTGACTAACACAGTGAAACCCTGTCTCTACTAAAAATACAAAAAAATTAGCCGGGCTTGGTGGCGAGCGACTGGAGTCCCAGCTACTCGGGAGGCTGAGGCAGGAGAATGGCATAAACCCGGGAGGCGGAGCTTGCAGTGAGCCGAGATCGCGCCACTGCACTCCAGCCTGGGCCACAGACCAATTTACAGTTATAAGCAGTTAGGTCTCTCAGTCTCTTTCCTCTTTCTTTCTCTCTCCTGTCTTTTTCTTGCTCTTTCTCTCTCTCTTCCTCCTCTGTCTCTCCTCTCTTTCACTCTTCCTCTCTCTCTCCTCTCTCTCTCCTCTCCCTCTCTCTTCCTCCTCTGTCTCCGTCCTCTTTTCCTTTCTCCTCTCTCTCTTTTCCTCCTCTCTCTTCCTCCTCTCTCTCTCATCTCTCTTTCTCTCTCCTCTTTCTTACTCTCTCCTCTCTCTTCCTCCTCTCTCTCTCATCTCTCTTTCTCTCTCCTCTCTCTTACTCTCTCCTCTCTCTTCCTCCTCTCTCTCCTCTTTCTCTCCTCTGTTTTTCGCTGTTCTTCTCTCTCTGTTTTATGTCTGCCTATGTGGGTGTGTGAATGTATGAGTAAGAAATAGTTATTTTAGAATTGTTGTGGTTTCCCCATGCTGTATATGGCTGCAAAATTCACTGGCTACAACAAAGTCCCCAGACAACAACATTTCACCTGCTAATGAGCGATCATAGAATGGGAGAACATACTTAACATGCCTTGCATCCTCATTTAACTTTTTAAAATGCTGTTTATCCACAAACATCCTCATTTCTGGAGTTGGCAGCATACTGAAATAGAATATATAGAAATTTGGAGACAGCCATGAGCTTGACCTAAAACCTTAACTCTGACCCTTTACTGGGAATGCATTGGTAGGTGATACATTCTCTGTAATGTTTTATCTTCTGCATCAAAAAAAAAATCTTCATTTTACAGAATTTTGAGAGAAATTAATGAATCAATGTCTAATAACACCTGAAACAATAGGTTCCCAAAAAATAGTATTTCACTAATTACTCCTCATTTTCTTAACTCTTATCAGACCTATTTTGAGTTTATATCCTTGGAATAATCATTTTTTCTCAAATTATTTGTAAGGCAGCATTGGTTTGTGTTATAATCATTAATAGATACCTGAATTAAGTGAAATATTTCAAAGTAAAGCCATATAGTATCCTGTGGGGGAAAGGCCTGTCTTTTGGAGCCAGAAAGACTGGCTGAAATCCCAGTATTATTCTTCACCTCTTTGTGAGTTTATTTTGTATGTCTATACACATTAGTTTTTATCATCTGCAAAATGGGGATAACAGTTTTCCCCTTTATTCGTTTCCTGTTACTATTTCCCAAATTGTCACAAGCTTACTGACTTAAAACAACAGCAATTAGCCAGGTACAATGGCTCACATGTGTAATTCTAACATTTTGGAAGGCCGAGGTGGGAGAAGCGCTTGAGACCAGATGTTTGAGATGAGCTTGGGCAACATGGCAAGACCCCATCTCTACAAAAGTTAACTAGGCATGGTGGTGCATGCCTGTGGTCTCAGGAGGGTGAAGTAGAAGGATCACTTGGGTCCAGGAGTTTGAAGCTACAGCGAGCCATGATTGTACCGCTGCATTCTAACTTAGGCAACAGAGTGAGAACTTGTCTCAAAAACAAACAAAAACAGAAGGTGATCATCTTCCAGTTGTGGAGATCAGAAGTATGTCTCACTGGACTAAAATCATGGTGCCAGCAAGGCTGTTTTTTTCTTGAGCCTGTAGAGGAGATCTTTTTTCTTGCCCTTTCCAACTTTTAGAATTCACTCTGCTCCCTTGGGTCATAGCCTCTTCCAAGTTCAAAGCCAGCCATGGCCAGGCAAGCCTTTCTTCCATCGTGTCACTGTGACCTGACCCTTCTGTCTTCCTCTCCCATTTTTAAAGACCGTTGTGATTACCTTGAGCCCATCTTGATAATCCTGAATAATTTCCCTATTTAAGATCTCCTGATCAGCAACCTTGATTCCCTTTTACCATGTCATATGATACATTCACAGGTCCCAGGACTGACATGGACATCTTTAGGGGCCATGATGCTGACTTCCATAGCCGCTTCGTAGATGGTTGTTGGAATTAGTGGGAAGATGTAGTAAAGTTCTCAGCACAGTAGCTGGGTATAGAGTGTAGTAGGTTCTGAAGATGGAGAGATCAACACGGAAAATGATTTTCTTTTCTTTCTTTTTTATTTTTATTTTTTGAGACAGGGTCTCACTGTGTTGTCCACGCTGGAGTGTAGTGGTGCAGTCTTGACTCACTGCAATCTCTGCCTCCGAGGCTTAATCCTCCCACCTCAACCTCCCAAGTAGCTGGGACAACAGGTGCATACCACCGCACTTGGCTAACTTTTTGTATTTTTTGTAGCCATGGGGTTTCACTACATTGCCCAGGCTGGTATGAGTTTTCTAAAATCAAGGCATTTCCTTAATTAAAAAAACAACAACAACAACAACTTTGCTTATTGCTTTACTGGATTAGCTGTTTGGGGGAATCCTGACATTAATTTACCCTATGTAAAGATTCACTCAGGTGGTTCAGTGTTTCCTTCACAGATAACCCCCTTTAAAAACACTAACAATGGGCCAGGCACAGCGAATCATGCCTGTAACCCTAGCACTTTGGGAGGCTGAGGCAGGCAGATTACAAGGTCAAAAGGTCAAGACCATCCTGGCCAACGTGGTGAAACCACATCTCTACTAAATATACAAAAATTAGCTGGGTGTGGTGGTGCGTGTCTGTAGTTCCAGCTACTTGGGAGGCTGAGTGAGGCACAAGAGTTGCTTGAACCCGGGAGGTGGTGGAGGTTGCCGGGAGCCAAAATCACGCCATTGTACTCCAGCCTGGTGGCAGTGTGAAGCTCTGTCTCAAAACAAAAGAACCAAGAACCCACTAACAATGATGATGTGGGGGAAAATGGCCAGATGGAAATAAAATAAGAACAGAGGTAGGTGACATTCAATGTGTGTTTCTTGGACCTCAGGTTGATTCTCAAAGCCTGAAGCTCTTCGGTTTGCATTAGACTAAATTATCATTCTGCTGAGAGTGCATCTATGTTTTCTTTTCCACTGTTTGTTTTTAAATGTTGTAAAAATAATAATAAAGTATGGCATCATTAGTAAGCATGAATTATGGAAGAAACTCATCTGGACCAGGGAAACATTGACGTTATTCTTGTTTTAGAGGGAGATGGAGTATCACACTGTCACCCAGGCTGCAGTGCAGTGGTGCAATCATGGCTCACTGCAGCATCAACCTTGCAGGCTCAAGTGATCCTCCCGCTTCAGCCTCCAGAGTAGCTGGAATCACAGGTGCATGCCACCACCCTCAGCTGATATTTTTGTACTTTTTGTAGAAATGAGTTCTCCCTCTGTTACTAAGACTGCTCTCAAAATACTAGTCTCACAGGATCCTCCCACCTCAGCTTCCCAAAGTGCTGGCATTACGGGTGTGAGCCACCACACCCCACCCGATCAACATTATCCTTATTATACATTAACTCAGGTGAGCTTCATATATGTGAAGAAATCCTGAAAGATCAGATTGCCAAGCGGTCTTGTTACCCAGCAACTTCTGCCAATCACTACCATGATAACATCACCAACAAAGTGTCGGTGGCTTTTACATCCCCTGCTCTGAGAAGTAGAAATAAAAATGTTCTGGGCATACACACCACTTATGAATTGACTGCCAAACTGTTCTTTTAAAAGGAGGCCATTTGATATGCCTGTTCCATTGATAACATATCGTAATATATAGTAGACCATAAAATGTGGAAGATCATAATATACAATCTGCATTCACTTAGCAGCAACTTTTCCCTTAGCTGGAGCACGGATATACTTAACACCAAATTAGAACAAAGTGTATATTATTGTGGAAATGAGATTTTACCATTAAGGCCTAAGAAGCAAAAACAGGAAACTAAAAGGAGCCCATAAATGGTTGGGGATGACAAAGTGGACTGTAGTCGTCTTTGTCTACTTATTTTTTGTGGCAAGGAGGGGAAGAAGTCTCACTGTGTCACCCCGGCTGGAGTATAGTGGTGCAACCTAGGTTCACTGCAACCTCTGGCTTCCAGGTTCAAGCAGTTTTCCTGCCTCAGCCTCCCAAATAGCTGGGACTACATGTGCACACCACCACGTCCGGCTAATTTTTGTATTTTTGGTAGAGACAGGGTTTGCCATGTTGGCCAGGCTTGTCTTGAACTCCTGAACCCAGGTGATCCGCCTGCCTCAGCCTCCCAAAGTGCTGGGATGACAGGCGTGAGCCACTGTGCCAGGCCGTCTTGATCTGCTTCTATATGATGCCTCCTGTTTCCTTTGGAGAGGTCTCCATGGAAGCTGTTTGCCCCTGTGTGATTCTGGTACTCACAGAGCTTGGCATTTCTTCTCATCGCATGAGACTCCACAGCCAGCATGGTTTTTCCTATCCGTGTTCCGCTGTTCAAGGAAACTGCCTGTGGATGCGCAGCGCTGTCTTTCTCCTTTCTTCGCTTTTTCAGAGCAAGGATGATTCCGGCTTACCTTGTCTGTGACTTCTGGATATTTTCAGCCAGTAGAGGGCATGAGTGGAAACCCTGACTGCAGGAGAAGCCAGAACTCATCTTCCCCTCTCTCTCTGCTTCCAAAGGCACCCTGAGTCCTCCCTCAGGGCCCTCCTCTAAGGCCCTGTCTCCCACTAGACAGTGTCCATCATGGCACATGACCCTGGTTTCTGGTCTCTGAAGACACCTCCTCTTCCCACTGGTTGCAGGGGCCTTGGTAGCTTCTGCAGTCACTTCTTTCTCAACTGTGTTACCGTTCCTTTGTTGGCTTCTCAGATCTCCCAGGACCTCTCGATTAAAAAATTCCTTTTGGTTGAAAAGTTCCAGAATAGACGGGCGGATCACGAGGTCAGGAGATCGAGACCATCCTGGCTAATACGGTGAAACCCCGTCTCTACTAAAAAAATACAAAAAACTAGCCGGGCGAGGTGGCGGGCGCCTGTAGTCCCAGCTACTCAGGAGGCTGAGGCAGAAGAATGGTGTGAACCCAGGAGGCAGAGCTTGCAGTGAGCTGAGATCCGGCCACTGCACTCCAGTTTGGGCAACAGAGCGAGACTCTGTCAAAAAAAAAAAAAAAAAAAAAAAAAAAAAAAAAAAAAAAAAAACAGGCCGGGCGCAGTGGCTCAAGCCTGTAATCCCAGCACTTTGGGAGGCCAAGATGGGCGGATCACGAGGTCAGGAGATCGAGACCATCCTGGCTAACACGGTGAAACCCCATCTCTACTAAAGAAAAATACAAAAAACTAGCTGGGCGAGGTGGTAGGCGCCTATAGTCCCAGCTACTCGGGAGGCTGAGGCAGGAGAATGGCGTAAACCCTGGGAGGCGGAGCTTGCAGTGAGCTGAGATCCGGCCACTGCACTCCAGCCTGGGCGACAGAGCGAGACTCCGTCTCAAAAAAAAAAAAAAAAAAAGTCCCGGAATAGTTTCTGTTTCTTGCATTATCCTAATATATTTACGTCTGAAACAACCGTCCCCTCTTGTATATGATACATGATGCATCTAGGGATGAACCCTGGTAAGAATTTGCTCATCTTTTTTTTCTGTTTGTTTAATTATTTTGAAGGAATTTTAGACTCAGGGTAAGTTTAGCTTTATACAGAATCCTAGTATACCCTTGACCAATTTTCCCCTAAGTGTTAACATTTTGCATTATCACAGCACATTTCTCAAAACTAAGAAATCAATGTTTGGGTGATATTATAAACTAAACTCCAGGCATACATTTTTAATCCAACCAACATTGCCCTTGCTTTCAAAAGAAGTAAATAAAAACACATATCATATATGCGTATGTGTGTATCTGCAGATCTGTAATTAAATATATTGCTTATTTAAGTTTCACGTGTACCTTATCTTACAGCAGAAACTGCTTTTACAAGGTAGTTGGAATTCAATGGTGAGCTTTCCACGAGTCTAGGGCCATTCATTTACCAGATGTTAAAAACATTTGTTTGGCCCGGGTGCAGTTGCTCACGCCTGTAATCCCAGCACTTAAGAAGGCCGAGGCAGGCAGATCACTTGAGGTTAGGAGTTCGAGACCAGCCTGGCCAACATGACAAAACCCCTCCTCTACTAAAAATATAAAAATTAGCTGGGTGTGGTGGTCGGTGTCTGTAATCCCAGCTACTCGGGAGGCTGAGGCAGGAGAATCGCTTGAACCCAGGAGACGGAGATTGCAGTGAGCCAAGATCATGCAACTGCACTCCAGTCTGTGAGACAGAGTGAGACTCCGTCAAAAAAAAAATAATAATAATAATAACAATAATATTTATTTGTTCCAGAGGGCTGTTTCCTTAAAACTGAAGGTGAGGATTACCAAACTCAGTTTGACAGACAAAGCCCCCATGAAGTTTACTAGCCAAGTGAGAGAAGGCAAGTGCCAGTCCCAGCATATGTGTGTGTGTTTTGGAATCCACAGGATAAATACTGTGGTACAGGAACTGTCAGGCCTGATTAGTACTTTGTACTTGCAGTGCATGTGCCTTGATCTATAGGCATTATGTTTGCTGTGTGGGTCTCTCACAAGGCAGCCATTAGCATCAGCTTCCAAGCAGCTCCCCAACTATGCGCTTTCCCTCCCTGTCATAGGCGTGGCTGTCATCTTTGCTAAAGGATTTTCAGTTTGGAAAATAATTTGCAATAAGGATAAACTTGGGAAGGATGGAGAGCAATTTCCTTTGAATGCCCAGAGCACTGGGACCTGGTTCTTAGCACAAAGAAAGTCCATATGAGAATGTCTAGGACAAGAGGGCAGAATGACTTCTGTATGTGGTGAAGTGTTTAGTACATTAAACGCTTAGGCCTCCTTAAAGTCTTCCACTCCAACACTTAAACAGTTAAGCCTATAGAGTAGCATCACTTCCCTGTAAGGACATTGTAAAATATGACATGTTTACAAAATGCTGTGGAATACTAGGTGATTATTAAACATAATGAGGTAGAAATCTAATTGCATAATATGAAGATGTCTATGTTTTATTAAACAGAATGAGAAAGTTGTAGAGTAACATATGTAGTGTGTTATCTCATTGTTTAAAAAAGGTAGATAAGTACCAAGGCTTGAGGCCAAAAGTTTGACACCAGCCTGGCCAACATGGTGAAACCTCATCTCTGCTGAAAATACAAAAAAAATTAGCTGGGTGTGGTGGTATGTGCCTATAATCCCGGCTATCTGGGAGATTGAACAGGGAGAATCCCTTGAATCTGGGAGGCAGGGGTTGCAGCGAACTGAGATTGTGCCACTGCACTCCAGCCTGGGCGACAGAGTGTGACTCAGTCTCCGAAAAGAAAAAAAAAACAGAAGATGGATTCAGATACTGCAAAAATTTGGAAGCTTATACAGCAGTTACTAACCAGAGTTTTTCTTTTGCAAGTGAGTTTAGGAGAAATTTTGCCTTTCTACATTGTAAGTTTCTTTATTGTTTGCAGATTTTATAATGAATAGGTAATATTTTTGGAATTTTCAAAAAATATTGAATGTCCCATTACATTAGTATTTTCTACAGATCATATCATTCAGATCTTGTTTCTTCTAAGTAATGAAATTCTGATGCATTTCAGACTGCCTGCTGCAAGTAAGGATGTCTGAAATGGACAATAAACTAAAGATATAAAGAATCCCTTCTGAGTCTTATGTTGGATAGACATCCTGCCCTCCAACCATCTTTAAATATCATGCCAGGTATCAAGAATTAACATCCTTGATTTTTTTCAGAAAGAATATTGGTGTCTCCCTAGAAAGAAGATGGTTATTAAAAAGAATAAAAGCAGACCTGGTTTTTCATGTCCAGTTAATCTTTACCAGGACACGGCAAACCAATCACTGTGGAACGTTGTGTGGGTGTCTTGGGGCTGCTGTAACCAAGTGTCACAGACTGGATGACTTAGAACATCAGAAATGTGTTCTCTTAGTTCTGGAGGTTGCACATCTGAAATCAAGGTGTGGGCAGGGTTGGTTCCTTCTGCAGGGTCTGAGGAAGTAGCTGTTCCATGCCTGTTTCCTTATTCCCAGTGATTTGCCCACAATCTTTGGTGTTCCTTTGCTTGTGCGTCTATCACTCCAATCTCTGGCTTTATCTTTGTGTGGCATTTTCCATCTGTCTCTGACTTCACATGGCCATTTTATTTATGAGGACATCAGTCATATTGACCGAGGGACTCAGTCTACTCCAGGGTAACCTCATCTTAACTAATGATTTCTATTAATAAAGTGACTCTGTGTTTGAAAATGTTTGCATTTGGAGGTATCCAGAGTTAGGACTTCACCATATCTTTTTGGTGCTAACAGACACGTTAAAAATATAGATGCCTGCATCCCAAAGCCCAGTCAAATTGTTTTGGGAATTATTTATCAGGAGAAATAACCGTTGTGATGTACAAGATCTATGAGTCCCCTGCTGCAGACGAGGGCCATGTGGATGGTATCCTGAAAACAGTTGCATCTTTGCTTAAGGCAAAGTCATTATATAAAATACAGTTTGCAAAATAGTTATTTTGTGGGTGGCCTATTTTTCCCTCTGTAAATGGCATTTTTTATTCTATGAAGGAATAAAAACTTCTTATACAGAGAACTTCCCAGTGAATTTAAACTAGAATCTCATTCACTGGTGCTAATAATTCCAAAATACATTCATATTTAAGATCCTTATGCCAGTAATTCTAGTACTTTGGGAAGCCAAGGCGGGTGGATCACCTGAGGTCAGGAGTTTGAGACCAGCCTGGCCAACATGGCAAAACCCCATCTCCACTAAAAATGCCAAAATTAGCTGGGCGTGGTGGTGGGTGCCTGTAATCCCAGCTATGTGGGAGGCTGAGGCAGGAGAATTGCTTGAACCCAAGGGACGGAGATTGCAGTGAGCCACGATTGTACCACATCACTCCATCGTGGGAGAAAGAGTGAAACTCCATCTAAAAAAAAAAAAAAAAAAAAAAAAAATCCTCTGTCCCAAAAAATATGGCCACAGGAAAATTCCTCATTTCCTCAAATAAAGAAATTCTTTCACGTGAAATGTCCACATGGTTGCCATCAGTCTTTCCCTCTCCAGGAGAACATCAATGCAAACACTCATATTTCCCTCCTTGGAAAGTCTCTCTATATAGCTTCAGTCTATTGCCATGCACATGAGAAATCAGCTCTGCCATTAACAGCAGATGGATTGAGACACAGCCGCATTTTCCTTCTCCCAGGCACTCTCTGCTTGGCACGTGGAACTGCGTTTCCTTGCTCTCGAATCCTCATGTGATACGTGTCTCCCCACCCGCCATAACCTCCCTCGGTGCAGAAACTATTTGTGAACAGTGGTACCAGTCCGTTGACATTGTAGCTTGACTTGCTGAGCTCTGATTCTGAATCCATATATAGACACAAGGACACTGCCCAGTTTTACATTTAGGAAAGTCAGACAGTCATCGATGTGGACGGCTGTGCAGCAGATGAGGACAGAGCCCCAATCTCAAACTGGAGCATCTTTTATGGGAACTGTCAGGCCTTTTTGCAGGAGCAAATTTTTCGTCCTTGTATGTGCATTTACCTTTTCTGTTTCTTTGGCACGTGGTTAAATAGTCAACAATAAACGCATGTCTGTGCCCATATTCCCCTATCCTTTAAAAAGTATATTAATTTATTTTTAATCAGTGTATTAGTTATATGCTATATTACATGCTATAATCTGTAGAGAGTCCCCACTCACCCTGCCCAATGTTAATAATGACTCAAATACAATAAAAATGTTTGGGTTTTTTGGCCAGGTGCTGTGGCTCATGCCTGTAATTACAGCACTTTGGGAGGCCAAGGTGGGCGGATCACGAGGTCAGGAGATCGAGACCATCCTGGCTAACATGGTGAAACCCCGACTCTCCTAAAAAAAATACAAAAACTTAGCCAGGCGTGGTGGCAGACACCTGTAGTCCCAGCTACTCAGGAGGCTGAGGCAGGAGAATGGCGTGAACACGGGAGGCAGAGCTTGCAGTGAGCCGAGATCACACCACTGCACTCCAGCTTGGGCAACAGAGCGAGACTCTGTCTCAAAAAAAAAAAAAAAAAAAAACTTACTGTGGTAATGCTTATCCCCAATCCCCCATAGTAATACAAAGTCCCCGTGTTCTGGTATTTATGCCAAGGGGCTCTGGTTATTTTATATATACATATAATATATGTATATATAAAATATATACATAATAATATAAATATATTATGTATAATAAAATATATATGTAATATATACATAAATATATGTAAATATATATATATGGTATATATATATGAGTTTTTTTTTTTTGAGACAGAGCCTCACTCTGTCGGCCAGGCTAGAGAGTAATGGTGCAATCTCAGCTCACTGCAACCTCCACTTCCCGGCTTCAAGTGATTCTCCTGCCTCAGTCTCCCGAGTAGCTGGGTTTACAGGTGCCCACCACCACGCCTAGCTAATCTTTGTGTTTTTAGTAGGAATGGGTTTTCGCCATGTTGGCCAGGATGCTCTCGATCTCCTGACCTTGTGATCCGCCCACCTCGGTCTCCCAAAATGCTGGGATTATAGGTGTGAACCGCCGCACCTGGCCAAAGAAAACCAAACATTTTTATTCCAGTTTGTAGTAGTCCACATTGGGCATTGTTCATCAGTGAGTGGCTTTCTTCCACACTGTGATTCAGGGATCCAGGCTCAACCCATCTTTGGGATTGGTCTTCCCCTAGAGTCTCTGATTTGGTTTGGCTATGTCCCCTCTGAAATCTCATCTCAAATTATAATCCCCACGTGTCAAGGGAGGGACCTGTAATCCCCACGTGTCGTAGGAGGGAAGTGACTGGATGAAGGGAGTGGATTCCCCCGTGTTGTTCTCATGATAGTGAGTGAGTTCTCACGAGAGTTGATGGTTTTAAAAGTGTTCGAAAGTTCCACCTTCATTCAGTCACTTTGTCTCGCCTGTCATGTAAGACGTGCCTTGCTTCCCCTTTGCCGTCTACCTCTTGCCATGATTGTAAGTTTCCTGAGGCCTCCTCAGCTATACAGGACTGTGAATCAATTAAATATCTTTCCTTTATAAATTATTCAGTCTCGGGTAGTATCTTTATAGCAGTGTGAAAATGGACTAATACAGTCTCCTTGGCATCATCAATATATCCTCCTCTTCGTTCTCATCGTCATCACCATCACCTGCATCCAGCAGGTAGAAAGGGATTTTAAAAAGTCTCCACTTAAAATTGACATCTCCTTTTTCATTGACAGTTCATTGCTAAGAATGAATCACATGGACACATCTTTGTGTAAGGGATTTTGAGAAATGTGGCCTAGCTATGAGCTAAAAAAAAAAAAAAAAAGAAAAAGAAAAGAGAGAAATGGGATTTTTGAGAACAATAAACAGACGACCACAGCTGGATATATTTTTAAGGAAAATCTGTGTGACAACATTGAATCTTTTTTCTTCATCATAATGGATTCAAATGAAGACATCTCAAGTTACCTTTCCTATAATAACCAGAGCTCCTAGGCATAAATACGAGAACATTGGGACTTTGTATTACTGTGGGGGGCTGGGGATAAGGATTACCACAGTAAGTTGGGTTTTTTTTGTTTTTTTTTTTGTTTGTTTTTTGAGACAGAGCCTCACTCTGTCGCCCAGGCTAGAGTGCAATGGTGCAATCTCGGCTCACTGCAACCTCCGCTTTCCAGCTTCAATGATTCTCCTGCCTCACCCTCCTGAGTAGCTGGGATTACAAGCACTCACCACCAAGCCCGGCTAATTTTTGTGTTTTTAGTGGAAATGGGGTTTTGCTATGTTGACCAGCCTGGTATAGAACTCCTGACCTCAGGTGATCTACCTGCCTCTGCCTCCCAAAGTTCTGGGATTACAGGCGTGAGCCACCATGCCCGGCAATAAATTTTCTTAATTCATTGCAAAAGGCAGGGCTTTTCTGACAAGAGTGAGCTACAGCCATTATTCTGATTAATGCTGCCATAATCTAACATCATGGGATGGCAAACTGGAGGCCATGGGCCACCTCTGGCCTCTGTCTGTTTATGTAAATTAAGTTTTATTGGAACACAGGCAGGCTCATTTGTTTACATATTGTCTCTGGTTGGCCTCCTGCCAGGACAGCAGGGTTGAGTTTTGCAGTAGAGACCTTATGTCCTGGCTTCGAAGGTACATACTATGTGCTTCTTTGTAGGAAAAGTTTGTTGATCCCTGGTATACAGCACTGGTCTTTGAGCAGGGTACTTAAGAAGCTAGAGGTGCTTTTGCCCACCGTGAAGGGTTTTGGAAGACGTAAGGTGTAAGTGGTAGGAGGAAAGGTCCTCCAGCCCTGTCTATAAGCACATGTCCACCTTGATCTCATCTGTATAGGGTTCAGTGAAACTTCTGCTTGGAAAAATACATGTTGAAATCAATTACATGAAGCAAATATTGTCTAGAGTGTGAAGGAAGGGGAACCTGATCTTCCTACTTGGAGGTCTACAAGGCTTTAAAAACAGATAGGCAGTTGCCATTACCTGTACAGCAGAGACATTGTGTATTTAAAGGCATGGACGTCTAGCTAGGAATTATGACCTAGGGGTCATATATATATATTTTATATATATATATAATTTATATAGATATCTATATAATTTATATAGCTATAAATATCTATACATTTATATCTATATTTATTTATATATTTATATATATTTATATCTATGTAAATTATAAATACCATGCACAGGGACCTGAGGAGGGGGTAGTTTGGGTCTGACTCTCCAGTTCACTTCTCATTGATGTAATTGATTTCAAACTTGTATTTTTTCAAGCAGAGATTTCACTGAACCCCACAGAGATGAGATCAAGATGGACACATTGTTCTAGACAGGGCTGGAGGACCTTTCCTCCTACCACTTGCACGTGGGGGTTCCAAAGTCTTTACTAAATTCTTTGCATGTGTTCCAGGTGTCAGCACGCATCACAGGCAGGGTTTTGACTCTCGGGGAGCCCACAGTCTTGTGGAGGGAAGGTGGACGATAAGGAAGAAGACACAGCATGGATGTTTTGTACAATTTCAGCCGGAGGAAATATGACAAGACAGTAGACAGTGGGGGATAAAGTACAGCGATTTTCTTTTATTTAGGAAGATCAGAGGATCCCTCCTTGAGGAAGTGATGTGGGTTTCGATAAGAGCGAAAAGTACCATGGAGGTCTAGGAGTGTCTGGGGCAGTGGTAACAGCAAAAACAAAGCTCGTCAAAAGTGGAGGTGGTGTGGGTGCATGCTGGTGTGTTGCACGTGCATTCAGAGGGCTCCCGATATCTTTTCCTGTCCACCTGGCAAATGCCTCCTCATATACATCCAAGACTTTGCTCAAATGCTGCAATCTTTGTATTTCTTTCTGCTGCCCTAGGCAGGAATCCCACCCGCTTTCTTCCATCTTATCCTATCCTAAACATCAGTGCTTCCAGTGTTACAGTGACATGAGCACAGGGTAGTTTCGGTCTGACTCTCCAGTTCACCTCTCAGCACCCTGCCTAGTGGTCTACCCATCACTGATACTTAGCAGTTACTGAATATGATTATGTGTATACCCTAGAAAAATAAGCAACAAAACCATTCATTGTAATAGACGACATTGACTAAACATTTACTTAGAACACAGTTTCAAGCGTTCAGCATATATAAACCCATCCAGTATCCCCAACAACCATACAAGGTAGGGACTCTCATTATTTATAGAAGACACTGAAACACAGGAAAATGAGTGTGTCAGAAATCCTACATTCTAGCAATAGTAGTACCCATGCGCAACTCCTGATGTTCATTATGCATTTACCACTAGGCATTTAATGTGGATTTTGCATGTAATCCTCATAAAAGTCTCCTGAACAAATACTCACATGATACTCGTTTCAGGGAGGAGAGAACCAGAATACAGAAATGTAAAATCACTTGTCCAAGGTTATGTGGCTGGTGCATAAGAGAACCGGCTTTCAAATTCATATGCACTTTGTTTTTCTGTGCCTCCACACTTTAATGTGATGTGTTGGTATTAGAAAGGGAGAGCATTTCAAAAGCCCTCACCACCGCCTTATAAAGCTGGCCGCTCGAGGTAAACATTCTGAAGAATCCACCAACACAGTGTCCTTGGAGTCCGTCTGCGTGCCTGTGCCACGGCACCTTGCTTCTCTCGGTGAAAAATTCACGTCTTTGAACACTGTGTTTACTCTTGTTGTTTCCTCCCATTAGATGAGGAAGGAGCAGGGCCATCCACAAAAACAGAGTCATAGGGTGAAAACACATCACAGAGAATGCAAAAGGTTTATTTATAGTCCAGAGTGGGAAGCTGAAAAGACACTGTGAGAGGAGCTTAATCATTTCCCAGGGGATCAGAGAGAAGAGTGGACAGTGGTGATGCTGCGCTCCAGAGGGTCAAGGTTGCATGCCAATTAAAATGACTTCCAGACACTTAACACACACATGGTACTTCGCTAGAGACCGGTGACATGTTCCAGCCAGGAAGGAGGAAAAAAAAAAAAAAAAAAAAAACAACTTCTGATGTCTCACGCCTCTGGTCCCCACTTAAACAGTGAGGCAGCTGGGCTAACACTGTTGTTGCCAAACACCTCTAATAATTTCAGGTTCCATGATAATGAGTTGGTGGCCTTATAATTCTCGTTTGCGTATCTTGATACAAGGAAAAACGTTCAGTCCAGTATGACTCTTTAAATAGCCATCTATGCCAAGCCCCACATAAAAGGCAGGAGGGCTTGTTGACATTCCTTTTTACTGCAAACTCATTTGTGAAACTACATCAGTTACAGTTCAATCAGTTCTCCCGTTACTTTTTTCTTCTCATTAAACTTAGGCCTTTCTGCTTAGTTAGGAGAGGACTCTAAACTCAGCTTAAGCAAAAATAAGAAAAATAAGAAGGACTTATTCATTCTCATGAAACCCATGCATCTAAGGGTAGGAGACTGCCTTTTTGGCATGCCTGAACGTGTGCCTTTGGGAAACTCTCTACTTCTCACAACTGCTTCCATCTTTGTTGGTTTTCTTTTTCCTCCTCCTTCTTTTTTTTTTTTTTTTTTTTTTGGAACTTTCATTTTAAGTTCAAGGTTGCAATGTACCGTTCTTTTTTTTTTTTTTTTTTGAGACGGAGTCTCGCTCTGCCTCCAGCTCACCTGGGCTGGAGTGTATGGAGTGTAGTAGCACCATCTCGGCTCACCGCAAGCTCTGCCTCCTGGGTTCACACCGTTCTACTGGGACCACAGGCGCCCGCCACCACGCCCAGCTAATTTTTTGTATTTTCGGTAGAGACGGGGTTTCACCATGTTAGCCAGGATGGTCTCCATCTCCTGACCTCATGATCCACCCGTCTCAGCCTCCCAAAGTGCTGGGATTACAGGTGTGAGCAACCGCGCCTGGCCACAAATGTCCCGTTTATATATAGGTAAACATGTGTCACGGTGACTTGTTTTACACATGATTCCATCACCCAGATGGTAATCCTAGTACCCATTAGTTATTTTTCCTGATCCTCTCCCTCCTGCCACCCTCCACCCTACAATAGGCCACAGTGTGTGTTGTTCCCCTCTGCGTGTCCATGTGTTCTCATCAGTTAGCTCCCAGTTTTAAGTGAGAACAAGCAATATTTGATTTTCTGTTCCTGCGTTAGTTTGCTAAGGATAATGGCCTCCACCTCCGTCCATGTTCCTGCAAAGGACATAATCATATTCTTTCTTGTGGACCACATTTTCTTTATCCAGTCTATCACTGGTAGGCGTTTAGGTTAAACCAAAATCATAACAGTCTCTTGGACCACAGCATAATCAAATTCAATATCACTCAGAATTCAGTCAAAACCATACAGTTACATGGAAATTGAATAACCTACTCCTACATGACTTCTGGGTCAATAATGAAATTAAGGCAGAAATCACGAAGTTATCTGAAACTAATGAGAAGAAAGATAAAATATACCAGAATCTCTGAGACACAGCTAAGGCAGTGTTAAGAGGGAAATGTATAGCACTAAATGCCCACAGCAAAAAGTTAGAAAGATCTCAAGGTAACAATGTAACATCACAATTAAAAGAACTAGAAAACCAAGAGCAAACAAATCCCAAAGCTAGCAGAAGACAGAAATAACCAAAATCAGAGTTGAACTGAAAGAGATAGAGAGCTGAAAAACTATTCAAAAGATCAATGAATCTGGGAGCTGTTTTTTTTTTTTTTAAACAACAACAACAAAACAAAAATGATTAGGTAGATTAATAAGAAGAGAGAAGATTCAAATAAACATGATCAGAAATGACAAGGGGGAATATTGCCCCTGGCCCCACAGAAATACAAACAACCATCACATAACTAGAAACTAGAAAATCTGGAAGAAATGGATAAATTCCTGGACACACAGATCCTCCCAAGACTGATTTACAGGAAGAAATTTGTTTTACTTTCAAGCACGTTCTCATATGGTCACCAGAACTCCACATTTAAAATCCCTTGTATTCGTTTTATAGGACTGCCTTAGCAAATTACTACAAACTCGTGACTTAAAACAACAAAACTTTATTTTCTCACAATTTGAGAAGGCAGAAGTCTGAAATCAAGGTATCAGAAGGGTTGATTCCTTCTAGAGGCTTGGAAGGAGAATCTGATCCTTGCATCTCTCTTATCTCCAGGGGGCTGCCAGCAATCCTTGGCTTATAGCCACATCACTTCAATCTCTGCCTCTGTTGTCACATGGCTGTCTTCTCTGGGCGTCTCTGTATTTTAAATCTCCCTCTCCTTTCTCTTATAAAAATGCTAGTCAGGCCAGGCATGGTGGCTCACGCCTGTAATCCCAGCACTTTGGGAGGCTGAGACGGGTGGATCACGAGGTCAGGACATCGAGAGCATCCTGGCTAACACGGTGAAACTCTGTCTCTACTAAAACTACAAAAAAATTAGCCATGTGTAGTGGTGGGCACCTGTAGTCCCAGCCACTCAGGAGACTGAGGCAGGAGAATGATGTGAACCTGGGAGGCGGAGCTTGCAGTGAGGTGAGATCATGCCACTGCACTCCCGCCTGGGCAACAAAGCAAGACTCCGTCACACACACACACACACACACACACATACAAAAACTAGTCATTAGTGTCAGGCCGTACCCTAAATCCAAAATCTCAAGAGCCTTAACTGAATTACATCAGCAAAGCCACTTATTTCCAAATAATGTCACATTCACAGGTACCAGGGACTAGGAAGGGGGCATGTCTTTTCAGGGGCACTGTGTAATTAACTACACATATCACTGTATCAACCCCATTGCAAACAGAGCAAACCCCAAAAGTCCTGGGCTAATACTCATTAGCTCTGATCACCTGGCCTAAGTCACAGATCAACCTTTGCACTAATCACTGCAGCTAGAAGGATCCAGTGAGATCCAGTAGACACTGTCCAGTCCAGGACATGTGCCGACGCCAGATAAAGAACATACCATTTAAATACCACACACATCACACAAAACCTGTTGAGGGACGCTTGACAAACAAGGTGTGCACTCAGTGTGTTAAGTGGATGACATGATTAAAAAAAAAATAAGAGCTAAGAGAAAGTTACAGTGGAAAAAGTTGTTACACAAAGTTACTACATGATTGCTGCTATGTTCACGTTGGCCAAAGGGGCTTACACCATTTTCAAGCATTTACAAGACCTGAGAGTGAGGTGTTGGTTTGAGTTGATGTCGGTGTGGAAAGGGAATATGTATGGAATATTATTAAATAGTTGTACTGAATTCTTTTACTGAATTCTTGGCATATTGTAGGCATTCCTTAAATAGTTTATTGAATAATAGGATAAAATATTGTTGAATATTTTTACTACATTCTTGTTAGGTTGTAGGCATCTCTTAAGTATAGTTCTGCACTACATGATGACGTTTCATTCAACAGCGGACTGCCTATATGGCTGTGGTCCTTTAAGATTATAATGGAAGTGCCCTATACAGATGTACCATTTTTTATCTTTTATATTATATTTTTACTGTATCTTTTCTGTGCATAGATAGAGTTAGATACTTAGTACTTACCATTTAATTACAGTTGCCTACAGTATTCAGTACAGCAACGAGCTGTACAGGCTTATAGTCTGGGAGCAACAGGGGGGACCATATAAGGTGCGTGTGTAGTAGGCTGCCCCATCTAGGTTTGTATAAGTGCACCCTGTGATGTTGTCACAGTGATGAAATCACCTCACGATGCATTTCTTAGAATGTATCCCCACTCTTAAAGCAACATTTGACTGTGGTTTATTGAATGAAGGGATAAAAAATAAATAAATGAATATATGAGTACAAAATAATTTTTAAAAGATGAATGAGGCCGGGTGCGGTGGCTCACGCCTGTAATCCCAGCACTTTGGGCAGCTGAGGCGGGCGGATCACAAGGTCAGGAGATTGAGACCATCCTGGTTAACACGGTGAAAACCCGTCTCTACTAATACAAAAAATTAGCCGGGCGAGGTGGCGGGCGCCTGTTGTCCCAGCTACTCGGGAGGCTGAGGCAGGACAATGGCGTGAACCCGGGAAGCGGAGCTTACAGTGAGCTGAGATCCGGCCACTGCACTCCAGCCTGGGCGACAGAGCGAGACTCCATCTCAAAAATAAAAAATAACGAATGAATGAGCAATTTGTCCTTCTCTGTCCTCCTGAGATTTGCTGTTTTTAAAAGTGTGCTTGAATTTTTGTCTTTAAAATTAAGGAATAATTATAGAAGCCACTGATGCGCTGGGAACTCATCACACATTGCTAGGCACAGCGTGAATATGAAATTTCGTTTTTGTTGTTTTTGTCTACATGTTGCTCTGCCCAGTTGGGCAACATAATGCCCCCACAGAATGCTAGTTAATGCACTTAATTCTCTCATGGTCTTCTTTCTTTAGACTCTTTGACATCCTGAAGCAAGTAAAGAAACTGCTGTTTTAATGAACACACCACATCTTGAATAAAGCCTCTTGGGCGAAAGAGCTTTGTCAGTCTGCCATTAACATATATTGCAAAGTACCTTCTGTGTCTCAGGAAGTATTATGGGAACTGGGAACGTGTGGGTGAACTACTCAGGCTCTGCATACCCCCTTCCAAAAGTTCACATTCTAGTGGGGCAAACATAAAATATTCATGCAGGTGAATTAGGTTGGTAAATTTGAGGTTATCTGGACGGGGGCTGCTTTTGTGCAGGAGACAGAGCTAACCTGGAATTTGAAAGGTGCAGTTGGGCTTAGCTGTTTCAGTGACATCGGGGAGCAGAAATGCTGAGAAGGGCCTGAGAAGGACAGTGAAACCCAAATGACGACTCAGGTGTTCTGGTTGTCAGTTTCGTGCAACCCTGGTACTGAGTCCATGCTGCGTATTGTTAGGTGAAAATTCTGTGGTCCGTTTTACAACTACATACCACAGAAAAGGGAGATATGGACAACATCAGAAAAACAAAATTATAAGTATGCAGAGGAACGCAGACTTGGATATGAGGAAGGGGCATAAATGCTATATATAAGCACATGGTTACTGCCTTTCCTAAGGAACAAGCCAAGAAAAACTTTGGCTCAATAAAATATCTCATTGCTTCCTTTGCAAAACTACCTTTTAATAGTCTGTTTTTAGAGTTCTTGAAAACAAACAAACAAACAAAAAAAACCAAAAAACTGTCCATTGCCTACTTAAATTCTTGGCAAATTTTTTCTGGTTTTGGTGAGATCAGGGTTTTTGCAGGGCAGTAACCTTCATTGTGTCTGTCAGAAGGCTGAGAAATGAGTGGGGATGGTGAATCAACCACAGCCCTTCTGAATTTCTCACAAGGTAATCTACCTAGCAGAACATACCACCTTCTACCCACCTTTGTTCTGGTAAAGTGATATTCTGTCCCTTGGCAGTGAGGACATCTTTCCTTCAAATGATTTTTGTAAGACTGTTCTCTAAAAGGAGCCACAGTGCAGCTGCATTTTAAATGAAAACAAATGGGGTTTTGTTGGATACATTTTGTGGCATCTCTTGAGGTCACCAGAAACTCCTAGAGGTGGCTATAAAACAAAGACAGAAGAAAAAGGCTGGAATTCACTCCTCCTGCTATTCTAATAGCAAGTCAGTGAAAGTAATTCTTTCATTTTTTCATTTTTTCAGTGAATACTTAACATATACCACGTATAACCCCCCACAGCAACACCAGTCCTTGCCTTCTTAGAAATGGCATCCTGGGCTGGTCGCAGTGGGTCATGACTGTAATCCCAGCACTTCCGGAGGTCAAGGCAGGCGGATCAGCTCAGGCCAGGAGTTTGAGACCAGCCTGGCCAATATGGTGAAACCCCATCTCTACCAAAAATACAAAAATTAGCTGCGTGTGGTGGCGCAGACCTATAATCCCAGCTGTTTGGGAGGCTGAAGCAGGAGAATCTCTTGAACCTGGGAGGCAAAGATTGCAGTGAGTCAAGATCATGCCATTGCACTCCATCCTGGGCCACCAAGCCCATCTCAAAAAACAAACAAAAGGCATTCTGGTGGATAGTGGGGGAATGGCACATCCCCAAAACAATTTTCACAAACAATTATTTAATTGCAATTGGGTTAAGTGCTAAAGTGAGAAGCAGAGAGAATAGAGTCGATTTAAATTAGGAAGAACTAAAAGATGTAGCTAATTTCTTCATTCCTGTAACCCACGGTTTGAGACAACAACAATTTGAGTGAATCAGTGAATGACTAACTAAATGGCTTGTATAGGTGCCAAGGAAAAATCCTCTTGTAGGTAAATCCTCAGTTGTGAAATGGGATACAAAGTCGAAGCTCCTTTCCTCTTCTGGGTATTTCTGATGGGATTCACTCAGTTTGTTAAAACTTTAAGAAAGTGCTCTCTCTTTTATTTTTCTCTCTGCCTACTCAGATGCTTCCTCCATTCTAACTAGTGAAGGCCAACCTTGTCATGGTTTTCAGAACTATGTAGTTCTCCCCACCCCCAACCCGCCAAAAAAAAAAAAAAAAAAAAAAAAAAAAAAATTGCAGAGCAATCTGCCGTATCAGTATCTCTTCCAATTAATGTAATCTTGTTTCTGTTATTTCCACCATATTTTTCAATCCAGTGAGCCTCATTACATTTGCAAGTGCATTAAATTAGAGCCTCTATAGAAGGAGAATGATGATTATCAGCTAATTTAATTATGTTTCTACATTTGCAGCATTTAATGATGTCTGCCATTGTTGTTGGGGATTCTTACATTGGCTCTAGGTAGAAATTAGTTCTGATCCCATGTAAAATTTACGTTATCAGATAATACTTGACAGCTCATTGAGGTACATGTTCCGTAATTTTTGAATCTAATCAAAATTGATTTATGTGCAATCAAATTATAGGAATAAAGAAACAGCTTCACCTAATTTAGTGGCTGATTATAATGTTGCCTGCCTCTGAAGTCACACCCATATGCATCTCTTAGTTTTGTACCAACGTTGCATCAAGGCCTAAGATTTTGCGGGGTTTGGGTTTTGTTTTGTTTTTTCTTTCTTTTCCCAAGTTGCATAGTGGTGCCATATTCCTGACCTTCTGCTGTCCATCAGATTGAACATTTATGCCCTCTGATTTTGTGTCCTTTTCAACTAATGTTGCCTGGGTGTCCTTTAAGTGTTGGCCATGTGACTCTTGCCCTAGAGGCCCGGGTCACCCATGAACCTGGGAGGGAAGATCCATGGCATGGAGGAGTGGGTGTTGCAGGAGCTGGGAGCTGAGATTTGGGAGGGCTGATTCATCATTCCTCCTCCTTTCCTGTGGATTCTCAACCAAGGCAAAAATAGGTACACACACTTGACGGGGATTAAGGTACAGAATTCACTCTAGGCATGGTGGCTTATGCCTGTAATCCCAGCGCTTTGAGAGGCCGAGGCAGGCAGATCACCTGGGATCAGGAATTCAAGACCAGCCTGGCCAACATGATGAAACCCTGTCTCTACTAAAAATACAAAAATTACCTGGATGTGGTGGTGTACACCTGTAATCCCAGCTACTCAGGAGACTGAGGCAGGAGAATCGTTTGAACCCGGGAGACAGAGGTTGCAGTGAGCCAAGATTGCACCACAGCACTCCAGTCTGGATGACAGAGTGAGATTCCATCTCAATAAATAAATTAAATAAATAAATAAATAAATAAAATAAAGCACAAAATTTAGTTTATCACCCATAAGGCTGTCTTGCAAAAATGCTTTTATGTTTGTTTAACAAGCCCTTGAGTAATAGTTATTTTGTGCCAGACACAAATTGGAAGGACCTTATACACAAAGGCTCTCTGAGTTGTCATGATAACCTGAAGACTAACTTATTATCCTCCATGCACAGTTTATAGATGAAGAAACTGAGGCACAGAAGGCTGGGCTGTGTTGTTCAAGGCTACCCATCTGGCTTCTGAAAGAACCAGGATTCGACTCCTGGTGGTCTGGCTCTAAAATCCACGACCGCTAAACAAAAAGTCCTGTTGTGCCTCCTGAAGCTGAAATTAGCATTCTGCCATCCAACCCACTTTACTCCTACAACCATAGCTAGATCTTGGGATGGGCAGAGTAGTTTGAAGGATATTGGTCCAGCACAGGGGAATGAGATCCAGAGAAATGGGGCTTTGAGCTGGCCTCTAGCAGATGGGGCCCTGAAACCTTCCCCCCCAGGTGTGCTTACCTGTTCTAGGTATACCTTACCTGCTCTAGGTGAGCTTACGACACACGGATCGAAAGTAAAACATTCACTGCTTGGAGGAAGTGAGAGAGACAGAGATGGAGAGAAAGAAAAACTTTTCCATTTTGAAAAGTTACCTGTCAGAAAGGTCTCTAGGATGTTGATTGGGTGAAGAAGGATATTGGAAACTTGCTCCCTGAAACACTCATAACACAGTGGAGGATTAGAGTTAGTCTCTAGGTCACAAGGGAGGAAGCAGGAAGGATGAGAAGAAGAGATCATGCCTAGACTGAGAATATACTATTAACGCCTATACTTAGGAATGTAAGATGTTCTTGAGACATGTGATAAATTTCCAGAAAAAAATGAGCAGCACACTGTAAAAACAAAGACACAAAAGTGAGATGTGTCAGTCAGCCTCTCTGTGAGGCCGGAGGGAGGGTGGAGATTTGGTGCCGGTCGAAACTAAAGCCAATTTATAAAATGCTGTGTGTACCCCACAAGAAAGAGAGAATGTTTGAATAAAATAAAGTATGTCTCGGTACAAAAGGAGAACTTTCACAAAACATGTAGACATCTTATAAAACAGGATTGCTTCATCACTCCCTAAAGGGACCATCCTCAGCTGTCTCCTGTTCAAGGCCCACTCTCAGCCTCGCTGGATGTCAGCAGCAATAACCATGCCATTGTTACTGCAGCAGAGCGATGTCTCCAAGTGTGCAAAGGACATCTCTGGGTCACTGAGCATGAATGTGCATGAGCCCAACCAGGCTCCCTTCTCTGTTCAGGAGGCAGAGGTTTTCCACTCGCAGTCCCCAAGATGTCTCTGTGATATTGGTGTGGCGTTACCTTCCACCTCTTCTTGCTTATGGGTACCTTGGTCATCTCACCGTTCTCCCTGAGGATTAGCATCTTATGAATGTGTACTCAGTTACAGCCAAAGGACATTTTGCACCTTGCTCAAAATTTGACTGCTTTCCTGTGAAGGGTTCATTGATTGAAAAGTACTCATGTCCTCCTAAAACTAGAGTATGTCCCAATAGCGGTATGCGATTTTATGTTTTGTGGTACATGGATATGCATTTTATTGTACTTGTAGATGTATATTTATGAGGTTGGTTTTCAAATACAGGAAATGTGAAAGAATCATAATATACTATATACCCACCATTAAGATGTTACAATTCACATTTTTATCTTATTTGTTTTATCTCGTATGTATCCATCACTTCATCCAGCAATCCACCTCATTTTGTTTTTTATGTATTTCACAGTGACTCGCATCAGTACCTGTCACCCTTCAGCAGGGTATAGATCTTTAATGAGAGGTCATGGTTTGTTCATGGTCTTTTATTTTTTTTTAGGTAAAATTTATTGATACTGAAATATACAAACCTTGAAAGGACCGTTTGATGAGGTTTGACAATGGAGTACACTTTTGTAACATGAAGCTTTCTGAAGATGTAGAACTGTCATTCTTCCAAAGTTTAGGTGTGATCTGTATGTTTATTAGGAAAAGAATCACAGCCTGACCAATATGGTGAAACTCCATCTCTACTGAAAATACAAAAATTAGCCAGCTGTGGTGGCGGGCGCCTGTAGTCCCAGCTACTAGGGAGGCTGAGACAGGAGAACGGCTTGAACCCAGGCGGCGGAGGTTACAGTGAGCCGAGATTGCAGCACTTCACTCCAGCCTGGGTGACAGAGTAAGACTCCATCTCAAAAAAGAAAAAGAATCAGCATACATACTAAACCTATGATTCCATGAACAGTTTAAATGAAAGAGTCCGTACGTGTGTGTGTATATGTGTACCTGGACACCTATATGTGTGTATAATTTATATTGATAAGAAGAATGCAGTATGCAGATGTAGCACAATTTGTAATTGTGATGGAAATTCCTCTGTATTTGGCAATTACAGGGCTAGGGAAGAGGTAACCTGATCCCATTAGCATTGTCTTCAGAAAGAACATGAGCATATAAAATGTGCGAGGCTACACTGATGTAACGTCCAAGATAAATGGAAAGAAACACAGTGTTACTCATTTAATTGAGGATGTTTAACGACTTTTAGCCCTGAGAGTACCAACAGCTACAATTTTTCAAAGTCAGCCTTGATTTATGTTTTATTTTTTAAGTACTCATTAATGTCACAAATAGTTAAGTTGGGATCAGCTGTCTTCATTTAAAAAAAAAAAGGGTTATACTTTCATCTTTTGACCCTGAAACATGTAGATAAAAATCAACATTAATTGGCAGGATGAATGAGGGTGATTAGGGTGGGTGTCTGGCTGCAAGATTCTTAGAATATTGGGAGAGTTCCTCACAATCCCTTAACTAGAGATGACAACGAGATTTTAATTAACAGCAGGTGAGTCTTGTGGTCAGCCATTTGACATTTAGGTGGATCACAAAATAGCCTTTCCTTTCTAACCACATTTATTCCTGCTTAATTAGTCCTTCTGAGATACCTTCGCTATTAGCCACAGCCTCTCCATTTAAGATCCTTTTAATCAGACCTTTTTATTTTTTTATTTTTTATTCTTCTCATTTTAGCACTAGCTTAATGTTATGGAGGACCTGGACTAACTCATTTTAATGACCTCTGCTACATAAATGCTAATTTTACATTTGGCCTTATTTCGGTAGTTCCCCCCCGCCCCGCCCCCCAAAAAAAGACCATTGCTTTCAGAAGGACAAAAATGGAAAGATTAAATGCCTCAGTGTCATCTGCCTGAAAAATCCTGTGGTTTCTTCTGACAGGAAGAGGGTTTTCAAATCCCTTCTTGGTCTAAGCTTCTGTGCTTGACATCTCATTATTTTACTCAGCTACTTCAGCATCACCTTCACCCAGTTAATTAAGTAACTCATTGAATGTATTATTCAGTTTTGATTCCCCTGTCTGTGACAGAGAGGGATGGGACATGCTTCTTCATCCTTCTTCTCCTGCCTCTTTCTCTTCTGCCCACACCCAAGGAATGGAAAAGAGAAAGGAGAGGAGAGAAGACATTAATTACTAAATCCATCCATCCATCCATCCATCCATCCATCCATCCATCCATCCCTGGAGCAGATTGTTTGATGTGTTTAATGATACTCGAAAGAAAGTGAAGTTGATGATGGTAAGGATAATGGTCATAGGCCTTAATGGTGATATAACATCACTGTGCACCAGGCACTGTTAAAATTTCCTCCTAACGTGATCTTATTTCATACTGATAACAGCCTGATGAGGTAAGTACTATTCATAAGGCCGCTTTACAGGTTAAGAAAGCAAAGATGTAGTTAACAAATGTGTTCAAGTCTCCTTGCTAGTAGGAATCAGAATCCCGGTTTGGGCCCAGAACTAGCTGATTGGCAGCACTTATATTCCTTAGAGCATTTCTGTTGAGTATCTCCATGTTTGTAGTCAAATTTAAATTCCTAACTTTTAAGCTGGAATTTATGGAATTTATGATGAAAATACCATGAGAAGGATGTTCAAACTGTAGATGACCTATGTTACCTGACCTGCTCATTATAGGAATTGAGAGACTTGACTTCCTCTAGGGCAGTAGTCCTCAAACCCCAAGGACCTTATTCTCTAGGGACATTTGGCCAAACAGCTGTGATAGATGGTGCTTTATTCACACACATTAGACTTCAATAAAAAAATGTTTTAAAGTACCTTATTGAATGCATTTAGATTTGGCAGAGGGAAGGAAGCTATACTTGGACCTAACTCCTTGGTTGTCGACCCAGCTGGAAATAAACAAGACATGACGTTTAATATGAATGAAAGTAGAGAGAGAGGGTATTTGGAGGGAGGTTGATGCAGAGGAAAGGAGAAAGACTTACTAACATGAAAAGGCAGATAGAAAATGTAGAAGGTCAGAGGCAGAGTAATTGAAATAGAGCCTTGGAAATTGTGAATCTGAGAAAGAACTGTAGGTTAAGTGGTAGGTAAGAAGGAAGATAAGGACAAGTAAAGGAATGGAATAAAACCAAAAATGGGGGGTGAGTGTGTGGGTGTGCAAGACAGACAGAGATGCATTTTAATGCATATTTTAAAAAAAGGAAAGCAGACCCTTATAAAGAAGATGAAGTAGAAATATTTTTTAAAAACACTATTAATTATAAAACATATTTTTTTTTTTGTAAGGGAAAGTCCTAAGTGACAGGGTGAGCTGTGTAGGAAGGTGTGTAAAAAGCACACATCACATAGTTAAAATTACTCCATTCACTCCTGAACAAATATTAAGTGCCAGGTTTTGTTCTAGGGGTCAGAATACAGCACGAAAAAAAGACAAAAGAAAGTCTCTGCTTTCATGGAGCTAAGAAGCTAGTGGATGTGGAGATAGAAAAATAAACAAGGAAATCAAGGTTGTAAATGCAAATAATGGTACGTGGAATAAAGAAAACAGAACAGAGAGGATAAGGCATTGCTGGCTGGGGGAAGAGCTCACTGATGAGCTGGTGTCAGAAATGACCTTGGGGTGGGGAGGAGCAGCAGCCACTGGGAGGCTCAGAGCAGCAGCTCTGCAGGGGGTGGGGGTAGAGCAGGTGCATGCAAACACCCCAAGGTGGCCACAAACTTAATGCATTTGAGAAGCTGTAAGAAGGTCATTGTGGCCAAAGGCGAGTGAGCAGGAAAAGGTAGGACAGGTCATTAGGGAAACAGGAAAAGAGCTATGTTGGGAGCTGGGTTTTATTCTCAATGGAAGGGGAGGCCATTAGCGTTTTTCAAATAGAGAAATCACACCGTTTGGATAATGTTTCATAAGGATGTGCTGGAAGGAGGTGCTGGGTTTGGTTTCTGAATCTGTCACTTGTTAATTGTGTGTCTTGGACACAATTGCTGCATCTCTGTGATCCTTCACTTCCTCCTCCTTGAAGACACTTAACTGCATCGGGTTTCTGTAGAAGGGATGCAGGAAGAACTTTTAGAGTCTGTTTTCGCTGCATGTTGGCTACAAACTGAAACCATCACAAACAACAAGGACAAAACATCTGTGAAATCTTGCACCAGTTGTAACAAAGATAGCCAGGGAGAAAAAAAAAACAAGATCTGAACTTGGTAGAGAAATAAAAGGACCTCATAAATGGTATGGAGACCACTTGTGTGTTGTCATCAGTGACTTTGCTGAGAATGATATTCCTGTGGTTATGAGGATAATGTTGTAGTATTTCCTTGCCTAAATGTCTGTGGCTATTATCCATGTGCAGAATGAAAGTCCACTTGGAGAGGAGACAGAGGCTCCTGTCTCTTGCCACTGTTGATGGATTTCAGTGGAACAAAAATGAGTGTCTTGAGGTTAGAAGGTGGGCCTGGCATTGGTGTTTTGCTTGAGCCGTTCCATTGATGATACTGGGCCTAACTGACACCTGGCAAAGCCCCTCTTTGGCTGAAGTGCTTGCCAGGCCTAACCAACCTGGAATTTGTTGATAAAGCTTAAGCGGCCGCAAAGCCTATGGCCTCAAAGAGTGACTTAGGCTAATTTTATCAGCCGTGGCTCTTATTTTCATTATATTTGCTATTGCTGGAGCTGATCTTTTTTCTTAAAACCTGTTAACCTTATACAAGGGGATGGGACCATTTGAGCTGTCAGACAGGATGCTGATGGGAAATTGTAAGCCTTCAAAATAGGTTGAGAGCTTCCTGTTGTTTGGGTTCTGGCAGAGGTTACAAAAATAAAAAATAAAAATAAAAAGGAGAGGGATGGGGAGAGATTGAAAAATAAATACTTGATGTGTTTTCCTGGAGTTTGGCTGGCTTCTTCCTGGGAATTACCTTTTTCCAGCCCTTGGAAGAAAGTTGCAATGACTGTGCCCACTTCACAGATGCAGCCTGTGTGCACCCCTGTGTTGAGTGGGGATGTCAGCAGGGCAGGTCAGATCAGAACTTACTTCCTCACATCAGTGACTTACAGACCAAGAAACAGTCCTCTTCAGTAGGTGGACAGAAACCCTTCTTGAGTCTTTAATTTTCTTTTTTTATTTTCGAGACAGTGTGTCACTTTGTCACCTATGCTGGAATGCAGTGGCAAGAGACTGGCTCAGTGCAACCTCCACTTCCCGGGTTCAAGTGATTCTTGTGCCTCAGCCTCCAAAGTAGCTGGGACTACAGGCACGCACCACCACACCTGGCTGATTTTTGCATTTGTTGTTGTTGTTGTTGTTGTTTAGTAGAAACGGGTTTCACCGTGTTGGGCAGGCACATCTTGAATGCCTGGCCTGAAGTGATCCACCCACCTGGGCCTCCCAAAGTGCTGGGATTACAGGCGTGAGCCACTGCGCCTGGCCACATGTTCTGGAGTCTTTAAATCCATAGACTGTTTTACTTGGCTAAAGGAAGTCCTATAGTTACTCGGTTTCCAGGCAATTACTGATGACTACATTTAGCCACATGTTTTAGTGACTTTGGAATCGAGGCTCTGGCCAGGCGCTGTAGCTCACGCCTGTAATCCTTACGCTTTGGGAGGCTGAGGCAGGAAGACTAGCTTGAGCAAAATAGAAAGATGTATCTCTATAAAAAAATAAATAAATAAATTAGCCACGCATGGTGGTGCATGCCTGTAGTCCCAGGGACTCAGGAGGCTGAGGTGGGAGGATCGCTTGAGCCAGGAGGTCGAGGATACCATAAGCAATGACCACACTACTGCTGTATAGCCTGGACAATATGAGTAAGACCCCATCTCAAAGAAATCCAGGCTTTGTGTAAACCGATGCATTTCTTATTGAATAAACCACACACACACATGCACAAACACACACATATACATACACACAGAATATATCTATATTCTGCTATAGCAGTTACTGTGAGTAATTCATGGAGGTTCAAAATGGGTAGAAAAGTCAATAAATAGTAAAGTTGCCTTTGGTTGTGTGCTCATTCACTCTTCCATTAAAAAATATTTATGTTACTACTTTAAGAAAATGATTAGTGCAACAGGCAGGCAGATTGATTGAGTCCCTGAGATCACCCGCTTCTGAGTCAGACAAATAAGGTTCACCTCCCAGAGTCAACAACTGTCAGCTCTGTGACCTTGGGCGAAAAACCAAACCTCTGTGAGGGTGTTTACTCTAAAATAGAGATAATCACTGTGGCTGCCTCCTGGGCTTAGTGAAGTTGCATATGTATTTAATATAATAGATATAGACTTATATACTATTATATCCATTTAATAGAATACCTGATATATACTTTTATATTTTTAAATATTATATATCAAAGTACATTTAAAGTATTCAAATATATAATTTTGTAATATATAAAGTATTATATAAATGGAAATTTATACATGTTATATAATACAAATATATGTATATATGTATATGTACATATATAATACAAATATACATATTTATATTAAATATACAATAAAAGATATACATGTATTTGTATTATATCATACCTTATATAATATTATTAAAGGTATTATATAATACCTTAAATTTAAATTTAAAATATAAATTAAAAATAAACATGTATATATTTTATATAATATATAATATACTCTAAATTAGTAATTTAGTTTATAGTTATTACATATTATATTATACATGTTTTAATTTATATATAACATATGTAATATAATACTTTATGTTACACAAGTTATATATAACCTGTATATTTTAATACTTTAAATATGTGATATACATTTTAATTTATATCATATATATTTTATATATAAAGTATATATAAGTATACATCATGTATTTTATTAAATGTATATGAGTTTAATATATTTTATGAAAGTTTTAATATATGTTACAGAAATTAATATTTATGTACATATTTTAATTTATAATATATAATACTTTCAATTTATGTATTTATCACTAAAATTGATTTTTTGGAACTTTAGTTCTTGTTGTTACCCTTGCCTTTGGGGTGGTGATAACCTCATGAAAAAGTCAGATATTGTATAAAATGCCTTGTAAATATGAGTACAAGTGAAATCTTTCCACCGTAGCCCACGATCCTTATTCATGCAGGATCAAAGACTTGGTGCCACAAGGAACAGTCAAATCTGGATGGGGAGGTAGAGGAGGAAGTGAAAATAGGTTTGGTAAACAGATAATTGGGTGAACAGCAGGAAAGTGATTCAGGAGGAGACAGTGAGCCAAGTCTCTGGAATATAAAAGAGGTATGAATAAAAAGGTTGACATGGAACATAGGGTCTAGGAGGAACATACTAGAATATGAGTCTAGGAAGGAAGGTGGAATAGGGGCAGAAGTAATTTCAGTAAATCCAATGAGTCTCATGCTTTTGTGAATTCAAAATTATTTTTGGAAAATCATGCTGCCAAAGGGAGATCAATTTATTTTTATTTATTTTACCCAAAATAAAGTATTTTGATGCACTTGACCAGTCAATCTCAGGTTTAGGTCACTGTCAGATTCACCTGAATAAATGCAGCTTGAATATTTCTTATTCAAAATGCTCGAGACCAGAAGTGTTTCGGATTTCAGATTTTTTTTTCAGATTTTGGAATATTGACACATACATAATGAGATAGCTTGGGGATGGGACCCAAGTTTAGACCCGTCATTGCTTTATGCTTTATATGCATATCATACACATAGCCTGAAGGTACTTGTATAGATGGTTTTTTTTTTTTTTTTTTTGAGACGGAGTCTCGCTCTGCTCCCAGTCTGGAGTGCAGTGGCCGGATCTCAGCTCACTGCAAGCTCCGCCTCCCGGGTTCACGCCATTCTCCTGCCTCAGCCTCCCGAGTAGCTGGGACTACAGGCGCCTGCCACCTCGCCCGGCTAGATTTTTGTATTTTTTAGTAGAGACGGGGTTTCACCGCGTTAGCCAAGATGGTCTCGATCTCCTGAGCTCGTGATCCACACGTCTCAGCCTCCCAAAGTGCTGGGATTACAGGCTTGAGCCACCGCGCCCGGCCGTGTACATGTTTAATAATTTATGCATGAAACAGTTTTGAGTGTATTTTGACTGCAGTCCATCATATGGAGGTCAGGTATTGAATTTTCCACTCGTGGCATCATCTCGCATCTCGGCACTCAGTTTTGGATTTGGGGGCATTTGGATTTTGGATTTGTTGTTGTTCTTGTTCTTGTTGACACGGAGTCTCACTCTGTCACCCAGGCTGGAGTGCAGTGGCCGGATCTCGGCTCACTGCAAGCTGCGCCTCCCGGGTTCACGCCATTCTCCTGCCTCAGCCTCCCAAGTAGCTGGAACCACAGGCACCCGCCACCTCACCCGGCTAATTTTTTTTTTCTTTTTTTTTTTTTTTTTTTTTGTATGTTTAGTAGAGGTGGGGTTTCACTGTGTTAGCCAGGATGGTCTCGATCTCCTGACCTCGTGATCCGCCCATCTCAGCCTCCCCAAGTGCTGGGATTACAGACGTGAGCCACCGCGCCTGGCTGGATTTTGGATTTTTAGATTGGGAGTGGTCAACCTTTAACAATATTAAAAAGTTACTAAACCTCTAATTAATGTAGCAGGTATCAGAAGATTTCTATTTGGTTTAAGTTATTTTTGAGAAATAAAAGTTGTATTTTTTGTGTACGTGATATTTTGAAACGCATAAACATTGCGAAATGCCTCAACCGAGCTCATTCAGAGAAGCATTTATATTCTATTTGATTGTCTGAATCTCACAAATCTGGAAGTCATAAAATAAGCCAAATAAGTCAAATAAATAACATATATTAGAACGTGCATTTAACTTTAAGGGGTTGAAACTCTAAAGTACCCCCCAGATAACTGGTTGTGAATTGGGAGCCAGATTATATGAAGTGGCAGCAGAAAGTACACCTGACCATGCGTACAGGGTCTAGAAGAATATTGTAACACATCTGCATCTCTTCAAGAACACAATGAGTTGGAGTTATTTAGCAGGAGGGCAAGACAGTCCACGGTCTCCAAATCTTGCACGTCCTTTCTGTACTGGATTACCATACTGAAACTCATCATCTGTATTTAGAAAAGTGGACACAGTGAATTGCATTTTTCAGGGATTTTACCCAAAAATGGTTAAAATGACAAAGTCTCTGTGCTTAACAGATTAATTAGCCTTTATAATTTTCAACAGCCAACATTTAGTTTTTCACGTCATTCGCAGGATGACATGTATGACTGAAGTACGTAAGACATCCTTAGAGGTAGACTAAACTTCTGCCACTCTCTCCCAACAAAATATCTATGTCCTATGAATGTTGTCATCCTGCCATTGCAAAAGAGAAAGTAATCAAGACTTTAATGGGATTATTCTTAATTGTCTTCTTGCATATAAAAACGAAATGACAGGTTCTGAAAGGAAACTTGGAATTTGGGAAAGAGGGTGGAAAAACCAGAGAAATGTGATTATCCTACATTCTATTAAAATACATTTTTCTTTTGCTCATGTAAAAATTAAAATGAGTGTTTTAAAGAATAAGTTACTGGTAAATCAAAGGGCAAAAAAAATACATGTTCGTTTTTTCCTCTTTATTTCAGTTTTCTGAAAAAATTTAAGTAGTTATTTCTCAGGTGAGTTTTTAAATTCATCCTTAGAGATTGGAAGCTCAAGGGCCATGTATTAAGACTTATATATTTATTATAATAAAATATGTTTCTGGCATATTAACTTTTACTTCCATGTTGTCAAACTCAGAAATATTTCAATGGAAACAAAACCAAGAAAATGGCTATCTGTATGTTCTTTAATGAATGAAGGTGTGTACACACGGATTGAACAACGTTTTTTACAGTAATTTATATAATGTTTAGCTCTTCAGTGCCAAATATTATACATTTATATTGTCTTATTAAGAGCACTCATTCCAGAGTATGAAAAGTTGAGAGGAAAAACAAAAGAGACTTCTCTTAGCTATTGTAATTCCATGCTGGTTTGGTTGGTGCAGGTGTTTGCGTGATGGCCACCTTTTTGGTCTTGTCAATTGCTTAAGGCTGTAGACAATAAAGTTTGCATTCCTGAAATAAAGAGCTGGTTCCTTAATCTTGTGGAAAGAGCCACTGTTCATTTTCTGCCAGGAAGCAAAATGCCAAGGTCACAGGGACAGAAAATATTGCTTCCCAAGAAACTGGTTGATGAAATGACTAGAGTTCAAGTGAATCCTGAAAGTATTAGTTTCCAAGGAGAGCTGTGGCCCCATCCAGTCACCTACAAAGCTCAGCCATTGTCCCACTCAGAGCAGCAGCCATTTCTTGGGAACTGGCAGTTCATTTCTGGATACTCAATAGGATGCATAAGAATGATATATTTTTTTTTTTCAAATCATGTGCGCTACCTCTGTTGACCTTCAGCTGTGCTGCGCCTTCTTTAATTGGCATAAATCTTGGACTGCCCATCGGATGTCTTTGTGGAATATCTGATTCCTAGGAGGAAATGAAATATTCAATTAAAGGGTTTTGTTGAGTCCTTGTCATGTTAGGATCTTTCCAAGAGTGGTTTAGTAGGTGTTGAGATAGACTGTCTATCAGCTTCCCTTCCCAGGAGAACTTGTCCTGTTAGAAATTGCATCTTTTGTGACCAGTAGGGGTCTATTTAATTGACTGAAATAGTAATGACCTGGAGGAATTAAGACAGTTTTTAGAAACATCTTATGTTGAGAAGGAAGAACAATAACTATGATAAAATTATACAATGTACACAATAATAATAAATACACATAATTTAAAGATTATAATTACGGGCTGGGTGCGGTGACTCACGCCTGTAATCCCAGCACTTTGGGAGGCCGAGGCAGGCGGATCATGAAGTCAGGAGATCGAGACCATCCTGGCTAACATGGTGAAACCCCGTCTCTACTAAAAATACAAAAAAATTAGCCAGGTGCGATGGCCGATGCCTGTAGTCCCAGCTACTCGGGAGGCTGAGGCAGGAGAATGGCATGAACCTGGGAGGTGGAGCTTTCTGTGAACCGAGATTGCGCCACTGCACTCCAGCCTGGGTGACAGAGTGAGACTCTGTCTCAAAAAAAATTACAATTATGACAGGTATTTTGACCCCTACCTGTGTGCCAGCACTTTACAGTTTATCTCACTTAATACTAACACCCATATGATGATACCATAGCTATTAACCCCATTTTCTGAAATACAGAAACTAAAGAACAGGTAAGTTGCTACGGAAAGCCATGTTACTATTAAGTGGTAGAGGCAGGATTTTAAACAGGGTACACTGGTTTCTTTCTTACGTATTTTTGATCTACACCTAGAGGTGAAATTCAAATGCAGCTTATTGAATTTTCTCTCAAATATTATGGTGAATTATTTTATGATCTTACTGTTTCAGATATGCATTATGCCACCTTTCCCCCAAGAAGTTGATATACTATTAAGAACTAGGCTATATTTTTAATTTTTTGTTAATTTAAATCCTTTATAGAGGCTGGGCGTAGCACTTTGGGAGGCCGAGGTGAGTGGATCACTTGAGGACAGGAGTTTGAGACCAACCTGGTCAACATGGTGAAAGCCCGTCTCTGCTAAAAATACAGAAATTAGCCAGGCATAAAGCAGGTACCTGTAATGCAGGTACTTGGGAGGCTGAGGCAGGAGAATTGCATGAACCTGGGAAGCATAGATTGCAGGGAGCTGTGATCAGGCCACTGCACTCCAGCCTCAACAACACAGTGAGACTCCATTACTAAATAAATAAATAATAAATACTTTATAGAAATAGTGTGGGAAGTAGGTACATTTGGGGTATATCACATATAGGAAACACTGGGCAAATACTTGTGACCCTCTAGAAAGGAATTAAAAAAACTCCTTCTGAAAGATACAAGTTCCAGTTCTGGTTTTTCCTTCAGTTGGCCTTGAACCAGGATACATTCTCTGGGCCTCTCTAACTAGTCGCTGTCATGCTCTAGCCCCATCCTGGGATTAAGGCCAAGACCCAAAACAAGCAACATGAACCACACAACAGCACCAGAAACCCCAGGTAGGCTCCGCACCTGAAAATAATGACCGTGGCAGCCATGCTATTCACATGGGAGGCCTGGTTTCTCTTTAGAAGGAACCCCATTGCCAAGTAAGTTCCTAGATGACTTCATGGGCGTAAACTTACCTTTCTGCATCCCACTTTCTCAATCTTCAGTTCAGTTGCTTAAATGGAGTGCACTAAACCTCAATTTGATAATTGCATCCTCGAAACCTTTAATGAAGATGCCTATCAAAGTGTAAATAATTACCCCGTAATCTTGTATTTGCAAACTGCATCCTGGCTGTTTACGCTTCACCGCGGTTCACGTCAGAGGTTCAGGGCTCCCGCAACCCTCACATTCTTGTTGAGGTCGGAGGAATTTCGAGGACCCAGAGGACAGCATCATAAAACAGTTCTCCAAGGCATTCACCTTCACTCCCTCCCAACACTGACCTCTGTCATTTTCTGTTGCTATTTATAAATGCGAGGGAGCGCTGCTGTTTTGTTTTGGTGCTGGTGATGCAGAGGCTTATCCTCATCAGAAGTTTTGCCCTGAGGCTGGGCACAGTGGGTCACACCTGTAATCCCAGCACTTTGGGAGGCCGAGGTGGGCATATTGCTTGAGCCCAGGAGTTCAAGACCAGACGAGGCAACAGAGTGAAACTCCGCCTCTATTAAAAATACAAAAATTAGCTGGGTGTGGTGGTGGGTGCCTGTCATCCCAGCTACTCAGGAGGCTGAGATGGGAGAATCACTTGAACCTGGGAGGCGAAGGTTGCAGTGAGCCGAGATGGCACCACTGCAGTTCAGCCTGGGTGACAGAGCAGGACTCCGTCTCAAAAAAAATAAATAAATAAAGTGGTTCTGTTCTGAGACTTTCAGGCCTGACCTTGTTGCTCTGGAACTTGCTCCCTCCTGGCTAACCTGTTTCCTTCTTTGGAGATTACCCACTTTAGCTCACCTGAGGCACACACCACTGACGCCGTTAGGGCTTCTTCCAGCCCCTTCTCTTTTTTTCTATTCTTTTGATTGCATTAATTATTCACAGGAATAATTAATGAAAGTGCCAGGGATCATCCAGGAGGCTAACCACCAAATTAGAACAAGAAAATACTTAAGAGTTTGCATGCTGTCTGAGGGTGCAGCTATGGAGAGGGCATGTTTTAGGTGCTGGGGTCTAAGAGAAATGAAAAGAGAAACCAAGCCAGGTGACTGACAGAAGGCAGGTGACAAACCAGGCTTCTCGGGCTAGCATTTTCTCTTCGGTGCTGTGTTTTTCAGCACACCAACTTGCTAAGAGTTTGCAGCTGACATCTCGAGAAGTATTCTTCTTAAAACCGAGCGAAAATTATTCACCTCATGTAAAAACAAGTGCGATTTACATCTAATATGGGTAATTACTTTTACAGTTAATTAAAAGCGCTCTCATTAAACTCCAGCTGTGATGCCAATGCATAGCTCTTATTTGCAAACAGACCCTTGGTTTCAGCTCACCTGGTGACAGGAGACTCCTACCTGAAACGGGGATGCCTTTCTCCGTACTGTTTTTAATTGTGCTGAGCCAGCAACCCTCCAGTTACCCGGCCTTTTCCCCCATGCCAGCTCTGCTTTTCTGCATGGCTGGATTTTGAGATATGGAAGCCTCTTGTCCTCTCATAACCACACTCCAAAAAAAAAAAAAAAAGAAAAGAAAAGAAAAGAAAAGAAGTAAGATGAAGAAAACAAAATAACTCATGGAGGTAGGGGTGCCAAGGAAAGGTAGGGAACTCAAAGAAGTCAAGATGAAAAGCCTGCTATCTTTATTTGAATAATAGTTTGGTTGGAGATTGTTGTTTTGTAGTTCTTTTGGCCTTACAGCTTTTTCCTGCCTAAGAAGATACTTACTGTCAAAGAAAATATCCCCTAGGCCCCCTGAAAATTCCTCCAAATGTTTATAAAATCAGCAGCTCTGCCCTGCAACCTACCCAATGAAGGTAAACTTTACTCCCTTGGTTGAATTGATTTGTGTTGAGATTTTACTTAGTTTACATGTGTTGTTTGCTGTTTGTATGATTTCAGGTGAAACATCTCTTACATCCTGAGTCATCTTCACATTTAGCTTGAAGCCATAGACTTTTCGGAATATTCTTTGCCTTGAAACAGATCTCTGCCACACTGAACCTTCTTAAACACATATTAATAAAATGTTTCCTGACAGGATCACATTCCTAGTAAGTAATTAGGGCTTAGTAATGAAAACATACAGTCATTTGAGACTTAAATTTTGAAGGCACAGAAAGATTGAGAAATTTAACAAAGTTTACGGACCTGATGAATTAGATCCTCTGGTTAGGCTGGGTGCTTTTGGTATTTTTTGCAAAGTTATTTGCTCCCATCTGCTGGCCATATGTGATATTGCAGGTACCGAGCAAATTTGTGAATGGAAAAGGAAGGGAATAAAATCTATCACTGCAAACATTTTATACTCTTCTTCATGTATTCACGTGAACTGATTTGAATCTTGTTTTTTTTTTGTGTGTGGTGAGAGGAGAGTAAGTGAACACAGACCCTGAAGAATTCTACTGAAAGGCAAGCATGATTTCAAATTTTTACTAACATCGGAGTTACTCAAGTTTTGAAAGCCAGAACACACTCGTTTTTTCTAATAAGGCAATTAACTTTAGAACATTAGTTTAAATATTCAAATTCAAGCACAGTGTATTGTATAAGGGAAAGTATAAAATACATAGCTGGTAGACCAGATGGATTTCAATCTCCCTTATGCCATTAACCGTCGGAGTGCTATGAGGCCAATTCCCTACAGTCTGAAACTCAATTTTTTCACCTGTAAAATGGAAACAATGGGGCACAGGGTCCCTAAGGCTTAAACTTGTTCTCAAAGTCTGAGTCTTTGTGAAGGTTAAAAAATAATAATAAGGCTGAGCGCGCTGGCTCATGCCTGTATTCCCAGCACTTTCGGAGGCCAAGGTAGGTGAATCACCTGAGGTCAGGAATTCGAGACCAGCCTGGCCAACATGGGGAAACCCCGTCTGTACTAAAAACACACAAAATAGCCAGATGTGGTAGCATGCATCTGTAATCCCAGCTACAAAGTAGGCTAAGGCAGGAGAATCCCTTGAACCCAGGAGGCAGAGTTTGCAGTGAGCCAAGATCACGCCACTGCACTCCAATGTGGGTGACAGAGCAAGACTCCATCTCAAAATAATAATATAGGTTGCATAAAATCACCAGTATGTTCTTAGTCTTAGCATCTAAACTCATATTCACTGACATGTTTTAAATTAGAAGCAATTGTTATTTGCAGAAGAATAGGGAATGTACGCATGCCTCCAAAGTATCAGAAAGCTTGCCTTTGCAATAGGAGACCATTTGTAATGTTGAGTGAAGGTTTAAAATGTAGTTTGAATTCTTTTTGGAGTGTGATGTCAAAATGTAGCTTGCCTGAGTATTATAAACCGTTCTGCCATAACATTTATTTTCTATTGAAAAAGGAAGAACTAAACCTTCTTCCTCAGCAGTAATCATTTCCTCAGTTGATCACAAGCCGATTTGGGCTTGTCTGATGGAACCCTTGGCTGTGTCTCCCCACACTCCTGCAAAGTGGCTGAAACTCTCCTGTATTTCCTATGAAAAGCTCTCTGGGACTTTGCATTTGAATACAGTAGAACAGTGCTGTGCCCATGACATATGATCCTTTCTTAGCTTCTCGTGACAAGTATAAGCATCCTGGTCTTTTCTTTCCATCGCTCTTCCAGAATGAATGACTACAATTTAGAGGTTTTCAGGGGCTGTGTTGTGGAAATACCTGGGCCCTGGAGCATAGCTGCCTATGATTGCCCTGGGATTCCTTTAAAGGAGTTTTTCTTGCCCCCTAGAGCTTAGACTAACTGGAGGTGACCTCTGGACCACAGTTATCTTTTCTCAGTGTTAAGTAGCCAAGTATCATGCAAGAGAGTTCAGCACAAGGAGCTCCTTGATCTTCTGTATTTATTTTCTGTGACTTCTGTAGCAAATCATCACAATCTTACGTGGCTTAAAACAACCAAAATATATTCTCTGACAGCTCTAGAGGCTCTAAGTCCAAGTTGAAGGTGTGAGCAGGGCGGTTCTCCCAGCAAAGGTTCTGGGGAGAATGCATCCTTGCCTCTTCCAGAGTCTGGTAGCTTGGTGTCCCATGGCTTGTAGCAGCATCTCTCTAATCCCCACCTGTCTTCACGTGGCTTTCTCTTCTCTTCTGTCTCTTAAAAGGATACTTGTTATTGGATTTAGAACCCACCCAGATAATACAGAATTTTCTCATTTCAAGACCCTTAATTATGTCTGCAAAGACCCCATTTCCAAACAAGGTCACATTCAGAAGCACTAGTGACTAGATGCCTTGAGCATAGCTTTTGGGGGGCTACTGTTGAACCCAATACTGGCTACTCGCTTCTAAACCCTCTGAGCTCTTGGGAGTCTCACTGGCTGGGGTTTCTCTCCACCTGTTCTCGGAACCTTTAAAACTGCCGGATACTTTAGAGCTGGGAATGATGCTGGTACGGGATCCAGGATCCTGGCATCCCTGCATTGTGGGCATGAATAACCCTGACCTACAAAAATTATCAAAAACAACCAACCCCCCAAGTGTAGAAGAAAAGACATCTCTCTCAGGAGAGAGAACTGCTTCTGAAAAGAATGGACACACCAGTGCTTTGATGTCTAAAAGCTCGAAGAACTGAGAGAAAGAGAAGACTTTTAAAATAGAAATGTTTTTAAGTTCTCAATGCTTCACTCAGAACCAGGTTTCACAAAGCCTGTTGGAAGATGTCATCAAGGAGAGCTGACATTTACTGATAACTTGCCATACACTAAGACCCTGGCATGTATTGGATACGCCTAACCACAAACGAGGCAACCGTGATTGTTATTATCCTTCTCTTACATATAGGGAAACTGAGGCTAAGTAAAGTCGGCCTCCTTGTGCAGGGTTCCAGAACTGGTGTGGTTGAGTCCAGTAATAGAGACCCTAGCAGTGTGATTCTGCTATCTGTGCAGAATCCCATCTGTCACCAGTAACAGGGTCTCCGCTGTTCAGGGTTTCCCGGCTACAAAAAGTAGAAGGGCTGGCTTCTGTCGGCAAATTGATTGCTTGGTGATGAGTCCACGGCTCGAAATTCATACTTAACACTTAAGTAGTTGAGCTGTTTTCCAAGCGAAGTGGTTGAGTGGGGCTGAA
This sequence comes from Rhinopithecus roxellana, assembly GCF_007565055.1. Classification (NCBI taxonomy): domain Eukaryota; kingdom Metazoa; phylum Chordata; class Mammalia; order Primates; family Cercopithecidae; genus Rhinopithecus; species Rhinopithecus roxellana. The sequence goes on along the minus strand of NC_044568.1, from coordinate 3,973,181 downwards.
GTACTTGCTTGACGACTCTGGTTCAGAAAAGGTCAGGTCGGAACCCATCCAGAGACACCAGCTCTAGGCAGAGCGATCCGAACAATAATTTGTTCTCGCCAAAGTGACATTTTTCCAATTTGAGTCCAGCATTGTTCAGAAGCAAATGCGGTCCCCTGGGGTGTCTCCCGCATAGATCTGCAGCAGATGACGAACCAACAATATCATCTAAATAAAAAATCCAGCATGGGCTTAGTAAATTAATCCTGACAAGAATAAATTGAATAATCTTAGGGAAATAGCAAGAGCTCTGATTCTGCCAGATGGCTCTTTTCTGTCGCTTGCGTGGGTCCTCGGTGGCAGATTAAGAACAAAAATCTGTCTTTGGTTTATTGATTTCTTTAGTGCGTTGATTAACACCTGCCACTTCTGTGTGGGTAAATCATAATCGGATATGGACTCTTCTTGGCAAACCTAACATATTTGCACTCGAGGAGAGAAAGGAAATGCTTATTTCACCTGGTCAGAACGGGCACAAGCAGACAGAGCTACTTTTTCTCACCTCATCTCTCAGTGATATTTTCTAGGTTTAAAAGTAAGCTGTGATTTTCATCACTCCGATTTCGAGTTAATCTCCCATTTCTGTTTAGGTTTCTTAGCAGACAAATTCAAGGAGAGTTTTTAGTAAGAGTGAGGGGTATTTTTCCTGACTCAGTGTCCGAAGTCAATCAGAGACTTCAGCCATTAATTTGGGAGACAGGATGAGAAAAGGAAGATACCGCGTGTACACATGATCCCTTGTCCTAGGAATGGGCCACCTTACAGGTTGTCTGAGAACCTTGTCTTAGTCAGCCTGCACTGCCCTAACAAACCACCATTGACTGGGTAGCTTCTGAACAGAACGTTTACTTTGTCATCATTCTTGTGGCTGGATATTCAAGATCGAGGTGCCAGGACTGTCAGGTTCTGATGAGGGCCCTCTTCCTGGTTTGTAGACAGTCATTCTCAGTGGGTCCTCATGTGGACATTCCTGGGCTTGTGCTACCAGAGAGAGAGAGAGAGAAAGAATAGCTGGTGTCTCTTCTTGAAAGGATACTAATTCTTGTTACTTTTTTTTTTTTTTGAGATGGAGTCTCGCTGTGTTGCCCAGGCTCAAGTGCAGTGACATGATCTCGGGGCTCACTGCAACCTCCGCCTCCCGGGTTCAAATGATTCTCCTGCCTCAGCCTCCCAAGTAGCTGGGATTATAGGTGCCCATCATCACGCCTGGCTAATTTTTGTGTTATATTGAAATCCAATGGGGTTTCACCCTGTTGGCCACATTAGTCTCGAGCTCCTGACCTCAAATGATATACCTGCCTCAGCCTCCTAAAGTGGTGGTAGTACAGGCATGAGCCATCAAGCCCAGCCAAGGACACTAATTCTTAGGACGTCGTTTAATATCACTTCCTTAGAGGCCCCATCTCCAAATACAGCCACACTGAGGATTACAGCTATGACATATGAATTTTAGGGGGGACACACACATTCAGTCCATCATACTGCTTGTTAAAATGTTGATTCTGATTCGATGTGTCTGGGGTAAGGTGTGATGTGTTGCATTCTTTTTTAAAGACGGGGTCTTGCTCTGTCACTAGGCTGGAGTGTAGTGGTACAGTCCTAGTTCACTACACCCTTGACTGCCTGGGGATAAGTGATCCCCTTCTCTTTGTTTTGAGACAGAGTCTTGTTCTTTGTCACCCAGGCTGGAGTGCAGTGGTGCCATCTCGGCTTACTACAACTTCAGCCTACCAGGTTCAAGTGATTCTCATGCAACCTGTAGTTGAAATTACAGGTGTGCGCCACCACGCCTAGCTAATTTTTGTATTTTTAGTAGAGACAGGGGTTTCACCATGTCGGCCAGGGTTGGTCTTGAACTCTTGACCTCAAGTGATCCACCCACCTTGGCTTCCCAAAGTGCTGGGATTACAGGCATGAGCCACTGCACCCGGCCTCAAGTGATCCTTCCATTTCAGCTTCCCAAGTAGCTGGGACCACAGACGCATACCACCCACCTAGCTAATTTTTTTCTTTGTTTATTTTTTATTTTTTGTAGAGACATCATCTCCCTAAGTTTTTCAGGCTGGTCTTCAACTCCTGGACTCAAGCAGTCCTCTAGACTCGGCCTCCCAAAGTGCTGGGATTATAGGCATGATGCATTTTAACCAGCTCTCAGGGTCACCATAGTTGCTGGGGTGCAGACTGCATGTTAAGTAGGAAGTTCCTCATCCTCCCCGTATGCACAGATGAGGGAAACTTGCTGAAGGACTGCATGGTTATTAAATAGCGGCACCCTGCTTTGAGAGTCTAATGCTGTGAGTCTAATGTCAGGCATTTAATGCCAGAACTAGAATTATCCGCAGCCCTGTCCTCCCACCCTTCAGCCTTCAGTCCACTGCCACATCCCCTGGAGGGCTTAGTAGCATGCGTCGATGGGCCCTCACCCTTTGAATTTTGGACTCAGTAAGTGAGGATTCTTCCGTGCAAACTTCATATTTTTTGCTTCAGGAGAGAGCAGAAATGCATCTTTCACGTGGTCAGAATGGGCAGAAGCAGACAGAGAGCTGCTTTTTCTCACCTCATTTCTCAATGGCATTTTCTACAGAAAATAGAGTCTGAGAATGTGGATTTTTTTCCTTATATATGTAAACTGACAAAAGTTACATATATTTATTATGTACAACATGATGTTTGGAATGTGCGTACGTTGTGGAATGTCTAAGTAGAGCTACTATTATATACGTTACCTCACATTGTTGTCATTTTTTTGTGGTTCGAACACATAACATCTACTTTTTTATCAGTTTTCAAGATTACAGCACGTTATTGTTAACTGTAGTCACTATGTTGTATAATATTTGAACTTACTCCTCCTAACTGAAATTTTAGGTCTTTAGGCCCATGTGTCCTCAACAAACCCCCTGGTAGAGAGGGGAGTTCCTGCCAGCCCCTGTTAACCACCATTGTACTCTTTAATATATTTTTTATATTTGTTTCATGCAGCTTTGGTCTTTCTGTAACTAGTTTATTCAACTTAACATAATGTTCTCCAACTTCACCCATGTTACAATGACAGGCTTTCCTTCTTTATTAAGGCTGAAATGGTATTCCATTGTGTATATATACCACATTTGCTTTATCTGGTTCTTCCTTGATGGACACTTAGTTTTTTGCTTTTTATTTCAATAGGTTTCTGGGGAACAGGTGGTGTTTGGTTACATGAATGAGTTCTTCACTGGTGGTTTCTGAGATTTTGATGCACCCATCACCCAAGCAGTGTACACTGTACACGATATGTAGCCTTTTACCCCTCACCACTCCCCAACCTTTCCCCTGAGTCCCCAAAGCCCACTGTATCATTCTTATGCCTTTGCTTCCTCATCGCTTAGCTCCCACTTATGAATGAGAACATGCAAAGTTCCATTTTCCATTCCTGTCTTATTTCACTTAGAATAATGGTCTCCAGTTCCATCCAGGTGGCTGTGAATGCCATTATTTCATTCATTTTTATGGCAGAGTAGTATTCCATTATATATATATTGGGGAAGTATTTTATTACATATATATAATATATAGTATTCTATTATATATATGTGTGTGTATGTGTGTATGTATGTATATTGGGAAAAGTATTCTGTTATATATGTATAGTATATTATATATTGTATTCATATATTATATATATATACGCACATACATATAGCATTCAATATACCATACTTTATCCACTTGTTGATTGATTGATGCGCATTTGGGCTGGTTCCATATTTTTGCAGTTGTGAATTGTGCGGCTGTAAACATGTGGAATATTCAGTTTTATTCCCTTTCTTGGCTATTGTGAATAATGCTGCAATGAAGAAGGGAGTGCAGAGATCTCTTTGACATATGAATTTCATTTCCTTTGAGTGAATATTCAGTAGTGGGACTGCTGGATCATACAGTACATCTATTTTTAATTTTTTGAGAAGCCTCCACACCGTTTTCCATAATAACTGTAAGAATATACCTTTTTAACAGCAGCTCATGCTGCTGGTCGGAGAGTCTCACTTTGAGAAGCATATGTAAGCAAGGAAAAAAGTGAAACCTGTGGCCTAAATTACGTTAGCTGACCAAACCACCTTGAGGAAAATAAAATTACCTGGAGGGAAGGGAAGGCACCTGATTAGGGACTGCTTCTGGTTACAGATTTAAGCTTCCTCATTGTGTGATTCAGGGTCAGTTACCTAACGGCTAATCACAATTATCATACCACAGGGTAACTAAGGAATACCCATTTTGTTTGATTGTTGGTAATTTAGAGGCAGTAAGAAAAACAACAAGCACAGTACCTGGCACGAAAGAGGTATTCAATCATTGCTCTCCGGTTCAGTCCCACTTGACTGATAGGATAACAGTCTGTTCTACATAAAACAAGACATTTCCTATACGAATCTTCACCTTATGATATTGTCTCTTTTTGTTCCACTCTGGATTCAAAGGGACCTAGAATTTGCTGAGTTTACTAATAAATCACCAGCTTCTCATATTAACTTTTCCTCGTGATGCATCCACAGAGAGAACCCCACTACTTCTTGGTGAGAAAATCAGCATTTCTATCGACTTAACCAAAATGGATCCCTAATGGTTTTTTGTTTGTTTAATTGGTTGGTTTGTTGGTTGTTTTTTGGAAATGGAGTCTCACTTTGTCGCCCAGGCTGAAGTACAATGGCACGATCTCAGCTTGCTGCAACCTCCGCCTGCCAGGTTCAGGCAATTCTCCTGCCTCAGCCTCCGAAGTAGCTGGGATTACAGGCATGCATCACCACACCCAGCTAATTTTGTATTTTTAGTAGAGATGGAGTTTCACCATGTTAGCCAGGCTGATCTCGAGCTCCCGACCTCAGGTGATCCACCTGCCTCGGTCTCCCAAAGTGCTGGGATTACAGGCATGAGCCACCATGCCCAGCCTGGAGCCCCTAATGTTTGTAGCCCCCTACACCATCCTGCACATCCATACCCTCCCTGCCTCCATGGAAAGCATGGCCAGGCTACAGACCTTGCAATGGCCCCTGGCCACCATCTTTCTCTCCCACACTACATCCTATCTTTAAAGACGTCCCTTTGATTCCGTCTGGCCTCTGACTACTTCTTTCCCCTTCCCCTGCCACACCCTCATCCAGCCACCATCATCTCACACCTGTGACTCCTGTGGTAGCCCCCAAACTGGTCTCTCCACTTAAATTTGTAACCGCCGACTGCCTGTTCTGTTAAAATAGAAGTCAGGTCATGACTGTCCTCTCTCCACAATGCTTGAGTGAAACCCACAAGTGCTGCTGAGGATGTGGACAGATTGGAACCCTTGCGCACTGTTAGTGGAGATGTAAAATGGTGCACCTGCTGTGGAAAAGAGTAGGGTGGTTCCTCAAAAAATGAAACATTGAATTACCATAGGGTTTGGCAATCTCACTTCTGGGCATACGCGCAAAAGAATTGAAAGCAGGAACTTGAATAGATACGTACACACCCATGTTCATAGCAGCATCATTCACAATAGCCAAAAGGTGGAAACAGCCCAAATGTCTATCCACAGATGGTGCTTATGAATGGATAAACAAAATGTGGTCTCTTCCTACAGTGCAATGTTATTCATCCTTAATAAGAATGAAATTCTAACACATGCTACCACATGGATGAACCTTGAAGACATTATGCTAAGTTAAATAAGCCAGGCACAGAAGGACAAATGTTGTATGATTCCACTTATACAAGTGTTACAGCCTCAATTGTGTAACTCTAAAATTCATATACTGCAATGGTAACTTCCAATGTGACTACGTTTGGAGATTAGGCCTTTAAGGAGGTAATTCAGGTTAAATGACATCATGAGGATGGGGTCTTAATCCAATAGGATTAGTGGCCTTATAAGAAAAGAAAGATGGCCAGGTGCAGTGGCTCACACCTGTAATACCAGCACTTTGGGAGAGTGAGGCGGGCAGATCATGAGATCAAGAGATGGAGAGCATCCTGGCCAATATGGTGAAACCCCATCTCTACAAGTAACATAAATTTGGCTGGGTGTTGTGGTGTACGCCTGTAGTCGCAGCTACTCAGGAGGCTGAAACAGAAGAATCACTTGAACCTGGGAGGTGGAGGTTGCAGTGAGTCAAGGTTGCACCACTGCACTCCAACCTGGTGACAGAGCTAGACTCTATCTCAGAAAAAAAAGAAAGGAAGGAAGGAAGGAAGGAAGGAAGGAAGGAAGGAAGGAAGGAAGGAAGGAAGGAAGGAAGGAAGGAAGGAAGGGAGAAAGAAAGATCATAGGTCTATCTCCCTCTCTCTCTCTGAAAAAGTACAGAGCTCCAGCTATGTGAGGCACAGTGAGAAGGAGGCAGCTACAAGCCAGGAAGAGAGGCCTCACCAGGAACCCCGACAGGACCCTGACCTTGAACTTCCACCCCCAGAACTCTAAGAAAATGAATTTCAGTTGTTGAAGTCACCTAGTCTGTAGTATGTTTATGGCATTCCTAGCAGACTTATACAATGAGCAGAGTCTAGAGTAGCAAAATCCACAGAGACAGAAAGCAGAAGGTGGTTTTTCAGGGGCTCTGGGAGGGGAAAGTGAGGAGTTATTGTTTAATAGGTACAGGTGGAAAAATGAAAAAATTCTGGAGATGGAGAGTGGTGATGGTTGCACAGCAGTTTGAATGGGTAATGCCTCAGAACTGTGCACCTACAATGGTAAAATTGTTAATGATACTTGTATTTTATCACAATAAGATAGTAAAGCTCTGAGGGGTTTCTCATTGTTCTCAGAATAAAAGTAAACATCTTCCTGTGATCTCATTCACCTTTATTTTCCTCCCTTTATTTTCCTCTCTTACTTCCCTCTAGCCACAGTGGCCTCCTCTTGCTTGGCTCTGTCCAGTGCATTTCCCCCTTGGGGCTTTGAACTTGCTCTCCCTTTGCCTGGGACATTCTTCCCCAGTTGGCTACTTGGCTCATCCCCCTAACTTCCTTCAAGCCTTTGGTAGATTTCCACTTTTTCAACAAAAATCAACATCTTATTCCCCTATCCTCGGCATTTCCCACCCCCTTCTTCTTGATTTATTTTTCTTCATAGTACATATTCTTTCTGGAATACCATTAAGTGATATGCATTGTTTAATGCTTGTCTTGTTTAGAAGAATGTAAACATCACCAGGGCGGGCCTGCCATGTGTCTTGTACATTGTTCAGTCTTCCATGCCTAGAGCAAGGTCTAGCAGCCAACAGATGCTAAAGAAATATATTCCATATGAATAAATTAATGCCACAATTGCTTGTGGGACTGTGTCTGTCATTTTATCTAATTAGTGAGTTCTCTGAGGGTAGGAATTATGTTTGTTTCACCTTTTCATACCAGGATAACAAGAAAAAAATGCAGAAAAAATAGGTGTACAGTAAATATGAATGAGTGAATAAGTGGAATGGTAGATGGATGGGTGGACAGATGGATGGGTGGGTGGATGAATGGGTGGGTGGAGGGATGAATGGAGGATAGATGAAGGAAGGAAGGAAGGATGGATAGATGAGTGGATAGAGGATGGATAGATGGATGGATGGGTGGGTAGATGGATGGGTGGATGGATGGATAGGTGGGTGGATGGATGGATGAGTAGATGGATGGGAGAAGGATGCAGAATAGATGGATGACTGGATGGATGGGGATGGCTGGGTGGATGACTGGATGGATGAATAGATGCAAAGATGAATGAGGGTGGACGGGCAGGTGAGTAGATGATTGATGGATAGAGGATGGATGAAGGATGAATGGATAGATGGATAGAGGAAGAATGGGTGGGTGGATGAATGGATAGATGGGTGGATGGATAGGGGAAGGATGCAGAATGAATGATGAGTGGATGATTAGATGAATAGGCGTGACTTGTTGGGTGGATGGATGGATAGAGGATGGATGGATGGATGGATGGATGGTTGTATGGTTGGAAGGATAAAAAATCGATGGTGATAGTTTGTGTTGAAGTGAGAGATACCTGACTATCCTCAATGTTAAATGGGAGAGATATTAAAGGCAGTCTTTGCTGATGTGAACAATTGTATGGGGGCCAGATTATTTTATGAGCCATCAGTTCCTCTTTGCTATGGCCTCTGATCCATAGCCTTTGCCTACACTCCACATCTGCATGTAATAAAACTTACTTATGACATCCATATGTCTCTAATGCAAACACCGCAGCATATACCTCTAAAAAGCACTATAAAGAGCAATGACTCGAGAAGGAACTGTTAGAAGCATGAGCTCTTTATTATTTTAAAGGGCATTTCAACAACACCACTGAATGTTCTCTGACCATAAGTCTGACTCCTCTTCCTTCTCTCACTTTCCTTTCTTTTCTTCTCTTCTCAGGATATCAAAGCAGACTGCAATACCTGCGTGGAAATAGAAGACAGAAAGGCGAGTCAATATTTTTCACTTTTAGAGTTTCAAACAAAACAAGAACTCTGTAAATGGAACCCGAGTGTTTAAGTCATGCCCCTCTCGATGGTGGTTTGTAGGTGATTCATGGTCTATTACATATTTAAAGACAATCAGACTTAAAAATACTTGTCATTTTACTCCTTTACAATCTGTGTTACTTCTGATGGCTTCATGAAGAGTGTGTATTGTAATTTTTACAAAAAATGTGGTGCTGATTTCTGTTTCAGACGTACCCTTCTTTTCAGGAAAATACTTAATATGTTAGCTCTTGTCCCATTGAAGTTAAATATTGATGTTCATGTTTATTATGTATATCATATGTATGATTATATTATTACATACATTATAGAATATATAATATTGGGCTTCCCAGGGTGTGTCCCTATATTTCTGGCTCATACACTTGAAAAAGAGTTCACAGCCACTTGTGGTGGCTCATGCCTGTAATCCCAACACTTTGGGAGGCCGAGGTGGGTGGATCACCTGAGGTCAGGAGTTGGAGACCAGCCTGTCCAACAGGGTGAAACCCTGTATCTACTAAAAATGCAAAAATTAGCCAGGTGTGGTGGCAGGCGCCTGTAATCCCAGCTACTTGGGAGGCAGAGGCAGGAGAATCACTTGAACCTGGGTGGCCTAAATTGCGGTGAGCCAAAATTGCACCAGTGCACTCCAGCCTGGGTGACAGAATGAGCCTCCAGCTCAAAAAAGAAAAAAAAAAAAACGAAGAGCTCGCCCTCAACTTCTATCATGAGACGTTCATATGAGCCACAGCTTCCTATTTGAGATTAAGGGGGAGGGGGCAATGTCATTTTCTACATATTTAGAGTTCCTTCACCCATTTATCTTCTTTGCTACACTTAGTATGAATCCCCTCAGGAAAAGCAAGTGTTAGACAATTGTTTGTTAATATTTTCACAGTGTCTTTATATTGACAAGAGTTCACAGACATTTCTGCAGCAAAGCACATCCAAGGAGATCAAATTTTACCCTGTGTATGCCTTGGATCCAAAGAGGTCAAATAAGCGAGTTGAGAGTATATACCTCCTGGCTACTTTTGACATCGTTCCACAAGTTTGAAAGATGTTTCCCTTTTCAAGTGTACCATTATTGTCAAATGGGTTATTATTTCAAGCAGAGGTTTTCAGCTCTGATTGTATGATGACTTGGGCATGTCTGCTGATTAGTAAGGTGGGGGAGGATGTCTCAAAACAAAAATTTGTTTTTAAGTAAAAAGCAGTTGCCACACATTATTTGAAGGAGTGCTAATCTCCTCACATTGGGAAGAATAAAGGTACTGTAGGTTAAATTCAATCTGCGTGATCCCAGCTTATGGTTGTGTGTTGCTCTAGTTTGCAGACAGAGAAATTTCAATTCACGTTTGCGTTCACCATGTGTTTGCGTGCTGGTATATGCATGTGTGTATTCTGTGAGTTGGACAGATGGAATTGCTGCTTCGGTGAAGCGTGTGTCCAAAGTCTTTCACCAATGTTCTGCCCAGCCCAATCATTCCACTCATGTCACAGTGTTCAGAAAGCACGTTCCCCCACCTGCTTCCAAAGGTCATTTGCGTTTCCCTTGGACTTACGGAATTCATCAGTGATTTGCTTTCTAGGAAACTGATTTGCTTTCCAGGAAACTGATTTGCTTTCTAAGAAACTGATTTGCTTTCCAGGCTCACCAGGGTGAGTATTAAAGGACCAGCAAGTAGGCAAGGCTAGGAGCAAAACTGCAAATTAATTTTTTTGGTCACCTAGCTTCAGGGAAGAAGGTGTGGAGGGTGAGGTCTGTCGGCCTCTGGCAAAGGAGGCGGAGAGAGTCACCCAGTGGAGCTCTCCGGTGGAGTTCCTGCAGTCTCGACAGGCGTGGAGGCTGAGGAAGTGGACGCCGCGCACCCGCGGAAGCGGCTTTTATGTCCTGGGCCTGGGAGTGGGAGGGCGGTGGGCGGGACATAGGCAGGTCGGGGCCGGGCAGTAGGCGTGGCTAGGTGGGTTCCGGTTTTCCTCCGTCGAGAGGTCGGGTTGCGCCTGCGCAGTCGACCTGTGTCTTTCCCGGGCGCGGGAAAGTTGAGGGTGAAGAACCCGGAACTGTGCCATCTTGCCTCTGTTCGTCCAAACAATCAGCATGTTTGTCCAGTATCTTTTTTAAAAATTTAATTGCCGATAGCGCTTGCAAGATCACATAGGAACTGATGCCATTAGAACAACCTGAGCTCCATCATGCACAAGGTAAATAAGCAGCCAGGGTAAGCTCTGGGCAAGGAGAGCCACCCAAGCTCTGCTGCACCTGTGCGAACTACCTGTGGTTAAGACATCATGATGATGACAACTGCCCAGGTCTCCAGCTACTCTGTGATGCATCTTGATGGGAAAAAGTCATTAATGGTCATACCGTGCATATGTGATTTCAGCTCTTCCCAAGAAAGGGGGAAAATACACACACACACACACACACACACACACACACACACACACACATCTAGATTTTTCATAAATTGTTGGATTGAGGCAAAAATGTCAAATGAAGCCTTGTTTCTGATGAGTTTTTCCATTGTTTTCTAAACTTGACCTCATATGACTGATAGGTAAATTTCCGAACAGTTTGTTGCAGTTAATTGGTGATGAATCTTAGTGACAAGAAAAAGTAATGCCCAGTTAAAATTCTCAATGTCTTACTCTCTAAGGACTTTTTATTTTCTCTTTTAAACAAGGTAACTCCTCTCCTCTCCCCTCCCCTCCACCCCCTCCCCTGCCCTCTTCCCCTTCCCTCCTCCCCTTCCCTGACCTCCTCCCCTTCCCTCCTCCCCTTCCCTCCTCCCCTCCCCTCCTCCCCTCCCCTCCTCCCCTCCCCTCCTCCCCTCCCCTGCCCTCCTCCCTTCCCCTCCCCTGCTCTCCTCCCCTCCCCTGTCCTCCCTTCCCCTCCCCTCCTGTGCCCTCCTCCCCTCCCCTCCCCTCCCCGTCCTCCTCCCTTCCCCTCCCCTGCCCTGCCCTCCCTTCCCCTCCCCTTCTCCTCCCCTCCCTTGCCCTCCTCTCCCCTTCCCTCCCCTCCTTTTTTTCTTCCTTCCCTCTTTTCCCTCCTCCTTTTCTTCCCTCTTTCTCACCTTCCTTCCTTCCTTCCTTCTTTTTCCTTCCTTCAAATTCCCAGTAATATGGTGAATCTTAGGCTATAGTTTCTCTGGTTCTAACTATTGTTAAGAAGAGGTTGGGGGTGAGGTTTTAGGAGGTTGCTTTATATGTTGGAGACATTTCCCTTAATTGAAAAGTCAAGAAGCAAACTCTAATGATCCCACAGAGGCAGCATGCCCCTCACCTTAGCAGTAGAGCTCCATCCCCCTCCCTCTCTGCTTGGTGATATGGTGTGAGGCCACACAGGGAGATGGTGGCTGCAGCAGCTGGAATGATCGCCACCAGGTTCTGGGAGTGCACTCTGGTGCCTCTGCCACACGGACGTGTAGTTAGGAAATTTCACCACTGGAGTCATGACACTTGCTCCCCCACGTGTGTGTGTGCGTGTCCCTCTCCATTTAATCCAAATGCTTCTGGAAAAATCAGTAATTTGATAAAGTGGAATTGAAGTGACAAGAGATGGCAGAAGTGCCAAAATAATAAGTAAACCTGTGTCTGAAGCGGCAGCCCCTTGGCCCATGTGGATTTTTACGACTGTTGAGAGCTCTGAAATAGAACTGGTGGTGCTTTCTTTAAAGCTTTTTTTTTTTTCTGTTTTGTTTTGTTTTGTTTTTTAGTTAAGGGAGCTTCACAGAATCCCTATAGGATGCAATGGCTTCCCAAGAATCACATTATTTTTCATTATTTTTTGTTTTTCTTTCACCTCCCCTGGCTTTCTGTCTACTTCGATTCCAGATATTCCATATAGAAGGATATATTTTTTGTGTGCCTTGATCTATACCTATGTATGTTGTTGAATATCTTCTTGATAGAGGAATTTTAGAAAAGATAAAATCTTAGATTTTCCATGGAGTCCTATGGGGCCTTTTTGATTTGTGCCTCATTCTCATTCTCTTGCATTCAGTGGGGCCGTTTACCTTGAGATGAGTGATTTTCCCACTGAATCTTAGACCAGACATCATGATAGAAGATAAATGGTGAATTCCAAGAGTGGAAGAGAGCCTTTTTTTGGAAACGGAGTCTCCCTCTTGTCTCCAGACTGGAGTGCAGTGGTGTGATCATGATCTCAGCTCACTGCATCCTCTGCCTCCTGGGTTCAAACGATTCTCCTGCCTCAGCCTCTCAAGTATCTGGGACTGCAGGAGCTCACCACCATGCCTGGCTAATTTTTGTATTCTTAGTAGAGATGGGGTTTTACCATGTTGGCCAGGATGATCTCGAACTCCTGACCTCGTGATCTGCCCACCTCAGCCTCCCAAAGTGCTGGGATTACAGGTGTGAGCCACCACGCCCGGCCGAGAGCCCTCATCTTAATGAAGAGGAATACAATCGTTCTTCTTGGTCTGTACACAGTCTGGGCTCGATCTGAGACTCTTCATAGAATAAAAGAATTTTTATCCTCTCCTGTTTTTCTATTTTTCTTTACCCCAGAAGCCTATTTTCTCTCAGGCTGACAGGAAACTAATTGTCATTTGGAAAACCTTGCCTGGCTATTTATGGGGAAATTCATAATGTGTCTTGGAGAGTGGTTTTATGTTTTTCTTTTGCTTCCAAGCCCGCCAATTAGCAGAGCCCCTCTGAATGTACCTCTGCTTGGATGGGTTCCTGGTCATTGCTTACATTGTCTCCGAGGGTGTCCTAGGGAGATCCTGAGGGTTGGTGGAGTTTTTCACCCTTTAATAGGAAGAAGGAGCACAGGTTTTTGTTATGTTTTGTTTTGTTTTCCTCCTGCAGGTGAGCGTTGTGGAGCTAATGCAGATTTAGCAAAGGTGACGGGAGGTAACCCATCACTTGGAGTATGGCCTCACAAAACCCCATGCATTTGACATTTACAGTACCCGTGTTTCCGCTGGGGCACTGAGGCATTTAAATTCATTTTTATTTGTGGTGCAAGATCCATCTGAATTTCAATACTGTTATGAAGACTGAGATTCAGGTGATGAGAGGCTGATGGATCAGTCAGGGGGAGAATCTGTCAGGAGGAGACGAGAGCCCATTTGTCAAAGGCTGTAAACACAGACGGGGCTTCCTCTTCTCACTTATCACCTGGCCCTGTGCAGCTAAACGGGTTCAGATCTGCTATAAAATTGCATGAAAGGAGTTTGAGTGGTTTTCCAAGTTATGGCGACTTTCAGATTGGGTCCCATTGAAGCTGCGGTTGGGAGATAGAAGCTTTCATGCTGTGGTTAACACTGAGAGTTCTGAACTCAGCTTTTTACAATTCTTCTTTCAGATCAGGCATCTTAAGTACTGTCGGATACTTAAAACAGCTGTGGGGTGGAAGTACCATCATTTCCCTGTTTTACAGGGAAAATAAAGGAAGCTCAGGCACATTCAGTGACTTGCCTGAGATCACTCAAGCAAGAGGCCAGGATTTAAGCTCAGAGATTCTTACTCCAGAGTCTGTGCTCTTAGGTTCAATGCTACTACCCTGCTTTGCACAAAAAAAAAAAAAAAAAAAAAAAAAAAAAACAGAATTACATTTGTAGAGTATGACAATTATATTTCCCAGTTGATGGATTTGTGCCTCGACTGGCATCTTCATTTATCGCCAAGTAAATGGTATGGTTTTCAATATGGGGCAGGCTTTCGGCTCCCACATCGCAGCTCTAGCTGGCTCACGGTGGGGATTCTTCACGGTGTTCACAAGCATGCCCCTCCAGGAAGTATCTGGCACCCAACAGTGGGGTGGTCAGATGTCTTCTGGCTTTGAGGATGAGGGACAGTAGCACCAGAACTGGAGTGCTGACCTTTGTTTCCAAAGACCTCATTCGGTTCCTACCTTTGGCAATTTCAGCACAGTAGATAGAAATTATTGCTTAAAGAGTGTTAGGGAGGCTGAACGTGGTGGCTCACACCTGTAATCCCAGCACTTTGGAGGCTGAAGAGGGCGGATCACAAGGTCAGGAGTTCGAGACTAGCATGGCCAACATCGTGAAACATCATCTCTACTAAAAATACAAAAATTTGCTGGGTGTGGTGGTGCGCACCTGTAGTCCCAGCTACTCGGGAGGCTGAGGCGGGAGAATTGCTTGAACCTGGGAGGCACAGGTTGCAGTGAGCTAAGATGGCACCATTGCACTTCAGCCTGGGTGACAAGAGTGAGACTTCATCTAAAAAAAAAAGAAAGAAATTTCTTGCTTAAAGAGTATTAGGGAAAATAGCTAATGCATGCTGGGTTTAATACCTTGGTGATGGATTGATAGGTATAGCCAACTACTATGACACACGATTACTTATATAACAAACCTGTGTATCCTGCATCCCCGAGAACTAAAAATAAACACGAAAAAGTAATTCTTGCATAGGTAATGGTTGGTAGCTCAGACACATTAAGTAACTTACCCAAGATTATTCAAGATGTATCATGAGGCCAGGATTTGAGCTCAGAGATTCTCACTCCAGAGTCTGTACATAGCCTTTGGAGCTTGAAATGTCTGGGTTTCAATCCCAGCCCTCCCAAAGAGCAGCTCTGTGACCTTGAGAAGCTTTCTTACCCTGTATCTATCTCCATCTGCTTATCTGTAAATTGGGGGTGATACAACCTGCTTGAAATATTGGTTTGAGGAATTTATAAGATAATACTGCAAATCATGTTGTATAATACCTAGCACAAAATAAGAACTCGATTAACTGTAGCTGCTGTTATTTTTATTTTTACTGGTATCCACACCTACAGCCCTACCATGTCATTTATCATTACATTTATTTTTTAAAATGAGGCCTTGGAAAGTCTTAGGGGATCTCAGGGGAGTAGGCAACCAATGGAACCTAGTAGACCTTGGAAATATTTCATAGAGGAAGGGGATCCTTGGTGTAGGTCAGGAAATGCAAATGCACCTGCTTGCCCAGTCCAGGTAGGAATTAAGGAATTAATGGAGAGGGTAGCGGAGTGATTGTCTTTAACGCGAAGTCCTGTGCACTGCAGTGACCTGGAGGGTGATGCCGTCATATCTTGGGAACTATTATTCAGCTAAATGGGGCCATGTGGAATATAGATTCAGTACTGATGTTTTGTAAGCCAATCTGGATTTTCCTGTAATACACTGATTTTTAACACACTATGTGGAAGCAAATGAAGCACTTATTCAGAAAAGTTTCAAGAGACGAGACTTGAGTGCTGCAAGCTAACTCTCAGTTGCTTAGAAAGAGCTCACATGTGCATAATTTCAGGCTTTGTTGGTCTACCAAAGGCCCTTCTGGCAGAGGGAGCAGCATGGCAAGGACAAGACAGTGTAGAGAACATGGTCTATTTACGGCAAACGCAAGTCTGATGTGTGTGTCTGAGATTGGCCAAAGGAGAGACTACAGCAGTGAGTGGGTAACAGGTTACGGAGGGAATAGTTTATCAGGCCAATGGATTGAGGCTCTGTGTCAATCCTCTGTGCCCATGGAAGGCAAATCTTTACTGGATAGGGCCAGCGTTACACAGTACCAAGAAGGTACTTAAACTTTGTATGAAGGACCCAGCCAAAGTGAAAGTCATCAGGGGAATAAGAACTGGGAGTGGAGCCCAGAGACAGACCCAGAAGCTGGCCCTGGGGTTGAGTCCAGGAAGCTGAACACTTTGACTCGAACAAGATGAAGTTAGCCTGGACCTTGAGAAATCACAGGGCTGAGTTGCCCCTTTTTTGTGATGTGTGACAGAGTGAACATGGGAATGCAACTGTCTCTTTGAGATGGTGTTTTAAGCATTGAGATGCCTGGATTATTTGGTAGTTCGATTTCTCATTTTTTGAAGGCCCTCCATACCATTGTGCAAAATGGCTATAAGGGTATTATATAAGAATATCCATTTTAATAGCATGGAAGTTCTACAATGGAATATTATTTAGCTGTTAAAATGAAGGGAATCCTGCCATTTGCAACAAGATAGAACCTAGAGAACGTTAGGTAAAATGAAATAAGCCAGACACAGAGGGGCAAATAGTACATGATCTCACTTTTACGTGGAATCTAAAAAATTCAAACTCAAAGAAGCAGAGAGTAGGATGGTGGGTTGCCAGAGACTGGGGGGCGAAAAAAAGGGAGGATCTTGGTCAAAGGATACAAACCTTCATCTATAAGATGATTAAGTTATAGAGAACTAATGTACACCATAGTGATTAGAGTTAATTAATGTATTTTAGACTTGAAATGTGATAAAAGTAGATCTCAAGTGTTCACACACACACACACACACACAAAGTAAGTATGTGAGATGATGGATATGTTAATTAGCTTAGTAGTAGTAATCATTTCATAATGTAAACATTTATCAAAAGGTCACACTATACCTGTTAAATATATACAATTTTTGTTTTTGTTTTTTATTTGTACCTCAATGAAGCTAGGGAGAAAAATAGAGACGAGGTATAGAAGTGGAACAAATTTTCCTGCAGGCCAGTGTTGTACAAGTGTTGAAACACTTAGATTAGATTTCAGGTGGCAAACAAGGTATCTTCAGGCAGTTCATGGATATGGTATCAAATCACATAGTAGGGAAGTTATTTCCTTGTCAACTATTTCTCAGACCTTAACATTACATCAAAGACATAATTTGGTGGTTGATTAAAAAAAAAAAAAAATACCTAAAAGACTCAAATGTTTGATCATCTACCTTTTTAACCAAGAGACCCAGAGCCCTTGACAGGCAGTTCTGGCATCTGGCTTTAACTGAATAACAGTATTTTACTTTTGAATTAGAGTTACTTTCTACTTATGACAAAGGATACTGCTCTTTCTGTTTACTTCAATGAGCTCTTTCCTTTCTTTAAAATAAAAACTTAAATGACTTGTAACACATTTATTAAGAACAAAAACAATTTAAAGAAAAGCACATGAATGTGGAAAGATTGTGAGTATGGACTGCACATAACTGAAGTGTAGGAAACACTGTTTTCTACTGGTGGGTTTTCATTCAGGGGAGAGTTTCTCATTTGCATTATTTAAGTTTTAAACTCTCCTTGTGTGCAGGAGGGAACCAGAAGCGGGCAGGGATGGACACAGGAGTCCAGGGTGGAAGACAGGTCAGAGGATGGGTCTGAACTAGAGGCATGCAGGAGATGGGGAGAAGGAAGGTTTGTATTTTCAAGAGAGTGGATAAGTCCTATCCACATGACTTACTGACGATGGATGGACGTCATGAATGGCTCCACCCAGGAACTTGTCAGAGATGGTTCAGCTTAAGTATTTGTGTACACTTTGCTACCATGTTGAAGAAAGGCTTTGATCAACACTGACAATGGATTAATCTCCTGGTTTAGGGCTTATGTGCCAATGAGGCTGCATATGAGCATGACGTAGCCAGCAGGATTGGTTTCTATTAGTGCCGCTCTCTTGCCCCCTGGGAATACGAGTGGACTAGATCTCTGCACTTCTGATAGCAGAACAAAGACGGAAGGGGAAGGTTCACTCCTTCCTGGGAGGGCCTCTTTCTGGAATGGGGAGTATTCATGGAAGAGTTTCCCTTCATAGACCAAAGCGAGATATTTAAGGCAGATAAGGGCAGAGGCTGCGGTGAGCACCCATCTGGATGAGACTCATAAAGTCCCCCGGGGACTGGATTTCTTTTCTGCTTCCAGTGTCCTTTGTTTAAGATTGGTTATGCGTATGCATTAAAATGGAACAAGCTGCAAAATTCCTGGAATCTTTGGAAATGAAAATTAGAGAATCCTGCAGGAAGCGTATTTGAGTTTGAGTCTGAAGGAGGTGGGGTAGACAGCATCCTGGGCCAGGTGCAGAGGGGGGCGTCTGGAGGTTGAGCATGGCATGACTAAGGAACTGAATAGAGGTCAGTCTAGCTGGGGCTTAGGCAGCAGTGGGAAAAGTGGCTTGCGATGAGGCTCAAAGCAGGCAAAGGCTAATCCACCTGAAACCTTATGAGCAGGAAGAGTATTATGTCCTTTAATATAGAATGAAATCTATGTCACATGGAATGTGCTAGCACCATGAGAAATGGTCAGGGGTGTAAAAACAGTTTCTTTGTCTTATGGAGTCTACTTGCTCATAGATTATGTGTATGCATGACCTTTGAGACTTCTGTCGGTTCCTTCCTGGTCCAGCCATCTCTCGCCAAGGAATGGGACAGAGAGATCTGACGCCAGCAAAGCCTTTCGCTGCGTTGTTGGGCTTTTCTGTTCATTCTGTATTTTACGACTTATGCAGATTCCCTGAAACTGTCAATCTTCTTCAGATTAGTAACCATCGTTCCTCTTGGGCATGGCTCTCATTGCAAACTAATGCATAGCTGCCAGCCAGCCTGTTGTTTAGGGCAACACCTCACCCCTGGTCCTACAATCTCTGGTCAAAGAAAGGTGCACAATCACCTAGCATCAGCAAATCATCTTGTATCTGCAGACCAGCCTCAGTTCCGTTGCTCAGTAAGAGCTTGTGGTTGGGATCTTGGTGGGACGTCATGCATATATCACACGTAGATCTCATTGTGCCTTTGTGCTCTGCTGAGAAGCAGGGCTGCGGGAGAGAAAGCTGCACATGTAGCCCACCACCAGGGAGATTCAACATCATTTTTACTGAGACTGGAGACCAGGCAACAGCAGAGATGATGAATCCAGTGTCTGAAATTGCGTGTTCAGACCCACAGATAGGAGGGGATGGAAGTCAATCCTGGAGATATTCAGTTGGTAGAGACGGGCTGCTGCCAGGAAATCCTCAGCAGTTTTGTTCACTCCTCCTAATTTATTTCGAAAGACGAGGTAGTACGGTTTTACAGTCAAACGGATCTGGGGTTGAATCCTGATTCTGCCCCTTCACCAGCTGGCAGACCTTGGAAAAGTCATATTCCTGTCTGTCCACAGCTGCATCATCTGTGAAGCAGGGACAGACATTGTTTGTAAATCATGCATCCCATGCATTGTTCTTGTGTGGAGCATTAGCCGGGGCGTTTATGAGTAAAGTGGGGCTGTCTTCTGGCATAGCTGGATGCTGGTGTTTTAATTTCACCAGATGCTAAGGATGGCAACCACCAGCTGTATTAACTCCCACCTGCAGAGAAAAGGAGCTTGTTTTTCAGTGGCTTAGTACAATTCCTGGATGTGGCTTAACAGGTGTCTCTTAGCTATAAAGGGGAGTGTCCCTCCTATTTGTTTCCCTCAGCCACCCCAGAAGTGGGATGAGGGTCCAGCTAAATGACTTAAATGGACTTAAAAAAGAGGGAGGGGTCTGGACGCAGTGGCTCATGCCTGTAATCCCAGCACTTTGGGAGGCCCAGGTGGGCGGATTACCTGAGGTCAAGAATTGGAGACCAGCCAGGCCAACATGGTGAAACCCCATCTCTACTAAAAATAAAAATAAAAAAAAGTAGTCAGGCGTAATGACGGGCACCTGTAATCGCAGCTATTTGGGAGACTGAGGTAGCAGAAGCACTTAAACCCAGGAGGCAGGGATTGCAGTGAGCTGAGATTGTGCCATCACATTCCAGTCTGGGTAACAAGAGTGAAACTCCATCTCAAAAAAAAAAAAAGAAAAAAGAAGAAGAAGGAGGAGGGATTGTCCGCTAAAGAAACCTTGACTGATTTTTTTTTCTAGAAGGGAAAATGAATAATAATAATAATAATTGCAACTACCTTGCATTGAGGATTTACTAAAGGCCATAGATCATTTTTTAGTACTTTATGCATATTCTATTATTGAATCCTTAAAAAGATCCTTTAAGACAGATACGATATTTATCCCCATGTTACAGATGAGAAAAATGAGGGACGGAGGTGATATGGTTTGACCATGTCCCCACCCAAATCTCATCTTGAATTAGAGCTCCCATAATTCCCACATGTTGTTTGAGAGGGACCTGGTGGGAGGTCACTGAATCATGGGGACGGTTTCCCCCACACTGTTCTCGTGGTAGTGAATAAGTCTCACGAGATCTGATGGTTTTGTAAGAGGAAACCCCTTTCGCTTGTTTTTCTGTCTTCTCTGCCACCATATAAAATGCGCCTTTTGCCTTCCATCATGATTATGAGGCCTCCCCAGCCATATGGAACCGTGAGTCTATTAAACCTTTCTTTCTTTGTAAATTATCCAGTCTCAGGTATGTCTTTATCAGCAGCATGAAAACAGGCTAATACAGGCGGAGTTCAAGAATGTGACTGAGACCAGGCACAGTGGCTCATGCCTCTAATCCCAGCACTTTGGGAGGCCGAGGCGGGCAGATCACCTGAGGTCAGGAGTTTGAAACCAGCCTGTCCAACATGATGAAACCCCGTCCCTACCACAAGTACAAAATTTATCTGGGTGTGGTAGTGGGCACCTATAATCCCAGCCACCCTACTTGGGACGTTGAGTTAGGAGAATCACTTGAACCTGGAAGGCAGAGGTTACAGTGGGTTGAGATCACGCCCCTGCACTACAGCCTGGGTGACAGAGTAAGGCTCTGCCTCCAAAAAAAAAAAAAAAAAAAAAAAAATGACTGAGGTCACCCAGGTGGTAAGTGTGGAGGTGGGATTCAAACCCAGGAAGTCTTTGTTTGAGTCTTACCGTCTAGACTGTACTGCCTCTTCCAAGCATGCTTCACAGGAACAAGAAAACATGTCCCTTCTGTGCTCCACATGCTTAGGGCCTGACACACAGATAAACAGTGACTTTACTTACGAGAGTTATTGCAACACAGCCTTCAACAGAAATAACCTGGGCTACTGCTAAATGCCATCCTGTGATATATGTCTGCATTTATATTTCCTCTCAATTACTCAGCCTAAGGTATTTATCTCAGAGTCCTCAATGAGTCTGCTCCACAGAACCATCAAAATGCTCATGGTTCCAGGCAGTGCCTCACTTGCCAGCACAGCTGACAGTTATTTTTGTAGGCAAGAGCTTCTGACTCTAGGATGGGTCTCTGCACCTGCCTTTTATATTTTATTCACAGGTTAACTCTTTTACTAAACTTTGAAAATGAGATGTGAATCGTACTTTCCTCTTTCATTTATTTTAGGAAAAATGTGAGGGCGGTGGTGGGTTGCGGGAGAGGGAGGCAGGTAAAAAGTGGCAGCGCTTCTAAAGTGAATGTGATGTTGAGTTAAATTAGCCTCTGATGGGCCCGAAACCTACATGACAGATGATGAGAAGCCGCTGGGCACCCTCATCGGTGCCATGGGCATAGTGGTAACCCAGAGAGTGCAATGAAAAGCACTGAGGTAGATCGGGCTATTGGTCTCATACACCCTCCATACAGCCTTGAAGTTGGCTTTGGGAAGTGCGTCTAAAGAATCCCAGGTATAACCATGTGGCTAAGAGCTTCAGCTTAGGATTCTAAAAGGCCTGGCTTTGAACCCCAGCGTGGTGGCTTCCTGGTTATTTAACCTCTCACATGCTCAAGGTCTCATATAAAATGGAGAGGAGGAGAGAATATTTTCCAGGGTCACTGTGGGACTCAGTGAGCTCTTACACTGAGAGTACTTATCATCTTGGCTAGGCACAGGATGCACCTTGAATAAGTGCAAGCTGGCTGGGCACGGTGGCTCATGCCTGGAATCCCAGTGCTTTTTGGACACAAGCAGGAGGATTACTTGAGCTCAGGAGTTTGAGACCAGCCTGGGCAACATAGACCCCATTTCTGCAAAATTGAAGAAAAAAAATTAGCCACATAGTTAGACATGATGGTGCGTGCCTGTAGTCCCAGCTACTCAGAAGGCTTAAGGAGAAGGATCTCTTGAGCCCAAGAGTTCAAGGCTGCAGTGAGCTATAATCGCACCACCGCACTCCAGCCTGGGTGACAGAGCAAGACCCTCTCTCTAAAAAAAAAAAAAAAAAAAAAAAAAAAAAAGATGTACAAGCTGCCTGATTATTACACTTATATCTGCTTTCCTGCTACTCTTTTTTAAGTCTTTGACTCTGTGTCTGAGATTCCTAGTGAGATCAGAGTGTACATCTAGGACCAGTTAAGATGATAGCAAAGTAAATTACAAAGCTTAAGCTGGATACCAAACCCTCAATTACCTGTCTAGAGTTTTGCGTATGCTGTAGCTACTTCTCAATCTGAGTGAAAGAGCATGGAGTTGAGAAAACGAAGTAAAGGTGCAGACCAGGGATTGGAAACAGATTGAATCTCTGGTGTCAACTCAGATTGATTGTGGCTGCACAGAACACCTTGTTGATGAGGAGTCTCAGATTGTGGCGTGTGGCTTCTCCCAGAAAGAGTGCATGATTGATTAGTGATGCCTGCCAAGGGTGGAGGAGTGAGAGCCACAGGGCACCTGCCAGATACAGTTTAGTTGTTCCTCGCACAGAATCTGGCAACTGAGGAGTGATACAAAGCCACATGTTGTGTGTTTCAGCCCAAAGATGCTTCTGTTCTTTGGGGCATGGCTGTTTTCCTTATGTTATGGATTTGCAGCTTAACAAGGCACCGGTATTTTCATGGATAGTGCATGGCTTAAAGATAATTTAACAAGTGAGAGCTTTATATCAGGCATGGGTAGCCACACTTTCCTAGGTACTTGAGAAGCCTTCTCTATTGATTACATTATGGTAACAATTCACATGATGTCATCCTCAGATAACAAGGGTTATGTTTTGATGCCTTAATTTTAAGAGTGTGATTTGTCTATGATGATATTTGTCATCTCTTTGCAATTTTGTATTAATTGGGAATGAATTGCTTATATTTCAGTACCACTAATTATAGCTATTACTTTCATGTGCCACTTATTTTACTTAAAAGAAGCAAGTCTATTCTTTTGTGTAATTTTTAGGAAACTTCTTTCTTTAAGTTCTGAATGAAAATGCATTTAGGAAATGCTTAATCAAGCGCAGAGCTATTTTTCTAAGATTGTTCTGTCATCTCTTCTAAAAAAAAAAAAAAGCAATGTCTTTTTTTGTGATGACTGGAGTGAACGTTAATTAATTTTTTTTTCTCTTCAGTTGGTGGGTTCTATTATCCCACTTCTTGATGTGTGATTGGGTGACTTCACACTTTAGATAGAAAGCATGCCCTGTCCAAATGTGATTTATGTTTTCCCTGCACTTTTGCACAGTTCAGCTGAAATTTTCTTCATGTTGATCAAGGTCAGAAAACCCCGGGATTGTGCCATCCATCACAGCAACTAGGTTGCTGAAAAAATTTGTGATGGAACATGATGCAATAACAACATAATCCAAGGATGGGGTGGGAAACTATGCCCATGTGTGTGCGTGCGTCTACCACACGAATATCCTCACCCAATTCACTTCGTATATTGAGCTGCTTTTTATCAAGTTATGAGGCATTTTGGCCAATTCTGGGTTAGGATTTACTTTTGCATGAAGTCATAAAAACTGCGTGATCTTCTTTTTACTGTGGTCATTTTAAACTAACAGCTATTAGAATTTGCAGATCAACCAGAGGTTTTTCATATTTTCTTTGTTTTTCAGATTGATTGAAGTATGATTGACAAGTAAAAATTCTATGTTTAAGGTATACAACTTGATGTTTACATATTCATTGACATTATGTAAAAGAGGCAGAGCTTGCAGTGAGCCGAGATCACGCCCCTGCACTCTAGCCTGGGTGACAGAGCAAGACTCCATCTCAAAAAAAAAAAAAAAAGAAGAAGAAGAAAAAGTCATTAGAATCAAGTGAATTAACAAATCTATCATCTCATATATTGCTGGGTTTTTTGTTTGTTTCTTTCTTTCTTTTCTTTTTGTGTGTGTGAGTGTAGTGAGAACACTTAAGATCTACCCTCTTGGCAAACTTTCTATTTCCTATTCAACCGAAAGGTTTTCTGGGTGCTTTGGAGGACAGAACCTTCAGAACAGAAAAGGTCCTAAGCTTAAGGAGTTTTGGCTTTTGGTTAAGGGAGCACAGTGGAAAAGCAAATGCTCACCATGAGCCAGGCAGGCAGATCTGGCCCAGCCAGGGAGGTAGACGGCCCTTCTCAGCCGAAGTAACTGACCGATGGTATGTGGAGAATCAAGTCAAAGGAGTAATTGAAAAACTCCAAGTCTACCTGTGTGTCCCTTCAAAATAGCACCCTAACTTGCAGTAAGGAAAATCTATTTCTTTCTTTCTATCTATCTATCTATCTATCTATCTATCTATCTATCTATCTATCTATCTATCTCTGTATATCGAGACGGGATCTTGCTCTAGTGCCCATGCTGGAGTGCGGTGGTATGATCATGGCTCACTGCAGCCTCAGCCTCTTGGGCACAAGTAGTTATATAGTACCAAGTGGGCATATTGTACTCAGTGTGATCCTTCTACCTCAGCTTCCTGAGTAGCTGGAACTACAGGAGTACACCATTATGCCTGGCTATGTTTTTTTTTTTTTTTTTTTTTTTTTTACTTCTTGCAGAGATGAGGTTTTCCCTGTGTTGCCCAGGCTGGACTCCAAGTCCTGAGCTCAAGCAGTCCTTCCATCTTGGCCTCCCAAAGTGCTGGGATTACAGGGGTGAGCCACTGCTCCCAGCCAAACATATGTATTTTTAATTTGATCTATTCAGATGGAGTTTTCATGTTGATTGAATTCATCAGTTCACGAGTTGACAAATGTTAATTTTGCCCCATGACTGGAATGTTTTCATAAAGAAATCATAAAATTATAAGAGTTAAGGATATAACAGAAAACATACCCCTAAGAAAGCATAAGTAGACTTAAACACACAGTAAACACCTTTCCTTGATAGTGGTATGAAAATGCAAATTAAAACCATATAATATACCAATCTACTATCTACTAATATTAGCCAGGCTAACATGAAATAAGAATACCACCTTTTCCCATATTGGTGATGTTGTTATAAGACTAGTTTCCTTATTTACTGGACATGTTGCAATTTAGTAGAAATCATTTAAAAACCAGAGTACTCATACCTATGAACAACCAAACAGGTAATTATTTCTTTTTACCCAATCTTATTCATTATTTCTTATTATTCCAGTCGAATGGAAACAAAAGGACACCTGGACTAAGCCACCATTGTTATTTTACTTACAATGTCAAAATATTGGCAGCAAACTAAATGCTCAATCTTAAGGTAATAGCTTACTATGTAGAGCACAGAACATGAGAGAGTATTATGCGGTCATTAAAAAATGATGAATACGCTTGTGTCAGAGGTCCATGGAATAGTAATTGATATAATGTTTAATAAAAACACATCTTATAAGCTAGCATATGCTTCTGATTTTGACCATGTGTAAAATTTGCACAGAAAAGAGAAATATTTATGTTCACATTCAAACATCATTTTATTAATTTGATATTTGAACATTAGAAAGTAAGACATAATAGAAGAATAGGAAAGTCTGTTGGGATGCATCTAGGAAGGAGTTCAGGACTCCGTTTGGGCAAGTTCCTTAGCCTTTCTGCACATTAGATTCCTCTTCTGAACCCAATTTGTATTTTTTTATTCCTCACCTGCTTCCCACCCTTTCCTCCTGAGTCCCCAAAGTCCACTGCATCATTCTTATGCCTTTGCATCCTCATAGCTTAGCTCCCACTTAGGAGTGAGGACATACGATGTTTGCTTTTCCACTTCTGGGTTACTTCACTTAGAATAACAGTTTCCAATCCCATCTAGCTTGCTGCGAAAGCCATTAATGCATTCCTTTTTATGACGGAGTAGTATTCCATCAAGTCAGTGTATCCCAGTCATGAAATTGTTGTGTGCCATTTAACATTCAGACTGCCTTTTCACGTTCCAAGATACCTTTAAAATCTGTTGCGACTACTAAGTAGACAGGATGATAACTGTGAAATATCAGTATCAAACAGCTGATTTTAAATTCCTTGGTCATATGTTAACTTACACACTGTACCAAATGTTTCTGACATTATTTGGAATTGGTGAACCTAACCCAATAGTTGTTAATCGCATTCAATTTCAAAGACTGTAGGTTCATCTCACCTGGTATTGGAGGTATAATAGCAGGTATACTGGTATTGGAGGCTAAGGTAACGTTAGCTAGAAATAGATATTTATCTTTTATTTAGTTTCTATTTATGAGCTTTTGGAAATACAAAGGTCATTGAAATATAATCGTCTCTTATAATCCACCACCAGGACGCTTAGATTCTGTTGGAGAAATATATATCAAATATAAAATAACCATATAAATAGAATTTTTCGTACATGGAGAAGATAAGGTATAGGCTATTGTGGCAGGGAGGGAGGAGAGTGAGAGAGAGAAGAGGGAGAAAGAAAGAGAAAGAAAAAAGGAAGGAAGGAAAGGAAAGGAAGGAAGGAAAAAGAAAAAGAAAGGAAGGAAAGGAAAGGAAAGAAGGAAAGAAAAAAGAAAAAGGGAAGAAGGTGGGAGAAAAAAGAAAGAACAGAATAAAAAAGAAAGAAAGAAGAAATTCTTTTTATGTGACAGAATCTTAAACAAGCATATAAGACTACTGATTTCAGGTACACATGGATCCAGGTCCTGAAATGATTCCATAGGAAACCTATACCCACCATGATTCCGCTTCTGCTTGTCTGCTTTCCTTGAGTTTGGCTTACCTTGTGAAGCAGTGACGCAGACTTCAGCAGTGTCAGGCATACCTCCCACCAGTTCACCAACTCCAGTAGAAAGATCATTTCTCTTCCCAAGCAGTCCTAACTTAAGCCTATTTCTTAGGTGGATCTATCTCTGATGTTATAGGTTACATGCCCCCCTTTCCCACCCAACAGATCCATTGACTAACCTGAATCCCCCTAGACCCTAGGCAAAGGCGTGTGGGATTTTGATCAACCTGGCCTCAATTGTACCCCCTCCCCGGGAGTGCTGATATGAAGCCTGTGCAATGTTAACAGTGTGGAACCACAAAAGGGGAAAAACAGCTCCCTGAAGAAAAACCGTAGTGCTTTTTACCAGAGTTGGAATAGAGGTTGGTCAAGTAAATGCAACGCTTGCTTACAGCAGACAGAGGTGTAATTTACAGGTGATCAGTGATGTCTACAGTACCCAGGCTCATCATTTTATGGTCTCTATACTCCTTCCGGACTAGTCTGCATCATCCCATCTGTGTCTTCTCTGTCCACTCTTTGATCCTCAAAGGTCACTCATAACCCTGTACAAAGTTGCAAGTACCAGTCATTCAAAAATGTATTGACGCCAGGCGCGGTGACTCACGCCTGTAATCCCAGCACTTTGCGAGGCCCAGGCAGGTGGATCATCTGAGGTCGGGAGTTTGAGACCAGCCTGGCCAACATGGCAAAAGCCCATCTCTACTAAAAATACAAAAATTAGTCGGGCGTGGTGATGCACACCTGTAATCCCAGCTACTCGGGAAGCTGAGGTAGGAGAATCACTTGAACCCAGGAGGTGGAGGTTGCAGTGAGCAGAGGTTGTAGTGAGCCTACATCGTGCCACTGCACTCAAGCCTGGGAGACAGAGCGAGACTCCGTGTCAAAAAACTATATAAATGTATGTCGAACATAAAGTAATGAAACATGGGGTTGACTTGCCGGGCTGGAGGACCAGCTTCATGACAGGGGTTCTGTGACTCATGTGCCTGGCAGAGAGAAGAGGCTATGGACAAAGGCAAGGACAGAAGTGTATCATCTGTCAGGGAGATAAGCTGCATATTCCTGTTCACAAAAAGGCAAGCGTACAGTTCTGGACAGAGAATGATAGGCAAGACAGTGCTAGAGAGAAAAGTAGTTAGAGATATTAAGAGGGGGAGCAAACACTTGTTGGGGGAAGTGCCATATTGGGAGGGCCCTGAAAGGCTGGCCAGGTGGAATGGATCTGCACACCTGATCCGTCCAAGGGAAGAGACTCTAGGAAGGGAGAAATAGGGAGGATTTACTTCCTTTAGAGACACGTTAAGAGATTCCTATTTTAGGATTACCCTAGGAAACAAGTGGGAGATTCACCACACTCTTGGTTGTAATAGAAACGCTATTCGAATTGGCTTAAGCTAAGATTGGCATTAACTCCTTGTCATGGGTTGAATAGAGGCCTCCAGAAAAGATATGTTGAAGTCCTAGCTTCTCCCACCCCCACACTTGTGAATGTAATTTTATTTGGAGATAGGTTCTTTGCAGATATTATCAAGTTAAAATGAGGTCATCCTGGATTGGAGCAATCCTAAATCCATTGACTGGGTTCTTTATTTATTTATGTATTTTCTTTTGTTTTTTTGCATCGGTGTCTCGCTGTGTCACCCAGGCTGGAGTGCAATGGTGTGATCTCAGCTCACCTCAACCTCCACCTCCTGGGTTAAAGTGATTCTCCTGCCTCAGTCTTCTGAGAGCTGATATTACAGGCACCTGTCACCATGCCCGACTAATTTTGTGTTTTTAGTAGAGACGGGGTTTCACCATGTTGATCAGGCTGGTCTCGAACTCCTGACCTCAAGTGATCCATCCACCTCAGCCTCCCAAAGTGTTGGAATTACAGGCGTGAGCCACCATGGCTGGCACGACTGGGCTCTTATAAGAAGATGGAGACCTGGAGAGGTAGAAATGCAGACTCATAGGGAAGAAACCATGTGTTAACTGAGGCAGAGACTGCAGAAATGCACACACAAGCCGAGGAGCACAAGGGGTGCTGGCTACCACCAGAAGCTACAAGAGGCCAGGAAGGATTCTTCCCTAGAGTCCCCAGAGAGAACAAGACCCTGCTAGGACTTTGATTTCAGACTTCTAGCTTCCAGAACTGGGAGAGAATACACTTCTGTTGTGTTTTTTGGTTTTTGTGTTTTTTTTGTTTTTGTTTTTGTTTTTTGAGACAGAGTCTCACTGTGTCACCCAGGCTGGAGTGCAGTGGCATGATCTTGGCTCACTGCAACCTCTGCCTGCCAGGTGCAAGCCCTTCTCCTACCTCAACCTCCTGAGTAAGTGGGACTACAGGTACGTGTCACCATGCCTGCTAATTTTTGTATTTTTTGTAGAGATGGGTTTTCACCATGTTGACCAGGATGGTCTCAATCTTTTGACCTCCAGATCGATCCACCTTGGCCTCCCAAAGTGCTGGATTTACAGGCATGAGCCACTGCACCCGGCTCATTTGTTTTAAGCAACCCAGGTTGTGGTGATTTGTTGCAGCCTCCCTAGGAAACTAACGTATTTCCATGTCTGAAAATCAAGGGATATTTGGCTTTAGGCATGCCTCAATGTAGGTGGTCATGCACTTGTCATCAGAAATGTATCAGTCCCCATTTCTGGGTTTTTTTTTCTTGGAGTTGACTGCAATTCAGGTGGGCTCTTCCTAAGCAGAGCAAAATGGCCCAGAAGATTATTTCAAGACTTGCATTTGACACATTTAGTGAAAACGCCATGGGCTTGGTCCGGTTTGCATCCAGTGTTCACTGCTGAAGCAGGCCCTGCCACGGTAGGCATGGTGTGTTAGTCTGTTTTCACACTGCTGGTAAAGACATACCTGAGACTGGGTAATTTATAAAGAAAAAGAGGTTTAATGGACTCACAGTTCCATGTGGCTGGGGAGGCCTCACAACCATGGCAGAAGGAAAGCACGTCTTACATGGCGGCAGGCAAGAGAAAATGAGAATACAAGCAAAAGGGCTTTCCCCTTAGGAAACCATCAGATCTTGTGAGACTTACTCACTACCCGAAGAACAGTATGGGCAAACCACCCCTATGATTCAATTATCTCCCACTAGGCCCCTCCCACAACACAGGGAAATAATGGGAGCTACAATTCACGATGAGATTTGGGTGGGGACACAGCCAAACCGTGTCACATGGGATGTGGTATCAATTCACGATGAGATTTGGGTGGGGACACAGCCAAACCGTGTCACATGGGATGTGATATCAATTCACGATGAGATTTGGGTGGGGACACAGCCAAACCATGTCACATGGGATGTGGTATTTGTCCAGGCCTGAGACCCTTGTGAATCTCTGGAACTTTGGACAGGTGTCAGCTTTACACGGACACCAAGGGAAATGGGACAGTAGAGGTTCCCAAAAGGAAAAGAGGTCCTCAAAAGGATTTTTAAAAGGAAAAACCGAAGGGAAGTCAAGGTAGGGGATTATGGTCAGGGAGTGTTATTATCAGAAGTACGTAGAAGGAGGCTGTCTAGAGAACACACACACAAACACACACACACACATAAACACACACACTTCCCTAGGTCAACTAGGATCAGATTGTAGAGGAACATGAATGATAGGCAAGAAAGATTTTTGGGTACACAGGTAGGCTGGAGAATAGTAGAGGTGAGTGTTATACTTACAAGGAGTTTGGAGGAAGGCCTTCCATGATCAGAAAGGTGTGTGGAGAAAGTGGGTAGGGAATAGAGTACCATCCTGCCTTCCAGTCAATTCTGGGGAGCTGTGAGCTCTTTCATTTTTACCATGGCAGCACCTGCCCCAGTTGGGCAGAAAGGTCCTGAATGGGGAGGGCCTTGGCAATGAAAACCCTGACTTGCTCATTACACATTCTGTGCATAAAATCCACAAACATATGTACCCTATCAGTATGTAAACTATTTTTATTGATAGGTCCAGGTCGAAAAAAGGACCTGGAACCTTTTCCAATGTTAACTCTCAACTTACTTTTTTTCTTTCTTTCTTTCTTTCTTTCTTTCTTTCTTTCTTTCTTTCTTTCTTTCTTTCTTTCTTTCTTTCTTTCTTTCTTTCTTTCTTTCTTTCTTTCTTTTTCTTTCTTTCTTTCTTTTTTCTTTCTTTCTTTTCTTTCTTTCTTTCTTTCTTTCTTTCTTTCTTTCTTTCTTTCTTTCTTTCTTTCTTTCTCTCTTTCTCTCTTTCTTTGTGTCTCTCTCTCTCTCTCTCTCTCTCTCTCTCTCTCTCTCTCTCTCTCTCTTTTCTTTCACAGAGTCTCACTCTTGTCCCCCAGGCTGGAGTGCAGTGGTGTAATCACGACTCATTGCAACCTTTGCCTCCTAGTTTCAAGCGATTCTCTTGCCTCGGCCTCCCGAGTAGCTCGGGTTACAGGTGCCTGCCACCACGCCCGGCTAATTTTTGTATTTTTTGTAGAGACAGAGTTTCACCATGTTGGCCAGGCTGGTTTTGAACTCCTGACCTCAGGTGGTCTGCCTACCTCGGCCTCCCAAAGTACTGGGATTACAGGCACGAGTCACCATGCCCGGCCGTTAAGTCGACTTCCTATGCACAGATCCAGAAGACCAAAAGACTTCAAAAAGAATAGATGGCACTTTTGAGTGCTAAATGCTTTCTACCTGCAAGACTAACTGCTTTACAACTGTGATTTGTTTAATCTGCCTATTTAAAAAAGTAGATAGTTACTTTTTTTCAGATGATGAAATAGAATTCCAAAATATTCAATGAATGTTCCAAGCTCACATAATGAGTCAGTGGCAGGCCTACAACCAGAATACAGGTTTTCCCTACTCTAGAGACCATAGGTATTTTAGCTCCTGCCAGAAGCCACAGAATTAAGGGTAGTCAACACATCTAACATTCCTTAAGGCCCTGTTGTAACACTCGACTGATATATCTCCATAGATACAAACACATATAAAGATGTAGAGATACGTGGTATGTTTCTGTGGAGACTGGAAGCCTATTTTATTACTCTAAGATCCATGGCCTTATTGCCCCTGAAAGACTACCTACATCAAAAGATCCTAAAAAGAAAGTTTTAAACATCCAGCCTAAATTAAGAATTTCATATCAAAAACATCAGGGAGCTAGGATTAAATAAAAATTAAGCCCGGAAGCAGAGTAATGACCCCGCAGTTCATTACAGCCTTACATTTTCAATCAAAGATAAAATCTCATTAAAAGTATATCTTTGATTAGGGAACCAGTTTGGACTGTTCCAAAGTTGGATGGCTTTATCCATAGACATATGAGCCATGAAATCCTTTTTCCCTCTTTTCTTACTTTAAAGATAGTCAGCTGTTTATCTTCTGACATCATTATACAAGTTTTTAATATAGAGGAAAACTGAACAATGGTGGCAAAGCTTTTTATGTATCTGCCAGTGACTTTCACCCCATAAAATTAAAGTGCCCCTATTTATACAGGCTCTTCCAATTTTAGGAGCAATTTTTATATATTACTAAAGTGATTAATCAGTAAGGAACTGTAAAGAACTTGTAACCCAGTACTGCCCCATAGAAACACAATGCCAGTCATATATGTAATGTTACATTTTCTAGTAGCAACATTAAAAAAGCTAAGAAGAAACAGTTGAAATTAATTTTAATAATATAATCTATTTAACCTATATAGCAAAAGTATTCTCATCACGTACTTGAAATAAAAGGTTTTTTTTTGTTCTGTTTTGTTTGAGACGGAGTCTCGCTCTGTCGCCTACGCTGGAGTGCAGTGGCACAATCTCAGTTCACTGCAGCCTTTGCCTCCTTGGGTTCAAGTAATTATCCCGCTTCACCCTTCCAAGTAGCTGGGAGTATAGGCGTGTACTACTACACCTGGCTAATTTTTGTGTTTATAGTAGAGACGGGGTTTCATGTTGGCCAGGCTGGTTTGAACTGCTGACCTCAAGTGATCTACCCACCTCAGCCCCCCAAAGTGCTGGGATTATAGGCATGAGCCACTGCACCTGGCCAAAAGTTATTTATGGTATATAATATATTTAGGTATGTATATCTGTGTGCGTGTATGGGTACTAAGCCTTCAAAATCTGGTGTGCATTTTACACTTATAAAATAAATAAAAGGGTGAAACCAAAGATTTGAGATTTCTCTAGAGGTTTTGTGATAACACAAGAGTTTCTATTTTGACAGCTGATTGCATACTATATTTTTCCTTCTTGCTTTAGCATATGTGGGAAATGACTGAGACACAAGATACACAGAACCAATGTAGGGAATCCTTTAAGCTCTGTGTATCTCAGAGTAGATGCTGTGACCAATTAATTGGAAGAAGTGCTAAGATACCACTGACTTGAAGCTTTGAAAGTTCATCACTGACCATGAATAGCTGATAAGGCTTGGAACACAGTTTGTCCAGGAGGCTGAGTGAGGCTGGGTAGATGAATGGTTTATCGCATTGTTTCCAAGTGTAGCATGAATTCCACCCTTCTTACATGAAGCCATTCGAGGTGGCGTATGGATGTGGCATTCAGTATAATTGAATCATAGAGTGAGACACTAATTTCCTTCTCAAATCCATTTCAGTCTTTCACATGTCAAAGAGATTGACTCTGCATGTTGCTATTATATCTCTAACACCTCTCCAACTCTTGCTAATCTTTTTGAACAGAGAGAGAGAGCAAGCGAGCTTTGAACAGACAAAATATCCAGCCAGAATTGAACAACTGAGGAACATTGCAGTATTCAACCCATTCAGTCTGGGAGTCTCCATCTATTTATAGCAAATGAGACTGGTTTTCAGTTTTGGCGATAACATGAAATCATGTTTTAAAGTTTACTGACACATAAGAAAAGTCAGTTTAAAGAAAAACAATAAGCTAATCATGGTAAAGGTGACTCATGGAGAAGATAACAACGGCGAGCTTGATATGTGGTTGTTCTGACGTTTGGGAAATGCTTGTCTTGCTGTATTGGCGACGGAAAGGCGAGACGTCTCCATGCTTGCTGCAGACATCATTGCAGTGCCTCATTTCTTGGTCTCAGTTTCCCTTCCTGTACCTGGGAAATTTCCACAAATGATGCTTCATGGTTGCATTCTTGATCACATCTTATAGACCAATGGGCAAACATGTACAGTCATACCCCTCTCTTCTAGGAGGTAGCCTCATTATCTGTTTATGCTAAGTACAAATAGATTCGAAAGGGTCTAACATTTTTTTGAGCATCTCCTTTGCTCAAAACGTTAAAACGCATGTATAAAGCATAGTCTAACCACCACACCATACAAGAGGACTTGAGTGAGTTCTTTGAGGAGGAAATGGATGAGGATGTGGTAGTTGTGCATGTAACTTCCCTTCCTTTCTCATTTCAAGTACATTTTGTGCACTATTAATTCATCAGAGACTCAGAGAAAGGCTAAACAAACACTAGAACCTTCTTCATAAAGCCATTGTTTCTACTTTTTTTTTTTCCATACTTTTCTGAGCTTTGCTGAATGGTTTCATGGAGTTCTTTAAAGTAGTGTTTTTATATAATCTGCCTGAGAGGCAAGACAGGGTGGTTGAAATTTATATTCCCAAATATGACAGAGTTCAACCCAGTTCTGCTATTTCATAACAGTGTGGTCTTGAGGAAATCTGAAGAGGTTGGCATCTTTGAACTTCAGTTTTCTCATCTGTAAAATGGGATCATAGGAGAACTACCACATAGGGTTGTGTTTGGGAATGACAAGAGATGGAATAGTGATTTTGTATG
The DNA here is from genome assembly GCF_007565055.1 of Rhinopithecus roxellana. Lineage (NCBI taxonomy): Eukaryota > Metazoa > Chordata > Mammalia > Primates > Cercopithecidae > Rhinopithecus > Rhinopithecus roxellana. Next base: position 3,938,416 of record NC_044568.1, on the reverse strand, counting down.
GAGCTGTGCATATACTCAGTAAGTGGCAGAATTACAGTTTTTACTATGAGTATCATTCCTCTCTTTGCTGTTTCTTAGACCTCTTAGGGGATGATGTGACTTGAGTTCTATTCTAAAATAACAAAGTTTTGATTTTATACTCTTATTTTAGTTTTCCGCTATCAAAGTTAAGTTTACCACTTAGAGGTAATATTTAATGAGTGACTGCTGCGGTTCTGATTTACATCTTTGTTTTATTTTTGTAAGACAGAAAGATGGTAGGTGGGCACCTAACTTTACAAACCATTTTTTAAACAAATGTTACAATATTAAAAGCTTCTTGGTCAAAACATGAATGAAGTACCTTTCGCTGTTTCAGCTACCATGGCGAGCATAGAATTGAATCAATATTTATACAAAGATTACAATATAAATGCAAATTGAGCTGCATGATAATTGGGCCTGAGTAACTTTTAGCCTAGTTCATAGAAAACTTCAAATTTCTGTACTGGTCTCAAAGTAAGGAGAAATCGATTTAGGCTGGGCGTGATGGCTCACACCCATAATCACCGTACTTTGGGAGGCCGAGGCGAGTGGATCATTTGAGGTTAGGAGTTCAAGACCATCCTGGGAAACACAGTGAGACCTCCGTCTCTACCAAAAATACAAAAATTAGCCAGGCGTGATGGCACATGCCTGTAGTCCTAGTTACTTGGAAAGTTGAGGCAGGAGTATCACTTAAGTCCAGGAGGCAGAGGCAGAGGTTGCAGTGAGCCAGGATCATACCACTGCACTCCAGCCTAGGTGACAGAGCAAGACCCTGTCTGGAAAAAAAAGAAAAAAATCTATTTTGATCGTATATTGTTTAAAAGTCTTTGCTACCTTGGTTAAAAAGTTTGCTATCTTGGTAGCAAATTTTTATCAGCTGGTAATATTTGCCTGGCGATCTATGTGAAGAAGTGTTCAGAAGTATAACCAGATTTAGCAAAGTAGTTCTGTGATCAATTAGTGATGTTGTCCTTGTCTCCAGAAGAGAGGTGTTTTCCGTCTCCAAACTTTAGTCAGTTGAGAAAATAAAATAACAATTTGTTGTTAATTTGGCCCATTAGTTAAAGCCATAAACAAATAAATAAGCATAACACATAATCACAATTGCCCCCATCTACAACGGTCGTTTAAGCAGAAAAAAAAATCTTTCTCCAATGAATAAAATGTTCAAATTTATCTGATGATATTGATAATATTATAATTAATAGACATAGCCACTCTCTTTGTAATTCATTTCTCACATCTGTAATGTGGAGAAAATAGCTGCCCTTTCTATTCCGTCAGGATGCTCTAAAGACAAAGTGATCTATTTTGAGTACCAATCCAGTAAATCTTTAGTCTCTTCTGCAGTTCTCCAGGAATACGCTTGTGAAAAGTCAAGTATGTCCCTTAAAGTAAGTTTTGATATTAATATCTTTCTTTTCTGAACCTTGATTTCTTCTTCCAAATCTTGAAGTTGTCTCAAAAGGATACAGCATTACTCCTGACTGACAACTCGTTGCTCATATCTACTTTTAGATCCAGTTTGTTTTGCCCAAGAGAACAAAATGTCAGGATCCTTTTAAAGCTCTTCCTGGGCAATAGTGAAGTGCCTGTGCCTTGAATGTGGATTGTTTGCCTGTAAATTGCATCCTCTGTGCACAAGGATTAGGGTAATTAGCAGCAACAGCAGCAACACACAACACAACAGAGTCAGCACTTTCAGCTCCCACTGTCAGATAGGAAGCTCCCAGCCCTGCTTCCTCTGGAGGGCATTGAGCTCTCAGGCGTCGATTTCCCAGCTGACCACTAGAGGCGCGCCTTGTGCCTGCACCGCAGGTGCTGCCATCGGACTTCGAAGCTGATTGTCCCCTTCTTGGGGGAAATTATGAAGACTGAAAAAATGTGTTTCATTTCATGGAAAATGAAAGTTAGACATTTGTTAAATATTAATGACATTAATGTGCTTAATGATTTTGTGGCGATGGAGAAAAGGGTTTCTCAATCTTGGCATTGTTGGCAAATTGGACCAGGGAGTGCTTTGCTGCGGAGACTGTCCTGTGCATTGTAGGTGCTGAGCAGCAGTGCTGGTCTCCACCCGCCAGATGCTGAGAGCTTTTCCTTCCCCTACTGAGACAACCAAAAATGTCTCCAGATGCCGCCAGGTGTCCCCTGGGGCGCAAAATTGCCCACGGTTTGACAATCATGTGGGACAAAGTTATCATGACCAGTAGATTCATACTAAAATATTTTGGGGTGAAATTTTCACGATTTATTTTCAGATAATCAGAATTCAAAACAGGATAAAGGCAAAAAGATAACATTTTTGGAAAAAAGAAAAGAGAATTAAAAAAAAAAAAAGAAATAGAAGGATAAAAAAAAACTGTGAGATCCAGAATTCACATGCCAGGCAAGTCACATCAGGCCTCATAGGGGTTGACAAGCTGCAGTGCTGAGTGCTCTACACTGCCGGGCAGGGAGTGAGGACAGCTTCTCCATCCCTATGACCCTGTTTATAGGAGAGGAATGCATGTGATACAACATGTAGGATATTGGAGACTCAACTTTAACCACAGGGTTATTTATTTAATGATAAAAGAGCTAACTAGCAGATGCCTATTTTCCTTGGGCATTACACAGAGGACTTACATTAAATTGTCACATGAAAATAAATAAAAAGGGTGGGGGGAACTGTTCTAAATTTAAAAAGACAAAAAGGACATAGTTCCAATGCAGAGGTCAAATTTTTCAAGCCTCTTAATGACCATTGAGACCTTTACATCCCTGGACATTAGATTTAATTTTGAATCAAAGTTAACATTTTTAGGCGTGATCATGGAATTGCGGTTATGTACGAAACTGTCTTTATTAGGAGATGCATGCTGATGTATTTGAGGAGGATATATCTACATATTTTAAATGGTCTAGCAGAAAAAAAACCCTGTAATACATATATATATACACACACACACAACCATATATAAACAAAACTATATGTATGTAGCTTTTGTTTTGTTTTTATTACAAATATATACATGTGTACATACACGTGTATATATATGTGTGTGTGTGTATATCTGTGTTTGTGTTTGCATATCCAAACTGCATAGACCAAATGGCTCATACCAGGTTTAAGGCGAAAGCAAGCCCTCAGATCTGCACACCCTGGTCTAAGTACAGCAGGGTGTGTGAGATGGTGAGACGCAGTTCGGGCAGTACCCATCAGAAATTGAGCTTTGCAGTCAGACATACCTGGATTCCAATCCTCCTTCCACCAGTTAACAGCAAGTTGACACTCCATGGGTTTAGTAACTTTGAAGCCTCAGCAAAGTGGAAATAACGTTTTATTTTACATGAAATGCTTGTAAGAATAGAGCGAGATAACATACGTGAAAACACCTGTCAGTCAGTGGGTGCCTGCTAATACCTCTTCCCTACCTTTCTCCACATTAACTGACATGTTGCAGAGTGGGGAAGTTTGGTCCACAGTGTGAACAGCAACTTGTGGGCACCCTCAACTTTGTTTTCATCTCATGTCATGTGTGTGTACACCGTATGTTCAAACAGAGAAAACAGTAGCATTTCCCTATGGTTTTCAGGGCTATTAGCATGTTTTTATGGTTGGACTTTAGGATCTGACGTTAAACACAAGGATGTATGCAAATGTTCGTTAGTTTCTTATGCATGGAACTGGTGGGTTGTGGTGTAGAGGCTAATGTGGCCAGAAGATGGCAGTGCACGATAAAGAAAATCTCCCTGGCGCCAGCCACTGTTTTAATTAGCTAAAAGGAAGACAGGTATGCTTTTATACAGTTTTTGATTTTGTAATCTTCCCAAGTAGCCATTGAGGGTAGATGTGTTCATCCTTTCCCCCAGTTTAAGTATCAGAGGAGAGGGAATATCAAGATGCAATCAATTGCTGGCCATGGCAAACCCCCTGAACTTAAGTCTTGCAAACATCATCAGCTTGTACCATCTTAGAAATTGCTGCAGTGGAAACAGGCATGGAGCTATCAATTACTTCTAGGGCTGCAATCCACTCTGTCCTTGAAAAGGAAGCCAGCTGATTCTGTGGGTGAGATGAGGGGACAGCCATTGGAATGGGAGGTGGCTTCTTTATCAGTGTCTTAGAAGTTGATCTAGAGCCCTAGAGGAAGAAATTAAAGATTAGCTTAAATTGTGCATGAGGGCCCAGCCCCCTGTCATGAATGACCATTAACTGGTCAGCAAAGTAATTGAAAGATGAAAGTCTGGAGGAAAAGAAAAAATCCTTAAGGCATTATTTTTTTTCTCCTCTAGTTGTTTCCTTTGTCTTTAGAGTGAGAAATCCTTCATGCAAAAGGAGCTAGCATGTTCTCTATACATACGAAGTCCTAGGCAAACTTTATACATTTTCTGGCTTTACTTAGGGCGATCTTCAATTAATCTCTTTGGCAGGCTGTATTGGTAACATTTTACAAAAGGGGAAAATGGGGCTCAGGAATAGTGAGGAACTTGCCTAAGGCTGCAGGATGACTGAAAAGTTACAGGTGAAATTCAAACCTCTGTCCCTCGTCATTTCCCTATTTCCTGTCCAGAAAGGAATGCTAAGTAAAAATGAGCTGTCACCTTTTATATTCCGTTCCATTTCCTTATTCCTGCTGTACTTACTAACCAAAAATAAAGACGGGAGGTGTTGTTAATAATTACACTGGCAATAAATGACTTTGAGTAAGTGTACTAAAAGAGGAAGAGTGTTTTTTTCTTTTCTTTTCTTTGAGATGGAGTCTCATCCTGTTGCCCAGGCCGGAGTGCAGTGGCTTGATCTCGGCTCACTGCAACCTCCGCCTCCTAGGTTCAAACAATTCTCTTGCCTCAGCCACCGAAGTAGTTGAGATTACAGGCATGTGCCACTACACCCAGCTAATTTTTTTGTGTGTATTTTTAGTAGAGACAGGGTTTTGCCCTGGTGGCCAGGCTGGTGTCGAACTCCTGACCTCTGGTGATCCGTGTGCCTCGGCCTCCCAAAGTGCTGGGATTACAGGCATGAGCCACTGCGCCCAGCCGAGAGTGTCATTTTTTGATCACACTTAAACCAAGTCCAGACATAATTTGCTAGTTACACAAAAGTCATCCATGCTTATTGTAGAACATTTAAAAATACAGAAAAGGACAAAAATATGATGGCCTCACCACTCAAGAATATCAACTTTAACAATCTGGTGTCTGCCCCTATCCTTTTTTCCTCCATGCACCTGCAGTTTTAACAAACAGCCTTCACACAATGTTGTTTTCATTATGTCATGAAAGTGTTTCCTACAATTAATAACTATTTATCTCTTAAAGACACCATTATTAATGACTTCATGTCCTCTTCCTTTATATGGACGTTTCCTAGTTTTTAAAAAGCTTTTATTTTTGTACACTTAGGTTGATTCCAGTGTGACAAAACCAAGTAGGTTCTGTCTAGCTTTTGCAAGACAGAAAGAATACCACATATTAACAGAAATATTCTTTGAAAACATACCATATGTTTGACAGGGCCCAACGCCGTGCTCAGCACTGCATTATTTCATTTAAACCCTGCAGCAGCAGCAGTAGGGACTATCATTTCTTCTACATATTAAGCAGGGAGAATGTGAAGGAACAAATCCCTTCGATGTAATCAGACAGGTTTCCACGGTTCAGGTGTTCTTATCACTCAGGTAGGTCTCAAACTAGACGAGGCGGTGGTCAGGGCCCTTCATTGCAATCGAAGGCGTCATTCTACATGGGAACCTCACAGAATTGTGGGGGCTTAATCTGAGCCCTCACCCCTCCTCCTTTGCTCTACTGATGCTTCAGGAAGCCTGTGGGACATTCAGTTTCATGTCGATGACAGGACACCTAAGAACTGCTATGCCCAGGCCTCCGTTGTGCTCACAACGCAGCTTGTTTTTGCATAATTTAAGCACTACGTGGTTGTGTCGTTTAAGTTCTGTGAAATTGGTGTTCTTCCATCCATGAAATTATATACATCTTGGGAACATTTCTCAGTTGCTAAAGGGGTGAACACATTCTTCAATAGGGTTGAGACAGCAGTGGAGTTGATAGAGCTTCCCCGCAAAGCACAGCTATCTCTCCTTGTCCTGTTGAGACACAAAGGTAAGCATTTTCTTCTTTAATGCTAAGGAAACGCAATTGTGAGGCTAACCTTCCCATTATGTTTCAGGCCGTTACTCTTTCCTTTTCCCCCAACCTCCCCCATCACACACACCCCAATCCAGTTAACACATCAAGAGACCCACAGACAGATTGCACATCCTTTTTAAATATTCTCTGCGCTACTGTTACTATCTTGTATTTTGGGTGCTTAAGAAAATGATAATCTTCCAAGAAATGCTTTTGATTGATTAATTTTGTTTACTTGATTTGCATGTGTATGTAGATTCTGCTTGCAATGATGTGATGTGAAAATATTCACTATATAAACACAAACCAATAATACGTCATCATGGAAAAACATGGTTAAACTCATTTCAGAAATCTTTGCAGTGTTAAATACAAGAACGGCTGGTATCTAGTTCCTGAAAGAATCACACTTACAGATGAAACGCTTTTTTTGTTATTGTTGTTGTTGTTGTTACTCGGGGCATCCATAGACATCCAGATTATAATGAGTATCCTTTGAATTCTTGGTTTTAATATCAGGTAGTAAATCCCGTATGTTCTGATTTATAAGTAGGAGCTAAGCTATGACTCTGCAGAGGCACACAGAGTGATGTAATGGAGTTTGGAGACCCCGAAGGGGGAGGTTGGGAGGGGAATGTGGGGGTAATAAACTGCATATTGGGTACAATGTACACTACTTGCATGACAGATGTACTAATATTTCAGAATTCACCACTGTATAATTCACCTATGTAACCAAAAACCACCTGTATACCTCAAAAACTACTGAAATTAAGAATACGTAAAGTTAAGTTAAATAACTAAATTTAAAAGTGTTGATCTCTGTTAGTCAGGATGAGCTAGTCTGTGTCTCAATAACAAACATGTCATGATATCTCAGTGTTTTATCACTTGCAAGCTTATTCCTTGTCACAAAACTCACTTCAGTTCTAGTAGTTCTCTAAGAAGTTTCTCTTCCAAGGGGAAGTGTGAGGATTCAGGCTGTTCCTGTTTCATATAGCTGTATATGTCCTGTATGGCTTTTCAAGGTTGCAGCAGCAGGGGAGGACAGAGGATGGAAGGCTCACACCTACTCTGTTATAGGTCAGCCCAGAGTGGTTACATGACATTCCTGCTACTCCCTATTGGCTAGAACAAGTCACATGGGCCCAACCTAACTGCAAAGGAGTCTGGGAAATGTGTGCTGTGGAAGCACAAAGTGAATGATGACACAGTGAAGGCGTGTTATTTCTCTCCACCATATTTTCAAAACAGTCTAGTGAGAACTTCAGAAATGAAAGATGACACATGCTAACAAAACGACTCTAGGAAACATCTTGTATGCCAAGCACTATGCTATGCACCTCACCTGTTGTATTAGTCCATTCTTGAACTGCCATAAACAAATACCTGAGACTGGGTATGTTATAAAGAAAAGAGATTTCGTTGGCTCAGGGTTCAGCAGGCTGTACAGGAAGCAGCACGGCTTCTGCGGAGGCTTCAGGAGACTTTCAATCATGGTGGAAAGAGAAAGAGAAGCAGGCATGTCTTACATGGCTATAGCAGGAGGAGGAGAGAGATGGTGGGAGGTGCTACAGATAAACAACCAGATATCATGAGAACTCAATATCACAAGACAGCACCAGCACTAGGGAGATGGTGCTAAACCATTAGAAACCATCCCCATGATTCAGTCACCTCCCACCAGGCCCTACCTTCAACACTGAGGATTTCAATTGGGCATGAGATTTGAGCAGGGACACAGATACAAACCGTATCACCTGCATTCTTTTATTTAGACCCCTTGGCCACAGCAGTGAGGATTTTCATTTTCTCCTTTTAAGAGGTGAGGAGAGAGAGGTTGAGCAAAGTAACTTCCCAAGCACCATAGTGGGGACAGTAGGAGCCAAACTGAAGACTACCAGAGGTGAAGCCTGCATCACTGTCCAACTAGCCATTTGACCTGCAGATTCATATTCTTTATTATTACTATTATTATTATACTTTAAGTTCTGGGATACATGTGCAGAATGTGCAGGTTTGTGACATAGGTATACACGTGCCATGGTGGTTTGCTGCACCCATCAACCCGTCATCTACATTAGGTATTTCTCCTAATGCTATCCTTCCCCTAGCCCTCCACCTCCCAACAGGCCCTGGTATGTGATGTTCCCCTCCCTGTGTCCATGTGTTCTCATTGTTCAATTCCCACTTGTGAGAGAGAACGTGCAGTATTTGGTTTTCTGTTCCTGTGTCAGTTTCCTGGGAATGATGGTTTCTAGCCTCTCCATGTCCCTGCAAAGGATATGAACTCATCCTTTTTATGGCTGCATAGTATTCCATAGTGTATATGTGCTGCATTTTCTTTATCCAGTCTATTATGGATGGGCATTTGGGTTGGTTCCAAGTCTTTGCTATTGTGAACAGTGCTGCAGTAAACATACATGTGCATATGTCTTTATAGGAGAATGATTCATAATCTTATGGGTATATACCCAGTAATGGGATTGCTGGGTCAAATGGTATTTCTTGTTAGAGAGTTCATCCTCTAAGGCAGACTGTGTCTGGAGTTTTTGTAGGAAGTGGTTGCAGGATCCTGAGGTTGAATTGTTTCTTGTTTTCATATGTGTTTATAATTCACATGAAGTGATAGAATAGACTTTGAAATATAAGGAAAGTATTTCTCTTAAGTCTTCACTTCCACATGTATTATATATGAAAATCTAGATTTATTTGATGTGGGTAATAGATAATACTTCTTTCCTAAAAATATTATTTTTTTAGGTGATAATTTCTTCTCATGTGTTTTAAATACTCATCTTCTAATGTGGAGTAAGTGTATTTAATGCACAAAATAATGTTTTACGTTTATGCAAGAGATGTTTACACAGGACCTATCTTTCCTGTGAACTGCCTCAGCCTGTCTATGACAATGTCTACTTTAAAGGATATCAAAGGGTTTCTGTATTTGATATCTTCCTGAATGTAGACACATTCCCTGGGGACAGTTGTCATGAAAATCCTCTGGAAGTACTTTGGTGACACGTCCATCATTCATGTTCTGTTTGGTTCCTCCCTGAAACTTCCACAACGTGGAAATAAACAGAGAGCCCAGCTGTTTTATTTCTCTGTCTTCCTACAGGGAGAGACGCATTGCACAGATCTCTAGAGTGAGGGCAGTAAGCTTTGTCTCCTGCACAGATCTCTTGAGTGAGGGCCGTAAGCTTTGTCTCCTGCACAGATCTCTTGAGTGAGGGCCGTAAGCTTTGTCTCCTGCACAGATCTCTTGAGTGAGGGCCGTAAGCTTTGTCTCCTGCACAGATCTCTTGAGTGAGGGCCGTAAGCTTTGTCTCCTGCACAGATCTCTTGAGTGAGGGCCGTAAGCTTTGTCTCCTGCACAGATCTCTTGAGTGAGGGCCGTAAGCTTTGTCTCCTGCACAGATCTCTTGAGTGAGGGCCGTAAGCTTTGTCTCCTGCACAGATCTCTTGAGTGAGGGCAGTAAGCTTTGTCTCCTGCACAGATCTCTTGAGTGAGGGCAGTAAGCTTTGTCTCCTGCACAGATCTCTTGAGTGAGGGCAGTAAGCTTTGTCTCCTGCACAGATCTCTTGAGTGAGGGCAGTAAGCTTTGTCTCCTGCACAGATCTCTTGAGTGAGGGCAGTAAGCTTTGTCTCCTGCACAGATCTCTTGAGTGAGGGCAGTAAGCTTTGTCTCCTGCACAGATCTCTTGAGTGAGGGCCGTAAGCTTTGTCTCCTGCACAGATCTCTTGAGTGAGGGCCGTAAGCTTTGTCTCCTGCACAGATCTCTTGAGTGAGGGCAGTAAGCTTTGTCTCCTGCACAGATCTCTTGAGTGAGGGCAGTAAGCTTTGTCTCCTGCAAAGACATTTGTCTCTGAATGTGGTTTCCTTTTGTTTCAAGGTTGTGAGTGTGTGTGTGTGTTTTTCAACTGAGGATCAGCTACGATGAGGTGTAAGAGTTGACTGTTCCCCAGAGTATAGGGGCAAGCTGATAGAAAATTAGCTTTGGGTGTTGATGATAAACAAGTTAATCTTCTTTGGGCAATCTTTTGAAAAGAAATCTTGCTTTATTTGTTTATCAATGCTTTTTTTTTTTTTTTTTTCCTGTAGGGAATTATCCATGAGTGAAATAAAAAGGCTTAGAAGATGGTCTTAGATTTGAGCCTCTAGCTTATAAGGATTTGAATAAATGTTATATTACCCATGAATTAAAACATAGGCTAATTCATCAGGAGTTCAAAGAGCATGACTCTCTAAGAAGATACGCGATTTTGTCTTATTGGAATATTAGGATGTGGAGAAACAATGATAATAGTGGAGAAACAATGATAATATGTCTGTTTTTAAGTGTGCATAGAGTGATAACATCACCCATGCAATACGCCTTTCTAGAAAAGATAATTCACAGATCTATTCGTGATAAAAATTCATATAAAGGACCATCACACTTTTTTAAAAAAATGGAGGGATTATTTAAAATGCAAAATGATTTTGCCTAATGTAGTTTAACATTGAAGAAAAAATATAAAATTAACTTATTTGTTTAAAAATGAGTATATAAGTAAAAGGCAAATTAAACCTCAAAGATCATCATTTCAACACTGTACTAATGAGATGCTAAGATGATCTTACATATCATTATTCAGTAAGACCAAGCAGGGATTGGTTGATTCATTGGCTGCTTGGGAATCATAAACCTCTGCTTTTAGTCCATTATAGTACAATAGGAAGTGGGTTGAATCAAAAACAGTATTTCTAACTCCAAGATATTTCAAGTTTGGTTTGGCATTTTTTTGTTTTTAAACTTTAGAAGTACCACGAGCCAAGAAATGTACTGTCTCCAGGCCATCATTTTCCTTCCTCTAAATTCACATTACTGAATTTCTACCCCCTTGGACTCTGAAACATAATCAGGGGAATTGGCAGGGTTGGGTTTTCATTTTCACCTCTGGCTAAATCTGTCAACCTGTGATGAGGTTGGCAGGGCATCATCAGGAAGCGAACTGTTTTCCTATTTGTAGAGTGGAAAGAAGTACCCGTGCTTGCAGCTTCCAGTCATTTTGTTGTTCATGTTACATCATGTTCCTTCTGATTGTTAACATGACAATGTCACTTCGTCTTGAGAGATGTTGGGAAAAGTAAAAGGGAATTACAGAGTTCTGGAAATAAATCTCCCAACCATGTCTTTTGTATCAAAAAGTGTCTGCTATGAGCTGTGGGGGAGCTAGATGTCACTCCCATCAGAGGATGGTTTCCTGTCCCTATAAAATTATTCCCACGTCTATAACAGAGCATCTCGACATGTGCGTGCTACGGAGGTAGGGGGTGGCAGAGCTTTAAGCCCATAATAAACGTAGCCGTTTCTTAAGAAAGCTTATTTTGCTGTCATTCTTCACTTCTATCTGTCCATTTCCACCTTCCCAATCCAAACTTGTCACTTTCAACACCTATTAATTCTACTTCCTCAGTACCTTTACCATCTTTTCCTTTTTCTTTCTTTATTTTTTTGTGACTGCTACTCAAGTTTGGAAAGTAAAAAACATTCTGAGTAAATGCTGTGTCACAGGGTGTCCCGTTATCACATTACATGCTTTATACATACCATTTGATATCATCTTTACATCAATCCCAAGAAGAAAGAATGTGTGCCTCCACTGTTTAAGATGACCTAAGCTCACAAACGTAAAATGACAATGGCAGGCAGGATAATGGCTCCTCCAAACTCTCCGCATCCTAATCCCCAGAACCTGTGGATATGTCACTGCACGTGGCAAAGGAACTTTGCAGATATGATTAAGTGAAGGACCTTGGATTGGGTAAAATTAATTATCCAGATGGGCTTAATGTCATCGCAAGGGTCCTTGAAAGCTGGGCACTTTTCCTTGCTCTGGTCAGAGGAGAGAAGTGACAGTGGAACAATGGTCAGAGAGATGCTACTTTTCTGGTTTTGAATATGGAGGAAGGGGCCATGGACCAGGGACTGTTGGTGGCCTTTTGAAGCTGGGAAAGTCAAAGTCATGGATTTTTCCCCTACAGCCTTCAGAAGAAACACAGCCCTGCCTGTTGACACCATCATTTCAGTCCAGTAAAAGACATGTTAGGCTTTTAATATAGAGAACTACAAGATAATAAACGAGTAGTTATTTTAATTAAGTTAATCAATTTTAATTAAGTAAATTAATGGTAACATGTTCTCCTATTTTACAGATGACAAAACCAAGGTAACTAGAAAGATTACTTTGTTACAAGTTTAGCATCAATAGGAAACTAACTCAGTGACCTCCTTGTAGGATCACCCAGGGAGTAAGCATGTGTCTGAGCTGTGGTTTGAATTCATACCTGTCTAACAGTATAGAGCAGATGTGGTTTTCCCTAAGTGTTTCATCCCTCTTTATTTCTTTTTTTTTTTTTGAGATGGAGTCTCGCTCTGTCACCCAGGCTGGAGTGCAGTGGCCGGATCTCAGCTCACTGCTAGCTCTGCCTCCCGGGTTCACACCATTCTCCTGCCTCAGCCTCCCGAGCAGCTGGGACTACAGGCACCCGCCACCTCGCCCAGCTAGTTTTTTGTATTTTTTAGTAGAGACGGGGTTTCACCGTGTTAGCCAGGATGGTCTCGATCTCCTGACCTTGTGATCCGCCCGTCTCGGCCTCCCAAAGTGCTGGGATTACAGGCTTGAGCCACCGCGCCCGGCCTCCCTCTTTATTTCTTACCTAGATCCTTGAAGTCATTTGCTACCTGGTATCTCTCCCTAGAGTTCCTCTCATTTAAATCCATCCTACTCATCACTGGTACATTATTCTTCCTAGAATACGGAAATGTATAACTACTTTCGATGACCCTGTGGCCTAACAAAGAAACAAACAGTGTGTGTCGGCCTCTTGGTTCCTCTCTGAATTACTTCCACTTACCTCGATGATTCACGTATACTCTAGCAAAACTGGAAAATTTTTGGTGTCCTCCTTCCACCACGCACTTTTCCATCTGAACACATTTTTTCACTGCTTCTTCCGCCCGAATGTATTTCCCTTTAACCAACGCCTACTTGAAATGCCAACTATATACTCCAAGTCAGAGTAATTTCTCTCTCTTCTGATCTGTTCTAACCCACCTCTGATATCAACATCATCATCATAATCATTGTCACTATCAGCACTATCACCACCATCATCATTAACATTATCTTTATCCACTACCATCACCACCATCATCAACACCATCATCCTTATCCATTACCATCGCCACCATCATTATCAGCATCACTTCATAGTACTACCGTCACCACCATCATTATCAGCATCATCCTCATCCACTAACATCACCACCATCCTCGGCAACATCATCCTCCCCCACCACCACCATCATCAGCAACATCATCCCCATCCACTACCATCACCACCATCATAATCATCCTAAACCACTACCATGACCACCATCATCATCATCATCCTACACCACTACCGTCACCACCATCATCATCATCGTAAACCACTACCATCACCACCATCATCATCCTCATCCACTACCATCACCACCACCACCATCATCATCCTAAACCGCTACCATTACCACCATCATCATCATCCTCCAAAACCACTACCATCACCACCAGCAGCAGCAGCAGCCGAAACCACGACCAGCACCACCAGCAGCAGCAGCCGAACCACTACCATCACCACCATCATCATCATCCTAAACCACTACCATCACCACCATCATCATCATCCTAAACCACTACCATCACCACCATCATTATCATCCTAAACCACTACCATCACCACCACCATCATCATCATCCTCCAAAACCACTACCATCACCACCATCGTCATCATCATTCTAAACCACTACCATCACCACCATCATCATCAACATCATCCTCCTCCACTACTATCACCATCATCATTATCAACATTATCCCCATCCTCTACCATCACCTCCATCATCATCAACATCATACTCCTCCACTACCATCACCATCATCATTATCAACATTATCCCCATCCACTACCATCAACACCATCATCATCAACATCATCCTCCTCCACTACCATCACCATCATCATTATCAACATCGTACCCATCCACTACCATCACCACCATCATTATCAACATCATCCTCCTCTACTACCATCACCATCCTCATCCACTACCATCACCACCATCATTATCAGCATCATCCTCCTCCACTACCATCGCCACCATCATCATCATTATCCCCATCCACTACCATCACCACCACCATCATCATCCTCCCCCCCCCACTACCACCACCACCATCATCAACAACACATTTTTATTCACTACCATCACCACCACAATCATCATCATCATCCTCATCTGCTACCATCACCACCATCATCCTTATTCAACAGTTCCTTAGTATTCACAAAGTGCCATATACCATGTTAGATCCTTTGTGAGAATCATCTAATTGTTTACCCACATGAAGTAGACACTATTATGTCTCCTTTTTCACAGATGACAAAACCAAGGTAACTATAAAGATTGCTTTGTTACAAGTTTACTTTTCTGTTGTAATATAAGCATGTGTATGTCACTACTCAGATGCTGAAATGTTTGAAACAAATTTCAATAATTCAACACCCAGATTCGGAGAAGAATTTCATCTTTTGTTTATCCTCATCATGACTGTGGTAGCTACTGGAGTTTTCTTTGCTCCTGCTGAATAATCTCTTTTGGGTGGCTACTATTGCATATTGTCAATATTCTACCCATTGTGCAATCTCTGATTTCTGTTAAATTAGACAGGCGGCTGGTGCGTGAGTTAACTTTTCTGTCCTATTTATCTTGACAAAAAATGTAAAAGATTATGTGGCATTTGGAGTTGGCACAGATTGATTATGTAGATTATATCCACAGTTCTCATCCAAATTCCATTAGAAAGACAAGAAGAGAAAACTGGTTGGTCTTACCATGTGAAAATTTTATTTTGGATATAAAGGAGAAAATGAAAATATTGTTGATCAGAAAATGACTGACCCAAGGAAATTCTGGAGTGTTTCAGTTACATGTCCTTGAAGTTGTTTCTTTACACATTTTGTTCACTGAGGGCCTCTTTACTGGCTTGGGTGCAGGAACTCAGTCTCATGTCTGCCATCCCAAAGTTCTGCCTTTCACTGTGTTGGTCTTTCATTGCCATTGTTTTTCCACATGGTAGCAAGATGGCCAGCAGGAGCCACCAGCTCTGTTGTATTCTCCCAGCAACTCCATTGATAATAGGTATAAAAATGAATTCCAGCATTGCCTCTCATTTCACTAATTCATGGCAAGGGCTTTTCCCTGCATCAGTCACTGTGACAGAACACAGTGATTGGACAGACCTGGTCTAGAACCCAGCCCGGGAGCCCTGGGAACCACACAGCAACGCACAGAAGAGAGCATGCTTGGTAAGCAGGATTGAACGCTTGTCAGATCTGGGGAGAAAGGATGTTGCATAGTTCAATACCACAGGTGTCACTGTAGGTGGAGGGAAAAAAATGACACAGAGACATTCTAAAAGCTGCATTTCATATTAAATCAGCCAGGCTTTGATGCATATGGAGAAGAACTTTTAGATGACTGGTATTTCAGAAAGCCCTTGTCCCATTGGATGTTAATGTGCGTAAAAAGAAAAAAAAACAATGGCCAGGCGCAGTAGCTCATGCCTGAAATCCCAGCACTTTGGGAGACCAAGGTGGGTGGATCACCTGAGGTCAGGAGTTTGAGACAAGCTTGGCCAACAGGGTGAAACCCCGTCTCTACTAAAAAGTAACAAAATTAGCTGGGCATGGTGGCGGGTGCCTGTAATCTCAGCTACTCAAGAGGCTGAGGCAGGGGAATCGCTTGAACCCAGCGGCAGAGGTTGCAGTTACCCAAGATCATGCCACTTCACTCCAGCCTGGGAGTAAGAGCGAAAGTCTGTCTTAAAAAAAAAAAAAAAAAGAAGAAAAAGAAAAAAGAAACGAAATGAAAGAAAAGAAAAAAATAGAACAGCGTCATTAAATGTGTCTGGTCACTGTTGGATTAAGCAAGTTTCTTTAAGATTTCTTGGAGCCCTCAAGTGGCCGATGTACCTGTTATGAATCTTTCAGGTATGAGATACAGAATGATGAGCACTCTCAATATATTTCCACTTGGAATCTTCTTTAGGGAGAATGTATTGTAAAAAATGATCATAGTGTCCAGCCTATTGTTAGTACTCAATAAATATTTGTCAAGTAAGTGAATGACTATCGCTCATTTTGGGAAATAGAGTTCAAGAATCATGAATGCTCTCTGTAATTCTTGTAGCAAAAGTAAGTAACAGTTCTTTGATATCTTTGTTGTCATGTCCTGTTTTGGTCATTGGTTTTGTTTGTTTTCCCCGCTGGAAATCTAAGGGGGCTTCAGGATGAACGTCTCCATATAGCCATGAAGCTATGGGAGGAAACTGCACATGGGGAAAATAGTGGACAACTGACTGTTCTTTTGATAACCACATTGCAATAAACTTTTAAAGAGATGTACATACTTAAACGCGCTGATCTGATTTCTACAGTGTATGCACTTAAACTGGCAAAGAAGTTTACCTTGCTTCAAGCAATTGTTGTATCTAGAAAACTGTGAAAATTGAATTAAATTACAGGTAGAATACGCTGGGGAGCTCCTTACTAAATGGATCCTATACTGAGTGTTTTTGTAGAATGAGGAAATATTTTGTAAAACGAATAATACTCTCTAGTTGATATAATAAGTATGCTTAAATTGAGGTATACAATATCTGTTTATACTACTATTACAGATACATAATTGTCATTTATTTAAACTTATCTCTGAAGTAAGTGAAATAGCTGTGAATTTTTCTTAGAAGTTTTCTTTGGAAAAAAAATTTAAACTATCAGTTTCTTTGTAACATGCAATGAGTCTTGTTTTATATTGAAACCTCAATTCATTTTCTTCCTAGTGAAAAATGCTTTTTCATCCTCTCTGAAATAAATATAATCTTTGAAATTGGAGTCGATGTAAATCCAGGAGTAATGAGATTCAGGTTTTCATTGTAGCTGAATTAGATGGAGAACTTCAAATATTTATTTGAGGTTTAATTTGAGTAATTTAGAAAAACATTGAGCTTCCTCATTCATAAATGATAATTATGTCTCTTCATCAAATATTATACTGTATTCCCTTCTGCTATCTGTTCAGTCTCCTTTAGATAAGAACAATTTTACATCTCAAAGGGGATTTTTTTTTTTCATGTAACTTCCTTGGCTTGTTTAACTTACAAAACCTTTAGAAATGCAGTTTGCTGTGCCTGTGTTTGGAGTGTTTAGTTTTGTAGAGAAAAAGAGGTGAGAAGAAGAATAACATTTACATTGATTTCCTTTAAGGGTGTGCTCTACTGAGAAATAGTATTTTGTCTTACTAAAGCACATGTTTAAGAAATGGAGATTGCTGTCTTGCAAAACTTCCAATATAAACTCCAGTAGGCTAAAATGCCTGTAGCCTCTAGTTGATTATAATTCTGTACTAAATCAAAAGTTACTGCATTTAAAAACTTCCACAAAGAAAAGCTTAGGTATTTCAAACTAATGCTTGGCCGATGAAAAATTCTTTATTCCTTCCCCTTCAGAATTTCTTGTGGGTAAACGCAAAAGAAAAATCATATGAATTGCTTGAAGATACTCAGGGGTTGACTAGAGAAATCGAGCCTCTACTTTGGTGGTGATGATATTATACATTATAATATGTGTATATGGTCTAGTGGTCACTATGGTGGTAGCTGCAGTGGTAGACCAGGTTTTTAACTTTTCTGTATCAGTCCTTTTCCACCCACTGTAGTGATGATACTTGACTCTGGTCACTGCGCTTGCCAGAGGAAGTCATATGAAGTATTCCACCAGCCAGGGATCCTTCAGGGGCAAGCAACAGAAACCCAATTCAAACTACCTTCAGCACCAAAGGGAAATATACTGGTTCATAGGAAAAAGCTCAGGGTGAGACTGACTTCAGGAATTAAGGAATCCAAAAACCAAATGGTGTCCAGAATCCAGTATCTCCTTATACATCTGCTTTCCACTGTGTGATCACATGATCCGTTCTCACTGCAGCAGCTTGAGTCAAAGGCTAATCCCGGAACTGGTTTCAGTGTTGGTGGATGGAATGATGATGTGGGAGCACCAAGCCAAGGTCATTTGCTCACCTCTGGACTAAAAGCGGAAGAACAACCTCATGGAGAACAAATGACGTTTTGGGTGATCCTTCCCCAAACAGGCTGTTGTCCACAAAAGAAAGGAAAACAGATACTGAGCAAACCAGATCAACCGAAGACCCAACCTTGGTATTGGAAGTCTGTATCTCTACATGGCCCACCTTTAGCCATCTCCAGGGACACCAGATCTGCCCAGGCAGTAATCAAGTTACAATCAAGAACAATTGTAATCAAGTGTCGGATATGGCCAGAAGAGCAAAAGTCCCTTTTTTTAAAGCATCCTTTCTATTAAGGAACCAACCGGAGAGTTGACTGATTGGCCTATGGTATGCACTTAATAATTATGTCCTAACTGGTCAAACTTATCATCCTCCTCAGTAATTAAACTGACTAGAATTGTCTCTTATCCCACTGCCCACTGTCTGTGAATTTGGAGTGACTTCAACTCTTTGGAAATCATAAAATATGCATTTTGTTACTCATGAATTAGGAGCTAGAAACCAGAAATCCACTTATAGTTCTTCCAACTCCCTTAAAATTTTATTTTCCCTCCTGCTCCAATTTGACAATTAGATCATGTAAATATCATTATGTAAAAGAATACAGCATTAAGATGTACACAGAAGGTGTGGGTGGCAATCTATTTCTGCATCTAAACCAGTCAATTTTTCTAAGATTTATGAGAATGTGGGAAAGTCTGCATTGATCTTCAAGCGCAACTTTTTAAGAGAACACAGTGGATGGTTTAGCTACGAAAACTAGAGATTCTTAAGTAAGACCGTTCTTGTCAAGTTCTCCTGTGGCCGCCGTAACCCAAATCAATCCTATCAGTATCTCTTCCTGGGCTGGGCCCTGTCTTTCCCCATGTGCGCTTAACTCTTTCTTTTGTCTCTTCAAATTTTTGTTTGCTCTTCTGAAGTCATCATCACCAATTAGTATTTGCCAGAGCCCCACAGGGTCTCCCATGCCACTTCTCCATCTGTTATTCACTGAGGCAGACGTGGTGGGACCACCCCTTTTTGGTTAGAATCACATTATTCTATGCTATTTTCAGCATCTCCCACCTGCTGTCCTCCAAGCCGTTCTCAAATCCCACATCTTTGTTCTGCCCTGTTTTCCTTCCCCACGGTTTGACTTTCTAAGTGTTACGCAATGGTGAGAAATGTGAATCCCTTATACTGATGTTGAATTCCAGCTCCCCTACTTTCTAGTTGGTATGACCTTGGAGGGTTTTTGGATTCTTTGTGATATTTTCCCCCTTACTCATAAAAGAGGCATATTGAATGTATCCATAGTGTACGAAGACTGTAGAACATGGGGTCATGGTTGTGAAGATGAGCTTAAAGCTAGAGACTGTGGCATTGTTCTCGGTACATATTAGGTACTAAAAATGGGCATTTCTATTACTATCTTAGGGATATGAGTAGGCAGGCGAGTGACAATCATAACCAGCACGCAGCCATTGTCACTATGAGAAACAGTGTCTTCAACCCATTTGAAGTGTGCTCCCAGGCACCCCTGTCATGTCAGTTTTTAAAACATTTTTATCAGTACGCAAGGCAGCATACGGACTACTATTCTGGGGCCACCTTAGCCTTGAACTCTCTTCAAGTTCACTGTTACCCGGTTTTCCCTTCATAGTTATCCTCCCTATGTTACTTTTTTTTTTTTTTAACGTAACTTTCAGGATCAGTGACTAAAATAAGGTTCTCCGTAACGGTGGTAATATGCAGGTGTTTTCAATGCCAAAGGGATGTCTTTCAGAGTCAAGACTGTGATGTGTGTCTTTGAAGAAAGCAGCCTGCATTTAAAAGCCAAGCCATTTTGGCAATTTTTTTTTTTTTTTTTTTTTTTTTTTTTTTTTTTTTTTTTTTTTTTTTTTTTTTTGAGACGGAGTCTGGCTTTTGTCGCCCAGGCTGGAGTGCAGTGGCCGGATCTCACCTCACTGCAAGCTCCGCCTCCCGGGTTTATGCCATTCTCCTGCCTCAGCCTCCAGAATAGCTGGGACTACAGGCGCCCGCCACCTCGCCCTGCTAGTTTTTTGTATTTTTCAGTAGAGACGGGGTTTCACCGTGTTAGCCAGGATGGTCTCGATATCCTGACCTCGTGATCCGCCCGTCTCGGCCTCCCAAAGTGCTGGGATTACAGGCTTGAGCCTCCGCGCTCGGCCTCATTTTGGCAATATTAATTCAGTTAATTTCAGCATGTTATATAATGTGTCCAGTGACCTATAAACGCTGACTGGTCAGGCACTCCAGTAACATCAAAGTGAGTGATATGTCATAATAGACAAATGGACTCTTTAGACTGGACGATGGGAAGAGTGTTTTTGTTGGCGTAAATACTCATCTGTCAACAAGGCCCTGCCCTCTTCTGATGCTGGACAAGGCATTGGGTTAACACACTGGGACATAAAATGGCATGGCCCTTGCCCTGAAGGAGTTCATGATCAAGGTAGGAAAATGAGGCATAAGGACATGAACATACGCAGGCACGGCGAAGAAAAACTCACGATGGTTGTAGATAAGTGCCAAATGAGGAGTCTGGGCACTAAGGTTAGCTATTCTGCTACAGGTCCTTCAATTTGGGCCCAAAAGCAATGTTAAATTTGTGGACAGGTACAAATTGTTCTGAGTTATTAGGTCAAAACGTAATTTGCCCTGGTATGAGGATGAGCTAGGTGTCATACATGTTTTCAGGGTATCCTTTCCTTCTCTTATGATTGGCAAGAAAAGCTTAAAACCTCTCTCGCATCCAATACTCTCCCCCACTCACTGCAGCAGCCCTGAATAAACCAGGTGGGTACCTGGGAATTGTAGAGGTATTCCCCTCAGGTGATGTATTTGATCATCAGAGCCAGAGTAAGGGGACTTGCTCAATTTTTCACCTGGAGAGGAACATGAGAAGTACATCATGTGCTGTCCTCTCCTGATCTCAGGCCTTCCTCTCAATAGCTGAACCCAAGCCTTGTTGAAATGAAAAATAACAGTATAGCCATCACATGCTTATATGTATTTTTTAAATGTCAGCACCATAGGAAGGGTTTAAAAAAAAAAAAAGTAATTTTGACTGGGTGTCGTGTCTCACACCTGCAATCTCAGTACTTTGGGAGGTCGAAGCAGGCAGATCATTTGAGGTCAGGAGTTCAAGACCAGCCTAGCCAACATGGTGAAACCCTGTCTCTACTAAAAATACAAAAAAAAAATCGGCTGAGTGAGGTGGCGGGTGCCTGTAATCTCAACTATTCAGGAGGCTGAGGCAAGAGAATTCCTTGAACCCCGGAGACAGAGGTTGCAGTGAGCTGAGATCACACCACTGAACACCAACCTGGGCAAAGCGAGTGAAACTCCGTCTCAAAAAAAAGAATAATAATAACTTTTAAAAAATTACCATAAGTAGATTCCTGAAACCGAGTCATCTGGTAAGACAGACTTTCTCAAAACTCACAACTTCATTATTACTACATTTGCCATATTATCTATGCCATATCCTAGTAATTAAAAGTAGTAGTTCATGACATATAGAATTTACCTAGTCCTGAAAACTTTTACTAGGTGTGTTTTTAATGCTCCAAATATCCTCTTTACCCAGTTTGCTACTCATGTCCTCAGACTACTTAACCATCGTTGGAGGTTGGGTTCACAGATGATCACAAGGCATTGGGAGTACCAGATGCTTAGGAGGGATCCATACCAGTGAAAGAAAGGAGCAGAGAGCAGAATTGGGTAAAGGGGGTGAGTCAGACTATGATATGAGCCTGGAAAGCCTCAGCTGACGCACTGGGGAGCTCCAGAGGTGAAGAGTTTATCCATCTGTGTGTGTGTGTTTGTGTGTGTGTATGTGTTTGCCTTCAGATGAAATGGCTGGGACTTTACCCCTTACCTCTCTCAGTCATTGGATGCAGGTTGCCCCAGGAAGGGTGTGACCCTTGAGCCAGGAAGCTCTCTGTAGCTGAGGCAGGGCCTGAAGGGGCTGACCGCTGTGGCCGCCTGCTGACCTCACCCCCCCGCAGCTAGGCAGGGGTATCTGTGAGATGCACCTCCATTTTTGCCATCATCTTACTGACTTCACAAAGTGGGAAGACATCCGCATTAGTCTGTTTTACATTGCTATAAAGGAATACCTGAGACTGCATAATTTATAAAGAAGAAAGGTTTATTTGACACCTAGTTATATAGATGGTACAAGCATGGCAACAGCATCCACTCAGCTTCTGGTGAGGCCTCAGGAAGCTTCTATTTCTAGTGGAAGGTGAAGGGGGAGCAGGAGTGTCACATGGTGAGAGAGGAGGGGGTGCCAGGCTCTTTTTAACAATCACATAAAGGCACATGTACATGTATGTTCATTGCCCAGCACTATTCACGATAGCAAAGACATGGAATCAGCCTAAATGCCCATCAGCAGTAGACTGGATTTTAAAAATGTGGCACATGTATATCGTGGAATATTATGCAGCCAGAAAAAGAATTAAATCATGTCCTTTGCAGCCACATGGATGGAACTGGAGGCCAGTATTCTAAGCAAACTAACATAGGAACAGAAAAGCAAATACTATGTTCTCACTTATAAGTGCAATCTAAACACTGAGTACACATGGACACGAAGGAACACAGACACCAGGGCCTGCCTGAGGATGGAGGATGGGAGGAGGGTGAGGCTCAAAAACTACCTGTTGGGTACTATGCTTATTACCTGGGTGACAAAATAATGTGTACACCAAACCCTTGCAATATGCAATTTACCTGTGTAACAAACCTGCACATGCACCCCTGAACCTAAAATAAAAGTTTAAAAAATTAGACTTCGTGGTAACTCACTCATTACAGCAGGGACAGAACCAAGCTCTTCATAAGGGATCTGCTCCCCCATGATCCAGACACCTCCCACCAGGCCCACCTCCAACACTGGAGATCACATTTCAACATGAGATATGGAAGGGACAAATACCGAAACTGTTGGCCAGCCGTGGCCGTGGGGGCTCACGCCTGTAATCCCAGCACTTTGGGAGGCCGAGGCGGGCAGATTACCTGAGGTCAGGAGTTCAAGACAAGACTGGCCAACATGGTGAAACTCCGTCTCTACTAAAAATACAAAAATTTGCCTGGCGTGGTGGCGCATGCCTGTAATCCCAGCTACTCGGGAGGCTAAGGCAGGAGAATCGCTTGAGCCTAGGAATCAGAGGCTGCAGTGAGCCAAGATTGTGCCATTGCACCCCAGCCCGGGTGACAGAGCGAGAGTCCATCTGAAAAAAAAAAAAAAATCCAAATTTTGTCAACATTCTATTCCTTCTCAAAAAGTTGTCATGAAGACTAAATAAGGTCATGCATTGAAGATACTCAACCTAGTGACTGCTGAGAATAATTGCTCAATAAAAACCTGTAAAGCAGATGCTGTTCTCTCTCTGGTTTTTGTTTTAGCCTTTAGATTTTTTAAATTTTTTTTTTGTTATGGTAAAAGAGACATAACATAAAATGTACCACCTTAGTCATTTTAAATGTAGAGTTCAGTGGCATTAAATATATTCACATCGTTGTGCGACCATCACCACCATCAGTCTCCAGAACTTTATCTTCCACATGGAAACTTTGTACCTATGAGACATTAACTCCCCATTCTCATGTCCTCCCAGCCTCTGGCCACCAGCATTCTGTTTTCTGTCCCTATGGATTCGATGTTCTAGGTACCTCATCTAAGAACCATATGACACTTGTCCTTTGGTATCTGGCCTATTTCACTTAGCATAATGTCCTCAAGGTTCATGTTGCAGCGTGTTATTCTTATTTCCTTCCTTTTTAAGGCTGCATAATATTTCATTGTGAGGATATATCATGTTTTTTGTTTTGATATATCATGTTTTGTTCTTTTCTCTGTTGATAGACATTCGGGTCGTTTCCACCTCTTGACTGTTGTAAATAATGCTTCTATTATTTACTTCTTATTATTTGTTATTATTACAGAGCTCTTAATTCTGTTTCATAGATAAGAAAGCGGCTGAGAGTAGTGGCTTATACCTGTGATCCAGCACTTAGGGAGGCCGAGGCAGGAGGATTGCTTGAGCCCAGGGGTTTGAGGCCAGCCTAGGCAACATAGTGAGACCCCATCTCTACAGAAAATGTAAAAAATATTAGCCAGGCATGGTGGTACATGCCTGTAGTCCTAGTTTCTCGGGAAGCTGAGGTGAGAGGATCGCTTGAGCCCAGCTGTTCAAGGCCAGCCTGGGCAACACACTGAGACTCTGTCTCTAAAAGAAAAATTAAAAAAGCCTGGTGTGGTGGTGCACACCTGTGGTTCTGACTTGGGAGGCTGAGGTGGGAGGATGGCTTGAGCCTGAGAAGTTGAGGCTGCAGTGAGCCATGATTGAGCCACTGCATTCCAGCCTGAATGACACAGTGAGACCCTGTTTCAAAAGAAAAAAAAAAGGAAAGAAAAAAGAAAGTGACTCTAACAGTTCAAGGACAAGAGCAGCAACTGAATCCACATCTGTCCAACCCAGATTCCAAGCTGCTGACTGCCATCTGGGTGGCCTCCCCTCTCTGACAAGGATAGCCAGCCACTCTGAAAAGCACCTTCCTCTGTTATGCCTGAGGCTACAGCAGACTCCTGCTATCTCATATAAAAGAGGCCTCAGCTTCCCAGCCTCAAGCAAAGGGAACTTTCTAGGTCCCAGTCCCCCGCTTTGATTTTAACCCTCTCTGTGTCTCTCTCCTCTGACTTCCCCTTCCTTGCTCTCCATCTGACTCCGCCTCCTCGTCTAGCTCTTTGAAGTTGAGGGACTCTGTACTGCCAGGCACTATCCTCGCTCTTCTGATTTCTTAATTCATTTCACCTTCCTCCTAGCCCCATGGGGCAGGCATTGTTATCATCATCCCCATGTTGTGTGTAAGGAAATGGGTCGTGCAGGAGTTAAAAACCTGCCTAACTTTCACGCAGCTAGTAAGTGGCAGAACCACGAATTGAACAGCCAGTCCCTGCTCCACAAAGATATGCAATGCCGCCTCTTGAGCTAACCCAGAAATTCAGACCCCACTTTGTAGACACAATGGCTCAGCATTAGAAGACAACCCTGCAGCCAAACCTAGACAAACATGAGGTGGTGCTGCTGTCCTGAGCTTGCTATTCACCGTCTCTGCCCACATGGTTCTAGCTGGGCTCAGGACTTTCCTCTTCACAGCAGGCTGAACGGCAAACCCAGAGGCCATTGCAGCTGCCTCGGTATTCTACACCCCCCTTGGGTCTAGAAGTTGTTGGAGGCAGACATACCAGACTGTTTGTAATATGGCTGCTTTCCCCTTCACCTAGCTGGAGCCAACAGGGGTGGGGGAAGACCGAGAGAGAGAGAGAGGAGAAAGAGAGAGAGAGCCTGCCTAACTGCCTATTTATCCCAAATCCATATATTATTTTGGAACATTCAGTATTGCAGAAATACGTGGAGGGATAAATCATTTCTTCTGCCATCTGGTCTCGGAGAACCTTCCCAAGCACTGTAGCTTCGTTTAATTTTGCTGTGTTCCTTTCCCAACCTCTTTGTGCTTTCCGTCATCTTTTCTTGGCTGCATTTTTTAGTTTGTTTTGCCTTCAGTTTCTTGCTCTTTTAGCTGTTTCTGGATTTCAGTTTTTAAAAAGGAATAACAGATCGCACTTATCCAAGTCGTGCCAGATTCTTTATTTGGCATAATGCTACCTCATGGCTATTTTTTAACTTTCATCTGGAACCTTGGAGGGATGTGTGGATTTTTTTTTTTTAATGCCCCAACCAGATGCACTAAGCAGCTTGATGGTCAGTAATGAGGCAGCACCAGGACTCTGTGGTCCTAGAGTTTCTTGGCAGTGCCTTGATGGCAAATGTTTCAGTGGGATGAGCATGGCAGACCCAGCCCAGCCGTTGCTCTATGGTTCCAAAGTCCTTTTAAATGAACAAATGGGTTGGTATTCATCTAGTGGGACTGCAACTCCAATGAGGTTACTCAAAACATACTGGGCAAAGGTTTCTCACTGTTTGAGTGGGAGGTTACGAGGCAAGAAGTCTAGAGTGATCCATGGCATGATGGATGGGAGTTGGCATCAGAATGAATCATGTTTAGTTTAATCGAGACACAGATGATTAAGTATAGAAATACCTACAGACATGCATACATCCCTGGGTTAGTATACACATAGATCTTCTTGCTCTGTCAGCTTAGAGGTCCTGGAAGCCACAACCCCCCAGCAGCAGTGAGCATGCTTCTACCCAGATCTCAGTTTCTAATACCATTCTCCAAAAAGGGAACAAGGGCTCCTTGGAGAAGTGGCTGCTTGTAGGACTTGGCTATGAAATATACAAGATGAACCTGATAGCGGATATTTTACAGTGCAAGAAAGTGCTCACAACAACAACAAAGCCACTGTGTTAGAGTACATCTTATAAATGAGAAATAAAGAGGGATAAAATTATAAGTTAGGGCCTGGCATGGTGGCTTAAGCCTGTAATCCCAGCACTTTGGGAGCCCGAGGCAGGCAGATCACTTGAGCTCAGGAGTCCAAGACCATCCTGGGCAACATGGTGAAACCCTGTCTCTACTAAAAATACAAACATTAGCCAGGCTTGGTGGTGCATGCCTCTAGTACCAACTACTCAGGAGGCTGATGTGGGAGGAGCACTTGAGCCTGGTAGGTCGAGGCTACAGTGAGGTAAGATGGTGCCACTGAACTCCAGCCTGGGTGAAAGAGCAAGACTCTGTCTTAAAATATATACATATAGAGATAGATACAGGTTAGATGGACAGAATTGTTGACCACCTTTCACGCCTATTAAAACCTGGATGCTTAGCACCAGAGGCTGGCTTTGTACAGGCATTGTAACCTTTGTTGTGACAGGGTTTGTGTTGAAAACTTTTTACTGCTCCCGTAAATAGGTAAGATCTAAATTCCTCTCCTTAGGTTCACAACAGCAGGGGCTTTCCTGGTCGCCCACATCCCAGTTTTGATGATAGGGCAACTTAAAACTAAAAGAGTGAAAAATAAATCACATTTACGAGGACAAAATCAAGTCATTGCAACTCAATTATTAATGTGCAAAACTGTTATGCAATGTAGCAGCCCAATTAATAGGTGTCTCTTGGGGAATAATCAAGGCTTAATTTGGCATGGTAATTAGTAGCCTCCCCTTCCAGCTTTGGATGGGGGGCCCCTGTAGGATAGCCTGATGGCTGGTAATGAGGCAGGATCACTTACTTTGCTGCGGTGTTAATTGTGTCTTTCTGTGCATGGGGACAAAACAGATTTACCTGTTTCTGGATGCTGGGATGTGCCATTGGTCTAATAGAGTTGTACTTGTTTCCTGGTCTTGCCAACACTGGCCTTTCTGAAGGGCAACACTGTTAGACTTTTGAGGTGTCTTTAATTGGCTGAGTTGTTCTAATGGCTACAGCTGCAGTCTTTTTTGTTTTTTTTTTTAATAGAGTGTATGGCAGAGTTCCAATCTTACAAGACATATGGCCAGAGCTGACATATTCTTAGGAATAACAGGAAATTGTCCTGTTTAGGGTATCTGTAATAATAGGTGACCACACGTCATCTGGTGTAGGTATCTGTCTCCTCCATGTGTCTCAGAGAACTCCTGTGTTTTGCAATATTGCAAGGTGTTTGTACAAGCTGTATAGTCACATAAAACAAAAATATAAAAAATTGCAAAAGCATACTATTTTTACTGACAAATATGGAACAGCCCAGAGAAGAATATAGTATATCATCTCTAATCATCCATCAGCTGAGAGATAACCACTGTCAACATTTCGGTGTAATCTCTTTCCAGTCTTCTGTGCACACACACACATTTCTCCCCACACATATTTAATCCAGATGTGATTTCTGTTTGCAAAAAGGAAATTGTAAGGTGCATACTATTTTGTTAACATGTCGTTTGATCATAGGAGCAGATTTTGAACCAGATCAATACCAGCATTCCCTAAATGGTCCTCCTCCAAAATTTGGGAGCTGCTGATATGTGTTCTGAAAGTGAGGCTGAGATAAGAGGCATTTATTTCCTCTCCTCCTGTAGGTAACACACAGTGAACATTCATGTTTCAAAGTCTTCGTTTACATGTTAAAAACGTCATATAGGGAAATCATACGTTAACAGCTCCTAAAACTGTTTTCCTTAAGCTACATTTGGGAAGATGCTAGTGAATATTTAGATGGCTTCCCATTTTTGTTTTGTTTTGCTGTTGTAAACATCACTGCAGTGAACATCCTTGCACACACATCTTGGGGCATTTCTAAGATTTCCTTAGAATCAACCCCAAGAAGAGTTGGCGTCAAAGGACACACTGAGTTGAAGATTTTGGATCTCCTTGGATGAACTGCCCTCTCCAGAAAGGAAGGGCATGTACATTTGCAAGCCCAGGAGAGTGATAGGAGAGTGCCCCTCCTCCCTGTTTCTGCTCCATAGCACATTTTTAATTCCAGATTCTGCAACTTTAGTAGCCATGTAGGAGACCAAAAGAGAAAGTTTATTAAATTCTTATTTATGTGTTCAATTTGCATCCGCCTTCTCCTTCACCAAGCTCAAAGCACCACACAGAAAACATTAAGCTTGTAACTCTCGGATGCGCTCCTCTATGAGAGAGGGACTTTGGGGAAGATTCTGGGAATGGAGATGAGGAAATAGTGCAGACAGGAAGAAGCAGGATGCATTGCAAATGAAAACCTAGACATCAGCTAGTGCTGCGGAGGATTTCAAAACCCTAATTTCAGAAGGAAGGCCCTTTTCCATCGTTTTTCCACTTGCTTCCCTTTTGCATGCGTAGTAGGAGAAGCCACAGTGAACAATTTGCAGCTTTTGTTTACTACCCACAGACACCTGGCTTGGGGAGGGGGAATGTTGGGGCTTACGACTTTTCCCCTTGTTTCTTGTCAAGCCCCCTCCCTTGTTGTTGAGTCCCCCCTAAATGGTCACTCTTATTATGTTCAAAGTCATTGTGTGGGCTAGGAGAGTCCCAAAGCATTTTTGAACACACACACACACACTCACACACTCACACTCACTCACAAAAATCAGTCTTCCCAACTACCTTGAGACTATCTTCTGTTTTCTTACTTTCCATCATTTTTTCCTAAATCAGGCAGGAGTTAACTTCTAAAATGATAGGATTTTGTACCTACCATTTTTGTGAAAAATGTTCCTTTCTCCCCACGCTGCCCAGTGAGAGTCCCTTAAGATCTTTGCATCAAGTTCCTCTTGCCCCGGTGTTGGACAATTTCGCACAAATATGTTTTTTGCCCAATGATTTAAGATGCTCTTAATTGCTTTACTGAAGGGAAATAGAACCCTTTTTAAGCCAACAGCTGAGCGATTTGCTGTGACAATTCTGCCGCTATGCATTCACTTAATTTCCAATTAATCAAACATTCAATAAATCATTAGTATAATTACACCTGTTCTCTTCTTGCCCTAGCACATTAGCTCAACTCAGGCAGTCCCTTCGACTGGCTGTGGGGAAGGTGTTCATTTGTCTGCCCTGGCTGGGTGCACATTCTTACTCCCTGTGAGCCTTGAGAAATGACGAGTAAGAAACTGTAATTATTTCAGGCACCAGAAGTTTGCTTGGTTTTCCTCTTCTCTGCTTCCCACTCCATTGCGTCCCCAACAACTTAAGCCAACATCATAGTGGCCTAGTAGCGGTGGCTGGTTAATTTCAGCAAGCTTTTCTTTTTTTTTTTAATCATTTTTATTCCCCGACTGTGCCTCTTTTCTAATTACACCATCTCCCCAGGTGAGCAATAATTCCCTCATCACCATATATCTCAAGCACAGATTATTAAAATAATATAGCTTATGTCATATAAATGTAACAGAAAGTATCTTAAAGATGCTTTATTGAAAGCTGGTAAATTGGTTCAACAGATGAATGTTTTAAGGCCTGTTTTTAAAAGGTTGCACGAGTATAAACCCACTGAATTACTG
Organism: Rhinopithecus roxellana; assembly: GCF_007565055.1. Lineage (NCBI taxonomy): Eukaryota > Metazoa > Chordata > Mammalia > Primates > Cercopithecidae > Rhinopithecus > Rhinopithecus roxellana. The sequence goes on along the minus strand of NC_044568.1, from coordinate 3,908,137 downwards.
CTGCAGTTTCACACGAGCGGATGCAATTATTTTAAGCATCTAACTGTGCAAAAGACAGATCTGAAAGGGAAGGAGCTAAATTCTCCGAGATTAATTAAAGGGTTTCATTTTGCTCTTGATTTAAAAATAAATTTCAAGCATGCATCACTTGTTATTCTCTTGAAGAATTTGCATTATGGGGTTTAAAAAAATACTGAGAATGTTAAGCTTCGTGAGTTCTTCATACAATATATCTGACAGCTCTTAAAAAGAGGTGTTGACCTGTTGTCGCAGCAGCATTTTCTCCGACATCCTTCTTTCTACTTTTCCATTTGTGAAGGGTATTAATCTTAAAACTCATTTCCAATGTAAGATTGTGCATTTACATGAATCTCCCATAAGATTGCTCCTGATTCGATCTATGCTCATTGATTTAATTTCTTTTACCTCTCAGAGCCAGTGGTGCTGAAGGGTTTATGGTAATTGTAGTGTTGTGGGTTGCGGTGGAACAGTTCCCTGGTAACTTAAGTGTGGGTTTGATTCCCTCTAAACTCGCTCAGCCCAGGAGATAGTGCAGCAGGCACCCTGGAGGCAGAGAGCTTGCAGGCCAGATCAGAATGCTGGCTGGTACACAGCCGGAAGGTATGGGGAGGCAGGAGAGGGAACGGCCGGGGGGCTACTGGCCAGATGGATCGCTGTTCTAATGGGGCCCTTTTAAGGTGAATCACTTGGCAATTTTGTGAGTTGGCAGACGGCACAGCCACCTGTGCTCAATGTGAAATGAGATACAGGTAACCTACTGGTCTGAAATGTGCTGCTCACCCTTTGAGAGATGGTACAGTGTTGCAAGAAGTGATTTGCCCTAATAGTGGGGTATCGGGGAGGGAACCACAGCAAAAATGCCATGAGTTTTGGGACTGAGGGGAGTTCAAATCCAAGCTGTGTGTCTCTAGAACTGTAGTTTCTAATTTGGTTTAACTTCTCAGAACTGAAATGTTTCTCACTTATTTTCCATAACTTCTCAAAGCCAAATTGTTCCTCTGTAATAGCATTGTCCAGAAGAACATGATTAAAGCTGCATGTCTACTTTTAGTTTTTTAATGGTCATATTTTTTTAAAAGTAAAAATAAACAGTTGAAATTAATCTAATGCATTTTATTTAACCCAAATATCCAAAGCATGATCATTTCAGCATGTGATCACTATAAAAAGAAGATATTTTACATTCTTCTTTTCATCCTAATTTTTTGGAATTCATTGTGCATTTCACACTGACAGAGCATCTCCATTTAAATTAGCCGCATTCCAAGTACTCAGAACCTCAAATGGTGATGGTTGCTTTATCTAATGGTGCAGGTCTAGCTGATCTGTTATCAGAATAGTACCATTTGCAAGTGAAAGAAACCTAATTCAAATGAGCTTCAGGAAGAAAAGAACAATTGTCTCAAGTATGACTGAATCCAGAAACCCACCTGCTGCAGTTCTGAAACTCCGGGCATCAAGGCCCTGCTTGCTCTTGGGTGGCCCATTAGATGGTAGGAAAATGGCCCTTGGCAACCCCAAGCCTTAGGTGACCCCTAAGTTTGTGACCTCAGGGAATGAGAGATCATCTTCCCCTGTAGCTGTAGCAAAAACACATTTGGTGAGGAAAAGGAGGAAAGGGACAGGCTTCATTTGTGACAAGTGTCTGAGAAGACTCCTTCTAGCAGAAAGGGAGGGGATGATGGGCAAATCCATCAAGGCTGTATGTAACGGGCAGTGCAATTCCCCAAAGAAGCTCTACGGGGCAGAAAATGGCACATATTGCAAGTGAAATGATACAATCTGCCTTAAAGGTTATGGTAAGGATTGCTTAGGCCAAAACTCTGCAGTCTTTCTTGATACTTCTGTTTCTCAAATATCGTGCATCTAATCTCTGACCCAGGAAATCCTGTTGGCTTCAGAATTTATCCAGAAATGTATTGCCTGCCACCATAGGAACCATCATCCTGAGCAGGTTCTGTCTTTTCTTGCCTGGATTATCGCATCCTCCTCCTAAGTCTGCTTTCACTGTTTCCTCCCCGCACGCCCCTCCCCGCCATGGCTTCTGTTTCACTGAGAATAGAAGAAAAAGTCCTTGAAATTTTTCACAAGGTCCCCACACTCCGGTCCCTACCAACTTTGTCACCTGGTATCTTGTTCTGTCTCTCCTGATATGGTTTGGCTCCGTGTCCCCACTCAAATCTCATCTTGAATTATAATCCCCACGTGTCAAGGGAGGGACCTGGTAGGAGGTGACTGGGTCATGGGGTTGGTTTCTTCCATGCTGTTCTCATGATAGGGAGTGAGTTCTCACAAGGTATGATGGTTTAAAAGTGTTTGGCAGTTCTGCCCTCGCTCTCTGTCTCTCCTGCCACCATATAAGACATGCCTTACTTCCCCTTTGCCTCCCATCATGATTGTAAGTTTCTTGAGGCTTCCCCAGCCGTGAGGAACTGTGAGTCAGTTAAACTTCTTTTATCAAGTCTCAGGTATGTCTTTGTAGCACTGTGAGAATAGACAGATACACTCCTCACTGAGCCTATCTCACCACCTCTCATTCTAGACTTGGTTTTCCTTCAAGATCTTTGCATTGTCTAGTTCTTCTACCTGGAGAAACCTTCCCCAGCTACCCCTAGGTCTTATTCCTACCAAATTTTAGGTCTTTACCCCTAAACCACTCTTTCAGTGAGATCTTTTCTATCGAAAATTGCATTCTCCTACATTTCTTATCTTCCATTCTTCCTTTGTAGCTGCAGCATTTAGCATAGTATATGTTTAGTGATTTTGTTCTCTCGCTCTTTCTCTGTCTCACATACACAAGATGGTAAACTCCATCAGAAAAGATATTTCTGTGTAGTGTTACATTCCTCTACCTAGAACAGACTTTTTAGAGACGCTTAACAAATATTTACTGAACGAATGAATGATGGAAGTAGAGGTGCTCAATGAACAGTAGCCATCATCATTATTTGCTGTCAGAGGCTGTTTCTATGTTCAGCAAGGTTAAAACTCAAAATAGAACTCTGCTATGAACCCTTAAGTGTCAATGCGATCAGTCTACAAGGTGTTGCAATCTTCTGTCATCTAGGTCTGCCAAATACCCATTTGCCCATGTGTGCCCAAGGCCACATTGTTGAAATGTTACATCTGTCCTGGGCGTGAACTAGATAATCTGCCTAATGACTGGGCCACAGTAATAGGATTTTGAGAGTTTTACTGTGCACTGTCCTAACTGTTCCTCTCATCTCCCTAGGATTGTTTTCTCCCAGTTTTTTCCATCTCAATGGATGGTATTACCATCTTCCCAGTGGCCCAGGGCATCATCTTCTGAAACTCAACTCCCAAGCCTCAGTCTAATGTCATCCATGGAAAGATAATATAATTTAATCATTCCTTTATTCAGAAAATGTTTATTAGGTCCTATCATGGCATAGGCACTCTGATAGGCATGGCAGCCAAAATGCCTCCTAAGTATCTTTAAAAACATACCCACTTCTCCCCATCTCCCCTACTGTCACCTGGCAGCTGGACTATAAAATATTCCCCTTAGCAGTTGATATGGTTTAGCTGTATCCCTACCCAAATTTCATCTTGAATTGTAGCTCTCATCACCTCCATGTGTCATGAGAGGAATCCAGTGGGAGGTAATTGAATTATGGGCATGGTTTTTTTTTTTTTTTTTTTTTTTTTTCCTGTGCTGTTCTCGTGATAGTGAATAACTCTCATGGGATCTGATGGTTTTATAAAGAGCAGTTCCCCTGCACACGCTCTCTTGCCTGCTGCCATGTAAGACATGCCTTTGCTCCTTCTTTGCTTTCCACCATGATTGTGAGGCCTCCCCAGCCATGTGAAATCATGAGTCTATTAAACCTCCTTTCTTTTATGAATTACCCAGTCTCAGGTATTTCTTAAGGCAGTGTGAGAATAGACTAATACGCCAATCTTATGTTCCCTCCCAGTCTTGCCTGTCTTCCCTCTGTCTTCTGCCTAGAGCCGGGATAATCTTTTCCTTCTCACAGAGTTTCCTTCCAACTCTGACCATATCATTCCTGGGTTTTTTGTTTGTTTGTTTAATAATAACAGTCCCGCATTGCTCACAGGATAAAGTCTCAAAGGCTCACAGGAGTCTTGATGATCTGGTTTCTGCCAGCCTCCACATCCCCATCTCTCACCAAACTCCTCTTAAACTCTAATCTCCAGTCCAAGATTTCTCAACCTTAGTATTGGGACATTTAGAGCTGAATAATGCTGTGATATGGGGGCCTATCCTGTGCATTGTAGGATGTTGAGGTGCATTCCTGGCCTCTACCCACTAGATGCACATAAAACCCCCTCCCCAGTTGAGAGAACTACAGATCTCTCCAGATATTTTCAAATGTTCCTTTGTGGGCAAAAATAAAAATCCTTCCCTTCCCCATTGGGAACAACAGCTTCAAACAAAATTCAAGTTACAATTGCCCAAACATCCCCTGTCCTCCCTTGTTTTTAGACCTTTGCACAACCTCTCTTCCTCTCTTTCCACATCTACCTCCTTAGTTATGGCTGGTGACTCCTGCTCACCTTTCATGTCTCAGCTCTGACAGCACCTTCTAGGAAAGCTTTTTTAGACTTCTCCCGGGTAATAGGGTGATGGCAAGATCCTTGGTAAGACTTGGGGACTGATAGCACGTGCAGAATATAGACAGAAAGATATCATCGTTTGCTCAGCTGGGTTCTCCCAGAAGGAGACCTGAGGCAATAATTCACATGAAAGTAGTTGATATGGTTAGGCTTTGTGTCCCCATGTAAATCTCATCTTGAATTGTAATACCCATGTATAGAGAAAGGGAAGTCATTTGATTATGGGGGTGGTTTCCCCCATGCTGTTCTTGTGACAGTGAATTTTCACAAGATCTAATGGTTTTATAAATGGTAGTTTTTCCTACACTCTCACACACTCTCTTCTGCTGCCATGTAATACATGCCTGCCTCACTTTCCGCCAAGATTGTAAGTTTCCTGAGGCCTCTGCAACCATGCAGAACTACGAGTCAATTAAACCTCTTTCCTTTATAAATTACCCAGTCTTAGGTATTTCATTATAGCATTGTGAAATCGGACTAAAACGGTAGTTTATTTGGGAGGAAACACCAGTGGTCATGGTAGTGGTGATGGTGGTGGTGGTAGAAAATGGTGCAGGGGAAAGAAGGCCACCTACAGAATTTATTTCGTGAAGCCACTGACCACAATGTGGAACTGAAGCTTAATCCCATTATAAGATCCTTGGAACCAGTGTAGACACATATCCTAGTATTATCCTACCCAAGGGCAGGGGGCTTGGGGTATTTATACCCCAACTCTCATTAATCATTGGTCGAGGGATTCTGCTTTTCCGGCTGCACAGGTAGGAAAAGTGATTTCGCACCCAGAAGAAGTAATGTAGGTGTTGAACACGACACATTACAGCCGGGTCCTTGTGCACTGATGTCATAAAAGTGCAGGTAAATTGGTGGAGCTCTGGAGTGCCTCACGTGGTGACTCCGAGGTGTTGCATCTACACAGCTGGGACATGGGCAGTGTCATTGTCTAAACAGTACAATTTGTTGGGAGGAGAAACTGGGTTGTTTCTTTGAACCACGTGTGCTACATCCATAAGAGGCTGCATCTCAGGTTCTGTTTGGGAGGCAGAATAAAGTCTCTAAAAGGCACCTGGAAATAAGGAAGCTAAAAGTGGAGTCAGATTGGAGCTGAAGACTTTAGTCAGAGGCACCTGGAAGGAATTGTGGTTAAGCCTTGAAGATGGGTAAGGTGGTCAGAGGAGTTGGAGGTCTAGGGAGGAGGGATAACTGGAGAGAAATGCATATTTGGGATTAGTTTTGTTCCTTCTCCTAACATCTGTGTGCGGCAGCAGGGAGCGGTGAATGCAGTCAAGATTTGCCACTTGGGACTAAGCCACAGTGTTTCCAAATAAAGACTTTAACAAACACTCCTCATTCAGAATGAATTTAAGGGCTAAACCTTATCACTCACACACACAGAACAAGGAACCTTTCCCTGAGGCAATGCAGGAGAAAGTTTTAAAGTTTTTTTTTTCTTTTTTTCTTTTTTTTAACCCTGTTCTGTTGAATTATCTTCAAAAGTGCCTTAGAGTCTGGGACCAGGGTGCGGAGGGACAGATGGGGTGAGTGATTTTGAAGGCTGCAGCTTTATCTTGCTGCATTATAAATATGTGATGTCATTTAACATAGCAAGCCATCAGGTTAATAAACAAATGATTGCCAAGTTTGTAATTGGCAAGGAAGGAGGTTATAATCTATAAGGAGCTTTGTGTCCCAACCAATTTATTCTCTAACAGAACTTCATTGCCTCCGTCGCTGAAAACTGCCGAAGAGTCTTAAGAGCTAAAAACCCAGATTGGATGAGCTAGTTTTCTCTTGTGGTCTCCTTTCTGGCCTCATCTCCTATCCAGATAAAGATACTTGGAAAACCCATTTCTTGAAGATGAAGCAGACTACCTGGCCCAGAAATGCCTGGTTTCTTGTTTATGGATGGTTTTTATTCAGTGAATTGGAAAGAAGTGAATTACGTGGAAGAATCCATTTAAAATCCTTTCAGCTACACAAAATTGGAAAATAAAATGTGTGAACCAAGACTGTCTGAGTTTCTTAGGGTATGAAGACCCTTTGGGGTCAAGGCTCAGCCTGCTACTATTACAGCCTCGTATCCTTTTTCTGTCTTCCTAGTACGATGATTAAGTCAAGGATACCACACAATTGGCCAGGTGTGCAGTGCCTAACTCTGTGGGGCCATTAACTTCACAGCCTCCATAAATGAAGCCACTTACGGTTTTCTGAGCTCACCCTGCTCAATTGTACATGATGGCCCTGGTGACAATATGTGCTTTTGGAATTCGATTAGCCTGAGGCAAATTCTACAAAAAATAGAGTGGCATTAGATAGGTTGCTTTATTTCTAAAACAGGGGGTTATAATACCTTTCTCATAATATTGTTTACAAAAATGATGCAAGAGATTGCTTGTCTTTGTATGTATTTTCCCTTTGCCTGGATTACTTACTGCAAAGCCATCTTTACTTTTCATAAACCACTTCCGATTTCTTCTGTGGGGTATTTTCCCTAACCTTCCCTCTTGCTCACTCATCTTTGCTATCTCTGAATATATGTATCTAACTGGAAGACTAAAAGTGCCATTTTAAAGTGGTAGAATTTTTTTTTCTTCATTTGTTGTGTTTTGTTTTATTTTGCTTTACTGCGTTTTTCATATTTTTGGCTAAATCTATTATTACCTGCCTATTTCAGCAACTAAAATCTGTTTGCTTCCTTGTTTACCTGCATAGAACTTACTCTTCCGTCTTCTTGGAATGGAACTTGTCTCAGAATCTTTTGAGTAATTGTCTGAGTCCTTCTTATAGACAGGACTAACACTCCCCTTGGACCCCAGGTATCTGCCCATGACTCAGTCTTGTTCAATCAGCATTTTCCATTCCTCTGGCCTTGATGTTTTGTTCGCCAGTGGGCATGTAACCCAATTCTATCCAGTTAGACTTGTGCTGGGAAGGGATTTCTTTTTCCCTTGGGGCTGTGAAACTAAAGGATATAAGTCTGGGATAGCTGATGGTCATGTTGACATTATGTGAGTGTTATAAACTGAATGTTTGTATCCTTCCAAAATCCATACATGGAAATCCTAACTCTCAATGTGATGATATTAGGAGGTGGAGTCTTTGGGAACTAATTAGATCACTAGGGTGGAGCCCTCACAAATGGGATTAGTGCCCTTTTAAGAAGAGACAGAAGAGCTTGCTTTCTGTCTTTTCTCTCAACCATGTGAGGATACAGTGAGAAGGCTGCCCTGTGCAAACCAAGAGTTCCCTCCCCACACATCAATCCATCAGTGCCTTGATCCTAGGCTTCCCAGACTCCAGAACTGTGAGAAATAAATGTGTGTTGTTTAAGCTGCACAGTCTATGGTATTCTGTTACAGCAACCCGACTAAGATGGTGGGGAAAGCCAGTGTGAATGCAAAGCAAAATGTTAAAAAAGATATCCATTTCTGACATTATTTGAGTGTCAGTACTTGCATCTAATTGAGCCAGAAGCCTTGAACTTTTCAGTTTTGTGATAAATCTCCCCTTTTTTGCGCATAAGATAGTTCAAGATGTATTACTGAACTGTGCATCTTCCCACAGAGTCTTTTCTACAACAGCGTAAGAAATTTGAGAGCAGAATGGGAGACCTGCATGACATGTTTTGGCACTTGTTATGTTAAACTCAAAAATTCCAAACTTGCAGGTTCAGAAGCAGAGATTTAACAACTAAAAATTGTGCATAGTCAACCTGATGAACTAAGATAGCCTGTGAGCCTGAGATGCCGAAGTCATTTTTTTTTTTTTTTTTTTTTTTACCCAGAAATATAGTGATTTTTTTACATGTCACATCCTGGATCGACTCTCTCTGTCAGCTCAGCAAGTGTCTCTTCAGAGCTGACAAGTGATAAACCAGTTGAAAGTGCCAGTCACATTGTTTGGTTATTGATAATGCTGCGGTACCAGGGATGTGTCATTAGTATGTGTTCGGGGGCTGCAATTCTCAACGTGGACCCAGCAGAAAATATTGGGTACTTCAGGCCTTCTTGTTATTTACTCAGACGGTGTTTGGTGGGATAGCCCTTGCCTAGAGCAGATCTGGCGTTGAACATACGAACAGGTGCATTTCTTTGTCTAATTTTAGAGCCAGTGGTTACTTCTTATCCAAGCTGGTAGGTATTTTTTTACAGAAGACCTGATCACTGAGTTCCTTGCAAAGACGTCTCCATCTTTTGCTTCCATTGTCTCATCAGTAGAAACTCACAATATGAAATAATAGCAGCAATTAATGTTTATATATTGGTCTTTTCCATATGGTAGGTATGTTGGCACTATTCCATGTGCTGGGGTTGGAATGGTGAATGGAATGGACATGTCCTTGTCTTTAATAAATACACTAAAACTTGTATATTTTAGTGGGGGACATAGATGATAAGGAAGTAACTCTATAACTGAAAAAGATAATTACAAGTTTTGAAAACTTGTAATTAAATCTTTCATTAGACAGGACCTAATGTCTATGTAAGATGTAAGAAAATCCACAAGGTAATGCAAGTAAGAGTAACTGATGATGGTGATAGGGGTTCACGGTTGGACAGTCTTGAGAACAGTTAGTTCCAAAGTGAAACCACCTTTAAGGAGGCAACATTTGAATGGAGACCTGATGTGGTTTGAATTTGTATCCCCGCCCAGATCTCGTGTTGAATTGTAATCCCCAATATTGGAGGAGGAGCCTGGTGGGAGGCAATTGGATCATGAGAATGGACTTCCCCCTTGCTGTTCTTGTAATAGTGAATGAGGTCTCAGAAGATCTGGTTGTTTAAGAGTGTGTACCACTCACTGAAGGTAACCATAGTAACAAGAAAATCCCAAATGAGCTAAACTCACAACTAGGTTGACTCCAGTCTCCACATGAACACACTAGCAGAAGAGACATGCATGTTTCTTTCTTTTTTCCTTTATCTTTTTGGTTTTTTTTTTTTTTTATTTTTTACTTTTTTGAGACAAGGTCTTGTTCTGTTGCCTAGGCTGGAGTGCAGTGGCACCATCTCAGCTCGCTGCAGCCTCAACCACATGGGCTCAAACTATCCTCCCACCTCAGCTTCCCAAGTAACCGGGGCTATAGGTGTATTTCAGTGTGCCTGGCTAATTTTTGTATTTTTTTGTAGAGATGAGACTTTGCCATGTTGCCCAGGCTGGTCTTGAACTCCTGGGCTCAAGGGATTTACTTGCCTTGATCTCCCAAAGTGGTTGGATTGTAAGCATGAACCATAGTGCCTGGCTGAGATGCACATATTTCTATGCAAAAATACTATTTACTTCAGTCTTGACTGCTTTCCTTCCTGTCTAGGATTCAATATTAAAACAGAAAAAAACGAGGAAAAAATAACCCATTTAGACAAAGGAATCACATCAGTTAAACTCAGAAAAGACCCCAGTGTTAAAATCATCAGGGAATCAATTTAAAATAACTATGACTAATAATTTGAAAGTTTTAAAGCATAGTTTCCTCATCTTCAAAATGATGGGTTTTTTGTTTGTTTTTTTGTTTTGTTTTGTTTTGTTTTGTTTTTGAGATGGAGTCTCCCTCTGTCGCCCAGGGTGGAGTGCAGCAGCACGATCTCGGCTCACTGCAAGCTCCGCCTCCCGATTCACGCCATTCTCCTGCCTCAGCCTCCTGAGTGGCTGGGACTACAGGCGCCCGCCACCACGCCTGGCTAATTTTTTTTTTTTTTTTTTTTTTTTTTTGTATTTTTAGTAGAGACGGGGTTTTACCATGTTAGCCAGGATGGTCTCAATCTCCTGACCTCATGATCCGCCTGCCTCAGCCACCCAAAGTGCTGGGATGACAGGCGTGAGCCACCACACCCGGCCAAAATGTGGTTTTTTAAAGTACCAAATTCTTCTGGTTATTGTGCATATTAAATGGCATAATGTAGGCCAGGCACGGTGGCTCACACCTGTAATCTCAGAACTTTGGGAAGCTTAGGCGGGTGGATCACCTGAGGTTGGGGTTCGAGATCAGCCTGGCCAACATGGTGAAACCCCGTCTCTACTAAAAATACAAGAAGTTAGCTGCGGGTGGTGGCAGGCACCTGTACTCCCAGCTACTTGGGAGGCTGAGGCAGGAGAATCGCTTGAACCTGGGAGGCAGAGGTTGCTGTGAGCCAAGAACGATCCACTGCACTCTAGCCCAGTCAACAGTGTGAGACTCCATCTCAAAAAAAATAAAATAAATAAATGACAAAATGTTAGTAAAGTGCATGCTTAGCAAAAATATCTGACACAGGGTAAGGATTTAGTAAATGACAGTAATTTTAGTCCTTATCACCTTGGATACTTAATGAAATACTGTTGAATGTTCAAGAAAAAAAAAAAAAAAGTATGTACTTCTTTCCCCTTCGCTCTTTTTCTCCTGTTTCTGCTACATGAGACTTGCCAGCTTCCCCTTTGCCTTCTGCCCTGTTGAATGTTTCTTGAGTCTTTCCAGCCATGCTACCTGTACAGCCTGCAGAACTGTGAACCATGTAAATCTCTTTCTTTATAAATTACCCACTCTCAGTAGATCTTTATAACAGTGCAAGACCAGATTCATACAAGACCTCCGTGTTGAAGAGGGGCCTGCCAGGGATAATTCAGGAAAGGGTGTTACAGTCAGGAGGAACAGCAAGAGCAGAGGCCCTGAGCTGGAAGGAGCATGGTATGTTGGAGAAACAGAAGTGAGAGGGGTGCTGCTGGAGAATAGTTGTTGAGAAGGAGACATGTGTCAGGAAGAGCTAGAGAGACCAGGGTGGGGGGTTCACACGTGAATGGTTGGAAACATGAGCTTCATTCCTGAGTGTCTCACCCATTTTAGTCTTCAAATAGGTGATAAGGTGGGTATTCGTGAAGGATTAAGGGTGTTGCTGAAGTTTATCCCATAAGTGATTATCAGAACCATGATTCATTCCCTCTCTTTGTAGAATCCATCCATTTTACCTTGACATGATGCTACCATGACGTTAATTGGTTTCGAAGCTCCAAGTACATTAATATTGGGACAATATTAGTTCCTACTTAACATAAGGATCATGAGGGCTAAGATGAGGTCACGTATGTGGATCTTTTATCCTGGTGGTCAGGCATAGTCTGTGTACAATGAACAGTAGAACACCGCCTCTTCTGATACCTCAGTGTTTGCTTTATGTAACATTTTTTTTTTCAAATGTAATTGTGGTAAAGTACACATAACATAAAACATATCATGTTGGCCGGGTGCCGTGGCTCACTTCTATAATCCCAGTACTTTGAAAGGCCAACGCGGGTGGATCACCTGAGGTCAGGAGTTTGAGACCAGTCTGGCCAAAATGGTGAAACCCTGTCTGTACTAAAACTACAAAAATTAGCTGGGCATGGTGGCGGGGACCTGTAATCCCAGCTACTAGGGAGGCTGACACAAGGGAATCACTTGAACCCAGGAGGCGGAGGTTACAGTGAGCTGAGACTGTGCCACTTTACTCCAGCCTGGGTGACAGAGTGAGACTCCGTCTAAAAAAAACCAACAACAACAACAACAAACTGTGTTAACCAAATTTAAGCATACCGTAATGTAATGTTAAATGCATTCCTTTTTGTATAACCAGTCTCCAGAACTTTTTCATCTTGCAAGATGAAACTTTATGTTTGTTAAATAACAGCTCTCCATTCTTCCCACCCTCCAGCTCCTGGCAACCACCATTCCACTTTCTGTCTTTGTGAATGTTCCTATTCTCGGTACCTCATACATAAGTAGAATCACACAGTATTTGTCTTTTTGTGACTGTCTTATTTAATTAATTAATCTGTTTAATTAATTAGTTTATTTTTTGACCCAACCACTGGCTCTGCAGCTGCTTCCGTTTGGGCATGGAAATTCTCAATCATTTCAGGAATCATTTCAGGAATCAGGCCTATCCGTTCACAGGCCTATAAGCACCCCCCACCAACCCACATTTTCCCCCCAAAATAATGAGACCTCACCTGGCCTCCACATTTCCACATCCCTGCTCAAGGCCAAATCCATTCCTGCTCCCTCACCCTGTCCTAAAGTTCATCTATATTACAGCATGTGTCAGAATTTCCTTCCTATTTAGGGTTAAACAGTATTTCCTCCTATTTATCTACTGATGAACACTTGGTTTGCTTTTCTCTTTTGGCTATTATGCATAATACTGCTATAAGCACAGTTGCACAGATATCTCTCTGGGACCCTGCTTTCCATTCCTGTGGGTAGATACCCAAAAATGGAATTGCCAGATCATGTGGTATTTCTAGTTGTAAGTTTTGGAGGAACCACTATTGTGTTTTCCAAAAGGCTAAACCGTTTTGCATTTCCACCCACAGTGCCTAAGCGTTTCCATTTCTCCACAGCCTCGCCAACTTTCGTTATTTTCTGTTTTTGTTTGCTTGTTAGTTTTGGCAGCAGCGTTTATAACAGGTGTGAGGAGGTCGCTCTAAGAAATCTTGGCCATGTTCTTAGGAAGTATGTTATTTGCAGAGCAGCTGGAAACGTCTCATTCTCTTCCATCCCCTCCTTTCTGATGAAAGTGGCATATTGCACTGATGGAATGTTTACCATATAGATAAATACATGGCATTTTGCCCTAACAAGTAGTTTTCGTATACTCAGTACCATGTTTGTGTGATATTAATGAGACCTTACAGACTTCTATAGAATAATCAAGAGGTCCTTAAGTTTCTGTCTTGTGTACTTGAAAATATGCAACTGGTAACCATTTAAATATGGCTAAAATTCTGTGTCTCTCTTGTAGTTGTACAACCCATAATTAAATGATTTGTGGGAGCAGTCTGAATTAAGGGCCCTGTTCATCAATACTACATGAATTATGTAGCCATATCTTCATTTTTACATTATTTATCTCAGCGGCCAGATGGGTACATGGGCTGCAATATTCATCAGTAATAAATGCAAATGTAGCTTTAGCACACTGACATCTGTGCCTGGTCTGGCCCCCCGTGGGGTAGAGTGAATATCTGTGGTTGGGGACGAGGGAGCCCTCTGCTTCTAGGCAAGACAGGAGTTCTGCAAGTGCTGGTATTTGACACTTTATTAGTCACCCCCTAAGTAGCTGCCATCAGTGCTAAGCAGAAAGGACCGGAGAGCTGCCAAGCCTTTGGGGAGGGGATGGGCAATGTCCCATGAGTGGTGATGTGGACACCAGAGTTTTCACAACCCATTTGTCTTGGTTGCTAATGCTCTGTAAAACTCGGTAGTAGCTAATATTTAGGAAGGCAGTGTAATATAGTGGATAAAAGCATGGGCATTGGGGTTTACATTGTGGCTCTCCCGCTAATACTGTGTGGCTTTGGGCAAGCAGGTTCCTCATGTTTCTTACCTGGACAATGATTTAATATAGGCACCTACTGTGTCAGAGTGGTTGTGAGGATTCATTGAGTATAGGCAGGTTATAACATTGAGTACAGCATGCAACTGTGGGTTAAAATGGTAAAAACTTGGAGATACCACTATGGAGTTATCTCAAAGATACATTATTGGTGAACACTCAAAAGGGCAAAATGTTATATATTATAGGTTTCGATTTGAGTAGAAAAAATAATACAAGTATACATTGTGTTTGTATGTGCATAGCATTTCTGGAAGGTTCTAACACAAATCATTGGTTTCCTCTGGAGAAGTGGATGGCAGTAGGGGATGTCTTGAGTGAGCACTGTTGTATGTTGTGATCTTTATTTTAATTTTACTATGTACATATATCAGTATTTTTGAGGAGCCAATAGTTTCATTTTGAAAATAAGGAATGACTTACAGAAAGCTGCATCTGTCTCATGTGAAGATATATATATTTTTTGCTGTTAGATAGGAACCTGGTGATGAGGGTCACCTAGACTTCTGGAGAGTCTTCCAACTATGTACTCAGGATCTTAGCTTACTGACCTGTGTGTCCTGCACTGGGTCCTCACCATTGTTCCCAACTCCACACCCTGGCCAAATACAGAACATTCACCCAGTCATGGTCCATCAGGAAAATGGGAAGTTGGAAGTGGCCTCCACCTTGTCCCATTGCTGAGGGCAAGCGCGATTTTCACTTAACCATTTGGGAGAAGTAGATATTTGCCTCTGCTATGGTCTGAATATTTGTGTACCCTGAACATTTATATGTTGAAATATTTATACTCCAGGTGATAGTATTAGGAGGTGATGAGGTCATGGTAGCAGGGACTTCATGAATGGGATTAGTGCCCTCATAAAAGAAGCCTCACAGACCTCCTTGCCTTGTCCTGATATGAGGACAGTGAGAAGGCATCTTCCGTTTGTCTGTTTGTTTGCTTTTTAAGATGGAATTTCACTCTTGTCACCCAGGCTGGGAGTGCAGTGGTGTGATCTCGGCTCACTGTAACCTCCGCCCCCCGGCTTCGAGCGGTTCTCTTGCCTCAGCCTCCTCAGTAGGTGGGATTACAGGTGCACATCACCATGCCCAGCAAATTTTTATATTTTTAGTAGAGACAAGATTTTACCATGTTGGCCAGGCTGGTCTTGAACTCCTGACTTCAGGCGATCCACCCGCGTAAGCCTCCCAAAGTGCTGAGATTACAGGCGTAGGCCACCGCGCATGGCTGGCATCTTCTATGGACCAGGAAGCAGGCCCTCACCAGACACCAAATCTACCAGCACCTTGATCGTGGACTTCCCAGCCTCCAGAACTGTAAGAAAATAAATGTCTGTTATTTAGAAGCCACCCAGTCTGTGGAATTTTGTTATAGCAGCCTGAATAGACTAAGACAGCCTCAAAGTCAACATTTAAGAGTTCAAATTAGACCATATAAGGTAACTTTTTTTAAAATTTTAATTAATTTTAAGTTCTGGGGTACATGTGCAGGATCTGCAGGTTTGTTACATAGCTAAATGTATACCGTTGTGATTTGCTTCACCTATCAACCCATCACCTAGGTATGCATTAGTTATTTTTCCTAACGCTCTCCCTCCCCCAAACCTACGTAGGGTAACTTCCTGACATTGCTGTAGCATTTGTAAACGGTCATGGCACTAGTGGGAGTGTGTTTTGGCATGCAGATGCATTACAGTTAGTGTATAATGAGTAGCGAGCACAGCCAGGAGTAACTTTTGTTGCCCTCTTGGTTTCGGCTAGCTTTTTTTTTTTTTTTTTTTTTTTTGAGAAGGAGTCTCGGTCTGTCGCCCAGGCTGGAGCACAGTGGCCGGATCTCAGCTCACTGCAAGCTCCGCCTCCCGGGTTCACGCCATTCTCCTGCCTCTGCCTCCCGAGTAGCTGGGACTACAGGCGCCCGCCACCTCGCCCGGCTAGTTTTTATTTTTTGTATTTTTTTAGTAGAGACGGGGTTTCACCGTGTTAGCCAGGATGCTCTCAATCTCCTGACCTCGTGATCCGCCCGTCTCTGCCTCCCAAAGTGCTGGGATTACAGGCTTGAGCCTTGGCTAGCTTTGTATGGCATCTTTTTACCAACGAGGTCTTTGTGACCTGTACCTGGTGCGGACCATCTATCTCATCCTGTGACTCACAATGCCCAGCCTACTGGGAATACAGCCCAGTGGGTCTCAGCCTTAGGGGATGAACTCTCAGTTTTGGGAATTGCCCACCCTTTTCCTGGAAAACTCAGAAATAATCCACCCCGTTTAGCATATACTCAAGAAATAACCATAAAAATAGCCAACCGCCAGCTCTTGGGGCTGCTATGCCTATGGAGTAGTCATTCTTTATTCCCTTTAATTTCTTAATAAATTTGCTTTCACTTTAAAAAATAGAGTTGAGATTAGTTCTTCTAAAACTCCATATTCAGGGTAGATTTCCCTCTGTTTTCCTTTTCTATAAATGAACCAAAAATGTTGAAAATTCTATCATTTTAAGCCATTTTCTGGGGCCGTGTGTGCTCTTCAAGCATTGGGTTGTACAATACTGTTTGCTTTTTTTCCAGCAGTGTTTCTCATTTGATTTATCAGAGATGATACTTGGTAATTCAGTTTGATATTGTTCCCTGTATCCGATGATAAACACTTGAGGGAAACCAGGAAATGTATTTTTTATGTTAAATAATAACACTGGCCCTTTCATTATCCTTTCAGCATTGCAAATCACCCTTGCTCTCTCTCGGCAAAGAGAGAGGAACTGAGAGTTGTTCGGTGTTGACTCCTACATAATTATGTTATTCAGTGTTAAATATGAGAGAACTTTGTTACACAGAGCCAGGAGGGGGCAGTAAATTTCCTTTTTTACTGTTATTAAAAATGGATCCTGCGTTTCATGCATAGCAAGATCTCACCCGTTTGCTCTAGAATACCACTGTTTCCTACCCCCTACCCCAGTAAGGGAAATTTTTGAATTCATTGTGACTCTGGTTTTTTGTAACACGCCCATTAGGTTTTGAAGTAGTGTGCTTTCACATTACTACCTGTAAAGAGGCAAAAGCAAATTTTTGCATTTGCCAAAAAAGAAAACACAAATAAAAATAAAAGGCTATCTTTTTCTTTCTTTTTTTAACTTTGCAAAGGAGATACAATCACGACTTGTCTTAAGATCTGTTTTAGCTCTTCCCGTTCCCAAGTAGGTAAAGGTGGAACTAGCACTAGATAAACTGAAATCAAAGTACACTGCCTGGACATGTTCAGGTTCTTGTGAAAAATGAGACAAGGGAAGGATGCCTTTAATGTACATAGCTGCTTTCCTGGTCATATTCCACTGCGTCAGCAAACACCATGATTTCAAACAGGTGTGCCTGCCCAGAGAACAAGCTTGCTGATCAGCATCTGGACTGGCCCCCTGGGCTTGCCTGTGCCTTTTCCCTTCCTTCTGCAGTGACTGCTGCTTCTTAAAACTTGTATCTTTGAATATCATTAACTTACGTAATTGCTATGTTCCCTACCAGGGTACCTAATATATCTGGCTAGTTTTAAGGAACACCAAGTTCTGTCTGTGGGATGATTTGGGGGTGGCTTGGGAATTATTATTGGCTGTGCTATAAATGGCTGAGGAGGGAAATAAAGGACGCGTTCAGGACACAATTAACACTTTCTAATGGCACAGCCTGTGTGCTACCCGGAGACTGGGAGGCAGTCCAGACCCAGAGAAATAATGACATACAATGAGAGTTCCTCATGACTTTCAGGTATTTGGACTGAACACACACACACACACACACACACACAAACATGCACACACATAACACACACACACACATATAAATATATATAAAACACACATGTGTATACATTTGCCTTCAAAAATCACAATGCCACAGAAAGAAGAGGTGAGACTCACGCTCCTGCAATTCTGACAATCCTCCAACCTGCAGACTGGACATTTCTGGTCATTTCTAAAAGGTAATAATAGGTTAACAGAAAATTAAATGCATTTTTTTGTCATTTCTTTCAGTACCAAAACCAAACAAACAAAAAACAAAAAAACGCAATTACTTTTGCATCAACCTAATAGAAACTATCCAAAGAATATTTTCTTAAGTATCCAGGTTCTCATTAGTCTTCATTTTACAATTGTTACTGGTTTTTTTTTTTTTTTTTTTTTTCCTTCATATCTCCCTGCTGCTTCCACCTATACCAGATGAAGCACAGGGCACAAACTGGATTATATGCAAATTGTACACTGATTTATTAGCCTGAGCCAGAACTTTAATGAGGGGAGAGGGAACCGTACAAACAGCTCTTGGGACCTATGCTTGAGTGGAGTTTTACTGCCATACTGGGTTTCAGTATGAATTTGGGATAGGGTCTTTTACCTCCTCCTTCCTTAAGGTAGGAATGAGGAATGTGTCTACTTACAAATGTCCCTGATACACCTGTCAAACAGGCTGACACGTGTGAGTTTCTCTATGAAGTACATCGCTGAGGTCAGTGGAATTTATCCAGTATTTTTTTGACAGGCATTTGAGGTCTTTAATGTTTTCCAGGGCATTTGACTTTGTTTCTCTGTTCCTCCTTCTCGGGCATGTTAGTGGGATGAACGTATAGTCCGGTATTTACCTGATTCCATTTTGAAATCATACAGCCTGTTTTGGAATCATAGTTCTACCACGTACGCATAGAGATGAAGGGAATAAAATTCTTTCGGTCTCTTCAAGTTCCTCATCTGTAAATTGAAGAAATTGTAATATTTCCATCCTCACAGTTTTATTCTGAGATCTAAGTGACTTAATGCAGTCAGGATTTTAGCATAGAGCCAGCCACAAAGTGAACATCAATAAATGGCTAATATTTTATCATTAGTTTAGACTTTTGTTTTTATATCCATTCATTTTGCTTTTTGGAAAATTACTTCAAGCAGTGTCACTTCTTACAGTCACTGTATCACCTTAAGTGAAGCTTCTGCAGGACTCCTATATTGTGGTATTTATGCCTTTAAGCGGTTTTCAGCTTGGGGAAATACAAGGTTGCAATTTACTTATCAAATAGTGAAAAACGTAAGTTGAGCAAATTTCTCTCTTGTGTAAACAGTTAAAACCCAATGTCTTGTCCTTTGTTTCTTCTTGTAGAAGAGGCTATTCCTTGAGCCCAACTGTATTTTGAATGTTTCATAACCTTGGAAATTGTTCATCTCTATGAAGTAATCCCTTTTATTACATAATATAAAGGGAAGATAAAGTTGTTAATTCTCAGTGCATCTGAAGTGGTGACATGTAGCAAACAGCTCATTATCCCCCACACAAAGCACAATTACTCAATATAGGGAAGCACTGCTTTCAGAAGCTGCCTCATATTTGAGCTGCCCCAAGCTGGCTAATGTTGGATATTGATTCTGAATAATTCAAATAGCAATAAAATTGGGTTTTCATGACAGTCGATCAGAGGCATTTTATATTTAATGCTCAATAGAAGAAACACGGTGTCTTCTTACCTTCTGAATTTCAAAGCCATTAAAGTAATTGTAGGTCATTACGCTAAATTTATCTGCATAATCGGAATAGTTAATCTAATTCATGTAACATTCAAAACAGTGGCAAAAGAAGAACTGATGAATTTTCAGATAATGATATATATATAGTGCATATATACATATGCATACATACACACACGTATATATGTAGACATACACACACGTTTAGTCAAAGTAGTGTCACTTTACCAGCATTCATTTCTGTTAATACAATCAACAAAGCATATGGGGATAACTTTAAATAATTCATTTGATCCTGTTTCTCACATATTCCCAGTGGCCTCAGAAGTGAATAGCTTCTGTTGAAATGGAAATATCAAACTAAGGAGTTTAGTTCTTTATATGATTTTGCTGATCTTTTCTTTTTAGTTTTCATCTATCTTTCCAAAATAGACTTACCTGGGCGATATATATAATTACATGTATATAATTGGGGTCACCAGACCCCAGAGATTCTGATTTAATTTATTTGAGATTGGGGCCTAAGGATCAAGATTTTTTTTAAAAGCTCCTCAGCTGATTCTAATGTATAGCATAGAGAACCAAGGTAAATATAATTCAGTCATTCACTCACTCATTAATAAAATTGTTTATCAAGTACCTGTTGTCTTCTGCAGTCTTATAAGTGTTCTGATGGCTAAAAGGTGAGGAAGATAGTATTGTAGGAGCCTTCCCACCAATCCATTAAAAAGTTTTAAAGTGCCAATTTAGACATAGAAACAAAGAAGATGTTTATATGCAGCTGCCTGGAAAGCCTAATACTTCTGCCTCTGGGAATATTATCAAACCTTAGAGGGAAATGGGCTTCTAAAGGGTTCTTGGCTGTGTATAGAAAGTATCTCATTCTGTTCTAACTTTAGACTTGCAACCCTTAATATATGACCTCGGATTAGTTTGTTGGAAGGTAGAGTGACATACGAAAGCAGAATTCCACCTTACTTGGGAGTTGGGTTTAAAGGCATGCTCTGTGTTAGATTAGGATGACTTTGTTTCTAGTGTCTACAAGGCAGAGATACTTCTCCTGGTAAATGCTGAAGTATCATGGGACAAATGGAGTTTGGAAGAAAGCCACTTAGAAAGGATAATGGCCCGGGAGGTACAACATGTAAAACTTGTACAGGATGCCTGATTCCGAGAAGAGAGAATGGCTTATCAAAAATTCAGATCCTGATGCCAACAAATGACTCTACTTGTTGAACATTTTTGTCTAGGAAGTAATTTGGAGAGCTTGGAAATAATCATGGAGATAATCTTGATGCTCTTTATATATTCCTGGGCTGCCTGTTAGGAAGACATCTCTCCACCTCTGCAATTCCTGCTTCCTTTGACTTCAGTATTTGCTTCCCTAAAAGAAGCCTTAAATAATTATAACTCTTTATCCATCTGGAGAAGAGGAGGGGACTTGGGAACAAAGCCTGAACAAATATAAATGGTTCATCTAGGGAGATGGTAGAATTGTACACCAGTGTAAAGCCCTAAGGATGGGGGTAGCAATGGTGAGAATCCCTTGAATCTCGTTTGTGCCCAATGTAGAATAAGAAATACATCATATAGTAAGCAGTGAGCACGTGGAATCTCTCTGTCTCTATCATCTGTGTATATCATCTGTCTCATCTGTATCTAATCTATCGATCTATCTAATTATCTGTCCATCTGTCTAATTACCTATCTGTCTAATCTATCTATCTATCTACTTGTCTATCTAATCTATCAATCTATCTATCTCTCTGTGTATCTCTCTCTCTCTCTCTCTCTCTCTCTCTCTCTCTCTCTCTCTCTCTGTATCTCTCTATCTACAGTCCTGAAAAAGGGATTGGATTCAGAGATGATAGTGATATCGTTGTTTAATGTGAAGACTGGTCATTTTGTGGAAAATCTTCAATCATGATGAAGTGATAACTCTTTGATGAAATGCCACTGTCTAAACCATTTTTAAGGTCACTGCTAGGGGTAAACAGACAAAACTGATTATTTAGTGGATTATTAATTGTAGAGTTGGAAGATGGCTTAGATTTCATTTACTAGGAGTTTCTCATATGTGGCTGAGGAGCAGAGCCACAGGTGGACTTTACTAAAGATTCCCAGACCCCAACCTGCCTCCTTGAATTAGAATTCCCACGTATGGGGTGTGGAGATTTCTATCTTTGACAGGCTCCCAGCTAACTCCACAATGATCCAAGAACCAGGAATGAGGATACACTACTTTTGTTGGTATCATTGATGTTAGAGATAACAAAAGAGAGGTTATGTCTTGCAACCCAGATCAGAAGCCAGATTATAAATTCCTACCTCCGGAATATCCTTTTCCTTTGGAAAACTGGTTATATTCTTCCCTTGGAAAGCCTGAATTAGAAGATGAATACAGAGGAACTGCTGAAGACGGCTAGAATTATCGAAAGGGCAAGAATACAGGGAAGATACAGATCAGATCCTAGAGGAATTAAAACCAAATGCTGAAGGCTAATGGGAAATGGTAAGATGAGGTGGGAAGTGGAGTTCTGCACAACTAAAAGGGACACAAAAATATTGCCGCAAGCATAGGCAGATACTGATCATATATCATTGTGGATCATTGATATATAGGGCATGACTATACTTTAGACACAGGGGATCAGTGACCCCACATCTTATCTGTCGTAGCACACTGCTACTCTCTCTCCCTCATCCTCTGGGTTTGCCATCGTTTTTGTGCTCTTGCAGACTTCTAGCTGCAAGCATCTGTGTTTGAAAGTATTTCCCAGGTTTATGGAAGTTGCTTTGCCCATGCACAATAGGAGACGAGAATTGTGAGGCAATTAATACTCCAGGGAACAGCCCTCAACCAATGGCTCCTGGGAGCTGGAGTGTAAATACCCCAGCTCCCTCACCCCATAGGTAGGATAATGCTGAGGCACATGTTTTGAAAGTTTTCCCACATGACTAGGCCCATTATGTATCTGGCTTCTTAGTCCATCCTTTATTAAATGATGCTTTTTCTTCCCTGTGCTGATTTCTCCCATTTCTCCCTTCCCCATTGCTGTTTCCTACCTTCCAAAATGAACAACTTGTTCTAAAATCCTTGGCTCATTGTCTGCCTCTAGGGGAATCCAAACAAACAAAGTATCTTTGTGTTCCTATGTTTTCTTGCACAGACAGTTAAAATCTGACATCTAGGAGTAATGTATGAAATTAGCTGAGCCTACTAAAACCAAATTTGAATCAAAAGGGAAAGTTTTTTTAAAGGATCTAGGTAAATTCCGGGAGCTGTATTGGAATGACTCAAGCTACGGCTTGAGATCTACCTCTCTTTTAACCTTTCTTCCATTTCTCTTTCGGTCTTCCCTTTGCATCTGATTCTTCTGCATAGTTTCTGGTCTCTTCCCCCTAAGCATCTTGATCCCTCCTCCTTTCCAAAGACTGGCTTCCCCTGCTTACTCACAGTTTCTGCTTCTCTGCAGCCTCAGCTGGCATGTAACTGGATTACAGTGGTGTTAGATTTGGCCAAGAATCCACAAGGAAATTCCAGCTCCAGAATTCACTGTCTTGGCCCCAGGCTCCAGTTCAGATTCTCACGAAAGAGCAAGTCTCTGACAGATGTAGCATTCCTTGCTAGGAATCAGCTTTTCCGAGGCAGGTGACCTCCCTGGCCCAGGCACCTGCACTGCACCTGCACTGGGGAGTTGATTGAGGACGGTGAAGTCACCTGGTTCATTGAGTATCTCTTCCAGGGGGATGGGCTTAGTATTGTAATCTAGGAAACAGATTTAGTGTGGCAGGCAATTGCTTTTCATCCTGAATAGGCAGACTTTCCTCCACGATTAGTGCACATAGTAGGTCTGCAAGGCAGGGACCCTCTGTGTTAATGCAAGGACAGTGACACTGGAGAGGAGAGCAAGGTGAATGCTTAGCATTTATATAGAATGTTGACATCCTCTGTTGCCTAAAGCACATAAGCCTGATTTATGCCACGGGAGAACTAGTACATTCTGCCAGTGTCTCTGTACATGCAGCACACCTACATTTTTAAAGAGCAAATAATGAAGTGGAGTTTTTTTGTTCATGTTTTTGTTTTACCTCAGACAGCCCTTATGTAAACTTTTCACAACAAATTTGCATCTGAAGGTTTGTTAATCCATATGTGATATTTCATGACAAATGATGAAAATACTAATTTCTGAATAAAGTAAAAGCTACTTTTACACATTTATTTGCAGAAGGAATTATAATTTCTTTATTGGCATGTTTTAAAGATTAGGTACATAGTCTTTTTAAAAATTAACTTATTAAGAAATGTCAACATCTAGGGCTCCGTCTTACATAAAAAGATGCTGAAAACATAAAGGTATGAATATAAGCACTGTTCAATACAAATATCAAAATGTGAATAATGAGCATAGCTAATCCCTCATCTCCCATATGTCATTAGAAAGTGCTTCTTCACTATTTATTTATTAGCAGGTACCAGAGCCCTGGCAAACTCCCGTTTTTGAAATTTGGCCTCCAGTGTAATAGAAACAGAAATATGACTTGGGTATATATGTAGTCCTTTCATCCTTCCATAATCCAGATATGCTGAACTGATCTGTATATCCATGTGTCAGAGCAAAGCCTGTGCCTGTCAACTGAACCCACTCAGTCCTATAGCCTTCCTGAAAATTAAATAATAAAAGGTTTCTTGGTGAGTTTTATAAGGGCAATAGGAGAATTTGCTAGGTCAAGCTAGTCAATATTTTTATAATGAGCCATTTAATAATTAATTTGTAGCAAATATAAATAATGGTTGTAGCCTGCAGTAGTTAAAAACCTGAGCTCCTTACAGGAAATAGCCAGGCATGGTGGTGTGCACCTGTAGTCCCAGCTACTCAGAAGGCTGAGATGAGCAGATCGTTGAGCCCGGAAGCTTGAGGCTGCAGTGAACTGAGATCACACCACTACACTCTAGCCTGGGCGAAAGAGCGAGACGCTGTCTTAAAAAAATATTCTGACCTCTAAAGTCTGTCAAAGCTGGGTTCTACTCCCATTTCTGTGACTTGCTGCTGGAAAGCAGGAGCTGACTCCAGAGCTGACATTCACCCAGGACTCATGGCCAGTGTTGCTTCTGATTGTCAGCACTATGCTGTACAGGGTTTCAGTTCTTAGACAGTCTGAATAGCATCTTTGTCTATCTTTAAGGGTTACCATAAAGACAAAGTTTGTAGGACACAGTGTTCAGTTCCTGGCACATCATTACAGTTGAACACATGCTTATGTTTCTTGCCATGGTCGTTTTAGAGAATTTCTACCCAGCTGCCTGGATATGAAGTTCCAGTCTTATTACCAGAATTGCACAGGGATCTGCCAGAATTACACAGGGTTCAACAGGTTTATTTGACTTTTTTTGTGCTTTTGATTTCAGCCCACATCCATGCAGCTCTGCAATTGTGTGATGTCTGACCCCTCTGTCCAACTCCCATTGAATATCTATGAATGCCCTTTGTTAAGCAATGTGAATGGGAGGGTTGGTATAGAGGTATATTCTTTGTTCAGAAGGAAGAAAGACTATCCTCTGGGCTCAGTTTTGAATTCACAAGAGTGCTAATCATTGATCATAACAGCTCTAATTTACTGTACACTGACAGTTATGTAGCCATTTCCTTTATGTGGATTATCTCATTTAATCCTCACGATAAAGGTCGTGGTATCGCCTTATTACAGCTGAGGACATGGGTCCTGGAAGTTAAATCACTTACTTGAATTCTCCCAAAGTACAAGTGGCCCAACTAGGAGTTCAGTCCATGTAATTAAGACTGTGTTCTTAACTACTCTCCTCAACTCTCTGGAACTGGGTCTCTATTCCTCAAACATTCTTTGCTTTGTGATAGTTTCTCCTCTCATTCTACACAGATTTTATCTTATTTGTGAGAGAAGAGTCGGAAAGTAGCACCAGACTTCAGTTCTTCTCTCTTTTCTCCTCCTCCCTTTACTTCTATCCAATTGGGGCAATATAAATTGTACTTAAGATTTGTGGAAAATATTTCTTACAAAATCTAGATGCATAAAGCAAAACAGGCGCAACAAGGAAAAGATGAGTCATTTTCAGTAGTTCCCGATGCCTGGTAAATGTTATTAGAATGTGTTATAAGGATGTGTTCCCTCACTTGAGCCCAGGAGTTTAAGATCAGCATGGGCAACATAGTGAGACTGGGTTTCTATAATTTTTTTCTTTTTAAAATTAGTCTGGTGTGGTAGCCCAGCATATGCGTGTGTTCTCAGCTACTTGGGAGACTGAGGTGGAGAGATCACTTGAACCAGGGAAGTCAAGGCTGCAGCGAGCCATGATTAAACAACTGTATACACTCCTTCCTGGGTGGCAGAGTGAGACCCTGTCTCAACAACAACAATAACAACAACAACATCAACAACAACATCAACAATGAAAACCAAACTGGTGGTTTATTGCTAGATGCACATGGCTTAATGGAAAGGGCATGGTTCGGGAGTTAATTACACTTGACTGCTACCCAACTCAGCCACTCACCAGTGGGGTCATATTCGTGGAGTTACTTGAATTCTAAACCTGGTTACTTAGTGCTGTCAGCTAGGGAGCTTGTACCTGCTATTCAGGGTTTTCCTTTTAAGGTTGGAAGGTTGTAAATAGGCAAGTGAATAGATATTTTTCTATCTTAGTCTCTGCAGTGCCTGTCAGAGACTAAATCTTTGGAGAATACGTATTCAGCAGTTATTTATTCGGAGACCTTTGAGTGGTAGCTGCTGTTTGCTGTTTAACTATTTCTCGCCTCGTGGACGTGACTTGTATTTGCTTATGTCCCACTGCATGGCTAAAATAACTTGAAACAGAAGTTGTGTAACAGCCAGGCGCGGTGGCTCAAGCCTGTAATCCCAGCACTTTGGGAGGCCGAGACGGGCGGATCACGAGGTCAGGAGATGGAGACCATCCTGGCTAACATGGTGAAACCCTGTCTCTGCTAAAAAAATACAAAAAACT
The DNA here is from genome assembly GCF_007565055.1 of Rhinopithecus roxellana. Taxonomy (NCBI): domain Eukaryota; kingdom Metazoa; phylum Chordata; class Mammalia; order Primates; family Cercopithecidae; genus Rhinopithecus; species Rhinopithecus roxellana. Next base: position 3,881,674 of record NC_044568.1, on the reverse strand, counting down.
AGCCGGGCGAGGTGGCGGGCGCCTGTAGTCCCAGCTACTCGGGAGGCTGAGGCAGGAGAATGGCGTGAACCCGGGAGTCGGAGCTTGCCGTGAGCTGAGATCCGGCCACTGCACTCCAGCCCGGGCGACAGAGCGAGAGGCGACAGAGCGAGACTCCGTCTCAAAAAAAAAAAAAAAAAAGAAGTTGTGTAACATTGGATAGATCAGAAAATGTTTGGGTAACCATGCTGAGACTCTCTCAAATCCCTAGGGGCTGCATTTCCCCTAAAAGCTGAAACTTGGTTATGAGAAGCCCCAAGGCAGGAGCCTATCCTGATAGTCCCCGAGTGGCATGGGCGGTGAGCTGTGGTTCCTCTCCCACTGTGGAGAATACAGACATGAGGAAGTGAATCCTTCAGCCAGAACATTGGTTACATCATTCACAGGCCCTCCTCCTGAGACCTCTGGAAACAAGCAGATGGTTGAAGAATGAGGTAGTTTTTGTTGTCGTTTTTTTGCCTTTTGGTGTAATTTTTGGAATAATTATGTTTACTTCCCTAGTTGGGCTGCTCAGGTGAATTAACTTTTTTTTTTTTAAAGGGATTTAGGAATCTCAGCATGGTCATCCAAACATTTTCTCAATTACCCAATATTACACAACATCTGTTTCAAATTATTTTAGCCATGCAAGGAGACATAAATACAATTTATGTCTATGTTGTTACCATGGAAAACCAGTTTATTTTATTTTTTAATTTTATTTTTCCATAAGTTATTTGGTCGTTGGTATTTGGATACATGAGTAAGTTCTTTAGTGGTGATTTGTGAGATTTTAGTGCATTCATCACTACATTGTATTTGTAGTCTTTTATCCCTCACCCCTCTACTCTTTCCGCCAAATCCCCAAAGTCCATTGTATCATTCTTATGCCTTTGCATCCTCATAGCTTAGCTCCCACATATCAGTGAGAACACATCATGTTTGGTTTTCCATTCCTGAGTTGCATCACGTAGAATAAGAGTCTCTAATCTCATTCAGGCCATTACAAATGCTGTTAATTCATTCCTTTTTATGGCTAAGTGGTATTGCATCATATATATACATACCTCAGTTTCTTTATCCACTTATTGAGTGATGGGCATTTGGGTTGGTTCCACGATTTTGCAATTGTGAATTGTGCCACTATAAACCGTGCATGTGCAAGTATCTTTTTCAAATAATGACATCTTTTCATCTGGGTAGATATCCAGTAGTTGGATTGCTGGATCAAACAGTAGTTCTACTTTTAGTTCTTTAATGAATCTCCACACTGAGAAAACTAGTTTAGAAGGAGAGGCTGTGATTTGTAGCATGTGGTGGTTCTGACCACGTGTGGAATGCTGGATTCATACATGTGAATTCCACATGTGGATACCCTGGAAAGTGGGATACCTGGAGTCTGAAGTAATTGATTGGGAGCCCAGGTATAGACTTAGCAGGGAGGAGTGCCATAATGGATTAGTGATGTCTGCTGTGAATGTAGCATTGGGAAGCGACAGCCTGTGTGCCCTGTATTTGCCACTTATCCCTGACATGGAAACTGTCTGAAAAGAGGAGCCTCATTTAAGCAGTATTCAGTGAAAATCTACCATGTGTCAGATACTTCAGTGGGCACTGAAAAATCAATACTAGACAGTCCCTGCCTTCATAGGGTTTACAATAGGGGAAATAACAGAGGCAAAGCTGTAAAGAATATTGGCAAGAATTAGGGATATTCGGCTAAAGGTCAAGCGAAAAATAACGCAATATAATTTGAATAGATAAAGCATTATGATATTTCTGCATCTCTCCGTATTTCTTCCTACAAAAGTTCACTTGCGATGATCCCTGCCCTTATATGTTATTGATAGATTTCTTGTTTAGAAGTATAAAAATGCGTCAGGTTTATCTGTTGTTTAAATTACCAGGTAAAGACTAGAAGAAATCTTGGGCCTGCAGGTAAGCGTGCATCACAGTATTAAAATAGAATTCAAATATTCGAAAGTTAAAAAGAACAGACATGTTACTCCTTGTCCAGTTCAGCTGACCAGAACAGCTACAGTGCGGTGCCTATGAACTTTCTGGAAGTCACTGCTGCTCAGCATCAGTTTTAAATCTGGACTCTGCTTCTAGGATGTGTTTTCTCGCCTGAGGCTCATTGGATGTAGGGCTGAGCAAATAAATACAGTTGGGAAGAGTGAAGAGTGTTGATCAGGTTCAATATAGGCTAGGTTTTTTTCCTCAGAATGTCCCACAGCCTTAGGTTAGATGAATGTCTAGGTACACAAATGATATACAGGATTTAAATAATAGTTCAGGCCGGGTGCGGTGGCTCAAGCCTGTAGTGCCAGCACTTTGGGAGGCCGAGATGGGCGGATCAAGAGGTCAGGAGATCAAGACCATCCTGGCTAACACGGTGAAACTCCATCTCCACTAAAAAATACAAAAAAACTAGGCGGGCGAGGTGGCGGGCTCCTGTAGTCCCAGCTACTCGGGAGGCTGAGGCAAGAGAATGGCGTAAACCCCGGAGGCGGAGCTTGCAGTGAGCTGAGATCCGGCCACTGCGCTCCAGCCTGGGCGACAGAACGAGACTCCGTCTCAAAAATAATAATAATAATAATAATAATAATAGTCCATTTATTAATAAGAGGAAAGGTATCTTGTATCAAGATTGTTTGTATTTCATTTAGTTAAATCCTTTTATTTAGGACATTGCAGTCTTTTCCCAAACAAAATGTACTATAATATTTTAGAGATGGGGGAAACCATGAAGCCTAAGTTACATTTAAACATTTGTTAAATAAGATAATAAGTAAACATTCCTTAGCACAATGCTTGACCCAGAGAAAAGTGCTAAATAAATTCTAACTATTGCCACTGGGAATAATAGCGTGTGTCTATGGCAGAAAACAAAAACACTAAGGGCTTGTCTTTTTTTCTAGTAATTCTTAAAAAAAAAATAAAGTCAGACATCTTCCTCTGGTCAAGATGGTGTAATAATGACTAGATTTAACCTCTCATCTTAAGTGACTGCATGATGATAAAAACACATGAAATAATGGTTTGCACAACACTGTACATCAAACAGAGATGGACAGCAATCCTTGACAGGAGCAAAGGAGGTGAGTCCTTTCATTGCCCCAGCTTACTGCCTTAAGCGTTTCCATGAGGAGAGGAGGGGAACTCAGGTGAAGTCTGGAGTACTCCCTGTATTGAGGAAGTGGAACTGAGGGTCCAGGGACCAAGGTACCTGTCATTCTGAGGATAGAGCATCAGAGAGGAGAGTAAGAACCCAGGAGAGTATTTATAGGAATTCTAAATGTGTTTGTATCAAATAAAAGAGCTGTAAAATCTGTGAAGCAAAAACACATATAATGGAAAGAAAAACAAATATATGAACCCACAATTATGATTGTAAACCTAAATATCCATCTTGCAACAATTTATAGAATGACTATATAGGATGTAAGGAAGGATAGAGGAGAACTCACCACCATCAACCAACAGGATGTCATCAACAATTACAGAACACTTTACCCCAAAACAGCAGAATACAAATTCTTTTAAGGAGCCCATAGAGCATATACCTTGAGAGACCACGTCCTAGGCCATAAAATAAATGTTAGCAAATGTAAAGACAGTGAAATCTTGGAGTGTGCTCTCTGACAACAGTAGAATCAAACTAGAAATTAATGACATAAAGAGAACAGAAAAAAATCTCAAACACTTGGAAGCTAAACAGTAAAATTCTTGGTCATCCATGAGTTGAAAATGAAGTCTCATAATACATTTTAAAAATGACATTGAACTTAATGAAAATAAACATACAATGTATCAAAATTTGTGTGACACAGCTAAAGCAGTCCTTAGAGGGAAATGTATAGCCCTAAATGCTTTCAGTTTAAAAATGACAATTCTAAAATCAATAATATAAGCCCCCACTTCAAACAAAAACAAGGAAAGAAGAGTTAAATAAACCCAAAGCAAGCAGCAGAGAGGAAATAATAAAAATTGGAGCAAAAGTCAATGAAATTGAAAACAGAAAAACAATAGAGAAATGCTAGTTCTTCAAAAATATAGAAGAAAATGACAAACTTCTAGGAAAGATGATAGAAAAAGAAAAGAAGGGAATAATTAACCATATCAGGAAAGAAGCCGAGAATATTACTATAGACCCTGCAGACATTAAAAGGATAATAAGAGACTACTCTGAACAACTCTGCACTTAACGCATTTGACAACTTAAACCAATTCCCTTGAAAAGCACAAACTACAGTTCACCCAATATACAATAGATAATTTGAATAACCCTATAACTATTAAAGAAATTTAATTCATAATTTAACACGCCCCTCCCCCCCCACCCCCTGCCCCAGCAAGGGAATCTCCAGATCTAAATGGCTTCATTGGAGAATTCTACCCATATTTTTAAAACATTTAATACCAATTCTACAAAATATTTTTTAGAAAATAGAAGGTAGGCCAGGTGTGGTGTCTTACACCTATAATGTCAGCACTCTGGGAGGCCGAGGTGGGTGGATCACTTGAGGTCAGGAGTTCGAGACCAGCCTGGCCAACATGGTGAAACCCCATCTGTACTAAAAATGCAAAAAATAGCTAGGCATGATGGTGGGCACCTGTAATGCCAGCTACTCGGGAGGCTGAGGCAGGAGAATTGCTTCAACCCAGGAGGCGGAGGTTGCAGTGAGCCGAGATTGCACCACTGTACTCCTGCCTGGGCGACAGACAGAGGCTTTGTCTTAAAAATAGAAGGTGGTGGTACGCATTCCAGTTTATTTTATGAAGCCATTGCACTATGATCACAAAACCAGACAAAGAAAGTAACAAAAGAAACAAGAAAACTACAAATCAATATCCCTGATATAGAATTAACACTATTTAAAATATTTTTAAATAGAATCTAGCAATATACAAAAAGATGTATGCACCCCAACCTAATGAGGAATAGTCCAGTAATGCAATACTAATTCAGTATTTGAAAATCAGTTGATGTTATTCACTATACTGATAGGTTAAAGAAGAAAAATCACATGCTCACATTAGTTGATGCAGGAAAATATTTGACAAAATTGACACACAACCAGAACTCTCAGAAAAAATAAGGATAGCGGTTTTCTTAACTCGATAAAGGATATATGCAAAAAACCTACATGTAATATCGTGTGTAATGGTACAAATGAATGATTTCCCCTTAAATATAAGAACAAGACACCACCTCTACTCAACATAGTAAGGAATTTCTAAACAGTGCAATAAGACAAGAAATGTAAATAAAAGGCATACAGGTTAAAATAAAGAAATAAAACTATCCTTATTTGTGGATTGCATGGTTATATAGAAAATACCAAAAATGTAAAACCTGCACACATTTTGTGGACCAACAAGTTAGTTCACCAAAGTCGCAGGATATGAATCGCATTGCAAGTGCAATTTCTAAATTTCTTGCAGTAAACACATAAAAACAACTTAAAATACAATACCATTTTAATCACCCAGAAAAAAGGGAAATCCTTAGGTGTGCATCTAACAGGCCTTGTATGGTGAAAATTATCAAATGCTGATAAAAAAGGCCAAGATGTAAATAGATGGAAAAGCATAGTGTTTTCATAAAGACTCCACTTTGTAAAGATGCCATTTCAGCTCAAATTGACACACAGATTTAATGCAATAATTTCAAAATATCAGCAGAGCTTTTAAAAATAAATGTAGAGAAGATTATATCAAAATGTGAACAGAAAAGCAAAGAAACTAGAATAGTTAACACGATTTTGAAAAATAAGAATCAGGTGGGACAAATCAATCTACCATGTTTCAAGACATTATGTAACTCCAGTCATCCTCACTACATGGTGTTTGCTTAGATGTAGATACCTAAATCAATGGAAGGGAAGAGAAGACGCGGAAATAGCCCCAGGCATCTATGATCAACTGATTTTTGCCAATAGTGCAAAAGCAATTTAATGGAGGAAGGACAGTCTTTACACCAATGGTGCTGGAACAATTGGCTATTCATAGGCAAAATAATAATAAATAAAAAATCTTGACCTAAACTTCACATCTCATAAAAATTAGCTCAAAATGGATCATAGGTTAAATTGAAAACATAAAACCGTAAAACTTTCAGGCAGTCCTATAGGAAAAATATCTTTCAAACCTAGAGCTTGGTGACATGCCCCCAAAGGTCTATAAAAGAAAATAATGATAAATTGGACTTCATTAAAATTTGGCCGGACATGGTGGCTCACGCCTGTAATACCAGCACTTTGGGAGGCCGAGGCAGGTGAATAACCTGAGGGCAGGAGTTCAAGACCAGCCTGGAAACATGGCGAAACCCAGTCTTTACTAAAAATACGAAAGTTATCCAGGCGTGGTAATGCATGCCTATAATCCCAGCTACTTGGGAGGCTGAGGCAGGAGAATCGCTTGAACCAGGGAGGTGGAGGTTGCAGTGAGCTGAGATCGTGCCACTGCACTTTAGCCTGGGTGACAGAGCGAGACTCAGTTTAAAAAAAAAAAAAAATTAAAATTAAAGATGTGGTCACTGAACAATCCTGTTAAGATACTGGAAAGAAAAGCTATAATGTGGAAGAAAATATTTGCAAATTTCATATCTAATAAAGGACTAATATCTACAAATTTATAAAGAAGTAAAATGGTGGCTACCAGAAACTGGAAGGGTAAAGAAATGTTTGTCAAAGGATACAAAGTTTTAGTTAGATAGGAGGAATAAGTTCAATAGATCAATTGTACAACATAGTGACTGACTATAGTTAATAATTCTGTATCATATCCTTGAAAATCATTAACAAAGTAGATTTGAAATGTTTTTACCACAAAAATAAGTGTGTGTGGTTCTACATATGTTAATTAACTTGAGTTAGCCATTCTACAGTGTATACATTTTTCAAAACATCATGTTGGATGTGATAATTATATACAATTATTGTCAATTTGAAAATGTCAAAGAGTAAAAAACAATCCATTTAGAAAATTTTTAAAAAGTGACTTGAAGAAATATTTTACCAAAGAGGATATATGGAAGAAATTAAGAACATGGAAAGAATTCGGCATTACTAGCTGTTAGGGAAATGCAGATTAAGACTATAATAAGATATCATCACACACATGTTAGAACAGATACAATTTAAGATAGAAACAATATCAAATGTTTACAAGGATGCATAAAAAGTGCGTCTCATACATTGATAATGGGAATGTCAAATGACACAACTTTTCTGGCAAATACTTTTGTAATTTCTTAAAGAAAATAAATAGACATTTACCAATGAGTCAACAATCACATTTCTGGGCATTTATCCCAGAGAAATGAAAGTTAATGTTCACAGAAAACCCCAGAAACCTAAACACAATTATTGTCAGCAGTTTTATTTATGAGTCAAAAACTAGAAATAGCTAAAATATCTACAGTAGGTGAATGGTTAAAGAAACTATGCGATATCCATAATGTGAACTATTCAGCAATAAAAACTTCATGAACTATCGATATACATAACACCTGGGATGAATCTCAAGGGCATAATGTTGAATGAAAAAACCTCAAAAGGTATAGACTATACGATTTTATTTACATTACGCTTTCACCATGACAAAAATATAAAGATATGGTAGTTGTTGACAGTATGGTGGGAGAAAAAAAGATGGGTAGAACTATAAAGGTACAGCATGAAGGAGAAATCTCCGGTGAATTAGTTCTGTATCTGGATTGTGGTGGTGGTTACAGAAATTTAGACATGTAATAAAAGGGCATAAAATTATACAAACACACTATATCAATGTCAATATCATATAATACAATATGATGTAGTTTCATAAGATGTAACAAATGGGTTACCAAAGTCACCAGCAGGATAGGGAAACAGGACCTCTCTATCTTTAAAACTGTCTGTGGGGAGGAGGGAGGGATTGCATTGGGGAGTTATACATGATATAAATGATGAATTGATGGGTGCTGACGAGTTGATGGGTGCAGCACACCAACATGGCATAAGTATACATATGTAACAAACCTGCACGTTATGCACATGTACCCTAGAACTTAAAGTATAATAAAAAATAAAAATAAAAAAATAAAAAAAAAAAGGAAAAAAAAAAAAACCTGGCAGCACAAAAGAACACAATAAGATTCGTTTAGAGTGTCAGTTTTCCATCTCTGGGCTAAAGGGATTAGATCTAAATTGCACATCATTAGGTAAGACTGTGCATGAAAATGTTTGCTTCTTTTGTCCGTAAAATTACTTGCTGTTATTTTAGAAATAGCCAAAAAATATTAATTGGACTAAATAAATCCATTCATATGCAGAAAAAAAAAACTGTCTGTGAATTTGTAATATTTTCAAAATACAAAGTTATAAAGATTTCCCTTTTATAGTGTTACTGTAAACCCTAAAGCTTCCACTAAAAAGATGAAATGCAGAGTTATAGCTAATAAGCCAGCAAAGGAAATAGAATAATGAATATTTTCAATTACTCCAAAACAGGACAGAAAAAAGAGGAAAAGGGAAAGCTGGGACAAATAAAAAACCAATAGATTATAGGTTTAAACCTAATTCTATCAAACACATTAAATATTAATGTTCTAAATATACTCAGTTCAAAGGCAGAGATTGTCAGTTAATAAAAATAAGATCAAATTATAGGCTGTGTTATAAGAAACACACTTTAAATATAAAGACACAAATACGTTAATAAGGATGAATGGTAGTGCACACCGGTAATCCCAGCATTTTGGGAGGCTAAAGCAGGAGGATCCCTTGAGCCCGGGAGTTTGAGACCAACCTGGGCAACATGACAAGGCCCCATCTCTACAAAAAATTTAAAAATTTAACTGAGTACATTGGTGCATATCTGTAGTCCCAGCTACTTGGGAGGCTGCGGTGTGAAGATCACTTGAGCCTGGGAGGCTGAGGCTGCACTGGGCTGTGATCACACCACTGTACTCCAGCCTGCACTCCACTGCACTCAGGAGAAAGCAAGACCCTGTGTCAAAAAAAAAAAAAAAAAAAAAAAGGAAAGAAAGAAGAAAAAGAAATAAAATAAATGTTCGTTGGTTCATTGTTATTTTTTTGTCCATGTGTTTTGACTATTTACAATTCAAGTTCATTTATTTCTGATTATTTGTAACACATTTTCCTGTATATTAATTAAAGATATTAATCATTCATCTATGATATATGCAGTAAATGATTTCCCAGTTTTTCATTTGTGATTTAATTTTGTCAGTGTTATCTTTTCAATATATAAAACACGTGGTATATTTGCATGTTTAAACAAAGTGTAATTTTTTTCCTTAAAAAGAGATAAAGATACAGAATGCTATCATTCTGTATCTAAAGAATACTGAAGTAACTATATTTATATCACACAAATACATTCTAGAGAAAAATACATCAGGGATAAAGAAGGTAATTTCATAATGGAAAAGGTGACTTAATCAAGAAGACATTAAATATTTATGCACCTCAGCTTTAAAACACATGAAACAAAAACTGATGGAATTGCAAGGAGAAATAGCCAAAGATTTCAGTGCTAGTCTCTCAATAATGGACAGAATAAATAGCTAGAAAATTATTAAATGTATAGATCTGAATAGTAGTATTAACTAACTTGTCTTAATTAGTGACTACAGAACCCTCTATCCTAAAATAGCAGGATACATATTAATTTCAACTACATAAGGAAATATTACCAATAAAAGAGCTATTCTGGATTGGACTATTTTTTTAATCAAGAAATTTAAGATACTTGAAGTTATTTTTCCAACCACAGTGGCATCAAACTAGAAGTAAATGACAGAAATATAAAACGAAAATGAAAATGTCTAAACCACTGAAAATAAGCCACACTTGAATAAATAACCTATGGATCAAAGAGAAAATCTACAGGGAAATCAAAATAAACAGTGACCTGAACAAAAATATACATATGACATATCAGATTTTGTGTAGTGTTACCAAACAATGCTTGAAGAGAAATTCATAGCATTAAATATCCATATTAGGATAGGGAAAAATGGTCTTAAATCACTTACTTTATCTTCTGCCTTAGAAAAATAGAAAAAGAAGGTGAATTAAGTTAAGTAGAAGATAGGAAATAATAAAGATCAGAGTTGAAATCAATAAAATGGATAGTAGGCCAAAATTGGAGGAAATCTTTGAAACCAAAGGCTGATTTTTTGAGAAAATTAATAAAATCAATAAATACATCTTTAGCCAGGCTTAGTAAAGTTAGGGAGAAGATACAAATTACCAGTACCAATACAGAAAGAGGAGACATCACTACAGATTCTAAAGGTGTTAAAAGAATAATAAGATAATAATATGAACAACCTTATTTCATGATATTAAGGTTTAAGGGCGAAATGAGTAAATTCCTTGAAAAAGATCTAAGAAAGCTCACTCAAGAAGAAACAGTTCATCTGAATTTCCTGATATATATCAAATAAATTAAATCTGGAGTTAAAAATCTTCCCACTAAGAAAATTCCAGGCCCAGATGACTTTGCTAGTAAACTTTACAAAACATTTCTTTCAGAAAATGGAAAAGAAAGCTATGTTTCCCAATCCATTCTATGAAGCAACCATGACTGTAATACCAAAACCAGGAAAAAAATTCACAAGAAACCCCCCCCGAAACTGCAGACTAGTCTTTCTCATGAATACCTATGTGAAAATTCTAAAACAACAAGCAAATAAAATCTATTGATACGTGAAAAGGATACTATATCAAGAATAAGCAGATTTTGTTTTAGGATTGCAAAGATCCCTTAACATTTGAAAATCAATTTGGAAAGGCCAGCAGGCCTTTTTTTTTTTTTTTTTTTTTTTTAAATAAAAACTGCCAAACGTATTCTAAAATTCATATGGAAATGGAAATGAACTAGAGTGGCCAAAATATCATTGAAAAGAAAAAGTTGGGAAGATGAATCCTGTGTGATTTCCAGACTTAATGGAAAGCTACAGTAATGAAGAAAGTGGTGCACTGGGCATAGTGGCTCAAACCTGTAATCTCAGCACTATGGGAAGATGAGACAGTTGGATCGCTTGAGCCCAGGAGTTCAAGACCAGCGTATGCAACATGGCAAAGCCTCATCTCTACAAAAAATACAAAAATTTGCAGGGCGTGGTGGCACATGTCTGCAGTCTCCAGCTACTTGGGAGGCTGAAGTGAGGGGATCGCCTGAACCTGGAAAGTTGAGGCTGTAGTGACCCATGATTGTGCCACTGCACTCCAGCCTGGGTGACGAGTGAGACACAGGTGTCAGGAAAAAAAAAAAAAAAAAAAAGTGGTATTGTTGTCTTATTAATCCTTAACTATTATCAATTAATTGAAAGTTTACATAGGGTAGAAAAGTGAAATATTGATACATATCATCAATATATATTTATAATTCAAAGGTTGCTAGTGATCCCAAGTCTGTTATAGGAATGTGAGATTTTATTAAGCATAACAAACCAAATGTTGATGTCCAGTTCATAGAAACTCCATCTCCTAGCAGTCTTCTCAGTATTTTGGGAGACTCTAGCAGGTGTCTCACTTGGGCTCAAAATGAAATCTCATGTCTCTTGTGGACCTTTACTACTGTACAGATATCCCTCACCACAGCTTACTGAGGTGTTAGCCTACCAAAGTCCTAGCGGACCTCTGCAGAATGCCTCACAGTACCCTAGCAGGTCCCTATACCATGCCAAATGGGAGATCCTTAAATTATCTTACTGGTTGGCCAGGAGCAGTGGCTCACGCCTATAATCCCAGCACTTTGGGAGGGCGAGGTGGGCAGATCACAAGGTCACGAGTTCAAGACCAGCCTGAACAACATAGTGAAACCCCGTCTCTACTAAAAATATAAAAATTAGCCGGGCATAGTGGTGTGTGCCTGTAATCCCAGCTACTCAAGAGGCTGAGACAGGAGAATTGCTTGAACCCAGGAAGTAGAGGTCGTAGTGAGCCGAGATCATGCCATTGCACTCCAGACTGGGTGACAGAGCGAGACTCTGTTTCAAAAAGAATGTGTATATATATATATATATATATATATATATATATATATATATGTCTCTTACTGGTTTACTTCTTGTCACCTGGGATATGTAAGAAGCCTGTTGGGCAGTATTGACATAATCTCTATTAAAAGTGGTACTTTTAGTATCTTCTGTGGCTCCTCTCTTTAAACATCTCAGATATTGTCTCTCGTATAAAAAAAGACAACGTTGCTGTCCCACACTATCCCTACTGTGTCCTTATGATTGCTGCCTTTTTTGTACAAGCAGAAATACGTCTTCTGGGCACCATCCACTTCATGGACAGCAACTCATGCAAAGAGATTCCTGGGAGTTGTGAGTCTACATGCTCATAGATAGCTGAATTGTGAGTTATCCTCAGTCCCTACCCGCCATCCAGAGTCATTTTTCTGACATAAAACTTTCATAGGCAATCCACACCTTATGGCTTCACCATTGTAAAACTGGTAGAAAGCACAATATGCTATCAACTTCAGCATCATGAGGATTGGGCTGTGTTTTCTACATCCTTTCTCTTTTGAAATGCACATGTTATACAAGACTTAGGTTGTGTGTGATATGAAGGATTTTTCACCAATAGGGACACCATTATTTATGGAACCATTTTACTGATACTTTTTTGTGTTAACTGAACTTGTATATGTAATTATTATCTGGTAGGATCATTTTTTGCCCAATGTTATTTATGGCATGATTTACTAGCATCTCAATTAGGCAATAAATGCATATTTAATTGGGTACCATTATAGGTTCAGTACCATGCTGTGCATAAATACCAGAGTTATACAGACCCAGCCTTCTTTTCTGTTTCTCTCTACACACACACACACACACACACACACACACACACACACATACACATACACATATAACTATATACATATGTATGTATGTATGAGCACAAATTATTTGGGCTGGGCACTGTGGCTCATGCCTATAATCCCAACACTTTGGGAGGCTGAGGCAGAAGGGTTGCATAAGCTCAGGAGTTCAAGACCAACCTGGGCAATATAACAAGACCCTGTCTCTCCAAAAAATAAAGATAAAATATTAGCTAGTCATGATGGCATGCATTTGTAGTCCCAGCTACTTGGGAGGCCGAAGTGGGAGGATCACGTGAGCCCAGAAGTTCGAGGCTGTTGTGAGTTATAATTACACCACTGCACTCCAGCCTTAGCAACAAGGCAACACCCTGTCTCAAACAAACAAAACACCGAATTATTTGGAGTATATAGAATTTGAACTTGTTATGTATGTATGAACAGAAGCTATGTGGAGTATATAGAATTTGAACTTGGCTTAGATGTATGATGAATTCTCAGAGGTTATGATTAATTATTTTTACCTTTCATTCTGTAAGATTTTACTGAATACCTTCTAGATGCTAGAATTTCAGCAATGAGCAAGACTGATAAGGTCTTTGTCTAAGGAAGAACATAGACCCCATAAAATTGGTGTTATGGTTCTTTTAGAATTTGTCTAGCAGGTTTTCTGGTTTTTGCTAGAAAGCTCTCTAATAATTTATAAAATAAAAATGTTTTTGAAAGGGAAGAATTAAATATCATGGGATTAAATGACAGGAGGAGCCAATCTGGGTATACGTAAAATGACTGTTATTTCTGTGCACAGTTGAGTGAAAAGTATTGGAAACTAACATTCACTGAGCAACTACTAGGAAGGCCAGATGGCATTTGAGAGAAAAAGTTGTAGTCTCCGACAGTTCTGGGTTTGGATCCTGCTCTGCTATGCATTCTAGGCAGGATTGTGTTTAGGCAAGTTGTCTATCCCATCTGAGCCTGGATTCCTCATTGGTGCAGAAAGTCAGTAATGGCATCAACCCAATTAAATGAGAGAACAGATGCACACAGGACAGACGCATTCCGCTCACTGCCTGGTTCAAAGTAAACGCTCAGCACATGAGTGCCACCATCGTTCCCCTAAGGAGGCATGCGGTGGATCCTGGTTCTTGCTGTTATGGTCACTCAGGTACTTTAGACTCATAACCATCCTTGGAGGTAGAGCTTATATTTTCCCCAGTTTCCAGATAAGGATACTGAGGTTCAGGGGATTTGAACTAACTTGCCTTTGAGTACATACCCAGCAGGCAGCCATGCTGATTTCGGAGCTCCTTCTCTTTTCATTCATTGCACCGTTTATTGACCTCATATACATTCTTCATCTCCCGGAGTCTCTCTCCTAATCAGTACATCAGGGGTAACAAATCTTAGTGACCTCAGTGAATAATAAGCCCAAGGATTGCAGTGCACGGATTCTTGCTTAAGAATAACAGCGAGTTGGAAAGTTTTTCAGTGTCAACAGAGCAGCCTTATGATTAAAATCACTGAAGAATGCGATGTAAAATGTTTTTATTTCCTCTTGCTTTCTTTCTCCCTTGGAATAATAGTCAGCAGGAAGCACATTTCTGGAAGACTTCTCCACCTCTACATCCTCAGAATATAATAAGGGCCAAGCTGACTGTGTCAGGGTGTTCAGAGTTAGTAGGCACACAAATGAAAAGATGGTACTCTCAGAGTTTTATGAATTTTTCTCTCTAGCAGTCTTGGGGTGGAAGGACATCTTTGAAATTGATGTAGCTATCAACCAGGGGCTAACATTAAGATTTCAGTCGAGGTGTACAGGGTTATGATCTTTCTGTTACTGTCAGAACTGCAGCTGTTGTATTTGCATTGAGCGGTGTTCCGGTGAGAGCAAAATGGGATGTAGGAGAAGCAAAAAGAAATAACAAAACCTATTGAATCGTGGGCTCTACCGGAGGGCATTTGTTAAAGGTAAATTCATCAATAGCTGTTAAGTCATTTGTGTTGAATCATTCTCATAGCCTCACAGCACTTCTTAGTTTTAATAATGGGTCAGAGAGAGGAGCTTGGTGATGGATGCCTTATTATGGTATTTAGGCACTTAATTGCAACTGGGCTTAAAATAGCAGCAGAAGCTGAAACCAGGGTGGCTCAGGAGTAAATTATGTTTTCAGTCTACCAAAACACCCTTTTAAAAATTCAAATGTAGTATTTCTTGACATATGTTTCTTGATACACTGTTACCAGCAGTTTATCAGAGATGGAAGAATGTTAAAATAAACTGGTGACTGGAGTATGGTATCTAAAGACTTTCCTTGTTCATCACCATAAGAGATATTTCTAAAGAAACATTTCGACCCACGTTAAAAATACCTGCAATTATGTTGGTTTGGGGGTGTTCATTCATTCTTCATTCATTTGTCATTTGTTGCTAATGTTAAGGGGATAGGGCAATGTATGAGACAGACCCTTGCCTTCATGGACTAATTATTACTTCAGTGTGGAAGTGAGAAAAACATAAATAATAATAACAATAAATGCCAAAGGAGATGTGTGTGATGAAGAAACCAGGAAGCTGAAATAGTGAGTGATGGTAGAAGATACAGTAGTTTTTGCTTCAGATCAGCAGGCCAGGGAAGAGCTCTTGGAGAAGAACCCATTTAAGCAGAGGTCTAAGTGATATGAAGGTCCCAACTGGCCAAAAGTGGGAAGGATCATTAGAAACAGAAACAGCATGTTTAAAGGCCCTGATGTGGGTAAGAACTAAAAGGAGACCAGGGTGGCCAAGCTTAGCAGAGAAGTCAGTGGAGGGGTAGGATATAGGTTTGAATAGCAAGGTAAAAGTCAGGTCCTGTGTGGCCTTTTCAGTTACTTTACATTTTATTCAAAATTCAGTGAGAAAAAATGAAGAGTTTTAAGGACGAGAGTATTGAGCTCTTATGTATATTATTAGGAGATTCCTTTTATTGACTCTAGAATGGGTGGGGAGTAGGTGGCTAAGGAGGAAGTTGACAGTGGTGCGGGAGAGAAGTCACAGTGGCCTCTACCAGAAAAATGAATGGACTGCAGATGCACTTAGAAGACATGCTAGCAGACAAAGAGGAACTAGCTAGGAAGTTCCCTAAACCTGGGTGGTCTGTATTCTTGGGGCATTTGCACCCTGCTGACTGAACATCCTGACTCCTTATGTCTAAGTTCATGTATAGCAACTCTTTGCCTCACTTGTAGGTGAAATGATTTTGGTCACTAGTTGGATAAAGAACTACAAAGGTAGAACACACAGTACTTCCTCCGCACATCTGATTTGGGAGTTTTGAACTTTACTTGTCTTAGACTGCATGAAATGTCAAAGGAAGCCAATACTGTTGGTTCATTTCTTGAGTCCGTTGGTTATCATCAGCTTGCTACTTACAATATATAAGCGGATAAAACCAGGGGCGGCAATTCCAGGCGATGAACCTGAGTTGTTTACTGCCCCTGTGGTCTCATGAAGAATGGGTGATTATCGTAACCCACTTGCTATTATTTTCATAACAAAGCTGCCTCTGACCAGCTACAATCTTGGACTTACATAATTGAATTTTAGATGGAGATGCGCTGCTGGTTTATATGAATTTTCCACGGGTGCCAGCATGAGTCCAGGCTTTAACAAACAATATTTTTAATTGAGATTTTATGTCTTTGCCCTCAAATCAAGTCCTTTAATAGGATCCCAGTTGGAATAGGTGACTCAGTAACAAGTTACCACTGCTTTCAACTTCAGAAAGGTGTTAATTTCTCTAACTCCTGCTGGGTGTCCATCTACTCTGGTGACCCACTGCCTGCGTGTACCATAAAAACGAGTGTTTTGCATTCCATTATGTTCAAAGTATAGCCTTAGTAATCTGCATATGTCTTGTAGGATGTGCTGGCTTTGTTCCATCAGACAACATTAAGATGGAAAAGTATTAACAATATTGATTTGTCATTTATAACATTGAAGTTATAGATTGAAATGAAATTTGGATGTACTCCAAACCTCCAATAAGTTTGACATTATCGGGTGAAATACAATGATCTTAGTCTAATTAATATGCTGTGTCCATATGACAACAGTAGAGAGAATGAAGCAAGAAATTGGCCACAAGGAAGTGATGGCTCCATGTTTCAAGTATTTGTAGAATTTAGAGATTGAATATGACATTCTCCATCGCTGGATGTTGCTATGTGCTGGAAGCTGTGTTCTTTCCATGTTTGTTCATGTTTGAAAGCGAGTTAGCGCATTCCTAAAGAGTAGAGTGATACTCTTCACTGAACTTTGTAAACTTCTTTAAGCTTCTTATTATGACATCTTGCCATAATGTTCTTCCATTCACCTGCTCTGGAATACCTGTAATAACTCTAACACACACACATTTCTGCGCATCAGTTTCATGCAACATGCGCACCTATCTTGATTTCAGGCTTTCCTATCCCCCTTTCCCTTACTGCTTCTTGACTTCCACCCTTTCCTGCTGGTTATGAAATTCTCAAACTTTATTCCTACTTCAATTTTTTCTTTTTCTTTTTCTTTTTTTTTTTTTTTTTTTTTTTGCAGGGTTCTATGTTCTCTGTCAGCCTCTCTGCTCACATATTTCAGTTTCTCTGTTGTCCCAGAGAATTTTTATCTTCCTATTGGCAATATGTTTGTACAGTGTGAATATGTAATAATTTTGCTTGGTTGCTATCGAGAAGGGAAAATATACAAATGTGCAAATTTCAAAATTGATTTGAACTGTTTCATAGTGGTCATATAGTATTATTAGGAAGTAATGGCATAAAAACTATGAATATTGAACAACTTGAGTAAACATCATATATGCTGAAAATTGTAGGGGGTATTTTAATGATGTCTGAAATCTACTTTGAAATGCACCAAAAATAAGATGGGTTGATGGTTGGAGAGATGGATGGACAGATGGAAATAGCTGGGATAAAGCAAGTATAGTAAAATGCCAGTAGTAGAATATAGGTGGTAGATATATGGATGTTTGCTATAAAATTCTTTCACCTTTGCTGTTTTGAAATTTGCATACTGCAATATTGGAAAAATACGGTACAAAAGTGAATAGTCATATAGTTAACTCATAGACTGAGATAAAAATCATGTGCCTGCATTAATATCTATTCTTTTATTCAGGGATGCTTTCGGGACCATAGTTGCAGCAAGATCATCTTGCCATAACCCAATGTCCCCCTTTCATCTCCTATACCATGTCTCCCTGCCTGTTTTCTTCTTCTCTTTGAATATTTGTTACATCTGTCTTAATAGAAACTGTGCAATTTCTTCTCTTCATCAATACCTGTAAGTAGAACCAGCAACAGAGCAAAAGGGAGAAAAAGAAACATACTTCTTGCCTTCCTTCCTTTTCTGTCTCCCTACGCGAAGGCTGGTGCCCTCCTCCTCGCTTGTGTCTTGTGTCAGAGTTAGCGGAGCAACTCTGGCCTCCTTGGATTTATGTGACTCGGAGTGAGAGAATGCTGCCACCGTTGAGGCTGTTGCCTGCTCTACATTGATTGAGTTTCCTGGGCTTGAGGGATTTTTGCCGAGCTGAGTTTTATGGTTGATATGCTCTTGGTTATTTATCATAAAATCATTCCAACCAAGCTGTTTACTGGTTTGAATGCTTAATTACTGAAGGAGAAGAGACTCGCTCCTTTTGGAGCTGAGTGTTGACTTGGATGCTTTTTTACTGGGTTATCTTCTGGTACCCAACTCTTACTGAGTAGTTTTATACAGTATACATACCACCCTTCAGAATAAAAAAATAAAGACCTCCATGATTTTACCTAAGTATTTGGAACAGTACAAAGACATATCATTTTACTTCGTATTATGACATCATTTTTCTTTTGAATAGAAATTGATTGCAAAACTCAACACTCAGGCAGCTACAGCTATATGAAAGGATCTATGCTCCGAGGTTCAGATGAGAATGTTCACCTGGTTTCTTCAGATCAATTTCCAGAAATGCATTGCTGACTCTCCCCTAACTCAATATCCTCAATCCAAATTGCATAAATGGTGTTGGATATAATTATCTCTCTGAAAAATTTCACCTAAATTGGAATTAAATTTATTTGTAAAAGCAAAGTCATCTTGGGAATTATATTTCGAAACCTGCGGTTGAAGATTTAGTGAATGAAGCTCTTTCCTGGTGCTTCTTCCACAATTTCAGCTCGTCTTTTTCATGAGGAAAATCAAAGCACTCTTTGCGTTCCCACTGCTCCCTCCTCAGCACTAATTCCCACATACAATTTCTCTCTACAAATTGGCCTCCACTAATTTTTGGCATTGGTTGTGTCTTGTTGAATTTTTCAGGAGCACACTTTTATATATGGGCATGTTGTTTTGGAGGTGGGAGAAAGAGAGAATAAGAGAGATATGCAGGAGGCCGGGCGCAGTGGCTCAAGCCTGTAATCCCAGCACTTTGGGAGGCCGAGACGGGCGGATCACGAGGTCGGGAGATCGAGACCATCCTGGCTAACACGGTGAAACCCCGTCTCTACTAAAAATACAAAAACTAGGCGGGCGAGGTGGCGGGCGCCTGTAGTCCCAGCTACTCGGGAGGCTGAGGCAGGAGAATGGCGGGAACCCGGGAGGCGGAGCTTGCAGTGAGCTGAGATCTGGCCACTGCACTCCAGCCCGGGCGACAGAGTGAGACTCCGCCTCAAAAAAAAAAAAAAAAAAAAAAAAAAAAAAAAGAGCTATGCAGGAAACGGAATGTTTTAATGCCAAGATAACCTGTCAGAACACCTGAAATATTTACTACAGTTTTGATGTTTCATTTATCTCTTAGTCAGCGGGGTATTGTGTTGTTTCATTGTTTTATCATGGAGTACTGTGGCTCTTTTAACTGTAAGGAATTAGAACTTTAGTAAAAACAACTTTTAATCACTTTGCTATAAATGTAATACTACAGAATTATTTTATTGTAGTATGACTTCCCTGTTACTCAAAAACAACTTGTCACCCTTTGTACTTTGGGCTTCTTTTTTTTTTTCTCCCCTTCTTTTAACTGTTGCCCCTATTTGGAGCGATCATACTTAAAGTAATATGGATTCTTTCAGAGCTGCCAAAAGGTGAAATTGACTTTTTGAGAATGTATTGCTGAAAACTGCAGCCGATGCACTTTTCCCACGTAGAAACATCCTGTGTGTTAAGACCAAAAGGGACAATTTACAGCCAGTTTCAAATTGCTAGCTGAGGTCAATAAGTGCCCACTTCTGCAATCACATCAGCCCTTTTTGGATGACAATACACAATGAGGTGCCTCCCAGGGAGTGACTACCTGGGAACTGCCACCTCCATTGGCAGCAAAACCCTTTTCACAAGTTTTCTTTGGTCGTTCATAGTAGAAACCTTTAAAAGTCTTCAACCTTTAATTTTAACCATTTTAAAAATACATACTGTACTACCATTTACATATAACTGGGTTTATTTAAAAATTATATGGATTGGGGAAAGGATATCCTTTTCAATAAGCAGTGCTGGGAAACATGGATATCCATACGCAGAGGAATGAAACAAGACCCTATCTCTCACCGTCTACAAAAATCAACTCAAAATGCATTAAAGATTGAAACCCGATACTATAAAACTACTAGAAGTAAACATAGGTAAAACGCATTAAGACATTGGCCTGGGCAAAGATTTTATCTAAGACTTCAAAGGCATAGGCAACAGAAACAAAAATATACAAACAGGGCTATATTAGACTAAAAAGCTTTGGCACAACAAAGGAAACAACGAATGGAGGGAAGGGAGGATCTGTAGAATGGGAGCAAATATTTGCAAGCTATTCTATCAACTCATATCCAGAATATAAGACAAGGAACACAGTCAACTCTATAGCAATAATAATAATAATCCTATTTAAAAATGGGCAAAAGATCTGAATAAACATTTCTCAAAAGAGGACATACAGGCCGGGCACGGTGGCTCACACTTGTAATCCCAACACTTTGGGAGGCCGAGGTGGGTGGCTCACGTGAGGTCAGGCCAACCTGGCCAACATGGTGAAACTGTGTCTCTACTAAAAATACAAAAAAAAAAAAAAAAAAAATTTAGCCAGGTGTGGTGGCACATCCCTGTAATCCCAGCTACTTGGGAAGCTGAGGCAAGAGAATCCTTTAAATCCAGGAGGCGGAGGTTGCAGTGAGCTGAGATCGTGCCATTGCACTCCAGCCTGGGCAGCAAGAGCGAAACTCTCTCTCAAAAAAAAACAGCCAACAGATACCAAAAAAAAAAAAAAAAAAAAAAAGCTTACCATTACTAAAAACAAACAAACATGCAAACGGACAACAGGTATAAAAAAATACTTAATATCACTAACTATCAGAGAAATGCAGATCAAAACTTCAGTGAGGTATTATCTCATCCCAGTTAGAATGACTATTATCAAAAAGACAAAAAATAACAAATGCTGGCAAAGATGTAGAGAAAAGAGAACTTTTATGTACTGTTGGTTGGAATGAAAATTGGCACAGCTAATAGGGAAAACAGTACAGAGATTTCTCAAAAATCTAAAAGTAGAACTACCATAAATCCAGCAAAATCCCACTATGGGTATTTACCCAAAGGAAAGAATATGAGTATCTCAGAGGACCTGCACACCCATGTTTACGCAGCACCATTTACAGTAGCAAAGATATGAAATCAACCTAAGTGTCCTTTAAGAGATGATTAGATTTAAATGTGGTATATACATACAAGGGAATACTATTCAGCCCTGAAAAAGGATGAAATGCTGTTCGTTACAGCAACATGGATGGAACTGGAGGGAGGCCATTATGTTAACTGAAATAAGCTGAGCACAGAAAGACAAATATCACATGTTCTTACTCATATGTGGGAGCTAAAAGATGCTGATGTCTGGAGGATAGAGAGTAGAATGGTGGTTACCAGAGGCTGAGAAGGGTGGAGAAGGTGGGATGAGGGGAGGTTGGTAATAAGTACCAACATACAGTTAGATAGGAGTGAGTTCTAGTGTTCCACAGCATAGTATGGTGACGATGGTTAACAACAATTTATTGTACATTTCAAAATAGCTAGAAGAAAAGATTTGAAATGTTTCCAACACATAGAAATGACAAGTGTTTGAGGTGATAGATACCCCCCAGTTACCCTGATCATAACACATCGTGTGCATGTATCAAAATATCACATGTAACCCATAAATATGTACAATTATTATGCATCAGTAAAAAAAGATTTTAAAAATTATAACAACATCCAGGTTTTCTTTCTTTCTTTCTTTCTTTTTTTTTTTTTAATGAGGCAAACACTGTCCTCTATTACACTGAACTGTCACACCTTTAAGAAGTTGGTCCAAACTACTATCTTCTTTATACCAATAAGAAGGATCAGGACATAGAAAGTTAAGTAAATGGTCCAAGTCAGTAAATGTGGATTCATGATTTTGAAACTGTATGGTCGGATTTCAGGTACTGTCGTCTTAATGCCTTGCTGTGAGATTTGAGATCCACGATAACTTGGCATTGTTGAGATATTGGGAAGCTACTATCAGAATCAGTCCTTTGCTTGCTTTGTTAGTGTAAACTAGAGATAATTTAGTATAAAATGTCCCAATAAAAACATTCCCCCAAGCATATGTAAACCACGACATAATAGATGTATCAAAGTAGCAGAATGCTATTATGTGCAAGAGATTAACCAGACTGAAGCTATTTGTCATAGCAACGGGTGCTAGAGTTGACAAATTACAATTGAACCCAGTTTGTAGCAAAATGTTAGACAGAGCCTTGGCACTGATTAATTGATGTGAACGTCCAGCCTAGAATACATTAGAGCAATTTAAGTATCATTCAAAACAGAATATAACCATGCTCTCTAAAACATCCCAAACTGTACCAGGCAACTAACTTTGTTTGATTCTATAATGCAAATATTTTATGCCTAAGACTTTTAAAGCACAGACTGTGTTAGTAGCCAGACACACCACCAATTTAGTAATTTTTAATGAAAAAGAAAATACATTTTACATTAAATGCTTATATTGATTGTCAAGGAGCCTGACTACAGATCTTTTAAAACTTGCAGCATAGGGTTAAGAGGGACCATCCTCTCTTAGAAATTTCTTAAAAAGAAATTTTAACTCTGGGTAATGTGTTTACCCTAATTAGATAAGAAACCTCATCCTAATAAAATTAATGGACTGAAGGTGACGTGTTCAGGGAGAGGAGGGAAAGAGTTTAGAAAGCAGAAAAATTTTTGCTTTCTGAGCTAGAAAAATGGATGTTGAACTTAAATCTCTTCAGACAATGAGCTGGTCATATCTTCACAAGAATAGGCTACCTCTTTCTTGCATTTAAGGTTTCTGTTATGAAACAGGGAACATGGTTATATTCTACTGAAAAGAAAGTTGAAATGGAGTAGAATCAGTGGAGTTTCATATTACCTATCAATTCTTTTTTTTTTTTTTTTTTTTTTTTGAGATGGAGTCTCACTCTGTCTCCCAGGCTGGAGTATGGTGGCATAATCTCAGCTCACTGCAACCTCCGCCTCCTGGGTTCAAGTGATTCTCTGGCTTAGCCTCCTGAGTAGCTAGGATTATAGGCACAAGGCACCACACCTGGCTAATTTTTGTATTTTTAGTACAGATGGGGTTTCACCATGTTGGCCAGACTGGTCTCGAACTCCTGACCTCAGGTGATTCGCCTGCCTCGGCCTCCCAAAGTGCTGGGAACACAGGCATGAGCCACTGCGCCCAGCTCCAATTAATTTTTTACTCACCCAACTTCATTTCTTGATATGTCAGTCATCTCTCTCTCTCTCTCTCTCTCTCTCTCTCTGTGTGTGTGTGTGTGTGTGTGTGTGTGTGTGTGTGTGTGTGTGTGTGTGTATTTTCAGTTTTTGTCCATCTGATAGTCGCTGTTGTTTTCATTGTGAGCATATGAGTTCCAGTTCCAGTATTTCTCTGGCAGAGCCTTTTGTTCTTTTAACATGTAGGGATTTATTTAGGTCCATTACTTGTTTTCCCTTCGTCTTTGCCTTTTCTTAAATTTCAACTTTAATAATAGTCTTTAATAGAATAACAGTGCATTACCTTTCATTGACTAAATTTATGCTGAGGAATTTATGCTAAAGAAACAATAAGGAATATGTGCCAAGATGTGGCTATGAGGATGTTCATTACTAGATTGTTTATAATAGCGAGACAGTGGAAAATTACCCAAATGGCCTAGAACAAGGAAGTGATGAAATCAAGTATGGTATAAGGCTACAGTGAAATTCTCATTCGTTTATTCATCATCTATCAAATATTAGTTGAGAGGATATTTTTTTATCAGCCGTTGTGGCAACTCTAACTATGTAGCCTTCAAAGGCATTAATAGTGATATGGTGGAAGAATCGTCAATGGCACAGCAAAAGGCCAGCATATAGCTCAGGCAGTCCAAACTCAGTGAGATCTTCTTTTCATTAAAAGATAAAAGGACAGTAGAAATATATTTTCTTAAAAAATCTGTACGTACGCAAAGATAAGTGTCGCTTTGTTTGACTCCTTGGATATTTATTCTCTAACTAGTTTGTAATGAATTCCTCATGTCTTTAAGCAGAAAACAAATTGTAAATGGTTTAAAAAGGCAATTGTTTTAAAGGGTTGACGAAAGCATTGGCACCTATGTTTCTGTTATCTATGAAGGTGAAAGGGGAATCAAGATGGTTTCAGTCTTTTGTTTCTAAAGCCAATGGAATTCTTCAACATCTTAACTATCTTTTAACTCTTGCTATTATAAGAAGTGATATTTTAATGTTTAGGAAAGGCATGTGTTATTAAGAAAAAATAAGATAAAATACCAAGGATATTAGCAATCACCGTGGACTGGATGGTATGTGGAAAGGTAGGCAGTAAATGCTTTTAGAAGGAGTTGTTAGTCTTCTCGACAGTTTAGCATTCAATCTAGTTTTGTGTTGGTAGACTGACTTGAAGAAGTAGACTGAATTGGGTGAGACAAATAAAATCATGTACTGGAGTAGAGAGATCCAATCTTTCCCTTTCTCTGCAAGGTTTGTATTTAGGTTATAAAAATAACTGTGGGAGGGAAGATTAGGGCAAGGCACAGCCTTGGTGCAAGACGCAGAGATGAGCAGTCATGTATTTCACACAGAGTAGGGTCAGAGAGTGCAACTGGAACCAACACCAACAGTGTGTGGCCCCAGGGAGTGGCGCTGCCTCTGGTCAATGCCACCCATCAGGACTGGACTGTAATGGATAGATCTTCCTAGCACTGCCTCTGGTCAGTGCCACCCATCAGGATTGGACTGTAATGGATAGATCTTCCTAGCACTGCCTCTGGTCAGTGCCACCCACCAGGATTGGACTGTAATGGATAGATCTTCCTAGCTCTCTCCCTAAAAGTTGACTCAGCCATCTTTCCAATTAATAAGAAAATACCAAACAGAACATTAAAGTTTACAGCTTCACATTTTCAAATTAAATTATCTATTGATTCGTAGGGGCCTGCCATTAAAAATCAGCACCACCACAACTGACAGTGCCTTGAAAATATTCATCATGATGACTTTGATCAAATTGTAAATGTGGATCTGAACTTTATTTTAGAAGTAAAGGAGGCAAATGAGCAATAAATTTGAAGCCCAGGTAATTGGGGGGAAAGTAATCAATTTAATCAGTCCCAAGAGCTAAGTGATTCAGAGAATTGACACTTGGATATTTGGTTGAAGTCTTTTGTCTGAAAATGTCACTTGTATATGTTTAGGAAAATATTCTATACCAGACATACATCTAGTCTTTGCATCTCTTACACTGTTAGTTTTTAGTTTTTAAGCGTACACTCAAGGTAATAGTTTTCCTGTTAGTTTTTAGTTCTTAAACATACACTCCAGGTAATAGTTTTCCTTTTTCCCAATCTCCTTTTTTTATTTTATTTTATTTTATTTTATTTTATTTATTTATTTTTTTTGAGACAGAGTATCATCGCTCTGTCACCCAGGCTGGCGTGTAGTGATGCGATCTTGGCTCACTGTAACCTCTGCCTCCCAGATTCAAGCAGTTCTCTGCCTCAGCCTCTCAAGTGGCTGGGATTACAGGTGCCCGCCACCATGCCCGGCTAATTTTTGTATTTTTAGTAGAGACGAGGTTTCATGAACTTGGCCAGGCTGGTCTTGAACTGCTGACCTAGTGATCCACCTGACTCGGCCCCCTAAAGTGCTGGGATTACAGACATGAGCCACCACGCCCAGCCCTCTCTCTCCTTGTTGCTACTACACCATCCATACTCCAGTCACTCAAAACAATTACATCTCCCATTCCAAGCAGGTACTTGTTTCCTTACTCTAACCCCACATTGTCTTCACCTCTAGATTGAAGATCATTCATCTCTGACATTTTTTGTTCAACCACAGCCCACTTATACCTGCCTTCTCATGTGCCCCTCAAGCTTGGCAACTCTACAGATGCTAAGATGAAATATAGTGTAGATGTTAAAAGGATTCCTCTGGAGCCTGATTTCCACATCTGGTTCTATCTCCTGCTAGTTGAGTTACCTTGGGAAATTAACTTAGCTTTCTGCTACCTCTGTCTTCTCCTCTGTAAAATGTAGTAACAATACATAAAAGTTCCTTAGAGTTATAATTAGAATTAGATAAAATAATACTAAATAATTACAAATAACATGTAGAGAGTGATAGGTTATACGTGTAATGTTGTCTAGAATTCAGACTTCTAGTGAAAATACTGAATTGGGTGTTCAGTAAACTAGTAATATGTCAATGTTAGCTTTTTCATAGTAATTTTTAGCAACCCTTACTAGTGCACTTAGAAGCTAAATATTAGCAAACAGTATTTAATTTGAACATACCACCACTGACAATGAAATTACAGGTTACCTACCTGTAAGAACAAAAGAAAAGGTTTAGATTTTTGGATTAGTTTGTGGCTCACCAGTAGGACCCCTTTACAAGGTATACTCCCACGGTCATTATGTTCAAGGGTTGAAACCCTAGACTACTATATTTAATTCTCCTCAGGAATCTTAGATGTGAAAGGAACAGCAAAAGTCATTTTATCAAGATTTAGTCCTGGTACCAGAACTCCATTAAACTTGGCATTTGATTATTTGTTTTGGGACCCAGTGATTTGCTACAGAATCGGTTGAGTTCTAGAGATACAAAAATAGTACGGTAAATAGTAAGGTAAAGAAAAAATAGTAAGTAAAGAAAATAGTAAGGTAAAGACTAGCCCCAAGGGGATAGGGGCTAGTCAGGGAGACAGGCAAGTAAACAGGCAATTGCAAAATAAAAACCAGGTGTTACCAGAGTCATAGTGACTCTGAAAGAAGGTACATCTCCTTGCCTTGGGTGGGAGTCAGTGGGTACCAAAAGAATTTCTGAGACAGGTAACATCTGAGCTGAAACCTGAAGAACAAGTAGGAGTTCCCCAAATGAAGGTAGAGGAATAGAGAAAAGAAGTTTCCCCAGTGCAAATAGAAACATGCAAGATACAGGATGCCACATTCATTCAGTGGCTATTTATTATTAAGGTCCTATAATATGTCAGGACTGTATTACGATAACTTATGGAAATGCCAGACCACTGTCTCTCCACCTCTAAACTGAGTTTTTCCAGGGCAGAAATTGTCCCATTTATCTTTGCTAACCTAATGCCTTTGGCTTAATGTTTATCAAATGGAAGATATTCGATAATTATTAGTTGAAGAAATGAATTAATCAGTACATGGTTTATCATCAATTTCTTCCTGCTAGTGAGAAGCAAAGTCATTAGAAAAACCACTGACCAGGATGGGGGTCAGCAGTAGAGACTTGCAGCCCATCACTAGTGATTACCTTCCTGGTGGAGAGCCATCCATTCTGTCAGTATTGTTTGGCACAACCATTCCACCAGTGAACTGTATCTTCATCGGGCCTGTACACCTGTCTTATTCATGGATATTCCACAAGC
Organism: Rhinopithecus roxellana; assembly: GCF_007565055.1. Taxonomy (NCBI): domain Eukaryota; kingdom Metazoa; phylum Chordata; class Mammalia; order Primates; family Cercopithecidae; genus Rhinopithecus; species Rhinopithecus roxellana. The sequence continues at coordinate 3,853,838 of NC_044568.1, read as the reverse complement.
ATAATGGCAGATGTGTGATTTCTGACCTCTCCTCCAACCTGGTTGACTTGGGTTATAGCAACAGAGAAAATGAGCTTTGCTTGGGGTAATTTCTTAACAAACTATCATTGACCATTATTCATCAACAACCGCTTGCCTTTCCAGTGTCTCACCAATTCCATATTTCATTCTCTGTTCTACCTCCCATCAAAGTATCCGGTCTGTTTTAGAATCTACCTTTTTATTAGAATGTTTGCCCCTTTTAGCCTAATAGTACCTTTATCATTCCAAAACCACTGGACGGATTCCACACAAACATGAAATGTTTAAATGTGTTCACACTGAAATGTGTGGAAATAGCAAATGGTCTTTTGTTATCACTTTTAAAGATCTTCTGAAATTCATCTATTTCATCTGCATATTGAAGTACCTGCTTATGTTCAGGAACCTGTGCTTAGCGTTTGTATGTATCCTGTGGTTCCCAATATTAATGAGGCCTGGAGAAAGTTGAATCTGCAAAGTTCTTTACGGTGGCCATGAGGGAATGAGGTAGCAGGATGTTAATGCTGTCTGCATGCTGTGAAGGATGATAAACTGTACTTGGGTGACCTTATTAATCACTCATAATGTGATCTCAAATGTATGTGCATTTTCTGTGCCTCCCAGCCTTTGCCTATGGAGAGGAAAAAGTGGGCATTCCCTAGTCACCTTAAGCTCTAGATGCCCTCAATGTCTTCCACTCGAGCATCTGAACTTCATCCCACTTTTATGACAGCAGCTGGCATGCAAATTGGCTGGACCTAAAAGCACTCCAGTTCACCTCCCGTTGCTCAATCTGTGCACAAATGATCAAGCTCAGCAATTCTGAAAATGGCCCACCCTTTTAAAGGGAAAATCTAAAATACTTTCAGTCCCAATGATAGTTGGGCCAAGCAGTGTCTGGTAGCCCATTCTTAGTTCTGTTACCAGCCGGTCATGCAGGTTAGCTTGATGAGCGCCACTCTTTGTCGTCTTTCCACCTGTCCTTCTCTGTCCATTCACTGATTTATTCATTCATTCATTCATCCCATGGATGCTTACTGAATGTCCACTGAATGTTGGAGCAACAACAGGAAATAAGGACATGGTTTCTGTCCCCATGGGACTTACATTCTATTTGGATATACTAGGGAGAAAAAAGAGTAAACAAAACAATTAGAGATGATAATTATTAACAGTAAATGCATGGGCCCGGTGCGGTGGCTCATGCCTGTAATCCCAGCAGTTTTGGAGGGTGAGGCAGGCAGATCACTTGGGGTCAGGTGTTCAAGACCAGCCTGGCCAGTATGGTGAAATCCTGTCTCTACCAAAAATATAAAAATTAGGCATGGTGATGAGTGCCTGTAATCCCAGCTACTCAGGAGGCTGAGGCAGGAGAATCTGTTGAACCCAGAAGGTGGAGGTTGCAGTGAGTCAAGATTGTGCCCCTGTACTTCAGCCTGGATGACAGAGTGAGACTGTCTCAAAAAAAAAAAAAAAGTAAATTCATGGGATATTGTAATGGAGAATCATAATGTGTGTGCTGGCTAAGATTTTCAGAAAAAAAATAATTAATGGTGACATGAAATTTAAGCAGAAACCTAAAGTCCTAAAGAATGCGAGAGAATCTGGGGAAGCATGCTCTAGGCTGATGGAAAAGCAAGTAAAACGACAGGGAATCTGAGAACATTTTACCTTGCATGAGGCTCTGAATGCAGCACATGGTAAGGGACGGGGTGGACTAAAGGCTGGAGGAACAGAATGAGGCCAGAACACACAGATTCCTGCAGGCCAAGATCTGGGTTTGATTGCAAACACAATATCTATCTCAACTTTACTTTGCACTCAACAAAATCCGTTCTATCGACCACTGGAAATAATAGCAAATATGGCTTGTTGGAAAGTCTGTGTGTAACTTATCTCTTATTATTGCTGAGAGGATCAGGAAAAATAACTGTCAAGTATTAGACTTAATACCTGGGTGATGAAATAATTTGTGCAACATAGGCCATAACTCAAATGTACCTATATAACAAACCTGCACATGTACCCCTCAACTTAAAAGTTTAAGAAAAAAAGAATGCTGGTGGGAATGTAAAGGAGTACAACCTCTATGGAAAACAGTACAGAGATTTTTCAATGAAGTAAAAATAGGTCTACCATTCGATACAGCAATCCCACTACGCAATACTGGATCTCTACCCAGAGTAAAAGAAGTCACTCTATCAGAAAGATACCTGTATGCATTTATTTATCGTAGCTCAATTCACAATTTCTAAGATACAGAATCAGCCTAAGTGCCCATCAACCAGTAAGTAGATAGGAAAATATGGTATATACACCATGAAATACGACTCAGCCATAAAAAAGAACGAAATAATGTCTTTTGCAGCAACTTGGATGAAACTGGAGGTTTCTTCTAAGTGAAGTAACTCTGAAATCGAAAACCGAATACTGCATGTTCTCACTTGTCAGTGGGAGCTAAGCTATGAGTATGTAAAGGTATGCAGAGTAGTATGATGGACACTGGAGACTCAGAAGACGGGAGGGTAGAAGAGGGATGAGGAGCAAAAAACTATTTAGTACAATGTACACTTCTCAGGTGGCAGGTCTACTAAAATCCTAGATTTCAACACTGTGCAATTCATCCATGTAACCAAAACTCACCTGTACCCCTAAAGCTATTGAAATTTTTCAAAAAATATTTAAAAAGAAAAAAGCAAACTTTTAGATATGGAAAAAAAAAAAAAAGACATGAATAAGAGCCCTTCAGTCCAACTAGCATTTGATTTCATTTTCCTCTCCTTGTCATTGTTTTTATACAGCTCTTTGTCTCTTTCCAACAGAAAAAGTAAAGACTGTTTCCTTTTTGATTTAGTTTTTTAATGTTCAGAATGGAAAAAAGCATAACTTTTCTTACTTGAGCATTTATCTGTTTTTTCATTGTAAATATTGTAGTCCCTGTAGCCTGGGAGGCCTTTCAGAGGTCACTTGGCCTTTCCTAGTACAGTCACATGCCCTTCTTCATTTTTAAATCTTTGAAGGCGAGAGGGGAATGAGAAAAGATTGCAGAAAAGCACTGTCCAATAGAACTTTCTGCAGTGACACCCATGTAGTGTATCAATGTCTATGAGATACCCACTAGTCGCATGTGACTGCTCAGCACTCACACTCAAGCTAGTGCTACCGAGGAGCTGAATTTTAAATTCTATCTAATTAGCCACAGGTGGCCAACAGCTGTCATCTTGGACAACACAGCTCTAGAGCCTCTTCTGAATGCTGTGCCAGTGAATTCACTGAAATTCACGACTGGAATTTACACAGGTGATGGTCTTCACATGGGCTTCCATTAATGACTTTGGTGAAGTTTCGGGCGAGACCTAAAGGATGGGAGGCGATCTGGGGAAGCATGTTCTAAGCTGATGGAACAGCAAGTAAAAAGACACTCAATCTGAGGACATTTGACCTTGCGTGAAGCTCTGAATGCAGCCTGGTACTAGCACTTAATAAGTCGGGGGAGGCAGAAGGTTGGAGGAACAACTTTCTAGGTCAATTCCAAATCGGTTCTGTTCATGGCGAGGTCTTTTTCACAAAATCACCGTTGTTTTCATCTGTTCGGTCTCCATTTCCTCATCCTGTGGTCCTGTAATTGCATTTTTCTTAGGGGACCACCTCTCTTGCATTTTTCGTCCATGCTTCCAGACAGCTGGCTCCTTACCAAGCTCTAGAGTAGGGTATGGAACCTAAACCTAACCAGTTGGTGTAACTCCATCTCCCAGCCACAGGGATTGGCTCATACGTGACCAAGTGGCTCAGGTCTCTTCAAGGAGACTCAGTCTCAGAACGCTTGTTAAAGCTGTTAGAGACTGAACACCTTGAGCCTGAAATTGCTGGCCATTTCTGCCTCCCTGAGAAGGTGGCCAACATCCTAGAAAGACCATAGGGCTAGGACTGAGTCCCAAGTCCCTGAATGTAGCCCTGCTGCAATCTAGAGTTATCCTGAGATTTTTCACTTATGTGAACGAATACATTTCTTTTTTTGCTTAAACCAATTTGAGCCAGTGTTTTAATTTAAAACCTCACCCAAAAAAATTTTGATGAATACAATTACGTTAAATATAGCATTTGTGACAGTATAAATCTTTCAAATTCCACAGCTCATGCCTAAGAAGTTATGGAGAGGCTGAGCGCGGTGACTCATGCCTGTAATCCCAACACTTTGGGAGGCCGAGGCGGGCGGATCACAAGGTCAGGAGTTTGAGACCAGCCTGGCCAATATGGCGAAACCCTGTCTCTACTAAAAATACAAAAATGAGCCAGGTGTGGTGACGGTCGCCTGTAATCCCAGCTACTCAGGAGGCTGAGGCGGGAGAATCGCTTGAACCTGGGAGGCAGAGGTTGCAGTGAGCCAAGATCGTGCTATTGTACTCCAGCCTGGGTGACAGAGTGAGACTCCATCTCAAAAAAATAATAATAACAATAATAAAAATAAATTATGGAGAAAACTGAACAAAACTGGGAGTACAGAAGTGGAAAGTCACATTGTGAAGGAGCTAGTGTATTTTCTCCCTTAGTTATTTAGCTGGAAATAGGAATCTGCCGATAAAGGTGGATTTGCTTGAGCTCCATAGGCAGAGGTTGCAGTGAGCAGAGGTTGTACCACTGCACTCCAGCCTGGGCAGTAGAGCTAGACTCCATCTCAAAAAACAAAACAAGACAAAAAACAAACAAAAAAAACCAACGACCTCACTCTTTACTTCATATACTTTTTTTTTCTGTTTTTGCTTTTTTGAACAATAAATGTTTGTAATTTATATGACAGTAAAGAATCTTATTAAAAAGTATTTCAAAAATTATTTTTCTTCTAGGATAGATGGTGTAGTTTTCTTATTTTTTGAAAATACTAATATAATTGCTCCAAGCAAATCAAACATATAAGAGTACAGAGAGAGATAAAATTTCCCTCCCAACCCACACAAGCCTTCTAAATGTACTTCCGTTCCCAGAGAAAACTACTATGAACAGTATGTATTTTCTGTGTATTGACAAAAATATTTAGAGATAGTGGGTATGTATGAGAGAAAAAGATGGATCCATACATATACATCTACAAACATATATATGATTTGGTTTAAATATCACCTACCTATATATATTCATTAGCATACCTGTGTACAGGCATGTACATGTAAACTATATACGTACCTATTCGTACCTATATATATGTATATATTATACTACTTTTTTTTTTTTTGAGGCTTGCTTTTTTGCCAGGCTGGAGTGAAATGGTACAAACTCAACTCACTGCAACCTCTGCCTCCACATTTCAAGCGATTCTCCTGCCTCAGCCTCCCGAGTAGCTGGGACTACAGGTGTCCACCATCATGCTTGGCTAATTTTTGTATTTTTAGTAGAGATGGGGTTTCACCCTGTTGGCCAGGCTGGTCTTGAACTCCTGACTTCGTGATCTGCCCTCTTCGGCCTCCCAAAGTGCTGGGGGTTACTGGCGTGAGCCACTGCGCCCAGCCGGTATTACTTTTTTTTCTGTTTAACAGTTGATACAGTTTGGCTGTGTCCCCACCCAAATCTCATCTTGAATTCCCACGTGTTGTGGGAGGGACCGGGTGGGTGGTAATTGAATCATGGAGACGGGTCTTTCCCATACTGTTCTCATGACAGTGAGTAAATCTCACGAGATCCAATGGTTTTATAAGGGGGAATTTCCCTGCATAAGCTCTCTCTTTGACTGCTGCCATCCATGTAAGATGAGACTTGCTCCTCCTTGCCTTCCGCCATGACTGTGTGGCCTCCCCAGCCGTATGGAGTCCATTAAACCTCTTTCTTCTGTAAATTGCCTAGTCTTTATCAGCAGCATGGAAACAGACTAATAATACAACAGTACATCAGGAATATTTTCCATGAGGTATATCTGCACTGCAACATTCTTTTTAGCAACAATGCAGCATTCTGTAGTTTGTATGTATATCCTTAATGGTTTATCACCTGCCTTTTAATCAACATTGGTCTGTTTTCCATTTTTGCCTATTGGTGACAATGCTGAAACGGCTTCATTGCACATAAGCAAGACTTCTCTATGGCATCTTCAAATGATGACTGTTGGGTCTAATATGTAATACGAGTGGATCTTCCATATCCCTCTCTGCTAATGTTCCCTGCTGACGTAGGATAAGCTTATGTGGCTTGATCTTGGCTGATAATTTGGGCGCAAATCTAATAAAGGGAGGAGATGCATTCTAAACTCACCTCTAGAAAAGTCAGGGTTTTTTTTTTTTTTGCAGTAATGATGCTGCAAAATGCATTCTGAGGACAACTCACCTCGAGTTTGAAGATGATTTGTTTGGAGCGATTTGAAATCAAAGTTCAGATTTATTTCTCGTAAGTCTGTTGTTTGGAGGGGGATTTCATGAACTGTTCCTATCTATCTGTCTCATGCCTGCAGGCTACAGGTCCTTTATGAGATGGATATTTTTAAAGGAACAGCTCTATTCTTGGGATGGTTGACAGGACTTTTAATGAGGAAAGAAATTAGAAATCGGAGCTGGAGGCAAAGTGGTCAGCAGAAAGGAAAGAAAAACAAGGAACAGAAAGGCAGCTTAATATGCCCTTTCAAGTGTCTGTTATTGTAAATATTCTTGTATATATCCATTAGGAGTCATGGGTGAGAACCACAGAATTTTTGGGGTTATCATCATAGGAAAGTACTTATCACATCTCCACAGGCTCCTCATTTTACTTAAACTTGACCAAATCCAGTAGCAATTGAAATTGTATAAATCAAATAATGTATTTAATGCCACAGGGCAGGGGTTGGAAAACTGCAGCCCATGGGCTAAATTTAGTCCACTTGGATTATTATTATTTTTGTAATAAAGTCTTATTATTTATACCCAGCTGCACCTAGGCAAGCCTGTATTTCTGCGGCAGCTTTTGGGCACCACGGCAGAGCTCAGTATTAGGATAGCCCTGCAAGTCGAAAGTATTTACTTTCTGCCCCTTTACAGAAGATGTTTGTCAACCTAGGGAATCTCACAATTTCAAGGTGTTCCCTGTTGAATTTTTTTTTTTAATGTGAGAAAAGAAATCAATCTCTACTCAGAGGCTGCAGAGCCTTCCTGGGAGGAGAAAAGAGACCACAAAGTTCTCTGTCTGCCTGGGAGGCAGATGCAGATGACAGGAAGTGGGAGAGGCTGAGCTGTACCTGCTGGATTCATTCTTCTTGTCTCCCCAGTTAGGGAAGTTAAGGAAGTTACTCTTTATATGACAGGAAGGAAATGAGCAGTGGACAGAACCCAATTCTAAATACTAGGACTGAAGTCTACCATGGGTAATGCAACACAGTTATCAGTGATACAAAATTATGTGCTTGGGTCTGAGAATTACCTCTTATTTGGAGACCAAATTGTGTCTCCCCTACCCCCAATTCAGATGGTAAAGTTCTCACCCCCAGGCCCTCAGAATGTCAGTGTGTTTGGAGACAGGGTCCTTAGGGATTTCATTTGGGTTTCATGAGGTTATTAGGTTGGGCTCGAATCCAGTATGTTTGGTGTCCTTATAAGAAGAAAAGAATTAGAAGTCAGACACACAGAGAGAATACCATAGAAACAGCACACTGGGGGAAGATGGTCGTCTGCAAACCAAGGAAAGAGGCTTCAAAAGAAACCAACTCTGCAAACACCTTAGTCTTGAACTTCTACCCTCTGGAATTGTAACAAAATAAATTTCTGTTGTGTAAGCCACACAGTCTACGGTGCTTTGTTATGGCAGCCCTGGCAAGCTGACACACTTCTGCTCAAGTCTATGTGGGTGTCTTCTTAGATATGACGAAGATAGTCCACAAATCTTTCTGATGCCTAAGTCAACAGCCCTAGCAAGCTAATACACTTCTGCACCTGTCTGTGTTGGTGTCGTCTTAGATATGATCCAGATAGTACAGAGACTTTCTGATGCCTACGTCTGCACCCTCAGCAAGCCCTAGCAAGCAGAAGCCAACGCACTTCTGCTCAAGTCTACCTTGGCGTCTTCTCAGATATGGTGCAGATAGTATAGAGATCTTTCTGATGCCTAACTCAGCAGTTCTCAACTGTGGACAATTTTGCCCCTCGGGAGACATTTGGCGATGTCTGGAGGCATTTTCGATTGTCATCATTAGTGGGGCAAGGGCACTGTAATGCTCCTGGCGTCTAGTGGGTAGAGGCGAGGGATGCTGTTTAACATCTCACAATGCACAGGACAGCCCCCTAGGACAAACAGTCACCCAGTGTGAAGTGGCAGTTGTACCAAGACTGAGAGTTCCTGATGGAGCAGAAGATACATTACTGTCATGCTCTGTCTCTTCCCTTCTCCCCGTTAGAACTTTGGTGTTCTTTGAAGGGGCTGGAAGAGGTTATCTCTTACTCTGGGCATTGTGTATAATGCCCATACAAGATCCTCAAAATAACTGAAATGAAAAGACTCCCTTTGGCTTTCTCGGCCATTCCAGTAAATTCCTGCTAAGTATGCTCTAGGAAAACTGTATGTTTTCCTAGAGGTGCTGTACAATTTCTGTGACAGGAACTGTGGGTTTCCTGAGGAACAGCCTTCCCTCTAATGCTGTTAACTTCCCCAAGTTTGTGGCCTATTGGTGGTGCTGGTGTGGGCAAAGAGGAATGAATGATTGATGGACTGTGAGCCTCCCAAGCAGAAGTGGGCTGGTGGGGAGTTTTTTTTAGTATCATATTTTATATACAACTGCGGGTCCGGCCAGGCTATGGATATACAGTGCCTGACCCTAGTACAGAGGAAGTATCGATTGCGCTCAAACAGTGAGCTATCCGAATGATTTATTTATGCAGCAATGCAGCTCTCTGCTTCTTTGGAGGTGGGCACAGGCTGGAAGCGTTTTGTGCGTGCGCATGTGTGTGTGTATGTGTGTGGGCATGGGGTGTGTTTGTGTATGTGTGGGTGTGGGCTGCATTTGTGTGTGTATGTATATGGGTGGGCTTGGGGTGCATTTGTGAGTGTATGTGTATGCGTGGGTGTGGGGTGCATTTGTGTGCATATGTGTGGGCCTGAGGTGCATTTGTGTGTATGTGAGTGTATGTGTGGGCCTGGGGTGCATTTGTGTGTGTGTGTGCATGTGGGGTGCATTTGTGTGTGTGTATGTGTGGGCATGGGGTGCATTTGTGTGTGTATGTGTGAGCGTGGGGTGCATTTGTGTGTGTATGTGTGGGTATGGGGTGCAGTTGTGTGTATCTATGTGTATGTGTGGGAGTTGGGTGCATTTGTGTTGGGGGGCATGGGGTCATTTGTGTGTGTATATGTGTGGGCATAGAGTGTGTTTGTGTATGTGTGTGGGTGTGGAGTACATTTGTGTGTGGAGTGCATTTCTGTGGGCGTGGAGTGCATCTGTGTGTATGTGTGGGTGTGGAGTGCATTTGTGTTGTGGGGGCGTGGAGTGCATTTGTGTGTGTATGTGTGGATGTGGGGTGCATTTGTGTGTGTCTATGTGTATGTGTGGGAGTTGGGTACATTTGTGTTGCGGGGGCGTGGAGTGCATTTGTGTGTGTGTATGTGTGGGAGTTGGGTGCATTTGTGTTGGGGGGCCATGAGGTGCGTTTGTGTGTGTATATGTATGGGTGTGGGGTGCATTTGTATGTGTGTGTATGTGTGGGTGTGGAGCGCATTTTTGTTGCGGGGACATTCAGTGCATTTATGTGTGTATGTGCGGGCATGGGGTGCATTTGTGTGTATCTATGTGTATGTGTGGGAATACATTTGTGTTGCGGGGGCGTGGAGTGCATTTGTGTGTGTATGTGTGGGACTTGGGTGCATTTGTGTTGGGGGGCCATGGGGTACATTTGTGTGTGTATATGTATGGGTGTGGGGTGCATTTGTGTGTGTATGTGTGGGCGTGGGGTGCATTTGTGTGTATCTATGTGTATGTGTGGGAGTTGGGTGCATTTGTGTTGCGGGGGCGTGGAGTGCATTTGTGTGTGTGTATGTGTGGGAGTTGGGTGCATTTGTGTTGGGGGGCCATGGGGTGCATTTGTGTGTGTATATGTATGGGTGTGGGGTGCATTTGTGTGTGTGTGTATGTGTGGGTGTGGAGTGCATTTGTGTTGCGTGGGCGTGGAGTGCATTTGTGTGTGTACGTGTGGGCGTGGAGTGCATTTGTGTTGCGGGGGCGTGGAGTGCATTTGTGTGTGTACGTGTGGGCGTGGAGTGCATTTGTGTTGCGGGGGCGTGGAGTGCATTTGTGTGTGTACGTGTGGGCGTGGAGTGCATTTGTGTTGCGGGGGCGTGGAGTGCATTTGTGTGTGTACGTGTGGGCGTGGAGTGCATTTGTGTTGCGGGGGCGTGGAGCGCATTTGTGTGTGTGCACACGCACATGGCTCTCATGATCCTCCCATTTTCAACTGAACCTGTAATTAGCTCCTCAGAGACCAGATAATCACACTTTGCTTTTTCTACCTATAAATGCTCATTGGCTTTCTGATTTCCTGTTAATTTCCTAGCTTTAAATCAGCAAGAATTGGACTTTTTGCAAAATGCCAAGTTATTGGAACAAAGACTAGCACTCTGGGAAGACAAGTGAAAAATTCCAGAGTCTCTGTAACTGGGATTGCCTGTTATTAGTAGGTTTCTCTGTCTGTTTGGTTTTATCTACATTTGAAAGGAAGCTTTTGAGGAATTCATGGAGCATGTGTACTCTATTCCCTCCCAGGTGAGATGGTGTCCCTCCAGGAAAGCATCAGAATGCGGCCATTAGGGCTGGACATTTCTAACTGGCCAAGTCTACACAGGCGTAATCAATTGAGCAATTGCCATTGTAATCACAACGCCTAAAACTGGGCCTCTAAATAATAGGTTCCAGAACCAAATTAAATATCAACAATGCGATTGCCTTTTGTCTTCGCTACCAAGGACAAATTCTGATAGTCATTGTCTTCTCTATATTCAAAGAATTATATTTAAGGGGAGAAGCAGCTAATGATAATTGACTGATGGTTAGAAGCTGTCTACATGTCAGCTATATAGAGTCATCTGTAGGAATTACCTGTATGAGCTATATATGTCAGGAATGTATAGAGTATTCTTAATAGTAAATTAGCATTAGCATTATAACTATTAGTATTATAACATTATAACTATTAGTTAATTAGTTCAACTGTTGAGTTGAACTTTCTGCAGTAGTGGGAGCGTTTTATACCTGGGCTTTCCAATATAGTAGCCATGAGCCATATGGGCCTATTGAGCATTTGAAATGTGATTAGTGCAACTAAGGGGCTTTTAAAGTAATTTTAGTTAATATAAACTTAAATAGCCCCATTCAGTAGTGGCTACCATATTGGACAGTATACCTCTGTAGGCCCTGATCTCATTTCCTCTTTAAAAAGAATGAATATATATCTTCATTAATAATCTGTGTTCATATCTTATATAACATACTTAAAAATGTAGACAAAAAGCCTACAGAGAGACCCACCCAACTGTTAAGACCTCTCAGGTTGGGATTAGAAAGGTATCAAGAAAGGATTTTAACATCTTATCTTGCCTAATTCCAAAAAGAAAAAAAACGGTGATAAGATTAAAAACGAATCAAATAAATCAGATGCGACTAATTATATGACTAATTATATTATGGATCCAGTTATGTCAGGCCATCTCTCTGAAATAAAATTAAAAGAAAAAAGATGGAGGGTTCTGACAGTTATCTCTATAATCCAGAAAGCCCTCTCCCTCTCTCTGTCCCATTACAGATGAAGTGAATTTGGGAGCTTCAGTCAAACATCCATTGTCTTTCGTACAATCATTACCTAATGTCATCATTTTGGTGGCTTTCAAAGGTATGAACCAGCAAATGGGTGACACTGAGAGGAAGGAACAAGCATGTTCCTTGGTATCAGAATGGCCGCATTCTGATGCTTTCCTGGAGGGACACCATCTCACCTGGGAGGAAATAGAGTACACATGCTCCATGAATTCCTCAAAAGCTTCCTTTCAAATGTAGACAAAACCAAACAGACAGAGAAACCTACTAATAACAGGCAATCCCAGTTACAGAGACTCTGGAATTTTTCACCTATCTTCCCAGAGTGCCAGTAAAGTGAACAAATGCATGAACCACAGTCAGTCTCTGAATCGAAATCCATGTGTCTTATGAAAATCCGTTATTGTTGAAAGCCATTTGCAAAGCTTCCACGATCCTCACTTGGCTGGTGCACGGCTGTGAGTGCTTCTTTCCAAGTCTCCTGTGGGTGATGGGGAAATGGCTCACCAGGGATTGTGTTCACAGTCATATCGATTCCAAGTTTGATCACAGCCACAAATTTCTTTCCCAGGTTAGTAAGAAGAAATCAACACTTTACTTTCTTGGATCATATGTTTTTAAACATTAGTACTGAGGAAATAAAGAAAGGGAGAGAGGAAGAAAAAAGAAGTACAAGAAAGAATACACTGGGCCGGGCGTGGTGGCTCACACCTGTAATCCCAGCACTTTGGGAGGCTGAGGCGGGTGGATCACGAGGTCGGGAGATCAAGACCATCCTGGCTAACACGGTGAAACCCCGTGTCTACTAAAAATACAAAAAATTACCCGGGTGTGGTGGCGGGCGCCTGTAGTCCCAGCTACTCGGGAGGCTGAGGCAGGAGAATGCCATGAACCCGGGAGGCGGAGCTTGCAGTGAGTTGAGGTCGTGCGGCTGGACTCCAGACTGGGCGACAGAGTGAGTCTCCATCTCAAAAAAAAAAAAAAAAAAAAAAAAAAATACACCAAAGAGAAGCAACACAGTGCAGTTTTTAAAAATGCATGCAGTTAAAATCCAGAGAAGAGGAACCTCCGCTAGGATTACAGAGATTGATCAAATCTCATCCAGGATTGACACCGTTCGCTGGGTGATTTGGACATTCGGAGCCTCTCTGGGCAGGGAGACTTTCCTTTATCCCTGTCAAATTGGAATGCCATCTGTACATACGTGAATTATTATAAAGGCAACAAGGTTATAAGCTCCCCCATGCCTGCCAGGACTCAGTGCTTTGCTGTGACTGAACCACAGTAGGTGCTAAACCTTTCTGCACTGATGCCATCAAATTAGAATTTAAATCTGATACTGTAACAAGTTACCACCTGGGAACAGAAATGCTTTGCGTTTTATTTTTTCTTCCTAGCATTGTGAAATGAACATGGCATATGGCACATTTTAATTACAGCAAATATTAATTTTTAATGGGAAGTGTACACCTGGCTTTGTACTGTTCATAAATTATCTGAGAGGTTGAAATTTATTTAGGTGATTTTGATGCAGTTGTAATTAAAGTGAAGAAACTAATAGCCTTCTGTAATTGAAGGCACATTAATCTGAAAGCTACCTGAGGGCAGGGATTCTGTGTTAAGCATGTTGTATACTCGATTTAGTAAAATATAAGACTTGGGATTAGTGGTCTTCTATGCGATGTGTAGACATTTTCCAGGTATTTCCAGGATATTTTCTGACCTTTAGAAAAATGATATTACCTAGTACTGTAGGTAATTATGTGCTAAGAAAAGAGGATTCTATCACATCATCTGGCATTGCTTTTTAGCTTTGTAATGGAGTAATTGATTAGTACTACTGCACTTTAGCAAGGTATTTTCCTCCTATATCTAGTGAATGATGTTTAAGTTAACTCTATTTGTGTGTCTCTGGGAACGAGAATTGAGGCAGGGGCTCGGGGGATGGGACAGGGACAAAGAATCCAACCAAATGACATTAGGTATCAGTTTTCAGCTGCATGTAGACTCAACTTATTTTTTAATGATTTTATTAGGAAGGCTTCTGTATTCTATTTTGTAATGCATTTACCTGAGGGAACTTTAGACCTTGCAGGCCTGTTTGCAATTCCTATCAGATTAGGCAGGGGTGTTGGGGGGGTGGGAGAAGAGAACAGAATAATGGAAATTTCACATGTTATTCAGTGTTTTAAAAATCCAGTTTCTTGGCCTGACAGTTTCTTAAATCCGTAGATCTTGATGTTTTAATCTCATGCATTCTGATGGAGCTTGATATCCATAACTGGTGGGTTTGATAAATTTTTAACCAGGAAGTTCAATATGATGAGAAAACACAAGGGGAGGTTTGTATTTTGCACCTTGTCGTCAAGCTTTCCAGTTTCATTTTCACTTTTTGCACTAAGAGTATTCCTTGGAGGTGTCAGAGCTGCCCAAAGCTGACTTCCATCCATATTGAAATGACTTTTTCTGAGCTTTCCAAAATTCCAATTTCAGTGCAGGTGGTAATATCTGAATGTGAGCAGCAGAATAAATATCAGTTTAAAACTCATATAAATATACATTTATGCTCCATGTGTGAACTCATAGGGTGTGGGATAAATCTTGTCATTTCAACATAAATGGAATAACAAATAGATCGAAAGTAGGATGCAGTGCTGAGAAAACATATTCTGGATGCACAGTGCGATTACACAGTGATGGTTTCATGAGAATTGAATTCCAAAGATCACACGATCGATTAAAACAATTCAGTCTCCCTAGTCATTTTTGTCAGTAAATTAAGACATTAATTTCATCCCAAGAATGTTTTTCAATGTTTTTTATTATACAAAATCACAAACATATGCAAAAGTAGAGAATAGTAACATGAATCCTCATGTACCCATCCCCAGATTCAATCGTTAAAACTCATAGCCAATCATGTCTAATCTATATCCCCACTTATTTTCTCCACATTCCTGAATTGTTTTAAAGCCAAGACCAGACATCACACATTTTATCCATAAATGTTTCAGTATGTATCTCTAAATATAATTACACCCAGTCCTTCAACATTAACATTGATTCCCTAAGATGATTAATATCTGATCGCTGTTCAGATTTTCCCAATTCTCTCACATATTTATAAAGTTTACTTGAACTGAAATCCAAACGAGGACTATAGAATGCAATTAGTTAATATGGCTAGAGTTCTTTAGTCTATAAAGTCCTTTCCACATTCATATTTTACTCTTTTTTCTTGGAATTTTTAAATTAAAGAAACTGGATTGTCTTCCTGAGTCTTTTTTGAAAAATATGATTGTGAATTCTTTTTCTTGTTTATCTCACATAATAAATCCACCTTATAAATTATTGATTGAACCAATAAAACCTGTCAAAACGATTTAATTGAATACACATACACCACACACTCTAGTTTTTTTTTTATTTTTAATTTTTATGATTATGTAAGAGTTGTACATATTTATGGGGAAATTTTTATAAAAGCATACAATGTGTCATGATCAAATCAAGGTAATCGAAGTGGCCATAACTTTAAACATTTATCATTTTGTTGTTTTGCAAACATTCCAAAGCTACTAGTCTGGTTATTTTGAAATATACAATACATTATTGTTACCTATAGTTGTCCTATTGTGCTAGTGAATACTGGATCTTATTTCTTTTATCTAACCATATTATTGTACCCATACATTTACCTACTTTTAACTCTCCCTTGCTCTAAACTCCCCTTCCTAGCATTTGGTAACCATTATTCTACTCTATGTCTCCATGAGATTAGTTTTTTTAGCTCCCGCATATGCATGAGAACACACAATACTTGTCTTTCTGTGCCTGGCTTATTTTACTTGGCATCATGTCCTCCAGTTCTATCTATGCTGTTTGGAATGACAGGATGTCATGCTTTTTTGTGGTTGAATAATATTCCATTGTATGTATGTACCACATTTTTTCACTGAGTTCATACATTGGTGGACACTCAGGCCGATTTCATAACTTGACTCTTGTAAAGAGTACTACAATAAACATGGCAGTGTACATATCTCTTCTATATACTAACTTCCTTTCATTGGAATATATACCCAACAGTGAGACTGCTGAATCATACGTTTGTTTTAGTTTTAGGTTTTTGAAGAACCTCCATACTATTCTCGAGTGGCTGTACTAACTTACATTCCCACCAATAGTATACAAGGGTTCCCCATCCTCCATATCCTTACCAGCATTCATTATTGCCTGTCTTTATTTGTTTCTATATATTTTTTCTTTTTTGTGTTTTATTTGTTTTTTAGTTGTTGGTTTGTTTTATTTCTTTGTCTTTTTAATATATATTGCCTGCTTTTTGAGACAGCCATTCTAACTAGGGTGAGATATTTCATTACAGTTTTGATTGGCATTTCTCTAATGATTAGTGATGTTGAGCATGTTTCCACATACTTGTTGGTCATTTGTATGTCTTCTTGAGAACTGTCTATTCAGATGTTTGCTCGTTTTTATTTGGATTATTTGGGGTGGGGGTTTGTACCAAGTTGTTTGAGCTCCTTACATGTTCTGGGAGTTATTCTTTTGTTAGGTGGGTGGTTTGCAAATATTTTCTTCCATTCTGTAGGTTGTCTTATCACTTGTTTGTGGTTGCCTTTGCTGTGCAGACACTTTTAAGTTTGATGTGATCCCATTTGGCCATTTTTGCTTTGGTTACCTGTGCATTTGGTGGCTTACTCAAAATATATTTACCCACACCCATATCTCAAAGCATTTCCCCAGGGTTTTCTTGTAGTAGCTTTATTGGTTCAGGTCTTACATTAAATCTTTAATCCATTTTGATTTGATTTTTGTAGATGATGAGAAATAAGGACATAGTTTTTGGTCTTCATTATGTTGATGTGATATATCATGTTTCTTGATTTGTGTATGTTGAACCATCCTTTTATCCCAGGAATGATTCCCATTTGATCATGATAAATGATCCTTTTAATATGTTGAATTTGATTCAGTAATATTTTGTTGAGGAATTTTGCATTCATATTCATCAGATATATTAGTCTGAAGTTTTGTGTTTTCGTCGTGTGTGAGGATAATCCTGATCCTGTAGAATGAGTTTGGAAGTATTGTCTACTCCTTGAGTTTTTAGAATAGTTTGAATAGAATTGGTATTAAGCCTTCCTTATTTGGTAGAATTCAACAGTGAAGTCGTCAAGTCCTGGTCTTTTCTCTGGTGGGAGTCTTTTTATTACTTCTTCTATAGATTACTTACTGATTTATCCATGTTTACTATTTTTTCATGGTTCAATCCTGGTAGGTTGTTTATGTCCCGGAATTTATCGATTTCTTCCAGATTTTCCAAATTGTTGGCATATAGTTGATAAAAATACTCTCTAATTTACCTTTGAATTTCTGTGGTATCTGTTTTAATATTTTCTTATCTCTGATTTCATTTATTTGGGCATTCTCTTTTTTTTCTTAGTCTGGCTAAAGGTTTGTTGATTTTGTTTATGTTTTCCAAAAACACATTTTTATTTTGTATTTTGTCTCAATTTCATTTATTTCTGCTCTGATCTTTAGTGTTTCTTTTCTTTGACTAATTTTGGATTTAGCTTGCTCTTACTTTTCTAGTTCTTTAAGATGCATTGTGAGGTTATTTGAAGTCTTTTTACCTTTTTTTGAGACAGAGTCTCGCTCTGTCACTGGGCTGGAGTGCAGTGGTATGTTCTTGGCCCACTGCAACCTCTGCCTCCTGGGTTCAGGTGATTCTCCTGCCTCACCCTCCCGAGTAGCTGGGACTACAGGCATGCACCACCACACCCAGCTAATTTTTGTATTTTTGGTAGAGACAGGGTTTCACCTTGTTGGCCAAGATGATCTCTGTATTTTGACCTCGTGATCTGCCCACCTCGGCCTCCCAAAGTGTTTTTTTCCCCCCTTTTTTGATACAGACATTTATTGGTATAAACTACCCTCTTAGTACTGCTTTTGCTGTATCCATCAGGTTTCAATATGCTGTGTTTCCACTTTTATTTGCTTTAATAATTTTTAAATTTCCTTCTTAAATTATTTAATTCATCCAGTAGTTGTTCAGGAGCATGTTATTTAATTTCCATGTATTTATAGTTTCCAAAGTTCCTCTTATTGATCTCTTCATGTTTTCTATTTTTTCATGGTTCAATCTTGACAGGAATTTTATGTCCTGGGATTTTTGTGTCCAATAAATGCTTATTGATTCCTAGTTTCATTCCATTGTGGTCAGAAAAGATACTTGCTATGATTTGGATTTTTCTGAATTTCTGAGACTTGTTTTGTGGCCTAACATATGGTCTCCCCTGGAGAATATTCTATGTGCCAATGAGAAGAATGTGTAGTATTCAGCTGTTGGATGAAATGTTTTGTAAATGTCTATTGATCCATTTGGTCTGTAGCACAGATTAAGTCACATGTGTGTTTTTAAATCTTCTGTCTAGGTTTTCTGTCCAATGCTGAAAGTGGTATGTTAACTTAGCATTCCCAACTATCATTGTGCTGGGGTCTGTTTCTCTCTTTAGCTCTAATAATATTTGCTTTATATATCTGAGTGATCCACATTGGGTTCATATATATTTACAATTGTCATATCCTCTTGCTGAATTGACTTCTTTATCATTATATAATGACCTTCTTTGTGTCTCTTCACAGATTTTCTTGAACTATATTTTATCTGGTATAAGCACAGCTATTTATGCTCTTTTTTGGCTTTCATTTGCATGGCATATCTTTTTCTGTTCTTTCATTTTCAGTCTGTGTGTTTTCTTAGGTAAAAAATGAGTTTCTTATAGGCAGCATACAGTTGGGTCTTTTTAAAAATATATATATTCAGCTACACTGTCTTTTATTTGGAGAATGAAGTCCATTTACACTCATTGTTATTATTGACAGGTGAGGACTTACTACTGCCATTTAGTTACTTTTTTGTTGTCGATTTGTTAGTTCTCTCTCTCTCCCTTTTTTTTTTTTCCTTCTTGTCTTCCTTTGTATATAAGCAATTTTCTGGTAGTGCTTTAATTTCTGTCTTTTAATTTTTTTGTGTCCCTCTTAAAGGTTTTTGCTTTGTAGTTACCACGAAGCTTGCAAAAAAAAAAATCTTATAACCAATTAGTTTAAACTGATTAAAGCTTAACTCTGATCACAAAGGAAAAACATTAAAAAGGAGAAAACTAAACTCTGTACTTTATCTCCATCTCCTCCAATCTGACTTTTGCCCTCTCTCTTTATATCTTTTTTATTGTTTTTCAACAAATTGTTGTAGTTATCATTATTTTTCATAGGTTTGTCTTTTAGTCTTCATACTAAAGATATGAGGGGTTTACATACAATTATAGTATTAGAATATTCTGTATTTATTTGTGTGCTTACATTTACTAGTGAGCTTTAGACCTTCAGGTTATTTCTTGCTGCACATTTATACCCCTGTCTTTCATATTGAAGAATTCCCTTCAGCATTTCTTATAAGACAGATCTGGTGTTGATGAATTTCCTCACCTTTTGTTTGTCTGAGAAAGTCTTTACTTCTCCATGTTTGAAGGATAACTATGCTGGATACAATATTCGAGCTTTGAAAGTCTTTTTGTTCAGTACTTTAAATATGTCATCCCACTCCCTCATGGCCTATAAGGTTTCTGCTGAGAAGTCTGCTGACAAACATTTGGACTCCTTCATATTTTCTTTGCTTATTTTCTCCTGCTACTCTTAGGGTCCTCTTTATGTCCTTAACTTTTGATAATTTGATTATTATATACCTCTGGGTTTAATCTGCTTGGTGTTGCTTGACTTTCTTGTACCTGGATATTCTCTGGGTTTGAAAAGTTGTCTGTTATTTTTTTGAATAAACTTTCTATCCCAATCTCTCTACTTCTTCTTCAAGGCCAATGACTCTTAGATTTGCCATTTCTAGGTGTTTTCTAAATATTACAGGCATATTTTGTTCTTTTTTAGCTTCTTTTTTTTTTTTTTTTTTTTTTTGTCTACAGACTGTATTTTCAAATAGCCTCTCTTTGAGCTCAAAGATTCTTTCTTCTGCTTGACCAGTTTTGCTGTTGAGACCCTCTGATGCATTTTTCAGTTGCTGATTGAATTCTTCAGCTCTGCAATTTCTGTTTGATTTTTTTGTTATTATGATCTCTTTGCTAGATTTATCTGATAGAATTCTGAATTCCTCCTCTATGTTATCTGAAAGTTTGTTGAGCTTTCTCAAGACAACCCTTTTGAATTGCCTGTCTGAGAGGTCACATACCTCTCTATCTCTAGGACTGATCACTGATACTTTATTTAGTCCATTTGCAGAGGTCATGTTTTCCTGGATGTTCTCCTTGCATGAGGGCATTTGTTAATGTCTGATTTTTTTTATATATATAAAGGTGCTTTATTGTGTGGACACTTGTTCAATTTGGTGTTCCTGTGGTGGGGGGTGGTGCGGAAGCAAATCCCTGGAATTTTCTATTCCGCCATCTTGTTCCACCTCATATATTTCATTTTTTAAAGAAAAATGGGTAGAAGTTGAAAGAGTTGCACAAGAGCTAAATGAAGGTGGGCTGGAGTTGTCACCAAGCACTTTTCTAAGTTGCTTGAAAAATAGCACAAGCAATATTTCTTAACTGCTCATATAGGGGATCTTTCTTCCTTGGATAAACTCATGGTTGGCATTGATATTGATTTGTTGCACTTCTGAGTGAAAAAAAAATAAGCATTTAACATAAAATAGATTATTCTTAGGAAATAGTGACTTTAGAAAGTGGTCGTAGTTCCTTCCAAAAATATTCATTATTAAATTTAGTGTTAAATTTCATTTCTGAATGAAGAGATCTACCAGATCTTGTCTGCTCTGGTGAAGAAAATGACAGAGGAGAGAATTTGAGGAAATATCCCAGTCTCTTCATAACTAACAAAAGAGTTGATACAAAAACAACAATTATTCTAAACACCATGGACAGTGGGCCATAAACCATCTCATTTCTCCAGTCATTTCTGTGGTTCTGGAAATTTCCCAGTTGCCCTGGGTATAGAGCTTTGAGAGAGTGGAGTTATTCTTGCTAAAGAGAGGTCAGTGTTTCTAGGCTGGGCAAAACTGCATTGATCCTTAGGAAGAATCTAGACTAGACAATAGGCAATAAAGGCCATTTGCGTCTGGGCAACACCTTTCCATCCTACCTTCACCAAAGCACATTCAGCCATATTTCCCTGCTCATATAGGGGATCTTTCTTCCTTGGATAAACTCATGGTTGGCATTGACATTGATTTGTTGCATTTCTGAGTGAAAAAAAAATAAGCATTTAACATAAAATAGATTATTCTTAGGAAATAGTGACTTTAGAAAGTGGTCGTAGTTCCTTCCAAAAATATTCATTATTAAATTTAGTGTTAAATTTCATTTCTGAATGAAGAGATCTACCAGATCTTGTCTGCTCTGGAGAAGAAAATGACAGAGGAGAGAATTTGAGGAAATATCCCAGTCTCTTCATAACTAACAAAAGAGTTGATACAAAAACAACAATTATTCTAAACACCATGGACAGTGGGCCATAAACCATCTCATTTCTCCAGTCATCTCTGTGGTTCTGCAAATTTCCCAGTTGCCCTGGGTATAGAGCTTTGAGAGAGTGGAGTTATTCTTGCTAAAGAGAGGTCAGTGTTTCTAGGCTGGGCAAAACTGCATTGATCCTTAGGAAGAATCTAGACTAGACAATAGGCAATAAAGGCCATTTGCATCTGGGCAACACCTTTCCATCCTACCTTCACCAAAGCACATTCAGCCATATTTCCTCTTACCACTTAAATAAAAGCTTCAACATGTGGGGACAAGTTTTCCATTAAATATGGTATTTTTCCTTTGTTTCCACCTGCACAGTAACCATCAGAAACACTTAACCTAATACGTATTTCCACGTTCCATGTACCAGGTTCCATGCGAGCATGTTATAGCCACTGTCTAGTTTAATATATGAAGATGAAATACCAATTCCACTACTGTTATCATCATTTTCCAGATGAGGATACCAAAGCAAATGCAGGAAACAATGACAGCAGGATGACAGCTTGCTTTAGAATACAAAGCTAGTAAGTGGCAGAGCTAGAATGAGACTCAAAGTCCATTAGACTCTAAAACTGATGCTGCTCCTCAGGCTTCCCTTAGCATTTACAAAAAATGGCACTGTGACTGAGGGACCTTGTGTACATGCATGTGACTTCTCAGGTGGCACTTACCAACTGACCATCCTTCCAAATAGCTGCCCCTTAAACACCCCATCTTGAACTTAGAGACACATACAATTGGTAGTGTCTGCAATGGGGAGAATGTAGCTGGGGCAGAAGCCTGTCCAGGGCCTGGAGTGGGCTTAGTCACTTTGGCAAAAGTCTGTATGACTTTGGGTCCCCCTAAATGAATGAAGTTCGGGGGCCGGCCAGGCAACCATTCCCATGACCCTGTGGACTCCTCATTCCTTGGGGAGGGGTGTGTCAGAAGAGGGTCAGAACTGGACCCTCACAAGTATGGGCCCGGCCAGGAGCCAGGGCTTTTTGGCTCTGAGGTCTCTTAACCACTAGTTATAATTCCTCCCACAATACCAAGGCCCACA
The DNA here is from genome assembly GCF_007565055.1 of Rhinopithecus roxellana. Classification (NCBI taxonomy): domain Eukaryota; kingdom Metazoa; phylum Chordata; class Mammalia; order Primates; family Cercopithecidae; genus Rhinopithecus; species Rhinopithecus roxellana. The sequence goes on along the minus strand of NC_044568.1, from coordinate 3,831,472 downwards.
ATGTGCCTGCACAATGATCAGAGTCCCTGTTGTCCTAGACAGCATTATTCTCCTTGTACCTTTGGGCTTCGTGCATCATTTTTCAGGAGGTAGATCACGTGGAAGAAACATTTTTACAGGGAAAAAGCAGAAAAATAACAACAAAGAGCTGTGTAGCCCCTTAAAAGACTGTAGCCGTGAACATTTAGACAGAGTTCAGAGATCCTCAACAGGAAACAATAAGCCCAAAACCTCTCTAAAAATTAATAATAAGGACAAAGCTGGTTCTCCTGGTCCTTATGAAGGGATGAGGAGAATGAGTGGTGCTCTGTACCCGTTTAGAGGTCAAGTAGGTCAACAAAGGTCTGTTTTCCCTGAGTGGAGACCCTGGCACTGTGGTACTCACATCTCGCTCTTTCCTTAAACAGCTGGAAATGAGATACTTAAAGAAACTCCACCCAATGGAAGTGGTTGTGAGGTCACATCGAGGGTCATGGTCACAATTGACTCAAAGGGTAGGGAATTGATTTGAGGATAGCATATTTCAGACCAGAAGGAAGAGAATTGCTTAGCCAGCAGGTTTTTTACTCAAAAAAAAAAAAAAAAAAAAAAAAAAAAAAAAAAAAGACTTATTGACTCTTAGGGACTTTATCTGTAAGTGAGATGACCATGTCTCCCCCCGCACAGGTCACCCTTCTCGCTAAAATCCTCCTGCTTTGGGGCTCAGGTTGGAATGTCAGAAATGTATTGGTTCCTTTGAATTTTGAATACGTGAAAAGAAAGCATCCCTCATGGAATGTACCTTCACCAAGATGCAATGATTTCCTGCCCCAATTGAATGCTCTCCAAGAAATGTTGATGAAACATTTATCAGATGTGTGGAGTGAAGGTCCTATGTAGCACGCTTTACAGAAATAAGCTGGATGAAGGAGGCAGCATTCTCTATGCAGTTCCCTAACTGATCTGCCCATTCTAGGCAGCAGACTCTTCAGAGCAAAAGCCAGGTTGGTCCTGCCATGTTCGGGTACTCATCAATAATAGCACATAAAGAAGATCTTTCAACTTAGGATTTTATGCAGAAACAGTGAAATGATTAACATCTGAAGTAGCAACGATGCCGTGTGTTTTCCAAAACTAGTTTATGTTTGCTCCGGTTATACAGGTAGAGTGTGAATTGGAGCCTCCCTATGGTTAAGTTGAAGTTATGTGACTGTATTCTGGACAACAGAAAGTGGATGTAAAGTATATTAATTTGTGCCACTTCCAGATTTAGCTATGAACCACCTGTGAGACTTCACAGTCTCTGTTCTCCATCCACTGTGACCTTGGAGGCCAGATTTTGAAGATGCATTATGACAAGATGAAAGAGATTGCATCGCTGAGTGATTCCTGATGGTAGCATTCCACTGATTAAACCAAGCTGCAAATGAGCATGGAGCGTCTGCTGGCTTCATCCGCAAAACCTGGAGTTGTAAAGGACTTAGTCTCCCTCCATACTACAACTTAATCCAAGTCTACTGAAATAGAAGCATATTTATATTCTATAAAGTTAACATAAGCATAACTCGATACTATAGAGAGAAGTTTTAATATTAATAGCCAATCTGTGGTTACTAAACAACTGGTGAAACCTAAGCCACTGAGGCCGGGCACGATGGCTCATGTCTATAATCCCAGCACTTTGGGAGGCCGAGGCGTGTGGATCACTTGAGGTCAGGAGTTCGAGACCAGCCTGACCAATGTGGTGAAACCCTGTCTCTACTAAAATACAAAATTAAGCAGGTGTAGTGGCGCATGTCTGTAATCCTAGCTACTCGGAAGGCTGAGGCAGGAGAATCACTTGAACCTGAGAGGCGGATGTTGCAGTGAGCCGAGATCATGCCAGTGCACTCCAGCCTGGGCAACAAAAGTGAAACTCCATCTAAAATAATCATAATGATAATAATAAATAAATAAGCCAATGAGGTCTGCTGCATCATACCTGTTCTGATTTGAATAGAATGTCCCTTTTCCAAAATTCCCCACCATCTGCAGAGTATTTTATTCAGGTTCAACACAAGCTAGTGCGGCATCTAACTACCTTGTAACTAGTTTCATAATAATTATTATTCTCTGTCTGCAGATAGTCAGCCGGCTTTGGACACAGGTGCTCCACTGATTTATTTTATTTTTTATTTTATTTTATTTTTTGAGATGGAGTCTCACTCATCACCCAGGCTGGAGTGTGGTGGCTTGTCCTCAGCTTACTGCAAGTTCCGCCTCCCGGGTTCGTGCCATTCTCCTGCCTCAGCCTCCTGAGTAGCTGGAACTACAGGTGCCTGCCACCACTCCCAGCTAACTTCTTGTATTTTTAGTAGAGATGGGGTTTCACTGTGTTAGCCAGGATGGTCTCGATCTCTTGACTTCGTGATCCACCCGCCTCAGCCTCCCAAAGTGCTGGGATTACAGGCGTGAGCCACCATATCCTTGCCCCCCACTGATTTTTCTAAGGATGCTTCTGTGATGTCATGCGATGTGCCTGTTTCCATCTTATGTCCTGAAATGGCATCACCCCACTTTTGAGAAGAAATATTGTTACTGTGTAGCTAACTCTCTGCTCTAAGAACTGAGCATCCCCAAGCCAACTTCCCGAGTTCTTCCTGGCATTATCTATGTGGTTTTATTCCCTGAAAAGTCACTTCTGGATGGACCCAGTCTGAAGATGGTTCTCCTCCTGTATAGAAATATGGATGTCGTGAAACCTCCTATGGGAAGCTATTAAACAACCTCCCTGAATTTAGCAGATTAGGATTTTGCTGAAAAATTACTGCATGACCACTGCTTGTGGGTAGAGCATTCTTGAGAAAAATACGTTAAGGTTTAAAGACTGCAAGTCATGAAATGGACGTGACAAGATGAATGTCATTGCATCATTTACCAAGCCATGACCACCATGGTTCACCAGAACTTAAATACAGCATATGATATTTATAGCCACTGGTATAAGACCTTGTCTTCAGGGTGGTGAGATTCTGCTTTGAGATGTATTCCAGAATGTTACAATGTTAAGGGGTCCTAGGTGTTGTTAATATCAATTCTACAATTTTTAAGACAAAGAAACTGAAGTGTGTTGAAGGCAAGAGAAACACTAATGGTGTCGAGTTGGTATTTTAGAGAGAAGCAGTCATTTCATTCTCAGTTATTACCTGTGCTGGTTATGCAAATTTAAGCAAGTTATTGGACTCAATAGGCACCATTTTCTGTATGCATAGACAATGGGAACTATTTGACTCAGTGCCCATCTTTGCATAAAAGGCATTTTTACATTTGTATGCATTGGTACGAGGTGTCTGTTTCTCTTGCCCATTTGTCATCCTTTTCTTCTTTCATTTTCTCCATGTCTTCGAATTTTCACATTAATTTGCATAGAAGTCTGCAAAATAGTCTCTTACAGTTTTAAAAAAAATCTTCTGTTTTAATGGTTATCCTCTTGTAATTTCTCATTTTCTGTCTTTGTGCTTTCTCCCCCTTTTTCTTCATTAAGTAGTTAGCTACCTTTTTTTCTTATTTTCAAAAAATATCCTCAAAACATGATTTGGTTTATTAAGTAGATCTATAGTTATTCTCTTCCCTAACTTACTGATTTCTTATCTTTATGAATCCTTTCTGAAGCTTTTTTGTTTGTTTGAATTCACTGTTATTTTTCTAAATTTTTGAGTTGGAGATTTAATAAACATTTATATTTTTCTATTTTATTGAAATTTTTCATGCTATGCATTTTCTTGTTCTGATTTAAATGTGACTCTTAGATTCTGGATTTTATTGTATTCTATTATTATTATTATTATTATTATTTTGTGACAGACTCTTGCTCTGTCACCCAGACTGGAATGCAGTGGTACAATTTTAGCTTACTGCAACCTCTGCCTCCAGGGTTCCAGCGATTCTCCTGCCTCATCTTCCCGAGTAGCTGGGATTACAGGCACCCACCACCATGCCTGGCTAATTTTTGTATTGTTAGTAGAGATGGGATTTCACCATGTTTGCCAGGCTGGTCTTGAACTCCTGACCTCAGGTCATCCATCCACCTTGGCCTCCCAAAGTGCTGGGATTACAGGGGTGAGCCACCGCTCCTGGTCCCCTCCATTGTTCTTTTTGTTTCATTTGCATCATAGTTTGCAAAGCGTGGTTCTCCTTTCCTAATCACCTTCTATTCCCCCGAACCATTGTTTTCCCAACACTGCCTTCTCCAATTCAGCACACGTTTTTAAGTCTCTTCACTGTAGTTAGGACTCTGAGCTTCCTGTTTTGTCTGTCATTATTTTCATGTGTATGGTGGATGTGATTTCAGTTCAGTCTTGGCTGTCCATCCCTCTTTCTTCTTCCTCTCCTGTGTCTCTAGACCCTCCTTATTCTTGTCAAAACCTCAGGATGGGAAATAGGAAAATAGTTCTGCTAAAGGGTGGTATTTATTTTCAAATCACAGTTATTTAACTTTATAGTTTTATGTGTATCATCAAATTATGGTAAAGGTATGGTATTTGTGTGGTTTATTTGTTCCTGTTTATCTTTCTTTGTTTTTGTTTTTTTGAAATGGGGTCTCACTGTGTCAACCAGGTTGGGGTGCATTGGCATGATCTTGGCTCACTGCATCCTCCACCTCTCAGGCTCAGGTGATCCTCCCACCTCAGCCTTCTGAGCAGCTGGGACCACAGGCACACCACCACCATGCCAGGCTAATTTTTGTATTTTTTGTAGAGATGGGGTTTTGCTATCTTGGGTAGGTTGAACTGAAACTCCTGACCTCAAGAGATCCTTGTGCCTCAGTCTCCCAAAGTGCTGGGGTTACTGGTGTGCACCACCACACCCGGCCTGTTCTTGTCTATCTTTATAGAGTTGGGAGAAGATGCTAGGAGTTTCCAGCTGCCATGGACTCAGCTGCATGGAAGTTGCTTCTCTTTTTTAATACATTCATTATGTATGATTAGTTATTGATTATTAATTTTAAAATATTTTGCCTCAAATTATTTCTCTTTCCAGGCAGGACTGGCTGTCTAATAGGTGCAGCCCTGTGAAAATGAAAGTTCAGGGCCCCTTCCTAAAAAAATGTTAAGAATTTCAAGACGGCAAAAGTAGAGCATCAGGTCAGTCACAGTGGCTCACACCTGTAATCCCAGCACTTTGGGAGGCCGAGGTGGGTGGATCTCTTGAGGTCAGGAGTTTGAAACCCCATCTCTACTAAAAATACAAACAAGTTAGCCAGCTGTAGTGGTGCCCGCTTGTAGTCCCAGCTACTCGGGAGGCTGAGGCAGGAGAATCGCTTGAACCCAGGAGGCGGAGGTTGCAGTGAGCAGAGATCGCGCCACTGCACTGCAGCCTGGGGGAAACAGACTGTCTCAAATTAAAGAAAGGTAGAGCATCAAACCAAGTGCAGGACCCCTTGAGTGGCGTCCCTGTGTGTACACAGTCATACCTCCAGGAAGGTGGTAGTGCTTCAATACTTTTACATAGTAAGTAACTTTTGTTTAGTAACTTTATATGTCTTAAGTTATCTAACACAGAGAGAAAGAGAGAGAGAACTGGAGAGTGGAACTTAGGAGAGCCGAATTCTATTCCCAAATGTGTTGTGGATTTGTAGTGTAACTTTGAACTCTGGAGTTCTGTTTTCCTACTTGAAAAATAAAAGATTTTTACCCTGAATTGTGTTTCACAAACTATCACATATATTACTGATAATACCTAAATAAATTTTAATAGTGCTATTAATTATATCATATAAATAGAAAAAGATTGAAACACAGAAACTATGCTTTTTATGTATGTTCTTTCTTAGCAGGTAGTTAAGGTAATAACAAAACAAGGTCAATTCTAAAGCACTACTGGAGAATTATAAGTATAGGTGATATTTAGATACTGTGAGAATCGTGAAGATTACATAAATACATCTAAAGTTTGGAAAACTTTGCTCAGGATGATCCCTAAGGACACTTTCAGGTCCTTTCAGGATTTTAGGAGTCTATAATTGCATCTCTTTATACAGAATTATGTGTATTTTTGATTTGGCAAATAGGGAGATTTAAATATATAATTAAAGGTCAAGTTGTCCACACCTTCCAGAAAGACTGGTGTGAGATGAATTCCATATTTTTGTGTCATCTACCACCACAAATTTTATTTCAATTTCATCTAAAGATTAAAAACTGTGAGATGTCCCCATGTACACCCAACGCCATGTAGTACTCAGCCTCCTACTACCAAGTCAGGGTTGCAAAAAGCCTTCATGTAACAATGCTATCTAGGGTAACTTGATGTCAAGCCTTTTTCACTTCTGGTTTTCATGTCTGCTGTGTCTGACACTCTAAAAAATTCAAAATAGGTTGTTCTTGAAGAGGAGAAGAAAAGAAGTGATGGGCCGGCACGGTGGCTCACGCTTGTAATCCCAGTGCTTTGGGAGGCCAAGGCAGGTGGATCATAAGGTCAGGAGCTCAAGACCACCCTGGTCAAGATGGTGAAATCCTGTCTCTACTAAAAATACAAAACAGCCAGGTGTGGTGGCAGGTGCCTGTAATCCCAGCTACTAGGGAGGTTGAGGCAGAGAATTGCTTGAACCCAGGAGGTGGAGGTTGCAGTGAGCCGAGACTGCACCACTGCACTCCCGGCTGGGCGACAGTGCAAGACTCCATCTGAAAATAATAATAATAGAAGCAATGATGCTGTACATCTGTTAGCCACTTGGATGTTATCTGCCAGATCACACAAAAGTTCATGATACACCTGCTGTCACCTGATTTGGGTGTTATTTTTTTATGAACCCCAGAAATTAAAACAGATAAGATGATCCTGTTGATCAAACAGTATAATTTTTTAAAAGGTACTGTTTGTTAATTTTAAGAATATTCCAGTGGACCGCTTGGAGTAGAAATGTGGTCCCCCTGTTAGGCTAAGATTTTACATACAATTTTTAAAATGAAATGTGATTGGAGAAGTTGAATTTTTTTTCCAGAATATTATTTTCTTCCATTGAGATTGATGGGACTCTATAGGTTCCCTGTAGGAGGGTTAGGACTTTCTTACCTGTTCTTAATGCAGAATTCTCTGAGAGAAATATGCCTTTATCTCAGTGTCTCAGTGGACATTGTTGGTATTCCTGAGGGTCTTGACATTTTGGCCATTTCCAAACATTTCTAAGTCTTTGTTACTGACCTGTCTACATTTCAACTCTTGGCCCTTGCCTCTGTTTTGAAATTACGCATTCTTCACAAGAGCAAACTGAAAGCTTTACTCTCAAGCAAAAAAAGAAATCTTGAGCCAAAGTATTATAACTTGCTCTGTAGGAAATGAAAATAGTGCATTGGCCATCTTTTCACCCTGTTGTTAGAGTATATTAAATTAAAATAACACAGCAAGAAACATTAGTTTCCATGATTCTTTTTAGATTTATGTTGGTGTGTGGATTTGGTTGGTTGTTTGCTTTCGTTAGGAGAAGGTGGTGTATTAAAGAGGAGGTCTGGTATAGCTGATGGGAATGAGTTTTTTTTTAAAAGGTTATGAAACATGTATCTCACTCTTGAGCAGTAGTCCAGAGGAGTGATCACATACTGAGATAAAAACAAGAGGGTGGTAATACAGCAAGTGGTGTATGATTCAATAACTCCACCAGATTGCTTTATTGGTTAGGTAATGAAGCATGCTAGGGAATTTCTACCAAACAGGAGTCAACACACTGCTCAATAACATTGGAAATGACTGAACTACAAGTTTAGGAAGCATGGGATGAGCTGTACTGTTAAATTGCTCGTAGACTGGAAAGTGTTCCCCAGGTTCTTCCCACTACTACCTGGAGAAGTTGATGCGGGATTGCTTGGAAAAGGTTTGGGACTTTTCGGTCCTCTCAGAGCTCTTCACATTGTTCCATGTTGTGTGTTGTCTTTTTGTTCGTGATTTTTTTTGTTTTTGTTTTTGTTTTACCATGAAGGCATTCAAACCAGGCTAATACAAACATGAGGCATTCTCAAACTACAGGAAATTGCTTTCCTTCACTGCATACTTTAAAAAAAAAAAATGGTGTTTAATTACCTGCTGCTTCTCTATTGCTCAGATTCCCTTCAGGATGCAGGGGGAGGGATGGGAGAGAAGCTTCCTTTGCGATTTAATGTAATTATTCATAATGACTACATATGGTCATTTTATAAGTTCCTAATTATTTTAAGTGATTGGTGCATGGTCATTTGCATAGGCTGTTTAGCAGAACACTCAGTGACCTACATATAAATCATGGAATAATCTCTAGCCATGTAAAGCAGATGAGAGAAACCAAACCCTTCCCCCCATCACTTATGGTTCCAATGTATGCATCTCAGAATGTTTAATGTAAATCATAATAGCAGCTTGGATCCAGCATTCTTCATACAAATGGGTGGTTGATGTAGGGAAACACGTTTAATTTTTTCTTTCAGTAGCAGATGGCACATGGATTTTTATTTGATTCAGGCACTGCTTTCCAAGGTAATTGTCAAGGGCTTTTTTCCCCCCTATGAAAAAAAAATGGAGGGAAGGCCTCTGGATCAACCCATTCATTTTACAGATGAGCAAACTGAGACCTCAAATATTGAGTAATTGTCCCTAAATCACCAGTTTTTAGACAGAGTGAGGGCTAAAACTCACATCTCCTGACAGTCAGCTTAATTCTCTTTTCTTCATCCTGCACATTTTCTCTTGATAGTTGATGTGATATATGTCACTTTAAAAAAAATGAGTTTCCATTTCTGGTTATATTTTATCTACTTTCCTCCTCAGAAAGCCAAGTTCTGTTGATTCATAGTAAGGACCAGATATTTCACGGTGCTAATTCCGAGTTGGGTATAATTTGTGACTTCTAGGTTACCCACTTGTGTCCACAAACCACCTAAATTTTTTAAATGTACACAGTCACCTTGATAGAAGGGACCTTGAGAGCTCATCTAATTCAGAGATTTTTTCCAACACGGGTTTCAGGGCTGCTGATGTGCTATTCTATTTCACCCAAGTCCACAACAAAATAAGAAAAAAAAAAAAAAATTGAGCGTTGGGGAGTTTTGTCCTCAAGTTCAATTAATTCCCTTTTATTTACTTGTCTTTATGAAATGTTGATCCTTAAAGATAGCCATTGTTGGCTGGGCGTGGGTGCTCACACCTGTAATCCCAGCACTTTGGGAGGCCAAGGCGGGTGAATCACAAGGTCAAGTGTTCGAGACCCGTCTGGCCAACATGGTGAAACCCCCGTCTCTACTAAAAATACAGAAATTAGCCAGGCATGGTGGTGGGCACCTGTAATCCCAGCTACTTGGGAGGCTGAGGCAGGAGAATCGCTTGAAACCGGAAGGCGGAGGTTGCAGTGAGCCAGGATTGTGCCACTGTACTCCAGCCTGGGTGACAGAGCAAAACTCCATCTCAGAAAAAAAAAAAAAAAAAAGATAGGCGTTGTTGCCTTCTTTTATTTTCACGAGAAAACAAGAAATGACACATGTATGTCAGCTTTCCACAAAATTACCCCCCACCTTTCCCTTACTTCCTTTTATGTTCTCATGTTTTTATTGTGTTTACCTATCAGTTAATCCAAACATTGAGAAACACTGGGATAAGGGAATGTTATTTTCTAGGAAACCAAAGTTTTAAAATACCATGGTTACTGTATTAGTCCGTTTTCATGTTGCTGACAAAGACATACCTGAGAGTGGGCAATTTACAAACGAGAGAGGTTTATTAGGCTTACATTTCCACATGGCTAGGGAGGGCTCACAGTCATGGTGGAAGGTGAAAGGCATGTCTCACATGGTGGTGGACAAGAGAAGAGAGATTGTGCAGGGAAACGTCCATTTTTTAAACCATCATATGTCATGAGACTCATTCACTATGATGAGAACAGTGCAGGAAAGACCCATCCCGGTAATTCAATCACCTCCCACTGGGTTCCTCCCATGACACGTGGGAATTGTGGGAGTTACAATTCAAGATGATGTGTGAGTGAGGACACAGCCAAACCATATCAGTTGCTATACTCATTTTTTGGCAAAACCATAAAATAGCAAATTTGAGCCCCATAGCTTAAAACAGATAAAGCGTCCTATCACCCATTGCCAAATCAACAGTCTCTCTTCCTCTGGATCATTTTCCATTTTCTACAAATAACTGTTTCATCCACTGTAGATAACAGAATAGATGTTGTCTATGAATTCACTGTTTAATTTTTCATTTATCTATTTCCTTCTACCTTTATTCATATCTATCCTAGACACCCTATAAAGGGACTTTCTCTCTTTAAAAATTATCTCTTATAATTCTTAAACAGGTACAGATGTTACCAATTGGTAACAGGTTCTTTTTTGATGAACTTTCTCTCCTGGGTACACATTTATGATCCTAAAGTGCCCATGAAGATGTGCCTACATCTGCCTTCCAATTTCTTCTGTGTCCCTTAGCCATAAATATCTACATTGTTTCACTGATAAATTTTGGGAATGATAAAAGACAGTAAGTTGTATGATGACTGCCTGCCTTGTTTTTTCTTAAATGTACCTATGTCTCCACCTGCTTTCTTCCACATCTCAAATTGGAAATCATTGAGTATGAGGAGAGAGAGGAAATAGGGCATTCCTTAGTGGGAAAATGTAAGATGCCACGGGCAATCTAAATGTCAAGATTTGGACTGCCGGTCTAAAAGGTTTCCACTCTCTGGGTTGCTCTAGTAAAGCAAATAAATAGAGTAACACATCAATCCTCTCACGGGTAGAAGGCTCTGCTGTTCGTCATTTTACTACTCTGCTGACTGGCAGCAGCAGCAGCAGCAGCATTTGGTAGCAAGGATGAGTCTGAGCCACCTATGTTTACTAAGGAATCTATCCAACTTGCCTGTGCCTTTGATGGATATTGTTATTCCTCCATGACACCGTCTTTAGGATCCTGGTAAATCTCAGAAAACTCTATACAAAGTTACTGTTTAAGAGCAATGAATGTGGGCAAAGGTGAAAAATCATTATGAAGCAGAAAGTGGAGATTATCAACAGGTGGTCGAAAGAGCGAGCGAGAGAGAGTTGCTTTGTTGCCCAACAGCATGAAGATAAAACAGTTAAACACACATATCCTGTTTCTCCCAACGGAAGCCTAATGTTCCTGATTTCAGGTTCCTCTGACATCATTCAGTTACTGCACGTATTATATTACAACGGGGGTAAAAGAAGCATTTTCAATTCTCATGAAAGAAGAAATAAAGCAGCAACAGCATTAACAATAGCACACTGGGCACTGTAACTGTTGTCCTTGGTTCTGGAAGAGTCCTAGAGATTTATGAGTAAATCGGACCATTCCAACTCTAGGCATTAAAGTTCTGCTGTTTCCAAACCTTGTTGTCTCTTGGGGTCCATTATACCTGGTTTTATGATGTTTAAAAATTCATTATCATTCGGTAAGAAGTAACATTATGTCTGCAATCATGAGCTCTAGAACGACTCGACTTGAGTTTCTCTCCCATTTCTACCACCTGGTAGCTGGCTGGCCTTTGGAAAGGTGCTTAAACTTTCCATGCCAGTGTTTTCTTATCTTTGAAGTGGAGATGATGATGGTAATGATCACGGTGATGCTGATCGTGGTGGTGATGATGAAGTTGATAGTGATTAAAACCCAACACATAGGGATGTTAGAAAGATTATATATATACGCCACACCCTTAAACAGCACCTAGCACACATTTTATAAATACATCTCATTGTGATTAGCAGAATCAGTCAAAGCAGGGCGTTTCTAGTCTGTTCTCTGGTCGTGTCCCTAAGAGAAACTGGAGGTGCCTGAGAATCACTGGGGATACTAGTTCCAGGGAAGAGTTATTGGATCCTGTTACACACTTCCTGAAGCTGTGTAGATTGTACCTAGAAACTTGCATTTTTGATAAATTCTGAAAAAGGTTAAATTTTGAGAATTGATGGATTTGGGCAAACGTGAAAGCCATTCAGAGGCAGAAGAAGGCAAGGCTGTCACCAGGTGGTCCTGCTTAATAGATAGGGCAAGACGGAGAGCTGCTATGTTGTTTAATTCAGAATGGCAGGGAGCTGAAACATTGCCTAATTCTGAACCAGACCCCTGATGCTTAAATTGGGAGCCCAGATAACACCCCTAATTCTAACTGCAGCCGTGCTAACCAAGATAGCAGCTGTCTGCATTCAAAGACACATATATCTGTGCTTTGTTGACTAGTGCTTTTCGTTTCTCTGGCTAAAGCAAATGTGCTTTTTTGGCTTTAATTTTGTGCTTTTCACTAATTAAGTTGTATGTATGAACTATAATATTTATACACCCAAGATAATGAAAATAACCCATGATAAATGGAACCAATGAAGTAAAAGTAAAGTAGATTTAGTGGCACCATAGTTTATTGAGCATCTGTGATTAGATTGTGTTCCCTAGGATGCTTCAGGGACTGTAATTCAATCTGCAGTTTGAACTGACAACTCTTCCTTTCTGTAGATGTTTAGAGAAAAAAAATGAATTCTTGTTTTTTAATATCTCAAGTTTCTCTTCAAACCGCTACTTGTTACACCTTGGGGGTGGGAGGGGAGTATTTTAGGGAAAAGAAGAATGGGCCTATTTTGTTGCCATCCAGGAGGGAGACTGGGCAGAAAATTAGGTTATATTTGGTAGCTCATCATCTAGGATGTGATCGTGAAGATGGGTTAAGGTGACTAGCTGATGCAGGTGAATCCCAAAACTGGGGCTCAGCTTGGCAGAGTTCTTAGCTTTGCTCAGGAAGGAATTCAAAAGCGAGTTGACAGAGGAGAGCCAGTTTATTAGGGGAAACTGTGCACAGCAAAATGGCTCCTCCGTAGACACAGCAGGGCCACCCCACAGGCAGAGTAGCACTCCTGGATTGCGGTTAGCTGTATTTTAGCTGCACATAATTATATGCTATTAGGTTGGTGCAAAAGTAATGGCAGTCTTTGTAGTTTAAAAAAAATTTTAAAAACTGTATTGACTTTTGCACCAACCTGATAAATAAGGCGTTAGTTATTCACAAACTTTCTGGAAAAGAGGTAGGGAGTTCCCAGAGCCATTCATGACAGTTAATATTAAGTGTTAACTTGATTGGATTGAAGGACGCCTAAGAGTTGGTGAAGTATTGTTTCTGAGCGTGTGTGTGAAGGAGGTAATGTCTGAGGAGATGAACACCTGAGGCAGAAGCCCGGGAGAGAAAGACCCACCCTCAATCTATGTTGGCCACCAATCAGCTACCGGTACAGCTAGAATAAAGCAGGTGGAAGAAAATGGTATGAGTTGGCTTGCTCAGTCTTCCACCTTTCGTCTTTGTCCCATGCTGGATGCTTCCTGCCCTTGCACGTCAACCTCCAGGTTCTTCAGCCTTTGGACTCACACCAGTGGTTTGCTGGAGGCTCTTGGGCCTTCAGCCACAGAGTGAAGGTTGCGCTGTCAGCTTCCCTGCTTTGGAGGCTTCAGGAATCAGAGTGAGTCATTACTGGCTTCCTTGCTCCTCAGCTTGCAGATGGCTTATCGTGGGACTTCGCCTTGTGATGGTGTGAGTCAATTCTCCTTAATAAAATTCCTTTCCTATATATTAAACACATATATCCTGTTAGTTCTGTCCCCCTGGAGAACCTTAATACACCATCTGAGGTAACTCTGGGCATTGCCGTGGCGTCAGTAAACTATCATGGTGCTGGTGGGAGTGTCTTATGCAGATATATTACAATTCCTAGTCCTACTGGTTTTGGCCAGTTTCCTTATGACATCCATTTTTGATCAACAGCGTACTGAAAACAAGTCTTGCTGCTTTCCTGCCTCATAACCATCTCTGTTTGCCCAAGACTGTCCCGGTTTTAGCACCCAGCATTGAAAAACTAGCACCCTGGAAACACCTCAGTCCTGGGCCAACCAGATGGGCTGGTAGTACCAAAAGTCAGCGCTATTTTTGTTTTTTATGCAATAAGTTAAGGAAGTGGTTTCCTACTCTAGGATAGTGCTTCTCACTCTTTAATGTGATAGGCATTGCCTGGGGATCTTGTTAAATGCAAATTTTGATTCGTTAAGTCTGGGGCGGGGTTGGAGCGTCTGCATTTCTAATAGGCTTCCAGGTGATTAGAAAGCAGCCCTTCCGTGCAAACTGCGCTTTAAGTAACAAGCTTCTAGAGGGCGCGGTAATCACTTGACGGGATGGTTAAAGAGGAAATTTAGGATGCCATCATATTCTAATTTTTTGCAATTCTTTCTTTCTCTCACTAAATTTTTTGCCTTTTAAATAAACACTGGAGTAGGCCCAGTGGACGTTCAGTTTTTCCTAAAAAGACTCCTTTTATCTTTTAGATAAAGTACAAAGTAAGGGTCTCTAGAAACTAGTAGATGACAAAGTAGCTTTTTAAACTAAAATTTCATGTGAGTGACTGTATAAACAGCATACGAAATGGAAGGATTTTTCATTTTCTTCTGGTTATTTTTCCATGAAGTTGGAAGTTACTTCACTTCTTCAAGTGGAAATCTTGAAAATAGTTTGCTATCCATCTTGCCCCTGTTTGAGTATCTCTCAAGGGTATCTGACAAGAGCGTGGAAATCAATAAATGTTGAATAAATGAAAAAGTGAGAATCATTTAACGCAGTGCTTCTTAAACTTGAACGTGCACAGGAATCAGACGGAGAACTTGTTAAAAGTGCGAATTCCCGTTCAACAGATCTGGGGATTGACCTATTAAGCATTTCTCATATGCTCCCAGGTGATGCTGATGTCCTGGAACACACCGGGTGGCAAGAATCAAGATTGAACATGCAAAAAAAAAAAAAAAGTGATATATAATATGTATTTTGCCATGCAATTAAAATGCTGGGAAGTGTGATGGTAATTTTGACCTTTAGAACTTATAAATGGGACCTACAGTTGTTAGAGAACCATGCAAGTCTCTTGGTCATGGTCAGGCTTATGTATTTAAGGTATAATTGCATCTATCTTTATACTAGCTTCTTTCCCTTGGGAACTGCTCAACTGAAGATAAATAAGCAAAACAGGCATATGTGTAGCCTAATAGCAAATATAAAGATTATTGAGCCAGTTTATAGTGACTCAATAAAATTCTGCTTGTCATCAGTAAGCAAAAGTCGGTGCCCTTCAAGTTTAGGGTGCAGCAAAAGGAAGCCCATAATTGGGGTGGAGGTTGGGGAGAGGGCCAGGAGACTCACGGGTCCATCAGGAGCCAGCTAATTGGGCTGGAAAGGTGTTTCTGGACCAAACTGAGGGTTGCGCTCCTGTTTCTCGTGGTCCAGTAACGAGATGCAGATGAACTGGGGAGGAAGAGAGTTTTTATTTCTGTAACCGGTTACAGGCAGAAGGTCTGGAAAATGTTGCCAAACCAACTCAAAATTACAAAGTTTTCCAAAGGTTATATACCTTTTAAGCTATATGTCTATGTGTAAGTGTGCATTCATCTAAAGACATAAGTGGTTCGTTTATTCTCATCTATAAGATCTGAGTCCTTCATCAGGACCTTCAGTAAATTCAATCTAAGTGCGTCCAGGTGCTGGGGTGATTACCCTTATCTTGTCTCCTGCTAATCATGGAGGTTGGGGGAGTTCTTTTAGACCCCCAGTAAACTTGTTTGTGGAGGCCTGGGTAGTTTCTTCAGACCCCAGTAAAATTTGTTTAATCCTCAACAAGTCCTATTAAGAATTCCTTCAGTATCTTCTCAGGATTTAAGCCCCAGGAAAGGCCTGGGCACAATTCTGGGTGGGCTTTTGTTGCATCGCAGCCTTTGTAGAAGGGCACTGGCTCCCTCAGCTTTTATTTAACTTAGTTCTGAAACAGTTGTTGCAGGGGCCTGTGTTAGCGAGACCTGGTTTGCCACAAAAGGTCCTGTTGTGCTCCTCTGAGAATTTCATTGCTTGGATGTTATTTGACATTTAGCTTTTAACAGTTAATGTTAGAAAGTCCATGGTATGACCCAGTGCAGAGGCTCACGGCTGTAATCCCAGCACTTTGGGAGGCCGAGGTGGGCAGATCACCTGAGGTCAGGAGTTTGAGACCAGCCTGACCAATACAGCAAAACCCTGTCTTGTCTTAAAATATAAAAGTTACTCAGGCATGGTGGTGCACACCTGTAATCCCAGCTACTTGGGAGGTTGAGGTAGAAGAATCACTTGAACCCAGGTGGCGGAAGTTGTAGTGAACTGAGATTGAGTCATTGTACTCCAGCCTGGGTGTCAGTGAGAATCCGTCTTAATTAAAAAAAAAAAAAAAAAATTCCATGTTACTTGATTTTTATATTCCTTTATTCATTTCCACAAAAGCCATTCCTCCTTGTTGTAAGAATCTGATGGTTAGATGATAGCAAGCTCTTGAAGTAGGTTGACCGAAAAGATTTTTCAGAGACTTGGCTATGAAGAATTTTATAAACTGCCTTTATTTTAAGCAGATGAGATAGTGGGATTGTGTGAAGAAGTTATTTTAGGTTCCCTTAGGGTTAAGTATTGAAGAGGGAAGATGGCTTCTTCCACGACAATTTTTATTTTCTCCTTTTGTAATCTTTTCTAAGTGTTTTAGGAAGAGGGACTTACTCCCTTTCGAATCAAGATGATATTGTGTGTGTGTGTGTGTGTGTGTGTGTGTGTGTAATTTCCCTGTCTACCCACTCTGCAGAGGCACAACCTCTGAACTAGACCATGCCTTGATTTTTTTTCTTTTAAATGCCACGAGTTGGACTTAAGGGCACTAAGTGATTGAAAATAGTCGAAAATGTTCACTTGACCCTCATTGCCTATGACATTGCTGTTAGCTTTCTGCCTGAAAGTGCAAATTTCAGTTTTCAGGAGGGCCCACATCCCAGAACTGGCATTGTTTCCTTAGTCATTGGAAGCAGCAAACTACAACAGGAGTGTTGCTTCCAGCCTTACAGAGAAGAACAATCTGCAGGCACAATCGGGAAACCCTTCCCAATGAAGGGAGAAAGTGAGAGTGGTGTTCTGGCTTTGGAAAAGCATTTGTGAATACTTTCCCAGGGACTGAAAGTTCAGCTCCCCAGTGCAATCTATGTATAATCTAGACTTCCAAATTTCCTAAACGGAAAACAAATAAACAAAAATCTGCCTTCTTATTTATAGTGGTAAAATAAACTAAGGGAGAAGGAAAGAGGATTCCTAAACCAATGGGACTTCAGCAAAATAATCATTCACCATTACGAATTTCTTCCTGTATAAATATGCAGATATTTTACCAGATAGAGAATGGAGACTTCATTTGGGCTTATCTTGCTTAAGAGTAATTCTCAGAATCTATTATTTCTGAGAGAATAAGATTCCTAAGGAATATTCATTACATAGTTGTACCAGGAGGTTCACAGGCTACATTTGTAATTTTTTCCTGAAGAACTCCCGCTACAAGATAAAACCATGCTGTAAGCTGCAGAGTGTTACTGAAATGTCAGCTTTTACCATTGTTGTAGATCTGGCATCTTGGTTAGAACCCAGAATTTCCTAACACTTGTATGTTATAAGCTAAATTGTATAGTACATACAGTTCATACAATTTTTTTTTTTGACACGGAGTCTTGCACTGTTGCCCTGGCTGGCATGCAGTGGCATGATCTCGACTCACTGCAACCTCTGCCTCCTGGGTTCAAGCGATTCCCGTTGTCTCAGACTCCCAAGTAGCTGGCTGGGGTTACAGATGCCCCCACCATGCCTGGCTAACTTTTTTGTATTTTTGTAGAGATGGGGTTTCATTTTGTTGGCCAGGCTGGTCTCAAACTCCTGACCTCATGATCCGCCCACCTCAGCCTCCCAAAGTGTTGGGATTACAGGCGTGAGCCACCAAGCCCTGCCAATGTATACAAATTTTAACTCCAAGGTAAATTGATAAGATTTACGAAAAGAGACAGGTCTCTTCCTTCATGGAAGTTAAATTCTAATAGGATCACTAATGCCCCATCTAGTCCTGCAGTATTTCAGATTAACAATAATTCTTTGCTGACTGAAGATTTGACTGGATGGTAAGTGCTCTCCAATGAAACTAACAGGGTCAACAGCCTGCTACAAATAAGTAATAAATAAGTAATAAATAAATAAGTAATAAATAAGTAATAAATAAATAAGTAATAAATAAATAAGTAATAAATAAGTAATAAATAAATAATAAATAAATAATAAATAATAAATAAATAATAAATAAATAAAATAAATAAATAAAATAAATAAATAATAAATAAATAAGCCTTCCTGCTACAAATAAAGAATTCTAAATTGGACTCTAAATATTGTATGTGGCTGCTGTGGAAGCTGGGAAGATTGATTGGATTAATAATATCAGGTTTCACAATGTGTTCTTGCATTAGGATGTCAATAATGAGAATGAACTATTCATTAGAACAGCTAACTTTCTAATGAGTAAGAGCACTCACCTCACAGATGACTGGGGGCGGAACATGGTTACTATTTACTTCGTGAGGGCCATAGAATGGGACGCGGTAGACTGGGGGCCATTCCCTCCTCTATTGCCAAGTATGTGCATTTGCCACTCTCAGTTCTTATAGGTAAAGTATTGGCAGTTAGGTCCCCCATAGTCAATTTCATTCCTAAAAAGGCTGTGTGTCCCAAACAGTAAGTGAAAAACAAGCCAGATTCAATTATTTCTCTCATACACTGTTGGTGGGAGT
Organism: Rhinopithecus roxellana; assembly: GCF_007565055.1. Lineage (NCBI taxonomy): Eukaryota > Metazoa > Chordata > Mammalia > Primates > Cercopithecidae > Rhinopithecus > Rhinopithecus roxellana. Next base: position 3,812,842 of record NC_044568.1, on the reverse strand, counting down.
GTAAATTAGTTCATTGGGAAAACGATTGTGAAAGGCAGTTCATCAAAGATCTAAATACAGAACTACCATTTGACCTACCAATCCCATTACTGAGTTTATACCCAGAGGAATATAAATTATTCTACCATAAAGACTGTGAATGTTGACTGCAGCGTTATTCACAATAGCAAAGACATGGAATCAACCTAAAGGCTCAGCAATGACAGATTAGATAAAGAAAATGTGGTACATGTATACCATGGAATACTATGCAGCCATAAAAATTGAGATCCTGTCTTTTGCAGGAACATGGATGGAGATTGAGGCCATTTTCCTTAGCAAACCATCAGAGGAACAAAAAATCAAATATTGCGTGTTCTCACTTATAAGTGGGAGTTCAGCGATTTGAACACCTGGACACACAGAGGGAAACAGCAGACATTGGGGTCTCTTGGAGGGTAGAAGGTAGGAGGATGGACAAGAACAGAAAAAAATAACTATTGGGTACTGGGCTTAGTACCTGGGTGGTGAGATAATCTGTACAATCCCTATAACATGAGTTTGCCTATATAACAAACCTGTACATGCACCCCTGAGCCTAAAAGTTAAAAACATTCTCACTTCACTTATGACCACATTCAAAGGAATACAGATCATGAGACCATCAAGAGTAAATCAAATTATTCCTGGTATCTCTTCCAGGATGTTTACAAGGAGGGAAGTCTGTTATTAATGAATGCTAAAAACATCTGAAACTTTCCTTACCATCTTGTCCGCTCTCTGCATTCCTCACAATGTACCCTCCTTCCTTCAAGATTTTTCCCCCCACTGTAAAGTCTGAAGTGTAACACCCAAGCCATGTGAAGATTTTCACATCTTCACTGCCCTGTTGTCCTCAGCATCTATCTTACCCTTTCTCCTTATAGTGAAATTCGGCTCTTGCCAACACAAATCACTGGCCTTCACTTTTCCTGTTCTATCTTCTTAACGCATTGCTTTAGTTCTAAGCTATGGAATTCCAAAAGCCAACCTGGAAAAGGAGGAGTTACCTTGTGTGAGTAGGGGAGGGGAAAAGCCGTGGGTATTCATATTCATATTTCTCAGTTACAACTCTGTAAGACATCATCCAGAAGCTTGGAGAAGTACATGGTTCACAAAGATGATTGATCCAAGAACCAGTCTGAATATTTAGATGATTTAGAGTGGAATTAGTTAGAATAGAAATTACTATAGAATTGCCACAGGTCACAATATAAAAGAATAATGAGCGAATTCATTAACTGGATGTTGTTCTATAGGCAGTGTTTGTTTTAGAGATTTTTATGAAGTACTTTTCCTTCCTGAAAGTCATTATAAAGCTTTGTATTAACCTGATGATGTTGAATATTTACTTTAATATCATCCAAAAAACTATAGTGTTTTGAAAGATGGAATGAGAAACTGGTCTGTAATAAGGAAAAAACAAAGATTGTAATACATTTGCATCTTTTTCAAATTCATATGCTAACTGGAGCTAACAAATGTTAACTTCAGAAAATACCTTTGCAGGGCCTAGTCTGACCAGTAAATAAAACCATTTGAATGAGTTCACCTTACATGGATAGTCTTTGGGGAAAAATGGATTTAAAGGAGCCTGAACTAGTTCCCAGCAAATTTTATCACATGATTGGTTTTTTAAAACATGTCTTTTACCTACATGCAGTAACAGATTTGTATTATATGTGCTAAAATGATAACATTTATATTGAGATAATATTGTCATACATGTATTACCAGAAGAGCATCTTTGTTTTTTTCTCCCTTTTTGTATTTTTTTCATATCTCTCTCTTGTCTTAAAAAAGTCTTACTCTGTTACCCAGACTGGAGTGCAGTAGCATGATCGTCGCTCACTGTAACCTCTGCCTCATGGGTTCAAGTGATGCTTCTGTCTCAGCCTCTTAAGTAGCTGGGATTATAGGCGTGTGTCACCATGCCTAGCTAATTTTTGTGTTTTTAGTAGAGATGGGGTTTCACCATGATGGCCAGGCTGGTCTTGAACTGCTGACCTCAAGTAATTTGCCTGCTTCAGCCTCCCAAAGTGCTGGGATTACAGGTGTGAGCCACTGAGCCTGGCCTCTTTCTTTCGTTTTAAGAAAATGCTGGTTACACTGTGAGAAACAGATTGGAGATTGGACAGGGAGACCAGTTAGGAGTCTGTTCGAGTAGTTCAGATAACAACTGATGCCATCTTAAGCTAAGGTATTGAGGGAGATGGTGGGAAGTAAATGGCAGATTCAAGAGATCTAGGGCATACAATGAAGAGAACTTGGCAATAGATTGATAATGGGAATTTTGGGATAAGGGTGAGTGAGTCTAAGATGATTTCTGCATTTAGGGTTGTTTGAGTGATGGTGCCACTCACCTGGATGGGAAACGTTGGAGGAATGTTGGAGTAGTAGCACACAGGGCTGGGGTACTGAGTTCTGCGTTCACTAATGGGTCTTTGCTTGTCGTATGGTATTAAGATACAAATTATGGCCAGGTGCAATGGCTCACAACTGTAATCCCAGCACTTTGGGAGGCCAAGTGAGGCATATCACGAGGTCAGGAGATTGAGACCAGCCTGGCCAGCATGGTGAAAGCCCATCTCCACTAAAAATAAAAAAGTAAGCTGGGCGTGGTGGTGGGCACTTGTAATCCTAGTTACTCAGGAGGCTGAGGCAAGAGAATCACTTGAATCCAGGAGGCAGAGGTTGTAGTGAGCCAAGATTGTGCCACTGCACTCCAGCCTGGTGACAGAGTGAGACTCCATCTCAAAAAAAGATGCTTATTATATGGTTCTACTGAATATGTATGTTAGTATATATATCTAGTTGTGTTGAATATATATGATAGTATATATATACAGGATATATGCATAGAGCTATATATAACATGATAGTATATATATCTAGTTCTATTGAATATATATGATAGTATATATACAGTGTATAATATGCATGTATATGTACTATGTATACATGTACATATGTATGCACATATATGTATATTATACAAAAATGTATTGACTTACGGGGTACGTGAGATATCAAGATATATATATGCATATTTTACCCTGTATATATATATATGCATAGAACTATATAATACCGTGTGTGTGTATATATATGCACTATCATATGCAATACAACTATATACTATGATACTCAATAGAGCTAGATATATATAGGGTATAATATGCATAGGACTATATACAATATGCATATTAAACCCTATATATATGTGTGTATGTATAGTTCTATTGAAGTATGTACTAGCTTCCAGCTTGTAGCCTTTATATTCTACTGATGCCCCATCACTTTGGAATTACCTCTTACCTTTTTCTGTCCTGCTTTTCTAATATCACCTCACCACTGATTCCCATCTGATTATGCCTACTTCACTGAAGCACACTTGTCACTCCCTTCAGTGCCTAAAGTATTGGTTTCTTAAGTGTTACGGAAGTAGAGTTCCTTTTCTTACAGTGAATAAACTGCATCCCAAGGACCTCACCCCTTCCCCAGTGAATAACTCTCAGATGGAAAATAAAACAGCACCATTATTCTCTGAGATTCTTAAGAGGGACAGGTTTGCATACTCAACAAATATTTTCTGATGGGGAATAACTGCCAAATTTATCATCTCAGATAGGGTGTTGGTGGTGGTTATTTTAATTTAAATTTAGAATAGATAATAGGTTCATATGAATCTTATTTTACCAGGCGGAAAAATGGTATATAGTGAAGAGTAACGCTTCCTCTGACCTCTGGCCCCAGGTAACACTATTCTTTTCTCCACACACAAATACTTGATTCTCTCTGGGTCTGGGGTTTAACTCTGTGTCTTCTCCCAGTCGTAAGATACAGTATCTCTAATTCATAGAAAATCACTATCTCTTACCAAGGGAATACTTACTGTAACACCTTTAGTAGGGAACACTATCAGATAATCCCAAAGAGAGGTGTTAACACAAACTAAATATGTCGTGGGAAGGACTCTACTTCTATATTTGAGTCCTTGTGGATGAACTGTAACCTAGCTTAATAGTCAGACAAGATTGAAAACCTGACTTAGGAGTATGTGCCTGTAACAATAGCTGAGTTTTGGCCAATCCCAGCCGCCGTACTTCAACCACTCATAGACTGCTAGGTGTTCGACAAAGGCAAACGCCAAGCTGTCACCAATCCAGCTGTTTGTGTACCTCACTGCTGATTACTGTATGTCAGCCTTTATCTGTCTGTAAATCTTCTTTCACCACGTGACTATGCCAGAGTCTCTGAATCTCATGTGATTCTGGGGGCTGCCTTATCATGAATCATTCATTGCTCAATTAAATTTTTTTGAATTTAATTTGGATGAAGTTTTTCTTTTGTCAGAGGGAAGAAATAAACTAATAGGGATTGCCTCTAAGCACCAGCCACTGCCAGACACTTTTTAAATGTACATTTTAAAAGAATTATTTTTTAAAATTTTTGTGGGTATACACATAGATGTATTTGTTTATGGGGTACATGAGATATCAAAATAATATCTTCCTCATCTACATGGAAGAGCTGTCATTCACCCCAGGAGGCAATGTGGAATCAATTTCTGTGCACCCGAGACTGTATCCTATTGCATAGCAAGCCTTGAGCCAAAAGTGCCATACCCTTGGTACAGAATTGCTACCCCATCAGAAGTCTACAGGAACACAGCACAGAAAAAACTGAAGTCTGAGAAGTTCAGGTGAGATTTGTGGAGCTGCAGAAAAGGAGTTTTTCATTGTCTCTGAATTGGTCTTTTCTCAGCGACAGAGGCATTTATGAGATGGGGGCAATCATAGAAAGCAGTGGCTTTTAAAAAGCACTTCAGCTGTCAAAAATCTCATTTCACGTCTCTGGAACAGTGCTGTTGTACCAAGTGTAATTCACCAGCCCAGTGCTTTTCTGGAAGTTATGAAATTGGAGAGAGTTGCTTTTGTACAAATGAATAAACACCACCAAGATGAGCCTACCCGCTTGTACTGAGTTGAGCTTGATATGATCAGACATCTAGAGCTTGTTCTGCGTGTCTCTCTCAGAAAATTCTCGTCTCTTTCCCCCCCTCCCCGCCCTCTTTTCTGTTAATAAGTAGACAATGCTCTGGTCTGATGGGGTCTCAGGAAGGAAACGGGTATCTATCTTTTCTTGTCAACAATTACCAACAAATACGCCTTTTACGTACAGGGATAGGGATTACTCTCTCATTGGCTTGTGTGTGCAACTTGGAGTGGATTGTTTTGTTAGCTATCCAGAAAATGTCCATCCCTGTTTTTCTGGGAGAAATTTACTTTTTACCACATTTTGTGATTCAAATGGATCTGTCAATCAAGGTTTCTGAAAGGTTCAGTGAGACCCCTGAGGGCCATACAGGAGGCTTCTGTGCATTTCTTCCTCTCCCTGTCAAGGTGGTGAAGAGGTAGGCACATAAGCTAAGCGTGGATAATGGTACTGTTTCCTGGGACTTGGACTCTTTAGAAGGATGACTAAAAAGATGTAACTAATTAGATACACAAAGGTATCTAATTCTGCATTCATGGCACCGTTCATGAGTGTTGATTCTGTGAATGTCCCCATATCCCCTTCCAAAAACCTCTTTTTTTTTCCTTAAGTTAGGCAGTTACAGGTTTGTATTACTTGGTTTCACACTGCTATAAAGAACTTCGTTGAGACTGGGTATTTTTATAAAGGAAAGAGGTTTAATTGACTCACAATTCCATATTGCTGAGAAGTCCTCTGAAAATTTAAAATCATGGTGGAAGGCAAAAGGGAAACAAGCACCTTCACAAGGCAGCAAGAGACAGAGCTGAGCAGGAGCAGAGATGACTGCCTCATAAAACCATCAGATCTCACGAGAACTCACTATCGCTAGAACAGTGTGGGGGGAAATGTGGCCATGATCCAATCACCTCCCTCACTCAACATGTGGGGATTGTAGTTCGAGAGGAGATTTGGGTGGAGACGGAGCCAAACTGTGTCAAGGTTCTGTTGGCCTCCAGCCGTGCACCTACTAGATAATTTACTAAATGCTATTCCAGAACGGATTTACACAGTTTCTGGAAATAGTGACAGAACACACACAGAAAAAGTGATGATGATAAAATAGCGCAAGAGACACCTGGGTACTTGAGATACCTTGATTGAAAAACAGATTTTGCTGAGTAACTTCTGAGGTCTCCGATTCTGAAGGAAAAATTAAGTACTATGAGAGTTTGGAAAATAATTGAAGAGCCCTGCCTTTGCAGGAATTAACATAGGCAGGGAAAGACCAAGAATGTCAGTAAATTGAGTAAAAGAGAACAAAAGAGAAATAGAATTCTCTCTCAGCTTTGTAAAATAGAATTGAACCCAGTAATACTGGACAAGATTTAAAATATTATGGGGTAGGATCACTTCTATTAAATGTGATTAGGTTTCAGCCAGATAACATTGAATATTTTAATCTTTCCTTGGTTATGATACAATATATTTTTTCTCTACGAATATTCTAAAATTCCTGTTTGGTTTAGGAGACAGATGTTTAAGTGATTATGTAGCTAGTCCTCAGACCAAAATTAATAAGGTACTTCTGTTTTGTTTTTTTTCTAGCATGGGGAAGATTAGCAACCTGGGTGCTAGCATTTAAAAGGCACAGGAGGCCAGGCACGGTGGCTCAGGCCTGTAATACTAGCACTTTGGGAGGCTGAGACAGGTGGATCATCTGAAGTCAGGAGTTTAAGACCAGCCTGGCCAACACGGTGAAATCCTGTCTCTTCAAAAATACAAAAATTAGCTGGGCGTGGTAGCACATGCGTGTAATCCCAACTGCTTGGGAGGCTGAGGCAGGAGAATTGCTTGAACCTGGGAGGCAGAGGTGGCAGTGAGCTGAGATCATACCATTGCACTCTAGCCTGGGCAACAAGAGTGAAACTCCATTTCAAAATATAAACAAATATAAAATGCAAGACACAGAAAAAAATACTGAAATAAGTTGCAGACTGGATTTTCCTATAGATGATTTTCTCCTCAGCATGAACAGAGGTGGCCATGCCATTTCTCCAGATACATAGTGCCATACAAGAGTGTTGGCTGGTTTCATGCATCACCATATAAAGTTGTTTTATTGGTCTCCATATGATGCAGCCTTTATGAGAAAGTCACTACCAAAGCAAAATCATTTTAAATTATGCATGATTTTCAAGTAAAGGCCCCATAGGATTCTTTATTTGTCCCCCAGTTAGAATGAATATCTGTGAATATGAAGTTCCTCACATTTCCTGTTTTGTTTAGAAATTCATTTAAAATGAAAGTCTCTCCCTTTAGACCAAGCTAGCATAGTCTACTAGCAGAACCTGAGAAAGAAAACATAGAATGCAAAGTGCCAGTTAGCACTGCAAACTTTGGGTTCAGTTTCTTATTTTTTATTTTTTCTTTGAGATGGAGTCTTAGTCTTGTCACCCATGCTGGAGTACAGTGGCCCAATCTTGGCTCCTTGCAACCTCCACCTCTAGGATTCAAGCGATTCTCCTGCTGTAGCCTACTGAGTAGCTGGGATTACAGGCACATGACACCACACCCAGCAGATTTTTTTTTTTTTTTTTTTTTTTTTTTTGTATTTTTAGTAGAGACAGGGTTTCACCATGTTGCCCAGACTGGTCTCAAATTCCTGACCTCAAGTGATCCACCTGCCTCGACCTCCCGGAGTGCTGGGATTACAGGCATGAGCCACCGCGCCCAGATTTGGTTCAGTTTTTAATGCCTACATGTGGTGTAAATCTTTTAGGGCAAGTGCGGCCTTATGAAACCTGGATTGTTAGAGGCTGGCCCCTCATTTGTGCTCATAAGCGAACATTTTCCATGTGGACCTCCTGTTCTACTCCATTAGGTTTTGCATCCAGCAGTACCATAGAAGATGGAGCACTTAGAAATGATGGGAAGCCCCTGAGTCCTTGGTCCATCATGTCAGAGTGACGATGTTTCTAGAGGTCATTGCTGTCTTTCTTTGGGGACTGGGAGAGTAGGGAAGTAAAGGAAGATTTTTAAATTGCCTACGTCTGTCTTTTTTGTTAGATTTTAAAATAAAACTATTTCACAAGAGAGCTATTGTCATGGCAACCAGTCAAACAACGCTGACATATATGAAGAAAACCACGAATATATTTTCACTCCCATTTAAAAAAAAATTAAAAAGTGCAACCTAACTTTGCAGGTCTCATCTTTGTATGACTAAATAGCAGGCCACAGTGACTTTCTACACCAAAATTGTGATTATAGGAAGGATCATTGGCTAATTTCTAAAATGTATGCTTTTACGGTTCCCCAGATAGTATTCCAGTTCTTTCTGGCAGTCCTCAAAACAGCCATACTGCATGAAACATCCCTTTGTTTCTAGCCTCTGGTTGACCACATCCATGTACCTGCTTTCAGAAGCTTCCTGTTGTTGCAATTCCCATCTTGACAACTGTGGTGTGGGTTCCCAGGTGTCACCTCTGAATCCTCTCATGGCTCTAGTTTGGGGTCCCCAGATCCTTCTTAGGTTTTCTACAGAGACAGCGCCAAAGGTTCTCTCCCCAGCCCTGTGCTATGATATGTCACCTGGTCCCTAAAGTAACTTTGCTGATGCTGAATCTCAGTAAGTCTCTTTCATCTTCTGCATCTAAACCTTTCTCTCCACAGGTGGCTCAAAATCAATCTGAGAAACTGAGTAGGGGGTGGATGCAATTCCTTTTCATTTTGAATTTCCTTATCACCTTTCCAAGTCCCAGACTCTCTCACCCTATCAAAATCTTCTCCCTCTGTCCCTAGTTATAAAATCAAACCACCTGGGCATGCCAATGGCGGCAGGCACCTGCAGAGATGGGGAGGATTCCTGAGGAATGAGTGAAGGGAGGAAGCGTTGTTGATACCCCCAACCCCAGGCTTCCATCTGAGCTAAGCCAGCCCCTTGTTAGGTAATGAAGGGAGATAATGGCCCAGACTGGTTATATTTCCTTCCTCAAGTTACCCAGCAAACTATTAACCAGTCTTTGCTACTAACACTCTCATTGCGGTACTGGCAATATCTGAGGGCCGGTTCAGTGATCTGCACAAAGGGAAATTAGATTCAAACAAACATAACAACTTGTCCTGGAGTGCAAAGCAGATGTATAATTTCTCTCATTTGTCCCTACTTTATTTAATAGCCCACATAGGGAGCTTATTTAAAACAACAACACCCCAACCTAGCCAGTATTCTGAGATCTCATTGCATGATCAACATGATAATAACTGTTTTCTTCTTTGATATAATAATACAGAGGGAGAACTGGGGGGAAGGGAGGATGTCTAAGAGAGTCAGAAATGTCCTCTTCTGCTCTTCAAATTGAAAGCAAGAAAGTGGATTAAGACATAGCTCCTGATCGTGTCCTGAGTGTTTCCACTACTTTCTGTGGCATTGTTTTCCATCCGTTCATTCGGTAAACAATCTCTCTGGGTCACAAGCCTGACACTGGGTGGTAGAAGCAGATGGGTGAACTAGGTAGATGTGGCTTCTAGCTTCAAGGGGCTTAGAGTCTAGTTGGGGGCAGGCATTGATCAAATTAACCAATAATTACAGTCTTTGGTATGTGCTATGAAAAGAAGTTATACTGATGAGCATGATAGACGTGAATCACAGAGATTGTCAAGCAAACGGCGTTGAAGGGCACAACTGAATGACAGGTAGGGGATAACCAGGCTAAGGGGGAAGGGCTCCTGCAAGCACAGGGAACAGCACGTGGAAGGTCTTGGAAACCTGAGGAAGTGAAGAGTCCTTCAGGCTGGAACCTTGGAGGAGCAGTAGGGCTAGAGTTAAGGTTGGATAGAAGCACTACATCAAGAGTTTTGGGGTTATGTCCTATGAGTGTTCCTGGAAAGCGGTCTCGATCCAGACCCTAAGAGCGGGTTCTTGGACCTTGCACAGGAAAGAATTTGGAGCGGGCCGGGTGCGGTGGCTCAAGCCTGTAATCCCAGCACTTTGGGGGGCCGAGACGGGCGGATCACGAGGTCAGGAGATCGAGACCATCCTGGCTAACCCGGTGAAACCCCATCTCTACTAAAAAAAAAAAAATACGAAAAACTACCTGGGCGAGGTGGTGGGCGCCTGTAGTCCCAGCTACTCGGGAGGCTGAGGCAGGAGAATGCCATAAACCCAGGAGGCGGAGCTTGCAGTGAGCTGAGATCCGGCCAGTGCACTCCAGCCTGGGTGACAGAGCGAGACTCCCTCTCAAAAAAAAAAAAAAAAATTTGGAGCGAGTCCATAGAGTGAAATGAAAGCAAGTTTATTAAGAAAATACAGGAATAGAAGAATGGCTGTTCCATAGGCAGACCAGTGGCATGGGCTGCCCACCTGCTTATCCTTATGATTACTTCTTGGTTATATGCTAAACAAAGAATGGATTATTCATAAGTTTTCCCAGAAAGAAGTAGGCAATGACTGGAACTGAGGGTTTCTCCGCTTTTTAGACCGTATAGGGTAACTTCCTGGTGTTGCTGTGGCATTTGTAAACTGTCATGGCTTCGGTGGGAGTGCCGTTTAGCATGCAAGTGCTTTATAATTAGCGTATAGTGAGGAGTGAGTACGACCAGAGATCATTCTCGTTGCCATTGTGTTTTTGGCTGGCTTCTTGACCGTTTGCTGTTTTATTTTCAAGGTCTTTGTGACCCATATTGTGTGCTGACCTCCTGTCTCATCCTGTGACTAAGAATGCCTGACTTTCTGTGAACACAGCCCAGTAGATCTCAGCCTTATTTTACCCAACCTCTATTCAAGATGGAGTTGCTCTGGTTCAAACACCTCTGACATTCGCAGTGGGAATCCATTAAAAGATGTTAAGGAGATAAGATGATATTTTTAAACTGTCACTCCAGCATCCCCTATGCCAGACATTATGCCAGTCTCTATCCATACAGTATCTCATTTAATCCTCCTGTCATTAATCTCATTTTACCAATGAGTAAACTTGAAGTCAATGAGTGACTTGCTCAAGGCTACCTACTTCTGCCTCACCGGGGCCAGGATTCAAACCTAGACCTGTTCAGCTCCACAACACACACGCTTAACCATTATCCACTCTTCTCTTTGGTCCCCAGCAAAACTCTGTTGTTTGCAGCCAAACTTCATTCTCTAATTCCAACTACCTAATAGTTTGCTCTTAATTATTTTAGAGGGAAAAGCTTAATTCTCACAACATTTGTCAACCCTCAGTCTATTCGAATGGGTGTAATTTAAAAAGTAATTTACGGCCGGGCGCGGTGGCTCAAGCCTGTAATCCCAGCACTTTGGGAGGCCGAGACGGGCGGATCACGAGGTCAGGAGATCGAGACCATCCTGGCTAACATGGTGAAACCCCGTCTCTACTAAAAACTACAAAAAACTAGCCGGGCGACGTGGCGGCACCTGTAGTCCCAGCTACCCGGGAGGCTGAGACAGGAGAATGGCCTGAACCCGGGAGGCGGAGCTTGCAGTGAGCTGAGATCCGGCCACAGCACTCCAGCCTGGGTGACACAGAGAGACTCCGTCTCAAAAAAAAAAAAAAAAAAAAAAAAAAAAAAAAAAAAAAAAAAAAAAAAGTAATTCCACCGAAGGAAAGAAAGGATCATCTCGAGAAATAACTTTCAAGATCTTTGTATTAAGAGTCTTAAGATTGGCAAATCATTTGAGGAGAAGAGTTTCTTTCTGCCTGTTGTACCATTTAAAAATAATTGCCCAGGAACAATGGCTCAGGCCGGTCCCAGCACTTTTGGAGGCTGAGACAGAAGGATTGCTTGAGCCCAGGAGTACGAGACCAGCCTATGCAACATGTGGCGACCCTGTCTCTACAAAATTTTTGTTTTTAATTAGCTAGGTGTGGTGATGCTCACTTGTAATCCCAGCTACTTTGGAGACTGAGATGAAGATTGCTTGCGTCCTGGAGTTCAAGACTATAGTGAGCTATGATCACGCTATTGTACTCCTACTTGAGCTGCAGGGTAAGACCCTGTCTCAGTCATTCAATCAACAATCATTGTGTCATGTCTGTCTGCCTGTTGAAAAAGTCTTTCAGATGAAAGTCAGTCTGGGGTTTTATTGTTGCAGACTGGCCCCAGTTTACCTTCACATATTTTTTTTTTTTTTTTTTCAGAAACAGGGTCTTGTTCTGTTACCCAGGCTGGACTGCAGTGATGCAACCATAGCTCACTGCAGTCTCCAACTCCAAATAGTTGGGACTACAGGTGTGTACCACTATGCCTAGCTGGTTTTTTTATTTTTATTTTTTATTTTTTTATTTTTTGGAGAGATGGAGTCTTGACTAAGTTGCACAGGGTGGTCTCATACTCCTGTGCTCAAGCGATCCCACTGCCTCTGCCTGCCAAAGTGCTGAGATGGCAGGTATGAGTCACCGTGCTCGGCCTCTTTGACATAATTTTTGCAGATCAATGAATTGGACTTCACATCTAGGTGACTGTGGATGTAGAACTGAAGTCTTAACCTTTGACATGGTAGCCTGCAACCTGCCGAGTAAAGGCTGATCCCTTGACTGGGCCTGTAATACATCACTGTCCACTTGATTGGATGCAAGGAACTTTGTTGCAGAGATTTTAAAGTGGAATCAGACACCCAGGTAACATACTTCTGACCACCTTAATCTGTCATAGCTTCCAACACATTTAACCAGAACCCATCTTCCACGTACGAGGATCCTGCTTAGTTGTCAGCTGCACGTGTCACCCTTCTTGAGTGTCTCATGGTAGAAATAATTTAGTTTTAAATTAACTTTCAGCTGGGTGCAGTGGCTCATGCCTGTAATCCCAGCACTTTATGAGGCCGAGGCAGGCAGATCACTTGAGGTCAGGAGTTTGAGTCCAGCCTGGCCAGCATGGTGAAACCCTGTCTTTACTAAAAATAAAAGTGGCCGGGCACGGTGGCTCAAGCCTGTAATCCCAGCACTTTGGGAGGCCAAGACGGGCGGATCACGAGGTCAGGAGATCAAGACCATCCTGGCTAACACAGTGAAACCCCGTCTCTACTAAAAAAAATACAAAAAACTAGCCGGGCATGGTGGCGGGCGCCTGTAGTCCCAGCTACTTGGGAGGCTAAGGCAGGAGAATGGCGTAAACCCGGGAGGCAGAGCTTGCAGTGAGCTGAGATCCGGCCGCTGCACTCCAGCCCAGGTGACAGAGCAAGAGTCCGTCTCAAAAAATAAATAAATAAATAAATAAATAAATATAAAAATAAAAAGTAACCGGGCATGGTGGTGTGTGCCTGTAATCCCAGCTACTCGGGAGGCTGAGGCAGGAGAATCGCTTGAACCCAGGAGGCAGAGGTTGCAGTGAGCGGAGATTGCACCACTGCACTCCAGCCTGAGTGACAGAGCCAAACTCTCACTCAAAAAAAAACTAACTTTCAACAGACTACACGAAGATTGTGTGTGTTAAGTACATCTCTGTTACATGAAACTTGTAAGTTTCTGACAAAAATCTTATTAACTGTAACTCAAGAATTTATGAAGCCCTCAGTGAATGCAACTCTTATCAGAGAGCAGATGCCACGCCCAACATGAAGGTTCGCCTCATACTGTATTCCTGGGCCATCGCCCAAAAATCGACCGTGTGTCTCTGTTGGGCTTCAGCATGAGATGACCTGGTTTTAAACCCAGGCCTGCCATCCTCAAGCTAATTGACCATGGGTTAGAGGCTAAACTTCTTGTGTCTGCTCTCATATGTCTCCCATGGGAATCAAACTCTCTTAGATGTCAGGATGTAATTGCATTATTGCTTCAGATTTTCCATCCCTCCCTCTATGGAAGCCCTTTTCTAGGTTCCTCTGGCTAGAGTACCAGGCATATGGCTTCCTGCCACAGGGATGCTGCTTTTGGTCCTGTAACAATTTGACGAACGAAATGTTAGCAGACTTGATGTAAGCAGAGGCTTTAAAAGCAAGTGTGCAGTTGGATTCTCCCACATGTGTGTCTTTCGTTACTATGAGAATCATGGTCTCTAAATGGGCATGACATATGGAGCTGACTTCACCCATCCCACAAGTGGTACTTAAACCATGTTTAGATGAAATGAACTTCAGTTGACGTACAGATCCATGAGTGGCCAAAAAAAAAAAAAAAAAAAAAAAAAAAAAAAAAAGCGTATTATTGAATGCCAATGAGAGTTTTATGAGTGAGTGAAGGCCAGTGAGGTTTGTTATGTAGTTATTAATATGGCAGTAATACAAGTTGTTGTAAGATTTAAACTCTAATTCTCTTTTTTCTTCTAAAGTTGCTATGGCACTGTCATTTAACCTCTAGTACAGCATGTATCACTCAGCACTTGTGATGAATAGCTACTGTTTTTCAGGCTGTTTTTTTTTTTTCCCCGCCTTCTTCTGGTAAAGCATCTTAGTGTTTCCCTAGACAAGTTGTCTTTTCCAGCCTCAGTCTGAGTCATCAGGTAGAAAAAGCCCCAAGCTTCACAAGGGAGAGTGTGATCCAGGTCTGACCACTGATGCCGTTGCATCCTCCTGGCCTTCCTGACTGGTCCGTGTCTGGGCACGTGGCCCAAGTCAGTCCAGTGAGATTAAATCTCAGGAATTTACATGGAATGCTTTGGAAAGAGACTCAGTTCTCTCTGGGCATGCTGAACTGGTAGAATGAAGTCTGAAATTTTTGGTAGCCACCTCTTCATGGTTTGAAAGGCGCCTGTCTGAGAATCAGACTGACAAAGAGGAAAATAAAGATGAGCGACAGAGACGGATTGCCAACAGCATTGTATAAGCAACTTGAATTAGTTCTATCTGAATTCAGACACCATAGACTTCCAGTTTCATGTTCCATCAGTTTCCATGTGGGCTATAGCAGTTTGCATCATATATTTGAAGCTTGCACACTGGAGTGTCCTAACATTCTGTTTATTTCAGTATAGAAATCGTCTCCACTCCTGTGGTTGGCAGTCCTGCCTCATTTAACTTTGTGTCCGCCAGTGGAAATGGCGTAGTCCCTTGTACATAGCACAGCATTCACTCATGTTTGAATTATTGCTTAAATGAATAAATATATTGGTCTACACTGAATACACGCACACATCCTTTAACATGGCTTTAGGGTTTAAGTTGCAAAAGGCAATCTTTAGAAACCAAAAGGTATATAGTATCATAGGCATAAAAAATTATTTCAAAGAAAGGAACTTGTTTATTAAGACACACTGATAATTTACAGAAGAGCCAGCATTTGAATCCAGCCCTCTGATTCCAGTGTAATGTACAATGTAAGTGCTTTCCTCAAGACACACCTTACAGAGCTCTCCATATCAGGGAGACTGTTCTGCAGAGGTGATGTCATTGGTATTTTCAGTCATCCTCTGGCTGTGTCCCCACCCAAATCTCATTTTGAATTGTAGCTCCCGTAATCCCCCCATGTTGTGGGAGGCACCCAATAGGAGGTAACTGAATCATGGGGCTTGATTTTTCCCATCCTGTTCTCATGATAGTGAATAATTCTCATGAGATCTGATGGTTTTATAAAGGACACAGTCTCTCTTGTCTGCCGCCATGTAAGACGTGACTCGGCTTCTCCTTCAACTTCCATCATGATTGTGAGGCCTCCCCAGCCATGTGGAACTATGAGTCCATTAAACCTCTTTTTCTTTATAAATTATCCAGTCTCAGATATTTCTTCATAGCAGTATGAAAATGGACTAATACATCCTCTTAATCATCAAATAATCTTTTGAGTCCCTAATAGATAGATAGGATTATTAACGTAACTGTGATAGGCCACACATAGTGGCTCACTCCTGTAATCCCAGCATTTTGGGAGGCTGGGGAGGAAAAATCAGTTAAGGCCAGGAGTTCCAGACCAGCATGGGAATGATAGCAAAGCCCTGTCTCTACAGAAAGAATTTTTAAAAAATTAACTGGGTATGGTGGCATGCACCTGTAGTCTCAGCTACTTGGGAGGCTGAGGCAGGAAGATTGTTTGAGCCCGGGAGTTAGAGCCTGCAGCAAGCCATGATTACACCACTATACTCCAGCCTGAGTGACAGAGCAAGATGCTGTCTCCAAAAAAAAAACCAAGCGAAAACAAAAACCAAAAACTGCAGCGCACACTCATTCTTAGGAGATTTTTTTAGAGCCATCTATGGGCCTCAAATGGATGCTAAGTCAGAGACTTCTTATTACTGAAAAAGGCCTGTGAATGAGCACAGATAAATGGACCACTGGTCCTTCCAAAGAGACCATGTAGAAGTTCATTACTTTTGACCCACAGTGTTGCTGTTTTTCATCCTTTGTCATCCTTAGCCGCTTGGACCACACATTTCATGCACAATGGTTGGATAATAATTAAAGCTACCAGTTACTGAATTTGTATTATGTGTTATATACAGTGACTTATAAGAGAGTCTTATAAGTCTTAGGGTTATTATCTTAGGGTTTTTATCTTAGGGTTATTATCACTTAACTCGTAAGATAACCCTATGAAACAGATTCGTATTTCCAGTGTGGGCAAGACCTCTTAGAAATGTTAAAGTATCAAGCCACTACACCATCAAAAAACAGTAGTGCTGAGATTCAGTGCCAGGTCCCTCTGCCCATGTTCATGATCCCTTTGCTGGAAGGTACTCCTGGACTTGGCGAGAAGTCCACTCACGGCCTCTACTCTTGTAGCTGTTTTAGATGTGGTGACTCTTTACATTTAACCAGGGCTGTGACCTGGGTCTCTGGTGCTTTCCTCTCTTCCCTGTTACTGAGTTTTGCTAGCTGACCTGTTTTATCCCCAAATTGGAAAACTAGTCTAGTCTTCGATATTGTTTTATTTTTAAAAATTTCATTGTGGTGTATTCCCCATAACTGATATCAATTATTTTTAAGTGAACAATTCAGTGGCACATACTATATTAATGTTGTGCAACTACTACATTTATCTAGTTCCAAAACATTTTCATTATCCCAAAAAGAAACCCCATGTATATTAAGCAGGTGCTTTTCATTCCTCTCTCCCCGCAACCCCTGGTAACCACCGGTCTGTCTGTCACAATGGATGTTCCCATTTAGGATATCTTACATAAATCGTACAATACGTGGTCTTTTTCATCTAACTTATTTCACCATAATGTTTTCAAGACGAATTCACATTGTAGCATGTAGCAGTACTTCATCGATTTTTATGGCTGAATAATATTCCACCTTACAAATGAACCAATTTGTTTATTCATTTATAGACATTTGGGCTGTTTCCATTTTCTAGCTATTGTGAATGATGCTGTTATGAACATGAGGGTACATGCACTTGTCTGAGTATCTGTTTTCAATTTCTGTGGGTGTATACCTAGGAATGAAATTGCTAGGTCATATGGTTTAACCCTTTGAGGAAACTCTGTTTTTCACAGCTCTAGTTTCTGATGTGATTGCCTGTACTGTTTGGGGATGGATGATTCTTGGCTGACATACCTTCTACATGACCAAATAGGGCAGCATGGTTGTATAGACTTGACAAGTGATCATCAAACTCGGACTACTGCCAGTGAAATGATTGTGTGTGATTTTTCTGCAGCCATTGGGGGAGATAGACTGAGAAAGAATAGAGGGAAGCAAAAGAGCTCATGTACAAAGTCAAGGCAATATAAGAAGGGAGAAGGACGGATGGTTGGATGACAGTCAGTTTGAAATGCTGCTATGGCAGGTTTCCCCTGAGTACCAATGCTCAGTAGTCCCACACTCCGCCTTTTCCATTCTATCACCATTATTCTTTCTTGGACACGCACATTCTTCAATGCCTGTTGACTCTCAGCCTTTCTGTGGTCTGTTCCTGTCACTTGCAAGAATTTGGCTGTCAGGGAAGATGCCAGCAGGTCTTTCAAAAGCCACTGCAAACTTTCATTGCTAACTTGTAACTTGGAGGAACTTTCAGAGAAAGGGTTATAAATAAAACGCATGCATCAATCTGGGTTTCGCAACAGGAATGCAATTCCACTTCGTGGCTAGAGATAAAACATGTCTTGCCGTGCACAGTGAGCTCTTTGCCGTGCTTGCGTTTTATTTCCCATCACAATCTAAGTTATGGCAGATGAAGCTGCTCATAAGGTATGAGGTTAGACAACCCCATGCTAATTCACACTTACACACTATGGTGTGTTTTTAAAGATCCAGGCTTGAAGGAAGGGAGAAGGGTGGAAAAGAACCCAGAAGAACCTGTGGCAAGGGTGAGTATGGTCTGACACTTCAACCAGGTTAAGCCTTTTGAGAGCAATAGCTGAGTCTTAGATCTCTGTGCCTTAAAATGCCTGGAAGAGTGATTGACATAAAGGGCGTGCATTAGTATTAATGAGTGTGTGCTGCTGCTACAGAGGATAGTTCTGATAAACATTAGGATTCATGGACAAAAAAAAACAATGATCCCTAACAGCTTTTCAACATGTACATACTTTGCTTAGTGCCGTATGTGCATTATTCTGATTTCGTGTTCATTATTGGCATATCTGTTGAATACTATTGTTTCCATTTTACAGATGGGAGACTTGAGCATCAGAGGGTCATAGTCATTTTTTGAAGCCTGTATTTGATAAAAGCCAGGACCCTCCCAGCCCCAAAATGATTAGGGGGCCTGTGTTACTTCTTAAGCATTCTATTTCACTGACCTCTTGGCCCACCTGAAATTCTTTTCTTTTTTTTTTCCAGACAAAGTCTTGCTCTGTCACCAAGGCTGGAGTGCAATGGCATGATCTTGGCTCACTGCAAACTGCACCTCTTAGGTTCAAGTGATTCTCTTGCCTTAGCCTCCCAAGTAGCTGGGATTATATGCGTGCGCCACCACACCTGGCTAATTTTTGTGTTTGTAATAGAGATGAGGTTTCGCCATGTTGGCCGTGCTAATCTCAAACTCCTGGTCTCAGGTCATCCACATGCTTTCTCAGCCTCCCAAAGTGCTGGTATTAGAGGACTGAGCCACCGCGCCCGGCTGCCACCTGAAATTCTTATAAGGCAGTATAGTATCTCCTTTCTTCCTTGAATACACCACCAGTTTTCCTCTCTTGATTCTGAATCACCCTATTCTTGATTTATTAGGGGTCAGTGGAAATCATTCTTGTTACCTTTTTCATTCATTTGCTCATTCATTCAATATTTACCACCAATTGAAATTTTGAATGTTAAATGTCAGTCACTGTTCTAGTTGTTGCAGATAGAAAGATTAGTAATAGGAGATTCCTACCTTTGGGGACCTAGCCAGGTAATCAGACAAATAGAGGGCTCTGTGTTGTGGGCTGGGGTTGAGGGTATCGCAGGATGCTACAGAAAGGAGCATGCTGGAGCTCCACCGAACAACTCAGTGTGAGAAGCGGTGTCCTGGAAGAGGTGGCATCTGGTCTGAATGTTGAAGGATGGATGTGAGCTGGCCCCATGAACGAAAGTGTGGAGAGAGTGTAGAGTTCTCTGTTATCTGAGTTTCCATATCTTTGTCTACACCTTGTATTTTACAGTAATGCAATGGCGAGAAGGAGGTTCCAGAATGTAAATAGTTATCTGGCTGGGTGCTGTGATTCATGCCTGTAATCCCAGCAGTTTGGGAGGCCAGGGTGGGTGGATAAGCTGAGATCAGGAGTTCGAGACCAATCTGGCCAACATGGCGAAACCCCATCTCTACTAAAAATACAAAACTTTGCCAGGCTTGGTGGTTGGTACCTGTAATCCCTGCTACTCGTGCTGGCTGAGGCAGGGAGAACCACTTGAACCAGAGAGGCAGAGGTTGCAGTGAGCTGGGAGAGATCTGGCCACAGCATGCTCCAGCCTGGGTAACAGAGCCAGATTCCGTGTCCAAAAAAAAAAAAAAAAAAAATGTAAATAGTTATCTTACTGTCAAGACAACTCAAGATGTTCTATTGCTTAAAATAGAAAATGGTGATGGTGCTTTCTAGTAAATTCTGCATCTCATTTTTTAAAAACTAACTATTGAGTATATATCCTATTTTTCTTAATAATCATCATAATAAAATACTAATACAAGTCTGTAAGTTAAAGTCGTCCTGTTTTGTCAACACATTACTCTGAAGAGAAAATCCATTCCTTATCAAAAGAGGTTCTTTGGATTCATCACTCACTACCTTGAAATAATTATTTTTTTTCTTGTATACACTCTCTATTTTGCTTTTCTTTGAAAACGTCCAAAAGCTTTCTTTGAAAGCTTTTCTGGAAGAAAACATTTAAAAGGAATTAAATATATTTTTAAAAATTTGTAATAACATTTCAAAGATAATATATGTGGACTGGAAAGAAACACACTTAACAGTTCAAAAGTGAAATAAGTGAAAGTGGTATTGTCGCAATCCCGCCGTCTTCCCTAGAGGCAACCATTGGTACAGGCTTAAGTGCATCCTTCTAGACTCAGGATTTCTTCTTTCTATTTCTTTTCTTTTTCTTTTTTTGAGATGGTGTCTGGCTCTGTCTCCCAGGCTGGAGTGCAGTGGCATAATCTTTGCTTACTGCAACCTCCCTCTCCCTGGTTCAAACAATTCTCCTGCCTCAGCCTCCCAAGTAGCTGGGATTAACAACCTCACTCAGCACCCTTGACATTGCTTGTCAGATGATCCTTTTTTGTGTGGGCTGATCTGTTTTGGGAGGCTTCCTGGCAACCTCACTGCCCTTTAGCTACTAGATACCAATGGCGCACCCCTTCCCCACTCTAGATACCAAAAATGTCTCTAGACATTGTCCACGTTCCCCTGGGGAAAAAATCGCTGTTGTTGAGAATCACTGTTCTAGATATTTTTAAATACACACTTAGAATGTATGAATTAATGGAAAAGTCAGATTATTCAGCAAGGCAGGGATGATTTGCAAAGGGAAAGGAGAAATAATGACAGGAAAAGGGAGTTGTGTGTTTAGAACAAGCAAGCTTAGAACACAAAATGAATCTCAATTTTGGAACAGTCTTTTGGTATTCAAGGTCTGGGTACCTACGCATGTGTGAAGCATTTTTGAGTTCCATTTTCTCTTGCTTTTTGAAACTGCTGTATCCTCTCGCTGGGAGTGGGTATTTATTCACCACATCACTGAAGAAAGCAGGAGTCCTGGATCGGTAACACAAAGAAAGAACCTAGCAGGAGATGAAGAGGAAAGGGAGGGAGGCAGGGCAGTCGATGCCAAGGACTCGTGCAAGGGGGTCCTGAAGACACGCCGCTAATGAAAGGTGAGGGTTGAGACAGAGGCAGCAATTCTGCCCAGGAACTTGGATCTTCCATCTGGAACGAAGAATGAATATCTTTGGGGAGCTTTCTGATGTTAGTGGCAGCAAGACTTTAGGAATCCTGTGACTCTGAATTCAAATCCTGGCTGTACCGTAAGGTGCTCAACCTTTAGAGATGTGAGTTTCCCTGTCTGCAAAAAATGTTGCACCTTCTTTACATTTTGGGTCGGCCGACCACGTGGTGGTGACGTGCAGAGTTGGTCTGCGTTCATTGCCCAGATGCCCCGCTAGCTATTTATTTCAGCTTGTTCATGCTGTCTAACTTCTCCCTATCCCACTTTTCTCATCTGGAGAACACAGGACTCATCCTCTCCACGTTAGGTTGTATGGATTGAGCCAGTTGATGCACGTAAGAGCTTAGAACAGGCTGAGTGTGGTGCCTTGTACCTGTGATCCCAACAGTTTGGGGAGGCTGGAGCAAGAGAATCATTTGAGGCCGGGAGTTCAAGACCAGCCTAGGCAACATGGGGAGACCCCCTTTATATTTACAGAAAAAGGGATGAGTGCTTAGAACACTGCCTGGTACACAGTAAGTGCTCCAGAGTTGTGAGCTGGGATCACCATCACTCAAGTAATTCCCATGGGTTGTTAAGAGACTTAGAGATGTGAAAAGAACCGAGAACAGTGCCTGGTATACAGTAAGCATTCCATAAGTGGCAGTGCGGGCACAGTCTTATGGACATGCGTGATCTTGCATGTTCGATCTCCTCCTCTCTTTGTTCCCTCTCCCTCTTGACATTTTCCTTTCTTTTTTCTTTCTCTTTCCTACCAGCCTAAGAGCTCAGGAGAGAAGGGACTACTAACCCTAAGACCAGGCGATTTATTTTTCCAAGCCCATTTCTGTTTAATAGTTATCATATTGACTCTGAATTTATTACACTACAAGAATGACTTTATGTGAAATCTCATGATTTAAACATTAATGTAAGATAAATTAGTTTTAAATTGAACTTCTCAAATGCAGTTGGATGTGTTTCCGTATGATGAATAAGAAATTTTCCAAATAAAATCTAAATCTCTGATGTTCCATTTTTTGCGCAAATGGAAGAAATATGTGAGGATATTTGATAAGGTTAAAATATGATTGCACTGCAATAGATTAGTCATGCTATAAACTAACTTTTTAGTTTGGGGAGAAAGCAGTTTGGGGACAGACTTTGGTGGATAAAAAGTGAAGATTTCTTTATACCTACTTATTGTGTCTCTTAGTGACTTAAATTTAACACTGTTAATGTAAGATATACCATCCTAAAGAGGACACTCTTTTTTACTTTTTTTAAAAAATTAATTGTATTAGAGGTTGTGTTTTTTTGCGGGATGGGGGGGAGTTTGTTTTTCTTGCAACTACTTAAATCCCATTTTCTCTGAAAGCTCTTCTCTTCAATATGATCTCCAAAGGGCTGAAAGTGCTGTCCTCCAAACCTGGCCTAAGAAAGTGGTCACAGATGAAGCAAGTAAATCCATTAAAGAAGAAATGGGAAAATGCATCATGTGCCTTATCGGACCCAGCATTATCACTGGAGGAGAAGTGCTTATAGGGAAGGAAGAGAAGTTTGCTCAATTGATGCAGTCTCAGTATGATGACAGCTGGTGACTTCCTGAGGGTTGTTCATCATACTTCAGCAGGGTGATCTTTTCAAAGCCTGAGTGTGACCATGTCTCACTCCCCTGTTCTCCAGAGCTTTCAACATAAAACTGAAATCCGTCTCAGAGGGCCAGACTCAAGAGTATCCCCTGCCTGGCCCATCCTTCACTGCTCACTAGCCATTTCCTTCCCCCTCCTCACCCTTTTGAGGTCTCTTCTGACCCCTCAGGGGCCAGCTTCTCTCCCTCCCATGGTTGTTTGCCTGTGCTGATCCCCCATGTGGATCTCCAGTCAGTTCCATCACTCTTACCTGGTTAGTGTTTCCGTGGCCCTTGGATCCCAGGTGAACTTCCCTTCTGCAGGAATGCCTGCCCTGAAATCTCAGGTCCTCCTGTTGCCCCTCTTAGAGCACTGGGCTCTTCTCCTGGGAGGCAGTAATTCCAGTCGTAATTTGCATACATTTCTAAGCAGTTTTGATTAATGCCGGTTGTTTCCACTAGACTCTATGATCGGTGGGGGACAAATCTTCTGTACTTTTTGCTCATCAATTTTTCCCCAGCACAGAGCTAAATACTGACACTAGTAGATCCTTGAGAAAATGACTAAAAGCCTCTAAGATCCATGCAGATACGAAGAAGCAAGAGAAGGTACAGGTGGCATGGGACAGCAGTCAGGAAGTCGTTTGGCTTAAGGAGGAAGGCCAGTGACTCACAGATAGAGTCTGAGCACTTCCCTTGCCCCTAGAAGTGAGAAAGAAATAATACAAGTGGTCACAGGATAATAAAAATTTCAGGCCAGTCACGGTGGCTCACGCCTGTAATCCCAGCACTTTGGGAGGCTGAGGTGGATGGATCACAAGGTCAAGAGATCGAGACTATCCTGGTCAACATGATGAAACCCCATCTCTACTCAAAATACAAAAATTAACCGAGCATGGTGACACATGCCTTCAGTCTCAGCTACTGGCGAGGCTGAGGTAGGAGAATCTCTTGAACCCAGGAGGCGGAGGTTGCAGTGAGTTGACCTCACGCCATTGCATTCCAGCCTGGGGACAGAGCGAGACGTGTATCAAAAAATAATAATAATAAATAAATCAGATAGCAGTTTCATATGACTAGAGGCTATTGGCTGATAAGATCCTGAAAAACCAGGTGTGGACCAAGCTGGTTAAGACCAACTGGACCCAACATAGTGCTGAATTCGACCTAGGTTTCACCTAGGACCTCATGATGTGCTTCTTAACATTCTAAGTCACTGTGACTTAGGATGTTAATGAGTGACTTAGCATGTTATGAGGTCCTAGGTGACCAGCATCATGAGTTGTGAGAACAGCTACGTTTGGTGTAAAAATAAGTGGCACCACAATTCTAAGAAATTTCCACCCTTTTCCAGGAATTTTCATGAATACTCCACCCCTTGGCTAAAGAAACCCATAAAGGTAGCAGCCCCAAACCCCCTTAGGCATGGCGCTCCCTTGAGTCTGCCTGCACTCCCTTTTCTTGAGTGTGTACTTTTCCTGTTGTAATAAATCTCTGTACTTTCACTGCTTTCTGACTTACCCTTGAATTCCTTTTTGAGACCGTGTCAAGAGGCTGGTCACCTGCTGGGATCAAAGTCCCACCAGTATTTGGGGACCTCCCACAGTGCACCAGTATCAATATAGTCCCTATAGGTAATTGTCTAATGAGTGGAAGGTGGGTGTAGAAGTTTCAAGAAACCGAAGAAATGCTAGATGTGTCATTTGACACAAAAGCATTTTAAAAGAAGTTAATGAAATGCAGTCAGAAAAAGTAGCATAAAAGGAGAAACCTGAGAAGTTCTACTTTTAGGAATTTAATCTACATAAATGCATATATAAGGGTGCAAGATTTTGTGAGGAAGTAAATTCAATGTGTACACACACAAATATAGAACGATTGTAAAAGGCTATTAATAGATTGCTTGCATATGTTTTGGGTCTGTCCATGCAATGAAATACCACTCAACCATTAAAAAATAAGGTTAACTTATAGGTACTTAGTATGAAAACATAAGTGCAATTAGTTAAAAACATATTTGCATAATCATGTGAATAATATACATGCATTTTCTTCTGTGCGTGTGTGGTTTTTTTTTTTTTTTTTTTTTTTAAATGTGGAGTCTTGCTCTGTCGCCCAGACTGGAGTGCAGGGATGTCATCTCAGCTCACTGCAACCTCCGTCTCCTGGATTCAAGCAATTCTCCTGCCTCAGCCTCCT
Source organism: Rhinopithecus roxellana (assembly GCF_007565055.1). Classification (NCBI taxonomy): domain Eukaryota; kingdom Metazoa; phylum Chordata; class Mammalia; order Primates; family Cercopithecidae; genus Rhinopithecus; species Rhinopithecus roxellana. The sequence goes on along the minus strand of NC_044568.1, from coordinate 3,787,802 downwards.
GAGTAGCTGGGATTACAGGCACCTGCCACCACACACAACTAATTTTTGCATTTTTAGTAGAGACAGGATTTCACCGCATTGGCCAGGCTGGTCTCAAACTCCTGACCTCAGAAGATCCATCTGCCTTGGCCTCCCAAAGTGCTGGGATTGCAGGCATAAGCCACTATGCCCAATCCTTTATTTTTATTTGTTTTTACTTTATTTTATTTTGAGACAGAGTTTTGCTCTTATTGCCCAGGCTGGAGTGCAATGGTGCAGTCTCAGCTCTCTGCCACTTCCGCCTCCCGGTGTCAAGTGATTCTCCTGCCTCAGCCTCCCAAGTAGCTGGAATTACAGGTGCCTGCCACCACACCTGGCTAATTTTTGTACTTTTGGTAGAGATGGGGTTTTACCATGTTGGCCAGGCTGTTCTTGAACTTCTTACCTCAGGTGATCTGCCCACCTCAGCCTCCCAAAGTGCTGGGATTACAGGTGTGAGCCACCACAGCTGGCTGAATGTATTTTCTTAACCTGTGTGAAGACATCAGTATCTAAGAAAAGATTGTGCATTCTGATATACACAACAGGGAAAGTCTAAAATAATACAGAACTATTATTCCTGGTTAGTTCCTGACATTAAGTTTCCTAAGAAAATATTACACTTTTTTTTCCTGTTTATCTTTGAATTTTACTAACAAGAAGTAATAATAGATCAATGAAGAAAAATGTCACAGGAACCCTAAGAAGAAGACCTTAGAAAAATAAACCGGGTAAAACCATCCTGTACGCCTGTAGTTCTCAACTGAGACTGTTTTTTCCCCTAGGGGACAGTTGGCACTATCTGGAGGCATTCTGGTTTGTCAGAATGGGGTGGGGCAATTGTTATCGACATCTGATTGGTAGAGGCCAAGGGTTCTGCTAAACATAGGCAGTATGTAGAACAGCTCTCATACGAAGACTTTCCCAAGCCAAAATATCAACAGTGTCTAGGTTAAGAAACGTTGCTCTAGGCTGGTTAAAATACGGTTCTCTACTCTTTTATTCTGGTAATTTTAGGAGGATGAGGTTCTCAGTGGAGGTGGGAAGCAGTGGAGAGGGTCGTCCAGGTAAAATCTGTGTTGTCTTTACAATACCTGAGTCACTCATAAAATTATTCAAGATAGTAGCTCTCCCACCTCCTGGCTGGGTTGACATTTCAGCAGCCAAGTAGAATTGGTCATATAGTGTGTTGTGAATCCATAGATATTTTATTTAATTGCGATATCTAAAGTTCTCCAAATGTGGATGCCATATAACCTTCGCATTTACCATCTAAACCTTTTCCCAATTGATCTCACTTTTTTTGCTCTAGTCAAATGCCAACCTCCATCTAAAGTAAAGCTGGACAGATTCATACCACTGCATTATTACTAAGGTTCATTTTACTTGCAAGCAGTTTTGCTCATAATTTCATTAGCCTATTTGGAGGTGGGGAATGAGAGAGGAGACAAAACAGCTTAGTCTTACCTTAAACCTTGGCTTGACTTGGTCGAATTTTAACTCTATTCTCGGCTCACCCGAGTCTTCTAGTCCAAGATGTAAATTTACAGAAACAACTCCTTGACTCTCCTATTTTTTCCTAATGTCTTGTTAGATGATAGGTATTTTCTAGATTTTACTGAGTTAACATTTTAGTTGTGTTATCTATGCAAAAAATAGGAATACTCTGAAACATATTTAACCACATAATTGTACCTCAGCAAACCCTCCAACCAAATGCCCATTATATATTATTTACTTAGTCTAATACATTTCCCTTTTTGAATATAAGAGATTTCCCCTCTGATCATTACATCTAGAGATGGGCAACTGTTTATTTGAGTAACTTAAAAATATTTTCAACAAGAGCCAGGGCTGTGGGACGTATCCTTAAATGGAAGAGTTTTAAGTATTTTTTAATACAAAGATGATAACTTGCAGCCAGTTCCATTATTTATAACTCTTATCCCCTTCATTCATCTCTTGGGTTTGAGAAGAACTGGGTCTTTGGGCAATTACTGATTCCATTTCCACATCTTTGGGAAGGAGGGACAGTGGGAAGAAAAAGACCGAGCACTTGGGGAGTTTTTATGATCATCTCCATCTGCGAATGCTGGGGAGCATCATTTATGCAGTGAAAGAAACAGGAAAAGCAAGGTCTTCATTCCGAAAAAGAACCTCTAGTTCTCGCTAAAGGGGTGGAATAAAACTGCTATGGCAAAAACAGGAAGATGTTGCTAATGGGAATATACCGAATGGTATCGCTAATTAAATAAAGTACTTTGGAATTAATTGACACCCTGCACTTAAGAATATAATTGCATATTAATCAACCATTTGTAGACAAAACTGAATGCTATTATGTTAGGATCAAACTTTTTCCTGATATTTCAAAGCCCGGGATTCAACTTTGTTCCTAATTTCATCTTCGGAAATGAATACACTATATTTGTGTGTGAGAAGCCCAAGTGAATAAATAAGCAGGAGTTTCTGAAGGGAACAACACAGTGGGATTTATCTTGAAAAGAGCAATTGCTGACATATGTCACATGTCATTACCGGAGAGTTGGCGACAGTGTTATTCATTATGTGGTTTCAGAGTGTTCTAAATTAGAGAAATGGATTATTGGAAGTGGATGATTTCCCCAGATTGCTACTTAATAGTGACTGAGGAGTCTGCATTACTCATATTTGCAATGAAAATGGTGCCAAAACCCAGCAGTGGTTGACTGAAATGAAATGTAAGACCTATTGGGTATTATCTTGAGATACTGCCTAATTGTATGCCTCTTGCTTGGTATGAATGTCCTGGGGTCTCAGAGGCTGGGTGGTTGCAGCAACCGCAGATGGAAAGTGAAGGTTTCTAAGTTATTTACCTCTTTGTTGCTTCCTGCCTCCTTGCTGCCACGCCTGTGCACTGCAGTCATTACTTTACCTGCTCAAAATAAGTTTCTCCACTTGCCCTTTTTCCATTACTGGGAAGAGTCTACCTTTGCAGCTCTCTGTAACTGTCCCTACCTGTTTGAGCTGCCAGACGTCTGCTCTAAGGTGAGCAGCCCAGCTACTGTTTTCATTCATTTATTCATTAAATAGTTAAGCATCCCAACTATATATCAAAGCCTGTGCTAGACCCTGGTTCTGGATTGACAAGCAAACTAGTGTATCTGCATTTGTGTAGCTTTCAATCTCTGGGGAGACAGATATTAAAAATACAGTCACACAAATCGATATGTAACTCCTGCTCTGCCTTTACCACTCATCTTCTGACTCACCACGAGTCCTGCTGGCCTCCTTTCTCTTATTCGAATATTTCAGGCTCTTTTCCACCTCGGGGTCTTTGCACTCACTCCATCCGGAAAGCTTTTTCTGTGGCACTTTCCTATTCATCCTTCAAGATTTTTATTTTATTTTATTTTATTTTAATTTATTGAGACAAGTCTTGCTCTGTCACCCAGGCCGGAGTGCAGTGGTACACTCTTGGCTCACTGCAACCTCCGCCTCCCAGGTTCAAGAGATTCTTCTGCCTCAGCCTCCCCAGTACCTGGGATTACAGGCTCCCGACACCATGCCTGGCTCATTTTTTGTATTTTTAATAGAGACAGGGTTTCATCATGTTGGTCATGCTGGTCTCGAAGTCTTGACCTCAAGTGATTCACCTGCCTCGACCTCCCAAAGTGTTGGGATTACAGGCATGAGCTACCACACCTGGCCTCAAGCTTTATTTTAGCTCCCACCTTCTCAGGGAGCCCCTGCCTCCTTGACATCCCAGACTAGCATGGCAGCCTGCCCAGCTACTCCCTGATAGTCTGGCTGATCATTTCCTCCACTGCACTTATACACCTGTTAATATCTTGTTAAAGGTATGTGTCACAGGGCAGAGATTTTCTCTTCCTCATGTTTTACCATTGGCACCTAGAATGGACTGGATGCCAAAGAGACATTTGTTGTGACCAGAGAAAGACTCTAGATGCTATGGAATATTAAAATGAGCAGACTTAATTTGGATGGAAGGTTCAGGGAAGGCCTCTGTGAAGGACAAGCATTGAGGTTGATGGGCAGGTAGGAATTAAATAGGAAGAGAGAGGGAAAGGAGCAGTGCAGACCGAGGAGACAGCATGGGCACAGCTTGAGGAGGGGAGGAACCTGGAAACTTTGATGAATCCATAGACGAGTGTGTCCAGAGTGATGTGACAAGGGGCTGGAGACATCAGCCTTGGAGGCACAGTAGGGTTTGGACTGTGTTGTGAGTACACTGGGAAGCCCCTGGAGGAATTTAAAGGATGGGGGTACCTGATCCAATAAATTTTTTTTTTCATTTTTATTTTCTTGAGGCGGAGTCTCCCTCTTTCACCCAGGCTGGGGTGCAGTGGTGTGATCTCACCACACTCAGCTCCCCACAACCTCCGCCTCCCTGGTTCAAGCGATTCTCCTGCCTCAGCCTCCCGTGTAGCTGGGATTACAGGTGCCCGCGAGCACGCCCAGTTAATTTTTATATTTTTAGTAGAGATGGGGGTTTCATCATGTTGGCCAGGCTGGTCTCGAACTCCTCACCTCAAGTGATCTGCCTGTCTCAGCCTCCCAAATTTGCTGGGGTTGCAGGCGTGAGCCACCACACCTGGCCCTGATCCAATAAATATTTTAATAAGATCTCTTGGGCTATTGTGAGAATGCTTGTTTGGGAAGGGAAGGGTCAATGGATGCCTATAGCCTTGCCTGGCACAGAGAAAGCACTCAGTAACTGTCTATTAATGAATGAAGGAATGAATGAATGAATTAATAGGAGATATCAGTAAGTGATTTGTTCTTAAAAAGAAACCTTGCAGAAACTTGAAGGTTTTTGTTCTGGATGACTAAGCAAGGGTAGACAGATTGTTGTCATTCATAAATCTCATAATAATGAGAATTATAAAATTTAGAATAATTCTGTCATGCTAAATGATACCTGGAGTTAAGCATCCTCTCTGGCCTGCAACTGCTAGCGAGACATAGTTGCATTTACTCAGGTAACTGTGACTATCAGAGTCATTCTTAAATGTTTTCTTTTTCTCCCCCATGGTGTTTGTGACTTTGTCCATCTGGAAGTCAAGTTCATTTTGGCCAATTAACTTCAAAGGCCTGACTTCTCTTTATAAAGATGGCTCTATTACTGAACACTGTGGACTAAGATCCACAAACACAGCTGCTGCACAAGTTCCCTTTCAGCATCTTTGTGAGTTTCAGTGTTCAAAGCTAGCCCTGATACAGGCATAGACTCCTTAATATTTTACTCTGCATAATCAGGGCAGGAAAAGATGTAGGACCTCTATTAAAGTGACACAAGCTTCAGAATCATATTAACTTCTAAATCTCAGTGCCTTAACACAATTTAAGTTTCTATTTTTTTGGCCGGGCGTGGTGGTCACACCTGCAATCCCAGAACTTTGGGAGTCCAAGGTGGGAAGATCACTTGAGGTCAGGAGTTGGAGACCAGCCTGGCCAACATGGTAAAACCCCATCTCTACCAAAAATACAAAAAGTAGCCGGGCATGGTGACACCTGCCTATAGTCCCAGCTACTGGGAGAGGCTTGAGGCATGAAAATAGCTTGAACCCCAGAGGTAGAGGTTGCAGTGAACCAAGATTGAGCCATTGCATTCCAGCCAGGGTGATAGAGTGGGACTCTGTCTCAAAAAAAAAAAAAAAAAAAAAAAAAAAAAAAAAAAAAAAAAGTTTCTATCATGTGTAGCTCTAAATGGGCGTGCTGATGGATGGACAGTTCTACTCCATAATGTGACACAGGGACCCAGGTTCCTTCCATAGGTGGCTCCACCTTCATGGTTGCCAAAGAAAGAGGATCACATGTGCTGAGCCTAACATGATACAGAGCAGCACCTCCACTCACATTCCATCGGCCAAAAGTGTCATCTGGTCACATCTAACTGCAAAATAAGCTCAGAAATCCAGTCTCTGTCCCTGGAGGAGAAAAGAAACTACTGTTAAATAGCTGACTCAGCTCTGCCACAAAATGCCCACTACAGAAATGGGAGATAATCATGCATTCCTTTTCCACAATTTACGATATTTAATGGGTGAACCATTAATACGTCACTGGGTAACATATTATTGAATATGTTAGTCTTTGTTTTTCCTCATCATTTCTTGAAAAAGAAGTTGTCCGACAGTTCTAACTTCCCATCTGGCTTCTTAAAATCTGTTTTACAAACAGTGAGATACTTAAGGGTTTTCAGCTCTGCAGTTGAATTACCCCAAAGAAAGAAAGCTGCTTTTGAAGTTGGAAACTGAAACAGCAGCAGAGGCAACCAGAAACCCCATAGGGTTTTAACCTTGTTTTGTCATGTTTCTCAACAAACTCCTGATTTGTTTGGGGATTCTGCTTAGCTCTGTGCAGAGGTATCTTGATTTCTGTATCACTTCAAACCTTCCTTCTACGGGAGTTAGCCTTAGGGTATGACCAGGAATGACACCTTCAAATGGGAACCTTTTGTGCCTAGAGAAATCAAATCATCTTTCAAGACTTGGCTTAAGGGGTGTATCTTCCATGAAGCTCTTAATAGACTTTCACCCCACTTAGGGCTGAGAGTTCCTTTCTTATGCCCCTAATTTATCCCTTGTGGACTCTGGTAGCTCCCCTGCTATAATAACATAGTTCTTCGTGTTTGTTTTGTTAAAGTATAACACTAGTTCATTACAGAATATTTAGAAATTAGATTGTTTTAAAAATGAAGTAAAAATTATGTTTGAGTCCATAATGCAGAATACCTACTGCTGAACCACAGTGCCTGTATGGTTAGATTGAGAGCCTGTTGAAGGTAGGCACTGTATTTCCCGTATGTCTTCATCATTGAATCAGCGTCACCAGGCAAAGAGTCTGACACACATTACCTCCAAATCAATAGAAGGGTGGAAGGAAGGCTGGATGTGTGGATGGATGGATGACTCACGTAGCTTCTCAGAGATGAGCACAACCTGTGTACCTGGCTTTTACAGTAAGCCCAGGACAGGGTAAGGATGAGTTGGAAATGATCTGTTGGTTAACAATAGCCAGAGCAGTACTGAGAGTTCCCTTGTTTGCAAACAGTTCAGTTTTAAGTTAGTCAGGAAAGCTGGTTTTCTGAGTTTAAATAACTGTAATCAGGTTAGGTTGTACTAGGTAACATACAAACTGTGGATCTCCATGTTTTAACACTTGCATATTGCTCACTTGTCTGAGTGTGCTGCTAGTCTGTTCCACGAGGTGGCTCAGGATCCAGGCTAATTCCATTTTGTAGCTGTGCTACCTGGCTGACTCTGATAAGGAGGTGCAGTCAGAGTTCTTGGGCTCTCTGCAATGGAAGTGACTTCCAATCATGGTCCACCAGCTAGAACTGATCACCCACCGTCACCCAACACCAAGAGTATTTTGAGCCACCGGGAAGGAGATGAGAACTAAATACGGATGAATATACAGTCTACCAACATAAGCACGTCCTATGCAGTACTACTGGGTAATTGGGAAAGAGTACAATAAAAATGGTTTAGCATGTGAGTACTGGGCTCAGACTGGTTTTGAGCCTTTACTGGGAACGATTTGTGCAATCTTGGGCACGTACCCTAATCTCTCTAAGCCTCACTGCCTCATTGAAAATTGAGGATAATAATAAATTAAATAATATGCTAATCACTGAATGTGGGCATTGTGCAAGTTCAGATAAATATTATCTTTAAATGTTCATGAATACTTAAAATAATGGTCATTATTACAATCCTATCATTGGTAGAAGTGGTAGTAATGAGGTAGAAGGTGGTGCTCCCCTTCAGACTAAATTGAAGACTGGCTGAAACCAAGAAGAGGCACTGAAAGCATGCCCAACAGCAACGTGACAGTTTACTGTCACTGTGGCAACACCAGGAAGTTACCACCCCTTTCCATGGCAACACCTGGAAGTTACAACCTCTTTCCATGGCAACACTGGGAAGTTACCACCCCTTTTCTATTTTTTTTTTTTTCCATGTTACTTTAAGTTCTGGGATACATGTGCAGAACGCGCAGGTTTGTTACACAGGTATACATGTGCCATCGTGGTTTGCTGCACCTATCAACCTGTCGTCTAGGTTTTAAGCCCCACATGCATTAGGTATTTGTCGAATCCTCTACCTCCCCTTGCCCCGTAGCCCCCAGTGTGTATTGTTCCCCTCCCTGTGTTCGTGTATTATCATTGTTCAACTCCCACTTATGAATGAGAAGATGTGGTGTTTGGTTTTCTGTTCCTGTGTTAGTTTGCTGAGAATGATGGCTTCCAGCTTCATCCATGTCCTTGCAAAGGCCGTTAACTCATTCTTTTTTGTGGCTGCATAGTATTCCATGGTGTATTTGTGCCACATTTTCTTAATCCAGTCTATCATTGATGGGTCTTTGGGTTTACTACCCCTTTTCTAGAAATGTCTGAATAACCTGCCCCTTAATTTGCATGCAGTTAAAAGTGGGTGTAAATGCAACTGCAGAACTGCTTCTGAGCTGCTACTCTGTACACACTGCCTGTGAGGTAGCCCTCTTCTGAAAGGAGCAGCCCCTCTGCTGCTGCTGTGCACTGCCATGTCAATAAAAGTTGCTGTCTAACACCACTGGTTTGCCCTTGAATTCTTCCTTCGGCAAAGCAAAGAACCTTCCCATGCTAAGCCCCAATTTGGGGACTTGCCCAACCTGCATCAGTAATACATTTGCTCTGCATCCTCAAGGGGCCTCAATTAGCGCCATACACATGTACATGCCTCCAAAGGGTATATGAAAATACTCCATTCTCAGCTTTCTCAGGTACTCCAGTCATACTCTGAAGGAAAATCACACTGAGAATCTCACTCACACAAAAAGGATTCTTCATTATTGAATACCATTCAAGACTGTACCCTGGTTTTTGATTTTTTTTAAGAAAAAATAAGGGGAGGAATGTATCCATCATTTTCTTTTTTTCTATATTTTTGAGGCTGAGTCTTGCTCTGTCCAGCAGGCTGGAGTGCCGTGCTGCGATCTTGAGTCCCTGCAACCTCCGCCTCCTGATATCAATTGATTCTCCTGCTTCAGCCTCCCAAGTAGCTGAGATTACAGGCATGCACCACCGCACCCAGCTAGTTTTGGTATGTCTTGTAGAGACAGGATTTCACCATGTTGGCCAGGCTGGTCTTCAACTCCTGACCTCTATCTAGTGATCCGCCTGTCTTGGCCTCCCAAAGTGCTGGGATTACAGGCGTGAGCCGCTGTGCCCCACCCATCATTTTCAACATAGCTGCCTCAGTCTGAAAGTGATAACTCCTCACTCTACTATTAACCCCACTGACTCTATCTGGGCAGAAAGGCTAAGGTTAGGTTGTCAGCTGTGTCACTGCTGTGGAAACATCGACAGACTCAATAAACGCCCTGAAATTTAACATGCCTCTGCTGTCTGCTGAACAGCTCTGGGCCCAAATAGGTTTCTTTTATTATGGACAGAAAGGCCAAGTGAAATTTTAATCAGACAGACAAGGAGGGTATCTGAGAACACTCAAATGCCAGCCCTGCTGTTATTTCCACAATATTAAACTTGTCTTTCCAGGACCTTGGTAGCTGTTGCAATTAGCTGTGAGACACACAGCCTGTGTTTTTGCAAACTCTCCTATTTTTAATTAAGATGCTGTTCACTGGGATATTAGAAGGCACAAGATTCTTCTTGTAATAAGCAAACTATAGAAGAGAAAATTAAGCAGTTGAAACATTTAGATTTAGAAAGTGGATTATACTCATAGCCAAAATCATAGCACTTGATGTACTCGTAGCTGTAATCATACCACTGTTCTTACTTGATATTTAAGGTATTTTTCCCCTCCCCTCCCATTCTCTGTATTTCTTGACTGTCCATTGCATTATCATATATATTTGCTTTAACATATGATGGGCCTGTTTTCTTGTTTTCCTTTTAAAATAATGTAATATTTGGTATAAACAAAATAATATCTGTAGTAACTCTGGACACTGGGAAGGATAATAAAACAAAAATCCATGAATGTACTACTCAAAAATTACATTTATCAGTACTATTGAACTGACTTGCTTGCGTCTTGGTGAGCTGATTTTTTTCATGGAGATAATCAAGCACCATTTTGCCAGTTAAGGTGCCTCAAAACACCATAAATCACTGGAAATTCTAGAATAAAAAGCGGTCTTTCTTTCTTTAAGCTTTGTCCATCTTTTAGTCACAGAGAACACACTGAAAGACCTTCCGAAAAATGAAAAGGCAACTTGAGGGTGTAAGGGGTTGCAGGGCTGTCTCTGACATTCATTCATCCCTGTATTTAAGGATTCCTGCATTGGTTCTTCCATTGCTTCATAAATATTGAGTACGATCACAGTCTTCTTTAAACTATAGTTAGTAGGATTAACTGCTATCGTCTGAACGTTTATGTCCCCCTAAATTTGTGTGTTGAAATTCTCACCCAAAGGTGATGGTGTTAGAAGATGGGATCATTGAGAGGTGATGCGGCTGTGGGGCATAGCCCTCATGAATGGGATGAGTGCCTTTATTAAAAAAAAAAAAAAAAAGGCTTGAGGCTGGTCAGTGGCTCATACCTGTAACCCCAGCGCTTTGGGAGGCCGAGGCTGGTGGATCACGAGGTCAAGAGATCGAGACCATCCTGGCCACCAGGGTGAAACCCCGTGTCTATTAAAAATAAATTAGCTGGGTGTGGTGGTGTGCACCTGTAGTCACAGTTACTTGGGAGACTGAGGCAGGAGAATTGCTTCAACCTGGGAGGTGGAGGTTATGGTAAGCTGAGATCACGCCACTGCGCTCCAACCTTGGCGACAAAAGCAACTGTCTCAAAAAAAAAAAAAAACCAAAAGAAAAAAGAAAAAAAAGGTTTGAGAGACTGTTCAGCCCTTCAATCATGTGAAGTTAAAGTTAAGGATATCTACGAAGGAGGTGGACACTCACCAGACACCGAATCTGCCAGCACCTTGAGCTTAGCCTTCAGAACTGGGAGAAATAAACTTGTTTTGTGCAAGCCACCTGTTCTTTAAAATTTTTTAGCACCTGTTTTTTTAAAATTTTGTTATACATTTGCTTAAGTTCTTTGTACACTCTGGATATGAGTCTTTGGCATTTTGCTAGCAGCCTGAAGGGACTAAGACAAGGATTATGGTAAGATTTAGTTATAAACGTTATAATAATGGTCAGTTATCCTGCCCTTTCTGCTCGGGTTCTGTTGGGAATTCCCTGTGAGGTTTGAGAAGGACATTAGATTTTGTTTACATGCTCACGGTGTTGCACAGCAAACATGCATTCACGAATGTCAGACAGGGATAAACTGGGAATGGCCTCACTCACACGAAAGAGCCCGAAGGTGTGTTAATTGACATCCTGTTTACCACAATTTTTTTTCTTTTGTTTGCTTGTGAATAAAACCCTCATGCAGCCTGAGTGGAAGGGCAGAGTCGTTAATGCCATAGAGCTTGATGATTTTCTGAACAACCTAACCTCAGGCTAATGAGGCAAGTATTACCATAGTCCCTTTCTCCTAGGAGCTGTCCACCCACAGATGAAGAGCTAATTTCACTCTCAAAACTCTCACCAATGCTTTTGGTTCCTGCTGACGCTTGAGTAGTAAAAGAGTGCCTTAAGCCCTTTGGGGAAAATGGTAGAGGTAATGTCAGGGCACATGAACATACTTAATTTGGACATACTTAATTTATGTATCCAGTTTCCTCTTGTTGGACATTTAGACTATTTTTTTAAATCTGTTTTTAAAAATTTTACTTCAAGTTCCAGGATACATGTGCAGAATGCACAGGTTTGCTACATAGGTATACATGTGTCATGGTGGTTTGCTGCACCTGTCAACCCGTCATCTAAGTTTAAAACCCCGCATGCATTAGGTATTTGTCCTAATGCTCTCCCTCCACCTTCCCTCAATCCCCCGACAGGCCCTGGTGTGTGATGTTCCCCTCCCTGTGTCCATGTGTTCTCATTGTTCAACTCCCACTTATGAGTGAGAATGTGCAGTGTATGGTTTTCTATTCTGTGTTAGTTAGCTGAGAACGATGGTTTCCAGTTTCATCTGTGTCCCTGCAAAGGATATGATCTCATTCTTTTTTTATGACTGCGTAATACTCCGTGGTGCGTATGTGCCACATTTTGTTTGTCCAGTCTGTCCTTGATGGGCATTGGGTTGGTTCCAAGATTTACTATTGTAAATAGGTTGTTTCTTGTTGTTTTTGTTATTTTCAAAACTTAATACATTTTAATCCTATGATTCTCAGAGCAAAATTTTCTGTTAGAGTGGATGTCTCTTGAGTTTAAAGAATGGGTGAAGATCTCTTTCTTTCTGTGAACCTTTTGCAAAGTTGGACAGCAGTATCAAGTTAGCCAAGGAAGGATGTCACACAGAGCGGCCATGGTGGTCTTATGGAGGAAATAGCAGTTAAGAAAACACATATTCCAGGGAGGAAAAAAAATATACTTTATCTTTTGTATAGCCCACTCTTATTTTCAGTTAATAAAGCTTTGGTCAGACATGGTGTCTCACGCCTGTAATCCCAACACTTTGGGGAGGCTGAGGCGGGCAGATCACAAGGTCAGGAGATGGAAACTGTCCTGGCTAACACGGTGAAACCCCTTCTCTACTAAAAATACAAAAAAATTAGCTGGGCATGGTGGTGGGCACCTGCAGTCCTAGCTACTCAGGAGGTTGAGGCAGGAGAATGGTGTGAACCCGGGAGGTGGAGCGTGCGATGAGCCGAGATCGCGCCACTGCACTCCAGTCTGGGTGACAGAGCGAAACTCCGTCTCAAAATAAATAGATAAGAAAGATAAAGCTTTACAGGTAGTTCCTATTCACATATAAATTAAGTTAGTAGATTTAGGAATGTATCCTTCACTATTCTGTTCCATGCCAAAGGAAATAACAAACAGGGTTTGACCCTTAGGTTGAGGCTCTCCTGAACTGACTGTTCCCTCAATACCTTCATATCCCCTGGACTGTCCTCTTGTCCTTCAGTACGGGGGGGAAAAGTAACAGAATTCTCCGCTGTCTCATGGAAATCACAAGGCTTAGTTGGGTCATGTATAAAATTCACTATTAACAAAGAATGTGGCGTTTTCTGTCTGAGCCTTTCCCCAACAATCTGTTTTTTTTCCTGTCTCTTACTGTGTCTCTGTCTCTCTGTCTCTCTCTCCCCACCCCCAAATCCCCCCTCTCTCTGAGCCACTGTCACATCTTCCCTGCATGGCTTTTTTTCTCTCTCCTCCATCCTTGCCCCTACAGTCCATTCCCCTTATAGCTTCTGGAGGAATCTTCTTTTTTCCTTTTCCTTCAACTTTTAAGTTCGGGGTACGTGTGTAGGATGTACAGGTTTGTTACATAGGTAAATAGGTGCCATGGCAGTTTGCTGCACAGATCATCCCATCACCTAGGTATTAAATCTGGTGTTCATTAGGTGTTCTTTCTGATGCTCTCTCCTGCCCCTCAACAGGTCCCCATGCCCGTTCTCTCCCATGTGCCCATGTGTTCTCATCACTCACCTCTTAATTATAAGTAAGAACATGTGGTGTTTGGTTTTCTGTTCCTGTGTTAGTTATCTTCCAACTCCATCCATGTCTCTGCAGAGGACATGACCTTATTCTTTTTTATGGCTGCATAGTATTCCATAGTGTATATGTACCATATTTTTTTATCCAGTTTTTATCATGGATGGGCATTTAGGTTGAGTCCAAGTCTTTGCTATTTTGAATCATGCTGCAATTAACATACATGTGCACATACCTTTCTAAAAGAATGATTTCTGTTCCTTTGGGTATATATCCGATAATGGGACTGCTGGGTCAAATGATATTTCTGCATCTAGGTGTTTGAGGAATTGTCACACCATTTTCTGCAGTGGTTGAACTAATCTACACTCCCACCAATAGTGTAAAAACATTGCTTTTTCTCCGCAGCCTTGCCAGCACCTGTTTTTTAAAAATTTTTGGTAATAACCATTCTGACTGATGTGAGATGGTGTGTCATTGTGGTTTTGTTTTGCATTTCTCTAATGATCAGTGATACTGAGCTTTTTTCCTATGTTCGTTAGCCGCATGTATGTCTTCTTTTGAGAATTGTCTGTTCGTGTCCTTTGCCCACTTTTTCGTGGGTTTGTGTTTTTCTTGTACATTTGCTTAAGTTCCTTGTACGCTCCGGATATTAGACCTTTGTCAGATGGATAGATTGCAAACATTGTCTACCATCCTGTGGGTTGTCTGTTCACTCTGATAGTTTCTTTTGTTGCACAGAAACTCTTTAGTTTAATTCGATCCCATTTTCAATTTTCGCTTTTGTGGCAATTGCTTTTTGCATTTTTGTTATGAAATTTTTCCCATACCTATGTCCTGAATGGTATTGCCTAAATTTTTTTCCTACGGTTTTTATAGTTTTGGGTTTTACAGTTAAGTCTTTAATCTTTCTTGAGTTAATTTTTGTATATGGTATAAGGAAGAGGTCCAGTTTCAATTTTCTGTGTATGGCCAGACAGTTGTCCCAGCACCCTTTATTAAATAGAGAATCCTTTTCCCATTGCTTATTTTTGTCAGTTTTGTCAAAAATCAGATGGTTGGGGGTGTGCAGTCTTATTTCTGAGTTCTGTGTTCTGTTCCATTGGTCTTTGTGTCTGTTTTTGCACCAGTGCCATGCTGTTTTGGTTATTGTAGCCTTGTAGGTAATCTTCTTAAAGCATACATTTTATCAGGCCACTGTCACTTACGACCCTTCAGTGGTTTCTCATTCTACAAGGAAAAAATTTCGGAGATCTCACCAGAATGTTCCAGGCCTTGCTTCTCTGACACGGACCCATGCACCTCCTTCCTGATCCCCATACTTGACTTGCACTGGTCTTTTATCAGATCCTCCAACAAGCAAGGCTCTTTCATGTTTTAGAGACTTTGTACCTCTTCTTTATCCTTCTTGGGATCATCTCAGTTCCACTTGTGTATGGCTGTTCCTTCTCATTCTTTATATCTCACTTTAAATGTCATTATCTTAAAAAGGCAAACCTCAACTTGTCAGGGACAGCAGATGCTTCTTCCTCAGGTGTTACTGATAAACTAATGCATCTATGCATCTCTGTAAAATGTACCTATGCACCTGCTTCAGGCCATATTTGTGTCCCTCAAGCACATCACAGTTGTAATCTGTGCCCATTCATATTTCTCTGCCACTAAAATACAGGCTCGATAAAGGTAAAGTCTGTGTTTTTCATACTTATATCAGACTCGTTGCCTACCCCAGAGCCTCTTACATAGTGGCCTTCCAATAAATATTTGTTGAAGACTGAAGACTTGGGAAGGGTGTATGCATGTTTTCAGTCTGTGTGATAGCTTTACCTCCTGTCACGTGAGTTGGCCCGATGATCCCCGATTCTGTGTCATCAAGAGGCATGGACACATCACAGTTCTTAACTCACTTAACAAAAGGTGGCCTCCCAACAGCAAGCTGTATTGCTGAAAACCAGGCCTTTTCCAGTAAGCGCATGGATGATGAGAAACAAGAGACTGCAGTTCGCTGTGTTCTACCAGAAGACAACTGGGTCATAATCAGGGAGAGAAAAATAAGACCACAGCAAATGAAACATAAAACGTGTAACGTACCAGACGGGAGGAACCAAGGGAGCTGTTCTGGGAGCTGCCGCAATGCAAGATTGGAGCTACAAATGTGGAAATGCACAAAGACCTTTGCCCCTATGAATCATGTATTGGGAAAACAGCTGAGCATCTACAGACGTCAAATAACCAATAAAATTTCATGAATGGTAATGTTCGCCAGTATCCGGGAGAATAAGACTGACCTCTCAACATGATCTGCTGACAAAATTAGGTCATTTGTCTTTGATAGGAGATGCCCACTTTCTTATTTTTTATTTATTCATTTGTAAGCAGCTGCTTTAATAAGCCTATAGAATCTTGGATGGCATGCTCATAAGTTCTAGTAAAGCCTGAAAGATAATTACAAAGGGAAAGACTGCCTCTAAATTACCGTAGAAAAAGAAGAAGAAGAAGAAGAAGAAAAAAGGTGATGGCTACAGTTTTACCATGTCTTTGAGGGCAAAGTGATTTCTTTCTTTCTGCATTCTTGTAGGGGAAAAGGGGAAGATGTTAAATCCCACAGCTGCAAAGTAGATTCATTTCTGCCTCTCTTGGAAAGTGAAGTGTCTTTCTTCCCAGAGAACTTTATCTTTCCTCAGTCAGTCCCGCTCACAGATGGTTCATCCACTCCTGTCTTGCAGCTTTTTTTTTTTTTTTTAGGCTG
Source organism: Rhinopithecus roxellana (assembly GCF_007565055.1). NCBI lineage: Eukaryota > Metazoa > Chordata > Mammalia > Primates > Cercopithecidae > Rhinopithecus > Rhinopithecus roxellana. The sequence continues at coordinate 3,771,525 of NC_044568.1, read as the reverse complement.
GAGTGCAGTGGCGGGATCTCAGCTCACTGCAAGCTCCGCCTCCCGGATTTATGCCATTCTCCTGCCTCAGCCTCCCGAGTAGCTGGGACTACGGGCACCCGCCACCTCGCCCGGCTATTTTTTGTATTTTTTTTAGTAGAGACGGGGGGCAGCTGTTAAACATGGCAACCCAAGCCCTCACTTCCAGGGACATAATATTGGTCATTTAATACTGCATAAAAGCAACATTTCATGATATACAGTGTGTATCTCTCATGCCTTTCTAGGTTGGCTGGGATTTGGCTGGCCTAGACTGTGCTCATTTGGACAGCTCTGCTTCATGCTGTGGATCCGGCCAGACCTGTGTTCTGACAATTCCAAGTGGGTCTTCAGTCTGCTGTATGTGTGCACATTCTGGGGCTGGGTCTAGGGCAAGCAGCCATCTAGACTGCTTGGTGCTCCATGATCATCTTCACCGCAATGGGGAGCCACAGGGGGTGAGCTGGAACCCTACCAGTGTGGCCCATATTTTATTGACCAAAGCATGATATACAGCTGATGTCACAGTCAAGGCATAGGGAAGTGCGGTCCATGGTCAGTCGCTGAAACGTTGCATGACAAAGGGAGTGAATACAGGGGGTGTGAAGAACTGAAGAATTGTTGCCAATAGTTCAGTCGACCACAGCGTGACTACAAGAGGCCGATACAGTTATTTGACAGTGATCATTGAGTTTAGAACACCCATCAACCTGTGAATGTTTACACATTTGTTTTCTGTTTTCAAAGAGTCATATATGGCTTAGAAATTAAATAAAACCTAATCATTTTACTATGAAAAAAATTATTGCTGCCAAGACTTCCTTTTTTTTTTTTTTTTTTTTTTGAAATGGCATCTTGCTCTATAACTCAGGCTGGAGAACAGTGGCATGATCTCGGCTCACTGCAACCTCCACCTCCTGGGTTCAAGCAGTTCTCCTGCCTCAGCCTCCCGAATAACTAAGAATAGAGGCACTGGCCACCACGCCCAGCTAATTGTTGTATTTTTAGTAGAGACAGGGTCTTACCATGTTGGCCAGGCTGGTCCCAAACTCCTGACCTCAAGTGATCCACCCACCTTGACCTCCCAAAGTGCTGGGATTTACGGGTGTGAGTCATCGTGCTAGACCTAAGACTTTCTAATGCTGTGTTACCACACAAAGAGGCTGACCACAGCCTCCTGGTGGGGTGATACAGCAAGTGGCGACACCATGGTGCGCTGCGGCCCAAGGCCATTCACAGGGAATCGCTTCACAGTCACAGCTGGTTGTGACCATGTGGGAAGGTGGACATAGTATGGCCAGGCTTTCTCATTGGTCTAGAGAAGTCTGCCATCTGCATTTCTTATGAGTGAAATGTACAGTTTTTGAATGTTAGTCACGAATACAATGTTTTATGTAAATGCTTTGCATACCAAACAAACACTTCTGTTGACCACACATGGTCAGCAGGCACCCAGTTGCCAGCCCATCTTAGACTGAAGGCACTGTTTGCTATTTTCAACATTATTGGTCAAATCTAAATAGCTAGGTGAATATCTAGAAAAAGAGAAGAAGAGATAGAAAAAAAGATGACAGGACCAAAGGAAGAATGACAGAGAAGATGTATGTGTGTGTGCGTGTATGTGTGTAGAGAGGGATGATGGAAGGAAGGAAAGGAAGGAGGGAAAAAAGCAACCTAGGTAGATAGCTGGGCAGATGGAGAGATAATAGATGGATAATCTTTAATGTTCAGTAACATCTGACAAGTCACATTGCCAAGTAGAAGAAACTCAGCAGCCAGCGTTTAAAGAGAAAGTTTCACATTCACAGAGGAGCAGGCCAGTGATTGGTGTCAGGGATAATGACCCAAATTCACTGATTGCATTTCCTCAGGTGTCAAAGAGGAACAAAAAAGGATAGTGTGGCACAGAAAAAGACCAGAGAATGTCTTACCTTGGGCAGTTCTACCTTGCTTCGTGCACACTTTACTAGCAACTTGCCTGCCCTGATTCCAAAGCACATTTAGATATCCTCACCATTGGCCAGGCTTACGTGTCCCCAAACCTGCAGATTTAGGAAAAAGTAAACGGCTGTTTTTAGGAGTGCATGAGACCCTCCAGATGTCTCCTTTCTGATTCATACATCATCATCCCCAGAGGGTGAAACAAAGGAACCAAGAAACTTGCTGAACACTCTTGAATGTAGAGGAAAAAATTATCCACCTATCAGAGAGTGTGTTGACAGTACTGATCTTTAATACTGAAGAAGTCTTTTCATGGCACCTAAAAGTTAGCTCCTGTAACATTCTGCTCATTGGCAAAAATTGTGTTCATTTTTTAAGAGAAATAGATTATGAAAAAGTAGAAAAAATATATTCTTATAGTTTAGATAGAACTGAAAGAACTGGCCGGATATGGTGGCTCACATCTGTAATCCCAACACTTGGGAGGCTGAGGCTGGTAGATTACTTGAGGCTAGGGTTTCGAGACCAGCCTCACCAATATGGCAAAACCCTGTCTCTACGAAACAATACAAAAATTAGCTGGGTGTGGTGGTGCAGGCCTGTAGTCCCAGCTACTCCACAGGCTGAGGCAGGAGAATCACTTGAATTCAGGAGGTGGAGATTTCAGTGAGCCGAGATTGTACCACTGCACTCCAGCCTGGGCAACAAAGCAAGACTCCATCTCAAAAAACAAAGCAAAACAAAACAAAAAAACTGAAAAGCCCACCTGCCATGACTGTTACATCATGCGTATCCTTAAGACCCAGTTCAAATGCCATCTCCTCCAAGAAGCCACCTTGATTTCCACCCACTGAAAATCCTCCCTCCCTCTTTTCTTTGTCCATGGTGCCTTATTTTTCTTCCTACCCTGCCACTTTACTCTCCCTGATTTATAATTGTGTGTGTATATCTCCCCAGTTGACTAGGCAGATGACTTGGATTAGAAAGCTGGAGACTTTATGTTTGAATCTTGCAATACTGTTGATTTTGCTAGATGAACAAGAGTGATAAGTGACATCTTTTTTTCTCAAAGAAATACACCATGTACCCCCTTGTGCATAGATACCTTCTTAACTGAGTTGATTGACATGAACTCTTCAGTATTTAGCTTGTTGGATTCCAAAGTAAACTTGCAAGTTCCTGCAATCTGGGGTTCCTTTCCCTTTATCATTCAGTCCTTCATTCAGTGAATTAGGTTGTTCCTCAAATGAAGCAGAAATGATTCCTCTTTGGGGGCCTAAAGTGTAGTGTGAAGTTTTTTTAAAAAAGTAAATAAATCACTGCATACTTACAAATACTGACAGGTATGATTAAAGAATAAACGACAGTGTTCCACACAATAAAATTAAGGTGAGTGTAGTTGCGAGAGAACCCTACTTAGGTAGAGTGATCCTGGAGGGCTTCTCTGAGGAGGTGATGGGCAAGCTGAGAGGTAAAGTATGACAAATGAGGTTTGAGTTGAGAACCTAAAAGGAGACCAATGTGGCTAAGGTATAATAAGAGAGAGAAGAGGTGGGAGAGGAAGTTGGAGGAAGAAACAAGGCCAGATCCATGCCCACACAGCTGAGATAATATCCCTACTCGCCTTGACAAATTAAAGCACTTCTTCCCGTGCCTTCCACAGACTATTCCTAACGTCGCTCTCGCACTATTTCTACCTTCCCTCATTCTAACTTCTGTTACGTATAGCTATGCACACACACAAAAATCCATTTGTTGGCTAAAATAAGCAATAGTGACAATACCAAATGCTGTCAAATATCACTCAAATATTGATGGTGGGAATGTCAAATGACATAATCCATTTTGGAAAATCATCTCTCATTTTCTTGTAGGACTAAGCATGCACCTGCCATATGACTGAGCAACTGCACACTTGGGCATTTATCCTAGTAAAATGAAAACACATCCACAAAACTACCTGTATGCAAATGTTCACTGCAGCTTTATTTGTAATAATAGCTAAAGACTGTAAATAGCCCATATGTTTTTCAATGCGTGAATGGTTAAACTGTGAGAATCCACATTATGGAATACTATGTAGCAATAGAAAGGAACAGACTATTGATACACACACAACAACGAGGACGAAACTCCAGGGTGAGGTTCACTCACTTGTGGTGAGTGAAAAAAAGCTCATCTCTAAATCATTTCATCCAATCTCAGCAATCATTTTTTATGTATCTAAAGGTTACATACAAAATACCATGTATGTAGCGTTCTTAAATTTAAAATTCTAGAAATAGAGAATCGATGAGTGGTTGCCGGGGTCAGGAATGAGAGGTGTGGAGTGCCAGTAGGGTGTGGTCATAAAAGGCGACCTTGTGTCTGTGGACTATTTTTTGTCCTGGCTGTGATATTTTGTAGTTTTGCTAGATGTTACCCCTGGTGCAATAAGTGTAGGGGTCATGGGCTGTCTGTATATTACTTATTAAACCTCGTATGAATCTACAATTATCTCAAAAAGTTTAATTTTTAAAATCCTTTCACATAACAACTTAGAGTTTGAAAGATTTTTACAATGTATTTTACATATTAAATTTTTATTTAAATGTATGTGTCCTCTACCAAACTGTCAGAGCTTTCCCCTTGGAGATCTTGTCTTAATTATCTTTACATGCCTCCTCTCAAGCCTCCTGTTGGCAGGGCAAGAACAAGGCTCTAGGGTTGAGAAGACGTGGGCGAGATAACAAATTCAATGCCAGGCAAAGGACTTGATCAAATCATGCTCTGAATTTGCCAAAGACTGGAACTCACAGGCAGAGCGACTGGCAGGTGGCATCCAGACCCTTAACTCCTTCCTCTGGGCATCCAGGCGCAGACATGGATGATGCCCTGTGTGCTTGCAAAGGAGAGACAGGGATGCCACCCTCCTTTAGCTGTACTTTTTTGGGGGCTAGAGAGTAAGGTGTATTCGTTTCCACTGGCTTCTATAACTACCACAGATGTGGTGGCTTCACATGATACAAATTTATTATCTAACAGTTCTGGTGATCTGATGTCTGAAATCAGTGTCACCGGCCTGCAACCAAGGTTTTCACAGGGCTGTGCTTTCTCTGGAGTCTCTTCTTCTAGCTTGTAGTGGCTACTTGAGTGCAGTCTCTGCCTCTGTGTTCTCACTGTCTTCCGTTCTGTGTATGTCTCTGCCTCTTTCTTTTAAGGACACTTGAGGTTGCGTGTAGGACCCTCTGGATAATCCAGGTTGATCACCCATTTCGTTTCGTGAGCATCAGTTTAGTAACATCAGCAAGGAAACTATTTCCTTAAAAAATTTGTAAGTTTCGGGGATTTTGACCTGAGATCTCTGAGTGGCTATTATCTGGCTTATTAGGGTAAGTGTGAGAACAGACTTACAGGTAGGGAACAATTCCTTGCGTCTCAAGAATTAACTTCGGCGAGATACTTGGTGGCAACTAGCTGTCCAGGAAAGGTACATGCTGGGAAGTAGCTGTCCAGCTAAGGTGCTTGCCTAGGTGAGGTGCATGCCCGGAAACAGCTGTGCCAGTGAGGCGCGGGCTGGGAACTAACTGTCCAGGTGAGATGCATACTGGGAACTGCTGTCCAGGCGAGGTGCATGCTGGGAACTGCTGTCCAGGCGAGGTGCATGCTGGGAACTGCTGTCCAGGTGAGGTACATGCTGGAAACTGGCTGTTCAGGCAAGATGCATACTGGGAACTAGCTGTTCAGGCAAGATGCATACTGGGAACTGCTGTCTCAGTGAAGTGCATGCTGGGAACTAGCTGTCCACGCTAGGTGCATGCTAGGAACTAGGTGTCCAGGTGAGGAGGATGCTGGGACTATGCTGATGACATCAGGAGACCATGCCAGCCCGGGACCCTATGGATGGACTATCTCACTGGCAGAGTTGGAACAGCTGGTCCCGGCTGACTTATTGCCAGGCAACCCAAAGACAGCCTCTGGTGTTACCCTTCACACAGTTCTGTCCCTCCCTCCATATACACCACCTAATGATTGTGTGAACTTGGAAAACTTGCTTAACTTCTCTGAGCCTGAGTTTCCTCCTCTGTAAAAGGGGACTAATACTGATGTTTACCCTTAGGGCTTTTGTGAGCATTACTAATAGTGTGTATAAGGTTTGTAGTAAGTGCCATATAAATGGTGGTTACATATATTCTTGTTTTTGGTATTGTTGATACCTTAAGGATTGGCTGAATAACATTGAATTTTGATTCACAGAGTTACTGATGTTGCCTGCCCCCAGCCTTTGGGCTTCCTGGTAATCATCCCGATGGAGGATGGTGCCTACAATGTGGTGCTCGAGGACAATCCCTGTCTGCTTGGGACTCTGTCAGTGGTAGATGCTTTCAGAATTTGGGTTATGAGTGATTGAGGGAGATTAGCAAATGGATTCCTGCCTCCTTGCACTGTGTGAAGCAGTTTGATGGGGTTAATTTGCAGGGCCAGTAGTAAATGCTCTGAGCCTGTATGGAGGCTAATTTGTGAACGTGTAGCCACTTATCGCCCTGGTTGGGTTTGTTTACCAGTAGACAACGTCATTGGGATAATGTGCCTCACTGTGTGCAGAGAGGAGCTGCACTCTGACCTCACTTGAAGAAACCACCGAGGGGTAATTTCCTCCCCACCAGATGACTGACGTTACAGTGTGGTGACAAATGTTGAGTATGGTAAATGGTTAATATAGCCAGGGCCAGGATCCATATGATTTGTGCAAATAATTAGCTCTTCCTGGGTAGTAGCCTGCATGTCTAGGTAACTTTTATTTTTTCAGACAGTCATCTCTGTAATGAGCTATTAGTCTGCAGTCCAGAAAGAAAGGGAGAAGGGAGGAAAGACCTCAGGCAGTTAAGTCTTTTTTCCTTCCAGAAATTCTCATTTATTTGAAGCTGAATGTGATAATGTTTTCTTTTACAAAACTCCATTGCTCTGTATTGTAAAAGCAACTCAAAATATGAGGGTCTGACATTTATTCATTTCAATAATGGTTTCTGGGGTTTAGACAGAGCTTGTATTTCATCTTACTCATCTTCACTAAGTTCCATTAACATGGAGGGACATATACCATTAGCACCATTTCCTAGTTAGAGAATGTAAGGAAAGATGGAGGATCAATATGGCTGTATTAGGCAGGAGTCTTTGGATACAAATGACAGAGCCCATGAAGGCGAAAGGAGTTAATTAAAAAGCTTATCTAAGGAATGTTTTATATAAATATGGGATGATCTGGGAAGCCAAATTGTTGGAAATTCAAGGGCATGTCATACCTTGAAGACTAATGGAAATAGGAAGTTTAGTGAAGTTGGGACTTCCTCTTACCTTTTTTCTGACTCAGGTTACCTGTTTTGCCTGACCAACAATGTCTTCTGAACCTCACATATTACCTCCCTGCCACCTAGGAGAGGTGAATAATTTTTTTATTTTGGTTTCTGTGTGACAGAGGAGAACTTTGATCACTGAGATTAGAATCCCTTGTTAATGCTTGGACTAATCTTTGGTGGCAAAGAGTCAGTGCCACCTAAGGACAAGGTTTTACTGTTGGGAGGTGAGTGGGAGGAACAGGTCCTGAGAGGAGAGAGCAATGATCTCAAAAGAAGAGAAGGATGCTATGTAGGCAGTTGATAGATTCCAGCACTATACTGTAAGTTCCATGAGCGTCTAGCTATACATGTTCTGGTGAGCACGATACCCCAGTACCCAATATAGTACCTGGCAAAATGATGAGCATGCAGTGAACATGTGCATGAGGAAGGGAGGGAGGGAGAGGGGGAAGGAGGGCAGCCAGAATTCTAGTATACAGGTCTGAGATAGCGAAGAAAAAGCAAGCAAAAATTTCAGCAGATAGTCACACAAAGCAGAAATAAGAATAAGAGATCTTTTAACTCTGGAGAGTTATCTCAGTGATGGAAACTTTGATTGCACTTCCTAGATTTATTGGATTCATCTAGTTGATCAGCCCTTGGAAGTTTTACCTTTAGAGGATTTTGAGTGATACATTTCCTTCCTCCCTTCCTTTCTTCCTCCCTCGTTCCCTCCCTCCTTCCCTTTCTTTCTTCCTGCCCCTCTTCCTTTCTTTCTTCTTTCCCTTCCTCCTGCCCTTCCTCTCTGCCTCCCTTCTTACCTTCCTCTCTCCTTCCCTTCTTTCCTTCCTTCCTTTGCTCAGCACATGTTCACTTCATGGGCTCTGTCATTTGCACCTAAAGACTCTTGCCTAATACAGGCCTGTTGATCTTCCATCCTTCCTTATATTCTCTAGGGAATGGTGCTAATGGTATATGTCCCTCTGTGTTGATGGACCTCAGTGAAGATGAAATGAAGTCCCTTCCCCTCACTTCCTTTCCCTTCCTTTCCCTTCTTCCATCCCCCTTCCCTTCCCTTCTCTTCCCTTCCCTTCTCTTCCCTTCCCTTCTTTTCCTTTCCTTCCCTTCCTTCCTTCCCTTCTCTTCCCCTCCTTCCTTCCCTTCTCTTCCCCTCCTCCCTTCCCTTCTCTTCCCCTCCTCCCTTCCCTTCTCTTCCCCTCCTCCCTTCCCTTCTCTTCCCCTCCTCCCTTCCCTTCTCTTCCCCTCCTCCCTTCCCTTCTCTTCCGCTCCTCCCTTCCCTTCTCTTCCCCTCCTCCCTTCTCTTCTCTTCCCCTCCTCCCTTCCCTTCTCTTCCCCTCCTCCCTTCCCTTCTTTCCTCTCGCCTCCCCTCCCCTCCTCTCCCGTTCTTTTCCTTCCCTTCTCTCCCTCCCCTTCTCCCTTCCATTCCCTTCTCTCCCCTTCCCTTCCCCTTCCCTTCCCCTTCCCTTCCCCTTCCCTCCCCCTTCCCTTCCCCTTCCCTCCCCCTTCCCTTCCCCTTCCCTCCCCCTTCCCTTCCCCTTCCCTCCCCTTCCCTCCCCCTTCCCTTCCCCTTCCCTTCCCTTCCCCTTCCCTCCCCCTTCCCTCCCCCTTCCCTTCCCCTTCCCTTCCCTTCCCCTTCCCTCCCCCTCCCCTCCCTCCCCTTCCCTCCCCTTCCCTCCCCTTCCCTCCCCTCCCTCCCCTTCCCCCTTCCCCTTCCCTCCCTTCCCTCCCTTCCCTCCCCTTCCCTCCCCTTCCCTCCCCTTCCCTCCCTTCCCTCCCCTCCTCCCCTCCCCTTCCTCCCCTTCCCTTCTCTTCCCCTTCCCTCCCCTTCCCTTCTCTTCCCCTTCCCTCCTCTTCCCTCCTCTTCCCTCCTCTTCCCTTCCCCTTCCCTTCCCTTCCCCTTCCCTTCCCCTTCCCTTCCCCTTCCCTTCCCTTCCCCTTCCCTTCCCCTTCCCTTCCCCTTCCCTTCTCCTTCCCCTTCCCTTCCCCTTCCCTTCCCCTTCCCTTCCCCTTCCCTTCCCCTTCCCTTCCCCTTCCCTTCCCCTTCCCTTCCCCTTTCCCTTCCCCTTCCCCTTCCCCTTCCCCTCCCCTCCCCTCCCCGCTCCCCCCTCCCCCCTCCCCTTCCTTCCCCTCCTCTCCCCTCCCTTCCCTTCCCTTCCCCTCCTCTCCCCTCCCTTCCCTTCGTTTCCTTTCCTTCCTTTCCTCCCCTTCCTTTCCTCCCCTTCCTTTCCTCCCCTTCCTTTCCTCCCCTTCCTTTCCTTCCCTTCCCTTCTTCAATTGTGTATTGAGAACCAGATACTGTGCCAGCCACCAGAAACATCTGAATGATCAAGGCGGCCTCCATCTGCTTAGATCTTTTTAGTAGCTGTTTTATTGTTGAATATGATGATATGGGAGTTCTATTCCCAGTTCGTATCATTTTGAAGCCACCTCTGAATTCTGAGTAACTCTAATGATGAGTAGACTATGTCTCCTTGGGAGACATAGTTTGAAGGTAGGATTTAGGTGAGCAATCCTGATCCCACTAAGGAGAAAGCAGGATCACCTGAGCCACTGACCTTTAAACCCCAGGATATAAAGGTTATCATTGCTCTCTAGAAATATCAAATTGGTAAGAAAGGAAAATGCTTTCTAATGAATGTTCATCAAAGAGTGTTTCCCGTCAGGTGATATTCTGTCCCTTCAGGCCACGGTGGGATTCATTAAAGATGAGAGGACAGTGATGAACCACCTCTTGTGCAGGAATATTTATATATTCCTGGATTCTTCAAGATGTTACGAATTCCATTTAATAAGTAAAGTGGTTATCTCAATTACAAACTACCGTGAGGCAATAATGATGGTCCATTTGTCAAAAACCGCCACTCAAGCACTAAGGAGATGTGTGTAACAGTTGGCATTTTAAGCATTGTGATTGTCAACCCACTGATTGACAGACCCCTTAATTGTCAATTTGGATAATAATAATTCTGCTGCATAATGTTACAGAGAGACAGAGAAAGGGAAAGGAAAGAAAGAGAAGGAAAGAAGAGGAAGGGAGGGAGACGGGAAGGAAGGCGAGGGAGACAGAGAGGGATGACGTGAGATAAATATTAGATATGCTTTGGAGTTTTTGAATAGATTATTGCAAATTGTGTTCAACCCCACATCATTGCTGGCTGGTTGTCTTTATTTGTTGTGAGGTGATTGCTTCAGAAACCCTGACACAATTCTCTGTAGAGTGATTTTTGTGTGGTCAAGAATTTTATGACTTTAAAAAGACTTTCCAGTTCCTGCTGCTTTGGGACTTTGGCCCTCTCTATGCTGATACGTAAATCTTATTACACTGTGTTGATAGCTGCCCTGATCTCTAAATATATCGGGAACTTATTAGGAAGAATCTCAAAGAAGTCAACACCTTTACTGAAGAACTATTTTAAAAGATGTATTGGTAGCATCTAAGTGATCACATTATTCTTAGTGAATCAGAGGCCTCCATCCTAAGAAGCATGGGAGAGGTCAAACACCATGTATGCCAACTGAAAGAGTTAAGCCATTTTTCTATTTACATGGTTTATTTCACAAGTGTCTGACTCATTGAGCATAACCAGCACAGTTAAATTACAAAATTACTATTTGGTCCTTTTTTTATTGACTAAAATTCAAGGCTGCTTCAAGCCTCCCAAATTTAATCCCTGTAGCTCTTTGCCAAGAACATTACCTTTTATTTTCAGTGTTAAACTGTGTAAGATACCCCTAAGGCTACATGGAAACTTACTCTCTGTGATAGCAGCTAACGGAGTGTATCAATTGTTCATGATTTCCCATTCTCCTGTAAATTGGGAGAGGCACGGAGAGCAGTGGAATGCAAATTTTGTTCTGTCAGCACTTTTTTGCCCCAGCTTTAGCCCAAGCAATGCCTGTTTTGGTAATTAATTATAGTGTGTTTGTAGCTCTTCATTCTCAGTTACCATTTAGCAACCTGTCAAATCCTGAGCTAATGAACCTATCCCATAGAAGTCAATGCATTTACTTTATTTTATTTTTAAGCATCAAGACAATACTGGTTTTTTTTAGGTCAGATGAAGTTGAGAGGGAGATTCTAAACCAGCGTATGGAAAAGGCAAGGGTTTTCTACTCACAAATGTTCATCCCAAGAATGGCCCTGCTTAAAGCTTTTCATTGATATTTGTCTAACTAGAAATTGGAGTATCCCAGTTATTAATAGAAATTGGAGTATCCCAGTTATTAATAGAAATTGGAGTATCCCAGTTATTAATGTGATGGTAATTTAATATTTGAAGGAAGAAATAGCTCACTCATAAGTGTCCTTGTCAAAGTGTTGTTAGTAAACAAAGGTTGAATGGTTTTGAGTTTTCTCTCAAATGATGAAGCACACTTTGTTAGGGGATGTTTCAGAGGTCTTCCCTCTTTGTGCTGAGAGACTAGATTAGGGTATCTAGCTTAGGATTTTCATCTAAAATACAGGAAAAAGCAGAGCGGGTTCGTGATACTTTCCTCTTCTCATTGCTTTTGTGTCCTTGTTCTTTCTTCTTTAATTGTGGACTTGGAGGAGTTCTGTCATCTCTTTATGGGAAGGGCTTAGGCATAGCAGTTTGGTTTCAGGGCAGAGGGAGAGCATACTCCTTGAAGCTGCTTTCATATCAGGCTTGCTTGTTTTATTCAGAATCATATGGTTACAGCTCAATTAAAATAGCAGAGTTTTCTGAGGGTGATTTCATTCGCTTTATGTGAGACTAAGACGATTTCATTGACTTTGTATGAGACATATCACTAATCTCTACCAAAGAATAGAAACAATAATTTTATGGAATTACGTATCAGAATATGAGCGTTCAGCTCAGCCTCTTTATGGAACAATGTATACCAAAAACACATCTTTATTCTTAGTTGGAAGTCTTAGAGAACCCCAAAATAAGAGCAATGGCATTCGCCTCTGGTGGTTAGAAGGAAAATCTTCAATTCAGCACACACAACTCAGACTCATAGCTATTTCTGAAGCCCGGCCATAACTACAGTATCATGTGGTCAATAATGTCTGCATTTCTAAAGGAAGATATTTTTTTCTCTGTCAATCAAAAGTAGGTAAAAACACATGTACACATTTTAGCTTAGCTGACCAGGTCACAGGGATGTGTACCTGTTTATGTATAAGTGCCAGGAGTGAGGCTGGAAGGAGGAATTAAGTTATGTTCCCTTAATACCATCAGTGTTGTATTTTCCTTAAAAAAATGTATATATACAAATTAGTTCATCAATCCAATAAGAACATGATTCTTACTCTTTATAAAAATCCTACCTCTTAAGTATTATTTGTTCCCATCTCATTCATTGATAATATCTATTATATTTTTATAATCAAGAGTCAAAGATTTTATGCGAGATTCTCTGTTCTCCTCAAACAGATGAGGGACCATATTCTGATGCTTTTGCCCATACTTGGGGCTTAATATCGACTCTAATATATAATATCATAATTTATTTTACTTGTCAGCTCTCTGTTTGTCAGAGAACTTGATAAGCAGAGGAACAGTTGATCGCTCTTGTTCAGGTCGTCTGCCCTCATGCCCATGGACCTGCAAATTTCCCAAATGTGAGTGGCTTTTATGCTGCTTGTAGAAATCCGAGTTAAGATGAGCCACACTTTGTAGAAAATGCTTCAGAGGTCTTCCTGCAGCCTCTCTGTGTGGATAACCTCCATGGAACTAGATTTAGACACTGAAAGTTGTAACCATTTAATTCAAAATTTTTAATTGACTACGGTATCAGCAAAATGAGAAATGTCTTTCACCCTTGATCTTTGACAATAGCAGACATGTTAATATGAAGTTATTGTTAAGGCTCCAAAAGGCACTGATACAAGTATTTTTTTCTGCTGTTCTTGTTTCTTTATAGATTCACACTTTTGAGTATTCAGAGCTTGCTTTTCCTTTGAGTTAGAGGAATGCATTGGAGAGAAGTGTTATTGATGAGGGCTGATTAAGCAAATTAATGAATTGAGACAGCTGAATAGTAAGTGAGAAGAATTTGAGGAGTGGAATTGGTTTTTGCTCATTGACTGTAAAGTGTAGGAGTTAAAACCACAAGGGTACCTGATGAAACAAGCTGTATGATCAAGGTAAGTGAAGAGAGAGCATTTGGAGTTGTATACCATTTTTCCTCTTCCAACGAATAGCTTGTGCTTGCTGTTCACTGCTTTCCTGGCATGTATTTTTCTTGTTTCATTTTCTGAGTCATCTGCAATAGTGGAAATGAATTCATTCAACAAATATATATTGAATGCCCGTTATGTTCCAGACACAGTGTTAAGGCACTTAATGGTACTGGTAGAAATACAGTATTTAATATGTCTGATGACTGAATGTTCTCAGTTCTAATGGAGTCAAGTGTTTTTGGCTGGGGGTGGTAATCTTTGGAAAGCATCTTGGAAAGCCTTTGTTACTTCAAACTCTTCAAATCTGCAAATCTTAAAAACTAGGCAACACTACATGTTGGCGAAGACGTGGGGGCAGCGGGCGCTGTACCGTGCTGCTGGTGGGAGTGTATATTGAAGCACCTGCTTTGGTGCTCAGTTTTGTAACATCATGGGACATTCAAGATGCATGTACTTTTTGAGATATTTCATCCCTAAACGCACACATGAAGGAGACACATAGAAGATTCGCTTTGGCATCCAAACGAAATGTTAGGAAGACAACAATCAAACATTAATTGTCCACCAATAGGGAAATAGAAAATAAATTGTAGCAAAAGTCATGTCTGGTGTGCCATGTTAAAATGAGTAAACTAGATCTCTATGTGCCAATGTGGATAAATCTGAAAACTAGAATGCTGAACAACAACAAAAAGTAATTTGCAGGAGGAGACATACAATATGAACACATCATTTATGTGTGGTTTTTGGACACAGAAAAATGTGTTCAAAAATATGTAAATGTGTTCAAAAATAGATATTCCAAAATATACATTTATATGTATTTATATGTGAATGTGTCCAAAGATATGTATACTCTTGGGGTATATGCATATATGGTAAAACAAGAGAGAGCTATGTGGGAATGATATACAATAAGTTCAGCAGTATGCCCACCACTGTTAGGGAGTAGGGAAGGGGTTGTAATCAGCGAGAGTGACTGAGAAGGATTCCATTATATTTGTTATATTTTATGTTGCAAGCTGCGGGGTGGACATATGGCATTTGCTGCAGCATCTTTGATATTTTTTATATGTCTGATGTATTGCATAAGAAAAAAGAGTGCATCTGAAAAGCTATACCTATTGCTGTGTGTGTGTATATGCATGCTGAGTTTTTTCAGCACCAGACTCTAACCATAGTCTAATCATTTTCAGGTTTTGCAAAAGGTTTTTGTACAAAAACAAGGTCCATTTCGAGTGCAGTATCTTGGTAAGATTGTTAGGGGCAGATGAGCAAAGGGATGCAGTACCCTCAATCTACAAGGCAAAAGATGGACCAGTCAAGCAGTTCCCTAATGTCTTTGATCAATGTAAACTGCTAATTGCAAGTTCTGACTCTCTTTTCCAAAAGGAATGATTTTCTCCCCCACTCAATTACAAGAATAATTGCTTCAAGTCTCAATGTTCCTTTAACTGGGCACATTCAATGTTAGCATCTTAGGCATTCATTTCATATGAAACTACCAAGTTGTTTCAGTTAACAGCCCCTGTATTGGGTCTTTCTGTTGCAATATTACAGACTTGGCATGCACCCTTCTCTATTTTTCACTGTGTATAATGAGGTCAAATTCGTTTTGGAAGGCCTTGAGGTGTTCCAGATTTACAGCTATTTGAAAACCCTATTGATAATAAATATTTGGCCAAAGTGTTTCCATGTTCATACGCTCCCCATCTTTCCTGGCCAGGGTCCCTTAGTTTCTTTTTCTTTTTTTTCTTTTTTTGTCTAGCCTGCATTTTCTCCCTGCCCAGAAATGTCATTAACATTAACAAGTGCTCTCTCTGGCACTGGCAGGGGGTCTGCAAACAGAACTGGTTTGGAATGTGCAATGGGATTCTTGAATCAAACAAAAGCTGTGATACAGACTGGAGTGTGTAAGGCAAACTCGATAAGCTCCAGTCAATACTGACAGGAAAAATCACAGCAAAACTGATTTTGATGAGAACATGTCATTGGGCTATGAGGGAGACTTGGAAGGGATGCTTCAGCAATAATAACAACAAAAGAGTTTTTCATTTAACTTTTGTGTTATGAAGGGTTGCTGTGTGTGTCATGTTTAGGGACACAAAGTTAAATAAGTCCTGATCCTTACTTTAGAGAGTTACTGGGCATAAGAACCCCAGAGTCCTGGGCCACCTCCAGAGATTTTAATTCTGTAGGTCTGGAGTGGAGACTGTTTCCCTTGTGAACAAGATCACAGGCGATGCTGATCCTGCTGGTTCCTGGAAGCACATTTTGAACAGCAGGGCCCCAGAGCAGGTTCAATGAAATGGAGGAAAGGAGTCAAATAAATATCCTTTCATGCAGTGCTATGGGGAGACGCAATGGCAGAGTTATTAGCAATACTACACTTACCTAGGAAAAGGAGCAAACAGCTCTGCCGTGCCCGGGGAACCAGCAGAATGGAGGTGATGTTTAACCAGCACCTTGAAGAGTGAAGAGATTTCCAGGATGAAAAGAGAGTTCGTGTTACAGACAGAGGAAGTGACATGAAGGATTTACAGGACACAACTGGAAAATGAAAGTGGTTTTGTATGAACAGAGCTGGAGGTAGAATTGGAATCATCCCAGATGCTCTTTAAGAATCGGCTGTGGGTCATACCTGTAATCCTGGCACTTTGTAAGGCCGAGGCTGGTGGATCACCTGAGGTCAGCAGTTGAAGACCAGACTGACAAACATGGCGAAACCTCATCTCTACTAAAACTACAAAAATTAGCCAAGCATGGTGGCCGGCACCTGTAGTGCCAGCTACTCAGGAGGCTGAGGCAGGAGAGTCACTGGAACCCAGGAGGCAGAGGTTGCAGTGAGCTGAGATCATGGCACTGCGCTCTAGCTTGGGTGACAGAGTGAGACTCTGTCTCAAAAAAAAAAAAAAAAAAAAAAAAAGAAGACAGGCCGCAGCTGGTTTTTTAAGGAATTTGCAGAGTCTTTCTGAGGTGCTTGGTCCATTATTCTGTGGTGGAGAGCAGCGGAAGAATTTTTACAGATTATTGGTGGGAGAGTAGATGAAGAGAAACTATTAAGCAGGGGACCAAAAGTCTAGGTGAAAAAAGAGGAGGGCTTGCCTGAATTAGTTTTTGGAGTAGAGAAGGACATCACACAAAACATTCCATCCTAAAGGCAAGACCCTCAAGGTTGGAAACGAAGTATCTTCTGGATGCAGATTGGGAAAAGTGATTAAGAGCAAATGGTCAAGATGAATGGGTAGAGATGAAACGTGGGTCACCAGGAGGGTGAGGACTCACTCATCTTCAAGAATCTATGGCTAGAAAATCAAGGCTCCTTACTAAAATTTAGAAAAGTACCATAATGGAAAGAACTAAGCAAGTTTTGCCTTCTGCTACCTCTACATTCATTATGTTGCCTGTACAAGTAGAACACACAGCAGGAACTGTGTTTTAGTACCAATTACAATTATTTTTTGGTTGTAAATGTAGGTTCAGTGAAATGGAGGAAAAGAGTCAAATAAATATCCTTTCATGCAGTGCTATGGGGAGATGCAATGGCAGAATTGTTAGCAATACCACAGTTACCGAGAAAAAGGAGCAAACAGCTCTGCCTTGCCCAGGGAACCAGCAGAATGGAGGTGATACTTAACCAGCACCTTGAAGAGTGAAGACATAAATGATAATGAGAAGATAAATGTAAATGACATTAAAGATGTGATCTGTTCCAGGATGCCATTTTTATCTTCTTTGTCAGAAGGAGGGAGAGAGAATGGCATCAAAATACCAAGGTTCTGGTTTTTTTTTCCCCTTAAAAAAAAAAAAAAAGAAAAAAGAAATGACCCAAAGCACAAATTGGATGTTGGCACTTTTTTTTTTTTTATTTTTACCAAAACCAATTACAACCTTACGGAGGTAATGAGCCTTGGGATACAGTCTTAAGAGGATGTGCTATGAGAGGAGCCAAATCAGGTAACCACAAACAAATACCAAGTTCTTTACTGGTATTTTGAATATTTATTAAATAGTTCCCAATCCATTGCCATTTGTTTCCTTCACACTTTATGCTCCCTCCTCCTTCCTTCTCTTGCAAAATCCTCACAGCTTGTTCTGTCTTTCTGTTCCTCTTTTTTTGTTGTTGAGATTATGCCTTGCAAAACCTCTAATTAACCTGCCTAGCAAAACCTGAACCTTCTTCAGAGTACGGGGAAAGTAGAAAAAATAAAAGTGACAAACAAGAAAGCGAAGGAGTCTCTTTAGCAAGAAGGAGGAGGGGTCATTTCAGGGAAATTATTTAATAATTCTTGTCCCATCACATAAATAATTCATTTTTTTCTTCTATATCACTGTATTACTAGGCTTCGTCCCAAAGCATAACTCTTCCACTTTTAGATACTTTCAAAAATAAGAAATTAGAGAACACACTTCATTCTTTTGTTATCCTATCCAGTTATTTCAAGACAAAACATTTGAAAAATAATAAATTCAGAGTGCAATAAAGGAAGGCTATTTGTTTTACTTTTGCAGGCACAGACATTTTGTGAAATCACCAATTCAGAAAAGAAATGACATCATCATGGCCAAAAAAGTAGAAATGACATAATGTCAAAATAACATAAAAAAAAACCTTAATTAAAAATTTAGCTTTAGGTTTAAATCCCCGTATTCTCCCCTTACCTTTTTTTTTTTTTTTTTTTTTTTTTAAATCATGGGCTAATATGTCAAAACAGGCTGGATCTGTCAAAGGCAGGATATTTGGGAATCAAGGATCCAATTCAAATGTTTCATTTTGTTCATGATGGAAAATTCCAAACTGGCTTTTATAGCCTTTTAATAATGTATGGAATCCTGACGAAAAAGTTGCTTCCTAGAATATGTTGCTCTGTTCAACCTATATTTTTAAGTGTCTTTTTCCTCTAGTGTGGGTTTAAAAACAATGAGGAGAGGCATGTACTACTTAGGTATTTTTTTGAGGCCAATTCCCTTCTTTTCTGATGTCCTGTGAATGGATACTCATCAAAATAAGAGGGACGTTTTTGGTTTTTCTTTTTGGTGATAAATTGAAAACACAAGAGTCAAAAATGAACCCTGTTCCTCAATCCCAGTGCCAATGTTGGAGTGGGTTTTTCTTTTCTTTTTTTTTTTTCCATTTTGAGATGAGTTTTTCTCTTGTTGCCCAGGCTGGAGTGCAGTGGCACGATCTTGGCTCACTGCAACCTTCACTTCCTGGGTTCAAGCGATTCTCCAGCCTTAGCCTCCCACATAGCTGGGATTACAGGTGCCCACCACCATGCCTGGGTAATTTTTGTATTTTTAGTACAGATGGGGTTTTGCCATGTTGGCCAGGCTGGTCTCGACCTCCTGACCTCAGGTGATCCAGCCGCCTTGGCCTCCCAAAGTGCCGGGATTACAGACTGAGCCACCGCGCCCGACCTGGAGTAAGTTTTTCAAGTACTTAAAATAATTACTTCAATAATATGTGTTCATTGTAGATAACATGAAACATGCAGAAAAACACAAGAAAAATTGTTTCTAATTTTACCACTGTTTATGATTAGTGTGTACCATTTTCATATTTCCTTTCTAGCCCCACACACCAAGGTATCTTCATATTTTTTAACACATGGCTAATTATTTGCTACTATGTTCCAGGAATTGTATGGGGTGTTAGAAATACAATTTGTATTAATTGTAGATAATATTTTGTGATCCATTATTTTTTAATTTAATAAGATATTATGCACTGATATTTATTCTTCTTCATGGTGTGTGACAACATAGTGTTCCCTAATTCATTTAATTAATAGGTTCATTTTACCTTCTCATTTTGCTTCTCATTTGCTATTTTATCACCTTTCACAAATGGGTTTATTTGTTGTATTTTTTCCTGCTTTATTTGTAAGCAGAATTAGATAACAGGTGCACACTGAGAATTTTCAGGTACAATTCTCCCTTTGTTGCGTGTAGGCTTATTTCTTCCTGACAAGTCTTTTGCCTTCTAAGTAACTTAGTGTTAAAACATTACATGAAAAAGCCAACCCATTTGGTTCTTGCCCAGTAATGTCTAAATCATGTAAGAAATGCATTGAAGAAACAATCAGGGAAAAAAGAGGGAGTAATGTTGGCTAGCACAACATCTTTGAATAAATCTGGAAAGAAAAGAATAAATCTGGGTTGAAATAGAAGCCAAAAGACGATGTTTTTATGTAAAATAATTCCCCTGTACTTTTCCCGGCTCTTTTTCTATCTAATATGCATTTTTCTTTATATTATAAAACAGCTTTGCTCACCTTATCTCTGGTAGTTCTTTATTACTTCAATCTCTTCTCATTATTTTTTAATGTTCGGGAAATGTAAACTACTTTCCTACCACTTTTCATTTTTGTGGATAGGGTGGCTGATGGACTTGGAGTTTCAAGCTATGATGAAACAAGGAAATAGATCACTTCTTACAGTATAATAATGGAACTCTGTTGATGGGTCTGATAAAGAAGAAAAAAAATCAAACCTTATCCATCATCTCCATGACTTCTAGTGTCTTTCTTATCTGCATCTTTGTGTTAAGCAAAAAATATATAATGCAAAAAGTGTGTTTCACAAAGGACTTTTTTTTAATGGTTAGGATTTTCTAAGGTTGTAACTTTTGCATGTATAGTACTTGCCACACAAAGCATCAAGATAAGAAAACCAGCCCTAATGGGTCCTTAGCTACGTGACAATATCTAAAAGTTATTATACTGTTTTAAACATACAGAAGACCTTCTAGTTACAGTCTGTATTAGCTGTTCTTTAAAGAAAAAACTTCTATGTCTTGCTATTATTATGAGTTTGTATTTAAAGATTGCATTCTAACCAGCAAGAACACTTCCAGTGAAAATTTCCCATAAAGCAGTGAGGTTTTAGCTTGGAGATGTACGAAGTGCAGATGCTTTGTGAGTTTTCATCTTGATCTTGCAAGGAAAAGCATGAAGCTATATGAGTCTTTCTGTAGGGAAAAAAATACTTTTTTCTCTCCTTTTTTTTTTTTTTTTCTTTCCTTTCTGATGAGCATAGATAGAGCTCCTTCTGGATCATTATTGGCTCTGATGATGGTTTTGTACAAGGAATAACCTCTCTTGGGGTAGTGATTGTCTTTAATGATCTCTATAATCCAGAATTTTTGTTCATCTGAGAAACTAATGAGGATTAAGAGAAGAAAGGGGGCCAGGCGTGGGGGCTCACTCATGTAATTCCAGCATTTTGGGAGGCCGAGACAAGAGGATCAGTTGAGGTCAGGAGTTCAAGACCAGCCTGGCCAACATGGCAAAACCTCATCTCTACTAAAAATGCAAAAATTAGCCAGGCGTGGTGGTACAGGCCTTAGTCCCAGCTACTCGGGAGGCTGAGGCAGGAGGATCACTTGAACCCAGGAGGCTGAGGTTACAATGAGCTGAGATTGTCCGGGTGACAGAGCACAGGTTCTGTCTCGAAAAGAAAAAAAAGACAGGGATCCAACACATATTTATCAATTAATGTGTCAATTACCCATGGCATCATTACCTTTAGATTTGCTCAGAACAAGTCCTGTTTATCCCTTGATCCTAGTGTAATTATTAACATCCACCTTTCTGCTGACAGGTGTCCTAGTTTCAACGCTGTATTATACAGTCATTCCATAGCAGCCCTCTTAAACAAGAGTAATCAAATATAGAAGGTCAAGCATCCTGAGCAGACAAATTGGCAGTTGAATTCTGATTTCTCTATTTGCTTCTTCTGAGAAGCTAAAACTACTATATTTCAGTTAACTTATTTGAAAAATAGGTATGATAGTAATGTTTTTCCCATATGGGTGTTGAGAAAATTAATATGTGAAATTTTGATCAAAGTACTGATAAATAGTAAATATTCATTTTACATTAGCAAATAATTCCTATTTTTTTTTCATTAAAGTCTCTCAGTGCCATATGTTACAGCCTCCAGGTAATTTAATTTATAGAAACAGAAGTACTTCCTGGTCAGCAGCAGTGGACACAGGAAGTGGTTTATCATAAGATGGACACAAAGTGGTTGGATGGTAAAACAGAGTGGATTCATCTATGATAGATAAGTGTCTATAAAGGGACTGTGGATCTAGAGACATTTCTGTAAGTTTTCTTGTGGGTTAGTGTTCAAACTGGTAAAATTGCCAGGGCAAGGTAGGAAAGTCAGATTCAAGCCAATGCTTCACATTTATTGGTTTATGATTTGTTTTTCCTTTTTTTTTTTTTTTTTTTTTTTTTTTTGGAGACAGAGTCTCACTCTGTCACCCAAGCTGGAGTAGAGTAGTACGATCTTGGCTTACTGCAACCTCTGCTTCCCGGGTTCAAGTGATTCTCCTGCCTCAGTCTCCCGAATAGCTGGGATTACAGGCACACACTATCTTTTTGCTCCTTGAAAGATGGGCTTGGCCACGTGACTTACTTTGACTAATGAAATATGCAGGGAGGTGATATGACTGTCTTCTGGGTGGATGCTAGACGTGACATTTCGTGATTTACCACATTTTCTAGCCCTTGCCTTTAGAGATTTTTGGATACATGAGATAAACCGTCTTGTCAGCTCATGTCCCTGAGTGAGGACAAAAAGCAAAAGTTCCAGCCAACCTGTATTAGGCACATGGCACAAATAAGAAATAAACTTTTATTGTTATAAGCCACTAACTTCAGGGGCTATTTATTATAGCAGCATTGTGTAGCCCATACTGGCTGATGCATCTTGCCTCCTGCTTGCCTGTCATATCTTCTGCCACTTTGCACTCTCATCTCTTCCTTCCCCCACTTGCCATTATCACCAACATTTGCTGACCACCTATATGTGCAAAGTGCTTGGTGTCAATATGTTCCTTATAAGAACCTTATGAAGTAAATACTTTTTATATCTTACCACTGCCAGATGAAGAAATGAGCTCAGAGGGTCACTGTTCACAAATCTCACAGTCGTAGGCAGAGAAAGAGTCAAACGTGGGTCTTTCAAACTCCAGATTCTGTTACTAACTACTATGCTAGCTGTCTTGTATTAGGAAGGAGTTCACTTACTGTCTTTTGAGTTTTTTCTTTAATGTAAATGCCCTGAGTTTTTCAACATATATAGAAGGGTTTTATAAATCCTTTTTGTTCATAAAAGGAGATTAATATTAATTTCTGTACAGAGTAGGATGAAATAGAGAAAGGGAGAACAGGAAAAATATAATCGGAATCTTATCAACTCTGATGTCTTAGAACTAGGATTTTTATCCTTCTCAAAATAAATTCTAGGACATACATTCATCCCATTTGCAAAGCCATGTGACTCTAGAGAACCATGTTGACTGATTGGAAATGAGTAGAATTCTAAACAGCATTAGCTTGATGTGGAATTTCCAACTACTTAATTCTGGTTGGTTTTGAAGACACATGAGCTGACTGCTTCACGGGAAGCAGGAATGAAGGGGAATCTGTTGAGAACGTATATGTCTCCCCACACTAAAAACAATTCAAAGCCATAAATTAATTACATCATCTCAGCACCTGGGGGACTGCTCACTAATTCTAGGACCTATAAAATAAGGGATCAAAGGGAACATTTCCTATGTTGATGCTGTGAGGATCTATGTATATCTTTCAGTTCTTTCTTTTTGGATGGTGGTGATGATGATGATAATGATGCTTTTTGCATAAGGCTCTTGGACGACCTTGTTTTCACAAGGTGCTAAGAAATGGGTTTAGGGTTTGGCCCGAAAACCTTATTTCACCTAGAATTTTGCGGGCAGAGCAAAGAGTTAGCTAGCAGCCTGGGGTGGGGCAGTGAAGGAGAGAGTGTTCCCTTTGGTCACTTGAAAAAATCAGTGCCTTTTTCCTTGTCAGCACTACTGAAATTTAGCACTGCTAGGAAACAGAAATCTGATATTCCAAGATGCTCCCATTGGATTTTCAGACATCTCCTTTGCATTTTGATTGTTTCAGCAAGTCGTACCTCACTTCTGATACCTATAAATATCTCAGGTTTAAGTTGACGCACGTCTGGCTAGCTTTACAACAGGATTTAAGAGCTTCGCAATATTATTTGCCATGAATAATTGCTAGTGGAACATATTGGATCACCTTGTATAACTTTTGCAGGTTGGTTTTAATTTCAGGTTTGACTGTTATATTGTAGCTTTGCAGAGCAATAACAAAAGAAATCATAATTTAGATGAGCAGAAACAAAACAAATGATGGGAATATTACCATAACTGTAATTTTACAGCACAGTTTAATTATTTGGTTCAGTAATGTTCAATAATTATTTCAACACCAAAATTCCTCCCCACCCCAGCCCCTCAACAAACTAAACAACTGTTTCACTACTAGCAACTAATTTATAAGGCAATTTCAGATTCTTATGACTTCTTGTCTCTCTGAGATTTACAGTCACTAATAAAACGCCCTAACTTCGAGAGGCATGAATTAAAACTCATTTATAAAGAGAATAAAAATTCAGACTTTTTCCAGTTCTATCCAGAAGTGTCCATATTCTTGTGGACTTGGATGTAAGTGGATGAAGCCCAGTATCAGGTGAATAACAGGTGCTCATTAAATATTGGAAAGCAAATGAACTCACAGATGCATATAAAGTAGGCAGAGTCTTAGGAATGGACCAGTTGACTTATCTTTCTTATATTCTTTAGGATGGAATTTGATGAAGGTATTTTTCTTTTCTTTCTATTCTTTTGTTTTCTTTGAATAAACCAACTGAAGTTTAATTCCATGTGTCTGAAAATCTCTCACCCCCTTTTATTTATTTTTTTGAGATGGAGTCTTGCTCTGTCCCCCAGGCTGGAGGCTGGAGTGCATTGGCATGATCTTGGCTCACTGTAGCCTTCCCCTGGTGGGTTCAACTGATTCTCCTGCATCAACTTCCTGAATATCTGGGATTACAGGCATGTGCCATCACGCCTGGCTAATTTTCGTATTTTTTAGTGGACATGGGGTTTCACTATGCTGGCCAGGCTGGTCTCAAACTCCTGAGGTCAAATGATCTGCTCACCTCGGCCTCCCAAAGTGCTGGGATCACAGGCGTGAGCCACCACGCCTAGCCTGAAAAATCACTCTTGACTCTTTCCTCACCCTTATCCCTCATGCCCAAAGATCAAGTCCAATGAATTGTCCCCTCTTCATTATTAACTGAAACTTTTTGCTTCTCTCCATTCTCCCTCTATTCTTCTGGCCAAAGCCACTCTTCCCTCTTGCCTGGAGTGCTGTCAACACTTCTAAACTGGCCTTTCTTCCTTCACTCTTGTCTCCATTAATCCATTCTCCATATACCAGTAAGAGTGATTTTCTGTTACATGATCACCATCATTCTTGCTGAAATTTCTACTATACCTCCCACTGATTTTAGGATCAAGTCTGGAAATTCTGTCAGTGGCCCTCAAGGTGCAGTTGCTACTTAGCCTGTCGTGTCCTAAATCCACATCTGATGGCACTTTTTCACTATCCGTGGTCTTTCAGAGAGGAAGAGGGAGAGAGAGACACAGTGAGAGAGAGAGAGTGTGTGTGTGTGTGTCTTTGTCCCTGGGTGTAGAGCATGGGGATGTCTGAAACACTTGGTCTAACCAATCCCATTGTTCATTATGATTGTGTGTATGCATCATTTCTGGAAAGCCTCTCAGTCATATACCCTTGATTGTCTTTTCATAGCATCATTGTAATGGTACCTGTTATGTGTTAATATGATACCCTCCCTCTTTCACCAAATGGAAAACTGTGAGAGCGGTACTATGTATATCTTAGTCACCAACTTATGCTCAGCACCTAGCATGGAGACCAGCACATAGTAGAGACTTAATAACTACCATGTAAATGAATACAACACATCTGTCCAGTTGGACAACTTGGGGTAGTTTTGCTTCTCTGCAGTCTATCTCCCTCTCTTCCTTTCTCCCTCCTCTCTGTTTCTCTCTTTCTCATAGTAATAATAGCTTTACTGGCCGGGCACGGTGGCTCAAGCCTGTAATCTCAGCACTTTGGGAGGCCGAGATGGGCGGATCACGAGGTCAGGAGATCGAGATCATCCTGGCTAACACGGTGAAACCCCGTCTCTACTAAAAAAAATACAAAAAACGAGCCGGACGAGGTGGCCAGCGCCTGTAGTCCCAGCTACTCGGGAGGCTGAGGCAGGAGAATGGCGTGAACCCGGGAGGCGGAGTTTGCAGTGGGCCGAGATCCGGCCACTGCACTTCAGCCTGGGCAACAGAGCGAGACTCCACCTCAAAAAATAATAATAATAATAATAGCTTTACTATGACCATAGCTCTTTTTTTTTTTTTTTTTTTTTTGACCTATCACCTTGTAACACTTTATGAACTGTTTCTGAAAACTCAACTTAGGAGACAGCTGAATTAGCCCCTTTCTTTAGGTTTCAGGCTTCCCTGAATTCCCTCGAATTCTCTTATTTGAAAGTCTGGTTCCTGTTTACATTGGAAACATTCTTTAAAAAGAGAAAAAAACATTTGGAAGGGCAACAAAACACCCAGTTAATGTGCCACTGCTTTGAATATTCCTGCAATGGTAACAGTTAAAGTAGAATCATTGCACCCTGTGCTAGCAAAATTACAATCCAGGGTGAGCTAGATTTACAGTTGTGTCTCAATACCTGCCTTTTTTGTCCTTTAGGAGTTAAAAGTGCAAATAATAATAATAATAACTGAGAATAGAGTTGAATTGATTCCTTCAAACAAAATGGTTAAATTCTGTTTGGGTCTTTAAAAGAGTTAAGAGAATATGACAATTCAAAAACTCTATGTTCCATAAAAATAGTGCTATTAGGAAGAAAGCTATACTTCTCAGTAACCTCCCTGACACTTGCTCTGTTTGACTTCCCCGGCCGCAGCTGGTCTTGAGTATAATGCCATTGATTCTGAGAAATTTTATAAAGATAATTAGATCTACTGGAGTGTATTCTATATTCTCAGCATTTCTGAGGCTATGCAAAGCCACCCAAAGTTTTGAAATATATACGTGGTATTTCTTAGTTGAGAAACTTTTAGTTTCTATGCATTGGGAAAAAAAATAATCTATAGCAAACGTTCCTCCTGAAGTGTGAAGAAGGAATAAACTAGGAGTAGAGATTTTTGCCTCCTTTTTCATTGATGTAAGTAAACGTATGAAATGGATGTTTAATTTATGCGTGAGTTATCTTGGTCCCAAAGCATACCTCTTGTAACACCTTGAGCTTCCTTATGTTGGAGGGGGAAAAAGAGTGTAAAATCATTAGAGACACGATTATGCTTTAATTTAGGTCTTTTAGTTATGTAAGCAGAATGCAATTAAACCAGAAGTGCTCACTATGACTACATATTTCAAATAGGCTTTCAATTTTTCAGTTTTATGTGTATCTTCTGCAATTGCATGAAGCTTCCTCAAGGCTATGACCGTGAATTATAGCTGTGTTCTTGTAATTATTTTCAGGTTGAAAAAAAAAGAAAAACTTTCCTGCATAAACTATTGAGTTAAACACATTACACATCTACTTTTTATTGGGATTCTGTGAGATTTCAAACCAGCCGTGAGATTCTCTCCATTCATAGGTTTAGGTGGAAAATGTGAGAATTTATGGCATCATCATTGTCACTGTCACTATCATGCTCTCATTGTCGTCCTCACCATGAAAATCAGATGCATGAGTGTTTTCTTGGTTAATTATTGCAGCGACTCTGTGAGCTTTGTTGTTGCCATTTTCCAGATGAGGAAACCGAGGCTTTGAAACATTAAGGAACTTGCATAAAGTCAGACAGCTAGGAAGCATAGTATCTGAAATAGGAAACCATTGCTCACTTCGGGGGCACATCCACTAAACTTGGAATGATACAGAGAAGATTAGCACGACCCCTGTGCAACAATGACATGGGAATTTGTGAAGCATTTCATATTTTTACTAAAAGTAGAAATACCAATTGATCCAGTACCTACCAAGAGGAAAAGAAGTCATTATATGAAAAAGACACTTGCACACGAGTGTTGACAGCAGCACAATTCACAATTTCAAACATATGGGACCAGCCCAAATGCCCATCAATGAACAAGTGGATAAAGAAAATCTGGTGTGTGTATACACACACACTACACACACACACACACCCTACTTAGCCATAAAAAGGGATTAAATAGGTCAGGCACAGTGGCTCACACCTGTAATCCCAGTGCTTTGGGAGGCTGAGGCAGGTGAATCGCCTGAGGTCAGGATTTTTGAGACCAGCCTGGCCAACATGATGAAAGTGCATCTCCACTACAAATACAAAATTAGCCAGGCATGGTGGCAGGTGCCTGTAGTCCAGCTACTCAGGAGGCTGAGGCAGGAGAATTGCTTGAACCCAGGAGGTGGAGTTTGCAGTGAACCATGATCAGGCCACTGCACTCCAACCTGGGTGACAGAGCAAGACTCCATCAAGAGTGGCATTCGCAACAACCTGGATGGAGTGGAAGGCCGTTATTCTAAGTGAAGTAACTCAGGAATGGAAAACCAAGCATCTCACAGATTAGCTGGTTTTCCATTCCTGCGTTACTTGACATTGTATTAATATACTAACATATCCTCACTTATAAGTGGGAGCTAAGCTATGAGGACACAAAGGCATAAGAATTACATAATGGACTCTGGGGATTGGAGGGGAAGGGTGGGAGGTGGGGGATAAAAGACTACATACTGCTTGAGTGATGGGGGCACGGAAATCTCAGAAATCACACCTAATGAACTTAGCCATGTAAAGAACACTACCTGTTTCCCCCAAAGTATTGAAATAATAATAAAAGAAAAACATTGTTATGAAATAAAATAAGAAACCAAGAAGCCTGGCTTCATAGCCCATGCCACTCATCTTAAAACGATTTCCAGTTGGGCAGAAAACAGGGAGAAGCTGTGAGTGGGAACAAGTGTGGTCAAGGAAAGGAGGAAAAATGTAAAGACTCAAAATGTAGGTTGTAATCTTACCTGTTGACTGTGTTACCCTAAGTTGCTTATACCATTTAATTGTATAACACCTACAATGCTTATGCACATGATCATCTTTGTAGTTATGATAGTGCTACTGTTGATGATGGTGTTATCACTATTGTAATTCAGGAAATTTCAGTATCTCAACACTTTCAGGTTGTCTAAACAATACAACTCATTATGGTGGGGGTGAGTTCTTTAGAGAAATATTTGTGCTTTACTCTGTCCTTGATACACAGCTTTGACCTCTCCTGTCCGATGTGACCCACGTCTCTCCAGTTGGTGGTGGTTTTTGAGGGTTCAGTTGTAATGTGTGGGTTCTTTCCGTGACTCACACAAAATTGGCTGTGAGTCTTTGAATTTTTTGACTTACCATTAACTGCAGTATACATCAATTCAGTGCTCCGGCAAAGACTACAAATTATGTTTATGTCTGAAGCAAGGCCGTGGTTAAGGAAAATAGTAGACGTGTTAAGGCCTTGTTTATTTCAGCAGAGAAGTTTAGAGTTGAGCCACATCTGGGTAAAAATAATTTTAACATAGGAGAAGTTACATTTTCCTGATAGTGTAAGCTCCCCTTCTCTGGTAGCCTAAGTGAGGCAACACCACAGCTGGGCATGGTGGCCCATGCTTGTAACAGCAGCACTTTGGGAGGCCATGGCAGCAGGATCATTTGAGGCCAGGAGTTCAAGACCAGCCTGGGGAACATGGTGAAACCCCATCTCTAGAAAAAAATACAAAATTATTAGCCGATCATGGTAGTGCATGGCTGGAGTCCAGGCTACTTAAAGGGCTGAGGTGGGAGGATCACTGGAGCCCGGGAAGTGGAGGTTGCAGTGAGCTGTGATCATGTCACTGCACTTCAGCCTGGGCAACGGAGTGGACCCTGCCCCCCAAAATAATAAGTAAACAACCACAACAAAAAAGCAGGCATAGTAACACACATCTATAGTCCAAGCATCTCAGGCGGCTGAGGCAGGAAGATCACTTGATCCAGAAGAAAGCCGGGAGATTGAGGTTGCAGTGAGCCATGATTGCGCTATTGCACTCCAGCCTGGGCAACAGAGGGAGAAAGACCCTCTATCAAAAAAAAAAAAAAAAAAAAAAAAAAAAAAAAAAAAAAAACAAACAAACAAAAAAAAAAAAAAAACAAAGCAAAGCAAAACAAAAAGAATCAGCAGCAAAATCCATCTTGGATTCCTTACATCCAGTCTTTGTATTCTTGGGAATTGTCCTAGAATCATCCAACTGCTTCCTGGTCACCATATTCAGTGGACAATGAATGACTTGTGGACTATTCCACCGTCAAAGAAAAATAATATTGATACCATCCAACCCGTGAAATGAGCCTGTATTCTATGCAAAGTTAATTAGCTGAAACGAAGTCACTCTTCAAAAATGAAGTGATGTCAAAAATCACCACCTTGGTTTTTGTCACTATTTTGTCTTCATCACATAGCACAGTACCTAGCACATAGTAGGCACTTAATAAATACTTGTTTTCAAAAAATTAAGTTGCTTCTATAAAAATTAATAGACTGAGAAGCCTTGGATTTTATGATGCACCATACTAGAATAAAAGACTCGCATTTATTATTTTTTTTCTCGAAGTACATTTCACAGCTAGGGTTCTATTTCTTAATCTTGACTAGAACCAAGGAACTTGTTATCTGCCATCTGATCAAGAAAGAACCCATAGTCCCTGCATGGTAATTGGTGCGCTTTTTCTTATTTATATTTGCATTACAAGAAAACATGAAGTAACTGTATCTCCTAAAACTGACCGAAAGATGGATTTCAGATGTGAGCTATGGCATTGGGATTGGCATTCATTATAATGTAGATGCAAAAGTGCTTTTAGCCCACCAAGTATTGGGTACACTATTCTAATCTTTTTTCAAGTTTCTGAAATATTTATGGAAGAATAATTTGTAGAATAATGAATATAGTTTTCCAGTGGAGCAACAAATGCACACTATATTTCTGCTATTGTTTCTTATTAAATATTCATATGTATATTTTGTGTTTGCTTCGTAACTGGCCATTTACTGGTGCTTAACAAGCATAGACAGTCCTGCTGAAGAAAAATAACACCAAACAACAGTAAACAAAAAAAGCAGATGAATGAAAAAAAGATATCTTATTTCTGCAGTGGTTACATATAAAAAGTGCATTTAACATTTCTAATACAGTCCGTATTTCAAAAATCCCACATGTTGACATGTCCTAGAGAAAGATGGATGGGTTGACTTGGAGGTATGCCTCTATCTAGTTTTATGTGTGCATCTGGCAGAGCTAATGTTTGCTTCCCTTTAGCAGAACACAGAAATGTAATTCTCTAATAACTGACATAACTACATCATCTTCCAATATGGACTCCATTATTAAATCACAAAGACAGACAAAACCAGAGTAGTGGGGAAGCTTGACTTCTACTTGATATCAGACCATAAAATGCCTACTTACTGCGACCACACGGAAAAGGAGCATTGACTCTCAGGGCTTGAAATTTGGAACAACTTCTGAATTCACAGCCACAGAGTCTTGTGTGTGTGCAACAATATCCGTGTCTTTACAGTTTTGCATACTGTTTTAGAGTTCACAGCGCATTTTTATGGACAAGCCCACACTGATACAGTCAGAGCAAGCAGTGAAACAATAGAGGCCCAGAGAAGTTTCCAATATGGTAAGAATTATTTCTATAGGACTTTTAAATTGTATAAATTGCTTTAACACACAGAGTTACATTTTGCTTGTGTAACTAGGAGAATAATTCATCTAACAGTCTTCTTCCTATACCCAAAATAGCCATTCAAAGTGAATAGGGAAGGGATTGCCTCCAGATGAATAACTTAGGTTTTTGCAAATGGTAGTTACAAAATGTACACAGAGTCTTGGATTAGCAAAAAGTAGGGGATAAGTGCTTCAGAGAGCCGAGTCATTCCGCTGAAGCATATAGGAGGAATTTGAGGATGTTGTGGCTTCTAAGAGGGATGGAGCTGAAAGACACATGAGGGTAGGAGAGATAGAAGAGAGACTGGGTGAGATATATGGTGGCCTGTATGCAAGGACCTCTAAGAGAAGTGATAGCTAATACTTGTGTTGCTATGTGAATCCTTCAACTTCCCCAAGCAATATATTGCATGGTCACCATGTAGGCTCATCAACAAGGATTCTGTCTCTTTCCTGCTGGGCACTGGTTGAACTTCTTGTGATTTGAGTGGGGCCATGAGACTAGTTCTGACCGATGAACTATAAATGAAAGTGACAGATGCTGGAACATTTTATTGCTGATGCGAGAGTTTCTAGAAATTTCTCATCCCTCTGACATGGTGGCTAGAGATATTTAAGATGATGGCTTTTCCTTCATCCTAGATTGCTGAGAGTCTTTGAGAAGCAACACCACCCTGTCTCATTCCACCAAATTCATGATAGACATGTTATATGAGCAAGAAATAAACTGCTGTTATTCCTGAACCTTTTAGGTTTGGAGTCATTTGTTGCCACAGCATGACCTGGTGTATCCTGACTG
This sequence comes from Rhinopithecus roxellana, assembly GCF_007565055.1. Classification (NCBI taxonomy): domain Eukaryota; kingdom Metazoa; phylum Chordata; class Mammalia; order Primates; family Cercopithecidae; genus Rhinopithecus; species Rhinopithecus roxellana. The sequence continues at coordinate 3,739,595 of NC_044568.1, read as the reverse complement.
ACACATGGAATGTCCTCATGTGAACATTTTGTGTGTTTGTTGTCAAGGAAAGCCACTGTGCTTCGTGTTAGCATCAGTTTAATTCAAAGGTAACTCAACAGCAAGAAACGGAGAAAGTAACAGAAACTCAACAAGGGCAAGAAATGGAAACCTGATGTATCCCATGAGAGTGTAAGGACCCTGACAGTCTGCACAAATTTTATAAAGTGCCTTGGGCTTTTCACAAACTGTAGAAGAGGTTTCTGGAAAAACCTATTTGAAATTTTAAGGATCAGAGAGAAATTAACAGCTGTCTTTGATAGTTCTCCCAGTACCGTCTTCAAGTTAAAGAGAAGGGTAGAATTTTTTTTCCTGTGTTACAGGAGGAAATTAAAACTCAGATAAATAAATACATACAAATGCTAATAAGCAAAGCCCAGATTACTAAACCATTTGATCATAACTGTAGTAGTGTTTCAGTCCACTCTTTAAAGACGTTTTCAGAAAGCCAATGAACTAATAACTTGAATATATTACAGTTTGACCTTCATTTCAGCAGGACAAATCATTGACAAAATGGCTGCAAGAATACCAGCCCTTTTAATAAGTTTTCCAGCAATATGATATTTTTGTTATTATTCAATGAATTGATTTTTGTAGAATTGCCTTTCAGTGAATTTATCAGTCTGTTTTCTGAAGGGCAGCTCAACACTGTATGCCGTAAATTTTATTTGCTATAATTAACTTCAGACACTCTGTCTCCTGTCTTTCCTAACCTCCTGTCTCTCTCTGCCCTGTTTATATTTATTGGATGCTCTGGTGTATAATTATTAGTAGTTTCACTTTACTTTTAAAACTGTTTTTTCATCTTTGTGTATATCATTAACCGATGACCCCATCATGACCTTAATTGCAATTTACATACTTCCTTGCTACAAAGATACAGAGAGGTTAATTAGATTATTCACTATACAGGTAGATTCACCATAAGTTTCCATTGTCATTTCTAAAGCCAGTATCATCCAGTAAACATCAATATGTCAGGAGATGTTTTGGGAGCTTCAAGTAAGGTCCAGTTGTGTTATTCTAGTTAACTATGTTGTACATCTCTGTTTAATCATAATAGTCTTTCCTGTGGAAGTAAATTCTACCTCTAAATCCTACTTAACAGTGTTCCTGGCCGTTACTAACCCTTCCTCTGATTTGACTTCGGAATGGAAGCATTTTTACCCTCCCTCTTCTGTTTATGGTGCTAAATTTACGAAGAGGTTTGAGACATGTTGAATTATCTTGTAAATGTGCAATCTTGCCTCACAGTTAAATCTGATAATTTCTTTTAAAATATTATTTAAATGTTCATTGCATCATTTCTTTTATCTGTTCAGTGACGTTTCTACTTCTTTACTTGTTAATTTTCCAAAATGGTCTTAATCTTTCATACTTGAAGTGCCTCTGTTTCCTCCATCTATGCAACTAAATTTTCCTCCAGATTCAACTCCTTTCTCCTCCAAGATCTTCCTGGTAGTCCCCTGACCTTTCAAGTTATTTCTTGTCAGTGGCTGGTGTTAGATGCACAGCTATCTAATCAGGGGATATTTCACCGAAATCTGCGTACTCTTTTAGGGCATAAAAGAGAGCAAAATTTCCCACCTGGGGCAGCAATATGACAAGGAGGGTGAGAGCAGAGTTAACGTTGGGAAACAAATGAGACCTAAGGTTGGCTGGGTAGATGAGGCAGGCAGAGAGACAGCCTCTGTTGTTCCTGACCACTGCCTTGGTTTTCAGTAATATCCTTTCCACGCCAATCACTGCAACCCACTGCCCTGCTGCAGGAATGAACATGTGACCCAGGTCCAGCCAATCAGGGTTTGCTCTTCTCCCGTGTTGGTCATTGGTCCAGGGTGGACAAATGATGCAAAAGCTGGGCCAGGTAGAGAGATTTCCAGGAACCTTGCTAGTCAGGTTAGACAGCTTCAGAAATGTGAACTCAGAAGAGGCCTGAAGCTGTTTTTCTTTCTGGACTGTCTGAAATGTGAACTGGAAGAGGCAGGGTGGGGAAGAAATCGACCCAAATAAAATTAGCAGTAAAGAAATCTAAATAAAAGGAGCACTGAGCTGTATGATGTTCCAGAGTCAGTTTGATTTCTTGGGTGATGATTATATTATGATTGTATTTGATTGCATTGTATTGTAATTATTATATTTTTATTATAGTATTTCTTGTATTATTGAATGAATAAATCAATATATAAATGTGTTGGAATTGCTGGACAGCAAACTATATACATTTTATGTGGTTGAGAGAAATAAGCTACCTGAAGCTGTTCAACAGAGTGACAAAAAGATGTAAATGCTACATTAGGAGATTCAGTCTAATAACAGTTTTTCAAGATGAATACACCAGTGAGAGCCTAGGCAGGGCTGAAAAATACATGGCCCATACCCTCCACCTTCCCCTCCTGTGCCTATGGCAGACATTGCTAATCAATCATGGCACTGTTACCCACTGAGTCTGAGTTGGCCTTGCCATCCTTCTCAATGCAATGCTCCAGGCAGTGACTATAGATGATCAGAGCTGGCACACAAAATGAAACCCATTTGCTCTCACAAGCTCACAGGCAAGGTTAGCCAGGAGTCTAAGCATTAATTAGATACAAGATTCTCAAGATTGGACCTAGGTAGGGAGAGAGCAAAGGAAGGGATAAAACCTAACATTGACAATATTAGTTGGTTTGGACTGCCATAAGACAGTGCCACAGGTTGGGTGGCTTAAACCACAGTTACTCTCACAGTTCTGCAGACTGAATGTCCAGAGTTGAGGTGTTGGCAAGATTAGTTCCTTCTGAGGGCTGTGAGCAAAGGGTCTGCTGCAGGCCTATCCCTGGCTTGTAGAGGGTCATGTACATAGAGAGCCTGTGCATCTTTACATCATCTTCCCTCTATGCATGTCTGTGTCCAAACAAGCGTACTCCTCTTCTTGTAAACACTCCAGTCATACTGGCTTACGACCCACTCTGAGGACCTCACTTTAACTTGATTCCCTCTCTAAAGATTCCATCTCCAAATAAAGTCACATTGTGAGACATTGAAGGTTAACACTTCAACATAGGAATTTAGGGGGATGATTTAACACATCACACTGGGTGCTTACCATGAGCCAGACATGAGCTTATATACCATTATTCACTGGAGCCTCAACACAACCTACATAGTGGGTACTTTTATTCTCCCTATTTTACAGAGCAGGAAACTGAGGCTGAAAAATCTTAAGAGCTGTAGTGAAAGTTACGAAGCCAGAGTTGCTGTATAACAGGATTCAGATACAGGCTCCCATTGGCTAATTGACATAGTATAAAAAGAAGGGAACTTGGTTATGTATTAGACATACAGGAGAAATTTAAAAAAAAAAAAAAATTAAAATCACCAAAGACTCTGGACTTCGTTTCTGGAAAAATGGTGATGTCAGTCTTCCTGTTTAATATTTCAATGGCCCCCTATTCCCTGCAGGTTAAGATGTAAATTATTTAGCAGGAAAATCAAGGCTGCTGATGGTCTTAGATGCCTCATTAATTCTGTCTCTAGCTTCTCTCTTCCTGGCCCCTTTGGTCTGGCAACACTGGGCAATTTATTTGCAGTCTCTACTGTGGGGAGAGGGAGAGGGAGAAGGCTTGCAGAGGACAGAGGATGATGAGAAGGAACAACCTGTGCACTGGGTCTCATCCTTGTTGTTTGGACTCCTGGCTACTTTTAGCAATGAGCAGTATAATTGCAGTTTAGTCACCTAACCCCTCTGATTGTCTCTCTTACCAGCGTGCCAAAATGGTGAAACCTCATCTTTACTAAAAATACAGAATTATCTGGGCATGGTGGTACGTGCTTGTAATCCCAGCTACTCTGGAGGGTGAGGCAGGAGAATCCCTTGAACCCAGGAGGCGGGGAGGTTGCAGTGAGCTGAGATCACACCACTGCACTGCAGCCTTGGTGACAGAGTTAAACTCTGTCTGAAAATTAAAAATAATTAAATAAAAAGATCGTGTTTGCAGGGTCCTCAGTACAGTGTCTAGCACTTGGCAGGTGCCCATTGGCTGTATGCATAGCAGCCATTCAGTCTGGGATATTTGGAATCTAGCATAGCCAACAGCAGCCAAGGAGACAAATTCCTTACCAAGCTAGAAACGCAAGACCAGGGTGCTCGTGGCATTCCTGGGGGTATCAATTATCTGTTTCTTTGAGCCTTTTCAGAGGCTTTATGTTCACCCCCACGAGTGAACAACCATCTTCCTGTCCTGTTCCTATTTTCCATTATACTTCTCAGGAGTTATGAATTGAACCAGAATGTCTTAGGCAGCTTTCCCTCCTGTTTTAGCAATCAATAAATTGCCATTTCTAAAGGTGAGACTGTGAATTCTTAAGGCCAATCTGCAGATATTCTAGATGACCCATATGTCTCCTGACATTGCTGTATTCGTAGATGGCTTTTCAAAGAAACCATTATTAATGATGTAATTAGTATGAACGGTTACAGTATATATCAAACACATCATTAAGGCAGAGGTGGGGATATAGCCATTTATATTAAAGATACATTTTATGTTCTGAACCTAAGCAATAGAAAGAAAGTACTTAGCTTGGAAATCTCGCTTTGCTACACGGTGGGTTTTATTTTTTAAGTTGTCCTAGACCTTTTTTTGGCTTGCTTAATGCTGCTGTCTGTGGGAGCCCCTGGGAATTTGAATGGGTTCATAAGGCAGATTTGTTTGTAAAAGCATGTAATCAAGTAAATCACAGCCTTTAAAATCACAAATTTCAAAATCCAATCGATTTAATTAATGTGTTGGTTCACAGACGTTGTAAAAGGTTTTATTTGATTTCACTAGACGCTTTCTCTTAGACACCCATCTGCAAGCATATTTACTTATAACTTGTTGTGTAAAGGGATCTTCCTATATGGCAGACTGCCATATGTAACTGCTCAGCTTACCTTTAAGAGAAAATATTGAAGTAACACCCTCAAGCTGTTCTAGTCTGAGTTCAGAACTTTTCAAAGCTAGATTTCTATCTTTGTAGTGAGTATTGAAACCTTGCCTCCCACAACCAGGCTGTTGAAATATGAGATAAAATAGTTTCTAAGAATGATAGAGTCCAAAAGTTTTCTACAGTTCTTATAAATGTGAGCTGAAAACACATGTGGTAGTGGAGAGGTTTTTTTTTTTTTTTCCTTTTCTTTATTATTATCTCTTTCCCCCCACCCCACCCCCAGGAATTAATGTCCTTCTTCATAGTAGCCAAAATGTTAAATGTTTTTAATAAAAGCTGAGACTTAAGTTAGAGGGGAACAACTTTACCTCAGCTACAAATGACATTGCTACTTGCCATGTTGCAAAGCATAGAGGAGATGGGGAGATCGTGAAAACTGGGGAGTCACATACAAGGAGGGGGTATTTTTTCTTCTTCTGACAAACTGATCCTGTTAAGCATCCACTGCAGAGTGGTGGCTGCTGTGTTATGCAAGCACCTGTAATAAGCTGCAGAGGAACAGAGGCATCTAATGCTGGGCCGAGTTGAGCTACTGCAGACAGAAGCTGGTTCCAAGGCCCCTTTTGCTCACAGGGCATGCTTCCTGGCTCATGTGCAATTAGCCATGCTGCAGAGGCCAGGGACCCAGGGAGCCTGGCAATAAGTGTGTGTCCAGCTTTCCAAACTCTGGGTACTGCAACCCAATTGCAGCTCTGAGCCTTGCTTAACCAGGGCTGGGGACCTGGCAGCTTCCTCTAAAGTCACTTGACAACAGCTGCTCTGCCCTCAGTCAGTGCAAGCAACCACTTGTCTATAAAAGGATTAAGGACAGTAAAATCTTTGCCTGCAAGGATCAGACTCTAATTATTAGTGGCTACAAACTGTTAAGCACCCACCATCTGCAAGGAGCTGTATTAATGACATGTTGCATGTACATCATCTCTTAAATTATTGTAAGGCCTCAGGTATGTTTTGTTACCCCCATTTTGAAGACATTAAAAAATTAAACAAACAAAAAACTAAATTGGCCAGGCGTGGTGGCTCACACCTGTAATCCCAGCATGTGGGGAGGCTGAGGCGGCCAATCACTTGAGATCATGAGTTCCAGACCAGCTTGGGCAATATGGCGAAACCCTGTCTCTACTTAAAATACAAAAATTAGCTAGGTGTGGTGGCACACCCCTGTAGTCCCAGCTACTTGGGAGGTTGAGGTAGGAGAATCTCTTGAACTCAGGAGGGTGGAGGTTGAGTGATCCCAGAGTGCTCCATTGCACTCCAGCCTACATGACAGAGCAAGACTTTTTTTCAAAAACAAACAAAATACAAAAAACCCTGCAAATATTAAGTATTAAATGGTAAAACTTGAGACCACAGGCCAGATCTACTTACTGTAAAGCTTTGGGTGTTTCTATTTTAATAATGACTGTCATGTTTTAGAGAAGCAGCAAAACGTTTATTTCATATGAAATCTCCTGCAGAAACTGATACAGAGACAGATCAAATCAGGACTGCTTTGACTGAAACGGAAGAAGGAAAGTCTCGAGGTCCGACTGGACTGCCTCCTCCTTTCCTAATTCCCAGGTAGTAATTCCCAGTGACTGAGCCATCACCTCAGAAAACTAGAACTGTGGTTTTTCAGATGTGGTCCCCAGTCCAGCAGCATCAGCATTGCCTGAAAACTTGCTGCAGACGCGTGCTCTCTATCCTCACTGCAGGCAAACTGGGTCAGAAGCTCTAGGGTTGGGGTGTCTCTGAATTAAACAAGCCTTCTCGGGGTTGCTGATGCATGCTTATGAGTCAAAAGCAAGAGCTTCCAAAACCCGTTTTAATAACAGCTGAGTTCTACAGTACCTTTTGGTATTCATAACAATGATTCCTGAAGACTTTCATGACAAGGTCCAGAATGGTGCATCAAATCTTTTTTTTTTTTTTTTTTGACAGAGTATCTCTTTGTCATCCAGGCTGGAGTGTAATGGTGCAATCTTGGCTCACTGCCACCTCTGCTTCCTGAATTCAAGTGATTCTCGTGCGTCAGCCTCCCTAGTAGCTGGGATTACAGGCCCCTGACACCACACCCAGCACATTTTTGTATTTTTAGTAGAGACAGGGTTTCACCAGGTTGGTGAAACCGCACCCAGCCTTAGTCATGCAAGAAATGGATCCTATTTACTCAATGCAACATTGGAGCACGAATGTTCACATTATTAACCCAATAATAAAATAAAATGATTTCTCTTGATTTATATGCTGTCAAGAATCACAAACCGCATGGACTTGAGAAGAGTGAAAATTATTAATGAGATTTCATGCATCAAGGATGCTGTTGACTGTCCAGTGAAAGCATTTTTTTGTTTTATTGAGACAGAGTCTCACTTTGTCACCAGGCTGGAGTGCAGTGGTGCGATCTCAGCTCACTGCAAGCTCTGCCTCCAGGATTCAAGAGATTCTCCTGCCTCAGCCTCCTGAGTAGCTGGGGTTACAGGCACCCACCACCACGCTCCCAAAGTGCTGGGATTACTGGCATGAGCCACAGAGCCTGGCCCAGTGAAGCATCTTATGTGTGTGTCACCATTGAAGAAAAAGGTTACCAAATAAATTTTGTCCCACTATTGATTGCAAAAGGCATTCCAGTTTCCAAGATAAGAAAATGTAGGCCCAGTGCAGTGGCTCACCCCTGTAATCCCAGCACTTTGGGAGACCAAGGCAGGTGCATCACCTGAGTTCAGGAATTTGAGACTGGCCTGGTCAACATGGCGAAACCCTGTCTCTACTAAAAATAGAAAAAAATTAGCTGGCCATGGTGGTGCTTACCTGTAATCCTAGCTTTTCAGGAAACTGAGGCATAAGAATCGCTTGAACCCAGGAAGCTGAGGTTGCACCAAACTGAGACTGTGCCACTGCACTCCAGCCTGAGCAACCAAGTGAGACTCTATCTCAAAAAACAGAAGAAAAAGAATGAAAATGTGAAGAAATGTTTGCTTTAGAATCAGTGAAATATGGCAAAAATGAAACAGATGCTTCTGAAATGTTGTTGCATTTGGTCAGTTAGCCAATGTGGTCAGGTGCCTGCGGAAGTCAAACCGTTTCTTTCTAATCAATTTAAAATAGGACAACATGAAAAAAACTGCTCTTGTTCGTGATAAGTTTTTCCACTTCCTGCTTTGATGACCTTCCGTATACTGATGAGTCTCCATACTACGTCGTGTTGTCCAAGTTGCAGTTTCCCTGCAGCTTCAAAATCATCATGTCCCCTCACCAAACTCATGAAGTTCCTTTACGTTGTTACTGTTGAGCCTGCTGTTCTCGTTATTGTGGGTGTACTGTTTTGCACTTCTTTCTCCTCCATCTCTAGTTCTAGTACTTGGAAGGAAACCATAGAGTAGTGATTACCTGTCGTTGGAGAACGGTGTTATCTGCGAAGATGTTTCAAAGTGGTGGGATTATAAAGGGCTTTGATGGTGGGACAGAATGGCATTGAATGAAATAAATTGTGAACTTGACAGTTCTCCCTGGCCTTATTGTGATTCAAGAAGCAGAAGAGATAACGGTTGTATCATCTGCGGTCTCTATGAAAACTAATGATCATTTTCTAAACTTTGCATCATCTTTTCTGGCTTTTTGTATTCCTGGAATCATTAATCATGTGTATTAGATGATTTCTGTATATCTGTTTACAGACACAAAAACACACATACTTTTTTTTCCCTTGGGATTCTGCCAGAGGTCTTCAGCGATTAAGTTAGTAACACTAGTTTTAGAAGGGTTTGATTGTTTTTGCTGTCTTTCCATAGTCATCATTTTTTTTGTTTGTTTGAGACAGACTCTCACTCTGTCACCCAGGTTGGAGTGCATTGGTGCAATCTCGGCTCACTGCAACCTCTGCCTCCCAGGTTCAAGTGATTCTCCAGCCTCAACCTCCCGAGTAGCTGGGATGACAAGCACTTGCTACCACACCTGGCTAATTTTTATATTTTTAGTAGAGATGGGGTTTTGCCATGTTGGCCAGGCTGGTCTCGAACTCCAGACTTCAAGTGATCCACCCACCTTGGCCTCCCAAAGTGCTGGGATTACAGGTGTGAGCCACCACGCCTGGCCCATACTCATCATTTTTATCACTGTATCCTGTTCTGTTTGGGGTTTTTGCTTGGGTGATTGATTTGAGATGGTTGCTTGTGTGTCTGATTTGGGGAAGATGTTCCCAGGTAATTAGTGTAAAATTTTTAATAAGCCTCATAAGCTTTACAATTATTTCCCTGGAGGACAGGTTTTATTTAGCATTTAAGAACAGTAGGCAGTAGTGGTCACATTTTGAACATTTTATTTCTTCACCCGAAAAATAATTAACTTTTGTAAAACCAATAAAAATAAATCAAAGGAAAATGAGGGACGACAATGCTTTATGGGTTTGTTTCTGACAGCCCACTCTTCAAAGTAGTTACCCAGTTGGCAATATACAATGAAGAACTGAAGCTGTTTGAAAACTTTTTCATTTTTCTGTGAAAATCCAAACTAGGAGGAGAAGGAGCTTACTGATGTCAACACTTAGAAAGCAGTGTTCTCTTTATATAGTCACTTAGTGTCTTGGGTTTCATTTTCAGTTCAGGGGGAAATTAAATTCCCTTGAAATTGTGCTCTCTGTCTACCCAGAAATTTTATCTCCACGTTGTTTTTATTTGCTATTTGTCCTCTGGGTAAAATACTGTGTCCATAGGGTTGGAAGTGCATTTTAGAGGTCTTTTGGTTCATCAGGCTCTTCCTTGCAAGTCAGTATTTAAATTATTTCTGACCCAGATGTCTCCAGTATTCTAAGATCCTAGGAAAAAGCGGGGGGAAGGGAGGCCATTGTGAGGACACAGGAGCTTTACTTTGTGAGCTCATGCCTTGGTTAAAAGATTAACCAAAGAATTTTATTTTCATGATTTTCATACGAAGTAAATATATATATATTTGTATATATATTTATGGGGTACCTGTGATATGTTGATATAAGCATACAGTGGGATCACATCAGGGCAACTGGAGTATCCATTGTCTCAGGCATTTATCATTTGTTTGTGTTAGAAACAATCTTATTCCAGTCTTTTAGTTATTTTGAAATACACAGTCAGTGACTGTGAACTATAGTCATCCTGTTGTGTTACCGAACATTAGATCTTATTGCTTCTATGTTTTTATATCCTTTATTCATCCCTCTGTATCCCCATCTCCTCACAAAAGAATCATTTTAGCATCTGAATTCATTATCCTGCCAAGTACATAGAAATGTTTAATCAATTGCTTACTGTAGGTATGGGCACAGACAACTTTTCTTTTTTTTTTTTTTTTTTTTTTTTTTGAGATGGAGTCTCGTTCTGTCGTCCAGGCTGGAGTGCAGTGGCACGATCTCTACTCACTGCAAGCTCCACCTCCCGGGTTCACGCCATTCTCCTGCCTCAGCCTCCCTAGTAGGTGGGACTCCAGGCACCCGCCACCACACCTGGCTAATTTTTTGTATTTTTAGTAGAGACAGGGTTTCACCGTGTTAGCCAGGATGGTCTCAATCCAACTTTTCCATTTTTTAAGCCTGTCCTTCCACTTGGATTGCAAATAAGTCTTCAGAGAATTGTATGTGTTCTCAAATTTGATTGTATTTTTTCCCTTATAGAGGCAGGTTGGTTAGAGGGATATCACAGTGGACAAGAATTCCGTCAAATCTCCATTCTATTACTGTAATATTCAGTAGGTCCTATTGTTACTGAAAATATTGACTCCTCTGTGAACCACCTCTGTCTTTGAGCCTTTCCATGAAAGTGAGTCTACTCTCCCACCCCATTCTTGTCCGCGATGGCCCCATGGCGTGCTTTGACCAATGAACTGTGAGCATAAGTGATGGATGTCACTTTCAAGTGGAAAATTTACGAGTGTGTATGTGCCTCATTTTGATCTCTTTTCCCTCAGCAGTAAGGCCAGTGATATCTTAGATATGACGGTTCTGTCAACTTGCAGTTCCAGAGAGGAGAACGTGGAACAGATAACTTTGAGAAATAGGCTTTTAGCAAATGGGAAAATACGCATATATTTTGAGCTGTGTGTTGGGGTCTTCGTGACTGCAATGTTGCTTACCCTGTCTTGAATGATGGTGGTTAGTATTTGCTACATTTACATGTCCAATTTCCGACTAGTTTGTGGAGGAAGGGAAGAGTGCCAATCCATATCTGTAAGCCCATCCTCAGTCCACCAGCTCCCACCATGTAGTCCAGCACCTAATGGTTGTTTAATAAATTCTTGATGAGCTGTATTGAAATTGTTTTGTCTAATCTTGGAATAGCCCTTTCAGTGGTCAAAACCAGCATTTTTCCAAAGGATGTGTGAGATTGTAGGAGTTCTATAAGTTTCTTTTAGGTGGTCCACAGACACAGCAGGAAACAAGATAGAATCATTTGGTGGAGAAGTGTTTCCTTTTTGAGTTTTCTTTTAACATTGTGTAGCATTCAAAACCAACAAAATTTCTCACATATTTCAGGGGATGCCTGTAATAACTAGAATTCCAGGAGACCACTGTGTTTATATTTGTACCATTGCTTACCATTTATGGTTAATAATAGTAGTGTGTCATTTATACCAGAGGTTGATTTTATAGATTTTTCTTTTAAAATAAATTGTGTTTAGCATAAAGAGTACGATAAAGGAAAACAAATAATATAGGTGGCAAGGTGAAAATGTCAAAACCTAAAGATATGGCAAATGATTGAAGTTTGGAGAAACACTACTGTGAGCCTTGTGGTACCCTAAAATATTGTTATGAAAACCTAAGGAGGCCGGGCCTGATGGCTCATGCCTGTAATCCTGGTAATTTGGGAGGCCGAGGCTGGTGGATTGCTTGAGGTCAGGAGTTCAAGACCAGCCTTTCACAGGGTGAAACCCCATCTCTACTAAAAATACAAAAATTAGCCTGGCATGGTGGTGGGCGCCTGTAGTCCCAGCTACTTGGAAGGCTGAGGCAGGAGAATCACTTGAACCTAGATGGTGGAGTTTTCAGTGAGCTGAGATTGCACCACTGCACTCCAGCCTGGGCAACAGAGCGAGACTCCGTCTCAAAAACCAAAAACAAAACAACAACAGCAACAAAAAACCCCAAACCCAAAGAATGTTTGAATGGGTTTGTGAGGATGGTAAAGTGATAGAATAGATTTAAGGAATCATAGCTTTGGTCCTTGTTTATTTGGTGTTTGTAACAGTCTTTCCTTCCTATCTAGGGATTTCTCTCCATCTTGTCTGTCCCCAGTTTGCTGAGATTTCCATATGAATAGCATATTCCAAGTGGAGAAGAGGGAGAGTGCCTATAGTTACTGTTACCTTCTGATTTAAGCTTTTTTTGTTGTTGTTGAGATGGAGTCTTGCTCTGTCGCCCAGGCTGGGATGCAGTGGCGCGATCTCGGCTCACTGCAAGCTCTGCCTCTCGGGTTCACGCCATTCTCCTGCTTCAGCCTCCCGAGTAGCTGGGACTACAGGCACCTGTCACCATGCCCAGCTAATTTTTTGTATTTTTAGTAGACACGGGATTTTACCATGTTAGCCAGGATGGTCTCGATCTCCTGACCTTGTGATCTACCTACCTTGGCCTCCCAAAGTGCTGGGATTACAGGTATGAGCCACCATACCCGGCCTGATTTAAACTTTTTTAACCTACGCATCCACTGTCTGTTCTGTGTGAGAAGTAACTGGAACTGTTTGTGTGGGTGAAAAGAATACTTAGCAGACTCAGTAGAGCTCTAAATAGAAGGGATGAAGTCAAGGGTATGAAGTGAGCATCAAGTGAGAAACTTGAACAGACTCTTGCTTGCTTGTGACTAGAAGTGGTCCCTAGAATTTGTCTGGACTCACCTGGTTCTTTGTGTCTTGGACCCTTCAAGACTGTGAACTTTTTGAGGACAGCAGTTGCATCTGGTTCCCCTTTGTGTTCCCTGTCCCTTGACAATTGTTTCTTAACTCCAGGTGTAGTTCCAACATCCATTCATTCATTAGTGACTCTGAATTAAAGTATACTCATGTGTTCCATTACAGGTGCCGATGCATCCATTTTTATTATTAATAGTGGCTACAGTAATATTTGTAGCAGTACAAATTATAGAATATAAATCAGGAATCCTGCTAGCGCTTGTCTATAAGAACAACTGCTTGCAGTAGCTTCGCAAAATGGCAATATTATCTCTAATGAGGAAAATGAAACTTAGAATAGTTAATCTGCTTGCCCATCAACATAAGATACAGGCACAAAATACGGGTCTATCCAGTTCTGAAAACACAGAAACCCATTTGCCTTTTCTACCTAATACTACCTTGTTGATGAAGACACACACACACACACACACACACACACACACACACATGCGCGCGCGCGCTCTCTCTCTCTCTGACACACACACACACACACACACACACACAGAGAGAGATCAACTACATAAACTTTCCAGTCCTGCCTTATTTATTAGTCTGTGATGGTTAATTTTTTCCAGTGCTCCAGGCATAGCTTTCCTCAGCACCATTGTTCCAAATCACTGAAGCTGGCAGCATTCCTTTCCTTCCTTAATCTCTGCAAGTTTTAACAAATTGTTAATGCAATGTTTTCCTTGAACATACTTAACATTTACTTTTATTCATCCGAACGTGAAAGGCAGCACTCCATGAAGGTGCAATCTGTCTTCAGTCTAACGTCTCAGCAAATTCCTGCTGCCCAAAATAGAGCAAAGGTTGAGCCAGCCTAGTGTAGGGTTGGTGTGTGATACCGTTATAGCTACTTAGTGGACAGCAAGGCCAGCACTGCTTTTAAAACAACCCCCACTCATTCTTTTCTTCCCTTTCTTTCCAGCAAGTCAATTTACTGAGTAGGAGCTGTGGCTGGTTGTATTAACCATTTGCATTTTGATCCAGTTTACTGATGCACTGAAAAAAAGAATCTTCTGTGTTGCTTACTTAGAATTTTCTATTGTATTCGTGTGAAGTTGCCAGGTGGACAACATAGATCACATTTCTTAGTTTCCTTTAAAGCACATTAACTCTTCTTACCCAAGTCCCCAAACCCCCGGTTGATGATTGGGGACCCTCTTTGCACCCCTTCCCTGGGCAATTTTATGCAAAGTTAATGGCTTTGGCCAAGCAGAACTCCCCCAGAGCTCTTTCAGTTCTTCATGATCTTGACAGTAACACTTTGTAAGGAATGTATTTTAGACAAGGCTCTTTGACTGTGAGGTACTGGATCTGTCTAAGAATAACTCACTTGAAAAGGGGGTTATTTTAAGGAGACTTGGAAAATACTTTAAAATATCCAAAGACTGAGGCCAGGCACGTTGGCTCACGTCTATAATCCCAGCACTTTGGGAGGCCACGGTGGGTGGATCACTTGAGGTCAGACATTCGAAACCAGCCTGGCCAACATGGTGAAACCCTGACTCTACTAAAAATACAAAAATTAGCTGGGCATAGTGGCACACACCTGTAATCTCAGGTACTCTGGAGCCTGAGGCAGAAGGATCACTTGAACCTGGGAAATGGAGATTGCGGTGAGCCAAGATTGCACCAGTGCACTCCAGTCTGGGCAACAGAGCAAGACTCTCTCAAAACAAACAAACAAAGAAAAAAGACTGAGAGTGAAGTACAGTGCTCTTTGTACGGATAGGTTAGGAAGCAGAAGTGTCAGAAATGCATATTCTCAAAGCCTCTCTGTCTCTGTCTCTCTCTCTTCCGCTTCAGGGTCTTTTGTGCCCCCCTCACTTGTCTGATTTCTGTCTCTGCTCATTTCTCACCACTCACCCCCTGTCTTTGTTCCTCAGCCGTTCTTTCATGTGTGACACTGGCTCCTGCTTTTGTCCTGATCTACTTTTACCTTTAACTGCAAAAACTACAATTACTTTTCATTGCAAACACCGCAGTTACCTTTGCACCAACTGAATACATGATCTTTCTCTTCAGAACTTGTAAAAGACTGCCCACCTCACCTGGCCCTCCTAGATTCCATCATCAGGAGCTCACTGTCTGCAGAATGAATTGCCATCGAAGCATCTCTATCACCTCATTTTGCAGGCAGGCAGTGGGGTGAGTTTACAGGAAATGGACAAGCTCACAGGGAAGCGAAGACTGTGGAGGGAACACAGCTTCTCCCAGAAGAACACCTTGGGAAGTTTGGTTTCTTGTGTTAAATGATTGGGTGTCAGGAATGAAGGCCCCTAGAGATGAAATTCATATAGGTCATCTAAAAATACACGATCAAGTCACAAAAGCACAAGATAAAAAGAAGCCTTTCTTTGTCCCTTTACAGAAACGACCTGATTCATCAAAAGATCTTTCTTTTCAACCTGAACTCTAGTAGCTGTGCGATAGAGAGGTCCCTTGTCAGTATCGACAGCCGGGGATCTGTGCTGAGCTCAGAAAGCAGAGTTCTGCATCAAAGCAAGTCCATGAGCCCTAAAGTGAATTTAGACCACAAAGAATCTCCTCTCCTGTTTTTATATAAGGAGAAAAGGAGAACAACAGGCCTGTTCCTCCAACAGAGCATTGGCCAGAGTAGCCTAGAACTGCACTTTATCAGTGTGGAAACTAAAATATTTTTTCAGTGTAATTTCTGATGAATTTTCATTTGCCTTTATCATGAAGACCAAAACGTATGTATCATCTGTTGAGAAGTATTCTTTCAAGGTATCTAAAACTATAATCACTAATATAAATATGCTTAGTACTTCCTGGCCAGTGGAATGAATTGTTTGGGGAATAGTTTAGGGAGTCTGATAGGGTCACCTGTCACACATAGAGGGAGCATGCTGACCTGGAGAATGAACATAGAGAGAACGTGGTAATTAACGAAGTGCTGTGATGTTTCCTAATACTCAAAAGACAGCTCTTTATATGGGTTTTCTTCCCTTGCATAATACTGGATCAATAGATAGATACTGGATAGATCAATTGATAGATGAACAGATGCAAACATACATAGATGATGGATAGAGATAGAATCGTCAATAATTGCTGCCTACCTGTCCTGTCTATCTGTCTGTCTTCCTTTTTCTTACTTCAAAGTAACCTTCCCATCCATCACTTCTGCATTTTCTGTCACAGACAGCATTGGTGATTTCAACACAATTTCATAATATGTCTCTGTTTCCAAGGGGTGGTCTGATGATCATTTGAAATCCCGCAGATAGTTCTCTATTCTCCATGACTTTGACCGTCAGCCTCATGGATGGGTGAAACGAAGCTTTCTCTTGTGTTCCGTTCAGCCCCAGTGGCTCTCCAATTCTGTGAGAGCTTCTTCCTGAATTTGTGCCTTTGTTGTCTCTTGGTTGGAGTCCTGGGAATCTGTCTCATGTTTCTGTTCACACCCTCTCTTCATCCCAACTAGAGGTACTCCCAAAGTGTACACCCAAAACAAGAAGTATTTCTGAAAACACTTGCCCCATTTGGGGTTCTCAGTGCAATTTCATGACAGTTTTAAACTGACATTTTCTCTCACTTTATAACAGCAGGCTAGAGAAAAATAAGAAACTGATAGCCTCGACCTCACTAAAACATTTATGAATTAAAATTTTGTATAAAAGTTACCAGCAGATTTTATCTGTTCATTTTTTTTCCCAGTATCTTTAAAAGCCATTTTCCCTGTGTTTGTAATTTTATTTTGTTTATCAGTTTAGGTAGTAGTCCAGAATAAGACATGTCAGGTTTAATTCTCTGCCACAGTTCTCAAATGGATGTTTCATAAGTAGCGTGTGGCTTTCTCAGCTAAAATTAAATGTCTCACTGTCTCCAAATGTTTTCCTTCTAGAGTTTGCAACATACCCCCTTCCAGAACTAACAGAGACTCTGAAAATTACCACTAAACAATGTCAGTCTAGTTCATCCTTCTTACCAGCTTAAAATGCTACCTGTAGATAAATACATCTTTAAAAAATAATCTAATGACTTAATGAAATAGTCTGGTCCTCTTTTCCATAGAAGTTCAGTTCAGAGAAGCAGCAAATCAAAAAAGATGATCTATATTAACAAAATCTTCCAGTTCTGTGATGTTCTAGGAATCAAAGAACAATTTCAAACCTCAGAGACCAACTGTATATCCCCAATGGTTCCTGATTGCCAGAATTCCCTGGATAGCTCTAAAAAAAGCCACAAAACTGGTTTCATTCATGATGATTTACTAAATACGGAATGGAAGTCGGTGGGTAGGAGAACTGGTCTACCCTGTTCCTCCGCCTCAGCCACTAGTTATTATTTATATATGTGCCTATTCCCCTATTGGATAACAAGCTGTCTATTCCTCTCATGATCTCTACAAGGTAGCTACACATGATTGACAAGAGGAAAGATCTATGGTCAGAAAAATTTTTAAAAGGAGGAAGTGCAGGAGAAGATAAAAGTGCAGAGTAGTAGATCCTAGACCATGCCAATGTTTTGTGGAAAGGAGGCAAAAGTACCTCATAGAAGAAATAAAGGAAGAGTAAAGGATACTCATGAGATTGCACAAAAGTGGGCTACATCTTCACAGTGAGGAATGAGCCCTAAGACAGGTGGAAATCCCAGCTCTGCCACTTCCCAAATGTGAGACTTGGAGCAATTTGTTTAAACCTGTTGGGATCAGTGTTACCATGTGTAAAATGAAGATCATGAGAGTATTCATCCTCTTATGTCATCTTTTTGTAAAATGTTTTTGTTTTTAATTACGGTAGGTATATAGTAGGTGTATATATTTGTGGGGTACCAAAGATGTTTTGATACAGGTATGCTGTGTGAAATACTCATATCATGAAGAATGGGGTATCTGTTGGGTTGGGAGGCCGAGGTGGGCAGATCATCTGAGGTCAGGAGTTCGGGACCAACCCGGCCAACACGGTGAAACTCCATCTCTGTTAAAACTACAAAAATTAGCTGGCATTAGTGGTGCGTGCCTGTCATCCCAGCTACTCAGGAGGCTGAGGCAGGAGAATCACTTGAACCTGGGAGGTGAAGGTTGTAGTGAGCCAAGATCATGCCACTGCACTGTGCACGTTGAGACTGTCTCCAAAGAAAAAAGTTCATCCTTTTTGTTACTAACAATTCAGGTACACTCTCTTAATTATTTTTAAATATACAGTTACTACTGACTATAGTCACCCTGTTGTGCAATCAAATAATATGTCTTAGGCTTTTCTTTAACTCATCAACCATCCCTACTTTCCCCTCTTCCAGCCTCTGGTAACTGTCCTTCTATTCTGTATGTCCTTGAGTTCAGTTGTTTTGACTTTAGATCCCACAAATACGTGAGAACATATGATGTCTGTCTTTCTGTGCCTGGCTTTTTTCACTTAACATAATGATCTCCAGTTCCATCTTTGTCATTGCAAATGACAGGATCTCATCCTCTCCTGTGTAATCTGGAGATGGTATTTCACATGCACTTAAAACAGTGCTTGGGTATCATCAATGCCATATAAGTCCTGCTCTGGTCATTGTGTTAGAAAAGTGCCTGGTAAATTATGCTCTATCAATGCAAGGTCTGTGGATTGCTCCCAAGACAGTGAAGACCCACAAATGCACATGGGAGGTGGGAGCATTTGAGATCATAGACTCAGATGAGTTTATAGGATAGAAAGCAGATTGCAGGTAGTATAAAAATCAGTGGAAGAGTGGTGAGAAATGATTACGGAATTTAGGTGACTTAAAAAAAAAATGCATTTGGTGAAAGAAAGTGAAAAAACTCTGCCACAATTCAGAATGCAGCTGACAGCCCATCTAAGGAAATGTGGCTAACAGCAGATGCAGCAGCAGCAGGGACGCACCTGTGCAGAGCTCCCTGTGCCCAGCCCTGAGCTCTGCACAGCTTCCTGAATGCTGGCAGTACCTGACAAAGGCAGCAATGGGTGGGGCTGTTTCTATTTGACACATAAGAAAATCACTGCTGAAAAGTAACTTGGCCAAACTGGCACAGCAGCTGTAGAGTGGAGATTTAAACCTAGGTTGTTTTCCAAAACGCTACTTTGTAACTTCTAAGAACTTTGCATTCCCCATCTCTACTAAAAATACAAAAATCAGTCTGTAATCCCAGCTACTCTGGAGGCTGAGGCGGGAGAATCACTTGAACCTGGAGGCAAAGGTTGCACGAGATCGTGCCACTGCACTCCAGCCTGGGTGACAGAGCAAGACTCCGTCTCAAAAAAAGAAAAAAAAAAAAAAGAAAGAAACTTGCATTGACTGGGGCATGTCCCGACACAGACTAAAACATGATGTGGCTTCCCACTACATTTAAGAAAATGGTCAAGTCCAGAAGTCCAGGCCAGGTGTAGTGGCTCACACCTGTAATCCCAACACTTTGGGAGCCCGAGGCAGGTAGATCCCTTGACGTCAGGAGTTTGTGACCAGCCTGGCCAATGTGGTGAAATCTCAACTCTATTAAAATAAAAAAAAAAAAAATTAGCTGGGCTTGGTGGCACATGCCTGTAATCCTAGCTACTCGGGAGCCTGAGGCAGGACACTTGCTTGAACCCAGGAGGCAGAGGTTGCAGTAAACTGAGATCATGCCACTGTACTCCAGCCTGGGCGACAGCCTGTCTCAAAAAAAAAAAAAAAAAAAAAAAAAAAAAAAAGTCCAAGTCCTTAACATGGGTTACAGAGCCCTGCAGTTTCCAAGCTTATCATCTGTCATCCATCTATCCCTTCATACCCTATATTCCCAATTCACTGGAGCTCTTTCTGTCTCTCAGACACACACTACCGTCTCTGTCTAACCAGGTCGGATCTCCATGTTATAGGTAACTTAAGGTCTGTAACTGATAAAGCACAGCCTCCACATGGACAAGAGACCGGACCAGGTTTTGCTTTTTCTCGGTGTTTATATCATGCCTGATACTTGGAAATTATTCCAAAAAAATGAGGTGAACAAATAAATTCTACACCATGTTCAGGACTGATCTCCATTTTCCCAAATCATGCATCATAACTGAGGTTGTAGCCAATGGCGTCAAGAATACTCACATTCCATTGTGGAGTTTGCACCCATGGCTGCCCCTTTGGCATCAAGCTCTGACTCCAGCTGTGATCACTGGCCATCCTCAAGCTGCACTCCGACCCCTGCCCCCCGACAATCTCTCAGAGCATAGCTTCCTCTTGGATGGAGTGGGGTGAGGAGAGGAGTCAGAGGTGAAGGCTAAAGAATGTGAGGGTATTGAATGCACCCCAGCCCCTGACATTTCAGCTTGTTATGTGGCTGTGGTAGTAAGCATTTGGAATCAGTTCTATCAATTATTTAAGACTCATAATTCAGTCCATATTAAAGATTTATTGCAACAAACTGAAAAACAATGTACAGACAGAAAGGAAACAGAACATGGGTTCTGCTGTGCGTTACACAGTACATAAACTTTTCATGTCTGGGAATAACATAAAGAGAAGTAGGTTGTTTTAAAAATACTGAAGGATTTCTGGAAAAATTCAGCTCTGAGTTTGTGTGCATGTGCATGTGTATATACATGTGTATGTGTGTATAATATATGTGTATAATAAATGTGTTTATTTGTATATAATGTGTGCGTATGTGTGTATGATACGTGTGCATGTGTGCATATGTATGTATGCACATGCATGTGTGTATGCATGCACATGTCTATAACGTATATGTGTATGTGTGTAATACATGTGTGTATGCATGTGTATGCATATAATGCGTGTATGCATGCGTGTGTCTGTAACATGTGTGTAATACACATATATGCATGTGTATAGATGTGTGTATGCATGTGTATGTGCATATAATACATGTATTATACACATGTACACATGTGCATATGTGTGCATGTTTGTATGTATGCATGCATATATATGTGTGCATGCACGTGTATATAACGTGTATGTGTATAATACGTGTGTGCATGCATGTGTGTATAATGTGTGGATGCAGATGTGTGTGTATAACGTGTGTGCATGTGTGTATAATACATGTGTGTATGCATGTGTATGTGTCAGGGTTTCCTTGCATTCCATTTTCTGTTTAGCCACAGGCATTTTCTTCTTCCCTAGATGCATTAAGTTCCTTTTGGCTCAAAATTCTCACCAAGTGTGGATCCGTTACAACTTTTACATTTTCCGTTAGTAGTTTATCGGCATTGGTTGGTCTGTCAAGAGCACCGAGTCATCTGCTTGCAATACCATCTCGGATGGAAAGGAATGAGTTTGTATTCAGAGAAACCTCAGTGTAGTTTACAACTCTACCTCTCACCATCCATGAGATTTTGAGCACCGGTCCAGAATGCTGTCAGCCTTAGTTTTCTCATCTTTGGAATGGGGAGAATAAACGTCCCTGCCTCATCAAGCAAGCCTCAGTTGAAGTTTTCTCTACAAATTTCCTTGCCCACGGGGGCTTACTGCATGATGGTTTCGTGTTGTTTTGTCCCACACCGTTTACATGAATGAAGTACATCATACTTACATATTTGAAGTATAGAAACCTTTTCATTGCAAGAAGAAACCGAAAGCAGGCAGGAGCATTTTGTAAGTAAATAATACTAGAGCCATGTCCAGGTGTGAAGTTAACAATGAGAGAGATGTTTTGCCCATGTTCTGACCGTAACCATTTGAATTATGTTTAGTCTCAATAGCTGGGTGGCTTTGAAGAAGGTTAATTTGCCTTACTGTGCTTCCGTCTCCTTATTTATAACATGACGATGCTCGTAGCATCAACTTGAGCATGATGGTTGTGGGGAGGATGAAATGAGTTAATACTCATAAAATGCTTAGAACAGTTCCTGGCACAGGAAAGGTTTGAGCTTTTCTTTTGTTATTGCCGTTGGTGGTGGTGGTGGTATTGTTCATGTTCTTACGCTGAGCTTGCGTGGTAAATTGGAATGTCTCTGTGAATAATTCACTTGCTAGTTAAGCTCTTTCAAACATCCCATCATAAAATTCAAACTCACTATGTCTATTTCTTTGTAGTTCATCCACCAATATCCTGTTCCAAGTTGCCAGCATCTCCCACTGGAGCTACCGCAAAATCCTTTATGGATCCTTCTGTAACATCTATCCATGATCCCATCAAGGAAAAAGATCTTAAAACAAATCCAATCATGCTACCACTCTCCTCTCTCCCACTTAAAACCGTTTCTTGGCTTCCAGTTGCTCTTAGGATGAAAGCAAACACATCTGCATGGCCTTGGATGGTCTGGCCCTGCCCTTCTCCAAACACTCATCTGCTTTTCCCCTTACTCATTATTTCAGAGCCTTTTTAGTCATTTCCAGTTCTAGCAATGTGCTAAGATCACAACAAATGCTGTACCCTCTGCCTGGAATTCTACCCTTCTTGACCTCATCCCACCAACATCACTATTCATTCTTCCGGTCTCAGAATCAGTATTGCTTTCTCCGTGATGCCTTTCCTGTGTTCTGTGTAAACTGGGATCTTCTGTCTACGTCTAAGACCCTGTCCTCTTCCTTCACGGTACACAATGCCATTCCTAAGAATCCATTTAGCATGTTATGGTTGTTAGGTGTTTGTCTTCATGTGAGCTCCATGAATGCAGGAGGCTACGTATGTCTTGTTAACTGCTACATCCCCAGCATGTTGTACATGGTAAATGCTATGAAAACATTTGTCAAAGGTGTGAATGCCATTTAAGATGTTCCCATAACGTTCATTAGAACTAGAAAGACTTCCTGACATTCCTCCCTTTCACCGACATTATGTAGAGCTGGGTGGTGTGTTCACAGCTTGGCCACTGTATATTTCTCAGTTGTGCTCCTCACCCTGTATTGTAAACTTCCTATCGACAGGTTTTGTGTTCCCTGTTAGACTGTCTCTTTCACGTCTCGCATCCTAGTGTCTAACGTAGGTATTCAATAAATATGTACAGAAAGAAGATAAGGGAAAAAGAAAGTAGAGAGGAAAGATCAGACTTCAGTCCAGTGAGGACAGAATCGCGTATTCACCTCTTCTATCAAGTCCATCCCTCTCCTTGGGCTTATTTTAGCAAAACTGCAAGTCGAGAAGTTTCAACCTGGAAATGCCCCACCTCGCAAGCCTAGGGGTACAAAATCAAGAGTGAACAGGATGTTCCTACTACCATTGGAGAAGATAATAACCCAGAGTCCAAGAGGTCAAAGGGTACCTGGCCTGGGTCTGCCCCTACAACTCATCCTTAGTCCATGACTCTCGACCCAGAATGACAGCAAGTTCATGTCTAGTTAAGCAAATCCAGAGAAGACTTTTGTTTATGCAATGGGGTGCTCAACTCCTCAATTATACTGTGAGAAGCGGAGGGGGAAAAAATTGACATTTTTGCAAACTCTGTTTCTGGCAACCTTCAGTAAGCTAAAACACTTGAGCATACAGAATTTTCTGTTGTTTCTGCAAAGAGATAATTTGTTACATGGAAGCTCATTTGCTTATTTGAAGTAAATACAGCTTCAGACCCAGTAGAGATTAACACTCATGGATGAGATGGATTGAGAAGGAAGAGACATAATACTTCACTGTTATATTTACTGTGTTAAATATAAAGTGGGAATTGATGAAAAATGTTCTGGAGTTCCCCGTGCGAGCCTAAGTGATGAACTGGGGTTTATTTGCCATCTGGCTTTTAAGCAGGGATTTTTTTTCATGTCAGAAAAATGGCACCTTCAGAACTATTGCGTTACAGACATCTGTTTATCAGACCTTTGCCTGAATGAATTATTCAGAATGTGCTTAAGGTTGTACTTTACCTGACATATGGAAATATAAAGTTGCATACTAGATATCGGCATATATTTGTCTACATAAAATCAGGTGTCGTACTTGAAACCTGTAGTGCTGGAGCTTGGTAGGTGGTGCTTTTAGTACATGGGATATTCATTGTTCTACCTCATGTGGTTCTTGATGTCTTCATTTTTTTGGAAATTATTGTGTGGAATTACATGTGACTCCCAGTTTCTCTATTGAAGCCCCGTTTTTGTTTCCACTGTGTTCCTTACAACTGAAATGGAAAGCTACTATTAGATGATATGGGTTTCATGGCAAAATTCTGTTAGTAATTTCAAGTTTGTCAAACACGTGAATATCTGGAGTTACCAAGAGGAAAGTCTTCCGGGACATATTCAGAAGACCCAAGGAGAAGACGTGATTTTGCCAGGTGCAATGGCTAATGCTTGTAGTCCCAAAATTTTGGGATGCTAATGGGGGACGATCACTTGAAGCCAGGAGTTCAAGACCAGCCTGGCCGACATAGTGATACTCTGTCCCTACTAAAAATACAAAAACTGGCCAGGTATGGTGGTGCATACCTGTAATCCCAGCTACTCGGGAAGTTCAGGAAGGAGAATTGTTTGAACCCAGTAGGTGGAGGCTGTAGTGAGCTGAGATTGTGCCACTGCATTCCAGTCTGGCTGTCAAGGCAAGACTCCATCTGGAAAACAAGAAGAAGTGGTTTCCATACACGTGAAGTTTTAAAAGAACCCCTCAACTCATCATGTCATCAGAACCAAATAAAGCCTTAACATTATCCATGAGATTGTACTCTGTTTTCCATCTGTTCATTTATTTATTTATAGATTGTTTCATCAGACATTGACTAAGCTCCTGCTTTGTGCCAAGTATTGAAGATGTAGATTCTACTCTTTACTTGTTCGGGACTTACAAGGAAGCAGAAAAGATGGACATAAACAAAATAGTGACACATCAGTCAACATGTTTGATGTGCAACTTCCAATGAGATGAGTGCTCCTGTGAAATGAAACAAGGTGTTGTGAGCATCTGTTGGAGCAACCTGAGCTAGGATTTCAAGGAGGACTTCTTAGAGGAGGCGACTCTGAAGCCATCATCAGTGACTTCACTTGTGGAAGAAGGGGAGGAGTCTTTCAGATGGCAGGACAGCCATACACAAAGTTCTGGGGGCTAGAGAGCTCATGCAGCATTGCACAAGCTATTCAGAGGCTAGTATAGCTGCAGCCAGGAGAGCTCATTTGGCCAGAAGGGCTGATGGTTCCTAGAGAGGTCAGCAGCCCTTACAGCCTGGAGTGAGGAAGGCAGTGCTTATAAAGCAAGGGTGGTGGGAAACCATTGCACAGATTGTAATAGAGTGGCCAGTTCTGTGCTCCAATTAAAATTGACGGAAGATCCCCTAAAGTCTGCCAGCGTTGCTTATCTGTCTTTGAATTCTCTAGTGTCTAGTGGTCAGCAAGTGCTGGTAAAATAAATACATGATGTGGCGGAACCACTTCAATAGGATGTGAGCTCTGAGTGAGTTCCAGAAAGGTGCCCTGCAATCACTTATCCCAGAAACTGGTGGGGAGGTTTCAGTCAACCTGTATAAATGCCCCTGGGGACTGTCCTTTGGATGAGCAGGTGGTCTTCTTACCTATGGCATGAAAAGAGAGATACCTTTCAGAAAGTCTTTAAGGGGAGCAGAGCAAGCACTGGGAGGGACTAATAGAATGACGAAAGAAGTGAGAGGCTGAGGGCCTTTCGGAGCTGCCGCTGCTTAGCCAGAGGAGGGAAGCAATTGCATCTCCAACAGGCGGGCTGTAAAGGGATGCAGCTCATTACTTGGAGAGAGTGGTGAAGCTGGGAGCAAACAGCTTCTAGATCAAGCTGCGAGGTAAGATGTTTAGTAATTGAAGGAGGCTGGTACCATTTGGAGGTACAAATCTACAAATCCAAGGTCTGTAGCCCAGGGAATGACCACATGGTCACAAAACATAGCCTGCAAATGCCCCCACCTGAGGTCGTACAGAGATAAGTTACCCCCTTGGGGGCTCTGCAGATCCAGCAAGTCAGATGCTTTTATTCACCACCCCCACACTTAATAGCACAACTCGTTCTGAGATCATTTTTAAAGGAGAAATGAAAGCTGTATGTCTGTGTGTGTATGTAAACACCATCTTAACACATTGCATGCGCTTTTGATACACATGTGTGTTCTACACCATCATTTGCAGGGACTTCTGCTGTTAAAACTGTTCTCTGTGAGGCACGAATGGTAGGCTTATGAAACCCAGCCATCTTTAGGCCGGGTGCACTGGCTCATGCCTATAATCCAAGCACTTTGGAAGGCCCAGGCAGGGGGATCACTTGAGGTCAGGAGTTTGAGACCAGTCTGGCCAACATGGTGAAACCCCCTCTCCACTCAAAGTACAAAAATGAGCTAGATGTGGTGGCAGGCACCTGTAATCCCAGCTACTGGGGAGACTGAGGCAGGAGAATTGTTTGAACCTGGGAAGCGGATGCTGCAGTGAGCTGAGATCATGTCATTGCACTCCACCCTGGGCAACAGAGCGAGACCCTCTCTCAAAAAAAGAAAAGAAAGAAAGAAAAACCCATACATCTTATACCTGAGGACTGTTTGGGGGAAGCAGCTGCTTTTGCCCGTTGGTTTCTCTTGGCATTCTCTACTCACAGGGACCCTCACCTTGCACCTGCTGGGAAGGCCAGTTCACCTCTCGGGGCTACTTGTGTTACACAAAGCTGGAGGAGAATGAAGTCAAAGTGGCTAATTTTGTTAGAGAAGAATTGTTTTGTTCTGCATTGGGTGAAGTTTCTCTCTATTACACTTTTCTACAAATTCCCCTGTTCCCAATTCCCTCAGACAACAAAACTACAATTTGCTGGATAAACAAAAGCAGTGGGGATGAAGCCTCCCTGGCAGCCATTCTGTCAGAGGTGCTGTGCTTGTTAGCATGGTAAAAGAGTTAGAGGAATTTTTCAAGTTGTACAAAATTGAATTACTTAATAAACTTGGTGTAACTTTCTTCCCTGGGAGTCAGTGTTGTTAAAAAAAAAAAAAAAAATCCAGAAAGACTATTTTGCTGCATTGGCATTTTACAATCGGGCAGGGTGTTCAAACCCTTTTTTCTTCATCCATTTTTTTCTCAGTAGCACTTGTTCCTTAGCCCTTTCTTCCTAGCTAATACGCTCTGTAACTGTTTTAAAAAAGAAAGAAAGAAAGAAAAAAGAATGGCTGGCCTCAGTGGGTCATACCTGTAATCCCAGCACTTTGGGAGGCAGAGGCAGGTGGATCACCTGAGGTTGGGAGTTCCAGACTAGCCAGGCCAGCATGGCAAAACCCCACCTCTACTAAAAATACAAAAATTAACTGAGCATGGTGGCACACGCCTGTAATCCCAGCTACTCGGGAGTCTGAGGCAGGAGAATGGCTTGAACCGGGAGGCATAGGTTGCAGTGAGCCAAGATCATGCCACTGACTTCTAGCCTGGGCGAAAGAGTTAGACTCCATCTCAAAAGGAAAAAAAAAAAAAAAAGAGTTTAGATGTCTGGTTACCCTTTCAAATCGTCTAGCTAGTACGTTGGACTTTTTGTTTATTCAAATTTTTCCCCCTTTAACAACGTTGTCCCTACGATCACCGTCAAAAGGGAAAACAAGACAGCAGATTAATCATCCATATTAGAATTTCTCAAATGCCTGAGGCAAGTTCGCATGCCATGGATGGAAATGGTATTTTCAACTGGCAGACTGAGCCGGTCCTGCCTAGGAAACCTCCTGCCTTGGCACGGTGGTGTTAGTGGCTGAGAGCTGTATGTTTATTCCCTGGCCCTCTGCTGATCCCTGGAAGCAAAGTGAGTGTCCACAGGCTTTCTCTGTAGTGACACCAACGTCCTTCTGCCCTTGTTTCCAAGGTGAGCCTAGTTAGGTGCCAGATGGCAGGGTCCTTCCGCAGCTTTCTGAAGAAATCCTGTGCCTTGCTCTGGTCATGCAAAATGCCCAGTCGTATCAGGAACAGTGAGCTCAACTCCACCTGATACTTTGTCTTGGATGGAACACTTTGCTTTATCATTAAAAAGAATAATAACAATGCCTTACTTAGGGCTGCAAGCAGTGTTGATGTATTCAATAGTGCATTGGAGAAAACATCAAAGCAGATTTGCAGAAGGTGCCCATCCTATGGGCACCACCAAAAAGCATTTTATTAGCCCGCCCCAAATATACATTGTCATGCAGAGTGGAAGGATTAAATATTTATGTCTGTTGGCTGGGGTAATAAAATTGTATTCAATTATGTCTCAGGCACTACCTAATGATTGTTGAAAACTTGGTAATAACACGGAAACTCATAAAAAATACAGGATAAACAATGCTGGAAGAAAATTACGGGAAAATAGCCTCTGGCCTGTGGAAATGGGACTTTATTTTGAAATAATTTGAAATAACAGTGTATGCATAAAAAAACAAGTGAGTTTATATAACCACACTCTAATCTCCAGAAACTTTTCTTTATGGTTTTGTTCTTAGTCAAGTCAAAAACAAGGGCTATATCAGTGGTGTTTCCAGTAAATCCTGATAGACTTGGGGTTCCTTGAGGATAGCCTTTTATTGATCTCTGAACTCTTGGCACTTACAAAGACCCTAGTTCAGAGCAGACTGGGTACTCAATAAATATTTGCAGAAGTATTTTTTTTTTTTTTTTTTTTTTTTTTTTTTGAGACAGAGTCTCGCTCTGTTGCTGAGGCTGGAGTACAGTGGCGCAATTTCAGCTCACTGCAGCCTCTACCTCCTGGGTTCAATCACTTCTCCTGCCTCAGCCTCCTGAGTAGCTGGGATTACAGGCACCTGCCACCCCGCTCGGCTAATGTTTTGTATTTTTAGTAGAGATGGGGTTTCACTGTGTTGCCTAGGCTGGGCTTGAACTCCTGACCTCAAGTGATCTGCCCACCTCAGCCTCCCAAAGTGCTAGGATTACAGGCATGAGCCACTGCACCCAGCTTGCAGAACTAAATTTAAAAAATAGTAATTGTTGATTACTTCCACATCATCTCCGTATTCCAAGGATCCTCAACCAGAGTGATTTTTGTTCCCCGGTGGGCATTTCGCAATGTCTGTAGACATTGTTGTGTTTTGCAACTTGGCAAGGGAGTATGTCCTCCTGGCATTCATGGGGCAGGGGCCAGAGATGATGTTAAACATCCTACAGTGCATAGGACAGCCCCCAAAGCAAAGCGTTTATAGTGCTGACAATGAGAGTCATCTTCACCTATGTATCTCCTTCAGTATTCCCAGTGCTCAGGGCTTCACTTGGAGAAATGGTGCATCCAGCTGTCCTTGAGAGAATGGCGGTATCCTTGTATTGGTTTGGTAGGGCTGCTTTAAGAAAAAACTAAAGACTTGGTGGTTTTTACCATCTTGTGTTCTGGAGGCTACAAGTCTGAGATAAAGATGCCAGCAGGTTTTGTTCCTTCTGAAAACTGGGAGAGAGGATCTGTCCCATGCCTCTCTCTTAGCTTCTGGTTTTTTGTTTGTTTGGTTGGTTGGTTTTGTTTTTCGATGGATTTTCGCTCATTGCCCAGGCTGGAGTGTGGTGGCACAATCTTGGCTCACTGCAACCTCTGCCTCCTGTGTTCAAGCGATTCTCCTGCCTCAGTCTCCTGAGTGGCTGGGATTACAGGCATGCACCACCAAGCTTGGCTTAGTTTTTGCATTTTTAGTAGAGATAGGGTTTCACCATGTTGGCCAGGCTGGTCCCAAACTCCTGACCTCAGGTGAACCACCCGCCTTGCCCTCCCAAAGTGCTGGGATTACAGGCGTGAGCCACCATGCCTGGCCAGCTTCTGTTGATTTGCTGGCAGTCATGGGCACTCCTTGCTTGTAGATACATCACCTGAATCTTCAGCTGCATGTTTACATAGAGTTCTCCCTGCGAGCATGGATGTCTCTATATGTCTATTTCCCTTTCAGTAAGGACAGGGTCCTATTGGATTAGGGCCTACCCAAATCATCTTTACTTGCTCTTCTGCGAAGACCCTATTTCCAGCAAGGTCACATTGACAGCTACTGGGGGTTAGGACATCCACATGTTTTAGGGGGAAACAATTCAGCTCCTAGCAAACAACTTCTCTGCAGCCCTGCAGTTCAGATCCGCGATCTCTGCTCAGTATTGTGTTGCCTGAGATCTGGCATCTCATCTTCACTCTTCCAGCCTGTTGGGCGTCCTCTCCTGCAGTCCTGGGCAGGCCTGCACCCCCAGCCTCTGACCATGCCTCGGGCCTGTCTTGCTCATCCAAGTTCCTCTGCCTTTGCACTCTTTTAACCCCGATATGGGTCTGTCTGCCCTCCTTCTCCTTTGTCCCAGGAACTTTTGACTTTTCCACTGACACCTGTGGCCTCTGGTGTGACCTCTTCTAGACTTTCTCCCTGGCATGCCCTATCCTCTAGGACGGCATTTCCAGGTTATAGCTGACAACTCACTTATCAGGTTTACCTCCCAAACTACTTTTAAGAGCGCTGAGCGTGTCTTATCCATGTGCCTGGCACAGTGCTGAACCCCTGTGAGTTACATGGAAATGCTTAATGAATCCTATCCTGTTTATCCCAGTAATGGCCCTCTAATTATCTATGCAGGTGCAGGGTCAGAATGCCTTGTCCTCAAACGTTACTCACCTCATTGACTCACTGTGCAATCTGAGACCAAGTGCTTGGTATCTCTCTGCCCAGTTATCTCATTGATAAATGGAGGTGATGGTAGTGCCAACCTCACAAGGCTGCTGTGGGGACTAAATGAGTTTATACAATAATTTTGAACAATGCTAGGTACATGCTAAGCTTTCATGACTGCAGCAGCTATGATAATTTAGCATAATCTGTGCTTCCCCCCAACACGCTCTCTCTGGGGTCTCTGTTCCTCTGCTTCTGAACATGCTTAGACCTCCATTTCTGTAGGAGGCTCCTACTGTTGCTGTAACAAATGATCACCAATTTGGGGTAATTTCAAACAACATGAATGTATTTTCTTGCAGTGCTGGGGGTCAGAAGTCCAAAATGGGTCTTACTGGAGTAAAATACACGGTCAGCAGTGTTGCATTTCTTCCGGAGGTTTTATAGGAGAATGCAGTTTCCTGCCGTTTCTGATTTCTAGAGGCCACCCAGGTTACATGGCTCATGGCCATTTTCATCCTCAAAGCCAGCAGTGTGGCCTTCAGACTCCAGCCCCGGCTTCCAGCGTCACACACCTCCTTCTCTGGTCTTCCTCTTATAAAGAACTTTGTGATTACTTTGGGTCCACCTGGATAATCCAGGGGACTCTTCCATGTCAAGATCCTTAATTACATCTGCAAAGGTTCTTTTGCCAGACAAGGTGATGTATTCACAAGTTCCGGACATTAGGATGCAGGCATCTTTGGCAGGGGACAAGATTCTGTCTGTTGCACTCTCTAAAGGCATTCCACCTGTGTGATGGCTTTATCTCCAGCAAACATGCTTTCACATTCAGGCTCTGCCACCTAGAAGCATGGGACATGTAATCTCCCCAAGCCTGTTCTGTCTTCTACAAATTGGGACGAAGAAATTATCAAGTGAAGATAGAGGAGTTGGAATCCTATGTGCCTAACACATGGTACATGCGTGCTAACTTGTGGCTGTCACAATGACTGTTGTTGGTTTCTGTTTTATTTGTGTTATTTTCTCCCAAGTATGGTTCTTCTTACCTGCAGCCATCGGTCTTCTGTTGATCTCTAATGTAAGGTGTGCAGTTGGGGCTGTCTGTTGGCACCACCCTCGTGTGACTGCATTTACCTGCATGTCGGTTCCTTTGCTAATTTCTGTTTGGGCAGGATTTGCTTTTTGTTTGCTTAGCAAACTTCATAAGCCATTTCTGATTTCCAGTAGCGCTCCACAGGCAGATCTCTCTTGAAAGGTGTTGTTTGGTTTGTTTACCTCCTGTTCATTATTCCTACCTCTTCAGGCTACAAGTCTCCTGGGAACGGGTGTTGGACATGGACGTCCCACCCTGGACCGCCGAAAACCTTGGGAGCGTGCAAAGAGACTGGGCATTCTAGAGGGGCTTTCTAGGAAGGAGAAAAAGCAGACTCAAACAGAAAATGGAAAAAGAGAAATCCTAAGAGGAGTCTCATGAGATGATTAATTCTCATTTGCAGTTCATGCATTTTCTCCAAACTTCCAGATCATGTTGGGAGTTGGGCACAGAGGATCTTGTTAGGGGGCAAAGAGAGTGAGTGTTTTTTCCACTCCCCACCCCCACGCCCATCTTCCTATTCCCCTTCCACACACACAAAGAAGGGAGCTTTAACTTTATCTCAGGAATTCTGTTCCCAGGTTCAGTGCTGGGGTAAAATCAAGGCCCTGGCTCTGTCCCTCGCTGGGTGATTCCCCACTTGTGTTCATCACTCAAACGACCCAAATGCGTTTTCCTGTAGTTCTGGAGGTCACAAATCCAAAACGGCCCTTACTGGGGTAAAATCAAAGCCTCAGCAGGGCTGCATTTCTCCTGGAGGTTTTATGGGAGAAGGCAGTTTGCCGTCTTTGCCGGTTTCTAGAGGCCACCTGGATTACATGGCTCGTGGCCCTACTCAGCTTCAAAGCCAGCAGTGTGGCCCTACAGCAACATCATTTCCTAAACTGGGAGAGAGGAGGCCTGGGAAGGATAACATAGCAAAACCATCAGATCCTACATCTTGAAATCAGAAGGCTGTTTCCTTTTCAGTTGACTTTGCTATGTCTAAGCTTATATCCAAAAGAATGCCTCCATTTGCTGCTAGTCTTTATACCTTTGCATTCCTTGCTAATCTCTGTCAGTAAAGAGGAAGGAGGGTCAGGTGCAGTGGCTAAAACCTGTAATCCCAGCACTTTGGGAGGTCAAGGCGGGCGGATCACCTGAGGCCAGGAGTTTGAGACCAGCCTCGTCAATATGGCGAAACCCCATCTCTACCAAAAATACAAAAGTTACGCGGGCGTGGTAGCGTGACAGTCACCTGTAATCCCAGCTACTCAGGAGGCTAAGGCAGGAGAATCACTTGAACCTGGGAGGCGGAAGTTGCAGTAAGCCGAAATCGTACCATTGCACTCCAGCCTGGGCCACAAGAGTGAAATTCTGTCTCAAAAAAAAAAAAAAAAAAAAAAAAAAAAAGGAAACTGAAGATTCAAACCTTGGGTAGTACTAGGACTGCTATAATAAAGTTCCACAAACTAATGGGTTCAGCAACAGAAATGTATTGTCTCACACTTGTGGAGGCCAGAAGTCTAAGATCAGGGTGTCGGCAGGATTGGTTTCTTCTAAGGGCTGGGAGGAGGAGTCTCTCCCATGCCTCTCTCCGTGGTTGCTGGCAACGCATGGTGCTGCTTGGGTTTTAACTCTATCAGTGTGATCTCTGCATTCACCTGCACGTGTTCTCCCTCTAAGCATGTCTGTCTCCGTGTCCAAATTCCCCCTTTTTATGATGACATCAGTCATATTGAACTACGACCCATCATGACTTAATTTTGTTACGTCTGTAAAGACCCTTCTTCCAAATCAGGTCTCACTCACAGATCCTACAGGGTTGGGCTTCAACATCTTTTGGTGCGAATGAAGTTCAATCCATAGCAGACAGGCAATTCTTTTTACCTGCTATTTAATAACACTTTTATTTCTATTGTATTTATTTTACCATGCATAACGGCAGCAAAAAAGTTTGTTTCCACTTATAGATCTATTTTTTCTTCTTTTTCAGTAAATGAATTTACTTTTTAAAAATCTCAGTAAAGTGATTTTACGAAAAGTTGTTAACTATGTCATAGTACAGGTGGTCTTCAGATATGGACAAATATGGAAGATACAGTGTAAGATTAGGGCAATCCTTGGTCCACCAATCCTTTGAGGCTGAGGAGTAGAAAGAACAAGAATAAAGATGGTAAGTAGAGTGAGGTGTGTTCTTCAAAGATTCCTTTTTGTGGACCATTTCTTCGAGAGACAAGGTTTGTTCCTGTGAGTAAATGTGCTGTTGCTTTTTTTAGCTCCATCGTTTATGCTTGCTAGTATTTCACAACTTGATGTTTGAGTTCTATTTCCATGCCATGCAGAATGAGGTAAATAATCTGAAACTTACATTCCCACGTGGAGTAATTTCTATAATGTGGAGTTTCTTAAGCTTGAGGGCGTGTCAGAAGCCCCTGTTGGCATTGTTAAAATGCAGGTTGCTGCACCCACCCCCAGATTTTCTGACTCAGTAGCTCTGGGGCAGAGCTCTGTTATTTACATTTCCAGCGAGTTCTCAGGTGATATGGATTTGCGGATGGGGAGGGTACATTTTGCAGACCACATTGCTAGTGGAATGAGGTGTCTGTTCTGTGTGCGTAAAGATTCTTCAGGATCCTTTCCAGCCCTGCGGCTCGGATAGGTCAGATTGCAGCATTCTGGGTGGGCTAAGATAATGATACTAAAGACTTTGTGAGGTTTAGGCTTAAATTCTTTTCTCGTTGTTTCTTTTACTTTATCTTGCTTGCTTGCTTGCTTTATTTTATTATTATTATTATTATTACTACTACTATTTTTGCAAGGTCTCACTGTGTCACCCAGGCTGGAGTACAGCGGCATGATCATAGCTCACTGTAGAGCCCCAACTTCCTGGGCTCAAGTAAGCCTCCTACCTCAGCCTCCTGAGTAGCTGGGACTACAGGCACGTGTCACCACACCTGCCCGCCTAATATTTTTTTTTTTGAGAGAGAGAGACTTGGTCCCACAATGTTGCCCAGGCCAGACTTGAACTCCTGAGCTCAAGCGATCCTCCTGTCTTAACCTCCCAAAGTGCTGGGATTACAGGCATGAGCCACCACACCCAGCTTAGAGCTCCCTGTTTTTGGTCCTCAGGGGATCTTGGTCAATATCTCCCGTCATCTGGCTGTTACCCACCACTGTACTTGATATTCTACTTCCTGTTTCTGCTGGGTGAGGATGGGCTTCTGATTGGTGGAAAATAACCTGGAAAGAGGGCCCCAGGCAGGAAAACCATTACGGAAGCAACGTCTGTCCACCTACCAGGCCTCTGGGAGGCTGAAGAAGGCCTGTTGTTTTGTTTTGTTTTTGTTTTTTTCCTGTGGGTTACTTAAAACACATTTTTTTTAATGCAAAAACAGGGTTTCCGAAATTATCTGTCCACCTATTTAACTGTTATAAGGTAGCACTTTTAATTCATTTCCATAATTACCGACTGTGTCATGCTGTGGAAAAGATTCAGTTGGGGTAAGGAGAACGGTCCCGTATAAACCCCCCTATGAAAGTGTGGCCCAGGCCAAGAGCAGCTGCTGTCTCTTCCTGGAAGCCACAGTGTTGTTTGAGAACATGTTTCCTCTCATATCCCCCACTGGACCCTGAGCATGTTGCCATCGGCCTTCCTCACACCCCCACAACCCTTGGCCCCATCATCTGCCATGCTCCATGCCCAGTGCCAAGCACAATGCCTGGTGTTCAGGGTATCATTTGAAGGAGAAGTTATAAGTCAGTAGCATCCCCAAGCCTTTCCCAGAGCAAGTCAAGCCCTGAGGCCCACAGATTCTTTGGGCAGCAAGTTGTTCTCCAAGAAGTCCTTGGTAGACCTGGCTCTGTGCCTAGTTGGGCCAGGCTCCGTCCTCCCCGGCGTACCCTCCTAGCCCAGCTTCTGGGCAGCCAGCGGTTAAGTCCATTGTGGGAAGCTATTGAGTCTGAAACAGTGACAGCAGGCATGCAAAACTACTTCCTAGCCCTGCAGGTGGCATAATTGTATTTTCAGGGAGGGCCAATCTATTAGCAAGGTGCCTGTCTCAAATGTGTAACTTTTATAAAGGAAACACTAAAGGCCTCTTGGGGTGAAGGATATTATAATTATGGATGATTTATACTCCCCAGCTCATGTATACATTGCACTTGATGAGAATGTTCTACTTGACGTGGCCAGAAACATTAAGCAAAAAACAGTGTTGCAGCCTGGGTTAGAAACCCATCCTTTGTTTTACGTCTAATCTATCCAGTGCTAAAATATTTGGAATGATATCTCTGCATGCTGCTGTGAAGGAAATACGAACATAATGAGTGCATTTCTGATTTCAGACCAGATCATCATTTCCTTCTAAAATACCTCACCGAGTTTAGCATATTTATTCCTTGGTGGAATGTTTGCTGCATATTGCGGTACAAAAGCAGAAGAAAATAATCACTATAATTATAATTTCCGGGCTAGGAGAGACCTTAGTGGTATCTAGTCCAGGGTGTCCTGGCTTAAATTACAGCATCAGCTGGTAAGTATTCTACTTTTTATGATTCAGAATCTAGACATTAAAGAAAAGAGGAAGAGAGACGAGAAAAGACATTAATAAAGGAGGTGCTTTTGCGTTAATAAGAACACAGACCTAGGTGTCTCACCTCCACTTCCTACCTGAGCCACGTTTGATAAGTAAGAATCTCGCTGGACGTCAGTTTTCAGCTCTAGAAGAAAACAAAAACAAAAGCAAAACCCAAAGACAGGGATCAAGGCCAGGAGTAGTGTCTCATGCCTATAATCCCAGAACTTTGGGAGGCTGAGGCAGGAGGATTGCTTGAGACCATGAGTTCACGATCAGCCTGGGCAACATAGCAAGATCCCAGCTGTACAAATAATCTAAAAATTAGCCTGGCATGATGGTGTGCACCTGTAGCCCCAGGTACTTTGAAGGCTGAAGCAAGGAGGAAGAAGCAACAAGATTGCTGAAGCTCAGAAGTTCAAGGCTGCAGCGAGCCGAGATCGCAACATTGCGCTCCAAGCTGGGCAACCGAGTAAGAGCCTTTCTCAAAAACAAAACACAGAGGGATAGGACTGAGACAGCCCTCACTCACATAACTGTTAGAGCGGTAAATCGGATAGTGCATGCATACTATTATTACAGCGGTATTGCCAGGCAGCAGGCAGGCCCAGGGTGGTGTAAGTCGGCTTTGCTCATCCATTGATGAAAGCTGCAGAACATTCCTCAGTTGACTAATGTGTGAACTGTGCGCTGAGAACTGGCCCGAGGTCCTCCAGCTAATGAGTGGCAGAGCCGTGCTCTCCAGACTCAGGGTCAAGGCGCTGGGTCTGAGCTGCAGCTTTTATCACGCTCCCAGAGACCCCTTCCCTTGTTCTCCTAGCAGCTGGATGGAGCCCCTGGTCCTCAGTATTTCTCCTAATTCCATCAAAGAAGGACCTGGGATTGTTTCCACGCTCTGTGTTGCGGACTAGGGAGCTAACTGCAGTTCCTTTCTGCAGGGAGGAAGCTTGCTCTACAGATGAGGAAGGAAACACACAGCTGCCCAAGCATGTCACTTCTGAACTGTTTAACAAATCCACGTAGCACATCTTATTTCCTTGATAACTTTTTAAAAATTGTTCTTTAAACAAATGACTTCCTACTGTAGCCTAAATGTAAAATTTAAACAATAGCTGTGTTTTCTAAGTCCTCACTCCCACCCACCCACCCCTCCCCCCCTTTTTTTTTTTTTTTTTTTTTTTTTTTTGACAGTGTCTTGCTCTGTTACCCAGGCTGGAGTGCAGTGCCATGATATCAGCTCACTGCAGCCTCTGCCTCTCAGGTTCAAGTGATCCTCCTGCCTCAGCCTCCCAAGTAGCTGGGAGTACAGTGCACACCACCATGCCTGGCTAAATTTTTGTGTTTTTAGTACAGTCAGAGTTTCGTCATGTTGGCCAGGCTGGTCTCAAACTCCTGGCCTCAAGTGAACTATCCTCCTCAGGCTCCCAAAGTGCTGGGATTACAGATGTGAGCTGCTGCACCAGGCCTTAAATCCCTTTTTTCAAGAAATCAGTTTTTGGGCACAGTGGCTTATGCCTGTAGTCCCAGCATTTTGGTAGGCAAAGGCAGACAGATCACTTGAGCTCAGGAGTTGGAGACCAGACTGGGTAACATGACAAAACCACGTCTGTACCAAAAATATAAAAATTAGCCGGGCGTGGTAGCACATGCACCCCTGGGGTCTCAGCTACCCCTGAGGCTGAGATGAGAGGATCACTTGAGCCCAGGAATCCAAGGCTACAGTGAGTCATGGTTGTGCCACTGCACTCCAGGCTGGGTGACAGAGTGAGACTAATTCTGAAAAAAAAAAAAAAAAAAAAATCAGATGAAATTAACATCACTTACAATTAACCATTTTGAAGTGCACAGTCCAGGGGCGTGTGGAGAATCCACCATGTTGTGCCATCAACATTTTTCTCTACTTTCGAAACATCTGCCTCACCCCTGGAGAGCACCTCCTACCTGTCACATCACAATCAGTCCCCTTTCCTCTCTCCCTCCATGTTCGGGATAACCTTTCCTCTGCTTTTCATCTCTATGAATTTGCCTATTCTGGGTATTTCATGTAAAAGAATCATACCCGTTGTGGTGTCTGGCTTCTTTCACTCAGCATGATGTTTTCAAGGTTCTTCCACATTATCACTTGTGTCAGTGCTTTGTTCTTTTTTTTGGCGGGGTGGTTGGGGGTCGGGGAGACAGGGTCTCACTCTTTCACCTAGTCTGGGGTGCATTGTTGCAGTCAGTTCACTGCAGCTTCAGCCTCCTGGGCTCAAGTAATCCTCCCACCTCAGCTTCTGGAGGAGGGACTACAGGCATGCACCACCACCATACACCACGCCTGGCAAATTTTTGCTTATTTTATTTATTTATTTGTTTTTTTGTTTTTTTTTTTGGTGGTGCTGTTGAGGAGACCCAAGGTCTGACTTTATCGCCCAGGCTGCAATGCAGTGGCTCAATGTTGCCTCGCTGCAACTGCCACCTCCCGGACTGAAGTGATCCTCCCACCTCAGCTTCCCGAGCAGCTGGGACC
This sequence comes from Rhinopithecus roxellana, assembly GCF_007565055.1. Lineage (NCBI taxonomy): Eukaryota > Metazoa > Chordata > Mammalia > Primates > Cercopithecidae > Rhinopithecus > Rhinopithecus roxellana. Next base: position 3,701,096 of record NC_044568.1, on the reverse strand, counting down.
ACAGGCATGCACCACCACTTCTGGCTAATTTTTGGATTTTTTGTAGAGACAGGGTTTTGCCATGTTGCCCATGCTGCCCTCAAACATCTCGACTCAAGTGACCTGCCTGCCTTGGCCTCGCGAAGTGCTGGAATTAGAGGTGTGAGCCACTATGCCCAGCCTTCATTCCTTTATATAATTGAATAATACTCATGACCTGGACATGTTCCGTGAAAGGGCCATATATGCAAAGTGGTCCCCAAATGCTGGAGTTGCTGAGAAACCAAAGTACAAGGCGGAAAAATCCACTTTGACATTAAAGGGTGTTTTACTGGGGAAACTTACAGCTGTCTTCAGTGGCAGAAAGACAGAGCTCCACACTGATATTCCCCAGACCCAGGGCTTATATACCTTATGGAAAGGGCACAAGTGCTCTGGACAAGACAAATAAAGGCAACCCTCCAGGACAGGCAAGAATCATCGAAGTTCACATGTTGTTATACTAAGTACTGGAAATAAAGTAGGATTCGGGAGGCATTCATAGGGTGGGACTAATCAGAAGTCAATATGGCAGATTAGCATCCAAGATGGAGTCACTCTTGTTTCCACAGGATACCACAGTTTGTTCATCCGTTGATGGACAGTTGGGTTGTTTTGATCTTTTTGGTATTATGACTAATGCTTCTTTGGAACTTTGTGCATGGGGTGTGGATGTAGGTTTTCATTTCTCTTGAATAGATCCCTAGGTGTGGAACTGCTGGGTAATGTGGTCTAATACACCTTTGGTTAATGAAATAAATAGCATTTTTAGTTGTTTTCCTTTTTTTTTTTTTTAAATTGTCGTTCTACTACCATCTCCAGGACCATTAGTGGCACATATACCACAATTTAAGAAATACTGTAAACCATTGTGACCTACACACTTGTAAGGCTTTCCATCTTGCAGTGGTATTGGCCAGTCTGGCTTGTGTTTCTTTGGATGGTCATCACGACCTTTCCTGGTCATCCTCTTACCTGTCATTGGCCAAGTTATGCCCATTCCTACTTAAAAACTCTTGCATACTCTCTGTTTACTTCCAGCTTTTTTTCTACCACCCACGTAGATTTTTCCCAGTTTTGAAGGTTGAGTTCAAACTTCGAAGTTTGAATTTGTACCTTGATCTCGTTTTTTTGTTTGTTTGTTTTTGTTTTGTGTGTGTGTGTGTGACATGGAGTGTCTCTCTGTCACCCAGGCTAGAGTGCAGTGATATGATCTCAGCTCACTGCAACCTCCACCTTCCAGGTTCAAGCAATTTTCCTGCCTCAGCCTCCCGAGTAGCTGGGATTACAGATGCATGCCACCACACCAGGCTAATTTTTGTATTTTTAGTAGAGATGGGGTTCCACCATGTTGCTGGACAGGCTAGTCTTGAACTCCTGACCTGAGGTTATATGCCTGCCTTGGCCTCCCAAAGTGCTGGGGTTACAGGTGTGAGCCACTGTGCCCAGCCAAATGATTTTGTCCATAGAGTGGACTGAGTCTCTGTTGTTAATTTGTATTTACAGTAGAAAATCTAAGTGGCCACCTTGGTCCCCAGTCTCACTGCAAAGAGTCTGTCCCAGTTACTGTTAGGGACTCATTTGTAACCAAACACTGAACAGAGGATGTCACAGTTAGTGACTAAGCCCGTCTGGTGAAACCACTATATGGGATTGCACACGAAATGAAGAGTTTCTGAACTTGAGTGTAGCTCTATGTCTTATAAAGAAATTCACAAGTGCTTTTGTCCTTCATGTGTTTCATTTGGGGAATACATCCATTTCTGTCTCCGCCTTCTTTAAAGCTGAAAGGAAAAGCGTTGGTAGAAATACTCTGCTCCAAAGGAAGATCAATGCTAATAATGTCCATTTTTCTAAGTGTCTCCTTCTTCTGAAATAAAAGTCAGGGAGCTCTAACACCGGCTCCCTCCCTGCCTTCTACACCCAAGTGGGGTAGGACTTAAGAAGTTCCAGATACCATTTGCTCTTCTTGAAGGAGGGTCTGTGCGCTGTGTGATGAGTAGACTCTTCCCCTGTGCTTTGATGGGAACCTTGACATTCCACATGGACATATTTCATATCCTCACGGCTTCTTCTCCTCCTCTTTGGATCTCAGTAGCAGACCTTCAGCTGCCTCTTACAGAAGAGGGCCCTGGGGGAGACGTCATCCTTTGTTAGGAATCCTGGAAAAATAGCAAGAAACTGACACAAGTCGAAAGAAGGACCATGGAGTCCTGGGTATCCCTTCAGGGTGTTCTTACTCAACCTGAGTCTCAGGGTAGCCTACAGGAGAGTCACCTACAAATTTGGTAAAAATGCACATTTGGGGCCAGGTGCAGTGGCTCATGCCTGTAATCCCAGCACTTTGGGAGGTCGAGGCGGGTGGATCGCATGAGGTCAGGAGTTCGAGACCAGCCTGGACAGCATGGTGAAACCCTGTCTCTACTAAAAATGCGGAAATTAGCTGGGCATGCTAGCCTGTAGTCCCAGCTAATCGGGAGGCTGAGGCAGGAGAATCACTTGAACCTGGGAGGTGGAGGTTGCAGTGAGCCGAGATTGTACCACTGCATTGCAGCGTGGGCGGCAGCAAGACTCCGTATCAAAAAAAATAAAATAAAGGAAAAAAAGCACTTTTTTTAGTAAACTTCTCAGCATCACACACTAATAAAGAGTAGACCTGGGATTTGAACCTTGAAATCCTAAGACAGATCCAGAACCTACTCTCTTAGACATTTCTCTGCTTCCTATGGCTTGAAATTTGTTTTAAAAGAAACCCTGGTATCTTCAAACAAATTACTACCATTTGGTAGTGGCCTACCGAATCAGACCACTGGGCTTGGTGCCATTGTTTCTGAATTTTTAGCAAGCTACCCAGGTGATTCTGGGGCCCACGAATATTTGTTAACTATAGCTGTAGGAAGACTTCATACGTGCAGAGTAAAACTATCTTAAATCCAGTCAAATTAATTGTTAATTAAATTAATGTCTGCCTGGGCCCTAACTCATAACTTTCATGTTGCAATTCCCTCCTGATATCCAGAGGCATAATTTAAAGAATAAGTAACCAGGGACATAAAAATGAATTATTTATTTATCTTACCCAAATCTCATACCCTTCTCAGTGAAAATGTTGCTTGTCACTGAGCGTCCTACCCAATGGGCATATGTGTGGTTGTTTCAGAGAAAGAAATCATTCTCTGCCCTCTGAATGGAGAAAGCATGAAGCAGTCTCACATTGATATTATGCTTAATAATTAATTAATAATTAATATTAATTATGCTTAATAATTAATCTTGGGCATAGGAGTATGCAGGAGCAATGAGCACTAACACTCTTGTCAATAAACAAGTATTTTCAGTGCAACACATGCAGGCTTGGCCCTTATCTGATGTAAAACATGGAGAAGTAAGTGGTGGTGGGGAAGAAAGTGGCTGTAATCGAGTTACAGGGGGTCCTATTTCAAACACCATCTCTCCATTTAGTAACAACAGCTAATGATGTTTTTGGTTTTGATACAGAGTCTTGCTCAGTCACCCAGGCTGGAGTACAGAGGCACGATCTCGGCTCACTGCATCCTCCGTTCTTGGGTTCAACTCATTCTCCTGTCTCAGCCTCCTAAGTAGCTGGCATTACAGGCACTCACCATCATGCCTGGCTAATTTTTTGTATTTTTTTTTTTTTTTTAAGATAGGGTTTCACCATGTTGGCCAGGCTGGTCTTGAACTCCTGGCCTCCGGTGATCTGCTCACCTCAGCCTCCCAAAGTGCTGGGCTGGGATTTCAGGTGTGAGCCATGACGCCAGGCCCAAGAGCTAATGGTGTAGGTATATTTTCTTCATCCACTCATTGGTTGATGGGCATTTAGTTTGGTTCCTTATTTTTGCAGTAGCAAATTTTGCTGCTATAAACATGGGTATGCACATGTGTTTTTCATATGACCTCTTTCCTTTGGTAGATACCCGGCAGTGGGATTGCTGGATCAAATAGTTGTTCTACTCTTAGTCAAGTTCACTCTTGATATTGTCATTATACAATCTCTTGTCTTCTGCACGAAACTGGAGTCCTTTCTACTGTTTCTCTTGCTTCTTCAGCATAAAAATGACTTGTTTAAGTTGATATGAAAAAGATGTGTCATAGACATAAAGGAAGCACCGAGGCCACAGAGGCTCTTATAATGGCCAAGGGCTGTCATAACAAATGACCACCTAAGTGGCAGGCTTGAAACAACAGAAATTTATTCTATTACTGTTGGGGGAACTAGAAGTCTGAAATCAAGATGTGGAGTTATTAGCTCTTTCTGGAAGCTTTGAGGGAGAATACATTCCATGCCTCTTCCCGAGTTTCTGGTGGTTCCAGTCATTTGCACCCCTTGGTTGATGGCTGCATCACTGCAATCTTTGCCTCTATCTGCGCGGGGGCTTTCCCTCTGTCTCTGTGTGTGTCTTCTCCTCCTCTTACAAGAACACCCACCCTGAATCCCGGATGATTCCATCTTGAGATCCTTAACTTAATTACACCACCTGCAAAAGGTTTATTTTCAAGTAGGGTCATGTTCACAGATATCAGGGATTAGGACTTGGACATAGGTGTTTGGAGGACACTATTTGAGTAGCCTGTAATGACTATCAGAGAATGGATTCTGTCATTACTGGGTGAGTTGACCCTTCTGTGACTGGAACACCGTATCTCAAGCGGTTGTGGAGAAGCCCATAGACTTTGGGGCTCGGCAGGTGTCGGTTCGAGCTCCCGCACCATTCACTAGCTGTGTGACCATTCATAAGTTTCCTAAACTCCCTCAAGCTGCCATCTCTTCACTTAGGAAATGGTGATATTAATCTTAACTGAATGCATGAGTTTTCTGTTCTGTGTTACAAATTACCCACACACACTTAGCAATTTAAAACGGCACACATTTGTTTTCTCACAATGTCTGTGGGTTAGAAGTTTGATACAATTTCGCTGTGTCCTTTGTTCAGGCTCTCACATGGCTGCAACAAACGTGTCAGGTGGATTGTGTTCACATTTGGAGGCTCAACTGGGGATGGATATGCTTCCATGATCACCCAGGGTGTTGGCATGATTTGTTTCCTGTGACTGTATGTCTGAGATTGTTAGATTCTTGCTGACTGTTGGCCAGAAGGCATGTTCATCTTCCAGAAGCTGTGTTCAGCTTTCAGAGGTCATCCACAGTTCCTTTCCACATGGCCTTTTCCATAGGTCCTCTCATAACATGGCAGCTTGCTTCTTCAAGCAGTGGAGAAAGAACAATTTATGTATATATATATATATAAATTATGTAATATATACACATTTTTTTTTCTGGGGATTGCTTTCAGTCAATAGACAATATGGCAGGCAAAGGTGATAGAAAGTTATACTGTGATAATGTTCATATATATATCAACATATATATGTGTCTGTATATATATGAAGATGTATGTTGTATACACACATATGAACATAATCACCATGTAACTTTCCATCACTTCTGTATTCTGTTGGTTGGAAGCAAGTCCCAGGTATACCCATAATCAAGAGGAGGAGATTATGCAAGGGTGCAAACGCAGGAAGTCAGGGATCAGTGAGAGTCACCTTAGCATCTGCACACCAATTACATATTGTATGAATTAGAATATTCACAAAACTAGCACAATGCCTAACACCTTGTGGCTATTTAGTGTATATAACTGCTATTGTGAACTGGCAGCTGGAATTACTATTCAGGTTAATCACTGCTCAGATTTTAGGGTCTACACCTTTCTTCACACAGGCTGCTCCCTGTACAACTTCAGGGGCACCTTACACACAGGATGTGAAATGGAGGCTGGGGGTTAGGTGAAATTCACTGGTTCTTGCTACAGTGGAGAGATCTGAGGCATTGGCATTGATCTCAGAAAGACTTGAGCATCCTACATTGATATAAACTATAACTGATTCAGATATTGGAAAACTATAACTGATTCAGATATTGGAAAGCACTAGTTTTCGGTTCCAAGTGTTAGGTAGTAATGGCAAGTTTCGTGTGCTGCAGCCCCTTGCAAGCCCACTGAAGAACATCTGCCAGCTGGCACAGCAGTGTCTGCTGGTTTTTGCTCTCTGCAGTGAGCACTGCCAGGCTGTCTTGCCTCTTCCTGAATTTGTGGGTGGTTGCTAATCTTTTAGCTCATTTTCTTTGCTGTGTTTTTCCACATTTAAAATCTTTTATTTTCCTGCGTCTGTGTTTTCATTCCCAGGAGAGAGTTGGCTTTTTGTGTGTGTGAAATAAATGAAGGTGTGATTCTTTTACTCGCTGGCTATTGAATGTGAAATATACAGCCACCTCTAAGCCAGGTGAGGGTGGAGTAAACTTAGGCCGTGTTTTGGGCCTCACTGTATCCACCACTCCAAAAATTCAGAAGTGTACTGAGAAGATTTTAAACATTTTCCAGTAATTTCCTTATTGTGTGGTGACTATGAGTAATAAATCAGGAAGTCAGCCGTCATCACAGGAAGGATTATGTGATGATGGTGTCACAGAGCACATCATAGTGAACATTTCCATTTCTAGGTGTCTTTGGGATATATAGGGGATCTATATATCTGTATTTCCTTTTGGCCATTGTTGAGAATGACCATCCAGAACATACCCAAATCACATGATGTAAGGTGCATTTAATACACAAACTACTTATAAATCTATGAGCAGTATATAAGCAAACCATAGACAGTGCAGTGCTCTTGGCTGTTTATACAAGAGTTGTTATCACCCCTAAGCCCAGAGGGCAATGAGAGCAAGTGATTTCTAGAATTCCAAAGCAGATAGGAAAGCAGCTGGTCCATTGCAAGTCTGAGAATAAATACCCTGGTCCCGGCTCCTGGACTTTAGTTGATTGCCTGAGCTATCAGCCCAGCCCCACAGGCTGCTAGAAGATGTGATATCCTGGCCAGGTGCGGTGGCTCACGCGTGTAATCCCAGCACTTTGGGAAGCCAAGGCAGGAGGATCACCTGAGGTCACAAGTTCAAGACCAGCCTGGACAACGTGGTGAAACCCCATCTTTACTAACAATACACAAATTAGCGGGTGTGGTGGTGCACACCTGCAATCCCAGCTACTCAAGAGGCTGAGGCAGGAGAATTGCTGGAAACCGGGAGGTGGAGGATGCAGTCAGCCAAGATCAAACCACTGCACTCTAGCCTGGGTGATGGAGCAAGACTCCATCTCAAATATAAATAAATAAAAAGGTATGATATTCTGTGAATGATGGCTGACCATCTTCCAGGGCAGAGAGCAGTGTGGGATGGGATGGAGAGTGAATCAGCAGGGAAGCATGGAAGACGCAGCAGATAAACCCACACACCCTTTACTCTTTACCCCTTGACTGCCATTTTCTAGGCTTTAAAGCCTTAGAAGGCCAGGAAAGTGGTCGGGAGCACAGACATCGAAGCTTAATAGTCTCTTTTGGATGCTAATACAGGTTTGGCACCTTCTAGCCATGAAACTTTAGGCAAGTGACTGAACCTCTGTGAGTGTATTAGTCCATGCTGCATTGCTATAAAGAAATACCTGAAGGCCAGGTGTGGTGGCTGACACCTGTAATCCCAGCACTTTGGAGACTTGAGGCAGGCAGATCCCCTGAAGTTAGGAGTTTGAGACCATCCTGGCCAACATGGTGAAACCCTGTCTCTACTAAAAATACAAAAATTAGGTGTGGTGGTGGGTGCCTGTAATCCCAGCTTCTCAGGAGGCTGAGGCATGAGAGTCACTTGAACCCGGGAGGTGGAGGTTGCAGTGAGCTGAGATTGCACTACTGCACTCCAGCCTGGGTGACAGCAAGACTCTGTCTCAAAAATAAATAAATAAATAAAATAATAAATAAATAAAAAACCTGAGACTGGGTAATTTATAAAGAAAAGAGGTTTATTTTTCTTCAGGCTATGCAGTTATGGCTCCAGCATCTGCTCAGCTTCTGGTGAGGCCTCAGGGAGCTTCAACTCATCATGGAAGGCACGTTGGGCAGGGGAGAGAAACAGGCAAGAGACGGGGGAGGAGGTGCCAGGCTCCAACCGGATCTCATGTGAATTGACAGAGTGAGAGTTCACTCATCACTAAGGGGATGGCAGGCACCAAGCCATTCTTGAGGAAACCAGCTCCATGACTCACATATTTCCCTCCACATATGCCCACCTCGAACATTGGGGATCACATTTCAACATGAGATTTAGAGAGGACACATATCCAGAGTATATCACTGAGCCTCCATTTCCTCACTTGCAAAATAATGAGATGCAAGTACCTACCTCTGGTTCTTACTGTGATAAAAGATTCCTACCTTGATCCTTTTTTTTTTTTTTTTTTTTTTTAAAGATGGAGTCTTGCTTTCTTGCCTAAGCTGGAGTGCAGTGGTACGATCTCAGTTCACTGCAACCTCTGCCTCCCAGGCTCAAGCAATGGTCCTACCTCAGTCTCCTGAGTAGCTGGGATTACAGGTGCAAATCACCATGCCCCGCTAACTTTTGTAGAGATAGGGTTTTGCCCTGTTGGCCATGCTGGTGTCGAACTCCTGACCTCAGGTGATCAACCCGCCTTGGTCTCCCAAAGTGCTGGGATTATAGAAGTGAAACACCGCAGCTGGCCTATCCTTTTTCATGCGGCGAGTGGACTCCACATGTATTTATTTATTGTCTTACCCACCCTATTCCAATGTGAATATAAGTTTCAGGAGGGCAGGGATTTTGACGTGTTTTATTCACTGACATAGCTCTAGCAGTAAGACTAGTTGGTGGCATAGAGGAGGCAATCCACAAATATTTGGGGGCATCAATAAATAGGATAGTGGCTACAAAGGGCGTAGGGTAGGGCCTGGAATGTCTTAACAGCTTGATATTTGAGCAAGTATTTGATAGTAAATATGTCAAAGTTGATTTTAGACATCCAAACACAGACAAGCAAAGAACGGGAAGTCCCCCAGGTGGGCATGATATTTAGAAATAGGAATAAAATAAGCCTGGTGAAATGACCCTTGGTGAGTTCCTTGCAAGGTTATGTGATTTTAAAAAAAAAAATCTGTAATTACATTTCTGTATGTTATTTTGTTTTATCATTTTATTTATTTACTTTTACAATTAATTTATTTTAGTAACCTAAACTCATCATTAAGTCTATAGTCCTGGAAACCATGTCAACCCTCAGATCTCTGTCTATGCTCCAAAACCTCAATTTGCTGGCTGGGTGTTGTGGCTCATGTTAGTCCCAGCACTTTGGAAAGCCGAAGTGTGTGGATCACTTGAGGTCGGGAGTTCGAGACAGCCTGGCCAACATGATGAAACCCTGTCTCTACTAAAAATACAAAAAATTAGCCGGGCATGGTGGCATGTACCTGTAATCCCAGCTACTCCAGAGGATGAGGCACGAGACTCCCTAGAAGCCAGGAGGAGAAGGTTGCAGTGAGCCGAGATCACACTACTGCACTACAGCCTGGGCAACAGAGCAAGACTCCGTCTCAAAGGAAAAAAAAAAATCTTATTTGGCAGTGACTGGGTACACAGAGTTGTACCACAGGGGACCCGCCTGCGGAAGATACCCGTTGGGATCCTCAACACACAGCAGGCCTCAGAATTTCCCCTGCTCCTGATCGGTGTTCAGATGGAGATATTAGGTTCAGCGGGTTGATTAAGTTAATGACATTTGCAGCAGCCTTATAGGCTGCAAGCCAGGGAGAGGCTTTCTGGAAAATTGCAGGGAGGAATCCTGCAGGCTCTGCCTTTGAAAGATAATGCGAGTTGCATGCTGGGGCTCTCTTCTCCCTTTGTCTTGAAGGTGTGGAAGACACAGCTTTGCGAGCTGAGTAAACATCTGTGCATGGTTAAGGTAAAAATGCCTTTTAGCTCTTCTTCCCCTTACTTCCTTTACGAACTGGTGAAAGAGAACACACATCTTGGAGACTGAACTTTTCAATGCTTTTTCTGGGTCTCGTGAGTTCTTAAAATTATCTTTTTGATTTTTCTGTCCCATGCCGATACAAAATACATAAACAGCCACGTGACTCTTTATTTTTCACTTAGAACCTGCACATTCTCCTAGCAGGTACTCCTGCAGGGCCTGTATTTTGTTGTCATTGCTGGAATGCAGTTGCTCCTCCTTCCCTTAGTCTGGCCTCTGCCAGCTTCTCAGCCAGCTTGTCAAGCAGTTGCTAATCCACTACCTATTGCTCTTAACCCTTCGTTACCTCAATCCACCCACCATTTTTTGTCCTGTACCTATGGGCCTGAAGCTTGAGTTTGCATTAGCTTCTCCTAGAGGATTTGATCCCGTTGAGAGTTAGAGGGGCCCAACTCTCAGAAGTTCTGAATTGTTAGGTCTGGGTGCGTCTCAGGGATTTGCTTTTCTAACACATCCCCAGGTCCTGCTGAAGTTACCGGTTCCCATCTTTACTAAAAATAGAAAAATTTGCCAGGCGTGGTGACACACACCTGTAGTCTCAGCTACTTGGGAGGTTGAGGCACGAGAATCACTCGAACCCAGGAGGTGGAGGTTGCAGTGAGCTGAGATCACACCACTGCACTCCAGCCTGGGCAACAGAGTGAGACTCTGTCTGGAAAAATAAATAAATCTGAACAGTCTTGTATTAACAGGTTGATCATCATTTTCAAAAATGTTTCCTCTCTTTCTTTCCATATGGATGGAAGCTCTATGTGAGCAGGTTTTTTTTTTTTTTTTTTTTTTTTTTTTCTTTTTGCTTCATTCACTGCTGTGTCCTGGGTGCCTCGAAAAGTGCCTGACATTTAGTAGGGGCGTAATAGACATCTGCTGCATGTTGAATATAATAGTGAGGATGTCAGTATCACCTGCTTCCCTTTGGGGGAGCAGATTTTAGGACGCTGTAGCAGGGCTCATTATCTCTGTAAATCAGTGCCCTATGTAAGGCCTGGAACCTAAAAACCTCCTGATCCATGTTTGTTCTGTTGAATTAAGCCACCACCCTGAAGAGCCAGAAGCCTAACGCTAAAGAAAATAGAAAATGTGGATCTCACAAGAGATCACTTCAAGTGCGTACGTATGCTAACAGCATACGCTAACCATCGTCTAAACATGAAATATAATGATATGATGGCATTGGTCATAATCTTGAAGGTAGTTGCATCTGCCTAAAGTTTCCCACTGAGCTGCTGTTCTGCTGCTGCTGGCTTCCACCCCCAGCCCCCACTCCTCTAGATTTATAATTTCCCCAACTTGGGTTAAAGCCCCAGATGACTGGGAGCTGCTGCTTTACTTCAGTTGCCTTCAGTCCCTTCAGCAGATGGCACAATTCTTAGTGTGTATGATTGGGGTTTTCGGCATTGGCTGCACATTGGCCTTGCATGGGGGAGTGTTAGAAAAGATTGATGTCTGGGCACTGTCCCTGAAGATTCTGATTTAATTGGTCTGAGGATTCCTGGGCATCCAGATTTTTAAAAGCTCACAGCCAAGGTTGTGAACCATCAGATCAGGGATGAAGGGGATCTGGAGGAAGACGAGGGCAGGGGGAAGGAAAGAGGAAAAGAGAGTCCTGATTTCCGGAGCCAGCAAAGGGCCCTGTGGGAGCAGAGGTTGTTGCAGGATAATGAAGGGGTGAGCTGGCAGCAAAGAGCTCAGGACATGCTTGAGGAAAGAGCGCTGAACTCAGAAATAAGACTGCTTTAATGCGTTAATTATGCACCCTCTTGTCTTCTCTAATCGCTTTATCCAGGGTAACCTTGTTGGCCCAAGGAAATTATAAATTCCTTGGGATCAGCAATGTGTTGGACGGTTACCCTGTAGCTCCCAAGATCTCTACCAGCCTTGCATTCATGTGGGATTCTTCAAAAGTAGCCCTCAAATGATTGAAGAACGGTGAAGTCAGAGTGTTAAGTAAAAGACTAAAACGTCTGCCAGTCAATCATGGTTGCATATGTGTATGTGTTTCATCATTTCAAATTGTTTGGTTTCTTTCCACTGTGAAAACACATATGCACACAGAAAAAGAACAATAACACATACAAAAAAATCAGCCACTTAAAACCACCACCACCACCACCATCATCACCACAGAAACTTAGAAATGGAGCCCAGTAAAGCATCAGTTGTCAGATATCTGGGCTTCGAGTCCCCAAAGCAGATGTCATCTCTTGTCTCTGGGAAGTAAAGATGTTCACGGTGCTAGAGTCATTCACGCACACGCATGCTTGAGTTCCAAGGGAGCAGACAAGAGCCAGTTAGGAAGATGCCAGGAAAACAGCATGCTTGCCCTAATCCCCAGTCTAGTGTTTTATTCACGGGCCCACATTGCAACTCTTCAATACTTTATTAAACACATCTCTTCTCCTGGACACCCTGCTACCTTCAGAACAAACACATTCTACTTTTTGAAGCCAAGTGTGTTCTTAACTGCTTGGATACTACCCTTTATCACAGAGAAGAAGACGATATTGCTAAGGGTTGAATTAGAGGTAGGAAACTGGGGAAGCTCCGGTAAAAGAGAGCTCTGGCTTGTTTTTTTAATTCATAATGTGAACATAGGCAAGGTTAGATTCCTGGTGCATGTCACCATTGTCAAAAGGACATCCACAAACAGTATTGATGCCTCCACCAGGTAAACAGCCATTCCCTGGTATATATCAGAAGCGTGTTTTTCTGTATTCTAAGCAGTTTTTGACACAGTGCTTTGCTTTATTGCAAACCACAATGTTTTCAGAAGGCTTAAAAATCCAGTTATGACTGTAGCTGTGAGGGAAAAGGTCTGCATGGGGCCGGGGAAATTTAATTTTTAGTTTAAAAAAAGTACCACCAAATTCAATTTTTCTCACATTTAGGGATTCTCAGAGTTATATCCAGCTTGCATAACTAGTGTATTAGAGAATATGTTACTACAGGGTTTTTTTTTAAACACATTTATTATTTATGAAATGCAGAGGAAAATAGTTAGAAATGATTGTTTCACGGAATATCCTGTAGCTTTTTTTATTGTATTCAAAGAAGTTGCTCATGCTGTTTTAATTCAAACATTAAAAGTTAAATCTCTTTTCATCCTGACCTACATTTAGAAAACACTGCTTTAGCCCTTATGGAGGACAGAGAATGTGTGGAAGGAAAATACCCACTGTGCGTTTCTTACCCCATAGTTCATCAGGAATCAGAATGACTCTGGCCAGCTTGTCCAGGAAGTAACAGGAAAAACAGAGCGAGATCTCGCTCTTCTTTGCACATCCTTGCTTATCCCCTCTCTCCCAAAGCAAACCAGCCCTGCTGGTTATGCTGGTTTACTTGGCCTGCTCTTGAATCATGAGGAGCTCCGTGTCAGCCCCTCAATCTGTGCTAGGGAAATAAAGAGAAGAAGAGAGATATTATCCCATCTCTGATGAGGGATTAATATTGAGAATGTATTGAGAACTCCTAACACTCAACAACAGAGCTAATTCAAAACCGAGCAGAGGATTTGAATAGACGTTTCTCCAAAAGATATATACAAATGGCCAATATGCACATAAGAAGATACTCAACATCACTAATCATTAGAGAACTGCAAATCAAAGTCACAGTGAGATACTCCCTCACACCCATCAGGATGGTTGTTTTTGTTGTTGTTGTTGTGGTTGAGACGGAGTCTCTGTCACCCAGACTGGAGCGCAGTGGTGTGATCTCGGCTGACTGCAACCTCCGCCTTCTGGTTTCAAGTGATTCTCCTGCCTCAGCCTCCCAAGTAGTTTGTATTATAGTCACCTGCCACCACAACTGGATAATTTTGGTATTTTTAGTAGAGATGGAGTTTTACCATGTTGGCCAGGCTGATCTCGAATTCCTGACCTCAAGTAATCTGCCCGCCTTGGGCTCCCAAGTTGCTGGGATTATAGGTGTTAGCCACCATGCCTGGCCTAGTTTCCCATTTTTTTAAGTGGGTTTAACATCTTTTTATATGTTTATATGTATATCTCTCTCAGAAAGCTACACAGTTTTCTGACTTCATTCAGTCTATGAGCAAATGTCATCTTGTAAGAGAATGTTCTGGATCAATTTTAACTGAAATAGCATGTTTCTATCCAATACTCCCTGCCCCCTTGCCATAGCCAAGTCTTCTGTGTATTTGTATGTATATTATATATATATATATATATAGAGAGAGAGAGAGAGAGAGAGAGAGAGAATCTACCCCACCCCCACATACATATACTTATTTCCTGTCTTCTCCTTTCTGGGTTGTAAACTCTTTGAATGTAGAAATCAGGTTTTGTTGGCTTGTTTTCCATTGCTGTATGCCTAACATTTAGAATAGCAGATATTGAATAAATATTTAGTAATTTATATTATAAAAGTTGTGGTTTTAAGAAAAATTCAGAACACATTGGCCTTTCTTTACTAGTAATCCACTGTGTAGATACGGCATAACATTTTTAACCTATCCTCTACTGATGGGCGTTTAGGGGTTGTTTGCTCTTTGGTGCTACCAAAAAAAAGTTAACTATCTATCTATCTATCTATCTATCTATCTATCTATCTATCTATCTATCTATCTATCTATCTATCTATGTATCTACACGTACACATATATACATACATATATGTGTGTGTGTGTTTATATGTGCATGAACCACTAAATGTGTAGCAAGCCTCTGCCGCCTTGGACCGGCATGTCTGCAGGCTATAATGCCAGAAGTAGAACCTACTACATCAATGAGGATGCTCATTTTAAGGCTGGGGACATCTTGCCAATTTGTTCACCCAAGGACTTTGTCAGTTCACACTCGCTGCCACCTTACAGTGGAAGACAAATCCCACCCCCCAACCACCACAATGCTTTGTCTTTGCCAGTTTCTATCCCTATTGGAGAGATGAGGAAACTAATGAGAGGCTCACAAACTCAAAGTCGGACAGCTTCTAGTTGGTGGGTCTAATCCTTACTCTTGCTTGTGCCAATCTCTTTGTGGTGGTCTGTTTCCTGTGGTCTGTCACAAACTGGGTAAATTATAAAGAAAAATAAGTTTATTCAGCTATGATTCTGGAGGTTGGGAAGTCCAAGAGCATGGCACTGCTATCTGACGAGGGTGTGGTGAAAAGTATCACATGGTAAGAGTACATGTGAGAGGAAGGAGGCAAGGAGTGAGCAAGAGAACCAGGGGACTGAACTCATCCTTTTAATCAGGAATCCATTCCCAAGATAACTAACCCACTCCAGTGAAAACTCACTCACTCCTGTGGTAGCTAACCCACTCCTGCAATAATGCATTCATGAGGGCAGAACCTTCTTGACCTCATCACCTTGGGTTTTTTTTTGTTGTTGTTTGTTTTTATTGTTTTTTGTTGTTGTTCTTGTTTTTGTTTTTTGAGATGGAGTCCCATTTGTCACCCAGCCTGGAGTGCGGTGGTATGACCTCGGCTCACTGCAACCTCCACCTCCTGGGTTCAAGCAATTCCCCTGCCTCAGCCTCCCAAGTAGCTGGGATTATAGGCATGCACCACCACACCTAATTTTTTTGTATTTTCAGTAGAGATGGGGTTTCACCCTCTTGGCCAGGCTGGTGTCAAACTCCTGACCTCAGGCGATCCACTTGCCTCAGACTCCCTAAGTGCTGGGATTACATGCATGAACCACCATGCCCAGCCCAGATCATCTTCTAAAGGCCTCACCTCTCAATACCATTACATTGGCAATTAAACTTCAACCTGCGTTTTGGAGGAAACATTAAAACTGTAGCACTCCTTGGTCAATTACATCCTTGGGAGGATCTGCTTCCAAGTGTCTTACCCATATAGCAGGCGAGATAGTGCTGGCTGTGGATAGTAGGCCTCACTTCCTCCTGCCATGGGCCTGTCCACAGCGTACCCAAACATCCAGCCCTAGGCATCTTCCATAGAGAGTTGCACCAGATACTGAAGTGCCCAGACACGTTTCTCAACTTCCACTAATCTCTTTTTGTTAAATTTGTTTTTGAGTTATGTAAAATATATATAATGTAAAATTTACCATTTTAACTTTTTATTGCACTGTTTGAAAGCATTAAATATAGTCACATGGTTGTGTAATCACAGCCACTATTCATCTCTAGAACATTATTCATCTTGTAAAACTGAAACTCTGTATCCATTAAACGTTAACTCCCGTTCTGCCTTCCCCCAGCCCCTGGCAACCACTATTCTATTTTCTGTCTTTATGAATTTGACTGCTCTAGTATCTTATGTAAGTGGAATCATTCAGTGTTTGTCTTTTTGTTACTGGTTTATTTCACTTAGCATAATATCCTTAAGGTTCATCCGTGTCATCACATATGACAAGATTTCTTCCCTAAGGATGAATTATATTCCATTGTATGTATAAACCACATCTTTCTTATCCCTCCATCCATTGGTAGACACTTGGATTCCTTCCATGCTTCAGCTACTGTGAATGATGCTACGAACAGAAGTGTACAATGCCTTTCAGAGTCCCGGCTTTCAGTTATCTTGGGTATACAGCTGGAAGTGAAACTGATGGATCATAGGGTAATTTATTATTATATATTTTTTAGGAACCACCATACTCTTTTTCATAACACTGCATCATTTTGCATTTCCATCAGCAGTGCACCAGGGTTCCAATTTCTCCACATCCTTGTCAACACTTATATTCAATTTTCAAACATAATAGCCATCCTGGCCAGGTGCAGTGGTTCATGCCTGTAATCCCAGCCCTTTGGGAAGCCAAGGCAAGCAGATCCCCTGAGGTCAGGAGTTTGAGACCAGCCTGGCCCACATGGTGAAACCTTGTCTCTACTAAAAATGCAAAAATTATCCTGGTGTGGTGGTAGGCACCTGTCATCCCAGCTACTCTGGAGGCTGAGGCAGGAGAATTGCTTGAACCCAGGAGGCAGAGGTCGCATTGAGTCAAGATGACACCACTGCACACTCCAGCCTGGGGGACAGAGCGAGACTCCATCTCATTAAAACAAAAATGGGAAGGATTTAAAAGGGGGTGGCGAAGAAGTATGGTCAGAACACTTTCCAAACGAGTATTCATTTTCTATGTCCAAAATGTTCAGGTTGTTTACCTCTCTTCATCTTTAAGAAATCAATAATTGGGATTTCATTATTATTATTAATTATTATTATTTGCCAAAAAGAAATTGTTGAACAACAAAATACCGGTGTTTGGGGGCTTAAAAAAACGAAAACACAAAAACACCTGGTACCGAAAAGCCAGAGTAGCTATCACTAAAGTTAATGCTCATCCTCTCAGCCCAGCAGCCAGGGGTCGGGGAGGCGATGCAATTGCACACTGGGCTAGAGCTGCTGTCCGAGAGGCCTTGAGGGTAGGCATATGACAGCAGCATTGCAGAGGCAGTTGGCAGTGCTCCTCTGCCACCCACAATGAGACAGGGAACTTCCTGGGCTTCTGGTACAAAGAGTGTTCCTAACAGTATGTGCATACCTAGCTCCAGTCCCTGGTCTAGGGATTCTGGCTATAGAACCACAGAGTGGTAACTTGAGTCGCTGTGAAAGCAACTCTTCAGTCAGGACTGAAGCTGCTGCGCTTGTGATTTTCTTTTTCATGATGTTTGCCTTATCTTTTACTGATACGGAATATTTTACGTATTTATGTAGTAAATGAGTATTTTTTACATGCAGAGCGTATGTCATGATCCATATTCGAAAGGGATACCTGCATTTCCATGTTTATTGCAGCACTACTTACAATACCCAAGATATGGAATCAACCTCACTGTCCATCAGTGGGCTAATGGACAAAGAAAATGTGGAATATGTATGCAATGGAATACTATTTGGCCATAAAAAGAAGGAATTTTTTTAAAAAGAGAACTAAATCATGGCATTTACAGCAGCATGGATGGAACTGGAGGTCATCGTGTGAAGTGAAATGACTCAAGCACAGAAGGAGAAGTACCATGTTCTCATATGTGGAGTTAAAAAATACGATCTCAAGATTTTTTTTAAAGGAAAAGGTTGTGAGGCTCCTTGCTCAATTCAGTGGCTCTCAGAGGGAGAGGGGCCACACTTTGGGTATCACCTGAAAGGTCAATTTAGGCCCAGCATGGTGGCTCCCGCCTGTAATCCCAGCACTTTGGGAGGCCGAGGCTGGCAGATGACTTGAGCTCAGGAGTTTGAGAACAGCCTGGGCAACATGGTGTGAAACCCTGTCTCTACCAAAAACAGAAAAAAATTAGCTTGGCATGGTAGCATTTGCCTGTGGTCCCAGCAACTCGGGAGGCTGAGATAAGAGGATTGCTTGAGCCCAGGAGGCAGAGGTTGTTGCGGTGAGCCAAGATCATTCCACTGCGCTCCAGCCTGGGTGACAGTGAGACCCCATCTCAGAAAAAGAAAAGAAAAACAAGCTTATTTAAAGAACCTAATTGAGTGACCTTGAGCTACATGCCTATCTGGCCTAATTTTCTTATCTAAGTGGGGTAATAATAATAATACATACCTCAAAGTGTATGGTCAGAATTAGGGGAGGCAGCAGAAGTAACATACTTAGCACGGTTCCTGGCATATAGCGTATGTTCAGAGTGGTGGCTTCAGACGACATCTCCAAGTCTTTGACAATTTCCCTTCAAAAAGTAGAACCTCATCTTCCTCCCCACAAATAGAATAGAATGTAGCAGAAGCAATACCATGTTACTTCTAAGACTCGATCATAAAAAGGAAATGTTTCTCTCTCTCTCTTCCTGTCAGTTTTCTCATGGAATAATAAATGGTTACTGTTGTCTTAAGCCATTACATTTCGGGGTAATTTGTCTCATGGCAGTAAATAAGTCATACTTTCAGTAGTATTTGCAGTCAAAATCTGTCGTCCTTGAATATTCAGAAATGCGTGACTTATCCCCATTGTTCATGTACACACAAGCACACGCTCCCCTACATACCTTGCTGACATCTTATTCCTAAATGTAATCTTCCTTATTTGAAGAGTGATTAGCAGATTTGAGAATCAGTGTGGCAGCTAAGTGAGACATCTTCCTTGTTTTAATCAGAAGAATGGAAAGTGCCTTGTAGAGGCGAAGTGGGCTGTCAAGCACAGAGAACGCATGTCTCTGAGGTATGCCACAGAGTTTATCCTGGGCCAGGATCCTGTGGTCTAAATCCTAGACAGGAGGGATGCTAGCCTGCACATTGGTTGCTAATGGAACCCTTGGGTTTGTGTGACTGGGGACCAATCTGCGCCGATGTGTAAATATGTCTGCTTTGCTTACACTCAGGCAGTGATTGCCTATCTGGGGGTTAATGAACTAAGTTTGGATAATGGCAAGAGGGTGTCTTCTCAATGCACAAGAGTGTTTTTGCCTGCATCAGGATGACTGCGGGCATTTCCTTAGATCTGAGGTTCGCTTTCTGCTCCGGGGGTTCAGCTCCTGTGCACTTGATGGATGCTGGCCTTAATTTGGTGTGTTGCAGTCATTGCGAGCTGTGCAAGGATATTACCTTAAGGATATTCTTTTGAATATTAAATTAGAATAAATTAAGGGATGCTGCCTATTAAGCCTAAATCAGAGTTGAGTAATTGCCTTCTGTTTTATCCCGTTAAGTTTGTTGGAAATGCAAGATATTTGTTTTAATTACCAAGTTGTTGAACCAACTCTCAATGAGTGTAGGCACAAACACAAACAAATATAAACTTTTTGGTGACTTTGTGAAGTGTAGATAACACCTAATTGGATGGATGCATTTTGTTAGTGCCTCTCCTATTATCATTACTTTCTTCCTTCGTCTGACATTGACTAATTGACTCCCTACTATGTATCCAGAAACATAAAATGCTCTGGGGAGGATATTAAGGGCTACATTTTTTTCATTGCTTAATTGTTTCCTGTATATGCCAGCCTAAGCACTTGACATCCCTATAAAATATTCACAGAAGCACTATAAGGTAATTATGACTATGACCCCTGTTTCACAGATACAAAACTAAAACTGAGAAAGGATAGCATTAGATTAATATTAAAACAAAAACTCATACAGCTAGAGGTAGGGTAATTCCATACTGCATTGGTAATTCAAAGCAGATAAAGTTGTTGCCTCTTGAAAGCCTATGCCCAAAACGCTTTAAAGAGATTCTTTTTGAATGCTCAAAAAGAGTTTATTTTAAAAGCTGGTCTCTGAAATTTTTAAGATCCACCAGCCAATAATTTTACCTTTAAAATATTATCAAAAATGATATTTTTCTTCTAAATTTTTATTCTGGAAGATTCAACTATGTCTGGAAGAAATCAAAATAGTATAATGGATCCACGGATACTCACCCCCTAGATTCAACAATTGCCAACTCACGACCAACTCTGTTTCGTTTTTACCTGCATTCCCATATCCCCCCTACAACCACCACACATGCACAATGGATCTTTTGAAGCAGATACTTTTCTTTGTTGGTGTTTTAATGTGTATTTCTAAAAGGTAAGAATTCTAATGTGGACATTTCTGAAAGAAATACCTGGCTTACCAATTTGGCTAATAGAAACCATGCAAAGTAATGTATCTCCTATAGGAAAGTCTTATTAATATGCTCTCTTTTTTGGAATTCTCTACGTGTTGACCATTCATATGCCAATGAAAAGAGTGAAACTCTGTAAAGCTTTGAAGATATTCTGAGCAATGTGAGTGATGCAGACGACAGGAGATCGTGAGAACACATGCTCACGGAGGTCAAGGAACTGCCTGGTTTCATACATTTTAGGGAGACATGAGGCATTAATCAAATACATGTGAAATTTACATTGGTTCGGTCTGGAAAGGTGGGACACCTGGAAGCAAGGGTATGGTGGGCTGGGCTTCCATGTTATTGACAATTGGTTAAAAGAGTTATTATCGATAGAAAGGAATGTCTAGGTTAGGATAAGGGGTTGTGGAGACCAAAGTTTTATCATGTGGATGAAGGCTCCAGGTAGCAGACTGCAGAGAGATTAGACTGTAAATGTTTCTTATCAGACTTAAGGTCTGTGTTGATGAAATGCTGGTTGGCTTTTCCTGAATTCCACAAGGGAGGTGGGTATCATGAGGCATTCCTGTTATGGCCTGAATCAGTTTTTCAGCTCAACTTTGGAATGCCCTGGCTGAGAGGAAGGGTCCATTTAGATGGTTGGGGGGGCCTTAGAATTTTACTTTTGGTTTACACAACTCTGTAGAATTGGGAGCTGACTAATTGTGATATGGATATCCCTCAGTTTCTGCTTACTTCTTAGAGGAAATTGCAATCACATACCTTAAAAAAGGAATCTACATATAGAAATGTTGAACTCTTTAAGTTCATTGTTTAAAAAAAAATTCTCAATTTGCTTTCCTGGTGTAGAATATAATCTGTCATTGTCCAGATTAGATCACTGTTCTATAAATATCAGGTAAGTGGCAGATATAATAATCCTGGGCAGATCGTTAGCCTTTGTATTTTTTGGTATCGTCACAAGGAAAGTGAAAATTGTAATTGAAACCGAAGCCTATTGTCGGCAAGAAGTTTAAGTGAACAGAGCACGTAGATCATTACCTGGAAAATAGTAAGGATCGGAAAAATGTAACTGCTACAACTACTGCTGTTGTCATTTTTGGTGTTTTTGCCATCATTTTTCTTGTTAGTGGTATCTAAAATTTCTGAGTCTGATCCGTAATGTTAATAAGGATTAAATAAGGTAAATGCCCAACATTCTAGCATTACTAGACAATCAGTTACTGTATTTTTTTTTTTTAATTTTCTCTTCATTTTTTTTCCTCTGGCTATGTGTAGTGGATTTCGTTGGACTGCTTATAGGAGGGCGCTGTAGGTTAGAGGGCAGAAAATGGGGAATGGAAGGCCAGGCGTGGTGGCTCATGCCTGTAATCCCAGCACCTTGGGAGGCCAAGGCCAGCTGGATCGCTTGAGGTCAGAAGTTTGAAATCAGCCTGGCTGTCATGGTGAAACCCTGTCTCTATTAAAAATCCAAAAATTAGCTGGCTGTGGTGGCTTGTGCCTGTAATCCCAGCTACTCGGGAGGCTAAGGCAGGAGAATCGCTTGACCCCAGGAGGCAGAGGTTGCAGTGAGCTGAGATTGCACCACTGCACTCCAGCCTGGGTGACATAGCGAGACTCTATCTCAAAAAATAAAATAAAATAAAAAATAGAGAATGGAGATTTGCCCAGGAATACACTGTAACTATTCTTGTAGTCAATTTTCTTAGAGATCTGCCTTGATATGTGACAAACTCTGGAACGTTAATGCTACCATGGGTTTTGTTCTTTTCCTACCATTTTACTCCTGAAGAAACAGTGGCCCAGAAAAATTTAGCAACCTGCCAACGTCACACTAATTAATGGCATAGTTGGTATTAGAACTCAGGCCATGGAAGATAAATATAATTTAACTATTAGGTTTTGAAATTTGATATATAAAAATCATAGAGGTTTCCTCACTTCTCAAATATTACAGACATGAGTGTAATATGAGTCATTATTTTGGGCCAATTTTGCTTGAAATAACAATAAATAACTAGAGTCACAAATAATGTATAACTTGGTCCAAAGTTTTAGGTAGCTTTATATGTGTGTGTGTATGTATGTATGTGTGCGTGTGTATATATATATAGCTATATATAGTAGATATCTATTTTTATCTGGGTTAATGAATGTGCTCTGCATAGAATTTAAACAGTTTCAGAATTTTTCTTTCTCTTTTTTTTTTTTTTTTTTTTTTGAGACCGTGTCTTGCTCTGTCACTCAGGCTGGAGTTCAGTGGGAGTGATTTCAGCTCACTCACTGCAACCTCTGACCCACAAGTTCACATGATTCTCATGCCTCAGCCACCTGAGTAGCTGCGATTACAGGCGTGTGCTACCATCCCTGGCTAATTTTTGTATTTTTGGCAGAGTTGGGGCTTCACCATGTTGGCCAGGTTGGTCTCGAACTCCTGGTCTCAAGTGATCAGCCCACGTTGGCCTCCCAAAGTGCTGGGATTACAGATGTAAGCCATCACGCTGGACCAGAATTTTTCATTAAGAGGATATCATAGAGCTGGTGGAAGATACATGTCAAGGCTCTTGGTAATTTACTATTACTCAATTTCACTCCATAAATACATAATTTAATCACAACTCTGGTTTAAATGAGATAGTAGGAATGGCATGGGTGGTATTTAAAGTTCGTATAATTTATACCATCCGTATCACTTTTAAAAGGCACAGGTCAACCTGGCCTACAGGGCAAAACCCTGTCTCTACTAAAAGTACAAAAATTAGTAATCTCAGCTATTTGGGAGGGTGAGGCAGGAGAATCGCTTGAACCCAGGAGGCGGAGGTTACAGTGAGCCAAGATCATGCCACTGCACTCCAGTCTGAGTAACAGAGTGAGGTTCCTCTCAAAAATAAGTACATAGCCACAGGTGGATTACCTCTGGCTATCAGAGGGCTTGGGCATGAGTCCTTGTTGCTACCCATACAGGAAGGGGCTGCTGTGAGTTGCTCTGACCAAGCTAGGTTTTGGGAGATGCTTAAAAGCGAAATCTCAAACTACATGACCCATTTCCCGTCTGACAATTCCAGGAACTTAACAATTCAGGACGAGCTAAAGCTCCTTTAATCTTCTCTCTGTCCACATAGCAAAAACTGTGATGACAATGATGAGTTAGGTAAATATTGATGAAGGGAAGAATTATTCTCTCTACTTTGAATGACATTCCTCTAAATCTAATTCATTCTCTTGGAGAGAAGCAAAAAATTGGGTATTCAGGGACCTTATTTGTATGCTTCTATATGTGTATGCA
This sequence comes from Rhinopithecus roxellana, assembly GCF_007565055.1. NCBI lineage: Eukaryota > Metazoa > Chordata > Mammalia > Primates > Cercopithecidae > Rhinopithecus > Rhinopithecus roxellana. Next base: position 3,677,398 of record NC_044568.1, on the reverse strand, counting down.
CACATATGTGTGTACATAAGTGTGGAGGGAGAAGTGGGGGTGGGTAATTAAACAGGTAGGAAAGAGTCTTAGTTGGAATTTCACTTCAAGTCTATTGGGATATAGAGGCAAGAATCCTCAAGAAATCCATCAGCACACTGTCACTGCTTCCATGCATATGTATATGTCAAGAATTAAGTCCTCTTTGAAATGACATTTCATTATTTGTTTTTGCTCTATGTTTTTGTATTTTTGGTAGAGACAGGGTTTCACCATGTTGGACAGGGTGGTCTCAAACTCCTGACCTCAGGTGATCCACCTACCTTAGCCTCCCAAAGTCCTGGGATTATAGGTGTAAGCCACGGTGCCCAGCCTCCCACTATCTTTTTTTTTTTTTTTCCTGTCTTTTAAGAAGTGGCTGCTGGCCAGCCATGGTGGCTCACACCTGTATTCCCAGCACTTTGGGAGGCCAAGGCGGGCTGATCACCTGAGGTCATGAGTTTGAGACCAGCCTGGCCTACATGGTGAAACCCCGTCTCTATTAAATATTAAAAAATTAGCCTGGTATGGTGGTGGGTGCCTGTAATCCCAGCTACTTGGAAGGCGAAGACAGGAGAATCCCTTGAACCCAGGAGGCAAAGGTTGCAGTGAGCCAAGACGGCACCATTGTACTGCAGCCTGGGCCACAAGAGTGAAACTCTGTCTCAAACAAACAAACAAAAAAGTGATTGCTGTGGCTGTCTCATCAGTGAACCAACCATTATATGAGGGAGTATAATGTCATAGGAAGCTCCCAGGTTGTGGAGCCAGATAGAACTGGGTTCATATGAGCTTTACTTTGCCTCCCTCCCTGCCTCCCTCCCTGCCTCCCTCCCTCCCTCCCTCGCTGCCTCCCTGCCTCCCTCCCTCCCTCCCTCCCTGCCTCCCTCCCTGCTTCCCTCCCTCCCTCCCTGCCTCCCTCCCTGCCTCCCTCCCTGCTTCCCTCCCTCCCTCCCTGCCTCCCTCCCTGCCTCCCTCCCTGCCTCCCTCCCTGCCTCCCTACCTGCCTCCCTCCCTCCCTCCCTCCCTCCCTGCCTCCCTGCCTCCCTCCCTCCCTCCCTCCCTGCCTCCCTGCCTCCCTCCCTCCCTCCCTCCCTGCCTCCCTGCCTCCCTCCCTCCCTGCCTCCCTGCCTCCCTCCCTCCCTCCCTGCCTCCCTGCCTCCCTCCCTGCCTGCCTCCCTCCCTCCCTGTCTCCCTGCCTCCCTCCCTGCCTCCCTCCCTGCCTCCCTCCCTCCCTCCCTCCCTGCCTCCCTGCCTCCCTCCCTGCCTCCCTCCCTGCCTGCCTCCCTGCCTGCCTCCCTGCCTCCCTCCCTGCCTGCCTCCCTGCCTCCCTCCCTGCCTGCCTCCCTGCCTGCCTCCCTCCCTGCTTCCCTCCCTGCTTCCCTCCCTCCCTGCTTCCCTCTCTGCCTCCCTCCCTGCCTCCCTCCCTGCCTCCCTCCCTGCCTCCCTCCCTGCCTCCCTCCTTGCTTCCCTCCCTGCCTCCCTCCCTGCCTCCCTCCCTGCCTCCCTCCCTGCTTCCCTTCCTCCCTTCCTTCCTCCCTCCCTTCCTCCCTCCCTTCCTTCCTCCCTCCCTTCCTCCCTCCCTTCCTTCCTCCCTCCCTTCCTTCCCTCCTCCCTTCCTTCCCCTCCTTCCTCCTCCTCCCTCCCTCCCTTCCTTCCCTCCCTGCTTCCCTGCTTCCCTCCCTGCTTCCCTGCTTCCCTCCCTCCCTCCCTCCCTCCCTTCCTTCCTTCCTTCCTTCCTTCCCTCCCTCCCTTCCCTCCCTCCCTCCCTCCCTGCCTTCCTCCCTCCCTGCCTTCCTCCCTTCCTCCCTTCCTCCCTTCCTCCCTTCCTCCTCCCTTCCTCCTTCCTCCCTCCTCCCTTCCTCCTTCCTCCCTCCCTTCCTCCTTCCTCCCTTCCTCCCTTCCTCCCTTCCTTCCTCCTCTATGGCTTCCAGGAAGAAAATTAGCCATGTGGAACCTCAATTTTCTCATTTGGGAAATTAGGAAATCCTTAATTTGAAATAAACACTAAAGTCCTCTAACATACTATAAAAATGCCGTTAACTTTTGATCCATTCTTTCTTCCCAGTAAGGGGACCATGCTGGTGGGTTTCCTGAAGTTCCTTGTACCTGTCCACCAACAGACTTGAAATTCCAACAAGAACTCTCCTCTGCTTACTCAGTTATGCGCCTTCTCCGCCATCTAAACCTGTTGCATATTATAAGAATGAGTTTATCTATAAAGCAGATCTGTCATAGAAATAGAGCTGATGGTTAGGAAGGATGGATAGACAGATACAGATTGAACTCGGCTTCATAGGTCTGAGAATGTGGTAACTATGCCAAGTAAGAGGTAGAAGGCAGATGAACTCATACTCACCCTGTTGGAGGACTAACAGGTAAGGATGAGCTGCTTTTCTTCCCCCTAACTCTCTGTCCCAGCTGGAGTGCAGTAAGTGCAATCATAACTCACTGTAGCCTCAAATGCCTATGCTCAAGCAGTCCTCCCACTTCAGCCTTCCAAGTAGCTGGGACAGGATGGGCATGATGGCTCACACCTGTAATCCCAGCACTTTGAGGGGCGGAAATGGGCAGATAATTTGAAATCAGAAGTTTGAGAGCAGCTTGGCCAAAGTGGTGAAACCCGTCTTTACTAAAAATACAAAAAAAAAAAAAAAAAAAAAAAAAAAAAAAAAGCCGCGTGCAATGGTGCACGCCTGTAATCCCAGCTACTTGGGAGGCTGAGGCAGAAAGATTGCTTCAACTCAGGAGATGGAGGTTGCAATGAGCCAAGATGGCACAGTGCCCTCCAGCCTGGGTGAGAGTGAACCAGGATCACACCACTGTACTCCAGCCTGAGTGACCGAGTGAGATGCCATCTTACAAACAAAAAACAGGCACACACCACCACACTCAGCTAATTTTTTTTATTTTTTTGTAGAGATGGGTCTCATTTTGTTGCCCAAGAGTTCGAGGCTGGTCTCGAACTCTTGGATTCAAACCACCCTCCACCTTAGCCTGCTAAAATGCTGAGATTACAGTTTTGAGCCACTGTGCCCAGCCAGGATGAGATTTAAGAATGTAGACAACATCTCTGTCTCCTGGGAGATGAAGCTTCCTAGGGAGACTGTCAATTACAGCATGTTCCTGTGGAAGCACCAAGAAGACAAGAGTAGACTAAGGCAAGCGATTGGATGATCAAGACAGAGTGGACTTTCAGTGCAGGAGATGGTGCTAGGCGGAGTTGAGCAGACGGCGAGAAGGGTGAGATGGTGTCTGACTTGTATGTGAACTTGACACTGGGGCATCTCTTTGGACAAGTGACCGTTTAAAGACTCTCTGGAGAGACAGACTCACAAGCAGGGAAAAAATAAAGACAAATGGTTTTTATGTATTGTCTCCCAAGTCGTTCTCAGAAAAAACGGCTGACCCTGAACGGGTTTTGAGGACAGTCCTTCTACATGGGTGTAGTGTGATGTTGGCAGTTTGCAGTATACAAAGCACACAGTTCTGGTATCATCAGTGTTGACGTTGGAGATTCAACATCACCGTGTGCTTTCATGACATGCTTCGTGGCTGAAAAAAGCAAACTGGATTCCCCAAGGCTCTTCCTACGCAGATCCAAATGGGCAAGTAGGCAGAAAGCCCCCTGAATGCCTTTATGTTAGATGCTGTTAGGGTTCAGAACAGATCCCCCATAGTGAGCCAGTCTGGGTGCTCATTCCTCAGCGGCTATGATATTTGCTTGCTACCAGCTATCCACTCTCCACTCCCCCACTCTGCACAGACCTGCCCTTGGCCAAATGGGAACTGCTTTTCCTATAAGGTTATACTATCCCCCCAGAGACAGCCAGCAGTCAATGACTGATCAAGGTGTAAGAAGAATAGCCCATTTGTCTTAAAGAGGGTGTTAAAGCAAACTAAATATGGCTTGAAAAGGACTCCAAACTTCTGTATTTGAGTTCTTGTGGATGAACTGTCACCTAGCTTAATAGACAAGACTGAAAATCTAACTTAGGACTATGCGTCTGTAACAATAGCTGAGTCTTAGCCAATCCCAGCGGCCGAACTTCAATCACTCAGAGACTGTTAAGTGTTCCAAAACTGTGTTCAAATAAGGCAAACGCTGAGCTGTAACCAATCTAGCTTTTTCTGTACCTGACTGCTGATTGCTATACGTCACTTCCCTTTTTTCGTCTATAAATTTGTTCTGACCAGGAGATATCCCTGGAGTCTCTCTGAATCGGCTGGGATTCTGGGGGCTGCCCAACTTACAAACTATTCATCGTTCAAACTCCTTTAAATTTAATGCTGCTGAATATCTTCTTTTAACATGGAGTAACCAATGCTGCAGAACCTGAAACCCATGGATCAGGCCCAAGTTAGGCTTTACCTAAGACCACACCCTGGCCGGGCGCGGTGGCTCACGCCTGTAATCCCCGCACGTTGGGAGGCTGAGGCAGGAGAATCACTTGAATCCAGGAGGCAGAGGTTTCACTGAGCTGAGATCATGCCACTGCACTCCAGCCTGGGTGACAGAGAAAAAAAAAAAAAAGACCACACCCTTTCTTGGCCACTTCCCTGCCCTACATGACTTCCCTTATCTCTATATAGGTGACAGTGACTTTGGATCAGAGTGATAGTAACCAGAAGTGGTCAGGTTCTTGTATATTTTGGGAACCTCTTAGGAAATGTTTATATTAAGGGACTGGGTCTCCTAGATCTAAGGTGGAATCTTGAGCCAGTATTTAGTTTTTGTGGGGGTCTGGCTATGCATCGCAGCCTAGAAAGTGCAGGAACCCGGACTGATTTCATGGTTCAATACATGGTTTCCTGTGCAACCTTTCTGCCCCTTGACATACATGGATAAACTCTTGTTGCCATAGTACCCTCATGTGGGAGTGTCTCACCTATGCCAACTAGAGAATAACCTGAGGAATGGAGGACTTTGAGTATGATTTGTCAGAATCCAATTAGCAACTCCAGTCGATTGGTGATGGCTGATTCCTGGGTAGCTGTGAATTTGTAGCTCTCAGCTCTTCTGTCTGTAAGGATGAAGGCAGTCTGAAAAGTGGCCGACTGCTGTATGGAGTACTCTTTGCTTCTCCTGGGTGAAAAGGGTCTTGACTTTTAGCAGCTCTTGTTCTTACCTTAACATTCTGCATCCCGTGTTCTAATGCATTATTCAGGCTTTGTGAAGACAGAGCAGGGGCCAGCTCTGCACCCAGAGTCCCTTTGCTGGGGTCACGCAGGGGTAGGGGCACAGTACATTGGGATGAGAGTATGGGGCAAAAAGGGCTGTGACCTCAGACTGCTTAGGAAAGCAAATTAGCAGCAAAGTTCCAGCTCAGCCACTTAATCTTCACATGTCCTTGGGTAAGTCATGTAACCTCTCTTAGCCTATTATGATGGTGATCATGTGTACACCAGGGGTCTCCAACGCAGATGATTATCTAGGGCCAGACAGTTAATGTTATCAATCAAATATGGCCCATTGCTGATCTGAACAATCTGTGCCATTTCTAGATGGCCATACAGGAATGTAGATCCAAGGGTGTCAGATTTTATCATTTTAAAGAAAACATGGATATTTTGATTTAAAAAAATGGGAAATCTAATTCTTATTTTTGGAAAACACTACATGACCATAGAAAGCAAATCTGTGGCTCACGGGCCACCAGTTTGTGACGTTGAAGTTTATTTTTGTATCAGCGTCTGCTGCTGCTGGCCAGGCTCAGTGGCTCACACCTGTAATCCCAGCATTTTGGGAGACCGAGGTGGGTGGATTACCTGAGGTCAGGAGTTCAAGACCAGCCTGGCCAACACAGCGAAAACCCATCTCTACTAAAAATACACAGATGAGCTGGATGTGGTGGCAGGCACCTGTAATCCCAGATACTTGGGAGGCTGAGACAGGAGACTCACCTGAACCCAGGAGGCAGAGGTTGCAGTGGGCCAAGATCAAATCACTGCACTACCCCCGGGTGACAGAGCATGACTGTCGTCCCCCACAAAAAAAGGAATCTGCTGATTCTAACCCTAAGCCCCTGGGGGGCATTTACCATTTCAAGGCATTCTGGCTCCACTTCCACAGGTGTCTCTTGGCCTGAGGTCTTTCTGGAGCCTCCAGAGCCCCCTCTCCGTACACAGATGCTTCATTGGAAATGTGAGGGAATTGAAGCACACTTTCCCCAGCAACCTTCAATGGGTAACTCAGGATTTCCTTTATAAATAGCCCAGTTTTCCTTGCCTCTCAAATGGGATAACTCTAGATTAGGGGTTGGCAAGTGTTTTCAGTAAAGGACCAGATACAGTCAATATTTTAGGATTTGGGTGCCATATGATCTCTGTGATAACTGCTCAACTATACCCTTGTAGTACAACAACAGCCATATACAGTAACATATGGGTGTGGCTGTGTTCCAATAAAACTGTATTTACAAAAATAGTCAGTGGGCCAGTTCTGGCCAGCTGGCCCTGTACTGGGTCTATATTGCTTATCTGTGCCGTAAAGCAGGCTCTATGCGTATTGCCTGAGTTCTGTGATGAAAAGAAGTTCTTACCTGCAGTAGTAACTGGCTTGGTAATGGGCTTTCTGCATAGCCTGCTTTCTCCTCCTTGTTTTACGTCTCCCACCCCCTACTGGTGTTTCCTAAGAACCTTTCATAAAAGCTGCTTGCGTTTAAAACCTGTTCTCCAAGAACGTTTTGTTCCTTTTTTTGAGGGGGAAGGTAGTGGGGCTCAGGGTCTCACTCAGTCACCCAGGCTGGAGTGTGGTAGTGTGATCACAGTTCATTGCAATCTCAAACTCCTGGGCTCAAGTGATCCTCCTGCCTGAGTCTCCCAAGTAGCTAGGACTACAGGCTCACTCCACTGTGCCCAACTATTTTTAAAATGTTTCGTAGAGACAGGGTCTCACTGTGTTGTCCAAGGCTGGTCTCCAGTTTCTGAACCTCAAGCAATCCTCCTGCCTTGGCCTCCCCAAGTATTAGGATCAGATGTATGAATCACCACATCCAGCCCAGAAGCCTTGCAAAAGTTATTTGGCTTTAGGTTTGGGAGCCATGTGAGTGTGTATTTGAATCCCAGCCTGACCAGTTTCCTAGCTGTGTTGCCTGGAGCAAGTCACTTCACCTCTCTCCTTGCCTCAGGCTGCTCATCTGTAGTTGAGAGAAGGTCTGTGCTCTCTCAGAGAATAGTTAGGAGGATTTAATGGGATAAGGTCTGTTAAACTCTTAGCACATAACCTGGCCCCTGTTCAAGGTCCAATAAATCACTGGCTGTGATTGCAACTCTTCATGTGGTTGTCTTTTAGGAATTGGCCAAAATGATGAGTCAGAAGCTCTTCTTAACTTTCTATTTTTCACCTTGATTTTGGAGCAAGGTTACACTTCCCACGGGTGGGGTGTGATTTAACAATGTTTAAGAGATAACATTATGAAGACACCTGGGTGCCTGAGCCTTTTGAATCTTAATCGCTCTCCCTGGTTTCCTAAGAGAAGGAACAGATGGGAGAATGGAGACTGGCTTCAACTGGCCGTATTTCAACCGGCTGAGAACATATGTTCTTGGGAAGGATGTAGGAACACACTGAAATAGAGCAAAAAAGAGATGTGAGATGAGAGGAATCCTCCTGAAACATGAATGGACTTGGGTTCCTGTTGCCCTTCCTTGCAGCTTGCTGCCTCCTGACTTGTGTAGAAAGAAAACTGTTCCTGGATCCAGACAGAATGGATTTCAGTTCTGCTCTGTCATTATCTCCTTGGGCAACCTATGTGACTTCTCTGAGCCTCAGTTTCCTGAAATCTATTTATAAATATTTACTTACATGGCTTTCTTTTTTCTTTTCTTTTCTTTTTTTTTTCTGAGATATAGTCTTGCTCTGTTGCCCAGGCTGGAGTGCAGTGGCGTGATTTCGCTCACTGTAAGCTCTGCCTCCCGGGTTCACACCATTTTCGTGCCTCAGCCTCCTGAGCAGCTGGGACTGCAGGTGCCTGGGTGGCTTTCTTTTTTAGCTATTCGTCTGATCACATTTTCTAATGATCTTTTTGGTTTTTTGGAGATGGAGTCTTGCTCTGTCGCTCAGGCTGCAGTGCAGTGGTACAATCTTGGCTCATTGCAACGTCCACCTCACGGGTTCAAGCATTTCTCCTGCCTCAGCCTCCCAGGTAGCTAGGATTACAGGCTCAAGCCACCATGCCCAGCTAATTTTTTTTTTTTTTTTTTTTTTTTTTTTTAATAGAGACAGGGTCTCATCATTTTGGCCAAGTTGGTCTCAAACTCCTGACCTCAAGCGATCCAGCTGCCTTCACCTCCCAAAGTGTTGGGATTACAAGGGTGAGCCACCATGGCCTGGCCTACATTTTCTCATTTTCTTCTGGGGTTTGAGAAGGAGTGGAAATTAATACAAAATATAAACATGCTTTTTCAGCCAGGCATGGTAGCTCATATCTGTAATCTCACAGTTTGGGAGGCTGAGGTGTGTGGGAGGATCGCTTGAGCTGAGGCGTTCAAGACCAGCCTGGGCAACATAATGGGACCACATCTCCAAGAGAAAATAAAATAAAATTTTTAATTTAAAACTAACAAAATAAATTTGCTCTCATTGTGAAGCCAGGTAATGGAAACAAACTCTAACATCTTTCTGCCACATGTCCTTTTCTTTCTACGTTTCTTTTTTTTGAGGCTGAGTCTTACTCTGTTGCCCAGGCTGGAGTGCAGTTTATCTTGGCTCACTGCAAACCTCTGCCACCCTGGTTCAAGCAATTCTCCTGCCTCAGCCTTCTGAGTAACTTGAACTACAGGCACACACCACCATGCCCAGCTAATTTTTGATGTTTAGTAGAGACAGAATTTCACCATGTTGGCCAGGCTGGTCTCGAACTCCTGAGTTGAAATGATCTGCCCACCTCAGTCTCCCAAAGTGCTGGAATTACAGGCGTGAGCCACCTTGCCTGGCATTGTCAGCCTTATCAGAAACTCCCTCCTCCATCGTTTGACTAATTTTTGTAATGCTCACTACCCATACAATCCAGAAGAGGAAGTGTCTTTTCTGATCATTGCAGCATAAATCCTGGAGGGGTGATTCGATTTGTGGCATCAGTCTTCTGTCCATCTATGAACCGATTACAGTGACCAGAGGGACAGCATCCTCTGCCTGTCAATGAGGAAGGGAGAGTGGGTTATACCATCCTATGTTGTGTGGACAAATTGGGTTGCCATGGAATGGGATAGTTTGAGCCAGTTTCTCAAAGGAAGGGATTCTGGATTCAGAAAAGAAATTCGACTCTGTGGAGTGTGATTTGTGAAATAGAGAGTAAGGACAAAGCTACTGTCAAGGTTCCTTTATCCTCTGAAATGTAATTATTGATTTTTTAAAAACATGGATAGGGATATGTAACGGATGCCTTCCCCCACCCGCTTGAAAAGTCTAACGTCTAGAATAAAAGCTACGAAAGATAAATTCCAGGACATAGAAACAAGTCTGTAAGAAGCACCTTCATCAAGAGACAGGCTCAATTTCACAAAACAAACCCATAAAGGGAGAACAAAGACATGTACCAGTTGGTTTTCAATCTTCGCTCACCTTTTGTTCCTTCCCTTCAGTGAAACAGGCTTTGTTAATGGCTTTTACTCATTCGACGGTATATTAGCTGGCTAGGAGCACCATAACAAAATATCCCATGCTGGGTGGCGTGAGCGACACAGGTTTATTTTCTTTGCCTTCTGGAGGCTGGAAATCTAAAGTTGGAGTGTTGGCAGGGTGTGTTTCTTCTCAGGCCTCTCTCCCTGGTTTACTGATGACCGTCTTTGGGGTGTGTCCTCCCTTGGACTTTTCTCTGTGCATATGTGCATCTTGTATATCTCTCTTTTTCTAAAAACGGCAGTCAAATTGGATTAAAGCCCCAAACTTATGACCTCCTTTGACCTTAATTACCTCCTTATAGGCCCTACCTCCACATATAGTCACGTTAGGTGTTACGACTTCCACTAGGAAATTTGAAGGGGGCACAATTCAGTTCTGGGAATTGTTCAGTTTCTTCTGAATTTTTTTTTTTTTTTTTTTTTTTTTTTTGGTCTATGAGCAGAACATCCCTTCACCTGGACAGAATGCAATTCCAAGCTCCTCTGTTGCTGAACTATTCTCCCTTTAAGCAGTCTTCATCCTCTACTTTGGTAGCTCCTTCCCTGAGCTCAATCTTTTTTTTTTTTTTTTTTTTCCGATACAGAGTCTCACTCTGTTATCCAGGCTGGAGTGCAGTGGTATGATCTCGGCTCACTGCAACCTCTGCCGCCTGGGTTCAAGTGATTCTCCTGTCTCAGCCTCCCAAGTAGCTGGGATTATAGGCATGCGCCACTATGCACAGCTAAGTTTTGTATTTTTTTTTTTTTTTTTTAAGTAGCGATGGAGTTTCATGATGTTTGCCAGGTTGGTCTCAAACTCCTAACCTCAAGTGATCCACCTGCCTCAGCCTCCTAAAGTGCTGGGATTACAGGCATGAGCCACCATGCCTGGCCAGCACATTCTTTGTCTTTGCAGAACCAGACCCCCCTCTGCATCTCACAGCCTCATGTACACACCCATTGCTTTATCCCATAGAATCACAGTTACTTGTGTGAACCTCTGTCCCTCTGCCCACCACGCACTACCCACTGCACCAGCATGCACTGAGAACAGGGTAATGATTCAGCAGTTTGGTATCTTAGTACCTGGCACAGAGTAGATGTTTGATAAATGTTTGATGACCTGAATTGGATTGAAGCTGAACAAATAGAAATTGCATTTGGCAATTATTTCCAGGCTTAGAAATGAATGTGAGTTAGGAGACTTATTTCCATAGCATTAAGATAATACAATATATATCCAGGTGCTGTGTGCCTAATGTAGAAGCTCTAAATCTCTCTCAAGGATGCAGAAAGAGGTGAGGTTCAGGTTGAGTTGAAGAATGAAAAAAGAGTTGCTTAGGGGAACAATGCTGGGAAAGGGAGGAGATCTGGGGCCATGTAATATGGGTAGGTGACTTTCACTTAATATTGTGGCAGAAGGCTCTATCAGAACAGATGCTAATGGACTACATTACCTTCCTCAGCTCTTTCTTTTTTCTCTCTCTCTGTCTCTTTCTCTCTTTCTGTTTCCTTTCACTCTCTTTCTCTCTCCTTTTTTTTTTTTTTTTGACGTAGGATCTTGCTCTGTTTCTCAGGCTAGAGTGCAGTGGCATGATCACAGCTCACTGCAGCCTCAAACTCCTAGGCTCCAGAGATCCTCCCACCTCAGCCTCTCGACTAGGTGGGACTACAGGCACGTATCACCACGCCCAGCAATTTTATCTTATTTTTTGTAGAGACAGGGACTCCCTGTGTTGCCCAGGCTGGTCTTGAACTCCTGGACTCAACGAATCCCCCAGCGTCAGACTCCCAAAGTGCTGGGATTACAGGTGTGAGTGAGCCATCGTGCCCTGCCTAACTTCTTTTTCTTAACCAGTTGAGAAAAGGCATGTGAGTGAATGAAACGTCGTACAGTCACCCATCTTTCTGAGGGGTCACTTTCCGCTGCCCATAGGCTGGAAACTGGAGTCACGGTCATTATTATCTGAGGGTATTCTGGCTAACTCTTCCTATGTAATAAATCACTCTGGTATAATGGCTTAAAACAATAACGTGCATTTATTTTACTTAAGAATTTGATAATGGAGTCCGTTCATTTAATCACGACCTTTTATATAGTTACATAGTGGCTGAGTCTGGGGTGGTTTTTCACTCATAAGTCTGGGCTGGGAAGACTCCTAGAGTAGGAGCAGGAATACTGGGGACTACTAAGATCTCTCTTTCTCTCCTCGCACCTTGTTCTCATCTCTCCACGTGGTCTTTTCTCATGGTGATTTCAGGGTAGTCAGCCTTTGTAAGTATATCACTTTCACTTGTGTGGTTTCAATGAGTCACACACAAATGTCCACCCAGGTTCAAGGAGAGACTCCACACTTCTCTCTCTTTTTTTTTTTTTTTTTTTTCCTTTTTTGAGACGGAGTCTCACTCTGTCGCCCAGACTGGAGTGCAGTGGCATGATCTAGGCTCACTGCAACCTCCGCCTCCCGGGTTCAAGCGATTCTCCTGCCTCAGCCTCCTGAGTAGCTGGAATTACAGGCATGTGCCACCACGCCCAGCTAGTTTTTGTATATTAGGTAGAGACAGGGAGTCGTCATGTTGGCCAGGTTGGTCTCCAACACTATCGAGAAGTCACTCTTGACCGGGGTGCGGTAACATTGCCAAAGAGCATATTAACAAGAAAGATTATGGTGGCCACTGTTGAAAGAAATGGTTTTTCATACGTGGCTGATCAGATGCACGTACCTCTGTCTTTCTGAAGACAGTTGCTTTGTTCCTTCACTTAATATTTCCCCCCATGTGCTGTGCAAGCACTTGTTCCTTCATTTAATATTTCCCCCCATGTGCTGTGCAAGCACATAGTAGTTGCGAAGGCTCAGTGTGGCACTCTGAGAGAGGGAATCCTTCGCTGCTGTCACTGAGATGAAAGAAAAAGAATAGGACCTTTTCCCTGCCACGTTTCTGTAGATTTCTTTCTTTTTTTTTTTTTTTTGAGACGGAGTCTCGCTCTGTCACCTAGGCTGGAGTGCAGTGGCGCGATCTTGGCTCACTGCAAGCTCTGCCTCCTGGGTTCACGCCATTCTCCTGCCTCTGCCTCCCGAGTAGCTGGGACTATAGGCTAATTTTTTTGTATTTTTAGTAGAGACGGGGTTTCACTGTGTTAGCCAGGATGGTCCCAATCTCCTGACCTCGTCATCCGCCCACCTCGGCTTCCCAAACTGCTGGGATTACAGGCGTGAGCCACCGAGCCCTGCGTTTCTGTAGATTTCTGGTTCTAAAAGAACAACCTTAAAGGGAAAGCTCTTGTGTGTGCAAAAAAGTAAAGCTCCAGTTTTGACAAAGTAGTTAACTTAGACCTGTTAGAAACTAAAGTAGGTTGGGCATGGTGGTTCACACCTGTAATCCCAGCACTTTGGAAGGCCAAGGCAGGATTGCTTGAACCCAGGAGTTTGAGACCAGCCTGGGCCACCTACTGAGACCCTGTCTCTACCAAAAAATTAGCCAGGTGTAGTCATGCATGCCTATAGTCCCAGGTACCTCAGAGGCTGAGCAACAGAGCAAGACTCTGTCTCCCCTCCCCCACCGCCCAAAAAAGAGAACAGAAACTAAAAAATATTATCATTGATAGAACTATACATCTTTACCTTGCCTGGCAATGTATATTAAGCATTATTATTTCTGTATTGGGAGTGGTGAAACCAAGCCACAAGTACAAAAAAAAAAAGGCTTGAAGGTCTCTGACTGAGTAGAACTTAGGTGTATGTATGCCTCTTTCAACCAGAGGAAAAATAACCATGATCATTCCCTTTTATTTTGCTAAGCTACATATGTGTCTGGTGTTCTCAGACCTGTTACCTATGATACTCTTTAATCAAATGACACCTTAAGTTCAAACATATACAACAGAAATAAGGCAGAACTACTGTGAAAGAGAAGATGTATGGAGGCTCTTTCCCCAGCACAACTTAATAACATAGAGATTACGCTGTTCCCCATATACATGCTTTTGTTGTTGTTGTTTTTTTGAGATAGAGTCTTGCTCTGTCACCAGTGCTGGGTGCAGTGGCCCAGGCTCGGCTCACTGCAACCTCCATCTCCCGGGTTCAAGCGATTCTCTTGCTTCAGCCTCCCGAGTAGCTGGGAATACAGGGGTGCACCACCACATCTGGCTAATTTTTTGCATTTTTGGTAGAGACGGGGTTTCGCCTTGTTGGCCAGCGTGGTCTCGAACTCCTGACTTCAAGTGGTCCACTCATCTCAGCCTCCCAAAGTGCTGGGATTATAGGCATGAGTCACAGCGCCCAGCCTCACATGTACACGGTATTTATACATACACACATATAAATATATGTATTTTATATACATAATGGGTGTTGGTGCATTTTATAGGCTTGTCTTTGAACATGAAGATTTCAAACTAGTTTGCAACTGATACTGACAACAGAGAAAAATAACTGCTGGGTAGCTGAATTGAATCTGTCTTTGCCCATTGGTGGCCAAAGCCAGTTGTTGACATAAAATTTTTGTTGTTGTCGCTAATTGCATCTCTTTCACGACAGAGGAGTAACCTCTTATTTACAAAAGTGTTTATGGTTTTACATATCTGATAGGTCTTAGGCACATGTCAGGACAAGGTATTGAGCCAAGTGCACATACCCCTCAAATGACAAGACAGAGAACTTCTCTGTCAACGAGGCTCTAATACAATGTAACAGACAACACCTAAGGTGTCAGTCACCTTTACGGGTGTATTGTAAGTTATAGTTTGGATCTAGTGGTTATGATTTATGTTGATGTCAAAAAGTTACTCACATATTTATGTAGAAAGAAAGTGGCAAATCAACGGGGTGCTGATTTTGAAGGTGCTATGTAATAAATCAGGGTAGTGATTCTGGTCATCTCGCCAATTTTGACAGTAAGACTTGCTTATTTATGGCATTTTAAGGTCTGAGGAGTTGATTTATAGTTACAATAACAGTCTTCCATCCATTAGTAGTTCCGGCATGCATAGATGTGTCCCTCTTTTGCATTTAATGATTGGCATTTTTAAAATTACATGACTATAAATTGTCAAGCAGGAACAAAACTCAGTTTAAAACATAATTTTGTTGAAACACTAGTTTTAATAGAAAGGGGGTAGTTAGGGTAAAATACATGTCAACTGTCCTCACTTGTTGTCCATCGCAATGCTATATTAATGATGATCCTAGATCCTTATTATGTAGCTGGAGAAACTGAGGCAAAAAGAGGTATGACTTTTCTAGGGCATTTCTCCAATATCAGGGTGTTTCATTTAGGGGCTCTCTTAAGCTGCCCAAGTCTACCCATGCGTATGGAGCTGAGCCCCAGAGAACATGCTTTTCCAGAGGATCTTAAAGCATCACCTGACTAGAGAACCCAGCTTGGAGGCAGGTGGAAGAGTTGGAACCTCATTTATGTGGCTTAGCAACTTGATAACCTTGGGCAAGTTGCCTTTTTTTATGTCAATTCATGTATCCTCAAATAAAGCTAATTATTCTAACCTTATTAGGCTGTTTTAGGAATCAAATTTAATATGGAGGCTGGGTGTAGTGGCTCATGCCTCTATAATCCCAATACTTTGGGAGATTGAGGCAGGAGGATTGCTTGAGCCCGGGAGTTTGAGACAAACCCTGGTAACACTGGGAAACCCCATCTCTACAAAAAAAAAAAAAAAAAAAAAAAGTACGAAAAAATTGGCTGGGCCTGGTGGCTTATGCCTGTAGTCCCAGCTACTCAGGAGGTTGAGGTGGGAGGATCACTTGAGCCTGGGTCTCAGATGTTTCAGTGAGCTGAGATAGCACCAGTGTACTCCAACCTGGGCAACAGAGTGAGACCTTGTCTGGGAAGAAAAGCAAAAAACAAAAATAGGAATATAATGCAGAACTCCCTAGCATACGATTAAGTAAGTTATTAATAATTTTTTTTCTCTTTTACCTTTAATCCTTCCCCACATATGCACGCATGCATACACACACACACACACACACACACACACACACACACACACACACTCAACACCCCTATATTCTGGACTTACTGATTAGTTTTATGAGAACATTGTTCTATGTTCCACAGGTTAGAGGTCCTTAAAATGATCACACTCAGGCGAAATGTGAATCTCATGGAATTAAATTAGTTCATTGCTTGCTTTTTTCAAAGGGCAGTTTTATTCTTCTCTTTGAACATCTTAGCGTAATATTGGTTTTATAGGCTGGTGCATTGTATTGCTCATGTGACAGCAATAAGAGAGAAAAATAATAGTATTTGCCATGTTTTCCTACCCCACCACTTTATTTATTTATTTTTGAGAGCGTTTCACTGTTGTTGCCCAGGCTGGAGTACAGTGGCACTATCTTGGCTCACTGCAACTCCACCTCCCTGGTTCAAGTGATTCTTCTGCCTCAGTCTCCTGAGTTGCTGGGATTATAGATGCATGCTGGCATGCTCAGCTCATTTTTTGTAATTTTAGTAGAGATGAGGTTTCACCGTATTGGTCAGGCTGGTCTCCTACTCCTGACCGCAGGTGATCCAGCCACCTTGGCCTCCCAGAGTGCTGGGATTACAGATGTGAATCACTGGGCCGGGCCTCCATCAAGTTTTTGAATGAGAGTGAGAACTCATTTTTCATTAAGTTAGTTATCTTCCCTTTAGCGAGTTACCTTCCCTTTGTTTTGCTTATCTGAGCGAGGGTTGCAGAGGCTGGAGTTGTAAATGGGCCCTGGACAGATTGCTAAGTCTGGGAAAAGATGGAATGAGGAAAGGTGAGAATGGAGATGGGGGTACCACACAGGAGATTCTGCAAAGAGGCAGGGGAGAAGGACTTCACTTTGAAGAGTCAGGCTCAAAGAGCTGGGTGAAGAGAGTTTTTAGAGAGTCTTGGTAGGGAATCCCCATTTGTCGTGTCCTACATTAATTATTCCCCCAAGTCCTTTGCTGTTGGACTTCTTCAGTGTCAAGACTGCACTCAAGGGAAATGAGCAAGCTCCGTTTTCTTCCAGTGAACCCCTTGCATTTGTCAAGAGTAAGCTACATGCTGGGCTTTGTCAACTGCTTCTCAAAGAGATGGTATTGAAGATTGTAATTTCTGAGTACGCATGGAGTGGGGAAGGAGAATTGAAGCCTAAGGGTCAGTGGGCACAACTGTGGCTTTTGCCTCTGCTCAGATGTGGGAGACAGAGGAGTGAGTGGTTCAAATCCACAGCCTGTCTTCTCTTCTTATGCCTGCTATTTGTGGCTGGTGTTGCTCCAGTTATCTATTGCATTATATCAAAGGCATTTGCTCAGCTTAATGCCTTTGGAAAACAATTAAATATCTTCCTCGATGGTCTTGTGGTTTGACCAGGCACAGATGGGTAGGTATCACTTGGGGTATCTCATGTGTTTGTAAATAGAGAGCAGCTGGGGCTGGAGCTATCCAAGGATTTGGATGGGCTGGGTATTCAAGGTGACTTCTTTCCTCATTTGTCTGGCATCTGGGCTAGTTGTGTTACCAGGAAGGGGTCCCAATCCAGACCCCAAGAGAAGGTTCTTGGATCTCACGCAAGAAAGAATTCAGGGCAAGTCCGCATAGTAAAGTGAAAGCAAGTTTATTAAGAAAGTAAAGGAATAAAAGAGTAGGCATATTCCATAGGCAGAGCAGCCCAAGGGCAGCTGGTTGCCCATTTTTATGGTTATTTCTTGATGATATACTAAACAAGGGGTAGATTATTCATGCCTCCCCTTTTTAGACCATATAGGGTAAATTCCTGACGTTGCCATGGCATTTATAAACTGTCATGGTGCTGGGGGAGAGTGTAGCAGTGAGGACGACCAGAGGTCAGTCTCATCACCATCTTGGTTTTGGTGAGTTTTGGCATCTTTCCTGTAACCTCTTTTATCAGCAAGGTCTTTATGACCCATATCTTGTGTGGACATCCTGTCTCATCTTGTGTCTTAGAATGCCTTAACCTCATGGGACTCCATGGGAAAGCATCCCAGCAGGTCTCAGCCTTATTTTTACCCAGCCCCTGTTGAAGATGGAGTTGCTCTGGTTCAAACCCCTCTGACTGTTGGACTGGGATACCTCAGGGAGGGCCAGGCATCTCTCTTTTCACACAGCCTCTCTGTGTAGTTAGCCTGGGCTTCCTCCTAGCATGACAGTCGCAGATTAGTCAGAGCCCTTAAAGGGGCCCTCCCTTTTCCCTGCAGAGCATCTCTGACCTAGCCTGAGAAGTCACACAGTATCACTTCCAGCATATTCTCTTGGTTACACAGGCCCAGCTCCCACACAATGTGGGAAGGGACTACTCAGGGGTAAGAATACCAGGAGGTGTGGTTCATCAAGGGGCCATCTTTGGAGACTAGCTGTCATGGATGTTAAAAGCAGCGGCTTATCTGAGCTGCAGAAATGGGTGACGGGATTTTACACGTTTTTTGAAAAGCAAGGGGAGGGGAAAGTTAACTTCATATGCGAGGGCTGCAAAAGTTGAGGCACAGCATTTTTTCCAGTAAGGTTGGCTGTCTTTGCTGAGCCCTGCACTATGCAGCCATTAGCAGGCTGGGCAATGCTTTGCTTTATGAGGCAATTATTCCAACACACTCTATTCAAAATACACATTAGAACTTAACCTTCTGAATCCTGAAGTAGCATTTTTATCACCCAACATTAGAAAAGAGATGGAGTCAGCATATTTCCCCCCCTTTTTATGATTGGGTATCATTAATAAAGCATTGGGCAAGGACCTTCTCACAGTTCCTCTGGATAATTTGTGACACAAAAGGCATTCTGTGATACAATCGTCTGTTGACTTATTCAGTAACAGAGGAAACACATGGATTGTTTTAAAAAATAAAGCCAAGGAATTAACCAAACGGAGTATTTCCTCTCAACAATGGGAACGCACGCTCAGAGTGGGATGTGATACTATTGGCTCTGCACAACTAGGAACGGGAAGTTAATATGGAATTTCTAATTAGGGTCACATGCTAATGAACTCCCTCTTCATGTTAGTTTTATGCCGCTTCAGAAATTTTTTATCATATGCTTAAAAATTTATGGGCAGAAACATTAATGAAAATGAGGCGTGAATTGGAAATTGTGTCATTATGGAGATGAGGGTGGCCCAGCATTGCTGATTTTCAAGGAGGTATCTTTTATTACCTTTTTTTGAGAACTGAGAAATGATACAGGTAAAATTAATGACAAGGCGTATTCTCCGTCCTGACATAGGCAGCATGGTTCTATGTAAAGTTATAAAAGTTTGATTTTAATAAGATGTTGAATTAATTATAAGGAGAATATTAATCATAACTGACAGTCATTTTTCAGAATAAAACTTCACCATCTAAGTCATATTATAGTTCTTAAGTGCATAAAGATACGCGTTTTTTTTTTTTTTTCTATCGGCTTTGTCTTTTCAGAAATTAAAATCCACTTTTTCGGAACACGGTGGATTGGAAAGCCTGGGCCTTTTCATCTGTGACATGCTCGCTCAGTTTCAGACTGTACTTAAAAAGTACCTCTCCGGCCGGGCGCGGTGGCTCAAGCCTGTAATCCCAGCACTGTGGGAGGCCGAGACGGGCGGATCACAAGGTTAGGAGATTGAGACCATCCTGGCTAACCCGGTGAAACCCCGTCTCTACTAAAAAACACAAAAAAAACTAGCCGGGCGAGGTGGCGGGCGCCTGTAGTCCCAGCTACTCGGGAGGCTGAGGCAGGAGAATGGCGGGAACCCGGGAGGCGGAGCTTGCAGTGAGCTGAGATCCGGCCACTGCACTCCAACCTGGGCGACAGAGCGAGACTCCGTCTAAAAAAAAAAAAAAAAAAAAAAAAAAAAAAAAAAAAAAGTACCTCTCCTTGCTAAACTCAGGGGACAGGCAGATTTTGTGAAGCCATGTTTGTGAGGAGGGAGCCAGTGCAGGCATATTAAACTTTCTCTGTTTAGAATCTCTCAGAAACTATTGTTTTCAGTACATCTGGTAATTGTCACATTTGAATGGATTTTCAGAAAGCCGTTTTGCAGGGTTTCTAAGAATTGTACTTCAAGCTTATCATAGCAGGGATGAAGACAGAAGTTGAATAAAATCTTGTTTGTAGGTCTGATGTCAAGGGAGTGTCTATTTTTTTTTTTTTTTTAAACCTGTCTAATTCTGTGTGCATTTGGACCCAGGTCTCAGTGACTCTGGCAGGCCAGGTCTCCCTCACGGCTGAACAGGCAGGCCTCTGTCACAGCTATTCCAGCACTGAGTGAGTGGTTATGTTAAGTATTAAAAGCTGAGGCTGGGCGTGGTGGCTCACACCTGTAATCTCAGCACTTTGGGAGGCTGAGGCGGGCGGATCACCTGAGGTCAGGAGTTCGAGACCAGCCTGGCCAACATGGTGAAACCTCATCTCTACCAAAAGTACAAAAATTAGCCGGGTATGGTGGTGGGCACCTGTAATTCCAGCTACTCAGGAGGCTGAGGCAGGACAATCACTTGAACCTAGGAGGCAGACATTGCAGTGAGCTGAGATTGTGCCATTGCACTCTAGCCTGGGTGACAAGAGCGAGAGTCCATGTCAAAAATAAATTAATAAATGCTGAGGGAGCCAGTGCCCTTAAAGGCTGGCATGTAACAAAAGCCCCCCAAAAGTTTTGCGTAGGCCTTTCCTAGGGTTTGAAACATGACAAGATCATGAAGGAATTCTTAAGAGGACCCATTTAGGATTAAACAAGTATATTAGCGGTCTGAAGAAACTCCCCAGGCTTCGACAAACAAGTTTATTGGGGTTCTATAGGGACTCCCCAAACCTCCATGATTTAGCAGGAGACAAGATAAGGGTAATCATCCCAGCACCTGGACCCATTTAGATTAAGTAAATTTACTGAGGCTGCAGAGGAAGGTCGTCAGGACTCAGACCTTGGTTATAGATTAGAAGTTAATCACTTATGTCTTTAGATGAATGCACACTTGCACATAGACATATAACTTAGAAGGTATATAAGCTCTGGAAAACTTTGTAATTTTGCATTGGTCTGGTGATACTTCCCAGGCCTTCTCCCTGTACCCGGTTACAGGAATAAACTCCTTTCTCTCTCAGTTCTCCTGCATCTTGTTATTGGTCCATGAGAATAAGCAGCCTGACCCTTGGTTTGGTCTGGGAACGACTCTTCAGGAGTCACCTCTTTCTTGTATCTGTTCCCCTGTGCCCCCTCACCTCCTTCCAAACTGTGCAGAGGAGACCCCCGCCTGCCTTTCTTCCTGCCTTCTCTCCTTCCTTCCCCTGTTCTGGAGAGAGGGCATACTCTTGAGGGACCAGCATCTCCTCTCCCTGATGGACACACTCTTCGTACTGTCTCCACCTCTCACCACTGAAGGATGGTGCAGAACTTAGACTTTGACTTCTTCAGTCAGTACATCCCTGACTGTAGATATTGGCCCAGGGTTGTGTACATGACCCAAGCAAAATCAAACATTAAATGCCTGAGGGCCGGGTGTGGTGGCTCATGCCTGTAATCCTAGCACTTTAGGAGGCCAAGGCGGGCGAATCACTTGAGGTCGGGAGACCAGCCTGGCCAACGTGATGAAACTCCATCTCTACTAAAAACACACACAAAAAAATTAGCTGGGCATGGTGGCGCGTGCCTGTAGTCCAGCTACTCAGGAGGCTGAGGCAGGAGAATCACTTGAACCCAGGAGGCAGGGGGTTGCAGTGAGCCAGGATCGTGCCACTGCATTCCAGCCTGGGCGGTAGAAGAGACTCCATCACACACACACACACACACACACACACACACACACACACACACACAGATTGAATGCATGGGGTAGTAAGCTGATAGGATGTCCCTGAGCTGCTAATGGCCATTTTCTCAGCACCTGCCAAGACCCGACCTGACGAAAGGAGAGGGCAGCTAAGCAGTGGAGACAGTCCTGGCCATGCAAGTGGAGACCCTGGGTCCCTGGGTCTACTCCAGACCGTGTTCAAACTCTAGTAATTTCCCAGCACTGCTATAATAAATCACCGTGAACTTGGTGACTTAACATAACAAAGATTGTTCCTTTTGTTACCGGAAAGGTGTCCCGATCAAGATACCAAAGGAGGGTTCTTGGAACTTGCACAGGAAAGAATCAGAGCGAGTCCATAAAGTGAAAGCCAGTTTATTAGAGAAATGAAGAAACACATGAATGGCTACTGCATGGGCAGACCAACCCCGAGGGCTGCTGGTTGGCTACTTGTATGGTCATTTCTTGATTATGTGCTAAACAAGGGGTGAATTATGAGTTTTCTGGGAAAGGAGTGGGAACTTCCCCTGGAGGTGAGGTTCCTCCCTCGTCTTTAGACCATATAGGGTAACTTCTGATTGTTGCATGGCGTTTTTACATTGTCATGGCACTAGTGAGAGTGTCCTTTAGCATGGTAATGCGTTATAATGAATGTATAATGAGCAGTGAGAGCAAACCGGAAGTCACTTTCCTTGCCATCTTGGTTTTGGTGAGTTTTACCTGGCTTCTTCACCACATCCTGTTTTATCAGCAGCGTCTTTATGACCTGTATCTTGTGTGGACCTTCTGTGTCATCCTGTGACTAAGAATGCCTAATCTCATGGGAATGCAGCCCAGTAGGTCTCAGACTCATTTTACCCAGCCCCTATGCAAGATGGAGTTGCTCTGGTTCGAAGGCCTCTGACACTTTCCTGTTTCTGAAGGTCAGAAGTCCAAAAATCTGGCTGTATCCAGGACCATATTTCCTCTGAAGTCTTGATAGGAGAATCCCTCCTTTCTTCTTCCAAATGCTCCTTGGTTGGTGGCAGAATGACTCTGATTCTGCCTGTTTGCACATGACCTTCCTTCCCAGGTGTATGTCAAACCTCCCTCTCCTTTCTCTTGCAAAGAGACTAGTCACTGGCCCACCTTAAATTCAGGACAATCTCATCTTGAGATCCTTAGCTTAATGACATCTGTAAAGATCCTACACATTCATAGGTAGCAGAGGTTAGGACTTGGACTTATCTTTTTAGGAGATAAATTCAGCCCGCTACAACCCGTGCAACTTTTTCTGTTACATAAATTACGTTTTCCCCGATAAAGGAGCCTGGATTAATATAGCCACTGTGTGTCCTTGGCATCCTTTCTTTTTTACTTCAGAAGCTCAGAGGTGAAAAGCACCTTAAAGAACACTGAGTTCAACATGTTAACGTGAGGCTTGGAGTCGGGAGCTCATGCCTCCCTATAATCCCAGCACTTTGAGAGGCCAAGGCCGGCACATTGCTTGAGCTCAGGAGTTCGAGACGAGCCTGGACAACACAGTGAACGTCTGCCTCTACAAAGAGTAAAACATTAGGAGCAGTGGCGTGTGCGTGTAGCCTCCCAGCTACTTGGGAGCCTGAGGTGGAAGGATCACTTGGGCCCAGGAAGTCTAGAATGCAGTAAGCTGTGATCATGCCACTGCACTCCAGTCTGAGCGACAGAATGAGACCCTGTCTCATGAAAATAAAATAAAATTAAAAAATAGAAAAAATGAGCCTTGGGATGGGGTGGTTTGGGTGGGCTGGGGTGGATTGTTGGTTCTTGCTTAGATCACTTAGCAGTTTGCATGGCAAAGGAGAAAAAGAATGCTAACACCCAGCCAAGAATCAGCTCTGTAAACCTTGGACTTGAAACATGATCACTGTGTGAACTGCCTGGGTCCATTGATCCAGGCCCACCTTCCCTCTCCTGTACTGAGGAAGTCTGAGACCCACTTCTGGGACTCCCTGGGGTTCTGGCTAGTAATTGCCACCCAAACCTAGCACCCCTATGTTTTTCAGAGTCCTTCATGCCATAATTGTCTGTAAAGAGGTAGCATCAAAAGTAGCATTTGTGTTGCCAAAAGCTAGCCCATCTTAGGGTCTTTCAACAATGACTGGTTGTTGTTGTTGTTGTTGTTGTTGTTGTTGTTGTTGTTGTTGTTGTTTTTAAATAAGTGGGATTCTCAGCTTTGAGATAATGCGAATGAAATCCCAACTCCACTTTTGGAATTGAAACACACACACACACACACACAAACTTGAAATAAAAATGTGTTGTTGGATTTCTACCAAATGGTTGGTGACAACATAAGTTATCTCATGCTGTCTGAACCACCGGTCGGTAATGAGATATATGTTAGAGGATCTGACTTGTTTGCAAAGCAGTGAATGACTCACATGCAACGTAAAATGTACATTTTGGCTGTGTTCTGTAGGATTTCAACTATAGGCCATCCTGGAGAGGCAAAACTGTGGGGACAGTAAAAAGATGCAGGGGTGACGGGTTATGTGGGAGGGAGGGATGAATGGGCAGAGCATAGAGGATTTATTTATCTATTTTTATTTTCTTTTTTCAACGTGAAGTCTCACTGTGTCACCCAGGTTGGAGTGCAGTGGTGCATTCTCGGCTCACTGCAACCTCCGCCTCCCGGATCAAGTGATTCTCCTGCCTCAGCCTCCTGAGTAGGTGAGATTACAGGCATGTGTCACCATGACTGGATAATTTGTGTATTTTTAGTAGAGATGGGGTTTCACTTTGTTGGCCAGGTTGGTCTCGAACACCTGACCTCAGGTGATCCGCCTGCCTCGGGCTCCCAAAATGCTGGGATTATAGGTGTGAGCTGTTGTGCCTGGCAGCATAGAGGATTTTTAGGGCAGTGAAAATACTCTATGTGACACTGTAATGGTGGATCTGTGTCATTATATATTGGTCTCAACCCACACAATATACAACATCAACTGTGAACTTTAATGGAAACTCTGCTCTCTGGGTGATTGTGGTGTGTCAGTGTCCAGGGTTATCAATTGTAACAAATTGCACCTCTGGTAGGGGGTTTTGTTAAGGGTGAAACTATGCCTATGTGGGGCCAGTGAGGGTACATGGGGAATCTCCATAGATTTGCTGAATTTTCTGTGAACCTGCTACTCCTCTAAAATATAACGTTGGTTTGAAGAAAAAAAAAAAAAATCATTTTGATTGACAGATTCCTTCCTTCCCAGGAACTGCAAAAGCTGAGATCACAAAGGGTGTCTCTCATGAGGTGAGGTCCGGAAGCACCTGTTCCCGCCATTACTGTTGCAGAGCCTTTAAGAATTTCTCAGCAGGGCTGTTTGAAAAGCTTAACGCTAAGAAAGGCCTTTGTCTGAAAGCGTCTGGTTGGAATCCCTGCTCCCAGCTCCTTGCTGTGTGACCCTGCTCAAGTCACTACTTAACCTCCTCCCTGACTAAAGCCAGGCTAATCCCCACCTCTGAGGATTAAAGGAGATAAGAGACACCAGGCACTTAGCACCAAGTGCGGCCTATCCTATGTGCTGCATAAATGATGGTGGAAATGATTATGATTGTTTCTTTATTATCTCTAGGTTCTCCTCCTTCCCTGGAGTCTGGGGTTGGGGGTGTTACGTAGCTACTTCCTGGGGCATGAGGTGGTTTATCTAAATTCTGCCTCCGTGATTCTGGGGGCCAAGGGCAACTGTACTGCTGCAGATGGCTGTAGTGGGAGATTCTGGGAGAGGTGGGTGGTGTAAATCACTAATGAAAAGGAAGGCATTGCTTTTCACTCATTTGGGTATAAAAAATGGAGAGTTCAGGACTAGAATGACCAAACATACAAATCCAATTTTCTTTTTTTTTTTTTTTGAGATGGAGTCTTGCTCTATTGCCCAGGCTGCAGTGCAGTGGTGTGATCAGCTCACTGCAGCCTCCCAGGTTCAAGTGATTCTCCTGCCTCTACCTCCCCAGTAGCTGGAATTACAGGCATACACCACCATGCCCGGCTAATTTTTGTATTTTTAGTAGAGATGGGGTTTCACCATGTTCGCCAGGATAGTCTCAATCTCTTGACCTCAAGTGAACTCCCCGTCTTGGCCTCCCAAAGTGCTGAGATGACAGGCATTAGCCACTGTGCTGGGCTGACAAATCCAATTTTCACTGAATTCTGGGAAATTTGAGTCCAGTGATTATATTATCTGAATTTAAAAAGTACTGGCTCCAAATGGGAATGATAATGATCATGTTTATTATCCTGGGGTGCTTTCTTCATGGTAAGTACTCACTTATGTCCTGTTCATTAGTCACTCTTCTAATCTGCACTGAAATACATGCTATAGCATTCCATGGGGATGAAGAAACTGAGGCACAGGGAAACGAAGTTGTCTGCCCAAGGAAATGCAGGGAAATGAAGTTGTTTGCCCAAGGAAATGCAGGAAATAGTAGCAGAGTTGGCATTTAGCATCAGGAGATCCAGTGCCAGGTTTTTAATGGATTCACTTAGGGCTTTGGTAAGGGGAGTAAATGCTCAAAATGCAGTGTATCATAGAAAATCGGAGATACGTTTTCTTATCTTAGAAATAAGAACCTTGGACTTTGAAGGTAGTGATTTTTTACTCTATCACAGGATTCTCAGTCATAGACTGGGGGCCTAAAAAGCATGTAAGGCATGGATCCACTAAAAGCAGACATTTACACTCTTACCAGAGGCATCCTATCTCTCTGAGCCAGCTGCCTTCTCCTCTGTGTCCCAGTTTCTCACACAGCACCACATCCAGGGCCAAGGAGTATAAAATGAGCCTCACCCTTCACTGGGCACTCCTGCAGGCAGTGAGGATAAAACGGGAGTAAAGGAGAGCAAGTTCTGGCTCTCGGAGCACACACAGTCTAGTTTGAAAGAAATAATAAATCATGGCAGGACAGCTGGAAGGGTACATGGCCCTGGCGGGGGACGGGGGGGGGTGGTATTCCAGAGGTCCCTGGGTGAGGTGGAGGGGTGGGCTCATTCTGCCATCCACAGAGCAGGATCACAGTAGCTCATTAGGTGGCAAGAGGGGCGGACAGGAGAAGACTGAGAGAGATGGATTGAGTTATGCAATGTCTTGGAGAAGGAACAGAAGACACATTAGTTAAAAATAAGGCCAATGGACTGGAGAACTTGGGGTCAGAGAGGAAGAGGTGAGGTGGAGTGATATAGCTGTTAGGGATGAGACAGTGCAAGTTGGGCTGAAGTGAAGCAAAATTGATCTAAATTATACCTGTGATGAGAAGTCACTGTAACTCTGCCTGCCTCCGTCTATCTATCTGTCTGTCTGTCTGTCTATCTGTCCATCCATCTATCCATTTATCTATGTATCCATCTGCCTGTTCATCTCTCCATCTATCCATCCATCTGCCTACCTATTATCTATTTCCCTATATATATATACATGCTTCCATCGTCTATTATCTATACATCCATCTTTTATTTCTGTTTGTATCTACCTACTTATCTGTACATGCATCCATCCTGCATCTATCCACCTATCTATACATTCATTCAGCCATCATTCTGTTTGTTTATACATTCATTAATCCATCACTTATTTATCTGCATGTTCATCCATTCATCATCCATCCATGTGTCTGTACATTCACACATTCATTTTCTATCTGTACATCGATCCATCTCTCCATTCATCCATCCATGAACTATTTGTCTATACATTCATCTACCATCTATACGTTCATCAATTCATCATCCATTATCCATTCATCCATTATTTATCTGTGGATCTGTGTATACATCCATCCATGTACCAGCAGTTGGGTTGGCTCTCGTGTTCCTTGAGCAGGGAAGAGATTAGAGGGACCTGAAGCCTCATGGGAAGGCCAGTCGAAGCCAGTTACAAAAAGTAATGAGATTTGGAGCTAGGATTAGGATGGGAGCAGTGGATAGATTTAAGACGTATTTCAGAAGGAAAACAGGAACCCTTTCATTTGCTGATAGACTGATCTGCTTATGTGTTTCTCCTACACGTCTTTCCATTTCATCGGCATCTCTGGTTCCCTCTGCCCCTCAGTACTAAGCACACTTTGCTCTTCAACAGTGAAGTGTGTGTTCAGGAATTGTATTGCTCTTTTAAGGGCCTGGTTCAAGACATTGACCACAGAAGGTCCTTGGTCAAATGGGTCTTCTTTAATTGTTTGTGGTCATCTGCCCGTGCAGCTGTGGGACCCTGGGGAATGTGTGGGAGGCAGCAGGTGACCAAGCCCTGAAACTAAGAATGTAAGGAGAGAGGGTTTAGAAACAACCAGACATACTTTCTGAAGAATTGGGTTGTCAGTCTGAAAAAAGATGCCCCAAATCACTGCTCCAATTCCTCCTACCAACTGTTCGGCTGCCCTGGGTGCCAGAAGGATAAAAACGCTCAGGGAAAGAGGTTGGCAGTTCTGCTGATGACAGCGGGAAGGGGCTGCCTCTGCTCGTGTGAAGAAGCCATGCAGGCTCACACGGCCGGGAGGTGCTTGGGTCTGACCCTGGGATGCGTGAGAGAGCCACTGAAATGGATCTTTGGCTCTGAGCTTGCAACCCCGCACAGACACCACCGTTCGACTGGGCCTCAGGGTGGTAACCCCCTCTCCCTGGGTGTCCTTTAGCTCTCTTTTCAGTTCAGAGTGACTGACAGGCTTTTCTCAGGTTGGCGCCTTTAACTCAGCAAAGACCCCCAGGCAAGCTGTCACTTGGAAAGAGGATATTTGAAAAGCAGCCTGGTGAAATTAGCAGCAATGGAAACAATGAAAACATTTCATTTCTTTTCCTTCTTTTTCCTTCACTTATTTTTCCTCCTTCATCAGGCACTTTAGTATTTTTTTTCCTGGTCTCATCTCACACAGCTGAAATGAGAGCATGCCTGCTGACGCTATCCTGACGGAGAGACGGAGGCTTCTCCCTCCTTTGGCTAAAGTTCTCCCATAGCCGTTTCCTGAGAGCAGTCTTAAAGATTTAGAGGAGGAAGTCTGGCAGGGAAAATCTCAGAATGATGTGAGGGGGTAAACGATGGATTCCTCCCATCCTGTCAGTTTCAGTTTGCATTTACACAACGTGCCACCATCCCGCAGGACTTGAAGAAACCCACAAGGAGCCGGCCTGCCATTGAGTACACATACTCACTCCTGTTCTCACGGCAGCTGGCCTCATCTCCCTCCTCGCTGCCTAGTACCTTTTTAAGTGGCTGATGACCTTCATTAGCTCAGAATGTGTTCATCCAGGTTCTTTTTTTTTTTTTTTTTTTTTTTTTTAACGAAACCTGCAGGTCTTCTGGCAGCTGAAGGCTACTCTTGACTCTTGGCTCTGTGTCAGGATTCACATAATAAGGTCATTAGAGGAAAGTTCCAGTCCCACAATGACCAGATGAGTGGGTGCTCAGGATGTGTACTTTGAGGGAAGGAAGATATCTGAGCAAAGTCAGAATGTTGGAATCTCCCACATTTTTTCTCCTACACTTAATACAGTTCCCATCCGAGAGGTGTCAAGACCACTTACAGGAGAGACCTTCTCCTAATGCATTGGTTAAGAGCACTGCGTGTGAAGTTATTCAGACCACTTTTAGCTGTCTGACCCCCAAAATAGGTAACTTAACTTCTCTTAACTCCTCACTTGCATTCCCAGTGCCTTCACCTGTCATGTGAGAATGATCATGAAGTTCTTGGGAAGAACGTGGAGATCACTGATTTTAAAAATGCTTAGGCAATTACTCAACGAATCCTGTTTAGTGCAGGATCAGGATTAGGGTGAATTGAGGGAGGCAGGGTCATGCAGTGATCCCATATTTAACTTAAAAACTTGGATATTTTGTTCATGATGCATATTTCACAATGATTGTGATTTTGTAAAACATTGCATTCAAATGAGGTGGCTGGGTGTGGTGGTTCATGCCTGTAATCCCAGCACTTCAGGAGGTCAAAGTAGGGGGATCGATTGAGCTTGGGAGTTCGAGACCACACTGGGCAACAAAGTGAGACCTCATCTCTACGAAAAATAAAAAAAAAAAAAAATTAGTTGGGCATGATGGTGCATGCCTGTAGTACCAGCTACTCGGGAGGCTGAGGTGGGAGGATGGCTTGAGTCTGGGAGGCGGAGGTTGCGGTGAGATGAAATCGTGCCACTGCACTCCAGCCTGGGTGACAGATCCAGGCCCTGTCTCAAGTAAATAAAAATAAGGTAATACATCTTGATTGCTGAGCTCTCTGGCGCCCCCTTCAGTTGTATGCCTCACCCTGGTTCTGGCCCTAGTTCTGAGTGTCAGCCGTGTGTGAACCATTATACTAACTGTTGGGTATACAATGTTGTATCATTGAGATTCTTTCAGTGGTCTGTCATAGATTTCCCATGTACATCAATGTCACACAATAAGGACACGTGTTATTTTATATAATATAAAGTCCTTACAAGCCTGGGCAGCATACCAAGACCCCATTTAAAAAAAAATTCGATGGGCATGGTGGTATGCAGCTATAGTTCCAGCTACTTGGGAGGCTGAGGCAGGAAGTTGATTTGAGCCTAGGAGTTCGAGAGTGAAGTGAGCTGTGGTGCTGCCACCGCATTCCAGCCTGTGCAAGAGAACAAGACTCTGTGAAAAAGAAAGAAAGAAAGAAAAAAGTCTTTACATAATAAGAAGGCAGGGTACTTTCAGCGACCCAACAACATCATCACCTCGACTGTTTCTGTCCTTTCATTTCCTCGGTGTAGTGGTTTGACACTTAGGTTTGTCTTTTCTCAGTTGCAAGGCAGGTAGTGCAGTTCCCTTAAAGTTTCAAAGCCTTAGTCTGCTCAGGTTGCTGCATGAAAATATCTTAGCCTGGGTAATGTATCCACAATGGGAATGCATTGCTTACAGTTCTGGAAGCTGGGAATTCTAAGATCAGAGGCATCAGCAGATTCAGTGTCCGGTGAGGGTTCATTCTCTGCCTTATAACTGGTGCCCTGGCACTGTGTCCTCACATGGTGGAAAGGAAAATGCGTTCCCTCCTCCCTCTTTTGTAAGGGCACTAATCCCATTTGTGAGGGCCATGCCCTCATAATGTAATCACCTTCTAAAGGTCCTGGCTCTTAATACTATCATCTTGGATATTAGATTTCACCATATGAATTTGTGGGGACACATACATTCAAACTATAGCCCCTGTTAACCCGAATTGGGTCTTATGCCCTATCTTCAAGGGAGTCTGGGAAAAGTAACTACTTGGAATATTCAGCATCAGTAGAAGAAAAGAGGCTCTGCTAGTAAGAGACAACTACAGTAAGGCTCAAAGACCTTTATGCTGTGCTGTTCCATTTGTCTGAAACACATACACGCAGGCATACATGCATACCTACCCATTTCCTCCTGCCCTTATTTGATCATAGGATGTTTAACAATGTCCTTCAACAAATACTTCTTAAGAACCATACTATCTAATGTGCCCAAGACAAAATGATGAACAGGTCACATACATTTCTTGGTTGGATGGTACTTATAATCTAGTAGAGGAAGACAGACATTTGACAAATGAGTGGGTCCACTAATACATAGGAAGAAAATTATCGGGAAAAAGTATTCACTATACAGAGAATTTAAAATATAGAAAGAGGTATGCTAAAGGGCAGCTGAGTTGTTATGGGGATAGGATTCTTCTGGAACACCTTGGGGATTCATATATAAGCAGAGATAGGAATCCAAGGACGTGTCAGCCACAGAAACATCCATGGAAGAGCAATCCAGGCAGCAGGAGCAGGTGACTCAGCCTGAAGTGGGGAGTGTGTTGGCTTGTTTGGGGAGCAGAAAGGGAAGGGTGGGGTAAGAGGGGTTTGGAGGGGTTGGCAGGGGTCACACAATGCAGAACTTTTCAGATTGCAATACGAGAGAGAGAAAGAGAGGGAGAGAGAGAGAGAGAGAGAGAGAGAGAGAGAGAGAGAGAGAGAGAGTGTGTAAACCGCTGGAGAGTTTTGAGCAAAAGAAATGTGTTCCCAGGTTACATTATTAAAAGATCACCAGCTGTTACATGGAATATGGAGTACTGATTGGGGGCGGAGAATGGAGTCACAGATTCCAATTAAGAAGCCATTGCAGTAGTCCTGGATAGAGATGATTGTTATTGGGGTTAGGGTATTGTTAGCAGAGCTGTGGGAGGGTAGAAGGACTGGGGACATTGGGGAGATGTTACTTAAGTGGAATGTCCATAGTCCTGCTTATGTTGGGTGTGGAGGGTCAGGGAAAGAGGATTCAAGGCGAAGAGCAGAGAAGCGTCTAATGCAAGAGTCTAATCCCCTGCAGTGATCTGCTGGTACCCTTTACATCAGCAGCCTCAGTGGGGTGGTGGCATGGGAACTAGACAGATTTAAGATGCAGGAGAATGTGAATGAACATGGAGTCCATGCCACAGACAATCCCTGCACACAACTTTTGCTGTGAAGTGATATAGAGAGAAGTAAGAGGGGAACAGAGAGGGTCAAAGACTTTTTTTTTCCCCTTTAAAAAAGAGATATATTACAGCATTTTTTCCCCATTGTGGTGAAAAGCACATAACATCTTATCATCTTAACCATTTGTAAGAATATAGTTCAGTAGTGTCCAGTATATTCATACAGATCACCAAAGCTTTTTCATCCTGCAAATCTGAAACTCTGTATCCATTTAACAACTCCCTAATTCCCCTTCCTCCCTCTCCCCAGCCCCTGGTAACTGTCATTCTACTTTATGTCTCCATGATAGGGGCCACGCTTGCTACCTTGTATCGGTGGAATTATACAGCGTTTTTCCTTTTGTGACTGGCTTGTATCACTTAGCATAACATCCTCATGGTGCATCCATGATGTAGCATGTTTCTTTCTTATTCCAGGCTAAATAATATTCCCTTGTGTGTGTATCCTACATTGTATTTATGCATTCATTTGTCAGTGGATATTTGGGTTGCCTCCACTTGTTGGTGTTTGTGAATAGCGCTGCTTTGAACATGGGTGTACAACGATATTACATCAGATTTTTATACTGATTGGAATGTTCTGGGAGAAGTGGAGACATTGATGATGTAGGAGAACAAACAGAAAATTTCAAGAGCGAATGCTTTGGGGACAGACAGCCTGAGTGGAGGGCTGGCCTTGATAGGGATGGAGGCGGAGGCGGTCTCATGCGAAAGTATAAGTGGGAGATTCCAAGGGAAACACAAGAGAGGCTGGGTAGATTTGGTGTCAAGTGGGTGAGAAAATTTCTGTTCAAATTCACATTTTTTTCTTTAAAGCCAGAGACAAGGGACCAGGTGCAGTGGCTCATGCCTGTTATCCCAGCACTTTGGGAGGCTGAGGTGGGTGGATCACTTGAGGTCAGGAGTTTGAGACCGTCCTGGCCAACATGGTTAAACCCCGTCTCTACTAAATATACAAATAAAAAAAGTTAGCCAGG
Source organism: Rhinopithecus roxellana (assembly GCF_007565055.1). NCBI lineage: Eukaryota > Metazoa > Chordata > Mammalia > Primates > Cercopithecidae > Rhinopithecus > Rhinopithecus roxellana. The sequence continues at coordinate 3,644,618 of NC_044568.1, read as the reverse complement.
CATGGTGGCAGACACCTGTAATCCCAGCTACTTGGGAGGCTGAGGAAGTAGAATCACTTGAACCTGGGAGGTGGAGGCAGCAGTGAGCTCAGATTGCACTACTGCACTCCAGCCTGGGTGACAGAGTGAGACTCCATGGCCTAAATAAATAAAATAAATTAAAAATAGAGACAAAGCCATCAGCTTTGAGAGAGAGAGAGAGAGAGAGAGAGAGAGTGTGTGTGTGTGTGGGAGGAGGGGTGGAGGGAGGTAGAAGGTATCAGGGGTTCTTCCCCATTAATAGAATAAATGATTAACAGTAAGTACTTGAAATCAAGTTGATGCATTTCCTTATGTGCCTTGCAGACAAAATAAAGCTCAGTTTTGTTGTCAGACAAAAGCAGCACTTATTATAATGGCTGGCATTTCAGAGATAATTCAACTATAAGAGATAATAAGACATCAATCAGTCAGGAAGCATTCTTCCCAATGATATCAACAGAATTACATGCAAGTAATAGACTGTTCTGGACGCAACAAGGAATTTTTTTTGGCTGAAATGCTCCTATTTCTAGCAGAAGCTCAACGTTGATTTTTCAGCTTCTATTTGGAGAGTCTGTTTATTTCTCTTCCCGAGGGGATTGTGAGATAGATATTGTAAATGGTGAGGACTTTTTATTGTTTTTGACAGTTATCAAAGAAACATTTTTTTTTTAAAGCTGGACCATTGAGTGAAAAATAAACCCACTTGGGATTTTTTGAGTAAAGTGTGTTGAATCACGTTTGTGATACTCATTTTTAAGTTTTTGGGAGCATAACTGCACTGTGTTACTCATTAATGGGTAGTTTTTAATTTTTATTTAATTTTCATTATTTGTTTTTAAGTTCCAGGGTACGTGTGTAGGATGTGTATGTTTGTTACAGAGGTAAACATGTGCCGTGGTGGTTTACTGTGCCTATCAGCCTATCATCAAGGTATTAAGCCCAGCATACATTAGCTTTTTTCCCTAATGCTCTTCCCCACCATCTCCCAGCAGACCCCAGTGTGTGTTGTTCCCCTGCCTGTGTCCATGTGTTCTCATTGTTCAGCTCCCACTTTTAAATAAGAACATGCAGTGTTTGGTTTTCTGTTCCTGCATTAGTTTGCTGAGGATAATAGCTTCCAGCTTCATCCATGTCCCTGCAAAGGACATCATCTCATTCCTTTTTATGGGTGCATAGCATTCCATGGTGTATATTTGCCACATTTTTTAAAATCCTGTCTATCATTGCTGGGCGTTTGAGTTGTTTTCATGTCTTTGTTTAATGGGGAATAGTTTTAACCCCTATGAACACAGAGAGGCACGTGGCACAGTTTTGGGTTGATGCCATTTCAGTAAATAACAGTCCCTTTTGTGGTGATATAAATCATATTCTTTTTTTTTTTTTTTTTTGAGACAGAGTCTTGCTCTGTTGCCCAGGCTGGAGTGCAGTGGCATGATCTCAGCTCACTGCAAGCTCCGCCTCCTGGGTTCACGCCATTCTCCTGTCTCAGACCCCCGAGTAGCTGGGATTACAGGTGCCTGCCACCACATCTGGCTAATTTTTTTTTTTTTTTTTTTTTTTGTATTTTTAGTGGAGAAGGGGTTTCAGCGTGTTAGCCAGGATGGTCTCGATCTCCTGACCTGGTGATCTGCCCATCTTGGCCTCCTAAAGTGCTGGCATTACAGGCGTGAGTCACTGTGCCCGGTGACCCTCACCCTTTTAAAACAATTTTTTTTTTTTTTTTTTTTTGAGACGGAGTTTTGCTCTCGTTTCCCAGGCTGGAGTGCAGTGGCGCTATCTCGGCTCACCGCAAAAATAGTTTTTTAAAAGAATTGTTGTAAAATAATCTTCCTCTGTTTCTGCTTCTAATTCTGGAAGAAAAGGTGGAGCCAGATGTGTTCACACGGTAATACTTTTTCTTTTGACCCAATTATATAAAAATACACAGCAGAGTAAGGAGGACAGGAAAACCTCGACACCTCAGGAGTCAGAGAGCAGAGGAAGGTGTTTCACTCTGTGCAGGTCCAGGACTAGCTCTGTGGGTTCCTGTAGTGGCACTGAGGTAAAGAGAGTGAAGCTTCTGCCGGATGCACAGAATTTAAGAGGACTCCAAAATAATCAACAAAGACGAAATCATGTCTTTTTTTTTTTTTTTTTTTCTTTTTTTTTGAGACAGGGTCTCATTCTGTCACCCAGTCTGGAGTGCAATGGCACAATCTCAGCTCACTGCAACCTGCACCTCCTGGGTTCAAGCAATTCTGCTGCCTCAGCCTCCCAAGCAGCTGGGATCACAGGCATGCACCACCACGTCCAGCTAATTTTTGTATTTTTTAGTGGAGACAGGGTTTCACCGTCTTGCCAGGGTGGTCTCAAACTCCTGACCTCAAGTGATCTACCTGCCTTGGCCTCCCAAAGTGCCAGGATTACAGGCGTGAGCCGCCACACCCGGTCACAAGTGCCTATATGTTGATAGCACCTGGGAGAAGATTGATCAGGTGTGGGTTTCCCACTTGAGAGATGAAAAGACTGAGCCACATGATCAGAATTTCAGCCCAACTTCATAAATCTCTTCCCTTATAACATCAGTTTATGATTAGCACTGCGCATATGCTGCTAGGCTGAAAGTTTTCTACTCCTATGACCCCTAAAGTGTACTTTGTGGGTAATTAGGAGCTTCCTGAGTGAATAAAGGTAATAGTAATGGTAATAATAGTAATAAAAATAAAACTAGCTGGATGTGGTGGCACACACCTGTAATCCCAGCCCTTTGGGAGGCTGAGGTGGGTGGTCACTTGAGGTCAGGAGTTCGAGATCATCCTGGCCAACATGGTGAAACCCCGTCTCTACTAAAAATACAAAATTAGCCAGGCATGGTGGCAGGCGCCTGTAATCCCAGCTATTCGGGAGGCTGAGGGAAGTGAATTGCTTGAACCCAGGAGGTGGAGGTTGCAGTGAGGCGAGATTGTGCCACTGCACTTCAGCCTGGGCGACAGAGTGAGACTCCATCTCAAAAAGGAAAAAAAACAAAAACAAATAAAGAAAAACTAATTGACTAATGCTTGCTTTTCTATGATTTCTACAGGAGTTATCTCAAGAGTTCTTATATGAGAATTGTAATTATTATTACACAGGGGAAACTGAGGCACAGGGCAGTTAAGAAACTGAGCTGTACTGACAGCAGAAATTTGAACACAGGCATTGTGACTTTAGAGGCCACACCCTTACTCTCTCCTCTATCCTTGTTCCAACAAACTCAGTCCTGTCCATGAATACGTAAAGCACGTATTATTTTCAGAATCCAGTTTCCGGAGGCAAGCATGTTTTATACATCTATGGCTAGTGGTTTTGTTACAGGAAAGGGGTCCCGATTTAGACCCCAAGAAGGGTTTTTTGGATCTCGCGCAAGAAAGAATTCGGGGTGAGTCCGCGGTGCAGAGTGAAAGCAAGTTTATTAGGAAAGTCAAGTGCTGAAAGAACAACTACCCCGTAGACAGAGTAGGGCGTTCCCGAAAGTAAGAGGAAGAACATATCCACCCTAGGTACAATGCTTACATATATATGTGTGTATATATAATATACATATCATATATCATAGATATTTTATATGTATCTCATATATTTTATCATATATATGATTAAAAAAAGATCTTGGGGAGATGTGCTCTGCTACAGGGTTTGTGATAAACTCTTAATTTTCTTAATTACTGTGTTGTGCAAGAATCGATATTACGATCTTTAAAGCAAAGAATGCCTTTGTTCTCCAGATACCAGGATATCTGGAGACTCCCAAGTCTCGTTCTGTTTAGCAAACATTATTTACTTGTTCCCTTAACCATATACATCTAGAGGCCACAAGTGCCTGACTTCCTGAGAATGCAGCCCAGCAAGTCCCAGCCCCATTTTCCAGCCCTCACTCAAAATGGAGTCGCTCTGGTTCGAAGGCCTCTGACAGTTTGACACACGCCTGTGGTTCCTAACTCAGGACAGATGGATTCTTGTGGACTCTAAGCTTCTCAATGGCAGGGCCCTGGCTGATCATCTCTTTAGCTGTGGCACTAACTCAGTGCCAGGCATATTAGCACTTGGTGAATACTGATTGAAATGAATTGAAATTGTGGGTGGAAGAATGCTGAATAAAGGTCATGTCTTTGAAGAAAAGAAAGAAAAAGAAAGTCCCGGGTGCGGTGGCTCACGCCTATAATCCCAGCACTTTGGGAGGCCGAGACAGGCGGATCATGAGGTCAGGAGATCGTAGACCATCCTGCCTAACCCGGTGAAACCCTGTCTCTACTAAAAATAAAAAAAATTAGCTAGGCGTGGTAGCGGGCGCCTGTAGCCCCAGCTACTTGGGAGGCTGAGGCAGGAGAATGGTGTGAACCCGGGAGGCAGAGCTTGCAGTGAGCCGAGATCGTGCCACTGCACTCCAGCCTCGGCGACAGAGCGAGACTCCATCTAAAAAAAAAAAAAAAAGAAAGTCATCTTATCCCATAGGATGGATTGCAGGCACCCGAGGCTTATTTGAATTATGTTGAAAAGCTGCTTCCCTATCTGGTCTGAGAGCAACACATGAGCTAAGGGAACTCTCCAGGGAGATCCCAAGAGGAAACTGCCTCTTCCAGCCTCCCCAGGGGAAAAAAAAAAAAAAAAAAAAAAAAAAAAAAAAAAATTAAAAGCAAACCTTCTTTCCCAATGTGGCTGAGTGTGTCTTTGCAAGACAGTCAGCATTCTTGTGTCTTTATTTTCCGAGTCCTCCAAGCCCCACCCTCCCTCTAAGCTGCCCCCCATACCGCCCCCCCTTCATGTGGGTGTCAATTACAGCTGACTTTGCAGGCTCCAGCCCTGAACACAACAGCGGGGCGTGATGCCCTGGGCCCCATGGCATACGGCAGTACACGTAATTAGCCAGCCTTGGCTGTGCCCTCTGTTGCAGTTTAAAATGCTTCTTGAAAAACAAGTTTCTAGCGTTAGAGAGTGTTGCTTTGCACTTTATAGATGTTCTGAATATCTTTCTTGTGGTACTATGCAAGAAATTGGGATTCTTCTTTTCCAGTGCTCTATTTTGGGCTGTTCTTTAGAACTAGATATAATTGCTTATACAGATGTCATGAGGACAATGACAGCTACCTCACAGCACATGATATCTGGAAGAATAGTTATAAACCCTTGATGCATATTGACTCATTACATAAGCCCTCGATGCATATTGACTCCTTACATAAGCCCTCATTGCATATTGACTCATTACATTTTCATTACAGGTAGGTTGTATTATTCTCTCCATTTTACAGAAAGGGAAGCTGAGGTTCATAGAAGTTCAAGTAACTCAATACAGTCGTAGAGCCCCTTCCTCTTTTCTATATTCTAGGTATTACCAGGTTGGGTGCCTTCCACATATTTTCTCTTGTCATCCTTTCAGTGACCTCATGATGATTTTGTTGTCCCTCTCCTATGGACTTGGAAGCTAAGGTTTTGTGAATGTAATCAGGATGTGATAAATCTCAGAGTAAATTTGGATTCAAACCCCAGATTTGAACCCCAATGGCCGGATTCTGGAGTTCATGCTCTGCGGCTACAATATATTGCCTATGTCGGGTAAGAAATCCCTTCGCTCCCCTTCGCGCAGAGCTGCTTCATCGCATTTTTGCCTTGAGGAGGCTTTTGGATGCTGCACAGTGCATTGGAAGGGCACAGAGGCCTGGGGACCACACACATCTTGGTGGAGAACCCCAGTCTGCCACCTGTGCTAAGACCGGCCAACTGTTGACTCTTTCTGACATCCAGTATAACATCTGAGGAGAGGAGATAATACAAAAGTTGTTGTGAAAGCTAGAGAGAATCTGTATAAAATAGCATCTGTATGTTCAACATGACGATTAAGGGCTCAGATAAAATTGCACCAAGAATCACACCTGAATTCAAATGTTGGCTCTAGTGTTGACAGTATTCAGAAAGTTAAAAGGTTATTTAAATCCCCAAGTCTCAGTATTCCCCCCCTTTAAAAGGTGAATAAGAGGAAAATACAGTAAAATAGTAAAAACCTTAGAGGATTCTATGAGGTCCTGTCTGATTAAACACGCAGGATATAATAGCATTCATTCAAGGGTAGCTATTAGCTATTAGTGTAATTATGAAAACATTGGTTGAACCTGAGTAATTTCCATGTGTGCTAGACCCACGAAATGAAAGTTGAAGAAAGTCCTTTGAACAGAAGAAATTACAGTGATTTACACCTTCTGTTCTTCCCCCAGTACCTTTCTATTGATTGAGGGGCTGTATGTTGTAGTTAATTAAAATCAATACTTTCAATCGGATACAGAAATGCTTTCACAAAAGAAGAGATAGCAGGATTGCAGCACAGTACAGGGCTGTGACTCTTTCAATCACAGTTTAGGGAGCCCAGAACTTTCCCTTGGGTTGCAGAAATAAGTCATGTTTCTAGAGAATTTAAATAAGTAAACATGTGAGGCATTATTATGCTTACAAATATTGAAGGCTCTGATAATTCCTCCTAAGCAGTGGATGAAGACTTTCTAGAAATGCAAAATTATCTCAGTGGGTATCTTCACCCTTTTCTCCTGCCTAAAAAAATGCCAGGTGCACTCAGGCTGCTGATGGACTCTGTGACGTGTTTGCTTTGAGCCTCCTGGGCATCTAGGTGTGGCCACAGGGTAAGATCTTGTCAAAGAGATAGAACTGCCAGTTTCTGAGAGGTCTTTGGGGAAGCTTTCATTTTCCTGATGGAATGGGTACGTTCTGACACTGTTTCTCCTTCCCAGCCTTAATGGTGTCATTATAGTGTTAACGGTGGGGCTACAGAACTGGATACATAACCGTGTGGGACCTTAACCCTGATGTTAGAGTGTAGCAGAACAGTGACAGCACAGGCTGGAAGTATGTCACGTGAGAACGTTAATCACTCTTCAATTAAGTCTCTGCATTACGATTTCTTTTATTTGCATCCAAAAGCAATTCTAGCTGAAATAACTTGAAAAGTTACTGCGAATTTTTATTTCCTATATAAATGTGCTGTGTCAGGTGTGAGTGTGCATTTATGATATCAACAATAGTCCTTCCATTTAATATTACCTATTAGTTTTTTGTTCCAGGTGAGGACTAACATGTAACAATTTTTTCTTTTTCTTTTTTTTTTTTTTTTGATACGGAGTTTTGCTCTTGTTGCCCAGGCAGGAGTGCAATGGTGCAATCTGGGCTCACTGCAACCTCTGCCTCCCGGGTTCAAGCGATTCTCCTGCCTCAGCCTCGAGAGTAGCTGGGATTACAGGCATGTGCCACCACACCTGGCTAATTTTGTAGTTTTAGTGGAGACAGGGTTTCTCCATGTTGGTCAGGCTGGACTTGAACTCTCTACCTCAGGTGATCCACCTGCCTCGCCCTCCCAAAGCGCTGGGATTACGGGCGTGAACCACCACGCCCGGCTTTCTTTTATTTTTTAATCTTTTCTTTTTCCTTCATGAGAGCTTACTTGCCATTTTCAAACAGAGAAAGATAGATTCACAAAAGCAGAAAAGTTGTCTTCTTACTTGGAAACTCTTCTGGGATGTGTTTGCATTCCTAGGCACACTGGTTATCCACAAGCAGAAAAAATGTTTTCCAAGCTAACATTTGACATGAGAATCAAAAGCGAGTACTGAAAAACAGCTTTAATAAAACTGAGGTGACAGGTTTTTGAAAAACTCCAATTATCAGAAGATGTTGACATTTCTCAAGGAAGAAACACAATACGGCTAAAATTCTGACTCTCCTGGACAGAATTTGGAGGGAGCAATATCATCAAAGGAATGCAGATTTATTTGTGGGAAGAAAATATTCAGGAATGGACTGGGCGCAGTGGCTCACACCTGTAATCCCAGCACTTTGGGAGGCCGAGGCAGGCGGATCACTTGGGGTCAGGAGTTAGAAAACAGTCTGGCCAACATGGCAAAACTCTGCCTGTATTAAAAATACAAAAATTAGCTGGGCGTGGTGGCAGATGTCTATAATTCCATAATCCCAGATACTTGGGAGGCTGAGGCAGAGAGAATTGCTTGAACCCAGGAGGCGGAGGTTGCTGTGAGACGAGATCTTGCCATTGCACTGCAGCCTGGATGACAGAGTACGATTCTGTCTCAAAAAAAGAAAAGAAAAGATAAAGAAAGAAGTAGAACTGAGGCTCGAGCATTTTGGTAACTTGTCTAACATCACATTACTGGAAAGTGGCCATGCTAGGACATGAGTTACAGTTTTCCACATACCCGAACTCTTAGCTGTTCCATTGTCAGCTTCCTAGCAGGGAGAGCACACCAAGCCTCTAGCTTTTCCTTGAGTAGTCCTCATCCTCTAACTCGGTCACCCCCTTTTTCCTGTTGGTGATTGCAGAGCTACTTGGAATCACTAGTAACTTCGTTAGAATGATGTGCAGTTGTCTGTCCAATAAGTTTTGTCCATCACTTCTTTAGCTGTAAATAAATTATGAGGAAGGTAAAGAATTATGCAGGGGGGACGTCTTTGAAAAAGCCAGGGTGGGAGAATATCGAGAGTGATATAATTATCTGTTTGCTGCTTCTGGTCTGCCAACTTGCTGGCTTTTTTTTTTTTTTTTTAATAGGATTATGGAAGATGAAAAGGAAGCGCTTACTTCAGCTTATAAGAGCAATGTAAGCAATTTTGCATTGCACTCACTCCCCGGGGTGGTGTGGACATGTTTCTAGTAAATTAAAGTATCATAAAAGCATTGACAACATGGCAAGTTTTATATTAAATTCTTAATTTTTCGCAGGCTTAATTATAAATCTCTTGGGAGAAGAGGCAAGGCCTGTGGGTTCCTGCGGAAACAGTGTGGCATCTATAGGCTTGAAGGACTGCTCCTTTGCTCAGAAGTGTGTGCTGTGATGTAGGCTGGGTGGCTGCTGTAGGATGCATGCACTACTTGTGCCTAGTGATAGCAGTGATGCCCCGTGGACAAGACATCAGGCTGGGAGGTCCAGGTGTGCTGCCAAGTGGAGGGAGTGCTCTTGGACAAGGTGTGTGACTCCTAGCATGAAGTAATATGTCATAAGAGCACAGTCTGTGCAGTTTACTGGGTTTAAAATCTTGGATCCGGCCGGGCATGGTGACTCAGCCCTGTGATAGCAGCACTTTGTGACGCCACAGCAGGCAGATTACCTGAGGTCAGAAGTTCAAGACCAGCCTGACCAACATGGAGAAACCCCATCTCTACTAAAAATACAAAATTAGCTGAGTATGATGGCAGGTGCCTGTGATCCCAGCTACTTGGGAGGCTGAGGCAAGAGAATTGCTTGAACCCGGGACGCAGAGGTTGTGGAGCCGAGATCGTGCCATTGCACTCCAGCCTGGGCAACAAGAGTAAAACTCCATTAAAAAAAAAAAAAAAAAATCCTGGATCCTCCTTCACTACTGGTGTGAGCAGAGAAATTTGACTAGCCCTTTGATCTGTGAAATATGATGGTATCAGTGTCACCTGGGGTATGCATGACAAAGCTTTACATCCTGTGGCACTAGTGAGTATCCTCACCAGCCTCGGGCTATCTCCAATCAGAGGAACCATCAGGAAAACAATAGATATTCCTGTGGATGAAGCCACTGTTAGGAAGGCTTTGTTACTTGCAGTCTAAAGCCTCCTCTCCTTTAGTAGTCACTAAATTAGAATGACTCAGCATCCCAGTGAGTTCCGGATTCACTGAATGATGGCACATTTATGCTGGATAAAATCTTAGCTCTGCCCAAGGAGTTTACCACATGCCTTCTTTACTTATTATTTTTATTATTTGTTTATTTTTTTGAGATAGAGTCTCTCTCTGTTGCCCAGGCTGGAGTGCAGTGGCATGATCTTGGCTCACTGCAACCTCTGTCTCCTGGGTTCATGTGATTCTCCTGCCTCAGCCTCCTGAGTAGCTAGGATTACAGGTGCCCGCCAACACACATGGCTAATTTTTGTATTTTTAACAGAGACAGGGTTTCACCATGTTGGTCAGGCTGGTCTTGAACTACTGACCTCAGGTGATCCACCTACCTCAGCCTCCCAAAGTGCTGGGATTACAAGTGTGAGCCACCATGCCCGGCGGCGCCTTTACTTACAAATCTACTATGAGGAAAGTGAAAAATCAGAAGGGAGTGCTCCTTGAAAAACCGAGGGGGAAATATCCTGGCTTTGCTGGCCAGATCCCAATGAGTTAGTTCCTCTGGATTTCACTTCTCAAGACTCTGGAACTTTGCAACCACCTGTTTAGGTTAAAGTATTGCCATACGACTAAAGGGCACGTAGGTAAAAAGAAACGGGACAGGAAAAGATTCCGTGAATCGGAAACCGAAGAAGCCAACGCACCGAGGAGCCGAAGTCAGCGAAGCAGCGAAAACAAAGACATTCCAAGCGCCAAAATGATTAAGGAAGCGACTAGAAAGATACCCAGGCATCCGAGCCAAAGCCTCTTCCCCTCTCCCCTCCCTTCCTTTCCACTCTCCTCTCTCCTTCCTTCCCCTCCCCTCTCCTCCTTCTCCTCCCCCTTTTACCCTCTCCTCCTCTCTCCTTCCTTCCCCTCTCCTCCTCTCTCCTTCCTTCCCCTCTCCTCCCCTCTCCTCTTCTTTTCTCTGCCTTTCTGTAGCATAGTATGGTTTAAAATTTGATCAGATTCTATTTTAATCATAGATAGATTTTTTTTCTCTGGCCTCTTGTCTTTTCTGGGCTGCATGCCACATATTGGTAGGGAATATAACCTATGTTTTTATATATCTTTCAATTAATTTTGAAAGATTAATTTTATGATCGGTTAACTTAAGCTTCACACATACATACACAAAAGATACATGATCTTATAAATAGGTATGGCTGGACAAGGTGACTCAGAAGGATTAGGCAGGAAGGCCACTTCAGCCCATGTATTCTCAGTCTAGCCTGGGCAACATAGCTAGTTCCCATCTCATAAAAAATTAATTAACTCAAGAACACTACGTGTGGGAAATACTGAGTTAAAAAGATTAGATAGGGCTGGGAGCAGTGGCTGACATCTATAATCCCAGCACTTTGGGAGGCCAATGTGGGCAGATCATTTGAGGTCAGGAGTAAGAGAACAGTCTGACCAATGTGGCAAAACCCCGTCTCTACAAAAAATACAAAAAGTTAGCCAGGCATGGTGGCAGGTGCCTGTAATCCCAGCTACTTAGGAGGCTGAGGCACAAGAATTGCTTGAACCAGGAAGGCAGAGGTTGCAGTGAGCTGAGTTCATGCTACTGCACTCTGGCCTGGGCCATAGAGCGTGAGTTCATCTCAAAACAATAAAAAAAAAGAGAGACTTTTTTTTTTTTTTTTTTTTTTTCAGGACTTCTCTGTATGTTTAATTTGCAAACGAGTGTGAATTGTAAATCTCCATGGAGTGATATAGAATAAGGTACTTTCCAAACTTACTGGACCAAAGAAATTTTTTTTTTCATAAAATGTCTTGCAGAAACTCACTTTAGAGAATCTGCTTATCTCCGATTTTTAAATTTCTTGTCTTTTTGAAAATGTGCAACATTTTTTCAACTTTTTGAAAAATTCTAAACATGTGGGAAAATGTGAGACTGGTAGAATAACCCTCATATACTTCTACCAGAATCACCTATGTTTGTTTGTTTATCTATCTATCTATCTATCTGTCTGTCTGTCTATCTATCTATCTATCTATCTATCTATCTATCTATCTATCTATCTATATCTATCTGAGACAGAGTCTTGCTCTGTCACCCAAGCTGGAGTGCAATGGCATGATCTTGGCTCATTGCAACCTTTGCCTCCCGGGTTCAAGCGATTCTCATGCCTCAGCCTCCCAAATAGCTGGGATTACAGGTGTCTGCCACCATGCCTGGCTAATTTTTCTGTTTTTAGTAGAGATGGGGTTTTACCATGTTGGCCAGGCTGGTCTCGAATTCCTTACCTCAAGTGACCCCCCTTCCTCGGCCTCCCAAAGTGCTGATATTACAGGAATGAGCCACCATGTCTAGCCCCAGGCTGGTCTGGAACTGCTGGGCTCAACTGATCTACCTGCCTTGACTTCCCAAAGTGCTGGAATTGCAGGCAAGAGTCACTGGGCCTGTCCCAGAATCACCAGTTTTTAATATTAAGAATTTGTTACTGTGTTTGCTCATCCTCTCTCTCCCTGTTTTCCTTCCTTTCCTCTCCCTCTCCTTCTCTCTTTTTTGCAAATTCTTGGGGGATATCTTTTCCTGACAAGAAAAAAGGTCGTCTGGATGCCTGTTGCCTCCTCCACTTGCCTTTAAGAAAATAACTGAACGCGCTGTAGGGCAGGTGCCTGTATGTTTCACTTGTCTTGGTTGATGATTTATTATAATAAATCTCATCTTAGCAGAATCCTAGAATCTCGAGATGCATAGGGACCTGAAAAGTTATCTAATCCACCCCTTCCTCACCTGCCCACCCTACCCCACTGTATTCCTTACGCCTGCCCACCCCACCTGCATTTCCTCCCCATGCTTTCAAATGCCATTTATTATGTTTGCCAGGGTTGGTTGGTGAGTCAATTCTGAGTGGAATGTAACTTGCAAATGAGGCCTTGTGGAGAGCCTGCCCTCTTCCTGGGCATCATCCAAGCGATCTATTAGCAACTTCCATTTATCAACGTCTTGTGTGGGTGTAGTGTGGCCTAATAATGGGAGCTCAGTAAGACAGCAGCATTTTGATAGAGGACTGAAGTGTTTTGCCAAGTCTTGATTACCCATGATAACAAGAATGAAAACCTTGGCCCCGGTTATGCACAGATTTATTGAATCATGGAATATTCATGCTGGACGGAATCTTAGGATCGTCTCAGTCCCCTAAGTTTTCAGAGGAGGAAGTGAGTAGAGAACAAGAGAGAATGAGTAGTTTGCCTAAGATCTCATCACTACCATGGTTTCTGATTCCAGGCCCAGGTTATTTCCCCAGCCACTAGGCTTATCTCAGGACAGCAACAGAAAACTTTTAAGACACACACACCACACATTGCAAAGATACTCATATAAATGGGCACATCTGTACATAAGCATAGGTGGGCACAGGTGCACAGACATAGCCACAATCTCATTCATAGATGGAATTTCCATTGCGTTGAAATACAGCTCGTGACTGGGGACTCCACTGACCTCCAGTTCACAATCTGGAAATGTGAACTTGGAAATACAAACTCATCCAAATACATGACCACAGTTTATTCACCTGTTTAGTGCCTCTCACTTCTTTAGTGCAGAGGGGAGGAGAATAAGAACGAACATTGTAAGGCTGCTGGGGGTGACTGGTCTGTGGAATGACAGAAGAAATATAGAAACTCAGGTTTATTGGGAGGGCATCTCAAAGCAGCCACATTTTATCCCTATTCGGGTCAGAATTGAAATGAGTATGATGGTTGGAATGAGATCCCACAGGAAACTTGAGTTTACTAAGTGCCAGCTAGGCACTCTTTCCTTGCATAATCTTATTTAGTCCTCACCATGGTTGTTTCTGGAAAAAAAAAAAAATTACAGATGGAAAGGCTATTACCCCAAATTACACAGCCAGTAAATGGTAAAACCGAGAATGAAATGTGGATCCAGAGAGCAGTGAGAACGTAGGAATACATAAAAAAGAAAACAAATTTCAAAGAGAAACCCCCCAAAGATTTAAAAGTGTCCGAATGGTAAATCTCCCCCTAAATTTTGGGAAACAAATTTGCATTTTCCTGCTGGTTTCTTCTAGGCAGGACTTTCTCCTCTCACCAAAGCCCTATAGACCAGTGTAGTCTATTGGAGTTTCTTGTGATAATGAAAATGTTCTATAATCTTACTGTCCACTCTGGTAACTACTGTTTACTTATGGTTATTGAGTGAGTTAAGATATACACTGGATTTCAAAGACTTAGTACATAAAAGTGTGTTAAAAGTGTGTTCATTGAGAATTTTTAACAAGTCGATTGCTTGTTATAACATATTGGGCTAAATATATTGTTAAAATTAGTCTTATCTGTGTTTTTTTCTTTTTCCTTTTTATTTTATTTTATTTTATTTTATGTATTTGGGAATGAGTCTTGCCCTGGCCCCTAGGCTGGAGTGCAGTAGTGCAGTAGTGCAGTCTTGGCTCATTACAACCTTTCTCTCCGCCTCAGCCTCCTGAGTAGCTGGGATTACAGGTGCATGGCATCACACCTAGCTAATTTTTTTTTTTTTTTTTTAAGATGGAGTCTTGCTTATTGCCCAGGCTGGAGTACAATGGCGCGATCTCGGCCCACTGAATCCTCCGCCTCCTGGTTTCAAGCGATTCTCCCTGCCTTAACCTCCCAAGGATCTGGGATTACAGGCACCCAGATAATTTTTGTATTTTTAGTACAGACAGGCTTTCCCATGTTGATCAGGCTACTCTTGAACTCCTCACCTCAGGTGATCCACCCTCCTTGGACTCCCAAAGTGCTGGGATTATAGGCGTGAGCCACCGTGCGAGGGTTTTTGGGTATTTTTAGTAGAGACTGGATTTCGCCATGTTGGCCAGGCTGGTCTCAAACTCTTGACCTCAAGTGATCTGCCTGCCTCAGCCTTCCAAAGTGCTAGGATTACAGGTGTGAGCCACTGTGCTTGGCCTCTTTTTCCCTTTTAAAATGTGGCTATTAGAAAAATTTTAATTGCATATATTGCTTGCATTATGTTTCTGTTGGGCAGTATGGATCTGGATAATTTGTGAAGATACATTTACAATTATATATGCTTCTCTTTATCTGTATCAGTCTGTCTTTTGAAGGACATTTTATTAAACAGCATCATATAGTGTATAATGAATTACAGTTTGTTCTTATCATTTAACAGTGCAATTAGGACTTTTTTCCCCCACATATTGGTACCTGTAAGTTAACATCATCCTCTGTGATTATTATATAGCAATCCTTAGATAAACTGATTTCTTAGTTGCCCATCAATTTATACATAGTACCGGGGATGGATATAAAGTATAAGAATAGAAGCAGGTACAGCTGTGGAGAATGCAGCCATTTAAGAGGTGTACAGAAGTTATCTCTGCAGACTGGAGAATAAAGAAATGAAGGGACAGAACCTACTTGCAACAGAGATGTTGATGGAAATGAAATGGAAGTCCCTGAAAGGGACCAGGTGCAGTGGCTCACACCTGTAATTCCAGCACTTTGGGAGGCTGAGGCAGGTGGATCACCTGGGGTCAGGAGTTTGGTGAAATTCCGTATCTACTAAAAATACAAACATTAGCTGGGCCTGGTGGTGGGCGCCCTATAATCCCAGCTACTTGGGAGGCTGAGGCAGGAGAATTGCTTGAACTCAGGAGGCAGAGGTTGCAGTGAGCTGAGATAGCACCACAGTACTCCAGCCTGGGTGACAGGAGCAAGACTCTGTCTAAAAAAAACAAAACAAAACTGAGAAAATGTCTGCATAGTACATGAAATCTGATTTAGTTTCCCTGTATTAGAATATAATCTTCAAGAGGACAGATACTGTTTATTTTTATCTGTACATATGTCAGCAACAACTAGTAAACGTGCCCAACACACAGTAGGGATTCAGTAAGTATTTGTTGAATCAATGAATGGAATGGCAACTCTCAATTTTGGATTTCTTTGGTTCACATTTTAAACATTCTGACAGTGGTAGGTCATGGCTGTAATCCCAGTACTTTCGGAGGTTGAGGCGGGTGGATTATCTGAGGTCACGAGTTCAAGACCAGCCTGGCCAACATGGTGAAACCGTGTCTGTACTAAAAGTGCAAAAATTAGCCGGGCGTGGTGGCACATGCCTGTAATCCCAGCTGTTCAGGAGATGGAGGCAGGAGAATCCCTTGAACCTGGGAGGCAGAGTTTGCAGTGAGTCGAGATCACGCCATTGCATTCCCTCCTGGGCCACAAGAAAGAAACTTCATCTCAAAAACAAAAATTCTGTTAGTATTCACATAGAAATATGATACTGTGTCCCATAAAATGTATCCAGGTTCACCAAGCAAAAGTAACATATATTACCTTGGTGCAAAAGGAATTGCGCTTTTTGTCATTACTTTCAAAGGCAAAAACCATGATCACTTTTGCACTGACCTAATAGTTGTGAATGTGAGCTTGGACAAGTTTCTTAAGCTTACTGGTATTCCATGATCTTCCATGTCCATCTCAAGATAGTTCCAGTCCAAACTGCTTGTCAAGGTTCAGGAAACTAATATACATCAATTAGCGTTGATAACAGAAAACCATGCCATATCTAGTTGTTAATTTTTTAAGATAAAATAAGGCTCTCATTTTTTATGATAGAAGAGTTGCTCTCACGATTTATTGTGAACAAGAACCACCACATTGTTCACTGATTGTGTGTTTTAAAGCTCTGTGTCTAGATACTCTAATTCACTACATTACAGTTGACTATTTGTGGCCAGGCGTGGTGGCTCGCACCTGTAATTCCAGTACTTTGGGAGGCCAAGGTGAGTGGACCACTTGAGCCCAGGAGTTGGAGACCAGCCTAGGCAGCATAATGAAACTCTGTCTACAAAAAAAAAAAAAAAAAAAAAGGCCAGACACAGTGGCCTGTACCTATAGTTCCAGCTACAGGATGAGGCAGGAGAATTACTTGAGCCTGGGAGGTGGAGGTTGCAGTGAGTTGAGACCACGCCACGGCATTCCAGCCTGGGCAATAGAGTGAGACCTTGTCTCAAAACACAGGTTGGCTATTTCTGCATGTCTCCATTTCAGCTAATACATCTGTATGTACAGGCCCTGGACAGGATGCCTGGGAGATATTAACAAGCAACATTCCATTTGGGCCTCAGGAAGCTCATATCCCATAGGGGAACTGACATGGTGATTAGCACAAATACATAGATAACTCTTTTTGAAAAATTAGCTCCGCTTGTGATTATTATGATCAACTTCTCAAATGGTTTTTCTTCTTGTTGTAGTTTTGAGATAGGGTCTCACTCTGTCACCCAGGCTGGAGTACGGTGGTGCAATCTCAGCTCACTGCAACCTCCACCTCCCAGGCACAAGCCATCCTCCCACCTCAGCTGTCCAAGTAGCTGGGACCACAGAGCTGTGTCGCTGTACCTGGCTGACTATTGTAGTTTTGGTAGAGATAGGGTTTCACCATGTTGCCCAAGCTGGTCTTGAACTCCTGAGCCCCAGGTAATCTGCCTGCCTAGGCCTTCCGAAGTACTAGGATTACAGGCATGACCCACCACGCCCGGCCCACTTCTTAAATGTTAATGTGCATAGGAATCACTTCAGAGTTTTGTTTCAAATTCAATTTCTTAGAGCCCACCCACCCAGTTTCCCATTCAGTCAGTAGGGTAGTGGGGGTGTCCCAGACCCTGTATTGTTAACAGGACTCCCTGTGTTTCAGAAGCTGGTACTAGGAAAAGTACAACCTGAAAACAATTGTCAGAGTGTGATCCACCTCTAGAAAATAACGGCCTGTCTTTGCCAGAGTTTCACCCATTCCTTCAGGAGAACAGGTGTAGCTGTCTCTTCCTTTCCACTCTGTGTAGGAAGCAGAACCAAGCTCATGGAAAAGCAATTTTTTTCTTTTTGGAGATGGAGTCTCACTCTGTTGCCCAGGCTGGAGTGCAGTGGTGCAATCTCGGCTTACTACAGCCACTGCCTCCTGGATCAAGGGATTTTCTGGTGAAATCTCGGCTCACTGAAGCCTCTGCCTCCTGGGTTCAACCGATTCTCCTGCCTCAGCTTCCCTAGTAGCTGGTACTACAGGTGCCCACCACCATGCCCAGCTAATTTTTGTATTTTTAGTAGAGATGAGGTTTCACTATGTTGGCCAAGATGGTCTCGAACTCTTGATCTCAAGTGATCCACCCGCCTTGCACTCCCAAAGTGCTGGGATTACAGACGTAAGCTACTGCATCCAGCGTAGCAATTTTTTATGTATCTTGTTGATCCCTTCCAAGGTCAGCTTGGGTTCCTCAGTAGCCATGGTATTTCTCTGTGGTGTTAAATGCGCATAAAGGACTTAAAAACTAGGTAAAAAGGAAGATAAGGATAAACGTTACACAACTTCAGCCATATTCTGTTAAGAGTCGCAAAGGGCTTCAGAAATCAGCTAATGATTTTACAGAAAAGATGGCATGAGTCCAAGAGGTCCCATGATCTACCCAAGGTCGCTTGTGTCTAGAATTCTTTGTGTATCATGCCGTGACTAATGGCCATGGCCCAGAAAGCCTGATTCCTTCCCTTTCCAAAAAATAAATAAATAAAAGATTTGTGGTATTTCATCATATTCCATGCCCATTGACCAAGCAGGGTGTCATTTGTGAGAAATTATAATGGATTTCATTGCAGAATGCAGAATCCTTCTTCCCAATTACTTCTTTGCTTTAAACATGAAGCCAGGAGCCCGACCCTGGGAATAGTTCTTGTCTGAATTTCTGATAGATTTTAATTTCGCAGCAGGAGCCCGGTCCTCACAGTCATTCCCTAATTTCTTTTGTTAGTCTACTGCATTCATCTCTGGTTCTATGTAGGATCCATAGATGGACTGAACTGTAACACTGGCTTTCTTTTCTTTGCCTCACTTGTCGAATAAAATCATCTGAGGCTGAACGGTATCGATAGCTGTGCAAGGACTTGTTCCTACTGTAGAGGGGACCCTGCACACACCTTCCTGGGAGTCACATTTGTCGTTCAAATGAGGCTTCTGAGAATCAGGACCTCTTAAAAAAGATAACACATCAGTAATATTAAAAACTAACAAATAGGGCAAATCTTCATTTAGCTCTTTTCCATAATAAATTCATTTGCTTGGGTTCAGGATTTGTAGAGCATATTCTAAATGCATTGCTGGCTGAGGGATCCGTCAAAGTGGGGAGGGGAGGTGGGGGAAGCCATCCTGTTGCATGGAAGAAACGGAATCTGTGATCAGGAAACCTGGTTAAAGGTCTTTTCCCCTTTGTAATTTTATTCTACGTAGCGAGGCACGAGTGGTGCTGGAACATATGGAGAGACTTGAGTTTAATTGTTAAAATTCCACTCAGCCGAGCCACTTCTTCACTATGATTTGCACTAGTTAGCATTTGTGTGCATTAGGTAATATATTTAATGTTTCTCACTGCAATCCAATTTGCATGTGTTTGGCAGCAGCCCAGCTCCATGGGCATGGGGCAGGGGAGACCATAAATCTGTCAGCCTGGAGCATGGAAACTGTATTGCTACATTTGATAGTATGCTTGCATGAACACTCCAAAATGCTTGTGAAGCAATACCACCCCTTCCCCGAACGTCTCTCAGGGACAACATTAATGTATATCAGATTGTATTGATTGTAGCCAATAAGTGCCTAAATGATTTGATGCGAGGCAGAGAGATTATGCAGGGAAGAGGGGGTAGAGGCAGCTTTAGAAGAAGTACGTGGTTTAATTACTGGCTGAATTTCTTCAATCCACCTCCTCTTTTGGGAGTTTAACAAACAGGCCTTAGTGCACTTTAGCTGTTGCTGACATCTGTTGAAATGATATCTGCCCGTGATGAGGGGAGTCTGGGAATTGGGCTTGGGGTATTGGCAGGATCAGGGAGCCACAGGAAGCTCCTTTTCAGTCTGCAAAATTAGAAGGAGAAAAAGACTGCATTAGCACTCTAAGGTTAAGCTATGGAGTCTAATAGAATTCTGCCTTCTGACTTAATGAAGCCATCTCCATCTTAAATGCAGGGTTGGATGTAAGTGTCTAGAGTCTAATGATCTTCAAGTCCCAGGTGTTGATGACAAACACAGAGTTGAGCTGAAAACATGAATAGTGCATGGGCAGTGCTTCAGGCACCCAATTGTAAAAACCACCCCCAGCTCTCTCTTTTTAATGCCATGCTAAGAACTGTTAGGAAACTTCACATTTTTAAGGTAAACAACAAGTGGCCGATTTTCTCGCATTTTTTAATGGAAGCAAAAGAAGCCAAAGCCTAGCTAAAATTTCATGTTGGGTCCAGCACCAGGAAGAATGATGCTGTGTATCTGCTAGTGTTCTGATTACATCAATAATTCAAATAAAGTGTCGTCCACTTAATCTCTTTTATGCCTCTCCACCTGAAAGGATCACGGTTTTATTCTGGAAGTCCTAAAGCTATCATATTCCACAGCTTTTTCTGAAATATGTTATTTTGTTATGCTTGAAACATTTATATATTCTACCGACCAAATTGCATGGAAGCCATTTGCTTTCAGAGACTGATAAAAATTCGCTTTTGATGGTAGATACAAGGTGAGATGTTATCAAAACAAAATTCCAAATTGACTTGGATATCTCTATCAGAACATATCCCTGACTGGACATGTGATTCTTGCATATTTGTGTGTGTGTGTGTGTGTCTGTGTCTGTGTCTGTGTGTGTATTGGCCATTGTATTTAAAAATGTGTTTGCATATGTGTATATATGGAAACGTGTGCCATGTATATGCTGGCTAATTATTGTGACTAAAACTCTCTGGGGTTAAGTGGAAAATTAAAAATTCAGAACAACCGTAGTCTGTTATCTGACACTTGTAATGTAAGCTAATATCTCATTTCTCTTGTTATGGACTTTTCTCCTGCAGTGTGGCTTTACATAATGGGAATTGGATGTAAAGTGATCAATTAATTAGAGCATATGATATACATTAGTCAAACCTGTATTGATTACAAAATGACTATGATCTGAGAGTAGTTGTGTGTGTGTGTGTGTGTGTGTGTGTGTGTTGGAAGTGGTGATGCTGTTTTGCATGTGGCCAACTTGGGGAGGGGGATGGATTTTTCACTTTAATATTGTGATGTGTGGTAGACCTATAGGGTGTTTTAAAATTCCCAAGCTGATAGTCTTGCTGGTGGTGACAGAAGAGAAAGGTTTTGAGGATGGGCGCGGTGGCTTACACTTGTAATCCCAACACTTTGGAAGGCCGAGGTGGGCTGATCACCTCAGGTCTGGAGTTTGAGAGCAGAATGGGCAACATGGTGAAACCCTGTCTTTACTAAAAATACAAAAATTAGCTGGATGTGGTGGTGCACACTTGTAATCCCAGCTACTGAGAAGGCTGAGGCAGGAGAATCATTTGAACCTGGTAGCACAGAGGTTGCAGTGAGCCAAGATCGCGCCACTGCACTCCAGCCTGGGCCATAGAGTGAGAGTCCATCTCAAAAAAAAAAAAAAAAAAAAGAGAGAAAGGCTTTGCAGTAAAAGCTAGAGGTACTTACACTTGAGATTGATTCAGGTTTTATAACTCAACAAACAAGTATCTGATTCTTTCCATCTTCCTATGTTTGAACCACAAATTTATTAGAAAACATATATAGGAAAATATAACCCAGTTCCTGTGAGTCTGAAACTTTCTAGTCCCCCATCACTTTTTCCCATTGGAAGTATATTTATAGCATACAAATCTAAACTTCTCAGCTTATCTTGATAATTGGTCCCCATGTTGATGGCCCTGGGGCATCTTGAAGGACCATCGATGAGTCAAGTATATTCCACTCGTTTTCATGTCAAGAAAGTTTTATTGTATCCTAATTTTCTGAAACTTGGTCATCTAAAATAACATGGCAGTTCCCAATAAATCATGGCTTTTTGATTTCCTAGCGATCCCGAATATAGGAAAGCTTAGTTTAGCCTTAAATTTTAAGTTCATATAAATACAATGATACTCAGTATCTCTGCCTTAGAATAACATTGAACTAGTACTGGGATTTTTTAAATTTGATATTGGAACAGTTCTTTTTCTGTCCTTTGGTTTTGTGCATGTGTGTGTATGTGTGCATATAAACATACATGTGTGTGCATGTATAGGTATCTAGATACATATCTAGATGTATGTATATCTAGATGGATATATATGTGTGTGTGTATATATAGATCCATCCTCTTATCTAGACATGCGTATTTGTTACTTGAAAATACTTCAGTAGGGCTTGCATCCGTCGTAGTTACTATTGTAAGTGCTTTACAAATATTTAACTCATTTACTAGCCCAACGACTTTATGCTTTAGGCACAGTGTTTTCATTTTACCGATGGGGACAGTGAGGCACAAAGAAGCTAATTAGTCTGTCTGAGGTCACAGAGCTAGTAAGTGGCAGGATTGGGATTCCACTGATAATGCTTCACACAAATAATGCTTTGCAATGTTTGAGCACTTTTCTACATGTGAGATACAGGGATTTAATTTTTTCCTCAGTTGATTTTCATGGCCTCCATGAGTTGGTTTCCATCATTATTCCTAGTTTGCAGAATGGGACTCAGAGGCTGAAAGAGTAACACATCTGTAGTCATAGAGCTAGAAGCTGATGGAACTGAGCTTTGCATCCAGGAAATCAGACTAGAGAGTTTTTAATAAATTATCAAGAAAGCTTCTAGGCAGCATTGAAGATTTCCTCGTCAGCTGTATACATATATATGTGTGTATATATATATTTATATGCACATATTTGTAAGTACGTTGTAGACAGATGAAAAATAATAAAAGCAGGAAGTACCTTTTGTTGTGTTGACTGTATTTTGTCCCCAAACTTACAACCCTCAGTAGTTATCTTTTCTGTTAGCTGAAATTAAATAGAGAATTATCTTAGCATTTTCCTCCAATAATTTTAAGTTTTTTTAAGAGATTGTAAGTCCTTTTGAAGACTAGAGTGATTTGACTCAACTTTTCCTTCTAATAAAAAAAAAATCTGCCACCAATACATGTTTGTATTTGTTAAAATAGCATATTTATCAGTATGAAGTGGCATCAGCAAAACCAATGACTTAAAGGTACAATTGTCAACCTACGTTGAAAATATGTTGAACTTCCAAGAGGGAACGGCTGCTTGATCAGAGTTCATTTATATCCAAGAGCATTGCACCAACAATAAACTTTAAGTTAATGTTAACAATTTTAATTTGTATCTTTTAATTGTTGAATTCTGAATTGCTTTCCAATTTCCCACAGAGTTTAATGTGTATGCAAATTACACAGCCAAGAAATTTAAGATACAAAAGATAGACTGCATTTTGGAAACATACCATAATTATTGCTTAATTTTTAAAAGGTCTTTGTCTTTGTCAGGGTATTGTTCAGTTTCTTGAAACTGAACAGAAGACAACTTTTGGTTAATGATTAGTATAAATCTTGTAATGGAACTTAATTGAATGTTAACTTTGTTGTTCTCACAACTACAAACTACTCAATTCCCTATTTCTCTGAGGTAGGGTTTCTTGCTCTCTTAGTGCAAATAATTTGTCTTCTAGTAATAGCAGGAAAGAGTTATCAGAACATTAGTTTAATTGTCTGAACGTTGTGCACTACATGTAAGCTCTTAGAAAAAGGTAAAAACAATTCTCATGTCTATTTCAATATTATATTTCTTAATCGTTTAAACTGCTTGACAGTCCTAGCAAACCAAAAAAAAAAAAAAACTAAAATTGAAGATAACTGCTGTTCTTTTGTTAAAATTCAAGGTAGGAAATGCTGAGATTTACAAAAAAAATGGATATAAGTAAAATATGTACATTATATTTAGTGTACAATAGCATATTTAGTATATAATTATCTATTTATTTACTTATTTAGTGTAAAATGAAGGCAGCCAAACCAGTACATTGGGTGGATTAGTAGTGATTTAGCTATGAAGCATTTAAATGTTCAAATATTTGTTGCTGAGTATTCCTAAAGCCTACGGGATTCTAGAAACTGGCTTAGGAGAGGAGACTGGAGGATGAACAATACTCGCTAGTTTCTGCCATTGTGTTCAAGTGTTTACATATGAATCCAAGAAATAATAAGATGCTGCAGATGGTGAAAACAAATCTGAAGGGGGAAAGATGAAGCCAGTGAGACACAGAATGGGTTGGCGATGGGGCAGTTGTGTTAGACAAGGTTTTAGGGTAAAGGTGATGTCAGAGCTCTTGGCAATGAATTAGCCCTACCAAGAGCAAGAGACATAAAGTTCCAGGTGAGAAGAGCTGGTTGTATGAAGAACCAAAAGAGGATTTTAATTTGGTTGTATCATTGTGATCGAAGACTGCTGTTTCTTTTTGGTGTCTCAAAATTGCAATCCTGTTTCACATTTTGTGATCTTTTGCCTTAGAGTATTCCAAGATTGAAGGATGTTTGATGGTGTCTACAGGTTGTCTTGTGCAGAAGACTTAACATATCTGGCTTTCTTAAGAGAGTAGGAAGGGTATTTTATTAGAGTCCCCAGTCTAAAATTCCTTCTGAGTATTTTATAACATACCCACAAATACTGGAGTCATGTTTCTTCTTTTTTTAATTAATTAATTGTTTTGTTTTGTTTTGTTTTTGAGACTGAGTTTCAGTCTGTCACCCAGGCTGGAGTGCAGGGGTGCAGTCTTGGCTCACTGCAACCTCCGCCTCCCAGGTTCAAGCGATACTTGGGCCTCAGCATCCTGAGTAGCTGGGATTACAGGCGTTTACCACCATGCCAGGCTAATTTTTATATTATTAGTAGAGACAGGGTTTCACCATGTTGGCCAGGCTGGTCTTGAACTCCTAACCTCAGATGATCCGCCTGCCTCAGTCTCCTGTAGTGCTGGGATTACAGGTGTGAGCCACTGTGCCTGGCCTTTTAAATTTAATTTATTTTAACTTTTTAGAGATCAGGTCTGACTATGTTGATCAGGCTGGTCTTGAACTCCTGAGTTCAAGCAGTCCACCTATTTCAGCCTCCAAAAGTGATGGGATATCAGGCTTGAGCCAGTATGCATGGCCAGGAGCTACATTTTTAGTCCAGATTCGTTGGTGGGCCAGAGTGATTTGGTGATACTTAAACTCATTCTGATTTTATTTTTATTTTTATTTTATTTTTTTATTTGAGATGCAGTCTTGCTCTGTCACCCAGGCTGGAGCATTCTCATTTATTTAATGGTGGTTTTGAAATGATTTATTATGAAAAATTTCAAAATTACACAAAAGTAGAATAGTATACTTATCCCTCATATGCCCTACGCCAGGTTTCAACAACTACCAATATGTGGCCAAACTTCTTTCTTCTATGCTTTAATCTTCCTCTCCCTTCCCATCAATATTTTGAGGCAAATCCAAAATATACTATTATTATTAAGCATATCAGTATATATATGGGAAAAAATGAGATTTTTTAAAAAAGAACTGTATTATCATTAACGTTATTACGCCTTTAAAATTAGCAATGGGCCAGGCACATTGGCTCATGCCTGTAATCCCAGTATTTTGGGAGGCTGAGGTGGGCGGATCACTTGAGGTCAGGAGTTTGAGACCAGCCTGGCCAACATGGCAAAACCCTGTGTTTACTAAAAATACAAAAATTAGCCAGGTGTGGTGGCACACACTTGTAATTCCAGCTACTCAGGAGGCTGAGGCAGGAGAATTGTTTGAACCCAGGAGGCAGAGTTTGCAGTGAGCCAAGATCACGCCACTGCACTCCAGCCTGGGCAACAGGGAGCCTCTGTTTCAAAAGCAATGATTCTCTAAGTAGGTGTCCAAACATCATATTATTTTAAAACATTTCAATACTTAGAATTAGAATATGAGAATTCTTAAGAAAAAAAATTAGCATTATTTTTTAGCATTATTATGCCTTGAAATTAGCAATAACCTCTTAATGTAAGGAAGCATTCTGTCGTCCTTCAAGTCTAGCTGATCGTCTTAAACATTTTTTTAAGTTTTCTTATTTATCAGAAATTGGAACGTGATTGATATGTCTCAAATTAAAATTAGTTCATAGATCCCTGAAGTTTCTTTTACTATATTGGTGCCTCCTCCAACTCAGTGTTTGCAATCTATTTGTTGAGGTCACCGAGTCGTTTTTGTGGAAGAGTCTCTACACAGTCTGGATTTGCTAATTGCATTCTCTCTTCTTTATATTTTCTGTTGACTGGTGGTTAAATTCAGGAGTTTGATGAGATTTTTGTTCAATTTTGTTTTTGGCAAAAACATATAATAAATTTTCTTGTGTACTTCCATTAGGAACCACATAATGCCTTTCTTTCTTGATGTCCTTTGTGGAGATTTTTACCAATCACTAGCAACCATTACCATCACTCCTTTTTCATTTTTTAGGTAGAATATTTCTACAGAGAGAAATCTTTAAATGATTCTTTGCTTGCCCTGAGATAGAGTTCATATGAGAAAAATAGGGCATATGTATCTTCTTTCGTTTTTTTCCAGTTTTCAAATTAGTTTGAGTTAGTTTGCTTGCATATTCCAAAGGAGAGTGATCATCATTCTAAATGTCCATTCTGAAACTCTATCCTTGGCCAGTGGGAATGTCTTTCTGTTGTCTCCTTGTCCAGATGGAGAGCTTCCTTGCTTCGTGACGTGACAAGGTATTCCTGGTCAACTTACGTATTTCCTACCCTGGCCCTGACTCTGTGTGTGTGTGTGTGTGTGTGTGTGTGTGTGTGTGTGTGTGTATGTGTGTGTGTGTGTGTGTGTGTGTATATATATATTTTGTTTATTTGTTTGTTTTTTGTTTTGAGATGGAGTCTCACTTTGTCACCCAGGCTGGAGTACAGTGGCATGATCTCAGTTCACTGCAACCTCCGCCTCCCAGGTTCAAGTGACGCCCCTACATCAGCCTCCCAACTAGCTGGGATTACAGGCATGTGCCATCACACCCGACTAATTTTTGTATTTTTAGTAGAGATAGGGTTTCACCATGTTGGCCAGGCTGATCTCAAACTCCTGACCTCAAGTGATCTGCCCACCTTGGCCTCCCAAAGTGCTGGGATTACAGACATGAGTCAACACGTTGGCCTCTATTATTTCTTTGTAGAAACTTTTCAGAATCAGGAGGCATCTCAGTTTGAGAGATTTTGTGAACATCTTTATTATTATCATTTTAACTCTATTCAGCACCTGTCTCAGCTTTTCTTAGTAAGTGGGGAGTCCCCATAGTAAGCAGGAGTCCCTAGAATGGAAGATCAGTTCTATTTCGTTCTTCTGGAATTTCTTATTGTGTACAGGATTGAGCACATGAGTGAACTCTTGGTGTTTAGAGTGACAGTATCCCTGGGCAGGTTGATTGAGGGATGGGTATATGGTCAGGTGGACCACCGAGAGATTCCTGGGGGACTTTGCTCTTAGACTCTATGGAGAAATTATTTTTTCCTCATGGGGTTGTTGATCTTGTTAGGTGAGTCTAGGGTTATGGTGGCCATCCACCTGTGAACATACTGACACGCAATCTAAGAAGTTAGGAAAAGGGAAACTCTTGATGCTGTCACTTGAGGCCCTGGATACAGTGGTGCATGAAGTTAATCTACTTCCTTTGGAACTTTGCAAGTATGTGAGCCAATGCATTTTCTTTTATCCTCTAAAGCTATTTTGTCTGTGTGTATGTGTGTGAGCATGTGGGTTTACACATGAAATTGCCCTAATATGAAGGTTTTCTATTTATCCAGCAAGAAAGAGATTTAAAAAGACCTTTTAAACTATTTTCGTTCAGTGCGGTGGCTCATGCCTGTAATCACAGCACTTTGGGAAGCCGAGGCATAAGGATCATGAGGTCAGGAATTCGAGACCAGCCAGGCCAACATGGTGAAACCCTATCTCTACGAAAAATAGAAAAATTATCTGGGCATGGTGATGCATGCCTGTAGTCCCAGCCCTTTGGGAGGCCGAGGTGGGCGGATCACAAGGTCAAGAGATCAAGACCATCCTAGCCAACATGGTGAACCCCTGTCTCTACTAAAAGTACAAAAATTAGCTGGGTGTGATGGTGAGCGCTTGTAGTCCCAGTTACTCGGGAGGCTGAGGCAAGAGAGTCACTTGGTCCTGGGAGGCAGAGTTTGCAGTGAGCAGAGATCGCGCCACTGCACTCCAGCCTGGTGACAGAGCGAGACTCCATCTCAAAAAAAAAAAAAAAAAAAAAAAAAAGTTTCTGAAGCCCTGTTAAATCCTGCTCTCAGGGATGCATATTTACACACTTTAAAAATAAAATAAAACCAGGGGTTGAAACCAGGTATTAAAATACCTCTGGAGAAAAACTAAGCTCTTCCAGGAAAGTTTTGTTAGCTATAAACTCAAAGGTTGATACGTGTAGCATCAAAGGAACATAGAAAAGCTTACTTGGTGCTGTAATTATTAAATACAAAGAATGTAATTCAGTTAGTATGTATTAGAAAAAAACATGATATGCACATCAAGTCTAATTGTATTAATAGAACTTCCTGGGATGAGACGAAAGGACAATTCCTTGTCCAGGTTCTACTTATAAATTGCAAAGACTCACTAA
Organism: Rhinopithecus roxellana; assembly: GCF_007565055.1. Classification (NCBI taxonomy): domain Eukaryota; kingdom Metazoa; phylum Chordata; class Mammalia; order Primates; family Cercopithecidae; genus Rhinopithecus; species Rhinopithecus roxellana. The sequence goes on along the minus strand of NC_044568.1, from coordinate 3,616,431 downwards.
TGGTTTTCAGAGGATTGGTTATTTCGTAAATTGGCTTTTAGTGGGTCAATGAAATGATCATTAGAAGAACTGTCAATAAATTTATCTGCTTCCCTTTAAAAAATACCCCATTTCCCCAGTGTAGAAATGAGGGTTTTTTTTAAAAAATAAATGTAATGCTTCACAAATTTGTGTGCCATATTTGCACAGGTGGTATACCACCTTCTCTGTATCATTCTGGTTTTAGTATATGTGTTGCCAGTGTGAGCGCTAGAAATCAGTTTTGTTTCGTACTTAATAGAGCATCTTTTTGAATTTTATGCATAGAAGAATAATGCATAGAATAATTTATAATGTATAAGATTCTTCTTAGGCATTATCTTTTGAATCTCATGCATAGAATATATAATGTGTAAGAACAATCTTACGCATTATATATTAATTAGATTAAATTAACTCAATTCAGATACCTAAGATTATATTTGTGTGTTATTAAGCACCTCAACATCAGGGTAAAAGCGAAGACACCATGGCATCAGATTATTTGTGTACCTGTTTTATTTACTCTCACAGACCCCAACTGGACAATATTTGACTCTGGTGGAGTCACCATAGCCTGGATTTGGAGATTTGGAGCCCAGCCTAGGTTGGGAGGACCAGTAACTTGGTATGCAGGCACTCCAAGAGAGAGACCATCTCTTTGTCACGGACATGTCCTGCTATGTATCTAAGGTTTATTAGTATAATGAATCTCTATTTAACGGCTTTCATTTAGAACAGTTTTCTTGAAAGGCTCAACGCTTGTATGCCACTGTCTGGGCATTTTTTCTATATAGGGAAAATAAAGAAAAGCCGCATTATAACCAGGAAGATGTATGGTGAGCTGGTATTCAAGAAAGGAGAAGTAGCTGTGAGACACCAAGGATTGGCTGCACCAGATTAAGAGAAGCTAATCCACGTGTCTCTGTTAAGTGGCTGGATCAGCTGTTGGAACCTATTGGGACAGAACAGGTCGAATCCTTGAACAAAGAGGCCGCGTGCAGTGACTCATGCCTGCAATTCCAGGACTTTGTAAAGCGGGCGGATCACTTGAGGTCAGGAGTTCGAGACCAGCTTGGCCAACATGGTGAAACCCCATTTCTCCTAAAAATACAAAAATTAGCGGAGCATGATGGTGGGTGCCTGTGATCCCAGCTACTTGGGAGGCTGAGGCAGGAATGTTGCTTGAACCCAGGAGGCAGAGGTTGCAGTGAGTTGGGACCGTGTCTTTGCACTCCAGCCTGGGTGACAAGAGTGAGATTCCATCTCGAAAAACAAAACAAAACAAAATGAACAAACACGTACCCTCACTTTTGTTGTGTGCGGCACAGACAGCATGAAAAGATGAGTGCTAATAGCCTTCCCCTTACCTTTCAAGAGAATCTAAAGATTCCTTGCTTCCATTCCAGTCATCTTCTTCCCTTTTCATGAGACTGTGTTCTTGCTTGCTTTGGGGGAGAAAGACTAAGTCGACCTATAGAATAGAGGGATGGCAAGGAAACATTCCAATACTGTCAGTATTTCTTGTGGAAGAACAAAAAGAGAAAAGTTTCTGGGTTATGTCTAGAAAGATAATTGACATGAATGGGGAGAAGGAACTCAGGAATGGCAAGTGAATGAGAAAATTGGTACTAATGATAAGTGTTTTATGTTTTTTATCTTGAGAAATAGAAAAACAGCTCCTGAAAGATCCTATTGGTGACGGCTTGGTGTTGGTAGGAGCTGGCCTGACACTCACAGATTGACTTTGGTATTGCCTGTTGAACACAAACAATTTCATAGAACATCAGCATCAGACAAGGCCATCTCAGGACTGTGGTGGGTCAGGACAAGTCAAAACCACTAGATGGTCATGACTGAACTCAGTCCAAAACATGGGCCTTCCCTAAATCGAAAGATGACCAGTCATCTTCCTCATCTGGCTTATGTGAGTGACTGCTGCTGCTTCACCAACTACAGCTTTCACTTCCCTGAATTCTTCCCTTCTTCTGGATAAGAACTATGAAGACACCTAGTGATATAAATGATATAATTGCTCTGCTTTCTGACAGCATCCAATCCAGAGAAAAGCCCTAATTCTTTGAGCCCTACTCAGGATCATGTAACAGAAAGGCAAATCCTCTAAGAAGTTGTCCCTGACAACGTCTTACTGAGATAGTCTGTGGTTCCTCATGGTATATGTTCTCCTTTGCAACAGGTAGTAAACCCTACTTCGTTCAAATACAGGTGTGCCTTTGAACATGTTTCACTAGAGGGCATGGGTAATGTCATGAACTTTTTTTTTTTTTTTTTTTTTTTTTTTTTGAGATGGATTCTCACTCTTTTTGTTTCCAGGCTGGAGTGCAGTGGCACGATCTTGGCTCACTGCAACCTCCGCCTCCCAGGTCCAAGCAATTCTCACTGCAACCTCCGCCTCCCAGGTCCAAGCAATTCTCGTGTCTCAGCCTCCCGAGTAGCTGGGATTACAGGTACAGACCACCATGCCCAGGTAATTTTTGTATTTTTAGTAGAGATGGAATTCACTATGTTGGCCAGGATGGTCTCGATTTCTTGACGTTTTGATCCACCTACCTTGGCCTCCCAAAGTGCTGGCATTACAGGTGTGAGCCCCTGAGCCCTGCCAAACAAGTTTTTTTAAATTTAGAGACGGGGTCTCTGTTGGTCAGGCTGGAATGCGGTCATATGATCACAGCTCACTGTAGCCTCGAACTCCTGGACTCAAGCAGTCCTCCCGCCTCAGCCTCCTGAGTAGGTAGGACAAGAGTTGGGAACCCCCATACCTGGCTAGGTTTCAGGTTTTGCAGAGACGAGGTCTCCCTCTGATGCTCATTCTGATCTTGAACTCCTGGACTCCAGTGATCCTCCTTCTTCAGCCTTCCAAAGTGCCGTGACTACAGGCATGAGCCACTGTGCCTGGCCATTAATTTCATTAAGAAAAGATAAAGCCTATGTAGAAGAGGATGCTTAGCAAAATTAAGTCACCTGCCCAAGGACACTCAGCTCCCAAGCAGTGCAATCACACTTTGAACCCTGGCACGTTATGTCTGAGACTTTGTTCTGCATTTCCGATCACCTCCCTATGTGGACCCACTGTCTTGTCTTTTCCATGTTTTCATAATCTTAGTTTTCTACCACTACCAGAACTACTACACGTTTGGCAGCTTGAAGTAAGAAATACATATGATCTCACGGTTCTATAGGTGAGAAGTGTAGTTGACTCAACTGGTTTCTACACTGTGAGTTTTTCTCAAGGCTGATATCAACGGTTGGCTGTATGGACTGATCAGGAGGCTCTGGAAAGAACCAGTTTCCAGACTCCTTCAGGTTGTCAGGAAAATCTGTTTCCTTGCAGCTGTAAAGCTGAGGTCCCCACTTCCTTACTGACTGCTAGCAGAGGGGCTTCTCTTAGCTCCTGGGAGCCTTTTACTTCCTTTCATGATGTGTGGACTCTTCCAACTGACAGTCAGCAGTGGTACAAATGCTTCTCATTCTTGAAATCTCATAGACTTCTTCTCCCACATCTCCCTCATTGCAGCTGGAGAAAGTCTTGTGTTTTTAAGGGCTTTTGTGATTAGATGGGATTCTCCCCAATAATCCAGAATCATCTCCCTAGTTTTAGATGCATACCTTTGATAACATCTACAAAATCCTATTTGTTATGTCACACATTGCATTGACAGGTTCTGGGGATTAGGCCATGGGTATCTTGGGGAAGTGGGTCATAAATTTGCCTACTGCACATAGTTAAACACTCTCCCATCCTCCAGCCATCTTTGACTGTTTTAATCATTCTTTCAATGTAACTGTGTGTTTCTACTCTTTGTTGTTTGGAAGCTCTTCTCTTTAACAAGATTTTGCATATAGTTTTGCTGCTAACTTCTTGACTATACAGGGTAAACTCCCAAGAAAATCATCTCACTTCCCTACGTGCAGGTCCTTAGAAACTGTGAGGATGGGGTAAGGCTGCTGCCACTGAAGCCTGCACGCTCCTGTGTGTTTCTTTGTCCAACCTAGTGGACAACTCAGCATTGGGAGGTATCAACATGGGCGTGTGAGAACCTCCATGCAATCTTCTCAAACTTGGTAGCCAGGCCTCCTAATACAACAGGTGTCCTGAGAAACACATGAAATGGCAACACGTTTCAGAAATGGTAGCAAAAAAACAAAACAAAAAACCAATGTGACGCTGGGTATCGTGTCTCTCACCCAACTTAGAATTATCTACATTCAGTTGAGAGCAAACTTGGATCTAGTTTTCAACCACCCCTACACCTCTTGCCCTTTCTTGTTTCATATACAAGTTCTCATTGAAAAAAATATATATCCACTGCATAATGAGAATAGTTGTTACCAAAGAAAATGTAACAGGATTATATTTTTGGTGAATTGGCTTTAGTGAGTCTTGAATGAATAGCTTGAAGTATTAGAAAGTAAAATTCAGACCAGGTGAGGTGGCTTATACTGGTGGTAATCCCAGCACTTTGGGAGGCTGAGGCGGGTGGGTCACCTGAGGCCAGGAGTTTGAGACCAGCCTGGCCAATGTGGTGAAACCCTATCTCTACTAAAAATACAAAAATTAGCCAGGTATGGTGGCACATCTGTAATCCCAGACACAGGAGGCTGAGGCAGCAGAATCGCTTGAACCCCAGAGGCCAAGGTTGCAGTGAGCCGAGATCATGCCACTGTACTCCAGCCTGGGTGACAGAGCAAGACTTTGTCTCAAAAAATAAAAATAAAAAAAGTAAAATTCAGTGAACTAGAGTAGTAATTCAAGAGATTTAAGGTTGAAAGCTGTGAAAATGAAATTCCCTCCCTACCCCCTTGCCTCCTCCCTCCCTACCCCATTTGCCTCCTCCCTCCCTACCCCCTTGCCTCCTCCCTCCCTACCCCCTTGCCTCCTCCCTCCTTAACCCCTGCCTCCTCCCTCCCTCCCGCCTCCTTCCTTAAGCCCTGCCTCCTCCCTCCCTCCTGCCTCCTCCCTCCCGCCTGCCTCCTCCCTCCCTCCCGCCTCCTCCTTCCTTAAGCCCTGCCTCCTCCCTCCCTCCCGCCTCCTCCCTCCCTCCCCCTCCCGCCTCCTCCCTCCCTCCCCCTCCCCCCTCCCTCCCTCCCTCCCCCTCCCGCCTCCTCCCTCCCTCCCCCTCCCCCCTCCCTCCCTCCCTCCCCCTCCCGCCTCCTCCCTCCCTCCCTCCCTCCCCTCCCCTCCTCCTCCCTCCCTCCCTCCCTCTCTCCCTCCCTCCCTCCCCCCTCCCCGCCTCCTCCGCCCTCCCCCTCCGCCTCTCCTCCCCCTCCGCCTCCTCCCTCCCTCCCCTCCCAGCCTCCTCCCTCCCTCCCCTCCCGCCTCCTTCCCTCCTCCCTCCCCTCCCCGCCATCCTCCCTCCCCCTCCCTGCCTTCCTCCCGCCTCCCTCCCTCCCCTCCCTCCCGTCCTCCCGTCCCTCCCCCTCCCTCCCTTCCTCCTATCCCCTCCCCCTCCCCTCCTTCCTTCCGTCTTCCTCCCTTCCTTCCTTCCTTCCTCCCTTCCTTCCTTCCCCTCTTCTTTCTTTCTTTCTCTCTTCCTTTCCCTCTTTCTCTCTTCCTCTTCTCTTCTTTCTCTCATTCTCTCTTTTTCTCTCTCGCTCTCTGTCTCTTCCTTCTTTCTTTTTCTTTGTACATGTATAATTTGAAGACCCTGCATCAAGCAGTCTCATATGATCAGAAGCACCTTAAAATGAAAAAAAAGTCTCGCCACAGTGACAAATCCACAGGTCTTGCAAGAAACCCTGCAGATCACTAACACATGGCCATAAGAATATATTGACTGCAGCCCAAGCACAGGAGAAGATTGATCAATCCAGCAGACTTGCATTAATTGTGAAATAGAAGGGACGATGCGATCAATGCTAGGAATGAAAGTGCAGCAGTAACGATGCCACATCCAGCTAATCCAATAATGGAGAAGCTGATGTATAGCATATTGGAATTCTACCGTCTGGGCACTTGTCACCATAAAGAATATCCCACAATTATGGGGAAAAATTGAGCAGGCAGCAGTTGAGCCAACCTAATCAGCCTGATACCACAGTAGTTCTCTTGATTAAACACTAAATTAAGTGGCACTCAGCTCTGTAACCTGCTTGCCTTATGAAAAATAATCCCAGAGCTCAAGTGAAAAGTTTGTATTTTCATCAAAGCAAACTATGAATATTAAAATATTCCTGGGCTATTTTGGTGCCATTTAGCTGTGAACATGTTTAACAATTTATAAACGGATCTTTTGCCATTGGCTGCAAGGAAAAAGGGTCCGAAGCTATATTGGGAGGTAAGGCTTCCTGCGCTAAAAATCAATTAGACTTGATAGAAGCTCAGAGAACTCTTAAGAAAAAAAAAAATGCACTCAAGAGGCCCTGGGAGAATTCAAATTTAGTTAACTTCTCTAACGGGTTGCCTAAGGGCATCAACTCTATTCTTTGCTGCAAAGCACGTGATCGTTCCAGGAGGGGTGAGACTTAATCAGCTGTGAATACTATGAGGATCCCTTATACATACGTGTCATTATTAAGTCCTGAAGTTCAAATCTACAGACAACCTGGGGCTAAATGGCGAATTCTTCAGGACCAAGAGAAAACTGCTTTTCATGAGCATTTAGATAACACAAGAGAAAGAACTTGCATGGTGAGCATCAAACCCAGTGTGGTTAGACTTTCTGGGCAGACCCTTACCCTAGGACACACACTGGTGAGACCTTGGTGATTATTATATGCAGTGGTCAATGAGAACTCTTAGAGTTGACAGAGTCAATGAACATCCATGGAGCTAGATGTCTGGTGGCCAGTGAAGGAGATTTGGTTTGGAAAAGAAGGGAGAGACACTGATCACATCTCCCCTCTTTTTTTTTTTGGAGACAAAGTCTGTCTCTGTCACCAAGGCTAGAGTGCAGTGAAGTGATCTTGGCTGACTAAAACCTCTGCCTCCTGGGTTCAAGCGATTCTCCTGCCTCAGCCTCCCAAGTAGCTGAGATTACATTCGCATGCCACCACTGCGCGGCTGATTTTTGTGTTTTTAGTAGAGACAGGGTTTCCCCATATTGGCCAGGCTGGTCTCAAAATCCTGGCCTCAAGTGATCTGCTTGTCTCTGCCTCCACCTCCACCTCCCAAAGTGCTGGGATTATAGGCGTGAGCCACTGTGCCCAGCCCACATTTGTTTTCTTGAGCAGAAGACAGTGTGCTGATAAAGCTCTCCCACCAAAGTGAGTCATAGCAGGGCCTTGGGCAAGAGGATAAATTAACTACTTAAGCTGTTCTTTTCTGTTATATTTTGTTTGTTGTTTGTTTGTTTTTATTTCAAGTCAATTTGTGGCCTTGCCTTTTAATTGAAAGCAAGTTCTTTTATTTTCCTGGCCGGGAAAGGGTTACTGAAAGAAGAGAGGCGTTCAGGCTGTGTCTTATGTAGTTGAAAATTCAAAAACTGCAGAAAGATTTGGATTTATTTGATTTCAATAATTAACAGTCGTTCGTGGAGTCCTCATACCATTCCAGGGCTAGTTCTAAGTGCTTTTGCAACATTAACTTATATAATTCTTGTAATGATTCTGAGGTCAAGATGCTATCATCATTTTCACTTTGCAGAAGCAGAAACTGAAGCTCAGAAAGCTTAAGTAATTTTCCAAGGTCTTAAAGGGTGCAAGTGTGGCAGATGGGGATGGAAACCAGGCAGGCTGTTTGTTGCTATGTCTTGTTAAAACAGTTTGGGTCTTCCAAGTTGTTTTTGGTTAGTGATATCAGTCATGGGAAATGGGAAGGAGTGGGATTCCTTTGGATGATGTTAGCTTAACTGGTATTGCATGCTCTTCCACCCCATCTTCTGCACATTTCTCTCTGGAGATACGCCCTTCATTTGTCCTCTGACATTGGCTAAGTAGATCATGATGTGGTGTTCTGATCAGTGAGGTCAAGGCCAGCCACTGTAGGTCAGACTGGATTACCCAGACCTCCAAAATAGTAAGTGGACTTTAGGTCAGACGTATGGAGTCACTAATGAGAAACAGCTTCAGAATCCATCCAGCAAAGATCTAGAATAATCGTAGGATGAGACTATGATCACTATCATTTACTGACCATCACTGAATGCTGGGAGATTTTGTGGGTGTTTTTGTTCCACTTTCTTAACTCTTCCATAACTCTGCAAGATGAAAGAAATTTCCCCAATTTTAAAGATACAGGATCTGAGGCTGACAGACTGAATGTCTGGCAGGTGAGATCTCATAACTACTAGTGACAGACCTGGGACTGAATCTTAGGTCTCTTCAATTCCATCGTCTTGCGTCTATGAACCTACTCATCCTTCAGGTTTCTGAGGCTACATGAGTGTGTCATAGGCAAGGAGCCTTCAATCACTCATGACATGGAAAGTCACCTCTGTCTCATTTCCCAAGCCATGTTAACAACTCCCTGGAAAAGAAAATGAGAAAAACACAAGGACATTGGAATACCTTATCTCTGGTTTCCTTTCTCTCTTGTACAGTGTGATTTTTAAATACTGTTAACAAAACAATGGAAAGGAATCGTGCTCCAGAAAAAGTAAATGAGATCCAACAGACTTGTTTATTATGGGACAATTAATTTTAAGCTTACTTTGTCAGCAAAGGAAGGCCGGAGTGACTTGCTTTGTAATTGTTGGAAAGCTGTGCACACTAGGTTGGAGGAGAAATAATGTTTCATTTCAAATTTTGACCCATTTTAACAAACTGATATCTTAGTGTGTTCAGGCTGCTATAACAAAATGCTATATATTCTATTCCCAACATCAATATCCTCCCTAAAAGAAGGAAAAGCAGATTTCAGGGAACTTGGGGACCAAGTAGGTAACAATATTCACTCAATATATTAAAAATAAATACAGAGTGTAATTGGAATGGCAGATTTATTGGGCCAGGCAGTTGTATGTGCCAAATAAATGCTCAAAAAGAAGTGTCCAAGGTGCTGAAACGTTGACAAATGAAGCTAAACCTGTTCAAAATGATGTGTAAACTGAAGGTTTCATTTGTTTGTTTTCGAGATGGAGTCTTGCTCTGTCACCCAGGCTGGAGTGTGCAGTGGCATGATCTTGGCTCACTGCAATCTCAGTCTCCTGAGTTCAAGCAATCCTCCCACCTCAGCCTCCCTAGTAGCTAGGATTACAAGCATGCACCACCACGCCTGGCTATTTTTTTTTTTTTTAAGTAGAGATGGGGTTAGTTATGTTGACCAGGCTGGTCTCAAACTCCTGACCTTAGGTGATCCGCCTTTCTCCCAAAGTGCTAGGATTACATTGATAAGCCTCCCAAAGTGCTAGGATTACAGGCATGAGCCACTGCACCCAGCCTTAAACTGAAGTTTAAATGGAATAACCGCCTTTGCAAAAATACACACAAAAAAAGGTTGGGAAAATATATTTTGGATTTGATTCTCAATCTTTCAAGGGGTAATGGGAATGGAATCATGAGTGAGAGAGAGTGGGTGTTAAACTAGAAACTAAGTTCTTTACCAGGTATTTTTTTTGTTTTTTGTTTTTTTTTTTTGAGATGGAGCCTTACTCTGTCACCCAGGCTGGAGTGCAGTGGCGCAATCTCAGCTCACTGCAACCTCCACCTGCTGGATTCAAGCAATTCTCCTGCCTTACCCTCCCAGGTAGCTGGGATTACAGGCATGTACCACCATGCCTGCCTAATTTTTTTTGTATTTTTAATAGAGACGGGATTTCACCATATTGGGCAGGCTGCTCTCGAGCTCCTGACCTTGTGATATATCCGCCTCAACCTCCCAAAGGGCTGGGATTACAGGTGTGAGCCACTGCACTCAGTCTCTTTACCAGGTTCTATGCTTCATGAATGCAGGGATTCTGTTTATCTTTTTCTTGTGTTATGGAGTAGCACAAACTTGGGGTCTCAGACACAGTCAAGGGTCAGTTCATGTTCTCTTTTTTCTTACTCACTCTCAGTGGTCTGGATTTGTCATGGTGACCGCAGTAGTTGCATCCAGTGGCACTGTGAAGGCATTAGTATCGTTATAGGTGCTGAGGCTATGGGTGAGCATATGGCCTGGGACTGCAAATCAGAAACTGCTCATATTCCTGGGATTGTTCTCCTAGACTATGGAGTAGATCTGGAGCTTGGCTTCTCTGCCTTTGCTGGGCATCAGAATCACCTCAGAGTTGGCAAAAACAAACTTGAGTCATTTTATAGACTTATGCAATCTGAATCTTCTGGAGTATAAGGCACTGAGCAGGAAGTTTTGGTCAACAGTGTTCAGACAGACGCTGGGGAGAGGAGAAAGTATTATTTCCTTCTCAAATCAAACATCAATTAATTCTCAGGACTGCTTTGGATAGAAGGCTGTTCACATTATTCTGAGTTTTTGGCTTATTTAAGAGCCTATTAGACATCATTTGTGATTCATCTCCTCTTGTTTAAAAGGCTCTTTTAAGCAAACAAGGAGTATTTGAAATTTTTTGATGACTAGCAGTCTAGTTATTCACATTTCCATTATGTTCTATTCCATTCCCAATAATTCATTTTAATAACATTTTTTTTCTTGAATTCTTTTTTTCTGATTAATAACATTGTCTGATTTGGGTAGAAAGAAATGTTATTCCATAATAAGCAATTGTGGAATACCAAATTTACTTGACTTTAATTATATCTATAGAGGTAAGCAACATGTTTCAGGAAAATCTAACTTCTCGATGAAGGGGAAAGACCCAGTTAATTCATCATTTGCCCATCAGTTGGTGTGATAGACAATACCAGTAATTATCACTATGTGGTTATAGGGTTTTGTTCTTGGCAAGACTACACTTCCCAGTCATTCATTGCAGTTAAGTGAGACCATGAGGCTTGTTCTTGCCAATGAATTGTAGGCTTAGTAAAGTTCATCACTTCTGGGACAAAGCATGGAAGAGGCAGACACCACTAGACACCACAATCCCTTGCCACAGTGAATTTGAAGTCCTTTTTTGAGATCATGAAATCGCCATCAACCTGTATCCCCAAGCAGTTATGTGGAAGAGGACCTGCCTCATCCCCAGGATCTATCTTAGATGTGGCATATCCTTCTGCCATACTGCTCAAACTGAAGATTGAGAGTTAATGTGGTGTCATGGTATAAACTCGCCTATAGAGTTGAGTTTTAGAAGATGGCTTTTGGATATTAAAAGCCAGCACTGGACTTAAATTCTGCAGACTGGGTGGTTTAAATCTGGGCTCATGTTCCTCACTTGTTTTGGGACCTAACCTAAATCACTGAACTGCTTTGATAACAGATATAGCCACAGTGTGTTCAGCACACCTATGTGCCAAGCATTGCACACAGTGTTTTGCATGTATCATGTCACATAATTCCTCCAGCCCCACTTCCAGTTGGGTAGACATGCCTCACTTGGTGGATGTGGTAACAGGCATGATACAGGATGCAAAACTAGAAAGTGGAAGTGCTGAACTTGAAGTGACATCTGACTGATACCTGTGACCGTATTTTTCTTTTTTCTAAAGGGGAGTTGATTAAACTGTCTACTTCACTGGGCAGTTTTAGGATGCTGTGAGCAGGGCAGGTGACGGGATGTGGTTACCCACTAGGTGACGTTATTGTGATTTGGGTTCTGCCAGCACTTGCTGGAGAGAACTTAAGACTGTTTCTTTTCTGGCTGTCACTTGATCCCTGTGTACCAACCTTGAAATCCCTGACAGGCATTTTGGTAAATTTGTTTCATGTTTTTGTCCCACCAGTAGTAAATGTTTCACCATTATTTTCATCTCCTGGTTGAGCAACCCTTTTCTTTCATGACTTTTGGCTTCATCCTTCAGCCTCTTTCTCTTTTTTTTACGGTTCCATGTTGCTGTGAGCAGAACTCATTTTTCAAAAGACAGATGGTGGCAACCCTGTTCTCTCTAAATAAAAAAGCAAAACAGCTGTTAAGGTGCAAACAGAGTCGCGGCCAGCAAATCGTGTCTGCTTCAAGTGTTGGCGAAGTTTCCCTTCAGGGAAGAGGAGCTATCTAAACAAAATGTGCAGCCTCGGCTGAGCTCTGCCAAGGCCCAAGTATAGAATGATGGCAAATAATGGAAATTTATAGCGTACTATAGATCCAGCACCTTTCTATCTTGGCGGATGCATATTTAAATGCAGTGCTAACGGAGCTGAAATTTATGGCTCTCTAATAACAATAAAATGCCATCAGAGAATGAGATAAATCTTGGCCCCAAATGTTAGCATGCAACGCACACACTCACACACACACACATGCTTGTAAAATATAGCCAGATACTGCTAACTCAGGAGTCTGAGTTTGGAAGAAGCCAATGGAACAGAGAAAGTAGAGGAAGTGTTTTATAGATTACTGCAAATTGTTGTTTTCATGAGGCTGGGGTCAAGGTACATTGTGGCCTCAGGTTGAAATGAGTGTTGCTTTGTCTCATGGCTGATATATACTTGACCTTGGTGTGGAAAGCTTTTCCTTTTCTGGATGTTCAATAGCTTTTCTCTTCACCTTTTCACAACCCTGTGACAGGCCAACTTCCAAACAAATACTGATGAATGATCACCCTCTGGGAAAAGAACATCGTGGTGTGCTTACATGTTTTCTTCTGTTTATTTATTTGTGCATTCATTCGTTCAGAGAAAATTGGAGTCTTAAGAGGCTTAGCAAGAATGGAGAGATGAAAGACATTTACGAAAATGCTGTATTTGCAAACGTCAGTGATGTGTGAATTAGGCATGCACCCTTTCTCTTCAGGCACTTGGGGTCTTCAGGGAATGGAGTTTTACAAAGTATAATTCAGGAGGCTGTCATTCACGTTTGAAATCAGGCCTTGCCAGCTCCTCCAGCTAGCCTGCATGCACACCCAGCTGTGTTCTCTCCGTGGAGCACCTAGGTCTTACGAAGGGAAACCCATTTGGAAATCTGTCTTAACCCCTTGCTGAATTTCCATGAGCCGTGCATTGGCGGATCCTTCCAAGTCAGTAACTAGCTGAACAGGGAGGCGTTCTCTACTGCCTCTCATTCTCGGTGTTTCCTCCAGCTTCTCCTTCTGCAGGGGAATTTCTAACATTTTGGGCAAGATGTTTAGTTTCAGTGAGAAGCCTAACCTCCAGGAATTGTTTCAGGCCACCTCCATTAAGAGTTAGATACTTCTTTCTAGATGCTTCTTTACACATAATTGTGTGTGTGTGTGTGTGTGTGTGTGTGTGTCTGTGTGTGGTGTGTTCATGAATATTGTCTTAATTGCTCCGGTTTTTGAAATGCAACGTCTAATCCAGTCTATCATTGATGGACATTTGAGTTGGTTCCAAGTTTTTGCTATTGTGAACAGTGCTGCAATAAACATAACGTGTGCATGTGTCTTTATAGCAGCATGATTTATAATCCTTTGGGTATATACCCAGTAATGGGATCGCTGGTGAAACCCCATCTCTCCTGAAAATACAAAAATTAGTTGGGCATAGTGGCAGGCATCTGTAATCCCAGCTCCTTGGGAGGCTGAGGCAGGAGCATCGCTTGAACCTGGCAGGCAGAGGCTGCAGTGAGCCCAGGTCATGCCAAGGCACTCCAGCCTGGGTGAGAGACCAAGACTTTTTTTTAAGAAAATGGTTTTTTGTTGAATAAATGAGTAAATGAAGCATCAAAGGACAAGGGAAACTCTTCTCTGCTCAGTTAGTTGGCGAGTAAATTGTTGTTTCTTATATGTGTTGCATCGGCCCCTACCTCTTTTGATTACTACTTGGATCCTTGTGGTTTCATTTTATTTTCTCTCTCTCTATATATATATATTTCCTTTTTAATATTTAAAAACATTTTTGAATAGTTTAATATTTATGTTCTTACATATTTTAAAATATTTTTATTTTTATTTTTTTTTACATTTTTTTATTTTTTTTTGAGACGGAGTCTCACTGTCGCCCAGGCTGGAGTGCAGTGGCCGGATCTCAACTCACTGCAAGCTCCGCCTCCCGGGTTTACGCCATTCTCCTGCCTCAGCCTCCCGAGTAGCTGGGACTACAGGCACCCGCCACCTCGCCCGGCTAGTTTTTTTTTATTTTTTAGTAGAGACCGGGTTTCACCGTGTTAGCCAGGATGGTCTCGATCTCCTGACCTCGTGATCCGCCCGTCTCGGCCTCCCAAAGTGCTGGGATTACAGACTTGAGCCATCGTGCCCGGCCAATATTTTTATTTTAAATGTATGTTTTATATAATATATTAGTATGTTTTATATATCAGTATTAAAATTTTATATAATTTATATTAATATTGTATATAACATATAAATATTTTATATAAATATATTTAATAAAATACTAATATATAAAAGATATACTTTTAAAATAAAATATTTTAAAATGTATAATAGATTGTCTTTTTTCATCATTTTATATTTTTAAATATTTTAAATATTTTTAAAAAATATTAAAACAATATTTTTGAGGCAGGCTCTTGCTTTATCACCCAGGCTACTGTCAAACTCCTGGGCCCAGGTGATTCTCCTGTCACTCAGGCCAGAGTGCAGTGGTGCAATTGTAGCTTACTGGAGCCTCGACTTCCTGGGCTCAAACCATCCTCCCACCTCTGCCTCCTGAGTAGATGGGACTGCAGTTGCATGCCACCACACCCGGCTAATTTTTGTATTTTTTGTAAAGATGAGATCTCTTTACAGTACTCAGGCTGGTCTCAAATTCCTGGGCCCAAGCGATCCCCCTTTATCAGCCTCCCAGTGTGCTAGGATTACAGGCGTGAGCTACTGCACCTAGCCTTGGTTTCATTTTGGCCTTGATATTTACACTAACACGGCCTTGGCTAAGACTGTGCAGGCTTGGCCAGGCCACTGTGCCAGTTTTGGTATGTGGCTTTTCCTAAGGCTTGTTAGCTTCAGAGCGTCACCCTCACAGCGGGTCATAGTGAGGAAGAATGTGCCATGCTGAATAAAATGAAAACATGAATGAATATGACTAATAAGCTTAAATGGTTCTCCTGTTGTGCCTTTTTTCTTGTACTCATGTTCCTTTAGCATATTGGATTTTTTTTTTTTTTTTTCCTGGGGCTTGAGCACCTAGAATCACAAAGCAAAACCAAAGAAAATACCACTTTGTCATACTGGTTGATAGCAAGTGTCCACATCCATACGTCAATATTCTTTCCTCTGCTGGCGTTTTGTAGGTCATGCCATCGTTTCTCATGGGAATAGATTGCTTTGATCAAATGGCACAGCCTTGATTATTTTATAAAAAAGATAAATACGGTAACAACTAATTTTAAAAGAATTTGAAAGGTTTAGGCGTACCCTAAATATACATATATTTGATACATAATACATTTGTAATATAAAATTGCCATTTTAAATGATGCATATCTTACATTTACACTAATATTAACCCTTACTTTAAAAAATTAAAAACAGGCTTAAAAGAGATCAAGTATCATAATTTAAGTAAAGTTTGGTAGCCAGAAAGTGACAGAGGTGGGATTTGAACCCAGATCTTTCAAACTCCAGAGCCCTTGTTGAGGAGGCTTTGGAACTGGGAAATGTGTTTTATTACCAGGATTATATCAGGATTTAAAAGAAAGCCCCTGCAGCGTGGGCCATACAGGTATTTATGTAATTTTAGGGGCATAAGAAGCAAGACTCATGGATGAAGCAGTGGAGCAGGTACCTGTGAACCAAGGTCTGTCTCCTGCTTCCTCGGTCAGAGGAGGGGAGGTTGGGAAGAGCCTGCTGCAGTTCTCCCAGACCAGACAGGGTCTTGGCTGCCAGAAGGTTCTCAGGAGTCCAAAGCTGACCTTTTTCCAGCCTTGGGGAAAACTCCAGGAGGTCACTGAACTCCAGGCTGGCAGGGCCCCTTGGGGTTCCCATGGGAACCCTCCCTGAAGACTTACGTAGGCTGTTGACCATGCAGAGAGTTCTTAGAAAACTAACTAGAGACCACCCAGGATTCTGCGGCGACAGCTCACTCTGATTCTTTCAATTCATGGCCCGTTTCCCTCAGTTTATTTGCACAGACTGGATTAAGTGTCCATCATAGTATTTACCAAGCTTTTTGTACATAATAAAAAATCACCCTAGAAACAAGAGTAGCAGCTTTTATTTATTGAGCATTTACCATGTACCAGGCATGCTTGAAGAGCCTTTATATATATTATTTCTAATTATTGAAGGTAGGTAGTATTATCTTCATTCTAATTTGCCAAAACCTGCTTGTTTTTTTTTCTTCCTTTCTTTCTTTTTGTTTTCCTTTCTTTCTTAGTTTCTTTTTCTTTCTTTCTTTTTTCTTTCTTTCTTTCTTTTTTTTCCTTTCTTTCTTAGTTTCTTTCTTTCTTTTTCTTCTTTCCTTCTTTCTCTTTCTTTCTGTCTTTCTGCCTTTCTTCCTCTCTTTTTCTGTCTCTTTCTTTCTCTCTCTCCCTTTCTCTCTTTTCCTTTCCTTACCTTTCCTTTCTCTCCTTTCCTTTCCTTTCCTTTCCCTTCCCTTCCCTCCCCTCCCCTCCCCTCCCCTCCCCTCCCCTCCCCTTCCCTTCCCTTCCTTTCCTTTCTTATCTTTCTTATCTTTTTTCTTTTGTATTCTTCTTCAGGGTCTCACTGTGTCACCCATCCTGGAGTGTGGTGGAGCGATCTCCACTCACTGCAACCTCTGCCTCCTGGGTTCAAATGATCCTCCCACCTCTGCCTCCCGAGTAGCTGGGACTACAGGCACGCACCTGATTTTTGCATTCTTTGGTAGAGACAGGGTTTCACCATGTTGGCTAGGTTGGTCTTGAACTCCTAATGTCAAGTGATCCACCCACTTCGGCCTCCCAAAATGCTGGGATTGCAGGCGTGAACCACCACTGCACCTGGCCCCAAACCCCATATTCTTAAAGATGATAGAGCTGGCATTCAAAGTCAGGTCTGCTTGAACCCAGAGCATATCTTCATGCCCCACATCTCCCTCTCTCTCTTTTAGTTTAAGGAGATGATTTGAAATATCATATTTCTTTTTTTCTTTATACTTCAGATTCCCTTTGAGGTCATGAACTAGGCCTTATTCATGATAACCCTAGTGAAGATCCTAATTTTAAAAACTTAGCTAATATTTACTGGGAAGCTGTTGTGAATCAAGCTCTGTAGTAGGTGCTGGATATATTAGGCCCATCCCCATATAGTGCTGACATGTAGCGGATGAAAGCAGAAAAAAAAAAAAAGTAGACAAAATGAGAAAAACGAAATCTTAGTATGGGCTAAACACTTTCGTAATGTTTGGTATGTTCGCTCATTTTATCCATGAGACGAGTTCTATTCTTACTGACCTGATTTTATATCCAAGGAAGCTGAAGGGCAGAGAATTTGAATAACTGGCTCCAATGTTCACACAGCTAGAATGCTGCAGAACTAGGGCTTGTGCCCCATTGTCTCACTCTTGAGTCTTCATTCTTTATCAGTAAATAGACACAGCCAGGAAGGAGGTAGAATGGGCAGTGAAATACTTTTGCAGAAGTTGGCATTCAATTTGAAGCTCGAAAAATAAGAAGGAATGACCATTTGAAGAGCAGAGATAAGAGAATCCTATGCAAAAAGCCCAGCCTGTGCAAAGGCACCAAGGTAGGAGAGAGCTGGGTAAATTCAAAGAAAATAAAACATGTAGTGAGAGGCTACAGAAGGAGGGAGGTAGTGAACTTTAAGAAATGAATGGGCCGGGCACGGCAGCTCGTGACTGTAATCCTGTCACTTTGGGAGACCAAGGTGGGTGGATTGCCTGAGGTCAGGGGTCTAAGACCAGCCTGGGAAACATGGTGAAACTAAAAATACAAAATACAAAAAATTATCTGGGAGTGGTTGTGCACACCTGTAATCCCAGCTACCTGGGAGGCTGAGGCAGGGGAATCACTTGAACTGGGAGGCAGAGGTTGCAGTGAACCGAGATCATGCCATTGCACTCTAGCCTGGGTGACAGAGTGAGACTCCATCTCAAAAAAGAAAAAAAAAAAAAAAAAAAAGAGAGATGGGCATGAGTTGGGTGGAGCACTTGATGCCAGGGATTTAAAAACAGCCTGGCCAACATGGTGAAACCTTGTCTGTACTAAAAAGAAAAACATTAGCTGAGCATAATGGTACATGACTAAAATCCCAGTCCTGCAGAGGCCCCAGCATACCTTGGAACTCCTCTGCCTGGGTTATCTCCCTTGTCCTAAATCAGAGATGGGTGTTACTTACTCTACAGTACCCACAAACAAGTATCACTTATCAATCCCTGTGTTCTTTTCCACTTAGCTCAAATAGAGCCTCAGAATCCTTCTGAACACTCTGGAGTAGGCTGCCATTTTTAATCACCCAGATGTTAAATTTATTCATCAGGATCAAAGTATATTGAATTTGGAAAGGGAGTTGAAAAAAAGACTCCCTGCTTTCGATTCCCATGAGGGCAATAGCTGTCCCTCTCCTAGGGGATGTTTTGATAAGACAGCCACTTAAGTTTCTATATCCTCCTGATAATTATATGTTGGAAAAGGATTTAGGGGGAGGATCATAAAACCAGGGATTTCCTAACAGCAGGCTATGGCAGGGCTTACTAAGAATATGCTTCTAATGCATTTTAATGACTTGCTTTATATTATATTAAAGATTGTAAAAGCATCTAGTAATCATTTAATAAATATTAATGAAGCATTTACAAATTGTACCTTAATTTACAGCATTGGCACTCATATCCTGCTCTGAACATGAATGCACAGAGACGTGGTGGCTTTGACAAAGACTACCGTGGCCATCCTGGTACCATAAGTGATTTTTAAAAATAGTAATTCTTGGAGGGCAGTTCAGTGCAATGAAGCTTGATACCCAAAGCAGTTTTAGCAATTATTATTCTGTTTGGGGAACATTAAAACATAATCTACCATGAATTTATAATCCATAGCTTCTCTCTCATGCACTTCTTCATAATAGGCAGTAATTATAGGCCCTTGTGCAAAAATTCCTTGTAGATGTTAGAAGATGCTTCCTCGTTCTGTAAACACTGGGGCAGGTAAGGGGTTTATTGCAAGCCATAACCATGGGATGGCCACTCCCCTGCCACCATCTTTGTTTGATGGTTAGGGAGACCTCCTTTTCTTTACAGGCACTTAGATACGAGTGGAGGAGCCCCAGGCACAAATTCCTCAGCGCTCTGTCCTGCTGTTCTTGCTAGACTCGAGTGCCTTTCAGACAGTGCATTCAAGGTTGAGTTTAGAGCCATCTCTTTCAATTCCCTCTGGACCTTGTTGGATGGTAACCACGATGGTTCTCACACGGGGCTGGGTGTCACGTGGCTCACAGAAAACTACAGCTGGAAAGGCCTTAGAAGTCGCCTTGCTCTACTTCTTACTTTATAGAGGAGGACACTGAGGCCCAGAGAGGAACAGGACATTCATAGGCCACACGCCGGGCAAAAAGCAGAGATGAAACTGTTACAGGCAAGGGGTCTGGATCCAAACCCCAAGAGAGGGTTTTTGGATCTCATGCAAGACAGAGTTCAGGGCAAGTCCATAGAATGAAGTGAAAGCGTGTTTATTAAGAATGTAGAAGAATAAAAGAATGGCCACTCCATAGACAGAACAGGCCTGAGGGCTGCTGCCTGCCCATTTTTATGGTTATTTCTTGATGATCTGCTAAACAAGGGGTGAATGACTCATGTCTCCCCTTTTTAGACCATATAGGGTAACTCTGTGATGTTGCCATGGTGTTTGTAAACTATCATGGCGCTGGTGGGAGTGTAGCAGTGAGGACGACCAGCGGTCCCTCTCAAGGCCGTCTTGATTTTGGTGGGTTTTGGTGGGTTTTGGCTGGCATCTTTACTGCCACCTGTTTTTATCAGCAGGGTCCTTATGACCTGTATCTTGTGCTGACCTCCTATTTCATCCCGTGACTTAGAATAACTAACCTGGGAATGCATCGTACTAGGTCTGAGCCTCACTGTACCCAGTCCCTATTAAAGATGGAGTTGCTCTGGTTCAAATGCCTCTGACAAAACCGGATGTCAAGGCGTAAGATCGTGCTGTGAGCATTTGCATGCTTCTCAG
This sequence comes from Rhinopithecus roxellana, assembly GCF_007565055.1. NCBI lineage: Eukaryota > Metazoa > Chordata > Mammalia > Primates > Cercopithecidae > Rhinopithecus > Rhinopithecus roxellana. Next base: position 3,596,389 of record NC_044568.1, on the reverse strand, counting down.
CCTCACAGCCAAGGAGACCTGGGCATGCCCTGGGGGTATTTTGGATATAGGGGGGCACCTCTTTATCAGGGGTTCTGGAGAAGGCCTGACCTGGTCGCTGGAGTCTGCTGCTGCCAGTCAGGACGTCCCAGCTGCTCAGGAGCCATGGGCGTCCCAGGGAATCCTAGGTACTGAGAGGAGATGGCCAGCAGATGGCGCTGCAGGGATTCAAACTGGAGCGGCCACATCCAAAAGCAACCCCAGGCCAGGAATTCAAAACCCCAGCAACCCGGAGTTGCTGCTTGCAATAGAGGCCTGGACTTCAGCGACGCCTGGACCCCTCTGGGGAGCTCCAGCCTCGCCTGGAAAGACAGCCAGGTCTAGGATGGGCTGGTGCAGGTATCTGTAGACTGGTCATACTGGGTTTGGGATCAGACGCCGTACCAAGCTGCAGAAGGAACAAAGGGAAAACCAGAAGGACTAGCGCAGCTGCCGTATCCCAGCCAGGGTGCTTGCTATGTGGGCAGGCCTGTAGCCACAGGCCAGGGTGGAAATGGTTGCCAGAAGGCCTCCCTCTGCCTGGGGTCTCCCTTAAACCCAACTTCTTGGGGCCCACTCTAAGGACATCAAGACCGTGTCTTCTGGGGAGGCGAGAAGCCAACACCCATGAAGCTGCTGTTTTTCCTTTCCCCTTGGAGGCATGGAGATTGCCACCAGGCCATGTTTCATGTCTTTTAATTAACAGCTTAACTTGGGTATCCATGATGAAAGGGTTTTGCAAAGGAATTCAATTTAGTTTTCAAAATTGCAGAATTAAGTGGATAAAGAAGAGTTTAGGGCAGCACTTACATTTCTGAATATTGAGACTCTTTTTTTTCTTGTTCTTTCATCTTTTTCACACTTCCAATATGCCTCTTTTCTTCTCTCCGTTTCTGTCTGTCTCACACACATACACATTCGCAGCTGCTTCGTATGGCTTCTCGTCTCCCCTCTCCTGGCAGCTGTGGCATTTCTGCACAGAGGTGCAGGGAAGGAGGAAAGGCCTTGGGTCCCCTGGGCAGGAGCCGGCTGAAACATCAACCAGAAATACTATCCCTGTACCTCTCAGGTCGGGTGACTTCTTGTGCCTCTGAAGTCTCTTTCTTCCATACGTCCCCTTCCCAATTCCCAGTCCTCAACTTTGTGCTGCCAGAGGGCACTGTGCCACCTTTAAATCAGATTTAGAAAAAGTTTACACATGGCACCTGCAGACCTGGACATTCCAGTCAGCTTGCTGTGTCTCCTATTTGCAAGGGAAGGCTTTGCTTAGAGCAGCCTGTGCCTTGCCTGGTAATACCGGAACTGGCAGCCTCCCAGGAATGTTGCAAGGGGCCTGGGTGCTTTGCCTTCTCTGAAGCAGACATCAGCACCCCTAAAGTCTAGCTGTGCTGCAGCCACAGCCCACACACTCCTCCATTCTCTCCGAACAATAGGACCCTTGCTGAGATAGTCTGGTAGGAGAGGGGAGGCTCTTTCCTGAACCCCTCTCCTAAACACGTTTTATGCCTTAGAGTGCTAAGAGTAGTCTATCCTCCTTACAAGACTGAGTGTTTCTTGAAGGCAGGACCTGCATCTTATTAAACTCTCTGGCACACAGTCAACATTCATAAATATTTGTTCAATTGATAAACAAGTAAATGAATAGAGAGGATGAATAATCTTTCAGGGTAAGTTAATTACATCTATTTTATCTAACAAGCATTATAGAATTCTGTCTCTGTGCCAGGAACTGCTTAAAGTGTTTTTTAGATATAATCTCATAGATGCCTAACAAAAACGCTGTAAGTTAGACACCATTGTCATCTCCTTTTTTGAGATGGATTAGGAGAGATGCAGATTGGGTAGGTAACTTGCGCAAGGTCAGGCAGAGTCAGGGTTCAAACTCAGGCAGTCTGGCTTTGGGGCTTTTTCTCTAAATGACTCCCTGTGGTTTCTCTTAGTCTTATTCTCCTCTGACCAAGACTAATGTACTTAGATATACCCAACCAGGGAACAAGAATGCATAGAATTTAATCCCCTAAGACCAATTTTTATTATTCAGCTTTCAAAAGGCATGGCAAGGAAGGTTTCCAGACGGAAGAGGAATAGTCAGATTTCTTTAATTCACCAAGAAAACGAATAGATTTCTTTCCTTTTATATTTGTAACACACAGATAGCAGTTTTTGATTTTATTTATTTATTTTTTTTATTTTATTTATTTATTTTTTTTGAGACGGAGTCTCGCTTTGTGGCCCAGGCTGGAGTGCAGTGGCCGGATCTCAGCTCACTACAAGCTCCGCCTCCCGGGTTTACGCCATTCTCCTGCCTCAGCCTCCCGAGTAGCTGGGACTACAGGCGCCCGCCACCTCGCCCGGCTAGTTTTTTTTTTTTTTTGTATTTTTTAGTAGAGACGGGGTTTCACCGTGTTAGCCAGGATGGTCTCGATCTCCTGACCTCGTGATCCGTCCGTCTCGGCCTCCCAAAGTGCTGGGATTACAGGCTTGAGCCACCGCGCCCCGCCCCCAGTTTTTGATTTTAAACAAGAAAAGGAAGAAAAAAGTGAGAAAGAAGGATGGAAGGGGGAGGAAGGAGAGGGAGGAGAGGGAAACAGGGAAGAAGAAAAGAAGGGAGAAGAGAAGCAAGGAAGGGAGGGAGGGGGAAGAAAAAGCAAGGAAGGAAAAAAGGGGTAGAAGGAAGAAAGGCAAGAAGGAAGAGAAGAAGAGAAGGGAAGGAAGGAAGCCTTATTTAATCTCCAACACAGAAAGTGTTTGCAGCCCTGAGAAACGTGGTTTCTCATTTGCCTGTTACTTGGCACAGTTTCACTGCCTAGAAGCCTGCAGAAATATTGGAAGTCAAGATCCAATATAATAATTGGCTTACAGATTTGAAGAAAGATAGATAGACTCTTCCATTTCCAAGATTCATTAGTCCAGCTTTCCCTATAATAGACAGGGGTTGCTCTACGTGTAAGCCATTTTCTAATCAAATTGGCACACAGTTCATGCTCTGACTTGGTATAAATGGGCTTTTGTGAAATTGCTCTGCCTCGGCTCGGGGCTGGAGTTAGATGGGATGGATTTTTTCTCACTGATGCTTGATCGTCATGGGCTCTTCATGGAGAAACCCCGTCTCTACTGAAAATACGAAATTAGCCAGGCATGGTGGCACATGCCGGTAATCCCAGCTACTCAGGAGGCTGAGGCAGGAGAAGCACTTGAACCCAGGGGACGGAGGTTGCACTGAGCCGAGGTTGCACCTTTGCACTCCAGCCTGAGCAACAAGTGAAACTACGTCTTAAAAAAAAAAAAAAAATTCAACCACACATCATTGTGACTTCTATTTGTGAAATATTCCCAAAGGATATTTGACAACGTGAACCAGCTGTGAATTATTGCAGGACTTCATATGCACAGGAAATTTAATAGGTGTGTGGAGCTTGGTAATGTGAGTATGGAAACCATGGAACATCCAAACATTGGTGATCAACAAAGTCAGTAACATGTGAATGGCTTATGAGAAAAGGTGTGGGCATCACTCGGATCTGAGCGGGAATCCAAGCTGTGCCACTCAGCTGTATGTTGCTAGGAAAGTTTGCAAGCATCTGCGACATAATGAAAGTTTAAATGACCGTATCAGCAAGCATGCTGTTTGGAAGACCAATCTCCAAATGAACTTAACTAAGGATTTCTAGTAATGCTAAGGCTAAAACAGAAAAAAAAGCTTTTATGTAGATATATACACACACACACACGTGCGCGTATATATACCCTTTATATATATATAATATATATTAAAAATATATAAATATATATTTATGTAAATATATGTGTGCATATATATGTGTGTATATATACATGTGTGCATATATATAAGCCTTATAAATATATATAGAATTTAATCCCCCAAGACCAACTTTCATTATTCAGCTTTATTATATATACATGTTATTTACATGTATTATATATATGTGTATATATAAGCTTTTTTATATATATACATATATATGTGTGTGTGTGTGTATATATGAATATGATCAAGAAGGGCCAGAAAAGATTGGAAAACTGTTTGGCCCTGATAGAAAAAGCTGATGTGTCACATAGAAGAGACATAAGTCTTCAGTTCTTCTTTTGTTCTTGTCTTCTCTGTCAAGAAAAATAATCTTCAGTCAGGATGGAATAGACTTTGGTTTAGGTGACGAAGTCAATGTTGGTGAAGCAGAATGAAGAGAGTGCTAGCTCTAAAGAAGTCTAAGTATTTTATCTGGACTAATATCCCCAAACAGGAGAATAACTTGGACATGAGATCATTAAGTATCATTGACAATTTGTGGCAAAAAGCAGAAGGATATGAGATTTGAAATGGGGAAATATCAGATGATATTCTAATTTTCAAAACAGATGAAAGAAGCTGGGAGACCCTGTAACTGGAGGGTGGTAGTGTCTCATGGTATAACCAGTATTAATGGTTCACTTGTTCAATGATTAAAGTCCCGTGTGATCTGATCTGCACATGAGTCTGGACAGGATGATGAAAAGCATGGTTTGTGGATTTCTTGAAGATAAAAGAATGATAACTTGATTCATGTGTCTATTCTTTGGGAATAATGTAGACCTAGCAAATGCCGTTTCTTCTCCCTGGAGTGGGAGATTTGGAAAAGGAGGTAGACACATGATGTGTGAATTCCAGCAAGACAGTCGACAAAGACACCCTTTTTGGGTACGTGTGTTATCCCTTTATGAGAGAAGTGGAGGATGGTGGGATAGATATTCAGAAAAGTATGTGGGGAGGTAATACATTATTGGAAATTGGTGCCAAAAATTATAATGAGTAGAGTGGCCCATAACCCTGGTGGTTTTCATTGTAGTGATGTCAGTGAGCTTTGTTCTGAGATATGTCCTGATGGCATTTTTTCTAAATGGTTGGATCATGATAGAGAAGGCTGTTCTTCCATGATACAGATGGGATGGAGTGGAGTGCCTCTGTTTAGTGGAGTGCCTCTGTTTAGTGGAGTCCGGACTTTCATACCCATTTTACAGATGAGGAAATGAGGGATAGGAAATGTATTCATTTCCTAGCATTGCCATAAGTTACTACCAGCTGGGTGGCTTAAAAACAGAAGTTTATTCTTTCATGGTCCTGGAGGCCACAGGTCTGAAATGAAAATGTCAGCAGGGCCAAGTTCCTTCTGAAGGCTCTAGGGGAGAATCCTTCCTTCCTTCTCCCACCTTCCTGTGGCTCCAGGCATTCCTTGGTTTGTGGCCACATCATTCCAGTCTCTGCCTCTGTCTTTACATGGTAATGTCTTTGTTTCTCTGTGTGTTTTCTCTTTCTTATGAGGACACTGTCTTTGGATCTAGGACCTACTCTAATCCACTATGATTTTGTCTTAATCCTTACCTTATTTACATCTGCAAAGACTCTATTTCCAAATAACGCCACATTCTGAGGTTCTGGGTAGACCTGAGTTTTAAGGGGACACTATTCAACGCATTATGCAGTGTATCTCTCTCTCTCTCTCTCTCTCTCTTTCTTGAGATGGAGTCCTCTGTTGCCCAGGCTGGAGTACAGTGGCATGATCTCTGTTCACTGTAACCTCTGCCTCCCGGGTTCAATTGATTCTCCTGCCTCAGTCTCCCAAGTAGCTGGGACTACAGGTGCCCACCACTATGTCTGGCTAATTTTTGTATTTTTAGTAGAGACAGGGTTTTACATTGTTGGCCAGGCTGGTCTCAAAGTTGTGACCTCAGGAGATCCACCCGTCTTAGCCTTTGTTATATTACATTTACATTACAAAAAATAATGACATTTTGTAAAGTCATAGAAATCAGCAGTACAAAAGACATCTTGTGTAAAGATTTCTTTAGATGCAAAAGTCAGAATAGTATGGAAAGACATCCTGGAGATGTCCACCTGGGCTGCCTTCTATCCCTATTTCCTTGTCTGGGAAATTGGTCCCATGGGACTTAGTTCACCTTGATGTTTTTTTCCATGATAGCCTTGTAGTTGTTACATGATTTATTTCTTTTGACATAAAGTGCTGGGATTACAGGCGTGAGCCACTGTATCCAGCCTCTGAGACACTGCATTTGTGATGAGTTTCCAGGTGATGCCAACATTGTTGGTCCTCAGTCTCAGTTTTAGTGTTACGATCTTGCAAGATACTCAAAGTGAAAAACTGTACTTGGGATTCCGCACCCTCCACTTCCTTCCTTACCCAGGAGTGCCCATTTGGCTGTGGTGCCCGCCCATTTATCCTACTTAAAGGGTTCCACAGTTCCCTGTGATTATCCCTCATGATATGGATCACGTTATACACTTAAATTAAATAAAATGCACCCTATCGAATGCACTGCACACAAAAAGAATATTTATTTGAATATTAAGTACAGATAAGACTTCCCTTGGGATTATTTCAGAGCGCATTTGCAGAATTTAATTGCAAGATTTTCCCACTCCAGTTTCTTTCTGAACGCTACTTGTGAAAATATTTTCTTTGTGAAGGTAAAGCTCTGCGCTGTTGGTTTATTATTATTATTTTAAATCTGAAGAGCTCTCTGAGCTCGGTCATTACTTCCAGTGTCTAATTAATACTGATGATGATAAAGCAAACAACCAGGTGACCTAGATTTTCCTTTTCAATTGCTGGCAATTAACATGGATGCCTGCTCATTGTTGCAGAACTTTTGGGAATCTAGTCCTTCCAGTTACGACTCCTTAAGTTGGGGGTGTTAAGAGTTCATTTTGTGTGAAGCATATGTCTTCCAGCACTCCTTCCATTAAGCTTTCCAGGAAGAATGTGAACACACACACACACACGCACACACACACAGCAACAATCACCACCAACACCCAGCCAACCCTTTCAGACAGCTGAACTGGAAAATTAGAAAATGAATATTCCTCAAGTTTCTCAAGCTGCAGAATTGTTCCCATTTCTTATATAATGACATTTTGTAAAGTCATAGAAATCAGCACTACAAAAGACATCTTGCGTAAAGATTTCTTCAGATGCGAAAGTCAGAATAGCATGGAAAGACATCCCGGGGATGTCCACCTGGGCTGCCTTCTATCCCTATTTCCTTGTCTGTAAAACTGGTCCCATGGGACTTAGTTCACCTTGACGTTGTTTTTTTCCCATGATAGCCTTGTAGTTGTTACATGATTTACTTATTTTGACATTCTCTACAATTTGTAGATGCGGATTTACAATGTCCCATCCTCAAACTTTCAGAAGCGTCAGCCAATTTTTCAAAATCTTGGTTTCGTACCGTTGTGTTACAGGAAAGGGGTCCCAATCCAGATCCCAAGATAGGGTTCTTGGATCTCCCACAAGAAAGAATGCAGGGCGGCCAGGTGTGGTGGCTCACACCTGTAATCCCAACACTTTGGGAGGCTGAGGCGGGAGGATCATGAGGTCAGGAGTTCGAGACCAGCCTGGTCAACATGGTGAAACCCCATCTCTACTAAAAATACAAAAATTATCCAGGCGCGGTGACGGGCACCTGTAATCCCAGCTATCTGGGAGGCGGAGGCAGGAGAATCGCTTGAAACCGTAAGGCGGAGGTTGCGGTGAGCCAAAATTGCACCACTGCACTCCAGCCTGGGTGACAGAGCAAAATTACGTCTGAAAAAAAAAAAAAAAAAAGAGAAAAAACAGAAAGAAGGAATTCAGGGCAAGTCCATAGAGTAAAGTGAAAGCCAGTTTATTAAGAAAGTAGGGGAATAAGAGAATGGCTACTTCATAGAGTGGATGAAGGGCTGATGAGCCCTTCATCAGAGTGGGTGATGAGCCCCTTCGGGCAGGTCATTTCCCATTTTTATGGTTATTTCTTGATGATATGCTAAACATGGAGTAGATAATTCATGCTTCCCCTTTTTAGACCCTACAGGGTAACTTCCTGATGTTGCCATGGCATTTGTAAACTGCCATGGTGCCGGTGAGAGTGTAGCAGTGAGGATGACCAGAGGTCACCTTCAGCACCATCTTCGTGTTGGTGGGTTTTGTTGGCTTATTTACTGTGAACTGTTTTTATCAGCAAGGTCCTTATGACCTGTATCTTGTGCTGACCTCCTATCTTACCCTGTGACTTAGAATGCCTCAGCCATCTGGGAATGCAGCCCAGTAGGTCTTAGCCTCTTTTTCTTTTTCTTTTCTTTTCTTTTTTTTTTTTTTTTTTTTTTTTTGAGATGTTTTGCTCTTGTTGCCCAGGCTGGAGTGCAACAGCGCGATCTCAGGTCACCACAACCTCCACTTCCCTGGTTCAAGGGATTCTCCTGCCTCAGCCTCCCAAGTAGCTGGGATTACAGGCATGCACCACCACACCAAGGGTCTTAGCTTCATTTCACCCAGCCCCTATTGCAGATGGAGTTGCTCTGGTTCATACACCTCTTACAATTGTGATTCTGTCTGCTAAACATCTGAGGATATACTGAGGCAGGTCCAGTCCACTGTCAAGTTAGGAGAAGAGCTAATCACAGCAGCAACAACAAATGGACTGCTGAATTCAGTTTACTTTCTTGTAGTGAAAAGGCACATTATATAGTGCTTTCTGTGTGATAGGCACTCTTCTAATTGCTTTGCAAATATTAACTCATTCAAATCATGTGATGACCCTTTGGGGCACATGGGTAGACTCAGGCAAGGAATTTGTTCAAGGTCCCTAAGCTAATAAGGAGTTGAGTTGAGCTTTGAACCTTGGAAGTCTGGCTTTAGAATTTGTTCTCTTAACCACTGCATTTTAGATGCCTCTCAAATGTCTCTCAATTAATATGATCAAGATGACTGCCCAGATAAGGCCATGGCCTGGGTGTCTCTGCTGAATCTATTTAATTGGGATGCAGATTATAAAATTATCAACTTCTGATAAAATTATCATTAGAGCTCTGTAACATCCAGTGAGAAAGAAAAAAAAATCCAGTTGAAACATCTTAACTTGAAAATGTCTTGAGAACATATATTCTATCCAAGTCGAGATATGCAAATGGTATGTAAATCCCCCACCTGCCCTCCCCTCCACACTCTTTCCCACCTCTGGATGTAGAGAGGGGGATGATGGGAAAATCTTTGTTGAGATGCTTATTCTACACAGTCAGGGTTTCCTGGCTATAGGGTAATGGTGGTCCCAGGAGACATGTTCAGGGAAGCATACCAAGCCCTCTTAGTTACCCAGGACATTTTGGTGAGTATTGCTTGAATTTTCTTAGACTGAGCAAGGGTTTGGGATGGGGCTGAAGGAGGGCAATTATAACCCTTGATTATGAAGGAAAGAAATGGTGATTGCTTTTGCTGCTGAAACAAATAGAAATCATCTTTGTAATAACTGCAATTGTTTTCTCCAACCCTCCTCTGCCTCGGTTCACAAAATACCTTATTAAATCTGGAGAATAAAAATGTGCCTGGGGTAATGGTTTATTATTAGAATAAATAATAGGCAATATGTTTCTTCCACCTTGCAAGGTATCAGATGGAAAGACATTTCATGGTTTAGCTTGTAAAGGTGCTTACATGTGTCAGACCAGCCAGGCTCTTCATGGCCAGGGGCAGCCCTTTCATTTCAAGACCAGCATCAAACCTGAAATGAACAACTCCCCGAGACTGCATTCTTGCAGAAAGCAGATGTGGGAGGCCGAAGGGAACCTTGGCCATGTGCTGCTTGGGGCTGCCACGTCTCGCTCAATGTTTGTCTGTCTGATTAATCTGCCTGGACCTGGGGGATTTCTTTTGTTGATAATGGGGTCTTTACCAAGTGGGTGCATGGCAGAGCAAGTGTGAAAAGCACTTCCTCCCAAGAAAACACCTCATTAAAACCTGTAATTTGAGGTTTGTTCAAGTTCTGTGGGCATCCTGACCTCTGACATCCCTTTAATCAGATATCCAACACTTGAATCTCTCCAGTGACTTACAGCCAGAACAGTGACTCTCTTGATATAAGTACCATTATTACCAAACAATATGATTTTTAAAGGAACAGCAGGAGAAGTGCTCAGTAAATGTGTTGTCCTGCCTGGAAGATACCACACCATAGGTCATTCAAGTGCTAAGAATGCTAAGTGTTTTGAGATTTTAGGATATGCTCTGTAGAGTATTTCCAAGGACTGTTAGCTATAAATTAAATATGTTAGAGCTTTCACCTTTTGGGTTTGTTGTGCAAGTTTATGTCTAACAACAAATCCATTATTATTTTTTCTACTTAGTACTTGGCCTTGTCAAGCTCTTTCCTCCATATTCCTAGACACTCCAAAGCTGGCATCCTTTGAAAACCAGACAAGATTTTAGCAGCGGATAATGGTCCTCCCCAAGTTAAGGTGAAAACATTGTGGGAGAGCTGGGTGGGTTCTCCCAAGTTATTTTCTCAAGTGTTTTGTTTGTTTTTTTTTTTCATTTATACAACATGAGCCAGAATCGAGTTAATCATGGCTGACTTGAGTCATTGTTGTGACTTTTTGTTTTTATTTTTTAAATTGATTATTTCTCACCTCCTTTCCTGAATCCTAAGCATTTACTACTACAACACACTCTTTTTCTCCCTTGTGACAAAAAGAAACAACTGCCATGACCAGTGGTGGGATCTGTATTTGCTTATCTGACATAAACTATCCTGTCTTCTTAGAATCAGAGGACACACTTTATTGTGTGATACAGTTGTAAAAAGCAATGGATATGATTACAAACGTATGTTGGATTATAGGATTGTATTATATTCAAAGATTTCAGGCCTTTATAAACTCAGGTATCTAAGAAACATTACATATGAGACCCTAGAAGCAGACTAAGCAAAGTGACCTCTTTTTATTTTATACTTGTACTTTTACTTTCCTACTGAAGAGAGTCCACACAAAAATATGTAATGTCCCTGCAGAATTGGAGCTTTTGTTTTGTTTTTCAAGATAGCTACTCTACATTTACTCTTTTGGTGCTATGGGAGTTATTTTGTTGTTATTATTGTTATTATTATTTTGAGACAAAGTCTCGCTGTGTCACTAGGTTGGAGTGCAGTGGCATGATCTTGACTCAGTGCAACCTCCGCCTCCCGGGTTCAAGCAGTTCTCCTGCCTCTGTCTCCCAAGTAGCTGGGACTACAGGCATCTGCCACCATGCCAGCTAGTTTTTTGTATTTTTCGTAGAGATGGGATTTCACCATGTTGGCCAGGATGGTGTCGATCTCTTGACCTCGTGGTCCTCCTGCCTCAGCCTCCCAAAGTGCTGGGATTACAGGTGTGAGCCACCGCAGCCAGCTGAGTTATTTTATAGCTACCATTAATTCAGCACTTACTATGTGCCAAGCCAGGTTTGGCTTTGATGCTCTACAAATAACATCTCATTTAATTATTACAATAACCGTATAACTTAGAAGCCATTTAAATTATATGATTATGACTGTTCTTCCTATGAATTTATAAAAGTGATGCATGCTCATTGCAAGAAGTTGAAGTGATATAACAGCATCCAAGATTAAAAATGAGAAAACCAGCTCCGCTGCCCCTTCTTCTCCACTGTTGGTCTGGTTCCCAGGACATCATTTTTGTGCTTTTGTCTGAAGTTTGTTGTTTATCATTCCAGACTTTTTTCCATGTATAAATGGATATTTTTCTGTGCATGTGTGTGTGTGTGCATAGTTTTTTAATACATAAATGAATTATAGGTTAAAAATGGTTTTAACTTGCTTTTGTTTTATTTCATCATAGACATCCTTACTTAAATCACTCAATTTCTAATGGATCCATAGTATTCCATAGTATAGATCAAAGACTGGCAAATTATGGCCATGGGCCAAAGGCAGCCCACTGCCTGATTCTGTAAATGAAGTTTTTTTGTTTTGTTTTGTTTTTTATTTTTGAGACGGAGTCTCACTCTGTCCCCCAGGCTGGAGTGCAATGGCGGGATCTCTGTTCATTGCAACCTCCGCCTCCTGGGTTCAAGCGATTCTCCCGCCTTAGCCACCTGAGTAGCTGGGATTACAGGCACTTGCCACCATGCCCAGCTAATTTTTCTTGTTGTTGTTGTTGTATTTTTAGTAAAGATGGGAGTTCACCATGTTGGTCAGGCTGGTCTCGAACTCCTGACCTCATGATTCACCCACCTTAGCCTTGCAAAGTGCTGGGATTACAGGCATGAGCCACCGCACCCGACCCTGTAAGTAAAATTTTATTGGAATACAGTAACCCCCATTTGTTTACACACTGTATCAATGACTGCTTTTTTTTTTTTTTTTTTTTTTTTTACCATGATGGCAGAGCTCAGTAGCTGCAGCAAAGACCAGAGAGTGTATGGCTCTGAAAGTGCAATATATTTCCTATTTGGCTCTTAAGAGAAAAAGTTTTTCAACCCCTAATGTAGATGAACCACAATTCTTTTAACCATTTCATTCCTTGTGGACAGTGGCATTCTTCTCGGTTCTGGGTCTGTTCCCTGACAAGCGCTGTCCTTATTTCCTCATTTGCCCTTGCGGTCTGTTAAAGAGATTCCTAGAATGCGAACCATTGAATTAAAGGAAATGGAAGTTCTGCATTGTGATAACTGTCATCTGCCCCCTCAAAACAATTGGTACCAATTTAGTCACACTTCTTAAAAAGATAGTATCAAATCTTTCAATATTTCAAGGAGGCCGTTGCCCTTTTTTTTTTTTTTTTTTTTTTTTTTTAAAGAAAAGGAGTCTGACGCTCCAAAAGTGTCATTAATTTAGCCACATTCACAAGGCCTCTGGGGGACAAAGCCAGGATTTAGACCCAAGTCATTAGATCCAGTGCTTCTTATGGAAACCTGCTGGCTCTCTCACTAATTTGAATACCAACTGCTGGTATTTGCTGAATTTTTAAATGTGCTGAGTGCTTTGCTTAGTAATTCAAATAGATTATGCTCACAATAATAGTAGACACTATGCAGGTACCGTATTCTGTCTATGGTACAAATGGGGAAATTGCCTGTAGACATTATATAATATGGCTAACATTACATTGGTGATGTGCAAGGACTGGACTTCCTTAGTCTGATCCTGAACCTCCAGTCTCCATTGGGGAGAAAACTGGATCTACAGAGGGACTCAGTGCTTTGATATCAGAGAAATCTAATTCGGTGGAAATTATACTGGTCCTTACCTCAAGAAGCCAAGTATGGAAATTTATGTGTTTTATGGAACTAGATAACATTAGCTAGTCACTGCATGTCTTGTAGAGAGACGCAAGTGTGTAAAAACAGCATCTTGTCAGGGTAGAATAGCAATGAGTACCTGCTAAGGACAAGTGAGGCACAGATCGGGGGAGGAGGGCTAACAATGTCGGTATCCATGGTTTTGGCTGATGTACTTGACCCTGGAAGCTGTGTACAACAGTCATTCAGAGAGGAAACCTAGTCAATCCATCTGGATGGTAATTCCCTCTTGAATACTTCCTATCTTTATAGTTTCAGGAATTTACTCACTCCGTGCCTCAGTTTCTGTACCTGTAAAATAGAGCTAGAATCAAATCAGCCAATGAAATCAATTGTCAGCTGCTTACAAAGTTCTGAGAATTAACTGAGCTCATAACTAGGAACGGTTTAGCTCATTTTATGACATGTTATAAATATTGGATACATTTTAACGACTGTTAGCGTGAAATTTATTTCAGCAAAAAGTGATTAAGGCCGGGCGCAGTGGCTCACATCTGTAATCCCAGCAGTTTGGGAGGCCCAGGTGGGTGGATCATTTGAGGTCAGGAGTTCGAGACCAGCCTGGCCAACATGGCAAAACCCCATTTCTACTAAAAATACAAAAATTAGCCGGATGTGGTGGTTTGCACCTGGAATCCCAGGTACTTGGGAGGCTGAAGTGGGAGAATAGCTTGAACTTGGGAGATGGAGGTTGCAGTGAGCCAAGATTGTGACACTGCACTCCAGCCTGGGTGACATAGGAAGACTTTGTCTCAAAAATAAAAATAAATAAATAAATAAATAAAGCGATCAAAACAATTACCTTCCTAGCAGCATAGTTAAAATTGAGCAAAACCTATGTTATGTAATCCCAAAGTACCTTCGCTTCCATCCTGCACACCCCAATCTGTTGCTCTGCCTTACTGTTCCAACTTTTGACTGTGCCATTTATAGTATCTTGTTTCTGTATCCTTGGGGAGGTGTGCCTGCTCAACTCCTATTTACTCAGTAAGGGCTAGATCGAGGGTTCTCATCTCCAGAAACACCTGACTGATGTCTCCTCCACTGCTTCTCGTCCTTCAGCAGGCTGGGCTGGTGCCTCTCCTTTGAGCACCCCTGGAACCCTGCTGTTTTCTTTTCTATCGCATATGACCCTGTATCACCATCTTTATTTTATTCATCACTCCTCCCCTGTCTTTTTTGAATAAAGTGTACAATGTGTCATTTATTTTATTTTATTTTATTTTTGAGTTTCACTAAGAATTTCTTTTATTATTATACTTTAAGTTCTAGGGTACTTGTGCACAATGTGCATGTTTGTTACATATGTATACATGTGCCATGTTGGTGTGCTGCACCCATTAACTCATCATTTACATTAGGTATATCTCCTAATGCTATCCCTCCCCTCTTACCCCTCCCCTCAACAGACCCCAGTGTATGATGTTTGCCTTCCTGTGTCCAAGTGATCTCATTGTTTAATTCCCACCTATGAGTGAGAACATGCGGTGTTTGGTTTTCTGTTCTTGTGATAGTTTGCTGAGAATGATGGTTTCCAGCTGCATCCGTGTCCCTACAAAGGACACGAGCTCATCCTTTAAAATGTATGATGTGTCATTTAGATACACACCCCCTTTCATTAGCACAGTGCTAGGCAGTTAGTACCCAGAGTACACATCTCAAATGTGTATCATAATCCTGAAATGCATCAAGGAAAAGGCAGACTGCGGGGCTCACCCTAGGTACTTGGAGACATGTGTTTATAGGAAAATGCTATCTTGTTTCAGAAGAATTTATAATGATTACAAGAACAGCAACACTGAGAAATACTCACAGTTACCAACTGATTTGATTTATTGAGTTCTATGCTGCTAAACTTGTCCAGTGCTTTCCTTCTCAGTGATGCACAGTTGTCCTGAAAACTGGATTTTCCAACATTCTATTATTGTGGACATGAAAACATGCACATCTATTTATCCATTTATTTATCGTGTGTCTTATATTTCTTTTGACTATTTTCCCCCATTCAAGTTAATCTCTCACCAATTCCCTCTTGCACTTGACTCTTCTGCCATATTCAATTGTTGCACTTCCATAATCTCACCGAGCTTTCCACACATCCCCCCACCTTTCCTCCGAATATATTTTTTTCATTCTTTCCCTGGATACATTGTCTAAAAGACAGAACAAAAACACAAACAAAATACACTAACACCTTTCTCAATTCTCTAATACAAGTTTGGCCACCTCTTGTGCACTGTGAGTACCTCTTATACTTTCACTGCACAAATGTTCTCTGTATTGTAATTATCCATAGACTCATCTTTTTCACCAGCTAGACAATAGCTCCAGCAGCCTTCTTTGCTATTGTATTCCTGGCACCTAGGACAGTGTCTGACATCCAGAAGGTGCTTGAGATATGTGTGTACATATATATGCATGTGTGGGTATGAGTGTGTATGTGTGTGGGTAAATGGATATATATGAAAGGATGGATGAGTAAACAAGTGGATTCCAAACATCATACTCATCTCGAGAAAAGGAAGACTCAGTTCTAGTTCTTGCAGAGCCAGTCTGATGTGTGGGAGAGAAAATCAGACTGGAAATAGGGTCAGAATAAAGTGGGAAGAACTGATAAGAGAGAACTCAAAGTCAGGAGAAGGATGAAAAACGCTGAGTGTGAGAAAGCGTCTTCGGCCCTGTTGGCTAAATGAAGATAGGAGATGGGGAAGATGAATCCCTGCTATTAAACATCCCACTCAACCAGGAGAGCAAAGGGTCTCATGCTGAAGTTTATTGCTTCAGTTTCTAACCTTTCATAAGTGCTTACTTGGCAGCCCTTTCGAGAGTGGTATTTGATTCTGGAAGCATCTTAAAGGAGCAGCGCCCGACCTTCCACTTCCCTTTTTTTCATTTAGGCCATAAAATATATTGGTTTTGTGCATTACTGCCATGGGAGAAAAAAAAAATATCACATGTTAGTTTCCAAATGAAATGACATTTGATGAAGTGTACATTTAAGGTATGTTTCAAGGCTGGCTTTTAAAGAGTGCACAGGTAGGGTGTGTCTTCATCGCAGACTGTAGGGAGTTACAGGTGCCTTTTTTTTCACACCCCCCACCCCATCCCCGGACCCCGAGCCTCTCCCATAATGGTTATGGGGAAATTTTTTAAAGAGCCTCATTAGTTGCAGCAATAACTTAGTGAGTCTTCCGAGCATCGTTACACCCTGTTTGGGATGCTGTTTGATGAGCAAGGCTGCAGCCGAAAACACACAACACGTGATGGGACTCTGCCATGTTGCGCAGTGGACAGCTCTGTTTTCACGGAAGATGTGAGGAAAGCATGGATCTGCATTTGATGATCGCTACTTAAAGGAGGGGAGGTCACTGGCCACTTTACTCATGAGATGTGTATGTCAGTGAATTGACTCAAATTGGCCAGGGACTCCCACTTCCAAACAAAGGGGTTGGCAGTGGGTGGAGTATGGTGGTGGTGGTGGCATCCAGTTTCTTAATAATTTATGAAATGGAACAGGTGCATGACCCCCAAAAAAGAAGCAGGATATTATCACTAGAATATAAGCAAAACAATATGGGATGCTGTGCAGGGAAAAATAAACACAGCAAAAACAAACATGTCTACTATGGAGATTACTTGAAATGTCCTTTATGTTATTCCCAAATCTCATTTTCCTTATTCGGCTTCATTTGAAGGGTAGCAAAGCTATTTCCTTGGCTACTGTTGGGTTTTGCATTTGACATTGTCTGCAATAGGAATATGATCGTGTGGTGCCACTTCACACGGCACAGGTCATAGGTCAGCAGGCCACCCGGGTTCCTTCGGTGTCATCATTGTGCTCCTGTGAGTCTGGCACACCCTTGTAATATTTGAAGACAGATGTTAAAAATATTAATCTTGTTATAAGATATACTTTTTTTTTTTAATAGAGTGAGACAGTCTCACTCTGTTCCCCAGGCTGGAGTGCAGTGGCGCGATCCTGGTTCACTGCCTACATCTGTCGCCCAGGTTTAAGCGAGTCTCTTGCCTCAGTCTCCCGAGTAGCTGGGAACTACAAGTGTGTGCCACCAAGTCTGGCGAATTTTTTTTTTTTTTTTTTTTTTTTGTATTTTTAGTAGAGACGGAGTTTTACCATGTTGGCCAGGCTCTTCTGGAATGCCTAACCTCAGGTGATCTGCCCACCTCGACCTCCCAAAGTGCTGGGATTACAGGCGTGACCCACCATGCCCAGCCAAGATAAACTTTTTATTAATTAAGGAAAATCAATGCTATCACTATTACTATACATTTTTTAAAACACCTGTATTTCTGCAAGGTGCTGATATTAAAATACTTTCTGATTATTAATGTCCTGCATGTTACAAAGGATAATTTGAAAACTGCAGAAAAGCTTTAAGAAGGAAGCATTGCCCTCAGTCTTTAGTTGCATTGGCCATTTAGTTTTATATTTTACATGGAGATACGTGTTCCCTTTTGAGTTAATTTTTGTATAAAGTGTGAGGTGTAGGTAAAGGGGTGTGTGTGTGTGGGTACACATGCAGTTACTCTAACATTATTTGTTCTGAGTATATCACTTTTTATAGGTTTTCTTAAAGGTGGTATTATAACACATACCTTTCTGTCAGTCTACAAGACTCAGTATTTTGCGTCTTTAATTGGAACACAGAAAACTTATCACCCATGTTAATTAGCTTGACTGTGGTGGTTGTTTTTACAATTTATATATCCATTAAAATACTAAGTTGAACACCTTAAATATACATAATTTTTATTTTTTAATTGTGCCTCAATAAAGATGGGAGATAATAAAGAAAACTTATCACCATGTATGTCTCTTTTTTTCTTTAGTCTTTGTTTTGTTTATCTTTTTTTTTTTTTTTGGAGTGCAGGGGACAGTCTTACTGTGTGTGCAATGGCGTGATCTCGGCTTACTGCAACCTCCGTCTCTTGGTTTCAAGCGATTCTCCTGCCTCAGCCTCCCAAGTAGTTGGAATTACAAGCACATGCCATCATGCCCAGCTAATTTTTGTATTTTTAGTAGAAATGTGATTTTGCTGTGTTCACCAGGCTGGTCTTGAACTCCTGACCTCAGGTGATCTGCCTGCCTCGGCCTTTCAAAGTGCTGGGATTACAGGCGTGAGCCACTGCGCCCGGCCTATGTTTTGTTTATCTTGTGTATTGTATATCCGTAAATTGAAAAGCTCTTCATGCAATTTCCCCTGCCCCTGCTTTTTTTTTTATTTTTTGCTTTAAGACATTAAACATATTTTAATGAACTCAAGAGTACAGTCACCTATTAACATTTACCCATATGTTTACCCTTTCCATTTCCAGCTCTTCCTTTCTTGTTTGAAGTTTCCTTCAGGTATCATATTTCCTTTAACTGGAAAACTTCCTGTAGTGATTATTTTAGAGCAGGTCCGTCTGCAGTGAATTTGCTTAATTACCTTCATGTCTCACCTTCATTTCTGAAGGATATTTTCATTGGATTTAGAATTCTCAGTTGACAGTTATTTTCTCAGTTCTTTTGTTTGTGTGTTTGTTTGTTTGTCTTTGAGACAGAGTCTCGCTCTGTCGCCCAGGCTGGAGTGCAGTGGCGCAATCTCGGCTCACTGCAAGCTCCATCTCGTGGGTTCACGCCATTCTCCTGCCTCAGCCTCCCGAGTAGCTGGGACTACAGGCACCCGCCACTGTGTTCGGCTAATTTTTTGTATTTTTAGTAGAGACGGGGTTTCACCGTGTTAGCCAGGATGGTCTTGATCTCATGACCTTGTGATCTGCCCACCTCAGCCTCCCAAAGTGCTGGGATTACAGGCGTGAGCCCTCGCGCCCGGCCTATTTTTTCAGTATTTAAATAACTGGGTGTTACTTTCTGCCAACCTCTCTGAATTTTCATTTGTGTGTTTTGTTTACTTTGAATTTTGTCTTAAATCCATAGTTAATTGAATTGTTGGGTACTTACAAGTATTGCATTGTTTGTCTCTGGCTGTTTTCAGTGTGTTTTAATTTTAGGCTGTACCAATATGATTATGATATATGTGGTTGTGGATTTCATTGATTTTAACTCTTAGTTTCTTGAAACTGTGTTTATATCTTTTGTCCAATGTAGGAAGTTTTCAGCCATTATTTCTTAGCATGCTTTTCTGCAGTGAACTCTTTATCCTTATATTCTAGAATTTTAGTCACATGAAATGTTGTGTCTTTTGATATTTGTTTGACAGTCCCTGAGTTTCTCTCTTTTTTTTTTTTTTTTTTTGAGACAGAGTCTTGCTCTTTCACCCGGGCTGGAGTGCAGTGGCACGATCTTGGCTCACTGCAAGCTCTGCCTCCCAGGTTCATGCCATTCTCCTGCCTCATCCTCCCACGTTGCTGGGACCACAGGCGCTCTCCACCATGCCCGGGTAATTTTTTGTATTTTTAGTAGAGATGAGTTTCAGCGTGTTAGCCAGGATGGTCTCAATCTGCTGACCTCGTGATTCGCCTGCCTCAGCCTCCCAAAGTGCTGGAATTACAGGCGTGAGCAACCGTGTCCGGCCCGAGTTTCCCTTTTGTTTTTTGTCTTAAATTTTTTTTCCTCTATGTTTAGATTGGATATTTTTTATGTACTCAAGTTTACTTCTTTTTCTTCTGTTGTCTTCATTCTGTATTTGGACACATTCAGTGAGATTTTATTTTATTCCATTTTATTTAATTAATTATTTTTTTTGAGATGAAGTCTCACTCCTATAGCCCAGGCAGGAGTGCAGTGGCACGATCTCAGCTCACTGCCACCTCTGCCTCCCGGGTTCAAGCGATTCTCCTGCCTCAGCTTCCTGAGGCTGGGCTTACAGGTGCCTGCCTCCATGCCCCGCTCATTTTTGTATTTTTAGTAAAGAAGAGGTTTCACTATGTTGACCAGGCTGATCTTGAATTCCTGACCTTAGGTGATCCATCCCCCATGGCTTCCCAAAATTCTAGGATTACAGGCATGAGCCACCATGCCCAGTCCGAGATTTTGGTTATTTTTACGGTTGTAAAATTTCCTTTTGGTTCTTTTTTTTTTTTTTTTTTTTTTTTTTTTTGAGACAGAGTCTCGCTCTCTCTCCCAGACTAGAGTGCAGTGGTGCGATCATGGCTCACTGCAACTTCCGCCTCCCAGGTTCAAGCGATTCTCCTGCCTCAGCCTTCCTAGTAGCTGGGACTACAGACACCTGCCACCATGCCCAGCTAATTTTATTTTTGAAATTTTAGTAGAGACGGAGTTTCATCATGTTAGCCAAGATGGTCTGGATCTCCTGACCTCATGATCCACTCGCCTCAGCCTCCCAAAATTCTGGGATTATAGGCATGAGTCACCACGCTCGGCTCCTTTTGGTTCTTTACATCTTTTGTTTCTTTGCTAACGCTGTACATTTCTTTTTTTTTCTTTTTTCTTTTCCATTTATTTTCGGTGTGTTTTTTCTTACTCTTTGGAGCAGTGGCATAACAGCTGCTTTAAAGTTTTTATTTGATAATTCCAACATCTTTGCTATCTTGATGTTGGTGTCTGTGAATGTCTTTTCCCATGCAAATTTAGATTTTCCTAGTTCTATGTGTGCTAAGTCATTGTGGTTTGTATCCTGGGTGTATTGAATATTGTGTTATGAGACTCCAGGTCTTGTTTAAATCCCATGGAAGTTGTTGATATTTTTGTTTTAGTAAGCAATCAGTCTTGTTGGTTTCAGGCCGAAAGCTCTTGCTTTTCTTCTGTGGATTTGTTTCGAATATCAGTTCTATTGGGTGTCTCCCATGTACGTATCAAGTCTGGAACATGGGCAGTCGTCTGTTCCTTAGTTCAATTATCAAAGCTTTTGGAAAGTTTTAGGGTCAGATACAGACATGAGCAGAGAGGTGAGTGCAAGAGTTTATAAAAATACCGTATGGGGGTAATTTTCCCCCATTATTTTCTGTCCAGGATCCTCAAAGTAATATTTGTTTTCTAGGGTTCCCCACTTTTTGTCCTCCACCCAGAAAGCTGGTGGTTTTTTGTTTGCTTGTTTTTCATTTTTCTGTTCACATGCTTGTCATCTGAGTCTGCTTTTAGGGCCAAGTGTCAAAAGAAGAGAGGAAATAAAGAAAAGCAATGGGAGGTGGGAGTTACTTGCCTAACCTCTTGGGACCGCAGTCATAGATGTTAAGTGTATGCAGCTTCCCCACTTGCCGCTGTTGTTTATACAGGAACACTACCCTGAGATTGCCTGGAGACTGCAGCGTAAGAGGACAGATAAACTTTTAAAAAGAAAGAATAATTAAAAAAAGAACAATGGGGATTTTCCCTATTCTCTGAGCATTAAGATTACTGTGTCTCGTTTCTCAAGACAAAACCAGAGTGCTTCTCCTGAGTATCTGCCTGGGTGTCTGATTTTAGCTCTTGGCTACCTTGCACCCACACTAAAGGGGTATTGGTGGTGGGAGGTGGTAATTCGCCACTTTTCTGGTGGTACTTTAAATTTTGGTCGCTTTGTTCCCCCCCCCCCCCCACTTGCCGCTATTTAATTTTCGGAGATCTCGAATAGCTGCCCCATGCATTCTTTACAGATTTCCTCACTGCATTCAGTCGGGGAAGCAGGATGAAGTGTTTTTTCTCCATCTTGTCAAGAACCGAAACCTGGCTACCCACTTCATTTATTTTATTGTGCTAAAATACACGTAAAATAAAATTTACTATTTTCACATTTTACAGTATACATTTTACTGGCGTTTAAGTAAACTCACAATGTTGTGCAAATATTATCCAGTTTGAGAACATTTTAATCACCCCAAATAGAAACCTCATACCCATTAAGCAGTCACTCCTCCTTTTCCATTAACCCAGTCCTCTGGCAACTGTTAATTTGCTCTCCGTTCTCAATGAATTTTCCCCACTTCATCTTTTAACAGTTTATGGAGACATAATTTACATAATATAAAGTCACCTATTTCAGGTGCATATTTCAATGTGGAGGTTTTTTTTTTTTTTTTTTGGATGTTTATAGAATTGTACCAGTTTCTTTTTTAATTTTTTGGAGTATTTCTCCTAGTCTTTTCCTCTTTAATTTCTTTTTCTTCCTTTACTTTTATCTTTTATTTTTTTTCTTTTTCTTTTGAGACGGAGTTTTGCTCTTGTTGCCCAGGCTGGGGTCTAATGGTGGGATCTTAGCTCACTGCAACCTCTGCCTCATGGGTTCAAGTGATTCTCCTGCCTCAGCCTCCCAAGTAGCTGGAATTACAGGCACCCAACACCCCCCCCCCCCAGCTCATTTTGGTATTTTTAGTAGAGCTGGGGTCTCACCATACTGGCCAGGCTGGTCTTGAACTCCTGACCTCAGGTGATCCACCCGTCTTGGCCTCCCAAAGTGCTGGAATTACAAGCATGAGTAACTGCGCCCGGCCTTCCTTCCTTTTCTTTAATGATCTGTTTCACTGTATTTTTAACACAAGATAGGAACCCTAATATTGTATATTTCTATGGTTTCTTTTCTTGAAAACTAAATGGTGTCTTTTAAGCATTTTTCAGATCTCTATATTTAAAAATTTGTTTCTCAATGGTACATGTTATGCCATACTATCAGTATACTATGTTTTTAATTTTCCTATTATCACACATAATAATTTTTTTCATAAATAATGCTGTTGTTAATTGACATGGAAGTAAACATTTGTGTGCCTCTCTGCCTATTTTCTTAAGAGTTACTCTCATTTGTAATATTTCTGGGTAAAAGGGCATAGAGAAGCAGTGATTTTAGATTTTTGGGCTCTGGTGCATTCCTTAAGTAAAGATTCTTCTTTTTGTTTTAGAAAAAGTCAAAAGAAACTTTCTGTACAAAATGCGTAAAATATACATCAAAAGGTTCCTAAACCTCCATATCCCTTTGTAAAAGTTTCAAAAACTTACAGTATATTGTCTGGTGCTGGAAGTCGGGAGTTGTTTCATTGGTTAAAAAAAAAAATACCGGAAAGATACAGAATAAAGGTGAATGAAGACCTAAATTTTATTTTGGCCTAACTGTTTTAGTTCACAGTGGAGTCTACTAGCTCCTGATGACAGAATGACCATATATCTCAAATTTCCTTGTGTGTGTTACTTTTTAATCTGTGTCCTTAGCATAATCATGCAGTACCACTCCACCCATTCCTCTTAACCCACCTATGTTTTCTTGTTTGGATAATAAGTTATATGACCACTCTAAAGAAGCATCCTTGGACATTAAGTAAAACATGTCAATAGGGCAAAGATAATTAATGCATGGCATATGTATCGTTAACACCCATTTTTCTATCTGATGGTTGAAAGTAGAAACCCACCAGGGTTTCTTTCTCTGATAGAAGGATTGACCTCAGAATTCTCTCCAGTACAATCCTATGGGGACTTACTACCATCAGATTAGAACTGGACCATAAAATATAACCCAGTTGCCAAGGCATGTAGCTGACACTGCTGGCCCTAAACATCAGAGAAGACTGTGTGTTTTCCACTGACTTATCACAACCATCTCAAGTGGACCTTTATGGAGGAAGTCCTGCACCTGTGAGATAGGGCAAGCCGGGGTTTTCAGGGCAAAGGGTGGGGGGGTTTCGTGATGAGAGGGGAGCTGCCCTTATCCCAGGCAGATGCTGCCTCCCACACATTCTCTTGCACCTCTCTCCTAATCCCCTTTCCAGTCTCTGACTTATCCTAGCTGTGCTTCTGAACCAGACAATTGAACTCTAAGTGAGGCTTCTGCTATGTAGATCTAAAAAAAAATTAAATACATAATTAATTAATTATGGGTTTTCTTTGAGCTGAGTAATTAAAAATAGCTTTCTGTTTTCTTTCTTTTTTTTCTGATGCAGAGCCTTCTGACTTTTCCCTTCGTTTTCTCTTCTTTGTAGGTTTCAAGACAACAGATGAATTGTGAAAGAGAGCAGCTAAGGGTAGGTGCACCTGCTTGTAAAATGCTTCCTGATTCTCATTTTTGTGTGATAAGCAAAAATTTCCTTGTCTCTCCCAAGACACGGATTCTAAATAACAGGCTTCATCTTAAGACTGGTAGAGTTGAAAATATTTATCCCAGCTAATTTAGTATTCATTGAGCTGGTAAATACAGTATATCTTCTTTTGAAGTGCCATTATAGTAGATATGGATTTTTTGATTTAGATTCAGCAATAAATACTTCTCTTCTGGAATTTGTTTGACATCATTGTACTCTTTTTATGTACAACACGAGGCCTAAGTAATAACAAAGGTCAAAAGGATGACTTGCTGCCTTCTTAATATGGATACCAGGCTGTTTGCTGAGTGGCTAAAACGCTCTTTGGCTGTTGACTGGGGTGGGTGAGCAAGGAATATGTCAAGGGCGTTTTCTAGGAGAATTTGCGTTATCTATAGACCTCTTGGTTTTAGTGACATTTGTGTATATGGGAGAGGGAGACAACACTTTAAACCTCATATTCTATTTCCCCACTTAAAAATGAAACTGTCTTGGTGCTCAGGTATATTGGTGTAAGGAGTATTCCCCAGATGTTGAGGGAGTGTTTGGTTATAAATGGAGCTTGGTGACATTGTTCTGCTTTCATTGTGTCTCAGTGGACATTCTTCTTGGTATGGGGATGGCATTTTAAGAAACGATGGGATGTCTCCCCATTTGTTTTCTTTTAAATGAATTCATGTTTTCGGTGGACGAGATTCAAATTATGATTGGTCTCTCTTTCATGTCGCTAATGGAACTTGGCAGTTTTTACTGGACAGTGTGCCTTATAGCCATGTTTTCAAATTGTTATAAAAATTAGAGAAATATGCTGCTTTTAAAACCACAACAGTGTGATTTGGCGTTGGGAAACCACTATGCCCAAAGGTGTCTAATAAATAAGAATAATATATTAGACAGGCCTAATACCTTCATACACTGCCCTGTAACTTTTCAGAGCATTTACCTAATGATAGTCTCATCATGGCAATAATTTGTAGAGTTGCTTCCGTCTCACAGTTGCTGTTGGCATCAGGTTTGTCAAGTACTTGGGTAAAATAACAGAATCCAGGTGCATGAAACCAAGAAAGCGAGTTAAGGTTTTCTGTTTCTTTTATGCATATTTGTTTTATGTACTATCTCAGTATGGCCCTCT
The DNA here is from genome assembly GCF_007565055.1 of Rhinopithecus roxellana. Taxonomy (NCBI): domain Eukaryota; kingdom Metazoa; phylum Chordata; class Mammalia; order Primates; family Cercopithecidae; genus Rhinopithecus; species Rhinopithecus roxellana. The sequence goes on along the minus strand of NC_044568.1, from coordinate 3,571,144 downwards.
CTACCCACTTTCCTCCAAGTACCTGTGCCAACATTAGTTGTGACCCTTTCCTTCATGGAACAGACTTCAAGATGTTTTAAGCTTTTCTGAACTCTCTTACTGCCTTTTTCTTTCTTTCTTTCTTTTTTTCCTGCTGTCTGAATTACTGGTTCATCCTATTAAATAATGTATTACAACTTCAGATTTCTCTTGCTGTTTGGATGGGGACGATGGCCAGAACTAGGTCAGAGCTAGATAAAGAGAAATATGTGCCTTTATCTCCAGGAGTCCCTGATAAATTCCTGGGAATTAAGATAATCTTGAAATCTCTATTGCAAATGGCACTTGCCTGGCAAGTTAAGAACACAGTAGGTAATGAAGGACTTGTTTGCATTTTAAGGGATTATTTCTCATTGATGAGTTCGTTCTCGACAGGGGCATGGTTTAGGTTCAAGAATGGAGTCTTCCCCTCTCTGTTACATAAATGCAGAGAGTGGCTTGATATTAACATAATGGTTCATTTAGTTTAGTCCCGAGTGAGGCTCCAGTAGCCCCATCGCTAACATCACGAACCAGTGCTTTGTTTCTTGTTACTTTTGTGGTCACCGTTTTTGCTTTTTAAATGAATTAAAGTTTTGAATTGATAGATGGTGCATTTGATTGGATAGAGCACACATATATAGGGTTCAAAATTTGAATGCTGCCAAAGAGAGTGCAATGGAGTTTTCCCTTCCCACGTGACTCGGGCGTCCAGCTGCCTCTGGGAGACCCCCAGTGTGATTAAGTACTGGTAGCTATCTCATCTGTAGATATTTTCTTCTGTCCTCTTCATTTTTGTTCTCTGTCTTTCCATCTCTTTTTCTTCCTCCTTTCCTCTCTCCCTCTTTTCCTTTCACGTCTGTGTCTTTAAAAGCCCCTCCGCCACCTCAAAAGAAAACTTCCTTTATTAAGGTGACTTTTTTTTTTTTTTTTTTTTTTTTTTTTTTTTTTTTGAGACAGAGTTCCTTTCTTTCACCAGGCTGGAATGCAGTGGTGCAATCTCGGTTCACAGCAATCTCTGACTCCCTGGTTTAAGCAATTCTCGTGCCTCAGCCTCCAGAGTATCTGGGATTACAGGCACGTGCCACCACGCCCAGCTAATTTTTTTTTTTTTGTATTTTTGGCAGAAATGGGGTTTCACCATGTTGGCCAGGATGGTCTCGATCTCCTGACCTCGTGATCTGCCTGCCTCGGCCCCCTCAAAGTGCTGGGATTACAGGTGTGAGCCACCGTGCCAGGCCTGAGGGGGGCATTTTTTAAGGATTTCTGAAAGAAATATAGCACTGAAATGTAAATACCTGTCCATCTCAATGCAATGCATTTTCCTTAATCTCCTGTTGCTTTCTTAGAGAGTGGAAGAAAAGTAGAAATCTATTCAGTTACCACATCGTTGAAGGATAACTGTCTGCAAGCCACAATTAAAATGTGTCCTAAGTGCAGCAATCAAAATGCATTTCCAGATTTGCTATCCAGGATGACTAGGACTGTGGCCGTCTTACCACGTTGAGGGTCCTTCTTTAGTGCATTCTTTTGTCAGAATTCAGGGATATAAGTGGATAGTTGTAAAATTTATTCCTTTTCCTTGGCTTCCTGGAAATAGCAGATGATGCAGAAAGATAAAGCTGCCATTTCTGTTTTGTACCCATCGAAGCTGTGTAGGAATTGGCGTATCCAATACCTGGTCTTAGGATCTCCTTTCTTTTTCTCACGAAGCCTAAGTTAATTATTCCAAAACAGACTCTGTGAAGTGCTTAATATCTTGAAGATATTAAGAAGTCTTTAAAACGATTATATGATTAATTTTAGGAAATACCATGTTAAAAAAAAAAAAGCGAAACTGTTTTTGTTTTTTAACTGCAGGACTTCTCATAGCCTTTAATGTGCAAAGGTGAAATACAAAGAGTTCGATATAATATACAACTTTTTTGTAACTCAGCTGACTACAAAACCTTTTTGGTTGTAGGACATACTCTTGAAATCATATCAGTATTATCAGTTAAGATGCTATTATCTGTGAGTTACAGAAAAGCTAAGAGTTATTTACAAAAATAAATAACTCTCCACCTCCCAGTTTCAGTGTGGATTCAGAGACTTTTCGATATCAGGGCAGTGGTTTGGAATCCCTGTACTTCCCTTGGCCTTTCTTCTTCCAAGATGGCTGCCATCTACCCCATATCACTTTCTCACAGGGCAGCACTCTCATCAGAAGGGAGGAGAGGAGGAGCGTCTCCTTCACAGCTCTTGCATTTTATTGGTGGAAAATAATTCCCAGAATTCGTCACTGCAGCCTTGTTCTTAGATCTCACTGGCCAATCTCTACATCAGTCACTGGCAAGGTGACCTGGAGTCTCAGCGATTGGCTGCAGCAGTTATGATTCATTTCCAGCATCAGGCACATTGTCACCTGAACATAAAACAGGATTTACTTAAACTGGAGGAAGGAGAAAATGCACTCCAGAGTAGTTACCAAGTGGAGTCTGCCACAAAAGGAATCCACAGGGGTCCACTCTGTTTGTCAGGGTGCTGGTTTCCTGTCATTAGTTTTCATTACTCTCTTTCATCCTACATATATGGGTTCAGCAACTGTGTGAATTCTGGTTTGTGGAATTTGACACAGATGCTTTCCCTGCCAGCCTTGAATCTCACAGGTCACATCACCCATCCTAACCTATATCATAACTTTTCTACTCATCTTGGCACTGTCTTTGTATTTTGCCTTGTGTAATTTGGACTGTACTGGATATAGTCTTTGCTCATATCCCCTCAGCATTAGGTGTGGACAGCAGGCATGAGGCATCGTGCCTTAGTTACCAGCTCAGCCCAGATATGCTGTCCATGAGCTTTCTGGCCCCTACCCTTCCCAAGAGAAGGGCCTCAGCCAGTTACTCCTAACAGGATGCTCACTCTTCTCAGAGAATTATTGAGATTACTCACATTGCTCAATTGTTATGCAAACTACACAACAGGAGACTTGTTCATTCCTCCATCCCAAGGTTTGTCAATCTAGACTTCTTCTGAGCTTGCAATTCACATTATTGTCTGGATTCTTCTGGGGAGATGGTCACGGGAGCTCACTAAGGGATCTGTGCATGAATCACTCCTGATTCTGTGGGCTATGTTTACCAGCTTGTTCCAGCATCACTACAGGTCATGGTGATAGTTGTGCAGTGACCATATCCAGTTATCAACATTTACCTCTCCAGCATCTGAACCAACAGATGGACAAATAAACAACTAAGACAGAAATAATACGATCCCAGGAGCCTTTGTTTCCCTGAACAATGTACCAGTTGAGGGAGATTGTATGGTCATAGGGTGGGAGATTCCAGTGCCCACTTTTCTGAGCACTCAAAAAATATTTGATTACAAAGGGATCTTTGTGCTTGAGTATTAGATATTGGTTTGGGGGCTAATTAATGAGCTTAGTTAGAAAACTACTAAGTAGGCGAATGCATGAATGCCAGATTCTGTTCTGTGGATTCAAATACTCGTCTGCAGTATGGCAACGTGACACTGTAGTCAGCATACTGGGAAGGGTGGGTAGGGCTGGTGAAGCACTGGTTATGGACTTAGGTTCAGATCCAATTTCTAAATGCTCCTTAGTGTCTCAGAGCTTGACTGTATGCATAAAATGAGAATAGCTTTCTCATAGGATTGGTGACTGGATAAAACAACGTAGTTAAAGCACTGAAAAAAAAATGCAGACCTCTTAGTCAACAAGGTGAGCTACTGTTAATACAGTATTATTCCCAAGAATTATTTCACTTCCCTTCGTCCTAGAAATACCAGCCAAGAGCATACAGATGGCACATATCTATTGCCACCCAACTCCCCACAAGGAAAGATAACACAAAGGGCAGGCTCTGTAGTTGATGGCATGGCAAAATATTTAGGAGATAACTCCCTCGCAGTTAAGGTTGTTTGGAATGCAAACAACAGAGACAGATTCTTAAGCAGAAAAGGCATGCACCCAGGCCTCCCAGGAATCAGAGCTTAGGATGGGAAAGCTGTCTGAACTCCATATCTCTAGCTCATCTCCTGTCTTTGTTTCTCTTTGTGGGTCCTCTCTGGATTTTTCTTTTGATAAAGACTCCCTCTACCTTTATGCACACATGACGTCTTCTGGCCCCTAAGATGTATGCTGCATCACTTTCCACTGGTATAGGGATGGACCGTCAGTGCATCCTAGTTACACATTCCTGAAAAGGAGCCTGATTGGGTTGGTCTGGATCAGTTGTTCACTCTGGGCCAATGGGAGCTGTCCAGGGAAATGGTATGAAGAAACACAGTTGCCCAGGGCCAACTCTTGAGGGAAGACTTCATTATTGGGGAAAAGGAGCCATTGCTGGTTGAGTAAGTAACATCAAAGATGCCAGGCGCGGCGGGTCACGCCTGTCATCCCAGCACTTTGGGAGGCTAAGGTGGGCAGATCACTTGAGGTCAGGAGTTCGAGACTAGCCTGACCAACATGGTGAAACCCTGTCTCTACTAAAAATACAAAAATTAGCCAGTCATGGTGGCGGGCATCTATAGTCCCAGCTGCTCCAGAGGCTGAGGCAGGAGAATTGCTTGACCCCAGGAGGTGGAGGTTGCAGTGAGCAGAGATCGTGCCACTGCACTCCAGTCTGGGCAACAGAGGGAGACTGTCGGAAAAAAACAGAAACAAAAACAAACAAAAAAACCCCACAATCAAAAAGCACCGAAGATATAGATGTAGGTATCTGTTATGCTTTCAAAACATGGCTATCAGAGTTGAACAAAGGATCCTGGAAAATACATGTGCTACCACCAACTGCTGGCTCTGTATTTCCCAAAATATAAGACACCTGCCCCACGTCTTATTCACAGCTTTCAGGGGAACACCAAGTCATTAAGAAAGGGGGAGTCGCTTAGAGAGAAAGTTACTCCCCTTTCCATTCTCTCTCAGTCGTTTTTATGTCAATGAGAAACTCGCAGTTTTTTTTTTTTTTTTTTTTTGAGACGGAGTCTGGCTCTGTCGCCCAGGCTGGAGTGCAGTGGCCGGATCTCAGCTCACTGCAAGCTCCGCCTCCCAGGTTTACGCCATTCTCCTGCCTCAGCCTCCCAAGTAGCTGGGACTACAGGCGCCCGCCTCGTCGCCCGGCTAGTTTTTTGTATTCTTTAGTAGAGACGGGGTTTCACCGTATTAGCCAGGATGGTCTCGATCTCCTGACCTTGTGATCCGCCCGTCTCGGCCTCCAAAGTGCTGGGATTACAGGCTTGAGCCACCGCGCCCGGCCTCAATGAGAAACTCGCAGTTTAAACTAAAGTATCTTTAACGGTGCTCTAACACTTTCTAAGCTTTCTTTTTTAGGGAAAGGAGTGTGCCTCGGGCTTAGAGCCTACAGCCCTAGAGCATCTCTTTGCACTTTAAAGACATTGTTTGCAAAATATAGTAGTTAAGAATCAGGGGCCTGGAGCTAGGCCTACTGAGATAAAGTCTAGACTTTGCAATTTAGCACTTTGTAGCCTTGTACATGTTACTTAAACCCTCTCTACCTCGAATTCCTCACCTGTGTAGTGGAGATAATCATTGCACGAATTTCCTAAGTTTTTGTGTGTGTGTGTGCATGCGCATGTGTCTTTGTGTCTGTATATTTGCATGCAAAAAAGATTAAAATAATTAATGCATGTGAGGTTGTTAGAAAAGTGTCTGGAATAGAAAAGGTTCTTAATTATTGTTGGGTATTAATGGATTTTTTTCATTAACTTTTATGTGTGACTATTGATACTGGTTTTCCATTTACAGTGGCAATACAAAGTTTTCTTGGCACACGTCGTATTTTATGTTCCATTTATTGTTTCATTTATTTAAGTTAAAAATGGGTTGCTTTAAAGATAAATGTTAACTTCATAATGTTACAGATTGCCCACAGTTTTGACAGAGATTGTGATACTGGAATGCAAATGACTGCGTTTTTTTAGAAATACTCAAATCATGGTACCCGCCTTGTGAAGGAGGTTGTAGAGCAGATCTGCATTATCAATATTTAATTTGCCAGTTAGAAGCGAGTTTCTCATTTCTGCTAGATATAAGAGTGATGTGGATTGCATAATGCAAATTGCTAATGATCATCTTGGCTTAAACCCATCGCCTTCATCTGGACATCAGATAATGAAACTTCCAGACTGCCTTGGAATGGAGCTATCTGAATCAGAGATACCTTCCCCCGCTGTGTCTCACCCCTCCCCGCTTTTTAAAGCCCAACTTTTCATTCCTTAGTGGCTCTTATGATAGCACAGAAGAAAATGTAAGCCCCCCTTCTCCCCATTCCTTGGTGAGACCTCACAGGTCCATGAGTTCTTCCTGACTTTAATTTTAGGATGGTTCATTGCAGAAATGCCTGCTTCCATTCAGTTATTTATTCAAGAAATAGTTTTTGAGCATAACCATATGCCAGTCACTGTGCTAGGCAGTAGAGGTATAATAATGTACTAAAACTTGCACCGTTCTTATTCTCTTGTACCTCACAGGCTAGTGGAAAAGACACACATTTGTCAAATAATCATTGACAACCATTGGCAAAAAATGTCCAACGTGAAACTGATGAATATGAGAAACGAGATGCTGTGGAAAAGCGTATGAATAGAAGAAGCTTACCTAATTGACCTTCACTGATCAAACGTACCAGATTAATACATACTGTCCCATCTCTTTATAAAACATTGGCAGATGTGCACAGCATCCTATGCAGTGACTGTTTGGTACAAGTTTACCTTTCTCTTCACCCGTTGCGGTGTCTGCTTGCCAAGAGTCAGTTGTATTTATTCCCAGGGCTGCTTCTGCCAGCTGCACTTTTTATTGTAATTGCATTATTTAGTGGAATATTATGTAAACTGATGAAAAATGAGTGCAGTAAGAAAAAGAGCTGTTTCTATGAAAACTAAATGCTTTGGAAACATTGTATGAAAACAGGATTCAAAAATTATTTTGATTAGTTGTGGGTGAGAGGAGTGTAAAATATTCGTGGAAAAAAACCCTCAGAAATCTGGAAAGATCCTGCAGTCAGATTCTTTTCAGTGTGTCTTGACATTCTCATTCCACTTTAATCAAACCCAGAATTGATGCCATAGACCAGGAGTTAGCAAACTTTTTCTGAAAAAGGCCAGATTGTGACCATTTTAGTATCTGAAGATCATAGGGTCTCCATTGCCACCACTCAACACTGCCATAGTAGCACAAAAGTAGCCATAGATAAAATGAATGATTGAGGCTATGTCTCAATAAAACTTTATTTACAAGAATAGGCAGTGGGTCATAGTTAACCAACCCCTGCTGGTGACTGAAATGTTAGTGAGGTGTATGTGGGAAGGATAATGAGGGATTTTTATCGACAAAGAAATCACTCAAAGAAAAGGCCTTAGACTCACATCAAAGATCAACAAACGCATGAACGTTCATATATTTTACATAAAACAAAAGATTGAAGTTACTTCTGTATCACTTTAAAAGTGATTCCTTGCTTGAAGGGCTTCCAGTTAAGTACCTTCTCCCATTCCCAAATGAAATGACTTTTAAAGAATAGAATAGCTACAACTAGGGCTGGAAACGCAAAATAAAATTATGCTTATTTTTATGTTCCAATCCTAATGACTCAGAACTCCATCTGTCTATAATGGAAGAACAAATTTATCCTTTTTTATTGAATCCCCCAGCAAGTAATTTCTGGGACTCCCCAAGGAGGGTGACATTTCCATGTATACATCCTGGTGCTTGTCCTATGCAAACTGTTGTTCAGCTGTTCCACAATTCTTCCCTGTCTTAAGAAAAGCCTAGTAACTTCCTTCTCTGGATTGTGCTGTTCTCAATAGCATCCCTCTGTAAGCATGAATACCATTCTTTGCATTAGATTTCCAAATGATCAGCTAAAGCCAGACTTCAGTGATCCGCTCAGGGATGAGCAGAGATCCCAGGTAGGTGGTGACTTGCAGAGAGGACTCTCAGGGGCAGGCCTGAGATCTTCATGGTTGATGAGATTTCATGTATGTTCTCGTGTGTGTGTGTGTGTGCGCGCGCATACAAGGAAAAAACTGGCAGAAGTTTGCTTGCTTTAATCTTACGTAACGAATGGTCCCACCTTTGTGATTTTCTCCAAGCAAAGGGAGTTTGCCCCAAAGTAATTAGTTCTCTGCTTCTAGAAGCTACAGGAACGCAGGCAAATAATCCCCAGGAGCAGCTTCTCTACTAAAATAAGAAATTCATAAATACATTTAACATGTTTTTAAAATGTTGTCTTCACAAGACCTGTTCCATACAGAGCTTATATGTTCTCCAGTCTTTGCAAGAACATTAATTGATGAACACAAGGAAATCAACTTCTTGATTGATTGTGATCAAGAAATCAGCCAACTAGTCACAGATTTTAATTTCTCCAACTTCATTGTGAAATATGATTAAATAAAGAAGTGTACAGGTATCCACTTTTCTTCATTTTTGATGCTGAATCTTGTAGTTCACATATATGTTAACTAATTCTTTGTTTGAGTCTCTCCAGGCATTTAAACACTTTGTTTGGAGAAGACTCAAAAGTTAACACATTTAGGATATTTGGCTTAATATTAATTCTCCCTTTCCCTTGCTTTAATTTAGCCTATTATCCCCAGTCATCATGCCCCTTTCCAGGGCAAATCTATCCCCATTTCTTGCTTTATCATTAAATCTGTATCAAACAGCTCCAAGCAAATCGCTAATGCTGACATTTTAATTTGTCATAGCTACTCTTCATTTCTATGACTGATGCCTCAGCAAGGACTTGCCTTCCTGCTCTGTTCCTCTGAGGTCTAAATACCATTCCAGGAGAAAAAAAGAAATACTTGATAGGCAACGGAAATAGGGCAGGAAGCAAATAAATAGGGCGTCTCTAGTTTCCTCTAGTTGGGAGTAGGAAGAGGCAAGTTTCAGCGGGTTAAGTAACGAGCAGAAAACTCTTCCTTCCTGGTGATGCACACAAACCCGAGATGGTCCTAAGAAAAATGGCAATGAGACAGCAAAGCCTTCTGTCCTCCTTCATGGACATAGATAAACTTTATTTAGCCTGTGCTTGTATGTGGATGAATCGTGGGTATAGCAAGCACATGCTTCCTTGTTGTGTGCAGCCAACGAACATTTCTGCCTATGATAACTAGTACTTCGTTATTCTATTCGGGTTACATTTCGTCTTTCACATGTGCAGTCTTGGAGCGGAGATAAACCAAGACACCCGCCCCTAGCCATCAGATGTAGATACGGCCAAGGCAGGACTGTTGAAATTCTTTCTCCTGAGAGTGTGAATATTGAGTAGAGTAATGCTAAATATGGTGAAGAAAACAAGCATGATTGAAAACGTGGAGTTGATTCATTTCGGTAGTGATATCCTGGTGAAATTGAGTGAAGAGACAGCTCCCAGGGCTAGACCTCAGATTCACCCTGATTCTTGCCTTTATGTTTAAGTCTGGTTATCCATCCATCCATCCCTTAAGCTACCTCATCTCTTTCAAATGATCGCTTTTTTTTTTTTTTTTTTTTTTTTTTTTTTTTTTTTTTTTTTTTTGCTGAAGTTAGTCAGACTTATTCCTTTTTTTCCTGTGATCAAAGAATCCCTCCTGATACACTAGGGAAATGTGCTAAACTTGGAGAACTGCAGAGCCAAGAGTTTGGTTAAAGGTTTGCTGAAAGCCAATTCTTCGTCATACCCTGCTATGCGTCCCTGATGCCTCTGTAGATGAGCACTGACTTTATGTATTGGCAGCTAAGAGAAAGGAGCTATTGGTTTCAGGCACATGCAGGGCTAGATGCTTACCTGAATTTGTACATCTTTTTGGCTCAATTCTCAGTCTTCAAGAGCAGGGAGGCACCGGAAGAGAGGTCTGTGCTCCAGGGTCTTTGGAACCCTGTCCCTCCCTGTAGGAGTAAGATATTCCCGCCAACCACAGGGGACCACCCAGGTGCCCACAGATAAAGGATCTGTATCAGTATCAAACAGATAGCAGTGTCAGAGGAGCTTGTGATGTTAGGGGATCATCACATGTGTCTCTGCCAAGTTATTTCTTCTCAGAGTACCCTTCAACGGCCACTGAGAATGTTTATAATAAGTGCCATTTCCTCAGTTCCACCAGACCTACTGGATCAGCTATCTGGAGATGAACCGAGGGACTATCTATTTTTTTTTTTTTTTTTTTTTTTTTTTTTTTTTTTTTGAGACGGAGTCTGGCTCTGTCCCCCAGGCTGGAGTGCAGTGGCCGGATCTCAGCTCACTGCAAGCTCCGCCTCCCGGGTTTACGCCATTCTCCTGCCTCAGCCTCCCTGAGTAGCTGGGACTACAGGCGCCCGCCACCTCGCCCGGCTAGTTTTTGTATTTTTAGTAGAGACGGGGTTTCACCGGGTCAGCCAGGATGGTCTCGATCTCCTGACCTTGTGATCCGCCCGTCTCGGCCTCCCAAAGTGCTGGGATTACAGGCTTGAGCCACCGCGCCCGGCCGGGACTATCTATTTTTAATCCATTTCTCAAGTGGGAATGAGAGTTGAGAATAGTGTTTTTCAGATTTAGCTGGTAAAATGTTTTGATGTGTCAGCCTCACCCTAGGAATACAATTGGCCCTTCATAGCTGTAGGTTCCATATTTGCAGATTCAACCAACTGTGGGTCAAAACTATTTAGGGGAAGAAAAAACCCCAAATACACACCTGTATCTGTACTGAACATGTGCAGGTTTTTCTTCTTGTCATCATTCCCTAAACATTCTGGATAGTAACTGCTTACATAGCATTCACATTGCATTGGGTATTCAGCTAATCTAGAGATGTTTTAAAGCATGTGGGTGGATGTGCATAGGTTATATGCAAATATCACTCCATTTTATATCAGAGACCTCCTTTTATATCAGCATCCATGGACTTTGGTATTCACAGGAAGTCTTGACACCAAGGCCCATGGATATGGAGGAACAGCTATACTAAATTATCATGTTCTATGGGCTGAGTTGTGTCCTCACAAAAGTCATGCATTGAAGTTCTAGCCTCCAGTAACTCAGAATGTGACTATATTTGAAACTAAGGTCTTTAAAAAGATAAGTAAGATAAAATGAATCCATAAGGGCGGAACCTAATCCAACATAACTGGTGTTCTTTTCTTTTCTTTTTTTTTTTCCTCGAGATGGAGTCTCGCTATGTTGCCTAGGCTGGAGTGCAGTGACATGATCTCCACTCACTGCAACCTCCGCCTCCTAGTGATTCTCTGCCTCAGCCTCCTGAGTAGCTGGGACTACAAGCACCTGCCACCATACCCAGCTAATTTTTGTGTTTTTAGTAGAGATGGGGTTTCACCATGTTGCCCAGGCTGGTCTTGAACTCCTGACCTCAGGTGATCCACCTGCCTCCGCTTCCCAAAGTGTTGGGATTACAGGTGTGAGCCACCACATCTGGCCAGGTGGTGTTCTTAACAGAAGAGGAGATTAGGACACAGACACGCATGAGAAAAACTACATGACACAAAGGGAGATGACCACCTACAAGCCAAAGGAGGATGGTCTGAGAAGAAATCAACCTTCCTGACACCTGAGTCTCAGACTTCTGGCCTCCAGCTCTGTGGGCTTGTTTCGTTTCCCTGGTCCACAGTACTTTGTTACAGCAGCCCCAGCAAACACACATCAAGGCCTCGTGAGGATTAAATACATTGCTACTAAAATCAAAAGCAAATGAGCAACCAACCAACCAACCAAACAAACAAAAGCCCCCAAAACTTGATAGTTCATCCTGATGTGTATTAGTACCACTTATTTAATTACATATTCTGAATCCTATTGCCCTCTTGAAATGCCATTTTAAACCAGCTATGGTATCATAGTCCCTGTGTATGTGCATTTTCTTGTTTGCTTAAGAAATACTGGACTCCCTTTGGGGACAGAGATGGCATCCTTGGCTCCCTCTGTGTCACCACCACATACAACAAATCAGATGGACGCAGCAATCTTCTAGGTCGATATGGATGGAGAAGGGAACAGATGAGTATGTGAGTCACAGCGTGTTACTTAGTTTCATCTCTGGAGTTTACAGCCTTCTGTGAGACCAATTGTGTATGGAGACTCATTTGTAACCTTACCTAAATAAGCAAGCAACTGGTGTTTGGAAGAATGCATTCTAATATTTCATGGTTTAATGCCCCTAGGTTACTTAGAAATTTTGCTTCTATCCAGCTTTCTTCTAGCAGAGGTAGAAGGTGCTTGTGTGGTCCTTTTAGAGATGATCTGATGGAGCCAGGTAATCTGCTTTCTTCACGTGCAGGTCTCACCTGGAATGCCACCTTCCCCTGATACACTCTGCCTCCTTACTCATGTTCAGCATCATCTCCACCCACCCTGCCTAGTTCCTCTGTCCACATGCTTCATGATTTTGCATGGGTTTCCTGAACCTTCTTCTGCCGCAAAGATGCCATCTATCTGAGGCGCTGACCCTTTTTTAAACCATTTTTCTAAAATTGACAAATAAAAATGGTGTATCCTTATTGTATACAGCATGATGCTTTAATACGTGTACATTGTGAAATGGCTAAATTGAACTAATTAGCATTGCATGACCTCACGTACTTATCTTTTTTTTTTTTAGGGTAAGAATATTTAAAATTTGCTCTTTTAGCAGTTTTGGGGAATATAATACCCTGTGATTACCTGTAGTCACCATGTTGCACAGTAGATCTGATGAAGTAATTCCTCCTGTCTAATTGAACGTTTGTATTATTTGACCATTATCTCCCAAATCCTCCAGCCTCCCAGCCTGTGGTAGTCACCATTCTACTCTTGCTTTTATGAGTTTAATTTTTTTAGACGCTACTTGTAAATGAGATCCTGGAGCACACGTCTTTCTGTGTAAGGCCCTGACCCTTGTGTTTTTTTCCTCACAGTCACCTGTGTAAAACCCTATACCCAGAGAATAACAAATAACAAAAAACTATTATTGACCAATCGAAATGGTTTAATTCACTCCAAGGGGGAAAAAAGTTTTGCAAACATCTAAGTCACTTTAGTGTGTTTGATAGTATTCGCATGAGAACCTTAAAGCCTATAGTCATTGGGCACAAACACACACTAAGCATTTCACATATTAGTCCACAGAGTCTCTTTAATTCACACTTAGAGAAAAAGCGGGGTTAAGAGTTACAACCACGCCTGTAATCCCAGCACTTTGGGAGGCCAAGGCGGGTGGATCACGAGGTCAGGAGATGGAGACCATCCTGGCCAACACAGTGAAACCCCATCTCTACTAAAAATACAAAAAACTAGCTGGACGTGGTGGTGGGTGCCTGTAGTCCCAGCTACTTGGGAGGCTGAGGCAGGAGAATGGTGTGAACCCGGGAGGCGGAGCTTGCAGTGAGCTGAGATCCGGCCACTGCACTCCAACCTGGGCGACAGAGTGAGACTCCCTCTAAAAAAAAAAAAAAAAAAAAAAAAAAAAAAGGAGTTACAACCATAGCTAATTGTGGAGCTGGGAATTGAACCCATGTCTATATTCACTTGTTTTGACAAACATGGTAGGCTATGTAGATGTCTACTGAGATTGCCTTAGGTCAAGGTAAGAATGCATGTGCTGCCGGGCACAGTGGCTCACGCCTGTAATCCCAGCACTTTGGGAGGCCGAGGCGGGCTGACCAAGATCAGGAGACCGAGACCACCCTGGCAAACACAGTGAAACCCTGTTTCTACTAAAAATACAAAAAAAATTAGCCGGGCGTGGTGGTGGACACCTGTAGTCCCAGCTTCTCAGGAGGCTGAGGCAGGAGAATGGTGTGAACCCGGGAGGTGGAGCTTGCAGTGAGCTGAGATCCGGCCACTGCACTCCAGCCTGGGCGACAGAGCGAGACTCCGTCTCAAAAAAAAAAAAAAAAAGAACACATTTGCTTTGAAGAAAGGAACTCAAATGATCAGTCCCATTGTGAGGCTAAGATATGAAAAGGGTGTGGTATTTTATTACTTTGGACTTTGGGGTTAGACCTAGCACTGAGGCCTAACTTTTGCAGAATCCAACTATGACAGCTGGAAAATGCCTCCCCTGGTTAGTTAGATATTTAGATAGCTACCAAATGTGCTGAGTATTTTATGTGCAAAGTTTTAGGTGCACCAGTTAAATTCTTTAACATCTACCTTCTTGACCCTGACTCATAAAGCAGGAGGTGTTTTTGTTAAAAGTGTAGAAATTTTTCCACAACTATAGCAGCAATTTTAGAAATCTATGTGTTCTGATTTAAGGTCCCTTCACAGTCAGGACTGCAGTCACTGAGTGGATTGGTGGTTGAAATCATTTCTTCTTTGTATACTAGAGTTTTCCAAGGAGAAAAGTAAAGAAAACACAAAGGTTTGGTTCAACAAGAGGAACATTTGATGTCAACTCTATCTTCTCACCCAGTGAGTGGCAGAATCCTTCTGTTTCTAGCCATTTACTTGCTTTGAACCCAGACCATTTATTTTCTAAAAACAGATTACTCATGTGGTAGTTTGTATACCAAACTGTGGAATTTTTCATTCCAAAGACACATGGAAGTGCCTCTTTAGATTTCTAACACACATTAACAGATTATGCACACAGAGGATCTACTGTAAGTAAATAATGAGATAAACTGAAGGGACACACACAGAATCTATAGCAGGCATATCTGAGGGGGAGCTCATATGCCAACCCCAGGTTTCCATGCTTGTGACATGGGCCCCGAGGACTGATCAGGTGATCCTTAAACCAAACCCGGAAGGTGATCTTGAAAGCTTAATTTAAGCAGAGTTCTTCCAGGCTGCCAAAACAACTAGTTCAGAGTTGGTACTCATGTTGAAATCTGTATTAGTTTTTTATTGCTGTCCTAACAAATTACCACCAAAAAAAATATATATATATATATATATATAGTGGTTTATAGAACCAAAATTTACTATTCTGCAGTTCTTTAGGTCAGAATTTCAACATGAATTTCACTGAAGTAAAACTGAAATGTCGCCAAGGCTGTGTTTCTTTTGGAGGCTCTAGGAGAGAATACTTTTTTTTTTTTTTTTGACTCATTCTGATTGAGGGCAGAATCCAGTTCCCTGTAGTTATAGAACTGAGGTCCCTGTTTTCTTACTGGCTATGAGCTGAGAATCATTCCTCATGTCTAGAGGGTGCCATATATACTTTTTTATATTTCATGGCTCCTTCCTTCATCTTTAAAGCCAGCCATGGTTTAATGAATCATTTTCATGGTTTGACTTTCTCATGACTCTTCTTCTGTTGTATCTGTCGGGCTGGTTTCTGTCCTGCTTTTAAGGGTTCATGTGATTACGTTGGGTCTACCCAGATCATCCAGGGTAATCTCCCTTTTTTAAGATCCATAAGTATAATTCCATTGGCAAAATCCTGTTTGCCATGTGACATAGCATACATAGATCTAACACCAGCCAGCCAAGATCGTTGGGTCCAAAATCATGCCACACTGTTTATGTAGTATCCCTACTCTAAGTAGACTGATTCTTCATGTGTATTCAAACACTGCAGACATTTGATTTGTGTTCTGGGATGATCCACCTCCATCTTCATATAAAATATCGAAAGTCAGAGGCCAGAGCATTCAGAACTACCATCCAAGGTAGCCCAGGGTGGCCATTGGCCCAGGACTCACCCCTGCCTGCCTTTTAAACCTCCTTTTTCACAGTCCCTACTGGCATTCATTGCTTCACCATTTAAGTCCAGCTGTTATAACAAAGTATTGTTGGAATGTCTACCATAATATCACTGACTCTTTGATACTATTTATTCATTTATTTTTTTTCAGACAGAATTTCACTCTTGTTTCCCAGGCTGGAGTGCAATGGTGCAATCTCAGCTCACTGCAACCTGTGCCCCCCGGATTCAAGAGATTCTCCTGTCTCAGCCTCCCAAGTAGGTGGGATTACAGGTCCCCGCCACCACGCCTGGCTAATTTTTTGTATTTTTAGCAGAGGTGGAGTTTCACCACATTGGCTAGGCTGATCTCGAACTCCAAACCTCAGGTGATCCACACGCCTCGGCCTCCCAATGTGCTGGGATTACAGGTGTGAGCCATCATGCCCGGCCTGAAACTGTTTTATTGCCTGCTAGTTCTGTTGATTTCTGCTCACAAACTGTGTCAAGTAAGGTAATGAGAATGTAGAAATGTAAAAATTATTAAAACAAGGAGCATTTCTATGTGTCACCTAAGTGCTAAGTAAAACTCATGAATGAATGAGTGAATGAATGTTTCTAAAGATTCTGGGAGATTTCTGTAGCAGGTGGTATCAGATCCCTGACATTTTATTTTATCACCCACTCCTTTATGTCAAAGGCTGTCTATGAAAAACACCTATGAACCTATTTTTTAATCCTTCAATTTATTTATTTTTAAATTATTATTATTAAGTTCTGGGGTACATGGGCAGGATGTACAGGTTTGTGTCATATGTAAATATGTGCTGTGGTGGTTTGCTGCACCTGTCAACCCACCACCTAGGTATTAAGCCCAGCAGGCATTAGCTGTTTTGCCTAATGCTGTCTCTTCCACCCTTCTCCTCAGGAGGCACAGTGTGTGTTGTTCCCCTCCATGTTTCTGTGTGTTCATTGTTCAGCTCCCACTTGCCAGTGAGAACATGCGGCGTTCAGTTTTCTGTTCCTGCGTTAGTTCACTGAGGATGATGGCTTCCAGCTTCATCTGTGTCCTTGCCGAAGACATGATCGCGTGGTTTTACACTGAACCTCTTCGTAAGGGCTGTTTTTCGGGCTATGGGACACATTCCTTTCATGGACTAAGTAAGCAAGAAGCCTCAGGGATTTGACAACCCTGGAGAAAGCACTCAACTTAGGATAAATGGGGACTTAGTGGAACGTGCCTCAGCTTCCTCATGCTCTAGAGTGAGGATGCAGCACTGAAGTGTGTTCTCCCATCTCCCAGAGCTCCACAATGGGATTAAGCCCCAGTTGCCCATAGTGGGCACTTGCTTGTTAACAAAAATTAATTGTTCTCCTCCTATCCATGTCTCAATTTCCATTCCCCATTGATGTTCTCTTGCATCACTCTAAAATGTACAGTTTGCACTTGGGTTTTACGCCAGCTCTGCCTTCAGGGAAATCAAAATTGAATAGTACATTCACCATAATGAGAAACACCATAGCCTAATAATTCTGTGAAGTAAGGTTTTCTGATCAGCGGATATTCTCATCATCATCCTTTTGTCATCAGTCTTTTGTCCCTCCCCCTCTTTTTTGTCTCTTGTACAGTATGTCACTGCTGTTGTAGGATGTGGGTGCTTGGATTATTGAAGAGGTTTGAAAGCAACTGCAGCTTGATCGTGTGCTCATGGTGCATTTCCCAAAAGTTAAAAAACTTGAGCTGGGTTGACCGAGTGATCAGAGCACAGGGTTTTGATGGCATAATGTCTTGCTCACGTGTGAGGAGACTGATGTATTTGCTGCCACATTCTACTCATTTATACTTGCCTCAGTGTGGCTTCTCATTTGCAGGTTGCTTTTAACCATATAGATGATTTCCTGGATAGAGAACATGGAGGCATGATTTTGGAAAGCTTGTCTGCCTCAGATGCACCCACACATACACAGATCTATGCACATACAGAGTATTCTGATAACAACTTAGAGATTTAAATATTTTTGGCAATTTTGTGGTGTTACTTTCAGGGGTTACGTATTCTTAATCTTGATTGCATATGTGTCTTGACATCTTTATGCCAAAGGGATGTTTTTATAGATGTCTGAATTAAACATTGAACTCTTTTCAAGATAGCTGAGTTAACGTTTAAGTGGTTTTCATTAACCTGGGTTTGCTTATTTGCTCCTAAATCTTCTAATGCAGAGCCATCTCCCTTGGCATGAAGTGACTTGGGAACACAGCTTTAGGAAGAATAATTTTCTAAATAGCCAAGAGCATCCTGCCCAGAATGTTTCCCAAAACTGGCCTCCAACTGAAGAATTGAGGTTTAGACATACCCCTTCCCCACCCTTCAGGTGGTGCAGATGGAGAAATTGGAACCAAACTGTACAGACACCACATTGACCAAGGGTGACAAAATCAGTGCTGACAAGACTGTGGTTGCTGGGTAAGGGAAGAGTTCATGAGCTAGTAAGCAGGACTCAGCTTGGAATTTGGAAAATCCTTAGTGCATGCAATTTTCCCCAGAGTGGCAAGTTGTCAAGTTGTCCTCAGGCTGCATTTGCCATTAAGAGAAATGAACTTTAAAAAACAGCATAGCCCTTCACAAGCCTGTCTTTACTCAGAGCCTGAGAAAAGAGGGTCCCATCTGGCTTAACACGTTACAACTTCTTCACAAGTGGAGCTTCTCAGCTGTTACCCCGAAGCTTCCGTTCTGACTAGTATCTGTTCTTAGGTATCACAGAGGAATTACGTTAGTCTAAAAGCTTTTATTGAGCATATACTATACACACCACTAGGAAAATAGTAATGTCTTGCTGTCCAGGGCTGTGCATTCTGGTAGGTGGTGCAAAAAGGTAGGTATATGTAATTATAATGCAAGGAAAGAGAAAATGCCATTTGTTAGTCATGAAATAAGGTATTAGAAAAGCTCAGAAAAGGATATTATTACTCTTCCTAGCCTCCTAACTGCAGGAACTGTGGCAGATCATTTAAAGGATATATAGGTATTACATACATACTGTATTTTATGTATCTGCTAATTCTTGGTTTTTTGAATAGGTTTGAAAGCAACTACAACTTGATCACAACTTGTTGTTGGGGTCACAACTGACCCCAACACTAATTTGCCCAGATATGTGTGTGCGTGTGCGTACATATACATAACCTGGGTAATTTATATATATATGTGTGTGTGTGTATATATATATATTTGTCCAGTTTTAAAATACTACCTGAATTCTAGGTCCTTATACATAAAAATTTACTGTTTATTTTGACTTAAATACCACTTAGACATCTTAAACTTCATATACCCAAATTCACTCTCAACATCTGTATCCTACACACACACACACACATACACACACGTGCCCATTAATCTGCTCTCCCTCCCTTATTGTGTCTTTTTACAACAGCTCCTAATTTACTTGTGGGGACCAGAAACTCAGCTGTTGCTCTTCACTCCTACATCTTTTTCACCTCTACTTTCTCCTTTCGATTTGTGATTCCTAATATCTCTCAAGTCTGTGAATTCGTCTCAAAATTCACTTTTGCACACCTACTCGAAGTCGTCACAATGTCTCGTCTAGATTATTCCAATAGCATTGCAACTCTCTGACCTGTTTTCTAGTCTTTGTCCCTTTTAGCGCAAATGTATACCTTGCGTTTCCTGGAACAATAGTAATTACAACTGTTGTCCTGCTACTTTTATTAATAGCACTTGCTTCTTTCCCAAGAAAGTCCTGGTTTGGAGAATAAATTATGATCACTCAACCTTCTATTCACTCCTTAGGGCCAGAATGACCTTTTAAAAGCTTAATTAATGCTACTCTTATTCTTCATTC
Source organism: Rhinopithecus roxellana (assembly GCF_007565055.1). Lineage (NCBI taxonomy): Eukaryota > Metazoa > Chordata > Mammalia > Primates > Cercopithecidae > Rhinopithecus > Rhinopithecus roxellana. The sequence goes on along the minus strand of NC_044568.1, from coordinate 3,551,653 downwards.
ATCACTTTCATTACAATGCTTATCACCTTCCTTACACTCACCCACAATCTGTTATTCCCTAGTTTGTTTTGCGGTTTACTTGGTCGTGGTTTCTAACTCGACTCGAGGTGGCGGGCCCCTGTAGTCCCAGCTACTCGGGAGGCTGAGGCAGGAGAATGGCATAAATCCGGGAGGCGGAGCTTGCAGTGAGCTGAGATCCGGCCACTGCACTCCAGTCCGGGCGACAGAGCGAGATTCTGCCTCAAAAAAAAAAAAAAAAAAAAAAAAAAAAAAAAAAAAAAAAAAAAAAAAAATACAGTGAAAGCATCAGTATGCACCAACAACATAATTTGCCTAAAAGATAACCTTTGTTCTAGAAAGCTGCCCTAGGACTAGCTTTCAGAGTATTTCAGAGGATCTTCTGCTTTTGGCCATGGCAGAATAACTTGTACCATAAACAACTTTAATACTAGCTACAATATAGGAGGCATCATTTTGCAGGCAATGGGTACCAAGCAACACAGAGTTGTGATCCTTCAGGGAATTGGAGACATGTGAGATAAAGCCGCCGTTGACCCAGTTTTATTTCTGGGAGGAATGTCTCGAACATAGGTGTACTGAGGTAAAGAATTTAGAAATTGGCGATGATGAGATAGCTGGAATTTGTGGAACCAGTTGCTAGAAAGGGCACATCTGTGTAGGAGGGAGAAGTCTCCATGCCCTGATTCTTGGCTGAGGAATAAGCCACTTATGCACAGGGCCAGGCTCTGTGAGTCCTCACAGGGAGGGTTAACTGTGACACAGAGGCCAGGGTAGAGGTAGTATAGGTTGTAGGCGTTCAGTTGAGACTCCAGAAAGATCAGACTTTAGGAGTAAAATGTGTATCTTAGGGCGAGGTTCAGCAAATGATGCACTGCAGACAACATCTGGCTATGGGCTGTCTTTGTACAGTCTGTGATCAAATAAAATGGGTTTTAAATGATTACAGCATAATAATATGTGGCTGAAACTGTATTTTGCCCGCAAAGCCTAAAATTTCTACTATCTGGCTCTTATCAGAAAATGTCAACCAATCCCTTCCATATAGTAAGGGGCATGCCCCGTGACGATAGACAAATCCTAAGTAGACCTTCCCAACAACGCATAAAAATGAGCTTGACAGGGTCAAGAGCATATGTGAGTTAGCTGAGTGCTCCCAGAACAAAACTCAACCACCATTTAAGGAAAGACAGTATAATTCAGACCCCTTACAGTTCGTTCTATGTACTGAAATCCACACAGTTGAAATGTCCAGTAGCACAATAAAAAATAAATACCATGGCTGGTGTGGTGGCTCACAACTGTAATCCCAGCCCTTTGGGACGTCAAGGTGAGTGGAGCACTTGAGCCTAAGACTTCAAGACCAGCCTGGGCACCATGGCAAAACCCCTTCTCTATAAAATAAAAAATAAAAAACCCACAAAAATTAGACAGGCACAATGGTGCATGCCTTTGGTACCAGTTACTCAGGGAGCTGAGGCAGGAGGATTGTTTGAGCCCAGGAGGTTAAAGGGAGCTGTGATTTCACCACTGTACTCCATCCAGCCTGGGTCATAGAGCAAGACCTTGTCTCATAAAAATAACAAGTAAATAAATACTAGATGTGTGAAATAGAAAAAAAAAATTGACTGACAATCTAGAACAGGGTTTGGCAAGCCACAGTTTGTGAGACAGCTCCCTGTTTCTGTAAATATTCTTATTTCATTGGAATATAGTCATGCCCATTTGTTTCCATTTTGCCTATGGCTACTTTTGTAATGAGAAGGTTGGACAGTTTCAACAGAGACCATATGACCCACAGAGCCTACGATATTTATTTTCTGTCTCTTTTAAGGAAAATGTTTTGTCCACTGATTAGGAGAAAAAACAGTCAGTAGAAGGGGACTACAAGGTGACCCAAATGTTAGGATTAAAGTAGACAAGGACTTTGAAATAACTGTTAGGAATATTGGAGGATTTACAGGAAAGGATGGACATGGTGAGTTTGCAGATAGGAAGTCTCAGAAACCAAATGAAAACCATAAACAAGAACCAAACTGAGATTCTGTTAGGTTGGTGCAACAGTAATTGCGGCTTTTGCCATTAAAATGATAATAAATAATGGCAAAAGCCCCAATTACTTTTGCACCAAGCTAAGAAAATTAAGAGCATAGCATATATCTGAAATGTAAACATCAGATTGTAAAATGCTGAATATAGAAATCAGTTAACTTGAAGATAGCAAAGAATAGAACTAAGGAACAGAAAGAAGAAAAATATTAAAAAAAAGAGCAAAGCCTCGGTGATTTATGGGAAATATCAAGCATTTAAATGCATATAATTGGATTTCTGAATGGAGAGAAGAGACCAACGATGGGACCAAAAACTCTTTTCAGGAATAAAAGCTAAAATTTTCCAAATTTGGTTAAAATATCAGCCTGTACTCCAGAGAGCATAGGGAAAAGCAAGCACTATAAATATAAGGAAAAATTATACCTGAAAACATTATAAAGAAATGCTTAAAACCAAAGATACACAGATGCATTTTTCTTCTGGAAAAGAGATCTGTATTTGCCTCTTGTGCAACATCTGTCTGTCATGAATAGAGGTAACTAAGTCCTCTAAAGCCATTCCCCCAGTGAGACATTGTGACAACTTCTGGGATTGGAAGTGGTAAGGTTGGAAAGGGGTAGGGGAGCTCATTGAGAGTAGAATCAAAGGGAAGTCAAAGAGTGAGAATTAGAGAAAAAGGGGGCAAAAGAACTCCCCACAGCATAAAAGCAGCATACAGTAAATTCGATAGTAGCTAAGATGAGGTTCCATGTTATTTGAAATGTGCTACTCGTGGGGCTGAGGCTGTGGAGTTGATCTTACTACAGACAAGTTGCTTTTGTTCTGTTGCATGGGTACAGACTGCAGGGATGTTGCATAGATGGGGAATCCTCTCCTGGGTACCAACAGTAAAAGGGCTTCATTGCTCAGTGATGATCAAACAGTCTTCAAATGCAAGCAGTTATTGGTTTTAGTTAACAGTTATTTATAGAGCACTGACAGATTGCCCAAAAGAACTCTAGGAGAAGAGCTGGGAAGTGGAAAACTTTCAGTTGCTGTGTTGCCTTGGAACAATGTTTCTTAGCATATATGATTAGGGGAAAGAAAGATAAAACAGTTGCAAATATTTAAGAATCTGGAGGTTTTACAGAAAGACCTAGATTTTTTGGGCTTCCCTTTAAAACAATAAATATTAAAAAATAAAAGCCCACACAACTATGGGCTTGCATTTCTTTTTCTTTTTTCTTTTTCTTTTTTTATTTTTTCTTTTGATTTTTTTTACTGTTTTTTCTTTTTTCTTTTTCTTTTTCTTTCTTTCTTTCTTTTTTTTTTTTTTTTTTTTTTTTTTGAGATAATGTCTTGCTCTGTCGCCCATGCTGGAGTTCAGTGGTGCAATCTCGGCTCACTGCAAGCTCCACTTCCCAGGTTCATGCCATTCTCCTGCCTCAGTCTCCTGAGTAGCTGGGACTATAGGTGCCTGCCACCATGCCTAGCTAATTTTTCGTAGAGACAGGGGTTTCACCGTGTTAGCCAGGATGGCCTTGATTTCCTGACCTCATGATCCACCCGCCTCAGCCTCCCAAAGTGCTGGAATTAAAGGCACGAGCCCCCATACCCGCCCTGGACTTGTATTTCAACATGGAAACAATTTCTTGTGACTGAATAACCATGGCTTTATTTGAATGAGGCATACTACACTCTGCCACAGTCCTTGCACTTCCCTATCAGTCCCCCACACTGACATCAGGTGTCAGTTGCTATTTATCTTCACACTTTTTTTTTTTTTTTTTTTTTTTTTTTTTTGAGACGGAGTCTTGTTCTATTGCCAGGCCGGTGTGCAATGGCACGATCTTGGCTCATTGCAACCTCCACTTCCCGGGTTCAAGTGTTTCGCCTGCCTCAGCCTCTCGAGTAACTGGGATTACAGCCGCTCGCCACCATGCCCTGCTAATTTTTTGTATTTTAGTAGAGATGGGATTTCACCATGTTGGCCAGGATGATCTCGATCTCCTGACCTCGTGATCCACCTGCCTTGGCCTCCCAAAGTACTGGGATTACAGGCGTGAGCCAGTGCTTCTGGCCATTTTTTTCTTTATAGTAGAATTAAGTAGAAATGAAATTGTTCCTTTTACCCAGGTCTTTGTCAAAACCAGCAAAAGAAAAGACCAAGAAGAGTACCATGCTTGAGAGAAATGTTAAGAAAATAGGATATAACAGATTTCTTGGTGGAAGTGTAAAATATTTTCATATGCCTAATATACAAAAAAAAAAATGCCATATCCCCCCTCATTTGACTCAAATGGAACACCTGTGGGATGCCTGCACATACTTGAATTTCTTCAAATTGTTGCTTTCGGAATACTTTATTTTTGCACATGAAATTTTTTTCCTCCTGGTAATACGCCATCATGCTAACCAGGGTTAACAACACAAAGTGTAAACAATTCTAAATACGACCTTCCCATTTCTAACCAAGATGTTCACTTGTAACAGTGTATGCATAATATGAAATCACCAGTTGAAAGTTCCATTCCAATGTCATGGTTGATATACCCACTCATATAGCTCCTGTGAGCCCTGGGGATAATGACACAGTTTCTTGTACAATTTAAGTGGTGTCACCTCTCTAGAGACCAGTGAACAGACTGCTGGTTGTTGTCTTAGTTAAACACTTACTTTCTAATAATTTTCTAACATTGCATTTCTGGGACAGCTTGGAAATGTGCCGTGTTATTGGGTGTAAGTGGGAGAGGTAGGCAAAGACATCCGTCTGATTTCTTGGAACGGGGCCATTTAGTTAGTGGATGAGACTCCAGAGGTTTTCTTTGCACAGACTTCTCCTGATGCACTTATAATTTTCTGCCCAGAAATCTCTGCAAAGCCTATGGAGTTTTAGCTCTGGGGGAATTATTCCTCTGAGTAAGCATCTTCCCAGTTGCACACACAGCACTCCAATCAGGTTAGTCCTTGTTCAGACAGTCCATAAGGGGAAATGTTGGCACTGGCGGGCAAGGCCCTGTTAGCCCCATTGTTTCAAAATATATGGGTGATGTCCATGTGTAACTGACCAAAGTAAATGCTGTTTTGCAAACTGCAGTGAGTTTTACATGATGAATTTTCCTACGAAAGTCAAGATGGGAATTTCGGGTTTAGTGTACACAGTGAAGCTACTACATTTATTAGAATCAAAAGCACAGAGTCCCAAAGATGAACTAATCTGTGAATAACTGTGCCATTTGTAACATCGTAAACACGGACTAATGGGGATATGGTACAGTGGAATGCTGGTATTTGCAACCTGTCATCGTATTAGTACAATGATGAAATTTGCTGCTAAGTTCCTCAGCAAATATCCAGTATCATGTTTGTGCCTTCTTGTTATAATTTGTACCGTATTAGTAGCATCTTACCATATTAGTGATTTTAAAATGTTTTTAAAATTATCTCTCTCGGATTGATGGAAATGGAATGTTCTGGGGTTGTGCAAGTATTAGTCATATTAAACTTGCCCCGTTAGCAGCTTTCCCTGGAACTGATACTTAAATGAGGTTTTAATATAAACAAAATGTACTTCTGAGATGTGCTTCCAGCTACAACCAATTTCTCCCAGTGCATTAGCTACTTTGTATCCCTTTTATGAAACTTGAGATTGTGCTTTTATTGAGGAGTCAAAGTGTTTGCTCAACTCATTAGGCCAAACAGAGAAAGAGTAAACTCAAGGGCTGTGCTGTCTCCTAAGTTACTCTGAGGTCTCATGAATGGAGCATTACCTCCATCACCGTTAAGACAGACAAGCACCTTTTGAGATTTTCCTGCCTGTACCTCTCTGTACCACTTGCTCCTCCTCCTCTTTGGCTCATAAGAAAGGCTGGTAACTCCACTGTTCATTCATTCTCGTCTTTAGTCTCTGGATTTCAAAAGCCATCGTTTTCTTGCAGAAGAAGGAGAAAGGAGCACTGAATAGGCAAACCAGCTGATGTCTACTGTACAGGGTGTTTTGGTGTCAGGAAAGCTGGTTTAGAAACCACCTTAGGAAATGACCTAACCCAGAAATGGGTTGTCTTTATAAAATGGCTTTTTCTCTTGTTCATAACCAACCCCATAGACTTCATTTATTTATTTAGATGGAGTGTCACTCTGTCATCCAGGCTGGAGTGCAGTGGCATGATCTTGGCTCCCTGAAACCTCCGCCTCCCGGGTTCAAGGCGTTCCCCTGCCTCAGCCTCCTGAGTAGCTGGGATTATAGGTGCCTGCCATCATGCCTGGCAAGCTTTTGTATTTTTAGTAGAGACAAGGTTTTGCCATGTTTGCCAGGCTGGTCTCGAAACCCTTGTCTCAAGTGATCCACCCGCCTTGGCCTCCCATTGTGTTGAGATTACAGGCGTGAGCCACTACACCCGGCCAAGATCCTATTTTTAATTTAATTTAATTTTTTATTTTTTTTTTTTTGAGACAGACTCTCACTCTGTCACTCAGGCTGGAATACAATGGCACGATCTCGGCTCACTGCAACTTCCACTTCCCAAGTTCAAGCGATTCTCGTGCTTCAGCCTCCTGAGTAGCTGGGATTCGACTCATCTGCCACCATGCCCAGCTAATTTTTGTATTTTTCTTTAGTAGAGACGGGATTTCACCATGTTGTCCAGGCTGGTTTGGAACTCCTGACCTCGTGATCCACCATCCTTAGCCTCCCAGTAAGACCCTGTTTTCAAATGAGGTCACATTCTGACGCACTGGGAGTTAGGGTTTCAATTTATCTTTTTTGGGGGGAACACGGTTCAACTCACGACAGCCCAAAGTCTCTATTTGCGTTGTATCTATCCCATATGGTGCACCATTCTCAATCGGCAGGGGCCATACAGTGTCTGTTGCTGTAGGATTATAATCAGACTCACTGACTTCACTTCCTATCTGTGCACCATCGCGTATGGCCCCGGGACTGCATATGTTTGTTGGCCAAACCCAGTTTTACTTGCTCATCATGCATCTGGCTCTGCCCCACCTGGAGCTTGCAAACTGAGGGTTGGGCAGGGGAGGGTTGTTAAGAGGAGATCAGTGTTGTTCCTAAAAGAAGAGGAGCAGAGGAAAGGTATGCTGAGCATGTACAACAAAGAAAGCAACACGGAATGCTTCATACGGAAAGTTCTGCATAAGCAGAACCACAGTTTGCACTGCATACCTGCATTTTGTCATGCAGCACAAGCCCCAGGAATAGAAGGAGACATTCAGCAACTCAGAGTGCTTCTTTGTCAAGTTCAGGTTGTAAATTCTTGGAGAATTTAGAGGTGGTGTCACATCTGTTTCTCTCCCTCTGTATAAAGAAAAATAAAATGCCATCTTGAATAAGTACCTCATAAAGACTTTTGCATTATGATGGAGAGAGAACCAGGAACATGAGAGTGAAAAATAAACATTTTCCTGCATGGCAAGGGGAGGCTTTTGAAGGTACTTGAGATATTTAAGCTGTTGTCTTGATCTAGGTGGTGGTTACATAGGGTGGTGTTTGTGTGTGTTTATCAGACTGTACACTTAAGATTTGTGTGCTTTAACCCCATGGTTGCTAGGGGCTGTAGGGTGATAATGGGAAGTTATTATTGATTGGGTGTAGAATTCCAGTTTTGCAACATAAAAAAAGTCCTGTAGGTGGATGGTGGTGATGGTTGCCCAACAATGTGAATGTACTTTTTTTTTTGAGACGGAGTCTCGCTCTGTGGCCCAGGCTGGACTGCAGTGGCTGGATCTCAGCTCACTGCAAGCTCCACCTCCCGGGTTCCCGCCATTCTCCTGCCTCAGCCTCCCGAGTAGCTGGGACTACAGGCGCCCGCCACCTCGCCCGGCTCGTTTTTTGTATTTTTTAGTAGAGACGGGGTTTCACCAGGTTAGCCAGGATGGTCTCCATCTCCTGACCTCGTGATCCGCCCATCTCGGCCTCCCAAAGTGCTGGGATTACAGGCTTGAGCCACTGCCCCCGGCCTCAATGTGAATGTACTTAATGCAGCTGAACGACACATTTACAACGGTTACATATTAAATTCATGGTATATATATTTTACCACAATTTGAAAAACACGAGTATACTTTACTATATCAATATTATTCCTCAGTCAAAAAGTAAAAGTAAATAAAATGTCCCATTCCCATTTGTCCTGGGGAGTCACAAGAAGGGTTGAAGTGACCTCTGATCTCATGCAGCGTGGACAGGCAATTTTAGGGATTCTGACTACAATATCTCAGCAGACTGTTGAACACTGGCATAAATAGATTATTTCCTCCAGTGCCTTGCCTATCATTCTGTACCTTCTTCAGCTTCCTAAATCCTAGCAGCGAGTAACCTGTCTTTATCCTGGCAGAACTGCCTTCGCTATGATTTCAATGCCAAAGTAATGACTATTTGTACTGAATACATTTAACAGAGCCTCAGTCCCTAGGGGATGTGTATTTTTCCCCTTCATGTTTGTTATAAAGTTTGCAGATCGCCATCCCTGTAGCCACTTAAGCTCTCTGACCTGTTCAGAGATTCCTCAGCAATTTGCTGTCTTGGTAGCCTCTTATCCTGGTCCATGTTCTCTTGGGGTACACTCACAACTTTATTTTTCTAGCTGCATGCTGGCATATTGGGATCGGCTGCCATATGAACCCTGGGTGTTAGGGTATGCTTCCCATCACAGATGACATTGAATAGTTCAACCCACTCCATCTCTCCCTGTGCAAGCTGTCACCATCGTTCATTGCCTGGAAGACCACAACAAACTCTTGACTGGCCTTTTCACTGTCACTTTGCCTCAAGGCCACAATCCATCCTCAGGACCAAGGGAGCCTTTGAGATAAATCATTCCCTCCTTGACTTTCCTTAGCAGTTTCTCATTGCTTGTGGAGCAAAACACAGATCGCATCTTTGATAACTAAGGCTCTGCAGGAACTGGTCTTTACCTCACTTCCCCTCCTCAGCCCTTGCAAGTTGCTGGCCCTAGCCATACTGGCCTTATTTTATTTTATTTTTGAGAGAGAGTCTCTGTCACCAAGGCTGGAGTGCAGTAGCATGATCTTGGCTCACTGCAACCTCCACCTCCCAGGTTCAAGCAATTCTCCTGCCTCAGCCTCCCAAGTAGCTGAGATTACAGGTGCGCGCCACCATGCCCAGTTAATGTTTGTATTTTTAGTACAGACAGGGTTTCGCCATGTTGGCTGGGCTGGTCTTGAACTCCTGACCTCAAGTGATCCACCAGCCTCAGCTTCCCAAAGTGCTGGGATTATAGGTATGAGCCACCACACCTGGCCCACATTGGCCTTATTAAGATGCAGAAAGTGGTAATAGTGTTCATTAAACCTGTTTGTGTGTTTGTGTCCTGAGCCTTAGCTATTATAATTTGGCCACTCCTCATGGGGAGATCAAAGGGAAGATGTTCCTGGCTTTAGAGAAATTCACCTCCCAAGACTAGCAAAATAGAAGCACTTATTTCTCACTAATGATGGGAATGGGAGTAGCAGGAGTTTTTATATGGAGGACATTATTTATATACTTTTTAATTAATTTATTCATTGACTCAATACAAATTGATCATTTCACAACACCTGTGTTTTATATCTCAAGTTAGGATTGGGTAGTGAAGTGATAGTTTTATTATTGTCCATATTTCATCATAATTACATATTTTAAATATTTCATAATGAGTGATTTTTAGAAATTATACTGATGACCCTGGCCTTGGTAACATGAATGATCTGAGCACTACCTGTCTGGAGAATCCAATAATACGATTGCTCTTATTGATGAACTAATATGTTTAACCATCTTCCTGTTGAGGTCAGTCTTTTCAGTGCCATAAATATTCCTTCCAGTCAGTGGAGTTTGGGATAATGTAGTAGAAATGGCTGGAGTTTCTCCTAAAGGAGAAGAATCTGCACTTGCTCCTGTGGCCCGAGAGATCACAGTTGGAAATGAGCAGCCATGTGGTTGAAAGTGTAAGAAGTGGTTGAATTCCTCCCACCCTGTCTGCTTCGTAGTGATGGTCGGTGGTAACCACCCCAATTTGCAGAATCTGGGAGAACCACTCCGGAGATCACGCCTTGGTATCCAAATTCCCTGGTATCTATCTTGGTAAACTCCAGCCTTCTGGTTGGATATTTTAGCTACTGCAACATTGAAGACTTATGGTTCAGGATCAATCTACCGTCTCAGGAGCTTTAGTTGTACAGAATATGCTGTCAAGTGATGTCCTATAAACACATATTAAATGAAGGTTCTAGGCTGGGCGTGGTGGTTTGTGCCTGTAATCTCAGCACTTTGGGAGGCCGAGGTGGTGGATCATATGAGGCCAGGAGTTTGAGACCAGTCTGGGAAACATGGGAAAACCCTGTCTCTACCAAAAATACCAAAAATTTAGCTGGATGTGGTGGCATGTGCCTGTGGTCTCAGCTATTTGGGAGGTAGAGGAGAATTGCTTGAGCCTGGGAGGTGGTCATTGATCCAACATCCACCTGGGTGACAGAGTGAGACCCTGTCTTGATAAATAAATAAATAAGTAAATAAAAATTTAAAAAAGAAGGTTTCAGCGCTGATTCAGTTGAGTATATCAAGTCATTTTTCACATTCAGTTCAGTGTTTAGTAACACGACTCTTTCATGAAGACTTGCAGACTTTCTTTCATAAAGTTTAAAGTTGGATGCTGATTGCTATGTGTAATTAATATATCACAATGGCATTCAATTTCTGTAGCACATCAGAAGCCACTGAAACAGATAGGCCACCAGTAGCTTAATCAGTGTTGGTTTCAGGCTATTGCTTTGCAATTGATTAATTATGGTGTTGAGTTGATAACTGATAACTGGATTAATTATTTAAAAATAATTTATCTTGAAGCCTGACAACAGGAGTTGTAAATGTTTCCACTGTGAAAGCAGCTCTGGACTTACCAGCCTGCTTGTAAATATGGGAAAAAAATGGTTTTGAATTGAATATTTGGATATATTTACTTTGTTATTAAAATGATTTTAAATGGAAGTTTTTGGGGGTGGCAGTAAATAGAAAATGTCACTCTGCTCATTTCAAGGAACAAGGTTTGAGGAATTGATTGAATCATCCATTTGGTTATGAGCAGAATTTCAAACATAGAAATAATTTGCTGACACCCCCTGAGGGGACAGTCCACGGAATGTTCCATTCCGTCTGTTTAACCTCTGGACTCTAGAGTACAGGGATTGTAACACCTCCCACGCTTGATTAATGGGAAACAGCTGTCTCCTGCTCCTGGCACAGTGATAAAATGTTTCTCCATCTTAGGGCGAATCTCCTTCCTTTGCAGAGGGACCACATGTTTAAGCAGGTGGGAGAATGAATGGGTGCAAACTGAGCAGAGGCAGGAAGAGCATAAGCAGGAGACATTTAGGCTCACAGAGGCTGAAGATTAAATATTAAAAAAAAAAAACAAATGACACATACCAATCCTTTGGTGTATCAGAGGCCATGAAGTCTAGACTGTGTACACCCCTCATTGTAGATCACATATGTTTCTTTGTTGGCCTTCTCAGAGCTTGTAAGAGAACTCAGTCCACGAACTCAGATGCACAAGAAACAACTTATTGCATTATTCATTTTTAATCAGTTTAATTTTAAATCCAGATTCTTATCCCTGTCAGGCAAAACGTTCACTTTCAGCTATTTCACTCCTTTCCCTTTTCCTAGAGATGTGTGAGAGCATGGGAGACGATGGTGCCCAGAAGGCACCGGGCGTGGGTCAGTTGTTAGTGGTTGCCATGGTGACATCTGCTTTTAGGTACACATAGTGCATCTTGGCTTGGTGGCTCACTTGGTTCTCTAACATCCTGAGGTATGGTGACTTTGTGGGGAAGCTGGGAACCCTGTCACTTAGCATCCTGCCTACCTAGAGGCATCATGCAGCTCTTTTCTTCCTGGGACCCAGAGCTGTTTGCCCCACTCACATTCTTGATACCCTGTGACCTCTTAAAGGCCCTAACACTCTCCTGATCACCTTTCAGGTCACTTCCCCTAATCCCACCCATGGGCTTCTGATCAAACATCTGCAAAGCATGGGTAAATAAATGTGTGGGGCAGACCTGGTATAATACCATCAAGATATGGAAGGACTGTGGTAGACAGGAGCACATGATTCAGGTCCAGTGACATTCAGATGCAATTAAATAAAACAGAACGCTGTGCTGGTCAAATGGACTCTATATGTGTATATGTGTGTGTGTATATATATGTGTGTGTGTATATATGTATGAACTAATATATATGTGTGAAATACATACATATACACACATATATGTGGGGGAGTAGTGGAGGAGGGAAGAAAGAAAAAATTGTGGACAGGAAAAAGCATATTAATATTTGAACAAATCTCGCTATGCATATCTTGAAGAGGAAAAAAGAAAATGTGAATTTGCATGGACCTGGTAATGTCTTTCTTAGAGAGACCCATTCTTTCCTTTGATTTCAGCAGGCCAGTTGTAAGAAATAGAGCTCCATGCAGCAATGCCCCAAGAGAAAGGGGAAGGTCAAGGTGCTGCTTCATAACTGACTTCAGTGACCATGTGAGAGGGCTAAAGGATTTCAGAGATGGTGATACATTTCTTCAAATTGAGCTTCAAAGACCAGAGGCTGATTGGTCTCCTGTGCTCACTTGCCCTAAGTGAAATGAGGTTTCTCCCTCATGCAGAATAGGTGACCTGTAGCTCTCATTGCCGAAAACGAGCATTGAGTGAATGTGAAATGGACGCACAAGCATGATGTGTTCATACTCCTCCTCTCTCTCATGTCTATCTATAGCTGGCAATCTTTGTCTGTCTGTCTATCTATCTATCTATCCATCCATGCAGCCATCCAGCTCTCCATCCTTTTGTCTATCAATGCATGTATTCATCTATCTGTGTATCTGTCTGTCTGTCTGTCCATCCATCTATCCATCTCACTAATGTGTCAGTGTCTTACTCAGAATGGAAGATAAAGTAAGTATTATATTGTAAAAGTTCTATATAAACATCATATCTAAAGTTGTGTGTGTGTGTCTCTGTACTTGTGTGTACTTACATCTCAAATAAAGAGGCTACAAACATAAATGCCTACAAGGGCCTGGCCTATAAAGGAAAATTGGTTATTCTACTTGCCAAATAACGTCTGATCCCATGGATTGGTGTGGACTAGAGAACTGGAACATGTTTGTCACCTAAAGAGAACATTTGCCACTCAGCGCCGACCCATGGATATCACTATGAAAATGTAGATCATACCTTGCTGGATCATCCAATACTTCCAAAAAAAATGTGCAGATTATTTGAAATCTCTTGATTTTTAAATATCGGCAAGTTGTGTTTCAAAAAAGTATCGATATATTGGCCAAATGAAATGCACCATTAGGGTATTTGCTGGCCATGGATTTAAACATCTGCATTACCGATTCACCATCACTGCATCCCGAGTGCCTCCACAGAGATGGATACAGAGCAGGTGTTCAATAGAATATTTGTGGAATCAATGAATGAATATATGCATGCAAATTTTTAAAGAGTAGGGTGCTTATTTTTCCCTAAGTTTTCCTGTCAGAAAGGGCACATTTTGTCCCTGTGCAAATTGAGAATTAGTGGAGATCATGTCTGGAGGTGATCTCTGTCACCAGAAACCATAAGAAAGATGAATTTTCTATTTTGTCTTCACTGTAATGATAAAGTGTGTGCAGAACTTCTCCCAAGTAGGAGAAAGCAATCAATCCTAGTTTGTTCAGATGGCCCTGGTTTTAGCATGGAAAATCCTGCATCCCAGGAAACCCTTCTGCCCCATCAAAGCAGGATGGTTGGTGATTCCATTCTCGATCCCGTCTGCTGTGATTCATGAGCTCTAAAATGTAGTAAGCAGACTGGTAAGTGTACATGCCTGATGGAGAACTTTCCAGTTGAGGGCTGTGTCGTTACTTTCTTACCTCTCTGAGATAGCCAGCTCTGAGGCTGTCTCCCTCACTGCTTGTTTTATGGCATGGCTGGGTGGTAATTCTCTCCAACATGCTTGGCCAGTATGCATCTTGATGGGACTACCTATAGTCTGTTTTAACAGGTTACTTGCCACCTGTCTCATGCTGCGAATGATTCCACAATTTACCTAATTCCTTTTAATTATTTGGGTTGACATTTTGCCATGTGCAGTTTTAGGTAAAAATTTATATCAACAAGGGGCTCGGTTAAGCAATTTTATCTGTGTGCCATGTAAAAATATAGCTAATGGTCAAAACTCAGACCTGAGCAAGAGATCATGTTTCCCCCCTCCCCTTCTGTACATTGTCTGTTTTAATATTAATTTCTTCTTTATCCATATATCAATAATTGAACACTGCACCAATTAATATGCCGGGCAAATTGCATTCCCCATCCTCTCATTCATGATGTATTTCAGTAATGGAGATAATTTTCAAGATAAAGCATACAATTTAAAACGGATTAAAAAGAAAAACTAATAAAGGAGAAGTGATTTGTAGAAAAAAATTTTGGATACTTTCAGGAAATCTTAGCTGTGCATCCAAGCCGATGGATTTTGTAAGGAGAGCCTATTGAAACGATCAAGTTTTATGCACGCTGCAAAATTTCCTAGGTCTGCAATTGCAAAGAGTGAGAGAGAGAAGAAAGAATGTAAAGACACATACATACATATGTACATACATACATACACACACACACACACTTTAAAATTTGGTCTTCTAATGAGGGCGTGTGTATCATCTTCATCCTTAGATTAGGAAGCTACAGATTTATGCTAGCAAGTCTTCTTGAAGCTTTCCATTTGCTGGGCTTAGTTGGTGGGGCTTGGTTTTTTGCTTTTGATTTGCTGAATTGGCACACAGGCTTCTGAAGGCCCATCCCCCCGGCCCTCCTTCCCTTTTCCCGGTCCACACCCTGGCTAAGAGCCCTGCACAGAGATGGGCAGGCGGCAGCTGCAGCGATGGGCAGGACCGCAGCCTCTGAGCCCGCAATGACACCGTGGCGTCGGTAGATGGCTGTAGACAAGTGTGCTGAGCTGTGTGGTGTGAAGAGTAATGAGTCTGGGGAGGCCTTGACCTGACTGGATGCTGCTTTTATCTGAAGTACATTTAAAGAGATAAAGGGGAAGCCGGGTTGCTGCACATGTTCTTTTCTCTGCGGCTGGAGCTTTACTTTGAGTTTAAAAAAATTCTCAGCTGCTGGCCTCCCAGAGTCACCGGCTCTGTGCAGATGGGTTTGCCTCAAGAGGATTGGCCGCCTTCCTGTAAATTCCACCGGTGGGAACTTCCGTGAATCTCCCACCCTCCATCAGGAAATGGTGTAGTGCCTGTCTGTTTATGATCACACCATCGCTAGTATTATGAATATTACTAGTATCATCGGGTTTTGTTTTCGCCACTGTGGCTGGCCGCCTAAAGTGTCTGGATTTGCTCATTAAACAGCCAAGCCAAGAATTTGTTACCTAAGCAAGCTTGACAGAAAAGAGAAGAAGAGCAAGAGTTAGGAAGGGAAAAGAGAGAGAGAGAAGGAGGGAGAGAGGGAGGGAGGGAGGGAGGGGGAGAGAGAGGGAGAGAGAGAGGGAGAGAGAGAGAGAGAGAGGCAGCCAGAAGCAAGTCACATCACATACAGTGCCACTGAAGGAATGTTATCCTCATAAACTCATAAACAAGCACACCAAACCTTGTGTAAGGAAAGAAGAGGGTCTCTGAGGACTTGACAGGAAAAGGCAAGATTTTCTACCCACTGGTTTCAGTTTTTCTTCCAGATACTCTTGGTGAAGTAAGGAGACTTCTGTTTGCTGACAGAGCCCTTGATTTCTCTTTCAAGATGATGATGTATTTGTGGGTAGGTAGTGTCTCTTTCTCTCTCTCTTTATCTGTCTCTGTTTCTCTTTCTCTCACTCTCTCTTTCTCTCTGATTAATAAATTGACTTGGGGGATAAAGATTGCAGCCCAGAGTAATCGCATTTTGTGTAAGGTGATTATGCATGTGGCAGAATAATCTTGCACTGCTATAGTACATGTGCTTGCATTTCCAGTGGGAGTTTAGGCAAGACCTGGTTCATTAGCATTAAGCTGCAATTTTATTTTCAGTAGCAAAAAGGAAAGACCAAAAAAATGTGTGTGTGTGTGTGTGTGTGTGTGTGTGTGTGTGTGTGTGTATGGGGGTTGGGGGAGATGCATGGTTTTCTGTTTTTTTTTTTAAAAAACATTGATGGTGGTGAATTCAGAAAAAAGGTCTAGGGAAGTCGGGTTAGACATGAAGCAAATCCTACATCACTTGTAGCTGTGCGGGATTTCATTTAATTACCAAGAATGAACTGTTCTGAGTAGTGGTGGCTTTGTTTATTTGTTTTGTTTCTGTTTGTGTCTCACAAGTGACTACTTATTTGTCGTTTTGGGGTTGAGTGCTGTAGAGGAGAGTAGCGTCTTTCATTTGCTTTAACCAGATGTGTGTCTGTACGTGTGTATGTGAGAGTGTTTTTTACAAGATTGGTCTTGGAAAAGGTAGATTTACAAAATAGATTTACATGCACTTATTCTGGCTTACTGATAAATACTGTGTAGTTGTTTTTTTTTTTTTTTCTGGAGATGGTATTAAAATAAAAGCAATGAAGTGGTAACCTGTAGTTATGAATTACAATATTTAACTGTTGAAGCAAGAAAAAAACAGTAATCTAGCATGAATGGCTTAGAGAAAATTACTTATTATGTTTTGGGAGACAAATATATATCCTAGTGTAGTTTAACCAATAAAGAACGTGTGTGAATTACTCATGCCAGTAACCAAAGTCCTTGCTCTGTGATTTCAGGTTTAGAGCAGGTGTTTCCTACTTTACTAAGGGAGGGAGGCATTTTCGAGAGTTCACCTCTACGTCTCTCTTTCATCAACATCATCATCACTGTTGTTTTTTGTTGTTCGGCAGACTTAGAAAATCCTCTTTTTGTCCCCTTCCCTCCAGTCGCTGTTCTGGTTCAACTCAGATCTACGAACTCTCTTTGCTGTAAAGGAAGAAGGCCTTTTTGTTGAATTCTTTGTTAATCACATTGCTTCTTTGACCTCTGCTGGTCTCTAGGTCTGCCCTGCCCCTCAGTGAGCCTTGTCATTTACACCCCGTCCCCTTTCTTTGGGACATTTTCCTTTGTAGTGACTTTAGCTCCATTTCCATCCGGTTTATTTTTGCACAATTTAATACAATGAATTCTGGCAGTTGGAGACAGGCTTTCTCTGTTATTATTTTGTCTTCATTTCAGGGCAAGTTTTCTCTTCAAGCTTGCGTATCATGAAAGAGGTATTTGGAAATATAAAATCACTGTTTAAAACTACATAAACTTAACAGAGAGTTCTACCTAACATCACTGAATTCTCATATCATTTATTTTTGACAGTGGAGATTGAAGTAATTAAAATTTTGAATGTTTACAAATGCTGATTTTTAAGCACTAAAAAAAGTAGTCATGTGGGATTATTGCCTCAATAATTAAGGAAATAACTATACTAGTATTTCATGGAAAGGAGCCTTTTTGGCTTTTATTTTGTGAGCAGATTCTGGTTAATTATAAACAAATTTCAGTAATTCCTTTAGGCTGTGGTGAGTTGGTTACTAGTCACACTCTTTCTCTGAGTTAAGTAGTGTCTGTGATATTATTTATGAAGTTTGTTAGCTCTTACACATGTGCATATTTGCAACTCAAAGCAGAGGAAAAATGTTGCATGTCCCAGACCCCCTTCCACATCCGAAAAACTTGCTGATCTGTTTCCTAGTAATTAATCTTGACTTAAAAGCAGCATTCCTCAATTTCTGTTTTCTTCTCTCAGACCAATGCATTTTAGGGCTACATGGTTTTATTAACTGCATTTATCAAATTGAAAAATGGGTACTACCCTCCTGTCCTGTGCTCAAGTATTCTATTTACATCTTTAATTCAGATTTTTTTTTCTGCATTCAAAAAAAATGGCAGAGACTTTAAATTGGAACAGCTGGATGCAGGCTGTTTAAGGAGATATGAATTAGCAAGCTAGCATTAACACTGTGAGGTTGGAAGGGTTTTCCATTCTTTCCTTCTTCTTTTTTGATGCAGAGGTTCTGCTCTTGCCTTCTAGTCTGTAAATAAAGATACTCTAAATGTGGTTGATATCTCTGTTTAAGAGCTCATCTTGCTTTAGGAAAATGAGCCTCGGCTACATCGATGTGTGAAAATAGTGTTTGCTACTCTCTCATGGATATAAAAGTGAAAATGAAGCGACAAGGAGAGACAGTAAAACAGAATCCATATTCAGTTTACTCCTGTCATGGTTTCTTAAATTTGTAAAGTAGCCTCTTTATATGCACCTCTCTGTGTTAATAGCACACGATTTCAGTGAGTATGTTTTTACTAAGATGGAAAACTTTTTGTTGGGGGGAGGTGTGGGGTATATGGTATATAGTCTCCCTTCTTCTCTAGACTGACCCAGTCATTTTAGTCTGTAAGGATGGTCCTGTGGATTTGAAAGATAAAGAAATGCTTTGGAATCATATCAATTAAAAATAGTGTAGCCCCATTAAGTCAGTCCGATTAAATAGTTACAGATGCTTAATGTCTCCATCATTTGGTGTCATCTCAGATTTGTACATTTTTTTTCCTTAAATTTCTTTAAGAAGGTTTTCCTATCAAAAATAAATTTTGTAGTTTTCATTGTATTTTATTTTCCCTGAGTGAGTACGGGTTGCTGTACAGGGGAAAGAAAGTTGAGTTCTCTGCAACCTTTGGCTAACTTCCAGGCAGTTTTGATTCACCAAACTTAGGCACAGTACGAGGGGGAAACAGTCTTCCCTGTGGACTTTCCTGGAAAAGCAGGAAAGTCACTTTTACTGAGGATGTGGTCTGAGCTGGGCACCAGGCTACACATACCATCGAATGAAATAAAACCCTCTTGACCAGCACAACTTCCTGCTCTCCTGTGGTTGGTTCTTTGGAATACAATTGAGCTGTTTCTTCTAGGGCTGGACAGTAGGCAGTGGGTACCTACTCATCTAATTCAGAAATAGGATACCAATTCCTCTGCCCCTCAAGTCTTGGACGAAATGGTCCCCGCTTAAACTCTGCTACCATCGGTATTCGTTTGCCTTCATAAGCTTTTCGTTTCTCTTTACTTCTGAGTTGGTTGAAACAAAGAACGATTTCCATTTTATTATTTTTACTCACGTTTTCTCATTTACATTCCAAGTACACTTCCTCTGTTTTTACCTGTAAAGAAAATACTGCAATTTTAAATTTTAACTTGACTTTTTTTTGGGTACAAATTGGGTGTTCCATTTATTGACTGAAAATAACTTTTATTCACTTTATCATTTCACACTTTATCCTTACCTTTTTTTTTTTTTTTTTTTTTTAGAAATACCATTTTATAGAAACAGACCTGGGTTTTAAATGGGAGAAGAGCAGCAACTCAAGAATTCCTGAGTGATGTTGAAAAGACGGGGAGAGAGTTTTGACAGGAGGCAGCATCTCTGCTTTTACCAATGCAGTTCAGTCACTTTTAAAGAGAAGTAAATGAAAATGCATCAATTTTTCTACAGGATCCTGAGAGTCCTGTACCTCCCAGGGTGTGTTACCCTTGGCAGAAACCGCACCACCCAGACAGCTCCAGTTCTCAGCCTGCTGTAAGCAGACTTGTGAAGCAGTTTCCTGTGGTTTATCCCTGCTTTTTCACCCCATCCTCAGTATTTGGGGGAGCCTCCTCTGAATTCTCCATTTTCTTTCCTGAATGCTAAAGCCTGTTCTGGTCGGCACTCTACATCCTGGAGCTTGGTTATTAACTGAGTATAGAGATGGCCTGATTTGTAGATTCTATGTGGATCAGAGATTATGCAAAAATTGCAGATACAGACTATCGTTGCTTTCTTGTCTTGGATCATCATGCCAATTTAAGCTCTTTCAGGACAAACAACATCTCCCAGTTTTGTTTGACTTTCTCTTTCCCCCTTTATTTCAAACAATACATGTGCCCTGTGTAGCAAAATTAGTCAATGAGAAAATAAATAGCACCACCTCTTCTGGTACCTAAGATATATGCTGTATGCTGAAACTCTGGTTCAACTCTTTTTTTTTCTTTTTTTTTTTTTTTTTTTTTTGAGATGGAGTCTCCCTCTGTCACCCAGGCTGGAGTGCAGTGGCCGGATCTCAGCTCACTGCAAGCTCCACCTCCCAGGTTCACGCCATTCTCCTGCCTCAGCCTCCCAAGTAGCTGGGACTACAGGCGCCCGCCACCTCGCCCGGCTAGTTTTTTGTATTTTTTTTTAGTAGAGACGGGGTTTCACCGTGTTAGCCAGGATGGTCTCGATCTCCTGACCTTGTGATCCGCCTGTCTCGGCCTCCCAAAGTGCTGGGACTACAGGCTTGAGCCACCGTGCCCGGCCTCTGGTTCAACTCTTGAAGATATTTAAAGATATCTTAAAGATGTTTTTGTAACATGCACACACACATACCCTTATTTTCTCAATTTGAATACAGCATTGACTACAAGGTTACAAGGTTTGTTGTAACCATTGATTTATTAATAGGGTTTGATAATAACCCTATTAATAAATTTGATACAACCATTGTTGTATACAGTTGATTTATTAATAGGGTTTGTTGTTGTTTGTTTCTGCTTTGGTGTGTGTTTGTGGAGATGCAGAAATACTATCACATTAAAAGCCTGTATCAATTGTAAAACACATCTCCATTTCAGATACATTAAAATGTGAAGAAGGGAAAACAAAGCCTCCAAGAGGAAATATTCTCTTTCAGAAAATGAGATCACACTACTTTAGAAGTTACTGTTTTGTAACCTGCTTTTATCACTTAACATTTTGTGCCGTTAAATATTTTTCCACAACAGCCTCTTTAATACTGTACAGACAGTGTTCCAGTGAGTGGCAATTCCAGAACTTATCTAATCAATCCTTTAATTGTCAGTTGTTTCTGCTTTTAAAAATCCTTGCTAGTTCCTGGTATGGTGTGAATGCATTCACTAATTGTATATTTATTTGTTCAGTGGGTCGATTAACGACCGAGCCTTTACAGACCTGGTCTCTGTATATGGTACTGGGCCTTGGGGGAATACACAGTTAAGTTAAAAATATATTAAAAGCTATGAAAAGCTGAAAACAGGGGATTGCTTGTTAATATTAATCACCTGTTGATTGTGATTCACAGGTTTGATAATTATGTTTTCTTCAAGTATTCCCTCCCCTTTACCAAATCGAATGCTGGGACATCCACCTTTTCACAGTGATTCTTAGTTCCACTTTGGTGCACTGGAGGCCTAAGTGTCATCTATTTTTTTCCACGTTAGTTGACCCATTCGTTGAATGGTTCCTTTTCGTAGGAACTTGTGCTAGAAATTGCCTGTGGCGACCAAAGGAAACATTTTTGTTTTGGAGAGAGAAATTTTCATTTTTTATTGCAAAGTTCAGAATTTCTATGTTTCCTACGGCTGTAGTGCTTTCAAGCAAAATGCCTCGGGAATGCAAAGATGACTTCTTTTACCTCAATGAATTCTGATTCAGAAATTCAGTTCTGTTGACCTGGCAAGTTCATTCAGCATCCATATTGGTCACTGTATATCTTAGTTAGGGGCTGAGAAAATGGCCCAGCAGACTGATTACTGTGATGAAGGTGTTCATTATACTTATCCCTTATCTTTCTTGACTGTAATGTATACTGAGCTTGCCTCTCTTGTCTGTGTCACCAGGAGACAGCTCAGAGCCCTGAATGTTCTCTGTTGCCTCGAATATTCCAGCCACCATGCTCTTGTTCCATACCCAGCCCACCTCTTCTTTGGTACTCTGACAAAGTCACGTCTGTAATGTTGCTTAAAGATGTTTTTGAACATTTGGAAAGGGCTAGTTTCCCATCATCTTTAAGTCCCACTTATCCAGACACTCTTCAGGTAGAAGAATGATAGTGGACCCTCATGAACATCTCAACCTTCTGGTTGATTAGAGGGAAACTGGATGGGTCGGAAGTCAATGAATGGGAGCTCATTTGTGACTTACATCTTGCCCCTCTAGCTTAACCATTCATGGCCTCCCCACTCACTGCAAACTTTGTCTGGCAGAGGGAGTAATACGCTATTTTCCGCTTGAGCACCCAGAAGCCATTGATGTAAATTGATCAGTACTTTTTTTGTATTTTCCTGAAATTCTGTTTACACGCACATTCCCTCTTTGTCTGTAAAGTGATTTGTATCATAAAGCCACATCCATTTTTTTTTCCTAATGTAATAACGACACAAAACTCATTGAATATTTGTGTTTAAAGATTCTTGCAAAACATAATGGTGTGACTATATCAGGTATATATAATTTTTTTAAAGCAAAACCTGTTGAGTATTAATAAAAACAGTGATGGAGGCTTTATGTTTGTGTTTTAAACATAGTAATTGGTCAACTGCATGTTCTTTAGTGCCAGAGGATCAGAATAAAACGGATTCGATGTGAAATAGCCCTTCTGTTCTTCATTTTACATTTTGAGTGGTGTTTCACTTACCTTTAGAAAATTTCCCAAACCTTCAGACAAATACTTGATCAAACGATGCGGGTTTGAAAGACATAAGCAAATTAGTTTCTTTGCAAACCTTGTGTCCCCATTCAGAGAAGAACAAATTGAAAAATTGATATTCAATACCAACAAGATAATTTCGGGAAGCAATAGAGCATTGTTTTGACAGCGAAGGAACATGAAGCTTTTAGGACAAGTAGAGAGAGCTTTGCACATTGTCGTCCATTTATTATCCGAAGACATTCTAAGTGAAAAAAAAAATGGGAAGGAAAGGTAGGAAGAGAAAGCTTTGAAGATTATTTGGAGACACGCAATGTTATTTCAAGTGGTGCCGGGGACTGTATAGAATAAACCATTGCTTTCTTTGCATTCTTATGTCATCTTCTCCTGAGTTTATCATTTGAAGTCAGACTGTCAAGTCCTGTGTATTGGGAAACACCCTTTGTTACCTTGACCTGGGGACTTCTGTGTTTCTTCTGCAGTTTTTTTTTTTGTTTTGTTTTTTGTTTTGTTTTTTGTTTTTTTTTTTTTTAAATCAGTACATTGTTTACCCTACTCCAATGTCTTGTTAGTGGTTGGGTGGTATGACTAAGATGGCTGATGACCTGAAATAAGGGCAGACTGTAAAACTGTGTGTGTGTGTGTTGAGAGAGAGAGAGAGAGAGAGATTGAGACAGAGGGAAAGAGAGTTTTTCTGCTTAAATTTAAATAACTTGCTTATGGATAACGTTTAGATTATGTATTCTCTTTAATCACACAGAATTTTGCCCCCATCTCTTAATACCTGTAGAACAAATTTTGCATCTGTAAACATCTATTGTAAGCTTCAGTGTAAACATCAAAGGTAAACATTGATTGTGGAATAACCTTTTTACTCTTACAGAGTGATCTGCAATTCTGTTATTTGCAAATCTGTCTGTATCTTGTTGATGATATTAGTAATTTGTTTTAACTAGATTGTTCTTTCTTTCTTTTTCTTTTTCTTTCTTTTTTTTTTTTTTTGAGATGGAGTCTCACTGTGTCGCCCAGGCTGGAGTGCAGTGGTGCGATCTCGGCTCACTGCAACCTCCGCCTCCCAGGTTCAAATGATTATCCTGCCTCAGCGCCCCAAATAGCTGGGATTACAGGCACTCACCACCATGCCCAGCTAATTTTTGTATTTTTGGTGCAGACGGGGATTCACTATATTGGCCGGACTGGTCTCAAACTCCTGACCTCAGGTGATCGACCTGTCTCAGCCTCCCAAAGTGCTGGCATTACAGGCCTGAGCCACTGCGGCCAGCCTAGAATGTTCTTTCTTAATAGAACTCATGACAAAATGAAAACATGGTTAATTTTTATCTGTGATGTGGAGTTGTATGTCCTCTTTTCCACTTGGTTGTTTCTTTTCTCTTTCTCTGAGTTACATTGTGAGCCCTCTCACACAAAGTAGTGTCTGAGCCTTCTCCACTGTGGAAGGCCAAGGCGGGCAGATCACAAGGTCAGGAAATCGAGACCATCCTGGCTAACATGGTGAAACCCCGTCTCTACTAAAAATATACAAAAAACTAGCCGGCGAGGTGGCAGGTTCCTGTAGTCCCAGCTACTCGGGAGGCTGAGGCAGGAGAATGGCGTGATACAGGAAGCGGAGCTTTCAGTGAACTGAGATCGCACCACTGCACTCTAGCCTGGGCAACACAGCGAGATTCTGTCTCAAAAAAAAAAAAAAAGAAAAAGTGTCTGAGCTTTCTCTACACTTGGATGTCATGAAACACACCAGGTAGGAGCCTGGAATGTGTTTACAGCTGATGATCATGTTGGTAAGATCTTGGTTGATCAGTCGATTAGTAGCAATTTGTTTTTTAATTCATTTCCTTTTTAAGAAAATATGGAGAGCATCTAATGCATTAGATATTGTGTGTGCTAAATTCTGAGGACTCAGGAATCGTGATATGATCCCAACCTTCGTATAACTTACATGTAGTGAAGGAGACAGATAAACCACAACACAACAACAAAAGTGGTAACACACAAGCGAAACTAGTCGATAAAAGTGTTATCGCTAAAACTCATGGTTGCAGAGCTAAGTGGAGACCCAAAGGAAATATGTAGGCTGACATATCTGAGAAGTCCAAAGATGACAGGCATTCAGCACTAGGTGGATGCAGGCCATCTCACCATGTCATCTCACCATGTCATCGAAACTCTGACTCAATTTCTCAGATCTATTTTTCTATGTGTCCCCCAATAGGATGTCTGAGACAGCCACTAGTAGCTTCTGGCTGACATGCCACTATCAACAGCAGCCCTGGTGGGTGGATCACAGTCATTCTAGAAGTGGTAGGCTCCAGGAAAAGTTTTGAGGCCAATTTTGCTGCAACCGGGTTGAGTCTCTTACCTACCCCGAACCAATCCCTGATACTTAATGTCCAATCCTGTATAAAATACTTGCTGTTTGGATCTGGGAGTGGACTTAGCCCCAGTAAAACAGGGACTGAGTTGGGCACAGTGGCTCATGCCTGTAATCCCAGCACTTTGGGAAGCTGAGGCAGGTGGATCATCTGAGGTCAGGAGTTCGAGACCAGCCTGGCCAACATGGTGAAAACCTGTACTCTACTGAAAACACAAAAATTAGTTGGGAGTGATGGTGCGTGCCTGTAATCTTAGCTACTCAGGAGGCTGAGGTAAGAGAATCACTTGAACTTGGGAGGCGGAGGTTGCGGTGGGCCGAGACTGCACCACTGCACTCTAGCTAGGGCAACAGAGCAAGACTCCATCTCAAAAACAAAACAAAACAAAAGAAAACAACAACAACAACAACAAAACAGGGACTAAGAGTAGGGAAGTGGTGGTTTCCCAGCAAATATTAAAGAGCTGTTACTAGAAAGTGAAATGAGGCCTGATTAGGTGAAAACAACAGATGCCTCTTATACAGATAAACACATGTGATCGTTTCCAAGGAGATCTAGGACAAAAACAAAAAGTGTGTTTGGGAAATGGAACAGTGAGAAGGGGTATTGTGAATGGTGACTTCGAGCAAGACTTTTCCAAGAAGGTGTCTTCTCAGCTAGGACCTGAGAGTTAGGAAGCTGCTATGAGGTAGGAGGATGTTAGGGATGTGTGGTGGTAAGAAGGACATTGTGTTCATGGAAATTCCAGGAGGCTAGGCTGGCTCAGCCTCAGATGTGAGGAGAGTGGTCAGAGAGAGAGAGAGAGAGAGTTCTGAGACAGGCGGGAATCAGAGCCTGGTAAATCAGAGTTGCTTTGCATCAACCCCAATATCAAAGATCCCCATCTCCCGTGCAACACCCTAGCATTAAAGCAGGGAGAGAGAGAACTCTATAGAATGTGGAGAACAGTAAGAGAGTCAGTGGAGTTTTCTTTTCTGTTTTACTTGAGAAGTGTTAGAGAATTGTGGAGTCATTTCTTTCTAGGATTTTAAGCACCTCTCCATCTGTCTCAAATAATCAAATTCCATCCAATTAGACGCTGCTACCACTCACAACGTGCAAGTCTACATATGCACTAAACCCAGGGCCTCTCTGCATCCAGTTTCGATCTATATTTTCAAAGAAACCTGCTCCCAAAACCTCCACAATGATTCCTTCACAGATGCTGAGTCAGCAGGAAGGTAGTGCATATTATCCAGAGATTCTGATGAAAAGGGAGAGAAAGGAAAATCTAAAGGAAGAAAAATATGAAGTATACGGAAGCTCTGAGGTCTCCTGATGAGTTGGAGAGAAGGAGTTGGGGAGTCCTTGAATAAATCATAGCGCCTCACACAATGACCTGCTTTGTCTAGTAACAGCACTTTTGGTTGAGGATCAGAAATACAAAACAGTTTAATAATAGTGAGTGTTGTGAAGAATTTCAAGTATCTTCAAAGGCATTTGACTTAAATGAGCTCAGTGATGGAGTATTCAAGTAAAGCCAGTGTTGTTAGTGTGCTAAATTAAAAGGCTAATCAAACAGGCAAGTGGTACAAGTGAGAAAAGGAACACAATTAGTTAATGGAAGATTGAGAGTAATATGGAAGGGGCAAAAAGTGTTTGTTTGTTTGTTTTTGAGACAGAGTCTAGCTCTGTCGCCCAGGCTAGAGTGCAGTGGCATGATCTTGGCTCATTACAGCCTCCACCTGCCTGGATCACGCCATTCTCCTGTCTCAGCCACCAGAGTAGCTGAGATTACAGGTGTGCACCACCACGACTGGCTAATTTTTATATTTTTAGTGGAGACAGCGTTTCACCATTTTGGCCAGGCTGGTCTCAAACTCCTGACCTCAAGTGATCCATCTACCTAGGCCTCCCAAAGTTCTGGAATTACAGGCGTGAGCCACTGTGCCAGGTAGGCAAAAACTCGTACTCTATTCATTCATTTGTAAAATTAAGCCAAAGATAGCATACTTTACTTTATGGAAATGTAACACACACATACATCAGTACCCTTAAACATATACAATGAGTTATAATGTACTGGCAATTACACATTTCTTATGGGGATATAGGACATTAGAGTGGTTAAAATACTGATCTTGGCTGGGTGGTGGCTCATGCCTGTAATCCCAGCACTTTGGGAGACTGAGGCAGGAGGATCATTTGAGCTCAGGAGTTTGAGACCAGCCTGGGCAACATAGTGAGACCCTGTCTCTATCTTAAAGATAAAAAATAATAATAATTAAAATCGTGGTTTTTGCAGTGAGGCACAGCTATATGCAAAATAGTTATTAGGATAATTATTTTTTTTCAGTAACCCGCAGTTTCTTCATCTTTAAAATGGGGCTATGACTAGCACCCGAGGTTGTTATTCAGCTGATATTGAGCTGGTTGCTTATAGCCATTGGTCTTTTTGATTGATGTCTGCCTCCTTTTGGTCGGTCAGTGTCCAAACTGTATCTCTTGTTAAATAGTTCACAAATCATCCTTGCCTAGTATCTTTCTCAAAAGGTTATGGTGAAAGTTTATATTGCAAAAAAAAGTACTTAGAATCAGAGATGGCAGATAGTAGATGTTCACTAAAAGTTAGTTGTAACCATCAATACTGTTATCATTACAAAAAGCTAAGTACAAACTATTTCTTCTGCGTATGTGTGGATGTAGAGTGAGGGAGGGTAGATAAAGGGCAGGAGAGATCACTCTATCTAGCTGCGGTGGGAAATGGCTCAAAAACCAAGGAATTTCGAGACAGCCAGCCCTGGTGTAAACTCACTTTGTACCAGGTTCTCCCTGTAGGATCTTTCTTGGGTGTTTTATTTAACCCCTCTTTAAAATGGGGCTAATACCAGAAGGGAAATGAGATGAAATAATAGAATCATATTTAGTGTCTAGCTGAGTGGTTTGCACTGATATGTGAGTCTTTATGCCCTTTTCTTCTCCTATTACTTGTAAACCAAAAAGTATCTGAGACAAGTCTCCGTCAACTTAGAAAGGTTATTTTGCTGAGGTTAAGGATGCACCCTTGACACAGCCTCAGGAGGTGCTGAGGACACATGCCCAAGGTGGTCAGGGTATAGCTTGCTTTTATACATTTAGGGAGACATGAGACATCAATCAATACATGTAAGATTTGCATTGGTTCTATCTGGAAGAGGGGGACAGTTCAAGGAGGAGGGTGTTTCCAGGTCATAGGTAGATTTACACATGTTCTGATTGGCAATTGGTTAAGAGTTATCAGTAGAAAGGAATGTGTGGGTTTCAACAAGGGATTGTGGAGACCTAGGTTTTATCATGTGGTTATAGCCTCTAAGTAGCAGGTTTTAGAGAGAAGAGACTGTAAATATTTCTTATCAGACTTATGGTTTGTGTTGATGGTAATGCTGGAGCGGTATAATGAGGCATGTTCACCCCTCACTTCTCATCATGGTCTGAACCAGCCTTTCAGGTTAAATTTTAGATTGCCTTGATCGAGGAGGGGGTCCATTCAGATGGTGGGGGATGAGGGTGGTCACCTTCAAATTTTATTTTTGGTTTGCCTACTAAATAAAGCTCTCCAGTTAAGGGAACAACAACAACAAAAGCTATAGAGAGGGATGCAGAGAAAATAAAATTGAAGTTGAAAGGAGTTTTGAGATTTGTGTGTTAAAGGAATGAAAAGTCAGTGCAGATATCAGTGTTGTGAAAAATGGGTAGAATAAAATGCTCATGAAAATTTCTCTTTTTAAAAAGGACCATGACTCTTTCTGAAAGTAAAAGTCATATTTGGACTTTATGAAAAAATTGGCTATATGAAGTAGAATGTGACTCCCCCCAGCCTACCACTCATCACTGTTAATATTTTTGACGTATTTCCTCCTTTTTAAAAAATCAGTATATTTGAATTTACTTAGATATCCCTTTTCCTCTAAAACAGAATCGTACTATAAACATATTTTCATACAAATTATCTTATAAACATTTTCTAATGTTACTGGTGATTCGGGAAAACATGGGTTTTTAAAGGTTGTAATTGTTTTAGCATTTGGCTATACCATGGTTTATTTACCCATTTGCCTATTGTTGGATGTCAGGTTTTTCTTGACATAGCCTGTGATAAATATTAACGAAATGAACAACAACAACTTAAAAATGTACAATATGGACAGGAGAGTGAAGAGAGGATTTAGAGGGGGAAAAAAGATCCAATGGCTATACATATAGGACATTGTGTTCACCCTCCCCAGTGTCAAATGAATGCATACACAAATGTTTTGTCAAATTGAGAAATGTTTTGCAAAGGGCAGTACTATCCTGACTGTGAGTTTAAACTGCTAAACATTTTTTAGGGGTTAGTTTGCAAGTATCAGAGATTTTTAAAAAATGAAAGTGATTGTACTTTATAGCATGATCAAGGATTATTTTTTGAGGAAATACTCAGAGATAGAGTGAAAAATATGTTATGTACAAGGATATCTGGTACAAAGTTACTTATATACACTAAAACATTTCTCAAGTTTTCATTCAAAGAACAAAAGCCAACATTCTCATGCTGTGGTATTTTTAAGGCACTAAATGATGCCTGCAGTTGGTTGCTGAGTATTAAGATAGTCAGAGCTATGCATGCAGGCAGAGCTGGCCTATGCAGGACCCATTTTTGTGGCTAGCAATTTATTCTTTCTGCACCAGCTTGGCATAGAGAGAAACTGAGTGAGTGCAGTGCCAGCTACCCTCTAGCTTGGATGAATTTATGAGGCACCATTGTGCCTGGAGAAAATGATATTTATCGAAAATAAAAGGGAATTTAGGAAAAAAATGTAATACCCATAGATAATTGCAAGGAAACTCTTAGATTTCATCCCAGAGTCTTGGTAATAGTGGTTGCATAATATAGCAGTGAATGTATATGTGAGATTAGAGAATTTTAGAAGGAAGAAACTGAGATTCAGAAAGAGACGTGGTGTACCAAAGTTTATCCAACCAAAAGCATTCACAGAGAGGGAGCAGATCGCTTTTTGAACAGTGGTGCTTTTGGAAAAAAATCATATGACAGCTATTAAGACTATGATGAAAGGTTAGTAGGAGGTTATTCAAAGGTACATTTTGTGACGGCAAGATTTTAAGGCATGTTAGGGTGGGCATTCAAGTAGGGCGATTTGAAAAAAAACGTATTTGCTCACCACAAAAGACAAGTAGAGGTTCTCTTCTGACGCCTGTCCTGGTCCTCTTTCCCTTTTGATGTTAGAATGTGGCGAATGCTCAGTAATCAGTGAGCTAGGGATTTCCAAGGCTCTTTGTCTGCATCCCAGGTCCAGGGATTGTACAGTTGGTGAATTGCACCAGAGCATGCAGACCAGGTGTTTACCAGGATTGAAGCATAGTCTGTGCTCCTCTCACCAAGCTCTGTATCATAAGGCTACTGCTGCATCCTTCCAGAGACAAGGGTGCCATTTTCTTTACTCCAAATTTGCATAAGCTGCCAGTGTTTGCACCCATGCCGGGCTGGCTCTGCCCAGAGGAGGGTGTTGTTTCTAACTCACAACCAAAAATACAGGCAGAAATGGTCCTGCCTGTGCCTACTTCTCTGTTAGAAAAGAAACACTCCTCTTATTCACAGTCATCGGATTCCAGTTAAGCCACTCTTTGCAGGGGCATTCCCTGAGGAAATTCAGGCAGGAGAAGAGAGATGAAAATATCTCTCTCAATTCTAACTTTGTATAGGAACTCCATTCTCCATATATCCATAGACTGTTGGATTCCCTTAGGCTATATGTGAAGAAGGATCTGATACAGAGCCTAAGTCTTACTGAGAGCCTTAGAATTGTCTTTAGTGAAGTGTTAAATAGTCGCCTTCAAGCATTCACTTTTTTAGATGTCTTCGCAGGATTTAAAGAAAGAATAAAACATGCCAGGATATTTATGAATCATGAGATTTAATAGAGACCAAAGTAGATCTTATTATTGATGTGCTTACTGCTTCATTAAATTCCCCTTAAGGTTTGCGGCTTGGATATGGATCATTTGCAATAATAATTATGCAGTGATCGATTGATTGGGTCTGACATTGCACTTGTCACCTTGAAATGCAAAATCCATCTATTTTCAACAGTGTGAACATTTCTCGCTAATCTTGCACACCAGCATGTGATAGTTTGTTTTATGGAGAAAGTACAATTTATAAAGTTTGGGGACTTAACATTAACCTTTTACCAAGAATGAAGTATCACTTGTCATTTTACGAAGAAATGAAAATCATCCAACCAGCAATTTTTTTGAGATTGGAAAACACAGCCTAATTTCAAAAGAATTTTTCAAGCCCAAAATGCATGCACTTCAATTGAGTGCTACAAGTATATTGTGAGTATTGGAATTTACTAAACCTTCACATGGAGTATAAATGATAAAATTGTGAACTTGAGACTAGCTCTGCTGTGTGTACAGACACACACACACAGACACACAGGTTTAGACACACACACACATCTATTTGTCTACCTATTTCCACATTTAACTCCCTAATTCTATCTTTGCCTCAAAAAAACAAAACCAAACAAACAATAAAACAAAACACAATGCAACACTCTGTTTCTGAACAGTGTGGGTGCTTTCCAAGCTGTCGGCCCAATATATTACTGAAAGTTATTCCATGTGAGGATTTACACATTTCTTTCTAAGGTGTGATTTTTAAAGAGGTGATAAAAAAAACAATGACCTCATTCTTTTGCATTTGTATCCACTTTGATTCCAGAACTTTAACTGTTTTGAGTTTGTGACGTGTCCAGTCTCAAGTCAGTATAGCAATGAGTAATCATTACAGAATTGCCTAGTAAGGGGCAGGCATTGTTCCTGATGCTGGAATAAAACAGCAAATGAAGCTGGCCTGGCTTATTTCCACACAAAACCTACATTCTAGCTAGGAAGCAGAAGGCCATCTTCAGTCCTGCAGAATTTAGAAATACAGTATATTCATTGGTATGAAAAGACATTCACAATGTATTGCTATGTTAAGAGATGATGGGTGACAAAAGCTGTGTATCAAATGTATAGATAGATAGATAATAGATGGATGGATGGATAGATAGATAGATAGATAGATAATCTGCACACCAAGATGTTAAAAGTGATTGGTATGAGTGATTTCTCTTCTTCACCTCTCTGCAGTTTACAGTTTTTTGTTAAGTACATCTGTTATTTACATAATAAAAACGACTTAAAGAAATATAAATAATAATGAACATGCCTCATACAGGACACACTAACCAGCAAGTCGGGTGGTATCAGAATGTGTGTAGAAAAACCTCCAAGGTACCCAGCAATATGTCAGAAATGACCAGACTCGTGGCTTAAAGAGCCTTTAACTCTTAGCCGTGAGAAAGTACTATTACCTAGTGACACCGTTCACGAAAGAACACACAAACAGATGTTTCTGTTGTTTAGCTGAGTCTCTCTTTCAAACATCCATGGACAGTTGAAATCTTCCAAGTGTCTGTTGGTTTAGACAACTTGCTCCCTGCTATTAACCACAAAAGTAAAATAGAATTTAAATTTTGTTTTGTATGTTTCCACATATAAAATCTAAAATAGTTTCTTACTAAAAGCAATCCTGCAATCCCATAGATGTCAGAATAGTCATTTTAGGAAATACGTATCTATCTGTATCTATATGGAAATTGAGGCCAAGGTAAATGATAACAAAGTAGCATTCGTTTGTTAAATGTCTTTGCTAGTGACTGCTGTCTGGAACTACTGAAAACTGCATTATTAACCTCTAAATTTTATTCCTGAGACCCTCTCCCCACTCACACCCATTCAATGGAATTGAGGATGTAAGACAGTCCTATTAGTTGATGTAGCTTCTCATAAGGGGAACCAGTATTGCTTGGACATCTTCTTAATCAGTTTGGTACCTCACCCCCATCAGGAGCGTAAGCTCCTCACATTAAAACAGAGTATTACCATCCTGAGATGGAGGGAAATTGATTCTAATTCATAGACAAGGAAAGAGTAAGATTTAGAAAAATAATCTATTCAAGATCCTGACTTTAAAAGCCATGACTTACCTAAGATTACACAAATAATTTATGATAAAGGTGGGATGAAAATGTTGGGCTTCTGTAGTCAAGTCACGACCTCTTGCTATGATATCGCTAACCCCTCAGCCTGGATATTTATACTGAGACACCAGAAAGACACATGTTTTCGTGTTGGTTACATATTCATGGTCAGTGGAGTTAAGGACAATTAACCAAGGAACTCCAATGATCACTTTCTTCAACCACTTCATCCTTTCTTGAGTATCGCTCTACCTTTTTTGGTTGTGACTTGCCAAAATAACCAACACAAACAGGGTCAGACAAAACACACTGTTCAAGGGAGAACTCACTGTTGTACAAAACAGAAAAGTCCAAGAGATGGATCTCAGGTACAGCCCCACCCATATTCGGAAAATATACTCAGAAATCTGTGTGTGTGTGCGTGTGCACACGCGTGCATGTGCTTCTGTGCTTGTGTGTGTGTCTTTACGTTTCTCAGCTCTGCTTTCTTTGATTCAGTCACAGACAAGCCCTTGTTGGCACCTGCAGATCTCCACTTACGTTCTTCTAGCTGAGCCCCTTGAGCTGGAAGAGAGCACCTCTGCCACTAAAGCCTGGATGTTTAAGCAAAAGTCTCAGGACTG
This sequence comes from Rhinopithecus roxellana, assembly GCF_007565055.1. Lineage (NCBI taxonomy): Eukaryota > Metazoa > Chordata > Mammalia > Primates > Cercopithecidae > Rhinopithecus > Rhinopithecus roxellana. Next base: position 3,518,027 of record NC_044568.1, on the reverse strand, counting down.
CCTGTCATTGCTTCAGCTTAAAGTATAGGCCCATCCATTAACCAGTCACATTGGCTTGGTGGTAGTCTATAGAGACTGGCCAGGTATAGGTCATGTGACAACGCATGGATGCCAATCCTTAATCATCTTCTCTGGAACCATCTGATCTGATTTTTTTTTTTTTTTTTTTTGTCTTCACCTATTTTCTTTTTTCTTAATTTTTTTATTCTCATAGGTTTTGGGGCACAGGTGGTGTCTGGTTACATGAATAAGTTCTTTAGTGGTGATTTGTGAGATTTTGGTACACTCATCACTCAAGCAGTATACACTGCACCCAATTTGTAGTCTTTTATCCCTTACTCCCCTTCCACCCTTTCCCGAGTCCACCAAGTCCATTGTATCATTCTTATGCCTTTGCTCCCTCATAGCTTAGCTCCCACTTATGAGTGCGAACATACAACGTTTGGTTTTCCATTCCTGAGTTAGTCTCCAATCTCATCCAGGTTGCTGCAAATGCCATCGACTCATTCCTTTTTATGACTGAGGTATATTCCATCATATCTATAGATATAGATATAAATATATAATCTATAGATACCTATAGATATATAAATAAATAATCTGTATCTATAGATAGAGAGAGATAGAGATATCACAGTTTCTTTATCCACTCATTGGATTGATGGGCATTTGCATTGGAGGAACCATCTCAGAATGGAGGAGGTGTGGTTTCACTCAGGAGAGGTGTGGGTAGACAATAGATGATAAGGAAGGAAAGCAGTTGTTTTTTGCCTAGTCTTTCTCTGTGGTAATGACAACTGTATGAAACTACTCAGTCCGGGAGGATTTCTTACAGTACAACTCTCTGGTATTCATGGGACTGACAGTTCTGGAATATTTAGAACTACTCAGTACCCCCACTTCTTGTCTTGAATTCCTGCTTGTCCCTTGAAACTCTTTACTCTGAATCTGTGGCAGCATCAGGACCTGTGAAGACACAGTGAACTTGGAGTCCATTTCTCCTTTGGGCTCTTGTTTGTTTTTATGTATCAGATACATAATGACTTTGTGTGCATGAATGTGTGCAAGTGCATGTGTGTAAACACATAGGTGAGTTTCCATCTCTAGAAGTTACGGTTATTCATCCTGGTCAGAGAAGGTACAGCTTTGTTTAATTAAATGGTAAGGCTAGTTGAGCATTGGCAAATGGAGTCAGATTGAACAATATTTTACAGCTCTTTATTCTTCATTTTGTATTTCTGGTGGTAAACAGAGAAAGAAAAACAAAAACAGCCTTGGTGATTGTAAGTGATGAACTTAAGTCTTTGGGATTCCTTTATAATTTAGTAGGTCATTAATTCCACACTACTTGTTGCCTTTTGGCTTAAACATTTGTGTTTTCTACGTGCTTAGGGACTTTTTTTTTAAAACATTTTAGACATCTGTCTGTCTCAAGGTTGTGACATGATAATAATAATAATTTTTATTTCTTGTGTAATGATTTGATTTCATTCAAACATTTATGGAAATCCTACCATGTGTGAGCTCCATATTAGGTGCTTGAGATATGAGTTCATGACACATAATCGCTGCCACCAAGAAGCACCAAATTATTAAGGAGAATTAGAGAGTGACATGAGCAGATGCCCTGAAAGGAGTCTACTGGACAGCATTAAACAGATACAGAAACAAAATAGTATATTAATTAATTCATGACACCAGTATTTATCGTGCACCGGACACTGTTCTTGGCAGTGGGCGTGCAGCAATGAGGAGATGGATGAGTCCCTAATCCCACGAAGCTTGCATTCCCATGTAAGAGACACACAGTTAAACAAACAAACAAACAAAAACACCAAATGAACAAATGCATAATTGCAGCCTGTGGTAAGTGCTATGATGTTAGGAAAGACTTCTACAGGGAAGTGATATTTAAGCCTGTTTTTGAAAGTGGGGAGGACCTATGCAAAGAGACCAAATGGAAGAACATTCTATCCAGGGAGAGCAGAAAGTGCAAAGCCACCGAGGCTGAGAGACATTGCTGGGTGCAAAGACTGAGTGACTGGTGGGTAGTGAACCCGTGGGAGATCAGCACACTGTGAGCTGGAGAGCAAGGTGGGAACCTTTCTTCAGGGCTGTGAATGGCTTCTGGGGCAGACAGACAGTAGATATTCTCATCTAACACAGCATATTCTGGGGATATGATTAGCTCAAACTGGAAGGGGGCCACTCCAGGGTGAAGGCTGAACCTCACCTTAGAATTCCTCGATTCTTGTACAACACTGCTCTCCTTACTCAGGAAGCTTTGTTTTATTTTCTTAAACACAGCTTTATTGAGGAAAGATTAACAATAGTAAACTGTACATATGCAAAGTGTACATTTTGATAACTTCTGTGCATACCCCTGCAACCTTGACTTTAATCAAGGTAGTGGATGTCTCTGCTACCCTAGAAGCTTCTTCCTACCTCGCTGACATCCTTCTTTCCACTCCTCCCCTTCTACCCTCCCCAAGACAACCACCAATCCACTTTCTATTTCTATACACTAGCTTGCCTTTTCTAGAATTTTATATAAATGGAATCATAGAGGAGGTGGAGTTACTTTTTATAACTATTAAGCCTACACAGAATAAAAGTATTCTAATCTTTTTTCCATATGTCTTTTTGTGTCTGAAAAGGATCTTAAATGTCTTGAACAATAACCTCCTTGTTTTCTATACCTGTGGTCTAAAACCCGTGTTTGCTTGATGCTAAAGGGTGGAGGGATTTTCTGACTTGAAGAAGGTAGACTGTACCTCTCCTTTTCTTTTGTTTTTCTTTTTCTTTTTCTTTTTCTTTATTTCTGAGATGGAGTTTCACTTTTGTTGCCCAGGCTGGAGTGCAATGGCACCAGCTCAGCTCACTGCAACCTCCGCCTCCCGAGTTCAAGCAATTCTCCTGCCTCAGCCTCCTTAGTAGCTGGGATTACAGGCATGCGTCACCACACCAGGCTAATTTCATATTTTTAGTAGAGATGGGGTTTCTCCATGTCGGCCAGGCTGGTCTCGAACTCCTGACCTCAGGCGATCCACCTGCCCGGGCCTCCCAAAGTGCTGGGATTATAGGCGTGAGCCACCACTCCTGGCCTTACCTCTCTTTTTCTTATCTCTGTTATTATTTTGGAAAATGCAGTTGAACCTAGGAAAGAAAAAGGGGGATGACAGTGACATAAGATTGGGGGAGAGGAGGTAGAGAAGTGAAAGGATGAACCAAGCAAAGGTGCTGCTTCATCATTCTGATCCCAGAAATTAGATATGTGGATGACCAATTTTCAGTGAATTAGCATAAAACAAAATACATTTCAGGAAAATTGTGCTCGACACAGTTTAATCCCTGATGGTTTAGAATAGCCTTGGGGTCATCATGAGCATCAACTCTGGAATCAGAAGCACTGGGGAGAAGGATTAATGGGGAACTGGTGTTCAGGGAGCTCAACATAGCTGCTCACAATCCCCTCATTAACAATCAAGAACTCCTTCCTATTTTATTTCAGTACAGTTTGTCCTTTGTTTGCTTCCTGAAGAATTTGAAAACATGCACAACTTGAAGTCCACTGCAATATAGGACTTTCAGATATTAAACATTACAAAGGTTAGGTATAAAACTGATTCATCCATTCATTGATCTGTTAAACATTCATTCAACATTTACTGTCTCCAGGATATGTTTCTAGGTGCTGAGTATATGGTGGTGCACAAGGTGATTCTATATGTGCCTGTAAGTGTTTGTGTTTGTGTATGGTTGAATGGAAATTGTTAGACATATGAGTAATTGCTTGTAAAATAGGAAAGTCGACCCTGAGCATAGGAGCTTAAAGTAATGCAACAATTTTGCGGCATCCACCACAGTTAAAAGTGTCCATATTCTTTGCTCCTCTGATGGCATTAGCGGAAATTTGTCTTGGAGACATATTCACCCCAGTGCGCAAAGATGCGTGTATTACGAGGCTCATGGAAATCTTGTTTGTTGTACCTAAATCCCCGACAAGGATGGACTAGTGAAACGAGTCATGATATATATTTATGGTTGAATACTATGCATCTATGAAAAGAAGGAGGTTGGTTTGTCTGTGCTGACATTCAACAAACTCTCAGACATATGGTCAAGGAGGAAAAAAGCATGAAGCATAGCATTATGTGTGGTAGGCTTGCATTTGTCAGTGGGATGGAAAAGAAGGCAATGTATGTGCAGCATAGGGAAATACAAGACACTGCTAACTTTTGAAAATTTATTGATGAGCAGGGGAGTGAGGATGGAAAAAGAGCCACCTCTTTTAATTACTTTAAGTATTTCCAAGGTTAATGTACTGGATTTTCAGTTTTGGAAAACTAATCTTAAAAGTAGAAAAACAGATAAAACAAGTGTAAAGGATACCGAAAGATTTTCTAATGTTAGCCTTGGGGCCTCATATATTATTGGATGCAGACGTCTCCAAAGGTTGCTATTCTGTCCCCTTTCTCCCTTGACCATGCCCTGAAACAAAGAGAAAAGGAGCAAATCCCTGCAACCAAACCCTCTCATCAGATAAGACTACTGCCAATGAAATGATTGAGTTACTGACTGCCTCTCAGAAGCCTAAGGCAATTTGGAACCCAGAAGGAAAGCGAGGCCCCCAGGTGGATGTATGGAAGGAAGGTGGTGTACCCTTGGGCCCTTGTGATCCAGGTGAGTGACAGAGTGACTCACCTAAAAATAGAGGGAGGTCTCTGCAGATGGAAGCTGCAAATGGGAATGGTAGAATTTTGCACAACTCAGGGATCACAAGCCCAGTTTTAGGGTAAAGGGCTCTAAGAGTAGAGACAGATGTATAGGTGCAGATAGTCCTCCTTTATTTAATTACACTAGTAGATGCAAGGAGTAAAGGGTCTTGACGTGAAAAAGAAGAGGGGTCATTCCAGATCCAAAAATGCAAAGTGGAGATGACTCCTTGGAGCAATTTCATTCACTCATTTGCTGAACAAACCTGAATTGACACCTTCTTTGGCACAGTCCTGCACCTGATGGGGTGAGGTGCTAGGACAAAGTCACTAGCCATCATTGAACTTTTCATTTCATGCCAGGGAAAGAGCCCCCATCAGATAATCTCACAAATATAAAATTATAAACTATGATAGGGATTATTAAGGACACTGCAGAGTAAAACAAACAAGCCTGATTATCTTACAGGGAAGAGGAGTTATAATTCACCTGTTTATTTAGAAGCCTGCTAATACTAATCACTAAGAATCTCGGTGTGGTGGCTCAGGCATGTAATCCCAGCACATTGGGAGGCTTTGGAAGGATTGTTTCAGGCCAGGAGTGTGAGACTAGCCTGGGCAACATAGCGAGACCTTTGTCTCAAAAAAAAAGAAAAGAAAAGAAAAAATAACCAGGTGTGGTACCACCCTTCTATAGTCCCAGCTTCTCGGGGAGGCTGAGGCAGAAGGATCCCCTGAGCCTAGGAGTTTGAGGCTGCAGTGACTATGATCATGCCACTGCACTCCAGCTTGGGTGACAGAGCAAGATCCTGACTCTTAAAAAAAGATGATTCCCACTTTACAGTTGAGTACATTGAGGGGTTGAAAGATGAAGTTGCTTGCCAAACACAGCAAATATGAGTAGAGACAAGACTTGAACAAATTAACACAGGGCTCAGGCTCAAGGAGAGCCTGAGCACAGCAGTTGCATAGCTGATTATTTTAACTATAAAATCTAAGAACTTCGAGTACACAGTGGCTAATAGCTAGGAGGGATCTCTAGGCACGAAGATTAGTGTAGTTGCTCTGGTGACACTTGGAATATTAACGTGAGACATGAAGAAACCTAAACCATATTCATTCCCCATAGTTCAATGAGGCAGGAGTCAACAAAACAGAGCCTGGCATTAATAGTCTAAAAACAAAATTTTTGACTTTTTCTCAAAATTGTGCACATACTATTACAAAGTGATCATGTCACAGGAGAAAATTTAGTGACTAAAGGCTGAAATGTCTGTTTATATTTATTCTAGTATATGACTGGTAAAGAATATGTGTTCCCCCCCATCCCAGGGGCACCTGTGATATAGAATTAAGAATTTTAACTTTGGGTACTAAAAAGGACACTAGGGAATCCATGTTCTTCCTGAAATTGTGTATCGTCCAGTATTTCTGGGAAGAAATCTTCATTTCTTTGTTGTTTTTCTCCTAGAAGGGCATGGCACACACACACACATAAAGGTTAAGAAAAAATAGTTTTTGAAAAGCCAAATAACTATGGTTCACTATCTCAAGACATGTGGCAAATCTCATTTTCCTACAGATGTTGTTGGACATAAATTGATGATTTCAAGAAGCAAATAGAATATTCTGCAATGCTCAGTATTAAGGAGTTCAGTGTGATCAGATGGGCCTTTGTCAAATGGAAGTATTTTAATTAACTTACACCGTAAAAGTGAAAGTGTAAAGCTTTGCTTTTCTTCCTAGCTAATCAATGAAGATTAATATTCTATGGGAACCTGATTTTGCAGATGGAGCTGAGCGGCACTATTTTCCCTACCATTTTTTCCTCATAGTAAATAAATCATTTTTATTATACTGTATGAATTTACTTAGCTCTTTTAATAGCCTTTGTAAGAATGATGCTTCCTTTGATTATATTACATTTTTAAATGTGTGCAGTGTGGAATAAAATTCTGCTGATGGGGGAAGGGCAATGAGAAAAGGAAGAGATACTGAATATATCAGCTTTCTCAGCTTATCCTCTGTGTCTTAAACCAGATGAAACAATATCTGAGTATCCTGGGAGTCTTAGGAGTAAATTACTAAGTATTTGCTTGGATTGAAATGGCTCATACCCATGCCTTGTATAAAACTTCTTCTGGGGAAGATGAGATTAGTCTGAAAGGACCTGGTCTTTATAAAACTATTCTGATTGTTATTTTGTACCTTTTTTTTTTTTTTTTTATCTTCAAGGTTCTGGCCGATCTATTTGATTTTTTTTCCCCCAAAGGAGAGAAGTAAACTTTATAATTCCAGGGCTAACATCCACATGTATAAATTGATCAGCTGAATTGAAAAACTGCTGACAGGCTGATTTAGCAGGTTCTGCGAGTGGTCTCATTCACAATTGATAAGCTGACTTCTCACCCTGAATTCTTGGAGGCTTAACCCTTGAAGGACACATACAGTTTGGCCTATACAAATTGTACTTTTCGTGAGATGAGAAAAGGGAGGAAGGGAGGTAAGTGTGTGTGTGAGACAGAAATTGATTTCATTAGAAACAAAAATATCCTGTGATCTTATGCGTTAGACCAGGTCTTGAAATATTAAAGTTCCTGATGAGAAAATTCAGAATCACACAAACTTTTTCTCTGCCATCCACCTTGTACATAGTCAACAAACCAATTCGTTTTTTTGAGATGGGGTCTGTCTTCCAGGCTGGAGTGCAGTGGTGCAATCTCGGCTCACTGCAACCACCACCTCCTGGGTTCAAGTGATCCTCCAGCCTCAGACTCCCAAGTAACTGGGACTACAGGCGCATGCCACCACACCTGGCTAATTTTTTATATTTTTTGTAGAAACAGAGTTTCGCCCTGTTGGCCAGGCTGGTTTCAAACCCCTGGCCTCAAGTGGTTCGCCCGCCTCAGCCTCCCAAATAGTTGGGATTACAGGCATAAGCCACCATGCCCAGCCTAACAAACTAATTCTTTTAACATATATTGTCCATCAAGTCAGAACCTTTAATAGCTCCTATTCAGAACCTGTAATAGCTCCACACTGTTTATGGATAATAAATAATGGCTGAGGTTGAAAATTTAAGGTTATCTTAAATCCAGCCTGAATATGTAAACTGTGTGTGTGTGTGTGTGTGTGTGTGTGTGTGTGTGTGTCCATCTGTAAATGGGTCAAAGTGAAAAGCTCTTGAGATCTTGATTCACAAGATTCAGGTTTGAGCTTCATTTCTGCAATTTGTTAGTTGTGTGACAAAAGGCAACTTACTCATCTGTTCCAGGCCTCTATTTTATGATTTGTGAAACAAGAATACTAGCAATGATAGCAATAATGGGGATGGCTGGGCTATAATGCTACTTACCTAATTTAAGTGATGTTTTCTGCAAAGAATGAAATCAGAAAGCACATATGCAAGTGGTGGCACTCTCTGCAAGGTACTGCCAAAGTGGTTGGTTGTTATTACATGAATTCAGGGGTGAGTCAGACCCATTGAACTGGAGTCAGAGGAAGCTTTGCGCGCTGGACAGAATGGATAATTAATTTTTCCTATTGCCTCAGGCACATGTTGAACCATAGTCAGTTAACATTTGAGCTCTCTGCAGATATATACATTTTAATTTGTCAACTAAATGAATACATAGATACATAAATACATTGAGCTTTCTGAGGAGACCTGGAGCCTGCATATTCTATGGAGGTGATTTGAATGGAGACACAAGAGTGCAGCTCTGAGTCATTTTGGGTAATGCTCTATAGTTTTCTATCTTTTTTGGACTTTGAAGACTTACACAATACAGTGAAAAGCACTGTTTTGAAGTCTTTGAACAGTAAAGATTCTTACAAAGCGAATGATAAAAAGTTTCCCTTCTTTCTCATCTATACGCTATCTTCTCCTCCCATTGACTATATCCTCCCACTTCGCTTTCGATCTTGTTATGTATTTGGTTGAATCAGATTCCATTGCTGATAGTCGACTACTTAGATGTATTATAACAGCAATATATTATGCAATTATGCACCTATGCCATTGGAGCCACATGATGAATGTGTGTAAAATATATGTTATGTTAGCATAGAGTACCATACTATACAGTGTCTTCTGACTCAATATTCTTCCAGCCAAGAAACACATCTTGGAGATTGTTGCATGTCAACATGTGGAGATCTATTTTTTTCTTTGCAAGGCTGCATAATCTGCTATGTTATAGATGTGTTCACAATTTTTTTTTTTTTTTTTTTTGTATATTTGCTTCCTCATTGATGGGCATGAAAGTTCCCTCCCACTGCCAAGTTTTCACAGTTATTCGCAATGGCACTCTCAAGTCATGCATCTCAGTGTGCATGGGTGATTTCCTTTTGTAGGATATATTCCTAGAAGTAAAATCCTTGAGCTTTAAAAAAAAATCACTTGTGCCTTTTGCATCGGGAGTGCTTAGTGAATGTATAATTATTTGATCAATAATGAATGTGCAATGAGTTTTATGAGCGAAGAACTCTCACCTCATATTTGGCAAAATTTTCTCTCACCTCAGACTTGGGCTATTTTAAGAAAAATGAAATCTGAAACCTTTTGAGTTTTTAACTCTCATTTGTACTTAAGAGATGAGAGTTGGTTTTCAGAGGCAGATCAGTCTTTATGTGGAGTTGCTAAGGTTGCAAATTACTAAATAGGAAAGTGATTGTGTGTGTGCATGAGTGTACTTGTGTACACATTTTGGAAATTTTATATTCAAGCTGGAATGAAAAAAACTATGACTACTTGGGTAGCTGCCATTTTGCTATGGAGGTCCAAGGTCACATATCTAACAGTTCTAAATTTCTACCTCTGGGAAGGAAGTATATGCTTACTGTACCCTTTAATAAAGGCACAGAAATGTACCATGCAGTCTGCATGAAAGCATGAGTGAGTGCTATTCATTTTAAGAAGCACTCAAGCACTGTGAAAATTAGCAGTGGAACATGGCTCCAAATGAAAGTGACACCATAAGCCTAATGAGAAATTGAATACCATCTATTTATCTCCTCTAGCCCAAGATCTTTCTCTTCTGTCATTTGAATGGTTCTGAAATTGCTTTTCTTCCTGGGCTAAGTCATGCCTCATGCCTTCTTCCTCTGCCTTGCTGGAAATGAGATTCCTTGTACCTTTTTTCTTGCTGGAAATGAGAGTCCTTGTACCTTTTTCCTTTCTACACTCATGGAGAGTCCTGCTAGGTGCATGGCAACTTTGCTTTCTGTTTACATGTGCTTCTCTGTCTTGCTAACTCGTCATCCTTGGTTTTAGGTGTGATAACTCTAGTGGTTTTCATGAAGCCAAATCATAAAGGTCTGAGAAATACACACGGTGTGTTGCGTGGTTTGTCTTGGAGCAAACCAAAATTTGGGAAATTGTCTGGGTAGGGTAAGGTCACTTAGCTGTGAAGCCACTGCTGTTAGGAACTGGAGAGGTGATTTGAAGTTGAAAATAGGGTAAGAGTATTTACTCTTTACCCCTTAAGGAATGCTTCTTCACCTTCTTCAACTCACTGAGTTTGTGTTTGAAAAATATCCCAAAGCCTTTGCTTAAAAATAATGTATTATATAATATCCTTCGAATAAGTTTCCAACGTATATATTTTTGTTAGCATTTAGTGCTACAACTTTTATGAAGAAAACTGCTAATTTTTAATTAAATGATGAAAAGGGATGTAAGTGAGGGGTGGTCATTCCCTTGTTACTGAATCTTGGTGGTGGCCTCCAGTCACTCATGGAAAAATGAGTTTCTGATTACTTGTTGTGTGCGAGAAATGTTGCTAGGATTTAGATGCATGGAAGCAAATAAGAAATATGAAAGTCCTACCTATAGAACTTATATTCTAATGGAAAACAGCAACTAATTATATTGCCTTAGTTATCCATTGGTACGTAAGTACCCCCTCATAGTTGCTGTGGGCTGAGAGTCCAAAAGCATGTTTGCTGAGTAGTTTTGGCTGGTGTTGGTGGGAGCTAAAATTGTGTCAAGGCTCTGTTGGAGGGGGACCTTCATTGAGCTCTCTCACCTGGCTGTTAGCAGGCCCGAGATTTGCTGCCCACAAATTTACAGGGAACTCTCTAGAAAGGTGCCTCAGGACAAAGTACACAGTTCCTCCAGAATAAGCAGTTCGAGAGAGAATGAAAGAGGGGGATACCCGAGGCAGAGAATCCAGTCACTTTTATTACCTAATTTAGGAAGTGGCATTCCATCTCTCATGCTGCATGTTTTTCATTCCTGTAATTAATTAATCTAGCCTGTCCCGAAGGGGAGGGAGTTACACAAGAACAGGGATCATTGGGGACCATGTTACAGGCTTTATACCACATTTATTAAATGCCTACCCTGGGGAGCACTGAGAAAACCATAGAACAGCAGTAATGGGTATAATAGCCAATGACACTTATTGAGGACTTAACATTGTATCAGCTGTGTATCAAAGGTAAGGATAATGAAAGCTCACATATATGGAACAACCATTGTGCCAGGCACTGTACTCAGTGGCCATGTGACCTTTCTCATCTGGTCTTCATAACAGCCCTCTCTGTACCAATCAGTACCCATTTTACAGATAAGGAAACCGAGGCACAGACAACAGTGGCTTCTGAAATTCTCTTCTCCGTGTCATGCACTGCATTTTTCTCCCATTTACCAGTTGCAGTTTAGGTCTCAATTCATTTTCACCACCTTCCTGAATATACAGAGAGAAGGCCCATGCAATAAACCAATCAAATCCTGGCTATCCAAGCTGCTCTATCTGCCTCTGAAAGCCGACGGGTAAAGGAAAATTGTCCTCATGAGCAGTTTGTGAGGTGTCATCCAAAGCACTTTTGAGGCAAAGTATTATGTTTCATGACCGTGGTTCCCAGTAGGGATAGCAATATTGCAGTCAGATGCACTAACATCTCGGTCCATCCCAAATTCTCCTCTCAAACCAGTTTATTGAAATGAGGCCTCACTTCACAAGTAAATAAATCGTCAAACTCTGGATTTGTTTCTGCTCCAGGTTGCTGTATATTTCCACTTAATGAGTCCATTAAAGCTTAAACCAAACCTTTTGGAAAAGAAAAAGAAAACCTACAGCAGCTGTCCAGGGCTGCAGGAGTTGGAAAATGCAATTCATGTGACTTGGTGGAATGCTAGTGAAGCTACCATTAGATTATTCACTAAGTAGCACTCTTTTTACTGTTAAGGTAAGTGGAGACAGAGAGGGCTCTGGAGATGCCCGACCTGCATTTGGATGACAGGTATTGACCACCTCCTTGGTGCCAGGCATGGTGCTATTCAGAGGCATATAATGGCACACACAGAACACAGACCGTTCCCTCACGGGTTTTGCATTCTTGTGGGAGTCATCAGCACAAGAATTAAATAATGTGTCATGTGTGCTAAGGAGAGGAAGTTTGGGATTCTATGGGAGGACATAACCTTGAGAAGAATCAGGCAGAGAAAGTCCACAGAGAAGGGGTTGTTTCTGCTGAGATATGTAGGCCAAGAAAGAGTTAGGGAAGTGAAGACAAAAGAGAGGACAGTTTTGTCAAACATCAGCTATAAATACTCAAAAGCAGCTAAAATAATGATATATCTGCAAAACTGCAAGCAGTTCAGTAGGGTTGAAGAAAAGATAGTAAAGTGAGGGCTGGAATGGGAGGGCAGAGAGGTGGCAGGTTGGAAGAGTAGCTAAGTATTTTGGGTTTTGTAACAAGTGCATTGACACATTTTAAACTCACGGGGGAAAACTGATCCTTTCATTGTATTAACAGCCTAGCTTATAATGTTATTTAATTAGAAAATTTTCAGAATACTTTTGATTCAGTGGTAATGTGTCAACAACCCTCAAATACTATGTGTTTTTCTGTAAAGTGTGGGGGTGGGAAGAGAAGCAGTATGGGGCATGATTATTAAGAGCACAGCTTCTGGAATCAGAGATAGTGTAAGTTGGAATTCTAGCTTATACAATTACTTAATGTGTGAGTTTAGGCAAATCTGTTAACTTACCACAATCTACAGTACCCCATCTGAAACATGGGAGTAATAATACTGATCTCATAGAGCTTTTGGAAGAATTGTGTTACGTTTGTTCGCTGCATAGCACATTACCACCTGCAGAAGCTTAACACAACACTCTTCTGTTATCTAACAGTTCCTGGGTATCAGAAATTTGGGCATGGCTTAGCTAGGTTCTCTGCTTAGAATCTAATAGACTGCAGTCAGGGTATCAGCCAGGACTGGGTTCTCATTACAGACTCATCTGGAGCAGGATCTGCTTTCAAGCTCCCTCAGGTTGCTGGCAGGATTCATTTTGTTGTAGCTGCAGGATTCATGGCTGTTTGCTTCTGCACATCCAGCAATGGGAGGAGAGAGAGACAGAGAAACAGGGAGGGAGAAAGATCCAGCAAGAGAGTTGCTATAATCTTATGCAATGACTTAGGTTGGTTTCCTCTCTTTGCAATTGTGAATTGTGCCGCATTAAGCATGCACATGCATGTCTGTTTTTCATACAGTGACTTCTTTTCCTTTGGGTAGATATCCAGTAGTGGGATTACTGGATCAAATGGTAGATCTATTTTTAGCTTTTTGATAAATCTGCATACTGTTGCATACTGTTTGCCATAGAGGTTAATTTACATTCCCACCAGCAGCATGTAAGAGTCCCCGTTTCACCACATCCATGCTAACATCTGTTGTTGTTTGACTTTTTAACAGTGGTCATTGTGGCTGGGGAAAGGTCGTAGCTCATTGTGGTTTTAATTTGCATTTTCCTGATGATTACTGATAAGCATTTTTTTCATGTTTGTTGGCCGTTTTTTGGCCATTCTCGTCTTTTGAGAAATGCCTGTTCAAGTCGGAAACTCAGAAGGAGGGAGGCTGGGAGGAGGGCAAAGGATGGAAAATTACCTGTCGGGTACAAGGTATACAATTCAGTTGACAGTACACTCAAAGCCAAGCCTTCACCACTATACAATTCATCCATGTTACCATAACCCACTTGTGCCCCTAAAGCTACTGAAATTAAAATAAACCTTATATAATCATATACACACAATCATACATATCTTATCACCTCTGTCATATTCCATTGGTTAGAAACAAGTTGTGAGTCCTGCTCACATTCAAGGAGGGATTAGCCAAGGCATGAATGTTAGGATGTGGGGATCGTGGTGAGAAGAATCCTCAAGGATGCACACCACAAGAATTTGGTAAAATCATGCACAGAAGGACAGAATAGAAGCGTTTAGCCTTGTGAAGAATTACCAGGGCACAGAAAGAGAGAATGGAAGAATATATCAAATAGAGCACATAGAGAACTTGCTCGGATCTCTTAACTGTTGTTGTTACGGTTGTGATATGATTTTTAGGAACATGTGGCAGACTGTTTCTGTGACTTTGGTAGCAAATACATATTGAATGTACTTGCTTAGTCAGTTCTGTGGGCCAGAGGACACTCATGGGGAGAGATCAAGGTTACTTTTGGCAGGTGGGGCATTTCGTAACCGAATAAAACCCAGTCAGTAAAAGTAAGCAACACGCAGAATCTAGGCAAGTGTTGCAATGTATGTGTGTTCTTGATCTGAGGAAGACCATGCATTTGACTCAGACTAGAAACCTACACCACACAAATCCCACCCACAGGCAGTGCTCTATTACTGTAGGCAGAAGGCAGTATTTTTTTTTGTGTACATGCACATATGCATGTGTGTTTGTGTGTGCATAATTGACCAGCTATCCTCATGTTTCCCTATGGTGAACGATTTACTAAGTCATCAGACTTGTGGAACACCTACTCTGTGGTGGCCATGATGCCAGCCTCTAGAGATAAATAGTAAAAAGTACAATAAAGGAGCTGTCTTCAGGCAGCTCAAATTACTGTGGCAGATAGAACCATTAAACTGACAACTGACAATTCAAAAATCCATGGGGGAGTTCCATGTCGATTAGATGGGACATATTTAGGGCAATTCCCACTCTGTCTGTTTTGCTTTGATATGTTTCACTACATATCAAAGTAAACTTCAGAGAAAAATAACAAAACAAAACAAAGACACCCAGACATACAGGAGGACATTACGTCATGATAAAAGGGCCAAGTCACCACAAAGACAAAACAATCCTAAACAATCATGATTGTTTATGCACAAACTACGGAACTTTAAAATAAAGCCAAAACTGATGGAACTGCAAAGAGAAGTGGAGAATCTACAAACTTAAGTGAGGTCTCTCTCACTATTTGATAAAATTACCATTGAGGAAATTAATGAAGCTGTAGAAGTACTAAGCAACACCATCAGCCAACAAAACATAGTTAAAAAGTATAATCAACACCATCCAACAACAGCAGGATGTCTGTTCTGTTTAAGTCCACGTGAGATATTTACCAAGATAAACCATATTTTGTATTATAAAACACTTAACAAATTTAAAATAATTGAAATCATATAGTTGTTTTCCTCTGACAGAATTGAGTTAAACTAGAAATCAGTAACATAAAATAAACTGGAAAAAATCTAAAAGCACTTGGAAATTAAACAGCAAAGTCTAAATCACCCATAGTTCAAAGAGGAAGTCTCAGGGGGAATTACAGAACTTAAGTGAAAATACATTTTGCAAAATATATGGTGGGAAGCTAAAGCAGTGCTTAGAGGGAAATATATAATGCTAAATGCTTCTATTAGAAAACAAGAACATTCTCAAATCAACAACGTTAACTGCACAGCATAAGAAACTATTAAAAAAACAAAGCAAATAAAAAAACAAATACATGCAAAGAGAAAGAAAGGAATGCTAAATGTAAGATAAAAAAAATCAATGAATATGAAAATCAAAAAGCAATCAAACCTAAATCTGGCTCTTTCAAAGCATAGAAGTGATGAATCTATTCTAGCAAGACTGACAAAAAGCAGAGATGACAAAAATTACAAACATCACACAAATTAAAAAGATTATAACGAAACAATACAAATAATCTATGCACGTATAGTCAGCAACTTACATGAAATAGACTAATTCCTTGACAACCATTACCAAAACTTATTCAAAACAAACAAGCTGAATGGTTCAGTAGACTCATTTAAAATATCCTGCCAAAATAAAAATTTTCAGACACAAATGGTTTCACTGGCTATTCCACCAAACTTAAAAAAAAAAAAAAAAAAAAAAAAAAAAAAAAAAAAAAAAAAAAAAAGACTATACGCAGTCTCTTCCAGAAAATAGAAGTGGAAGATATACTTCTTAACTCAGTTTATGAGTCTAACATTAATCGGATACCAAAACCAGGCTATATACAATATTATATATATACATACATATATATACACACACATATATGTAAGCATATATCATGGAACACATATAATATAGAAAAATAATAACAAAATGTGACCACATAGTGTTAATCCCAGGAGTGCAAAGCTGGTTTCATATTGAAAAAAATCAATGTTATGTACCATATTAACACAATAAAGAAGAAAACTAACACATGACCTTATAAAATAGTGCTGAACAGTATTTGAAAATAAAAGCTAATGTACATTGTTGATAAAAACTCTCAACTAACTAGAGATAGAAGGTACCTTCCACAACCTGGTAGAGGACATCTACAAACAACCCCACAACTAATATACTTACTGGTGAAAAAGTGAGTATTTTCTCCAATAGAGCAGGAATAAGGAAGGAGCTCCACTCTCACCACACCTATGCCACACAGTATTGGAAATCTTACTGACTACAATAAGGAAGAAAAAGAATTATAGATTCTATATATGGATTGGAAATTAATATACAAGGGCATCTTTATTCACAGATAATATAATTGTCTATTTATAAAATCCCAAGGAACTCTAAAACCTCTTAGATGAAAACACAAATATCAATCATATAATCTATATACTAGGAAAGAACATCTGGAAGCCAAAACTTAAAAACAAACCATTTACAATTGCTCCAAAAAATGAAATACTTAGCTATAAATATAATGAACATATAAGAGATCTTTATGCTGAAAACTGTAAAATGTTTTTGAAATTAAAAAAATCTAAATAAATATATACATAGATTCAAAGACTCAACATAATAAAAGTGTTAATTCTGTACAAATTGGTGTATAAGTTTAACGATACAAATCAAAATGCTGGCAGGCGTTTTTGTAGCTATGAACATGAAGATTCTAAAAATTATAAGGAAAAACAAAAACTAGAATATCCAAAATAAAGAAGAATAAAATTAGGTGAATATATCTAATTTATTTCATATAAGCCTGTGGTAATATAGTGCAAACTAGTAAAGGAGTAGACACATTAATCAATTGGACAAAATAGAGACTCCAGAAATAGACCCACAAAATATCCTTAATTAAACCTTAGAAGAGGTGCAAAATCAAAGGAAAAATGATTTTGTTTACAACAATTGGTGTTGGAATAATTGCACATACATTTGCCAAATCATATACCTTATACAAAAATTAACTCAAAATGGATCATAGATCTAAATATAAAATGCAGAACAATAAAGTTTTAGAAGAACACATGGATAAAATATTCACATCCAAAGGAGTTAAAATAAGAATTTTTGGCCATGACACCAATGACACAATCTCACCTCCCCAAAGAGGTTTAATTTGACTTAACAAAATTTTTAATAAATTCTATGTGAGGGACTCTGTTAAAAGAAAAGACAGAGTCTGTAAAGAAATATTTGTAAAACCACACTTGACAAAATGTTCAGTATCTAGAATATGATTTGAACTCTCAAAACACAAAAGTAAGAAAGCAAACAAACTATTTTAATGACGGGGAAAAGGCATGAATAGTCACTTCATTTAGAGTATATTTATACTCCTTTCTTATTGGGTCCTGGGTGGAGGGAAAAGAGGATATTCATAAGGTGAAAACATAAAAAACAAACACAAAAACCGTGAAAAGGTGTTTAACATCATTAGCCATTTGGCACATGCAAATTAAAGCTAGGATGGGATACCATTGAACACCTAGTGGAGGCATAAGATAAAAAAATTGACAATCCTTAGTGCTGTTGAGGATTCAGAGAAACTGGATTTCTCCTGTACTGCTGGTGGGAACGTAAAACGATGCAGACATTTTGAAAACAGTTTGACAGTCCATTACCAGGTTAAATATATACTTATCATAGAGCCTCACAGTCCCACTCCTGGGTTTCTTACCCAAAGAAATGAAAATGCACATTTATAAGAAACATGGACATGACTGTGTATAGCAACTCTGGAATAGCCCCCTAGAAACAAGCCATCCGTCTTCAAATAGACAAATTTAAAGTATGACATGTATACATGGAATACTACTGAGCAATAAAAAGGAACAGCTATTGATACATGTGACAACTTGGATCTATTTCAAAAGCATTATGCTAAGAGAAAGAAGCCAGTCTCAAAAGATTACGTACTGTATAAACCCATTCCTGTGACATGGGCAAGAAACAAAGGTGTAGGGTTGGGGAGAAAAGATCAGGGGTTGCCAGGGATTAGGGGTTGAGGGAAGGGTGACTGCAAATGAATAACACAAGAGAGTTTGTGGGGTGATGGAACTCTTCTGCTTCCTAATTGCACAGCTGTTGTAAGAATCTATAAATTATGTTAACATTTATGAAATTGTACATCCCAACTTCCAAATGTATGGTATATTAATTTAAACTAAAATAAAATAAATGCAAGCCCATAAATTATGAGGATAAAGTCTCTGCATATTTTTGTTGTTATATCTCTGGCCCGTAGCATCATTCCTGGCAAACGTTACACATTTAAAAATATTTGTGGACCGAATAAATGAAAGAGGAAAGAATTACTGTTGTTCTTATTATTTATTTATTATTTATTGAGACAGTGTCTTCCTCTCTTGCCCAAGCTGGAGTACAGTGGTGCCAGCATAGCTCACTGTAACCTTGACCTCCTGGGCTCAGGTGATCCTCCTGCCTTAGCTTCCTGAGTAGCTGAGACTACAGGTGCACCCCAAAATAACTGGCTCATTCTTACATTTTTAGTAGACACGGGGTCTTGCCGTATTGTCCAGGTTTGTCTCAAGCTCCTGGCCTCAAGGAATCCTCCTGCCTCAACTTCCCAGAGTGCTGGGACTACAGAAGTGAGCCAGCCCACCTGGCAAGAATTATATTTTAAAAGATATGTGAGGAGCTAGTTTAGGGGAAATATGGAGACTACTTCGACCTATGCATTTATATTGTATGATGATACTTTACAGCTATAGATTACTAATAATTTATAAAGTACACTGTTTTATATTTAGAATTTGCAGTATAAGAAGAAGGGTTTTGCATGAGGGTGGGGCTATGGTCATTTGATCCAGTTTCTTAAGAATATCCCACAGCCTGCAGTGGGGAAGGGAAAGGACAGAGGGAAAGATCTCTAAGTTTTATTAATGCTACATCGGTGACTGTTCTTCTACATAGATCTTTGTGCATATGATGTCTGCTTAATTCTAAAAATGGAATTACTAGGTCAAAGGTTAGGTACGTTTAGAAATATTACACATATGTTATAGGACCCTCCCAAATGCCCATAGTGTTTTATACTTTTACCAAGTCCCAGGAGAGTTTTCAATGAACTTGTACATAAAATAAAAGCTGGTGGCATGGTGGCTCACATCTGTAATGACAGCACTTCAGAAGGCCAAGACAAGAGGATTGCTTGACCTCAGAAGTTCAAGACTAGCCTGGGCAAAAATATTTTTTAAAAAATTGCCGGGTGTAGTGGTGTGTGCCTTGGGTCCCAGCTACTCAGGAGACTGAGGTGGGAGGATCATTTAAGTTCAGGAGATTGAGGCTGCAGTAAGCCAAGATCACACCACTGCACTTTAGCCTGGGTGACAGAGTGAAACTCTGTCATAAATAAATAAATACAGGTGATACAGTATCTATAATTTGAAATATGTACTGTGTACTTGTGAAGCATCCATCCTCCCTCCCTCCTCCCTCCTCCCTCTCTCCCTCCCTCCTCCCTCCTCCCTTTCTCTTCCCTCCCTCCTCCCCTCCCTCCTCCCCTCCCTCCTCCCCTCCCTCCTCCCCTCCCTCCTCCCCTCCCTCCTCCCACCCCTCCTTCCTTCTTTCCTTCCTTCCCTCCTTCCTTTCTTCCTTCCTTCCTGTAATAACTTGTGAGTTTTCTAATAATGTCTTCACCAACAGGGCAATACATGATAGCCCTCATTTCACATCCTACCCAAAAATGCGAGCCTCACAATAATCCAAAATCACCCCACATACCCAAACAAACAGACTCTATACCACATACGGAAAAGGTAGCTGGCTTTACTTCAGTGATTTTTCAATGAGGAATGCTGCACTTCCAATGAAAACAGACAGCCAGTGTAGAAACAGTCCATATCCTGTTTCTACTGTATGACTCTGATTCATAAATTACTAAAGTGTATTCCTGAGAAATAAATATTTCACCAGCCAGTGACAGACTTATGAGCTAATTAAAATCTGAGCCCTGGAAGAAGTGGTGCCATTAGCTCAATTCACAGGACTGGAAAGTATGTGTCTGCTCACGGACTCAGAGGTAGACGTTTACATATGGGAAGGAGAGGGCCGGCTTATTAAGAGCAACATTTGGGTTTGGATGAAGGGAGCACTCTGTCAAAGCTGAGATATTCAAAGAAAAGCCAAAATGACAGTATGAGAGGTTTCTTTTGCCCATGAGAAGAAGGAGGTAACAATACATGGTGGTTTTAAGTGAAAGGGCTTGGGGGGCAGGTCATACTGTCTTGAATTCAGGTCCCAGATCTGCCATTTAGCAGAGATAGAACTTTGGGGTTGTTATTCTGCCCTTCTAAACTGCAGCATCCTCATTTGTACAGCAGGCATACAAATCCGCATAGTGGTATGGGTATAAAATCAGATACTATGTTTAGATCCTCAGCAGAGTACCAGCCAAATACTTGCTCAATAGACAGTAGGTAACTGTCACTAGCGCCAACTGTTGTATCCACAAGAAGTCATGTTTAAACGTCCAGTTTTCTGTTAAAGATTTCCAACCTGTTGAATGCTAAGCAGTTTTCTAGTTTGAAGTTGATTCCCTCAGAAACTATGGTGGACACACATATTTTGATAACTTATGATGTGCCAAGGGACAGATGGTTCAAGCATTTTACGGTCACCATCTCATTTCATCATCACCATAACATAGAAGATGGATATCATTAACTCTACAGAGAGAACTGAGGAACAGCAGCAATGAGTTATTTGCTGTAAAATTTAACCCAAGTTTTCCTTTCTTTTTTTCTTTTTTTAACAGATGCCCAAACTCCCTTTGTTTCACACAGCTATGCTAATTGTGAAGCCAAGGATATGACCACAAACAATTAAGGTTTAATTTACATGACTAACCAGGCGAGGTGGCTCACACCTGTAATCCCAGCACTTTGGAAGGCCGAGTCAGGTGGATTACCTGAGGTCAGGAGTTTAAGACCAGCCTGGCCCACATGGCAAAACTCCGTCTCTACTAAAAATACACAAACTACCCAGGCGTGGGGGCAGACAACTGTAATTCCAGTTACACAGGAGGCTGAGGCAGGAGAATCACTTGAACCCGGGAGACAGAGGTTGCAATGAGCCGAGATCGTGCCGTTGCACTCTATCTAGCATGGGTGATAGAGCAAGACTCCGTCTCCCTGCCCCTCCCCCCGAAAAACTTTACATGAATAAGCTTTCTTCCCCATGAAAATAATATGTGTCAGTTCGCACTTGTTCTAACACACACAAAATCCCCACCCTACCTGGCACAGATACACTTAACGTGCAATATTAAGTACAATTTCCATTTTATTTTTCTCCAGAGAATAGTCTGTCTTCATTCTTGAAGGACTCAGCTCCTTACATGGGCTTTGGTGGGGGTCATGGGGCAGTGCCCGCAGGTGTAAATCGAGGTGGGAGTGTTTGGTCCTTGCGGGCTTCACAAGATGGATTCCTGACTACTTTGCTGTGAACTGCACAGCTTACACAGTAACGTAGCTTTACATACAGCTTGGGAAGCACAAAGTCATCGAAGATGCTCGCTTCAGAAACGTCCCTGACTGCTGCGGCCTCCACTATGTTTCAAATACGAATTTCTTAATGGTCTTGTCTCTGGGGAAGCGTTGGGCACAGTTCGTGCAGCAAATAGGCTGCATGTGACCGCAGCCCTTTTTGGCATGACTGTTGTTCCTCCTTTTCTTTGTCATCTTGGAGGCACGGACCAGAGACCCCAAGTTGTTCTTTTAAAATATATATATATATATATATTCGGCTGGGTACATTGACTCATGCCTATAATCCCAGCATTTTGGGAGGCCGAGGCAGGCAGATCACCTGAGGTTGGGAGTTCGAGACCAGCCAAAGATTTTCTTTCAGCCTGGCCAATAGGGTGAAACCCCATCTCTACTAAACATTCAAAAAATTATCCAGACATGGTGGCAGGCATCTGTAGTCCCAGCTACTCGGGAGGCTGAGGCAGGAGAATCGCTGAAACCCAAGAGGTGGAGGTTGCAGTGAACCAAGATTGCACCGCTACACTCTAGCCGGGCATGACAGAGCGAGAGTCTGACTCAAAAAAAAAAAAAAAAAAAAAAAAAAAAAAAACTTGCAGTCCCAAGAGAAAATCTGGTTGCTCCTTCCTAGACCCCTTTTGTTTAAACAGCTGTGACTGAGGGGAGCACTTCATGTGGTCATAAACGGTGGCCAGTGTTCTACCCCAACTGTGGTTACAATTTCAGAGAAAGAAAGTCTCTGTGAACTCGCCACAACTGCCTCCAAAAGCATGAAATCATTATTCAGCATTCTTCATATTTTCGTTTATCCATGGTGTTGTCAGCAATATGTAATATTATCTGTAGTATTTATGACACTGTGTTTGCTTGGTTGCAAGAGAGGAGTTAAGGTTAAAAGTAACAATCTCGGCGGGGCACGGTGGCTCACGCCTGTAATTCCAGCACTTCGGGAGGCCGAGGCAGGCAGATCACAAGGTCAGAAGATTGAGATCATCCCGGCTAACATGGTGAAACCCCATCTCTACTAAAAACACAAAAGATTAGCCAGGTGTGGTGGCAGACGCCTGTAGTCCCAGCTACTCAGGAGGCTGAGGCAGGAGAATGATGTGAACCTGGGAGGCGGAGCTTACAGTGAACCGGGATCATGCCACTGCACTCCAGCCTGGGTGACAGAGTGAGACTCCATCTCAAAAAAAAAAAAAAAAAAAAAAAAAGTAGCAATCTCAGGTCTGGTTATAAGCATTTTGGAAATAATAACTTATTTGATACTTATTATTACCCTATGCACTTAGCTGCTGTTATCCCCATTTTATAGATGCCAAGGTAGGGAGAAAGAAATATATTAAGAAATAAAGAGAGCAGTTTTTGATGACAGGGATTTACTTACAGGTCTTCTGGTATACAGTGTGTACTGTGTGTATGCACACACGTGTATGTGTGTGTTGAGAATGTGTAAATTCTGTACCAGGGTGTGAATAAGTGGAGAGTACGAGTCAGGAGTGACAGAGATGACAATTCCTGGTGTGCTGTTGATTTCAAGTTAAGTGTATAACCATGGCATGAATGAGTTTCTTTCAGAGGACTTTGGGTCGTATACACTTCAGAAATGAGCTCTTATCTTCTACATTCTTCCTCACAGCCCCATGGAGGCAGGCTGTAAGCCCTGGTACATCTTGCTGGGATGACCTGACTGAGAGCTAAGGTTGTTTGCAAGCATGTAAGGAGTTTATTAAACAGTATATTAATCAGGCACTTCTGGTTGCAAGCAACAGAATCACAATGCACCCTGTGTTTTGTTTAGAAGAAGGAGTTCATTGGCTTACACAACTGCAAAGGCTCGAAAGAGGCTGGGTTCAGATGCACAAATACACGATTTGAAATCCGGTTCTTTGCTGTTTGTTGGCTCAACTTTTCAGTCTTGACATTGTGCTCTGGCAAATTCTTTCTTAATGGAGGCTCAAGTGATGCAGCAGCTCCATGCTTATTCTCTCTGAAATGGGCAGCCCTGGTGAAAAGCAAATCCCTCCTTCCTAACCATTCTAACAAGAACAATAAAACCCTCAAAGATTTTATTTCAAAGAATAATAGCATGTATTAAGTGCCAGACACTAAGTCCTTTTTGTATATGAACTCTATTATTTCCTTGAATCCTCACAATAATTCTGCAAGATAGGTGCTATAATTAACCTCATTTTAATATGATAAAATTTAGTTACAGAAGAGTTGTGTCAGTTAGTTATTGCTGTGTCATGAGCTAGTCCCAAGCCTAGTGGTTTGAAAGAGTGACCGTGAGTCTGAAGTCGGCAAACCAAGAGAGCTTGAATCCTCCAGGGTGACATCGGCTGGGGTAGTTCAGTTCTGTACATGTGTCTCTCACACATTCCCAGCAAGCTAGCCTGGTTCACTTAGTGAGGTAGAGATGCAGCAATGAGCTGGCACAATTATATAGGCAGAAAGGGCAATGGTACTCAAAGCCTTGGGAGATTCATGCTGGGAACTGGTACATTCTCATTTCTACCATATTGTTACCAGAATGTGTTACAAGTCCAGTTTGGATTCAGAGGTTGGGGAACTAAACTCTGCCACTTCATGGAAGGATGTTTATGGTCATATCACAAAGGGCTAGAACTGGGGAAGAATCGGAGGCTATTTTGGTAATCAGTCTATCATAATGGTAATTTTATTTATTAATTTTTTTTTTTTTTTGAGATGGAGTCGCACTTTGTCGCCCGGGCTGGAGTGCAGTGGCGCGATCTCAGCTCACTGCAACCTCCACCTCCTGGGTTCAAGTGATTCTCCTGACTCAACCTCCCGAGTAGCTGGGACTACAAGTGCCTGCCACACGCCCAATTAATTTTTGTACTTTTAGTAGAGGTGGGGTTTCCTCGTGCTGGCCTGGATGTTCTCAACACCTTGACCTCGTGATCCATCCACCTCAGCCTCCCAAAGTGCTGGGATTACAGGCGTGAGCAGCGGCGCCCGGCCGTAAAGGTAATTGCCTAAAGTTACATTTTTAGCAGGATTCAAAACAGTGAAGTCTGGCTCCAGAGTACAAGTTCTTCCTCTTTGCAATGTTCTTTATATAGTTTTTATTGATTCGGTTTGGATAGTAGCCCCACAATTGAACCAATCAATTTGGCCAGGCAATGAAGTGTTTCATTGGTTAGATTTAGGTCCTGTCTTCACCTCTAAGATGGAGATACAGGAGTCAGCCCTACCTAAACCGTGGGTACTGGAGGTGGCATAGGAACAGTAGTGCAAAGAAAAGTTATTTTCAGAAGAAATAATGGATAGAGATCAGGCCACAAAATAATATCCCTCACTGATAGGGATAAGGTAGGGGAAATTGGGTAAATTTCAAGGATAAGGCCTTGCCATGATGCTCTTGGATTACAATGGAGAGACATATTTGCTCTATTTACTAGGGAAAAAAAGACTGAAGAATTACAACTGGCTTTAAGTGTATGCATCTGATGGTTGACTAGATCATGAGGAGGATAATGTGGACATTAGAAAAAGGGGCCTTATAGAAAGGGGCAGAAGTAGCAGATTTCAAGTGCCTGGGAGCCCCCAAATGGAGTCATGTGTGCTATTTTTAAATTACCAGGAGCCAGTACAACTCCTAGCTGCAGAAAGACATTTATCACACTGAAAAAAGAATGATTGAATGGTTAGATAGATGGATGGATGATGGATGGGTGGGTGGGTGCATGGATAGATGGTGGATGAAAAAATAAGCAATGAATGACCCTCTAGATGATAGGTGGAACCTTGCTTTGCTTTCCATTTTCTGCTTCAAATCACTTGTCAGCAATACCAAATAGGATGCATATTCCTCTACTTCCATCTATACCTGGCCTCCGAGCTTCCTCATTTTTTGCAGATTTTTTGTTTTTGTTTTTGTTTTTTGAGAGAGAGTCTGGTTCTGTCACCCAGGCTGGAGTGCACTGGTATGATCTTGGCCCACTGTAACCTCTGCCTCCCGGGTTCAAGCAGTTCTCCTGCCTCAGCCTTCCAAGTAGTTGGAATTAACAGGCACATGCCACCATGCCTAGCTAACTTTTGTATTTTTAGTAGAGGCGAAGTTTCGCCATGTTGGCCAGGCTGGTCTCGAACTCCTGACCTCAGGTGATCTACCCACATCAGCTTCCCAAAGTGCTGAGATTGCAGGCATGAGCCACCACACCAGGACTGAAGATTCATTATTTTTAAGCCAGCTGAATGGGTTAAGTGTTTGTCCATTGTGCTCTAGAAATTATCTGAGCATATTCGTATTACTACACTTAACACTTTTGTGAACCACATCCTTTTAGGCAAAAGTGATCATCTCTGTCTTACTCATTGCAGTACTCTAATGCCTAACACAGAGCCTGACCCAGAGAGAGTGCATGGCAAGTATATTTTGAATGATGGAATGAAACAGTGAGTCAATGTGCAAATAATGTGCATTGATAAGAATATGTAGGGTCTACAGTGGTGATGTAGGTATTATAGCCAATGACATCTCCAGTGCCTTTTTACTTGGTAAATATAAGACTATAATTTTCTTAAAAGCATAAAACATAGGCAATATTCTGGAAGCCCATTCTTGGCCAAATTCTTTGCTTTTAATATCGTGCTTAAATTTTGTCAATGCATTTCTAAAAACACGGAGGAAAACTGAGTGGGGAACAAGAACCCTTTCTCATCTCATTCATAATCTATCAGGCAGTCCTGGGATGCCATCAAGAAGAGATTATGAGGTGACAGTGAGACAGCAATGACTGCCTTGAGTTTTATCATCAGTCCTGGATAGAGAAGGTGCATCACCTATAAGTAAAGGTGATCAATTCTTCCATTTCCAAAGAGATGGGTATCTTAAAAGTTAGAAATTCGTGACTTTGAATTGCCTTTTTAATCATAAGAATCATAGCTTCTGGCCAGGCGCGGTGATTCATGCCTGTAATCCCAGCATTTTGGGAAGCCAAGGCGGGCAGATCACATGAGGTCAGGAGTTCGAAACCAGCCTGGCCAACATGGTGAAGCCCCATCTCTACTAAAAGTACAAAAAATTAGCCAGGCATGGTATTGCGCACCTGTAGTCTCAGCTACTCTGGAGGCTGAGGCAGGAGAATTACTTGAACCCGGGAAGCAGAGGTTGCAGTGAGCCGAGATCACACCATTGTACTCCAACCTGGACATTGCAGCGAGACTTTGTCTAAAAAAAAAGAAAAAAAATCATAGCTTCCGCTTAGGCAGTGCATACTTATGTTTTAAGTTATAGTTGACCACTTTACATCTATTGCTTCTGCTCTGGTAGGTTTCATAATCTCTATTTTATAGTTGAGGAAAAGAATACCTGAGAGGGTAGACTAAACTCACCACAAGCAACCTAGCTGGCAAGTGATTGGAGCTGAAGTTTGAACCATGTTTGTTTGACTCTGAACACTGCAATCTTTCCTGTATACCATCCCTCAAGCAGAGTGTTGGGCCCAGATGAGATAGGCAGAGCTTCCTTAGCATAAGGTTAGCATTGTCTTTTTGGCAGACAGTAAGCCAAACATAGCCACATATGTCTGACCAGAGGCTGTTGTACAAATTGGCCACTCAGGTTCTCTGAAGGAGCTTTATTTGGGGCCGATGAATAGTCCTGTGAATACTGGAATATATGAGATTAATTTTTCCCTATGTCTAGACATTCAAATGGCTTAAATTTCAGAGGGCCACATCTTAACTTCTGCGGGGCGAGAGGCTTCACAGCATCTTAAAGAAGTGGTTCTTAATCCACTAGCAAGTTAGAATCACCTGGAGAACTTTAAAAAACATTGATGACTGGAGTCTCAGCGTTTTTTGTTTCTTTGTTTTTTGAAATGGGGTGTCACTGTCTTACCCAGACTAAGGTGAAGTGGCACAATCTCAGCTCACTGCAACATCTGCCTCCCAGGCTCAAGCAATTCTCCTGCCTCAGGCTCCAAAATAGCTGGAATTACAGGAGACTTCTACCATGCCCAGCTAATGTTTACATTGTTAATGAAGATGGGGTTTTGCCATACTGGTCAGGCTGGCCTTGAACTCCTGACTTCAACTGATCTGCCCGCCTCAGCCTCCCAAAGTGCTGGGATTACAGTCGTGAGATACCATGTCCGGCCAGAGTCCAAGCTCTTCATCATTACAATGTTCTTTATCTTTATATATTTTTAATTGAACTCCTATGTTCAATGCAGCATTATTTATAATAGCTGAGAGATGGAAGCAACCTAAAGGTCTTTTAGGTTGAAAAGATGAAAGGATGAAGAAATTATGATACACACACACACACATGCAGACATACAGTCACTTTATCTTAAATAATGTAAGACAGATGTATTCTGGTATAAGTATTTAATTCATGGTGCCTTGCATAATGGTCAGAGGTGCACATATCTGTGAAGGTGGAAATAAAGGTACTTATAAACTATTTGTAAAGCTGAAAAAAAAAAACCCCACACATGATGGAATAGTATTCAGCCCTGAAAAATAAGGGCAGCCTGCTGCACACTTCAGCATAGATATTCCTTGAGGAAATTATGCTAAGCAAAATCAACCAGTCACAAGAAGACAAATACTGCATAATTTCACCTATGTAGCTGTTTAAAATACTGAAACTCTTAGAAACAGTAGGCTTATCAAAATTGAAAAAAAAGATAAATCTTTCAGTAACTGCCATAAAGCAGTTACTGAAATGCTGCCACGTGGTGATAAATAGGTCTCCTGATATATGTGCATAAAAATGGTGCCCATTTTAACAGGATACATTTTTTCCCCTAATAATAAATAATAATAAATGCATTAACAGGATACATTTTTTGCAGACTGATGAATCTGCAACTAGAGTCAGAAAACAAACCGTTGTACCAGGACATAAACCAGAAAATAAATAAATAACCAGAATATAAATCATGTGCCTTGGTATTTTCTTGAGTTTCAGAAGTGACCTTATTATGGCAAAACTGTGTTTTGATATTATGATTTGTATGCATCGAAAATGCAGGTTTTAGTACCAGGATCCATGACCTAGAAAGAGGTTTTAGTATCAGATTCTCAATGTTTTTGGTGAAGAGAGAAAGAGAAAACATATCATTAAAAAAATTCTATTCAATACACGACAGAATTTTATATTTTGAACAAGATACTGTTTTGTATATAAGCCATGGAGAGTACACTTGAAAAGCTTTGGCTTTTGAGATACTTGGTTTCTAGACTCTTGTTTCTGTAAATCAGAACATTCCAATGTGGGATGAACATATTGGGTGAAGATCATTGCAATGCTCGTTTTTCCAAAGAGATGTAGTTGAAATCATTTAGTAGCATGTGAATAAAAGCAAAGTTTTTAGAAGCAATTCAGTAATTTTGGTAGCTTTTGTTGCTACCAACAGAGAATCAACGACAAGAGAAGGAGAAGAGAGAGAACGGCTCTTATCTTAATTTAAAGCTGAAAGATACACACATGATTAATACCAAAGAAACTTTCCATTTTATTCATAGAATGAAAGTAACCTTTTAGAGCTTTTCTGTATTGGTAGAAAGCAAAAGCAAAAAAAAAAAAAAAAATTAATTGTTTATTTAAAAAGTGGTATTTTTCTGACTTGTGCTTACAGTTTCATTAGACCTTCAATAACACGTCATTAAGAAAAACAATAGTTGATCTGCCATGAAAATAAAAAGAATGACTAACACAGCTTCTTTGCTGTCAGCCCTCTTGTACTCCAAAACATAATGCTCATTTTGAAATATCATCGCTAATCCAAAAAATATACAGCTAAACAGAAAAACAACATCAGTTCCAAATATGAATACATGATCTGCTACTTAATATGTCAGGGTATTTGTCAGGTTGATAACATTAGGCTCTGCGGCATTCAATTGTAAGCCTTGCAATATTTGAAGTCTGATATTGTGCTTCAGTAAATTTAATACATGGGCCTCAGTAATGGAGGGAATCGCGTTAGCACTTGGCAGTTTGTTATGCTGTATAAAATTGACTGCCCTGCAAATACAATAGCGATCATAAAAACGGTGGTCAGCAGAGAGGGGTGTAATGCATTTTTGAGGTTTCAGTAAAGGTCCAGATGAAATTTATTGAGATTTTTGCCATTTGGATGATGATCAATAGAGCTGTGCTAATAATTTGTTGTGAGGATGTTCTCTGGGGATATGACATTTTGCTGTGAAACTTTGGAAGTTCAGAAAGTGGACTAAGTGATGATACTGCCCCACTGTATATAACCGTCAAAGACTTTAACATCACTCTGGGAGAGGATTTATAGTGATGGTGATTACTTCTTCAGGCATTGAGGATGTGATGCATTCAATTATTGATATGTTTTCATGCATTTTCCAGTTTGGACTCACAGTCCTTTGATCCTATTGCTGTTTTAGCCCAGGGTTTTGTGAAAGGTTTGCTTTTAATTTCATTCACAGTTTCCAAATTGCTAGCCTGTTTTCTTAATTATGTCATTGATTTTCCCTGCCTCCTCTCCCCTCACCCTGTCCCCATCCAGAAAATGATCTTTGAAGAAAAGAATTCCGCTACCTTTCATTCACATCAACAGAGCCTGCTTAGAAACCCTGACTGTGAAAACCACTTTTGTTGCGTTATAGTTGCTGTTGTTGCTGCTGTAGATGGCTTATCTGCTGTACTCTATTTGCAAACAGGCTTCTGAGTTAATGTTAAAGGAATTCGTAGCATTGCAGATAATGTTTGTGATGGTTACAGTTTTAATGCACATATGTCAGGGGACCTGTTAAATCACCATGAGACAGCATTCTTTTGCTTTATGGTGGTTGCTGTTGAATTTATCTTTTTTTTTTTTTTCAATTTTGATTAGCCGCATTCCAAGAGAGAGAGATGAGTTATCCAATCTCTGCAAAGTAGGATTCCACGCTGACAATGCAGAGATACCATTCTGAGAAAATAAAATAAAATAAAGATGATTTTAAAACTTTGTGTTTGGTAAAACTGACTTATCCTGAGGGTGTTTTTATGTCTGTTCTGTATGTTAGAAAAGGAAGTTCTGAGTTTGTGTTTATTTCCCTGTTACATTGTTCTGTTTCCTCAGTATATTTCATGAACCTGACCAATTAAGTTTCAGCCCTGTCTAGGAATTTTTTTTTTGTTGCTGCTGTTGGGTTAAAGTAACTAAGTAACTCTGCTGTGTGCATAGGCTTAGAGACACTCTACATTATTGTTTTCAAGTGGAAATTTGTCAGCACTTTACAGAGGGAACACTGAGACTAGGCACAGCAGAACAATTTATTTTCAATGAGCATGCACAAAGTAAGATTTATGACTTTGCATCTTTGCTGACATTTCTTACATTGTTACCAAGCTACAGCAAATTAAAGGGATTCGTGAATACTAAGGGGTGTGTTTTTGTAATGAGGGAAAAGAGACAGAGCAATAAGAAGATAATTAAGGTAACAACTTGTGAAAAATTAAAGTGTTTCCGTCTTTCATTTTTGAATCTCTGAGCATAAACTTTGTAGTTGTTAATTTAATTGCTGCTGTTCACAGCATCCCTGAAGAATATTGAGGATTAATCATCTGGTTCATTCCAACAAGAGATAAGGCCTAAATGAATTGAAATTTTACCAATTTAACCCTGTCTTCCTCCTAATATGACATGATTAACATTTTTCAATTAACCGCATGTAATTATTCTGAAGGCCTCGTTCCACTTATTTCTAGTCTTTTTGACGGCAGATTGGCCTTTTCAGGTAGTTTGGATCTAGAATAATTCAAAGAAAGCTCCATGTGTTCTATTTTGCATCTGGCACACAGGTTCATCTGCATTGTCTTTGGAGTTGCCGTTTCATCGGAAAATAAACGTCCGTAACAGTTGCATTCATTTTGGCAGAGGTGCTCTTCCTGTAAAGCACAGGGCTGCTCATTGAAGCCTGAAGGGGTCGTGTGGTATTGTTGGAGCGTATTTGTAACTGAGCAGAGTGAAAGACTAAACACCTTGCAGGCTAGAATGTCGAAGGTAGAGGTTGCCTGGAAATGGTTTTCCACAGTAAATGGAAAGACCTCAAGATTCAGGAGAGTTTGGCGTTTCCAAGGAACAGAATCCGGACTAGTTCTTTGTGCTGGTCCATATCACAGCGGATGTTGAAATGTAAATTAATTAAAGTTTAATAAAATCTGCAATTCAGTCTGTCGCACATTAGCCACATCTCAAGTGTCCAATGACCTCCTGTGACTAGTGGCTGTCATATTGGAGCCAATACGTAGTGGAGATATGGAACATCTCTATCATCTTGGGTTTTTTTTTTTTTTTTTTTTTTTTTTTTTTTTGGAGACAGGGTCTTGCTCTGTTACCCAGGTTGGAGTGCAGTGGTGCCATGATGGTGCAATGCATCCTTGAACTCCTGGGCTAAAGTGATTTTCTAACCTCAACTGCTCAAGTAGCTGGGGGATTACAGGTGCACACCACCACAGCTAGCTAATTAATTTGTATTCCTTTTTTTGTAGAGGTAGGGTCTCACAATGTTGCCCAGGCTGATCTTAAACTCCTGGCCTCAAACGATCCTCCTGCCTCGGCCTCCCAAAGTGTTGGGATTGTAGGTGTGAGCCACTGCACCTGGCCTCATCTAGGGAAAATATGTGATAGTGCTAGGCCAGAGCACAGCCATCAGGTAGATAGTGGTTAATTAACCAGGGCATGCTGAATTCTGATACAGCAACAGAAATCTCTGTACCAGAGGGGTTAATGGTACAAAGGTTTATTTCTCTCCTACACAAAATCCACTGCATGCCTGGGCAGGAAAGAGGCATCTGGAAGTTTGTGCTGGGACCTTTTCATTCCTCTTCATGGCCCATGGGCCAGGACTGGATGCCCATGCCCTGCCTCCCTGCAACATGACTTTTATTTTAGTCTTTTGTTTGCCAGCTGGACACTAACTTCCTATTTGTATCACCAAACACTATTATTATTTCTATTCTATAAAAGAGAAACTGAGGCTCAGAGAAGTTAAATAGTCTAAGACAAACACCTAAAGAATGATGGAGTGGGATTCTAGGTACATCTGAGTCCAGTTGCAAAGTCTAATCTTTACTGAGCTAGTTGGACTCTTCTGGTGCACGCTGGGAAGCCATCAGAGACTTTCTGGCTTTAGAAAACCTATTCTGACCAGCACAGGTGATACGGTTTGGCTGTGTCCCCAGCCAAACGTCAACTGGAACTGTAGCTCCTGTAATTCCCACGTGTTGTGGGAGGGACCTGGTGGGACATAATCGAATCGTGGGGGCAGTTTGCCCCATACTGTTCTCGTGGTAGTGGATAAGTCTGATGAGATCTGATGGTTTTACAAGGGGAAACCCCTTCACTTGGTTCTCATTCTCTCTCTTGCCTGCTGCCAATGTAAAGCATGCCTTTCACCTTCCACCATGATGGTGAGGCTTCCCCAGCCACGTGGAACTGTGAGTCCATCAACCTCCTTTCCTTTATATGTATAAAGAAGCAGTCTCAGGTATGTCTTTATCAGCAGCGTGAAAACGGACTAATACACAAGGAAACTTAGAGGGGAACCTCAAATCAGGGGCAAGCTCCTCTATTAGAAGCCTGATAAGTGACAACAACAACTTAAAGGAATAATGGTGGTAAACTCGAACACGTAACATCGTACAAGAGTCCCTACAGGGTCCTAGAGTAGAAACTCCAAAAGGGGAAGGTTATAGTTCATCTGCAAATGTATGTGCACAGGCTCACTGTGTGTTTTGGCTGATTTTTATTGAGCATCTATGATTTGCCAGATATTGTTTTAACTTTTTAGCTTGATATGCATTAGCTAATTCAATTCTCAAAATATTTCAATGAGTTAAGCTTTTATTTTCATGGTTTTACAGATGAGAAAATGCAGGTAGAGAGAGGTTAGGTAACTTGCCCAAGGTGACACAGCAAAGGAGCCGGAATTTTAGTCACCATCTCACTCAAGAATGAAGCAATGTTTGGGGAGAAGTGTGACTCAGAGATTTGTAACACGGCCAAATCATAGAGAAAGCGCTGTTGACTCAAATAGGGCAATCAGATAATGCAAATCTAAAGCTCTGAGTGTGAGGATCAGATGGGGCAGTGAGGATGGAGAAAGGAATACCTGAAGTCATGAGAGATGGTAAGATTGCTGAGAGGGTGCAGATATGCAGATATAAAGGGAGAAAAGTAAGAGGCCACACATGAGATCTTTGGCAGCATGACTTAGTAAATAAGGCCAAGGGTTTTTGTGTTAAACAGGCTTCTGTAAATCTTGACTTTGGCACTATGTGACATGGGCAAGTCATATAACTTTCTGGGACAACATTTCCTTATTGGCAACATGGAGGCAAGGATGCTCAAAGCACCAGATCCCACCAGGACTAAAGAAGAAAATAAGCATGTACGTCTCTGCCCACAAACTCAGTCTTGGAATAAGAAGCACAGTTTTGTGTTGTTGTGAAACAAGGTTAATTTTATCCTCATCCCCACTTTTCCTTCATGGCCAGGAAATGTAACCCTCATTATGTAAACGGTCATGATTCTCACCTGGGGCCTAGAAAGATCAAGGGGATGGAGAGGACCTGCTTAATCATCCACCTTCATCATCTCCCAGATATATAGGCTGTATTTCTGCAGACCGTATGCTTGACACTCGAATATTTCACTAAAACAAGGAGCACACACCCATTCCCCTTTGGAGATCTCTGCTGCTTGCTTGATTAACTTAGACTTTTTTTTTTTTTTTTTTAAATATGGAGTCTCGCTCTGTTGCCCAGGCTGGAGTGCAATGGTGTGATCTCGGCTCACTGCAAGCTCCGCCTCCCGGGTTCAAGTGATTCTTGTGCCTCAGCCTCCCAGGTAGCTGGGATTACAGGCTCCTACCACCTGGTTAACTTTTGTATTTTTTAGTAGAGACAGGGTTTCACCATTTTGACCAGGCTGGTCTCAAACTCCTGGCCCCAAGTGATCTGCCTTCCTTGACCTCCCAAAGTGCTGGGATTACAGGCATGAACCACCGCGCCTGGTCAACTTACAGATTTTGAAATTTTTACCAGCGTCTGGACATCTCTTTTATAATCCAGATGAAATCTCTCTCTCTCTCTCTCTCTCTCTCTCTCTCTCTCTGTCTCTCTCTCTCTCTCTCTCTCTCTCTCTCTCTCTCTCTCTCTCTCTCTCTCTCTCTCTCTCTCTCTCTTCTCCTCCTCCCTTCTCTTTCTTTTTCTTTTATACATACTCTCTCATGGTCCAGGTAGAACATCCAACATAATCACTTCGACAGCCAGCTTTCGGAAAAGCGAAAGCTTCTTAAAGACAGCCTTATCTTTCTGCAATGCTTGGCTCCATCCCTCCATAACTCTATTCTTTTTCCTCCTTGAGTTCAGAGACAAAGAGGGTCCTATATACCTACCTGTTTGAGTGATGGAAGAGAAGAGAAAACACAAGGAGGAAAATCCTAACTAAATAGCCTCAGATAGTTTGCAACCAGGTTTGTAAAATGCTTAGCACGGTTCCTGGCATATTGTCTGTGCTAAAACAAGGGTAAGAGTAACTTCTACTACTACTACTTTTATCAGCAATGGTGAGGAAAGGAACAGAGACCTGAGTCCACCCTGGACAGTTTCAGTTTTTGGTAAAGAGGCAAGGGAAAGGAGAACGTTTCAAGAATGTCAGGTTGGTGAGTAAAACCAAAAGACCATGAAGAGGTTGAAGACTGAGAAATACATTGATTGGAATTTCTTTAAAGCTCGTTGGTGACCTTTCAGGGGGCTGTTCTAGTTGCTGTGGACAGAAGACAAGCATTCATGTCTTAAGGAATGAGGAAGTGAGGAGGAAGCGAAGACCTTTAGGATAGGGTGAGCTTGTAAAATGTTCACTCTGGAGGAGGAGGAAGGTAAAGACAGAAGCCTGAAAGGAAGAGCTGAGATGAGTTTTAGCTGCTGACTTGACATCCAGGTTGAGATGGCAGTGGGCCCCAGGACACCTGGAAAAAGATAGCTGTCTGGGCATTCGGGGATTGGGAGTGTTAGTCAAAGAATGGTAGTCTCTGTCTAGGCATTTACGGCCTCTTCTCTCTGCCTAGCACTAATTCATTCTCATTCTCTTATTCTCTCATTCATTCATTCTCATTCTCTCTCTCTCCCCTCTCCCCACCGCCCCTCCCATTTCGTCCCTCCCATTTCGTCCATTTTCTGAATAGTAGATTCCTTTTTAGTTTCTTAAAGGTTATCTGCTCTTAACCTTCTCTTGGTTATTTTTCTGACTGCCCAAAGTTTCGTTTCCCCAACCTGAGTCTGTGTGATAGGACTTTCTTCATTTTCTGTGCCACTTAGCTCAGTTTGCACCTATGTTTTCTTCCCTGTATTGTCTATCTTCCCAAATATGTAGTTTTGTAAGGAGAGAAAACATTTGTTCAATTTATTGATGGATACCCAGGACCTAGCATATAGTATGAGTTTAATAAATACGTCTTTTAAGTATTCATAATGTATTCATATGAAATATTCATATTCATAAGTGCATAAATGAATACATGGATGAATTTGGGGGCATCTCTCTATTTCTTTTAATGAATGAATAAACGAATGTGGTATCTTTCTAGGCAGAGCTCATCAATATCTGAACCAACAATTCCTGTGTAAAACGCTGAAAGTAGAATCTCTCAGAGTGATATCCTGTGAAATAATTATTAGAACTGAGAGTGAGAGACGGAGACTTGAACCAGGAAGTATTTATGGGGAAGGTAGCATTAAACTTTCCAGGATGTTTCCTTGGTATACTCATAATGGATTTCAAAGATCCATGCCTCTTGGAGGACTCTAGGAGCAGGATCTCATGAAGCTCTTTTGTGAAATGCTTCCGTTAGGCATTGCCATTTTTCCCAAAGGGATTCAAGCATGGTTTCTAAGTGTCTCAGAGCCTAACGTGGAATTGGGAGAGAAAAGGATGGAATGAAGAGGAACCCTCGTTGGAAGTAATAATGAACCCTCCTCCAGCTTTGCAGAGCTCTGCCAGGAAGCCACCCTCAGCAAACCAGGGAACCTCCTGATGATGAGCTGGGGTGGTTTCTGAACCATGAGTCATCTTGTGCAAAGTGGCTCTGGCTTTATCAGGATGATATGTCTAGACTTGCAGTCAGCTGGGGAGCAAGTAGGAGGATCCTGGGGAGGAGGCCAGGAAATAATGGGTGAGTGTTAGTGCTGGGTTCAGGTCACTTCCTGCCCTTCAAGTAGTTAACTTCAGGGCATCTGTTCACACCCAGTATTTATTCATTATTCAACCACAGAATGCCAGACACAGTGCTTAGTTCTGGGAATCTAATGCTGACCGAGACAGATAGGACCTCTTCTCTGGTGGACCTTAGAATACAGCTTGGGAGGCAGCTAGAAGACCTTATCAGATGATTGCTAATCCGAGTTCTCAGGGATGATCTAAGGGAAAAATGTGCAGGAGTCAATGTAGAGCATAAAGCACGGAAATGGAATTTTGCAAGAGTGCATCAAGGATCATTGTTATTTTATTTTTATTTTTATTTTGGAAGGACGGGCCATTTATGGCTCCCTATACCTGATAAAAGACTGCATGTTCATTAACATATTAATGCCATTTGTAGTTTGGATGAGTTAAACTCATCTAACTTTAGTGTTTACAAGGGATGAGCTACTGTAGTCTTTTTGGATCCCTTCTTCTCCTTTACTTCATCATCCTATCCACCAGCAAGTTCTAATCCATCTTCCCTACTCTATTCCTGGTGTCACCAGCCTGGTCACTGTCTGTCACATTGATGACTGCACCAGTCTTCTCACTGGACACCATGCATCTGCTCTTGTTTCTTCTCTCATTTTCTCTGCACAGCAGCCAAAGTGACCTTGGAAAGTCATAAATCTGTCATGTCAGTCCCCTTACCCCTTAAGACGGTTCAGTGGAGTCCTGTTTCTTCTTTTCCTTCTCCTCCTTCTTTTCCATCTTCTCCTTATTCCTCCTTCTTCCTTCTTTCTTCTTTTTTTCTGAGACAGGGTCTCACTCTGTTGCCCAGGCTGGAGTGCAGTGGTGTGATCATATCTCATTGCAGCCTCAACCTCCCAGGCTAAAGGGAGCCTCCTGCCTCAGCCTCGCAAGTAGCTGGGACTGCAAGCACAAACCACCACACCTGATCGATTTCTGTATTTTTTGTAAAGATGGGGTTTCATCATGTTGCCCAGGCTGGCCTTGATCTCCTGAGCTCAAGCAGTCTTCCCACCTCAGCTTCCCAAAATGCTGAGATTATGGACGTGAGACAACACACCCAGCTGAGTACCATTTCACTTAGGAAAAACAATCAGACTCGTTACCATGCCCATGAAATGAGGTACAAGTCCTGAGCTTCTTGTTGATCTCATTTCGTGTCACTCTTCCATCAACCCTTGTACTGCAGGCCACTCTGGCTTCCTGACAGTCCCTGGAATACTTTAAGATTATGTCCAAGAAAAAAACAACCCTATCAAAAAGTGGGCAAAGGATATGAACAGGCACTTCTCAAAAGAAGACTTTTATACAGCCAACAGACATATGAAAAAATGCTCATCATCACTCGCCATCAGAGAAATGCAAATCAAAACCACAATGAGATACCATCTCACACCAGTTAGAATGGCAATCATTAAGAAGTCAGGAAACAACAGGTGCTGGAAAGGATGTGGAGAAATAGGAACACTTTTACACTGTTGGTGGGACAGTAAACTAGTTCAACCATTGTGGAAAACAGTGTGGCGATTCCTCAAGGATCTAGAACTAGAAATATGGTGTGACCCAGCCATCCCATTACTGGGTATATACCCAAAACATTATAAATCATGTTGCTATAGAGACACATGCACACGTATGTTTATTGTGGCACTATTCACAATAGCAAAGACTTGGAATCTACCCAAATGTCCATCAGTGACAGACTGGATTAAGAAAAATGTGGCACATACACACCGTGGAATACTATGCAGTGATAAAAAAGGATGAGTTCGTGTCCTTTGTAGGGACATGGATGCAGCTGGAAACCATCATTCTCAGCAAGCTATCGCAAGAACAGAAAACCAAACACTGCATGTTCTCACTCATAGGTGGGAATTGAACAATGAGATCACTTGGACACAGGAAGGGGGACATCACACACCAGGGCCTATTGTGGAGAGGGGGAAGGGGGGAGGGGATAGCATTAGGAGATATACCTAATCTAAACGACAAGTTAATGGGTGCAGCACACCAACATGGCACATGTATACCTATGTAACAAACCTGCACGTTGTGCACATGTACCCTAGAACTTAAAGTATAATAAGAAATAAATAGAAAAAAAAAAAGATTGTGTCCTACCCCTGAGTATTTTTATGTGCTCTTCCCAATGCTGTTCTCCACATGGCCAGCTCTTTCTTAGCTCTTGGGCTGTGCCTCAATATTATTTTCTCACTGGGACTTTCCCTTAGATACTTACCTTCTGGACTGTCCATCAGAGCATTTTGATTGATAACAGCATAATCAGCGATGATCTTGTTTACATCTACATGTCTTTAATATGTGTCTCCCTCTCTAAGGCCACTGCATTCCAGTGAGAACCACCTCTACTGTTTTGTATGTGGAATTCCCAATGCCTTATACCATTTTGAACACAGTGTTGCTTAAACCAGTGTTGAATGAATGAAAGATGGAAACAAAATGATCAGCGCTGAGTCATTTTCTCTTATTTTTCTTCTCTTTCCCTTAATATCATCTGCGGACACATCTGCAGAGTTGTTTTTTTTTGTTGTTGTTGTTTTTTTTTTTTTTTCTGTAAGAATGAATTTCTACCTATGATATAGCTGGTTTCTGACCCTTGAGATACAACTCCAGAATTGGAACTGGGTAGCTGAGAGTGCTTTAGGAGAGGTAAAATTTGTCATTAGTATTATTGTTTATGTGTGCAGTGTCCTTCATATTTTTTCCTTTTATATAGCATTTGACATTTGCAAAATGTTTTCCATTTATTTTTATGTTGGGGAAAGTAAGAAGCTGTAAGTGTTTTTTGGTGTAAGTGAGCATAAAAGCAAGGCATCTGATTCAGGGTGATATTTTTTGTCATTTTCTTTGTGTTTTGATCAGGGAAAAATTAGAGAGAGAGAGGGAGGGAGAGGGAGAGAGAAGAGAAATGACGATGCATCCAACTATTTTCCAGCTGTCCTCCACCCCACTCCCGACCCAGCTCTCAAGGAGAGGACTAAACCACTGTGGAAAAGAGGGAACGTTCAATGACCCAAGAAAATGTGAAATGGTGTGGGGTGTGAGATTTCTTTATTAGTCAATTTTAAATAAAATGTGGCTCAGTAATTTAGAATGTGTCTGGAGTCAAGCAGAAAATTAGCCATATTCACATATCCTACCCCCTCCCCTGGAGGCAGCATGAAACACCAATAAAAATAAAAATAACAATACCTTGTATTTATGGGGTAGCTTTCTCCCAGACCTCCTTCTCACTCACCCTTTTTATCTTTTCTGTGTCCTTGGAGGGGAGCGAGTGAGTCTTTGAAACCTGGGAGTTCAGCTCTTTGCAGATATGATCCTCAGCATTAAAACTTCTTCGAAGTCGTTCATTTGATGGTACATTCATCCATGGGTTTATTTGTTCATTTATGCTATTTAGCAGTGCTTATTCCATATCTACACTGTGCTTACTGTGTATACTGATTGTACACAGTATATCTTACAGGTAGTACAAGATCCTAGCAGGTAGTATAAGATCCTAGCAGGTAAGAGTTACTACTGTACAGTCCCTAGGAGCTATTACTGTAATGTGTCTATTCACAGACAATGGAATAATGTTGTTAGTTTTTTTTTTGAAAACAATCATAACTTTCTTTAAACCATGGTCTTGTCTTTGGAACATGCATGGTTTGGTTCCTGTGTACTTTTCAAGGTCTGTAAAGGCTGTTTGGGATTGATGTGTCTGTAGGCTTTTTCCCTTGGGGGAAAACGTCTTCATAGAATTTGCTCTTCTGGGTAATAGATCGTGAATATCTCTCTAGTTTGCAAAAGTGATTGTTTAAGAAAGGACATGGATAGACAGATAGACTCACATTCTCATCTTAAAGATTTCCTTATTTTGAGAGGTCTCGGAATGATTTGAGTGTCTAATGAAAGCAAAGATCTTCCTCCCCAGAGGAATTGGTGCATGTACAAAGAAAATGCCATTTTGTACCGTCACTTAAGGGTTCACAGTTTCTGGTACCCATCCTTGGACACGATCCGTGGCCACCCAGGTTAAAACATCTTTTTTTTTTTAGACAGGGCCTCTCTCTCTCTGTTGCTCTGGCTGGAGTGCAGTCGTGGCACAAACACAGCAGCTCACTGCAGCCTTAACGTCCCAGTCTCAAGCGACGTTCCTGCCTCAACCACAAAAAGAGCTGGAATGACAGGCATGAGCCACTGCACCTGAATCTAGACCTATTTACGAAGTTCAAGTGTGAACTTTTGGGGATGCCATAGAGAGCCCTCCCTTCCTGCCAACATTCATTAAATGATGGTTTTCACCCTGCACAGCAGCTTCCCTCCCCTTTCCCCAGATAGTCTCCCTCCCACCTACCTGTGAGAAAATAAAATGTTTTCCTGCATCACTATGAAAAAGAGCCCTAAATCAATAGCAAATCAAGCTATGGAATAAAGGAGTCTTTATGGGCCAAGAAGGTGATTGCTGAAGGTTGCCATTTAGCAACATTCGGTTTGTGTCTCCCTGGGGTCTCCAGCAGCCC
The DNA here is from genome assembly GCF_007565055.1 of Rhinopithecus roxellana. Taxonomy (NCBI): domain Eukaryota; kingdom Metazoa; phylum Chordata; class Mammalia; order Primates; family Cercopithecidae; genus Rhinopithecus; species Rhinopithecus roxellana. The sequence goes on along the minus strand of NC_044568.1, from coordinate 3,476,570 downwards.
AGTGTCTCTGATGTGAGGCACCTTTGCCTACATGAAAGTCAGCCCCTTTCCCCCTCCCCCAGTGGAGTGCAGGGAGATAAGAATTCTGAAACAGGTCAGCTGGCATTTTTTTTTTTTTTAAAGATTTTCTTCTGGGCAAACCCTAGCTGGATGTGACTGGTGTGCTCTTTTGGTACCAATCCTAGCTTGACAGTGATCCCTTTCCAGATATGAGCATCTCCAAGTCTCAGGATGGTTTTGCTACAGTCAAGGGGTACCATCCCAATTGTTTCTTTACCCCACACCCTTTTTTGTTTTTTGTTTTTTATTCTTTTTGAGATGGAGTCTCACTCTGTGGCCCAGGCTGGAGTGCAGTGGCGTGATCTCAGTTCACTGAAGCCTCAACCTCTCGGGTACAAAAGATTCTCCTGCCTCAGCCTCCTGAGTAGCTGGGATTACAGGCATGTACCAGCACATCTGGTTCATTTTCTTGTATTTTAAATAGAGACGAGGTTTCACCATATTGGTCAGGCTGGTATCGAACTCCTGACTTGAAGTGATCCATCTGCCTCTGCCTCCCAAAGTGCTGAGATGACAGGCGTGAGCCGCTGCACCTGGCCTTCTTCCCCTTTTGCCATGTAATTTTTTTTCTTGCACTTAAGGCAAGTACAGAACCTCACATGACGATCTACATGCACCTGCTGTGTTTTACACCTCTTGGTTATGTTAGTGCGGGTATTTAGGAGCCATGCTCATTTTCAGGGTATTTAATAGCTGAATTCGGTTTCATTTAGATACTGATAAGGGTCTTGAAATTTAAAGAATGTGTCGTTAAGCTTGACATCTCCCAGTGGTATGGCCCTGTATTAGGGAGACATAAAAACCACGTATGAGTCTCCCTCTCCCTCTCTCTCTCCCTCTTTCCGCACACACACTACTTCTCCACAGCTCCTGCATGTGGCCAGTCCTCTTCCTTCACATACAGCCCAGTTCTCTGAGGTTTCCATCCCCTCAAGTCCATGACCCTCTGGTGGAGTAGCCGTAGTGGACAGGCACACCCTCCTTCACTGCCTTCCTTTCTATGCAACTACTCACCCCATCTGTGGCTACAGTTTGATGACTGACTGGGGGCTAAGAGTGCTGTGATTAAAACTGCTAGCTCCCCACTTTTTTTGACTGTTCCAAAATGGGGCAAGCATGAGTTTTAAAATGTGTTTTGCCTGTCAAAGCTTGTCTAGATTAAGGGATGAGCAATGGCATAGGGTCGCTTACCCCAGAGCATGAACTGTTGGTTCTAGTTCAAGCCCCTTCCCCAACTCCCATGAGACTGGGCCTCAGACTCCCATGCAGGAAGAGCAGATGCCACGTATTGAAATTTCTAGTTTCTCTGGCACTAAAAATGATAGCTCTGCTCGCTTGTAATATATGTTGCCTTTGAAATGCGCTTGAAGCGATGGTGTTTCCTGTGCAAAGGCAGAGAAGAAATCATCACATCAGTGTACTTTGCTGAACCAGCTGAACCCCTTGCCTACCCAAAAGCTCTGTCACCCCCACTGAGACTGGCTTGCTAGTGACAATGAACAAAGGTGGTCTTCAGCTTTCTGATACTAGGGAGAGCTAGGATGCATAGGCCATCAGGGTTAACTTTTGCATTTCTTTCAGGTCTTCTTGGGTTTCTCCCTTCTTGGGTTGCTCCCAAAGCAAGAGCGATAAGCTTATGATACCAGCATATTCTCCAGCACTCCAGAAACTCAGAACCCAGCAGACAGCGTAAAAAGAACAATGCGGCTGGGTGCAGTGGCTCATGCCTGCAATCCTGGCACTTTGTGAGGCTGAGGCAGACAGATCACTTGAGCCCAGGAGTGTGAGACCAGCCTGGGACACATAGTGAGACCCCCAACTCCAGTAAAAATACAAAAATATATCCTGGGATGTGTCGATGCCTGTAGTCCCAGCTACCTGGGAGGCTGAGGTGGGAGGATCATCTGAGCCCGGGAGGTCGAGGTTGCAGTGAGCCGTGATTGCATCATTATACTCCAGTCTGGGTGACAGAGTGATACCCGATACCCTGCATCAAAATAATAATAAAGAACAGTGCTTTTTTTTTTTTTTTTTGAGATAGATTCTCTCACTGTCACCCAGGCTGGAGTGCAGTGGTACTATCTCAGCTCATTGCAAACTCCGCCTCCTGGGTTCACGCCATTCTCCTGCCTCAGCCTCCCAAGTAGCTGGGACAATAGGTGCCCACCATCACACTGGGCTAATTTTTTTGTATTTTTAGTATTTTTAGTAGAGACAGGGTTTCACTCTGTTAAACAGGATGGTCTCCATGTCCTGACCTCATGATCTGCCCGCCTCAGCCTCCCAAAGTGCTGGGATTACAGGTGTGAGCCACCGCACCTAGCCAGATGCCTTTGTTTTCAACTGCAGTTGGTTCTAGTATTTATTTGCATTCTGTTGTATTTCAGACCTTGATGGCACTTGAAAGCTGGCCTCGAGACTCCCACTGCGGTGGGAGCTGTGCATGTCACACTCAACACATGATCCTATTAATTCATCAGCCAAGAGCCATCAAGTTGATGTGGCTGAAGCCAAAGGACCCTTTAGGTTTACTCTTGCTTCATCTCATGGCCTCCACCTTGACACTGAGGGTGTTGCTATGGGCGATTACATAGTTTTTTTCTCAGGAGAAATCTGATCAAACAGCATGTTGAGTTTGACAGCAAACAAGAAAAACCATAGGGTCAGTGACACGTTAAAGGACTTCCATGGAAGCCATTATTGGGATAAGCGAAGATTGAAGAAAAACAAATGGGGGTTATTTTTCTAAGTGGCTTTTCAAGAAGTAATTGTGTGTGTGTGTGTGTGTGTGTGTGTGTGTGTGTGTGTGTGTGTGTGTGTGTATGCAGGTATGCACTCTTTCGGGTCTTTTGCGTGTGTTAAATTTTTATTTTTTGCAATTTTTATTTTAGGTTCAAATGCTACATACGCAGGTTTGTTACATGGGTAAATTGTTTATTTAATTATTATTATTATTATTTGAGATGGAGTCTCACTCTTTGGCCCAGCCTGGAGTGCAGTGCTGCAATCTCAGCTCACTGCAGCCTCCACCTCCCAGGTTCAAGTGATTCTCCTACCCCAGCCTCCTGAATAGCTGGGATTACAGGTGCCTGCCACCATGCCCAGCTAATTTTTTTTTTGTTTGTATTTTTGGTACAGACAGGGTTTCACCATGTAGGCCAGGCTGGTCTCGAACTCCTGACCTCACATGATCCACCCACCTCAGCCTCCCAAAGTGCTGGGATTATAAGCATGAGCCACTGCACCTGGCCCTATTTTTAATTTTTTTGAACGTTTATTTTAGGTTTGAGTGCACACGTGCAGGTTTGTTACATGCATGTTCCTGAAGTTTGGTATACAAAGTACATGTTCCTGAAGTTTGGTATATAAGTGATCCTATAACCCAGGTAGTGAGCTTAGTACCTCGTAGACGGTTTTACAACCCTGGCCTTCCCACTCCCCCGCATCTCGTAGTCTCCAGTGTCTGTTGTTCTCATCCTTATGTCCATGTGTACTCAATGTTTAGCTCCCACTTATAAGTGAGAATATGTGATGTTTGGTTTTCTTTTCCTGCATTAATTCACTTAGACTAATGGCTTCCAGCTGCATTCACGTTCCTGCAATGAACATGTTTTTTTTTTTTTTTTTTTTTTTTTTTTTTTTTTTTTTTTATGGCTGCATAGTATTCCATGGTGTATATGGACCACATTTTCTTTATCCCATCTGCTATTGATGGGCATCTAGGTTAATTTCATGTCTTTGCTATCGTGAATAGAGCTGCAGTGAACATGCGACTGCGTGTGTCTTTTTGGTAGAACGATTTATTTTCCTTTGGGCATATACCCAGTCATGGGATTGTTAGGTTGAATGGTAGTTCTGTTTAAGTCCTTCGAGAAACCTCCAGACTGCTTTCCACAGGGGCTGGACTAATTTACATTCCCACCAACTGTGTAGAAGCCTTCCTTAAGGAGTAATGTCTAATTAGCACCTTGCAGTCACACAAGAGGTATACAAAGGTAAGAGCTGCCACTTCAAGATCAGAGGCCAAATGAGAAACTTTCTCTTTAGCAGAATACTCAGGATGAGCAGACTAACCTAGTCACAGCCAGTCTCTAGGGAGTGATGCACAATTGACTTAGACAAACAAAGCAAAAAATGCTGTTCTCAGGGCAGACTCAGAGGATTTACAACAAATACTGCATGGAGTCTGTTAGACCAACAATTAAGATGAAAACAAAATTTTAAAACAAATGGAAGAAGTTTAAAGGCACACTCTGGCATGCTCTGGATGCTGTTTATGGAGGAGTTTTCCTTTCAGTGTTGTTTGTAGGCAAACTCCAAGAAGCCTGATTTTAGCATCTGTACACGCCATTATCAGATAAATTTTTTTGCATTAACTGATGCTCCCCTCTTTTTAATTTTTCACCTCATCTTAAGTTCCTTCTCTACATATTTTAAAACCTCTTTTGCTGTGTACGTCTCAACTTCAGATCTTTTTCACACGCCGAGAGGAGGCTGTATATATTTAATGTTTTAAGGCTGTGATGCTGAGTTGTTCCCTGAACCGAAAACATAGCTGTTTGATCGAGAATGGAGATTTTCCAAGTTTGATTTTCTAACGATTCACCCTTTCCCTTGTACTTGTGATAAATTCCAGTTGTATAGTTTAAATGGTCATTGAATAGATGTGCTGCTCTGCTGTCTACAGTTTTAACATGCTCGAATGATCTCAAAATGAGGCAATCGTTTGAACAGAAACCCAAAGAGGCCTGGGAGGCAGAGCTGCCTGAGACTGATTCTGAGTTCGGCAGCCCCAGGCACTTGCCCTCAGACAGGCTCTGAGTATGTCTGTAGCAAAGTGACCCTCGGGTCACCTTTTTCGTTCTTCCTTCTGCTCGGAGATGGTCAGATGACTTTGCATGTGCCTAAAATCAGTTTAGTCTGATGCATTTCATTTCAAGAAGGCACAAAGATAGGAAAACCTGGAACCATATTATTTTGCTTCTTCCTGGCTTAGTGAGTGCTTCAAGGGAAGAGGCTTTGTGGTCTACCAATTCTACCCTTGTTCTTTTTTTCTAAAACATTTCCTTTCTCACAGCGGGAGACAGTCTTTGAAAACCCAGGTTTCCATACATGGAAGAGAGAAACCAAGTATTGGAAATCATTTCCTACTGCCCAGTTTCCCCAATTCTCCTCCTTCATGTTTTTTTATTCAGAATCGAGACTGCTGGACTTCCTGGTGCTGTTTTGATGTGGTAGAAGAGGGAGTTGCAATATGACTGTTGGCTTGTGAAGGAGTTGTCTGTAGTCATACCACTCAGGATTCAGGGTAAAGAGTCAAGTCTCTTGGTTTTATCTCTCAATAATCATAAAAATACATCCATTGATTTCCTACTCCATTCCCACTGGTGAGAGGCTTTTCCTTAAGACCACTGTCTTTCATGGGTTGGTGCAAGCTTCCTGTGGCTCTTTCTTTTTCTTTTCTTTCTTTCCTTGCCTTCTTTTTAGACAGGGTCTCATTCTATCATCCAGCTGGAGTACAGTGGTGCAATCTCAGCTCAGTGCAACTTCCTCCTCCCAGGCTCAAAAGATCGTCTCACCCCATCCTCCTGAGTAGCTGGGGTTACAGGCGCACACCACCACACCCAGCTAATTTTTGAACTTATTTATTTTATTATTATTATTATTATTATTATTATTATTATTATTATTATTGTAGAGACAGAATTTTGCCATGTTGCCCAGGCTGATCTGGAACTCCTGAGCTCAAGCTATATGCCCCTGCAGGCCTCCCAAAGTGCTAGACTTACAGGCATGAGCCGCCAGGCTTGTCTTCCTGTGGCCCTTTCCTTCCCTCTCCACACCTGCCTCCACCCCATTCTGACAACTGCAACCCTAGTGACTTTTCCATTAAGTAATGTCTAGCCACATTGCTTCCTGCCAAAGACCCCTCAAAGGCTGCAAGTGGGGGCCGGGCATGGTGGCTCACGCCTGTAATCCCAGCACTTTGGGAGGCCAAGGTTGGTGGATCACAAGGTCAGGAGATCGAGACCATCCTGGCTAACACGGTGAAAACCCGTCTCTACTAAAAAAAAAAAAAAAAAAAAAAAAAAAAAGTTAACCAGGCGTGGTGGTGGGCACCTGTAGTCCCAGCTACTCGGGAGGCTGAGGCAGGAGAATGGCGTGAACCCGGGAGGTGGAGCTTGTGGTGAGCCTAGATCACGCCACTGCACTCCAGCCTGGGTGACAGAGCGAGACTCCATCTCAAAAAAAAAAAAAAAAAAGAAAAAAGAAAAAAGAAAAGGCTTCCAGTGGGAGTAACTCTTCCTTAATGTAGCCCTTTTTATCTGACCCCTACTCACTGTCCCAGCTAAACTCCAGCCACATCTCATGGCTTGTTATTTGCAAAATATGCCATGTTTTTCGCATACTCAGACTTCTATGTATGGAATTTCCTCTGCTGGAACCCTTCTCCACCTCTGTTCTCACTCAACAGAGATTACAGCTCTTATGGGAAGCTGTGAACCTCCTGCCCTACTGGGGTTGCCTGTTCTTCCCTCCCTCTTTCCTTGTGCTTATTCCAGTCATAGGGCTTTCATGGTCTATTGATGTTTCCTATCAGCAGCCTCCTTCTGCTAGAACATGCACGTCTGAAGGACAGAAAATATGTTTTATTTACCTACTGGCTGGCAACCATTTAAATGCAAGAGGTAAAAGAGACACCTCCACGTATGTGTGCAACCTTGGCTGTGTCTCTTAATTCTTTCTGGACCTCTCTGTGTGTCTCCTTGGTTGTGTATATATTAGACAGTACCCACCCTATGTTAATGCCCTATGATTTGAGATTATTTGAGAATGTCATAAATTGGTCCCCGGGCTGTATTTGAAAACTGCTGAATCACACTCTGCCATGTAATGTCAGCCACAGCTTCCACCATTACTACCAGTCAGTGATGGTAACAATTCCATAAATGATGACACCATGAAGAAAGTAAGGGATGGCTACTGTCTGATCAACTCTTAAAAGATGATTTCTCTGTTAGATTACGTGGCCCACTTTTAGGATATTTTCTTCTCTATTGACAACTTAATTCTTTACGACTGCTATCTCCTCCAGGAAGAATTATTGAAAAGTTTAGTGATGTTTAGAAAGAGATAAGTCAAAGATTGTTTGGATATCAGCTGTTAACTTTTTGCTTCTTACTTGCAAAATAAAACAGAACCAGCAGTGTTCACTGGAGCATGTGTGGGTTATTAATAATTTACTCAATCTATTGATGCTTGTTAATTGCAGTAGCGGAGCAAAGTTAGTTAATGATGTGCCTGATTATACCACATTGTAATTATGATGGTAGTTCCCCTATTATTAGGGCTGAGTAGGTGTTCCCATTAGAAACCTTAATTTTCAAGCTGATTGTCTTCAGTATTTTAAATTACATTGGGCCACATCTTGGCAGACACTTTCTGAAAGCAGATACGCTCCTTTCCAAAATCATTTTTATGATAGCACAGAAGTTCTATCCCTCAAATGACAGAGGCTGTAAAGTGTGCTCTACTTTCAGGAACTATTTTGTTAAGCCTGAACCAGCAACGTCCTATGTAAACTTATCCCAAAAGAAAGAAAGATGGTTGCTGAACTAGAGGCTACCTTGGGCCAAATCCGATCTCGCTGGGGAAGTAAATTTTTAAAAGTCAGACTTGGAGTGGGAGATGGGCTATGCTTTTCTTGCCTTCCCGTGGATTCAGAATGGTTCTGATTGCAACCAAATTCCAACATATTTAAACTTGATACACACACACACACACACACACACACACACACACACACATATATATATATATATATATTTTTTTTTTGAAATGGAGTCTGGCTCTGTTGCGCAGGCTGGAGTGTGGTGGCGCCATCTCAGCTCACTGCAAGCTCCGCCTCCGGGGTTCACACCATTCTCCTGCCTCAGCCTCCCGAGTAGCTGGGACTACAGGTGCCCACCACCACGCCCAGCTAATTTTTTGTATTTTTTTTTAGTAGAGATGGGGTTTCACTGTGTTTGCCAGGATGGTCTTGATCTCCTGACCTCATGATCCACCCACCTCGGCCTCCCAAAGTGCTGGGATTACAGGTGTGGGCTACTGCACCTCGCCTAAAGTTTATATTTTTTGACAGTGAGATGTATTGGTTCATGAAAATTAGAACTGCAAAAGATGTGTCGTCTTCAAACAGAGCAGGGTAAAGGGGTTAAACTAATATCACTAATGTCTTTGTTTGTTCGTCATCCTTCAGCTCCCTCCTGAGTGTTGACTTCGTTCTGGAGCAGATCTTCTTCACAGGGCTACTTGTAGCCTCTAGACCAGTGCTCCCCAGCCTTTTTGGCATTAGGGACTGGTTTTTCCAGGGACTAGTTTTTCTGAAAGTTATTCTTTGAGCACCTATGATGTGCCAAGTGTTGTGAGATTAAGAAATAACCAGGATCACCTCACTGCCTTGGAGGATCTTCAGTCAGAGGGGGACATGGCAGAGATACTTAGTTACAAGCTCTAGCGCTGTAAAGGAGACAGGTGAAAGATACTGAGGACAGAGGAAAGAGAATCACTCATCCATCTCTGCCTGGGAGAGTGAAGAGTGTGACAAGCATTTCATGTGACTGTGGGAGGAAGTTTGAAGACAATTTTTTCAGGGATGGGAAAATGGAGGGAATGATTTCAGGATGATTTAAGTACTTTACATTTATTATGCACTTTGTTTCTATTAGTGTTACATTGTAGTATATAATGAAATAATTACACAACTCGCTGTAATGTAGAATCAGTGGGAAGCCTGAGCTTGTTTTCGGGCAACTAGACAGTCCCATCTCAGGGTGATGGGAGGAAGTGACACATCATTAGGCATTAGATTCTCATAAGCCACATGCAACCTAGGTCCTTCGCATGCACAGTTCACAGGAGGATTTGTGCTCCTATGAAAATCTAATGCTGCTGCCGATCTGACAGGAGGCGGTAATGTGAGCTATGGCGAACGGCTGTAAATATAGATGAAGCTTTGCTTGCTCACCTGCTACTTACCTCCTGCTGTGTGACCTGGTTTCTAACAGACCATGGACTGGTACTAGTTAATGGCCTGGGGTTTGTGGACCCCTGCTCTAAACTGTATCATTGATAGCTTCAGTATTGAAGCAAAGTAAGACCTTCTCACACATGGGTTCTGTATACAAAATAAAAGAAGCTATCAACTCTGTTGGCATCACATCATCACCCTTGAGCTGATCCTTGGAGCTAGAAGGAGAGTGAATTTTGATTTCCAGCATATACCATGTGTCCATAGTGGTAGCACAAGTAGGCTGTGCATAGGTTTAGTAAACCCACCCTAATGGAAAGTATTCTATCAGTGGAAAGAGAGATGTTGCTACCAGAAAAAATATAGAAGGGATAATGGACAAAAATTAAAAGATAAATTTACTACTCCATGGTTGCATCCAGTACCTAATCCCAACCCTTGGCTGACCTGAGAGACAAATAAATTGCCATCAATTTTAATGGTCATCATAGTTCGAAACTCCATTAAAGCTTTTATTTCAACTAGGATCTTTAAAAATGGTGGCCGTATGGTCTGGTGCTACCAAACAGTTAGCTGTGCAATCTTGGTTAAGATAGGCAGTTAGGTTCATTGGATTGCATTTGTACCATTGACAGTGGCCTCTCTGTTGTGTCAGTCTTACTGGAAAGATGTGAGTCTAGTAGGTGCAGATGTCAGCGAAAAGGAACTTATTTTGCTTTGGGAACGCAGCATGGGCAAAACAAGTTGTGTCCTGGTTATCTTGACTCCTGGAAAAATAGTTTAGAATTGTTTCTGTTGGGGTCCAAGCATGATATTTTACGTCCAAGCATGGTGGACCGTTTTCCCTCACTAGAAGAGACAATGGAAGGTGAGTGGCACTGAGTCCTGCACGAAGGCTCTTAATCATTTGCAAGACTCAAGTGGACATAAAAATGCAACAGAGATGCTTTCTGAGAACAAACAAAATCTGGGCAAGGAGGGAACCAAGGAGTGGCCATTGCTGGTGCACAAAACCTATTTTTTCTCATGAAAGAGAGTGTGTTTATTTGTGATTCTAATATGTTTTTTGTTTATCATTCGGTTAATTGTGTAGAACCATAGCATGGTCTAATATTTGGTACAAAAGTTGTTTCTTAATGTTATAATCTGTCTGCAGAGAAAAATAAAAGCAGCTTAATATCCTCCTTCCCTCCCGTTATGAATCTGTCTGTGTCACTTGTGGACATAAACGTGCTTTAAAAAATTCTTCAAGAACTCAAGTTTGAGTCTGGTAATATCTATCAAATGCATACCTGGAGGCATGGATCAGAATCTCCTGAACTTTTTCATGTTGATTAATTTCTTTCTTTCTTTCTTTTTTCTTTTTTTTTTTTTTTTTTTTTTTTTGAGACAGAGTCTCGCTCTGTCGCCCAGGCTGGAGTGCAGTGGCCGAATCTCAGCTCACTGCAAGCTCCGCCTCCCGGGTTTACGCCATTCTCCTGCCTCAGCCTCCCGAGTAGCTGGGACTAGAGGCGCCCACCAGCTCGCCCGGCTAGTTTTTTTGTATTTTTTTAGTAGAGACGGGGTTTCACCATCTTAGCCAGGATGGTCTTGATCTCCTTACCTCGTGATCTGCCCGTCTCGGCCTCCCAAAGTGCTGGGATTACAGGCTTGAGCCACGCACCTGGCCTATTTATTTCACTTGATAAACATGATCTGATTTACTCTATGGCCAAAGTATAAATGCAACCTTTTATTTTAGTCTTTCCTTCCTGTCCCACCTTCCAAGAAAAGTTTGATTTAGGGAGAGAGGACATGTATTGGATCAAAAGGGCATCTGCTGGCCGAGTGTGGTGGTTCACGCCTGGAATCTCAGCACTATGGGAGGCTGAGGCAGGTGGATCATGAGGTCAAGAGATCAAGACCATCCTGGCCAAATGGTGAAACCCCATCTCTACTGAAAATACAATAATTAGCCAGGCATGGTGGTGGTGGGCGGGGAATGGGGGGGGCGCCTGTAATTCCATCTACTTGGGAGGCTGAGGCAGGAGAATCGCTTGAACCGGGAAATCAGAGGTTGCATTGAGCTCTAGCCTGGTGACAGTGAGACAATGTCTCAAAAAAAGAAAGGAAAGGACATCTGTTTTATTGTTATGCTTGTTTTCAGTTACCATGAGGGGAAAAGTACCATGAGGAAGATGCCCTGAAAGAGGCGGCTGTCACATGTTTTTATTCTTGATACTAGGCAGGGAGGAGATAGAGGTAAATTGTTCTAGTTAGGCATTAAACCTGGTTAAAAAAAAAAAAAAAAAACTTTTAAATGAGGAGAATGGAGATAAAGAGAAGAAGCATTCTATTGACATCCCTTTGGGTTTGTTTCTCAATTTATCCATCATCACCATCATTGTTGTTTCTGTTCCTAGTATTTAAGCAACAGATTTGCTTAAATAATGGGCTAGAACTTATGGGAGAATATTTGCAGATAGAAAAGCACTCAAGATTGTTTTTGCAAGTTATAGTTTATCATCCGAAAGTTATTCTTTGAGCACCTATGATGAGCCAAGTGTTGTGAGATTAAGAAATAACCAGGATCACCTCACTGCCTTGGAGGATCTTCAGGCGGAGGGAGACATGGCAGAGATACTTAGTTACAAGCTCTGGTGCTGGAAAGGAGACAGGTGAAAGCTACTGAGGACAGAGGAAAGAGAATCACTCATCCATCTCTGCCTGGGAGAGTGAAGAGTGTGACAAGCATTTCATGTGATTGTGGGGGGAAGTTTGAAAGATATGGTCCCATCACAGAAAGACTGTAGATCTTTCCTAAGATTTACCTGACAAGAGGTCATTTGCTTGAATCCACTCAGTGACAGGACCTTCCCACAAGGCAGCCATTTTTGCATGTCTTGAGTTGTTAGAAAGTCTTCCTTGTGTTAAAAGTATTTATACTTAAACTTGAAGGCATTTAGAAGATACTGAAAGTGGCCGGGCGCGGTGGCTCAAGCCTGTAATCCCAGCACTTTGGGAGGCCGAGACGGGCGGATCATGAGGTCAGGAGATCGAGACCATCCTGGCTAACATGGTGAAACCCGTCTCTACTAAAAAAAATACAAAAAACTAGCCGGGCGAGGTGGCGGGCGCCTGTAGTCCCAGGTACTCGGGAGGCTGAGGCAGGAGAATGGCGTAAACCCCGGAGGTGGAGCTTGCAGTGAGCTGAGATCCGGCCACTGCACTCCAGCCTGGGTGACAGAGCGAGACTCCGTCTCAAAAAAAAAAAAAAAAAAAAAAAGATACTGAAAGTAAGTGGGCAGTTGTAAGAAAATGGGAATGGAGAGGCATAAAACTTAGTTTGAGAAATGGCTAGACCCACTTCGTTTGAGTGTATGTGTGTGTGTGTGTGTGTGTGTGTGTGTGTGTGAATATTTGCATTTACCACATGTTGTATACATGGAGCATCAATGAGTATGGGATACACATTTGACCAAATGCTTTATGAGTATTTTTTAATGTTGTCAACAATTGTATGAAGTTTGTATTGTTATCAAACCCACTTCATAGGTAGGGAAACTAGGATTACAGAGTTTTATAACTTTGCATAATGAGGGACAGAATAGGGATGTTAACTTTTCTTTAAATAACTTTATCCTCAGAATAATATTTTGACTTAGGTGGATTCTGTACAATATAAATTACTGTTGAGCTGGAATATTGTGTGTGTGTGTGGGGGGGTGCATCTTAGGTATGTGTTTTCCTTCAAGATATCAGTGCAAACTCTCCAAAGCCTCTTGTTTCAGAAAGATAAACAACTGTTACCAGCCTACAGATTTTTGAAGACGCTGAGTACTACCACAAGATTTATTTTAAAATCAAGCTGGAACAAAGTTTTTAGCTTTCTTTAAAAATTCATTTTGAAAGAGAGAACGTCATATCATCACCTTTAGAGTTCCAGAATAATAAGTCTTGAGAAAGGAATCAAGAGTTGGAGGGTTGGCCAAGTACAATGGCTACCTGTGATCCCAGTCGTTTGGGAGGTCGAGGTTGGTGGGTCATTTAAGCCAGGAGTTCAAGACCAGCCTGGGAAATATGGCAAAACTCCATATCTACATAAAATGATAATAATAAAAAATAGCAAGACGTGGAGTCATGCACTTGTAGTCTCAGCTCCTTGCGAGGCTGGGATGGGAGGATTGCCTGAGCTCGGGAGTTGTTGGTTGCTGTGACTGGAGATTGTACCACTGCTCTCCAGCCTGGGTAACAGGGAGAGACCTTGTCTAAAAAAAAAAAAAAAAACAGGCCGGGCGCGGTGGCTCAAGCCTGTATTCCCAGCATTGTGGGAGGCCGAGACGGGCGGATCACAAGGTCAGGAGATGGAGACCATCCTGGCTAACATGGTGAAACCCCGTCTCTACTAAAAAATGCAAAAAACTAGCCGGGCGAGGTGGCAGGCGCCTGTAGTCCCAGCTACTCGGGAGGCTGAGGCAGGAGAATGGCGTGAACCTGGGACACGGAGCTTGCAGTGAGCTAGGATCCAGCCACTACTCTTCAGCCTGGGCGACAGAGCGAGACTCCATCTCAAAGAAAAAAACAAACAAACAAAAAAAAACAGTAGTGGAATAAGAGAAATACTGATATTCCCAGGAATTGGGCTGTGGAAGAGCTACCACTCACCTGCCCTCCTTCCTTCTCCTTCCACCAAAAAAAAAAAAAAAAATTATATATATATACACACACACATATGTATATATATAATCTATATATGTGTATATGTAATCATTCACCTATTGTTCTAATATATATGTAAATGTGCTATATATAGTATCTATGTATGTGATGGACCACATATAGTGGTCATAAAATTGGACATAAATTTTATGTGCATATAATTGCACATTAAATCTCATTCCTATACCCCATTAGAAACTAATACATTTTTCCAGGAGCCAAGATAACTATGTAATATGTAGATATGTTATATATATATGTATATATACATACACACGTATATATATGTGTATATTATGTATACATGTAGAGATGGAGTTTCACCATGTTGCTCAGGCTGGTCTCAAACTCCTGGGCTTGAGCAATCTGCTCACCTCGACCTTTCAAGGTGCTGGGATGACAAGTGTGACCACCGTGCCTGACCGATCCCTCAACTCTTGATTCATTTCTCAAGACTTGCTACTCTGGAAGTCCATATATATATATGGATACACACACACACAAACATACATATATATGTACATATACATGTATATACATATGCTGGAAGTCTATATATGTATAATACACTACCTTTTATTTTTAATAGTTTTATAGTATTCCCTTTTATGAGTGAAGCATTTAATGGATTCCTTATTGATGCATGTTAAATGGCTTGGGTTTTGTTGCTTTCCTACTTCAAACTCTGCATCTATGTATACTTCTATCTCTCTGTACTTGTATATGCACAATTATAGGATAATTTCTTAGTTATTTAATGGCTAGATGGATTTACTTTTCATAGATATTGCTAATATGTGTCCTCCAAGAAAGTTTTATCCATTTACATTCGTACAATATATGTGATAACCTGTTTTCTTTTTCAATTTTTTATTTATTTATTTATTTATTTATTTATTTATTTATTTATTTATTTATTTATTTATTTTGAGATGGAGTCTCGCTCTGTCGCCCAGGCTGGAGTGCAGTGGTGCGATCTCAGCTCACTGCAAGCTCTGCCTCCCGGGTTCACGCCATTCTCCTGCCTCAGTCTCCCGAGTAGCTGGGATTAGAGGCCCCTGCTACCATGCCTGGCTAATTCTTTGTATTTTTAGTAGAGACGGGATTTCACCGTGTTAGCCTGGATGGTCTCGATCTCCTGACCTCGTGATCAGCCCACCTCGGCCTCCCAAAGTGCTGGGATTACAGGTGTGAGCCACCGTGCCCGGCAATAACCTGTTTTCTTTACAACAAAAAAGAGCCTTTAAAAAAAAATTTCCTTAAAATAAACACACATCCTCTGATGTCAGATTGTGAAAGGCTGAAAGAAATTTACAAGGAGCTCTCCCGTTTTCCCCTATTATGCTTCATTATGCTACTAAATATTCAGCGGCTTCCATGATATTGAGTGTGGGAGAAAGCAATCGTATTCTCATTGGCACAGGATAATGGAAGCAAACTCACCTGAGATCGTTTCAGACTTAGCATTGCAGGCTGGAAAGCCTCTCCTTGCGTCTTTGCATTGGCTGGCGGCTGGCTGTCCTGAATGCTACCCAGGCTCTCAAAATGGGAAGACAGACCATATGCTTCATTACTAAATGAATTCACAGGACAGACTATCACAGAAAACAAGTGTAGTACGAGACACCGTTTCAATTTGGAAATAAATGTAGGGTAAATGGAAGGCTGCAGCCCATGTCAAATGCACTTGGGATCTACTGTTGCCATAGTGTCAAAGGAAGTGTTATGGCAGCAGATAGGTGCAGTTCTGCCCTAGCATGTTGGCACTCTGGGATTGGTCGGGGGCCTATGGAACCATTCAGAATCCAGTGAACACAAACCATGGGGCTTTGCGTAGCTTAAGTCCAGGCACGTGAAAATATCCGAACGGCGTCTGGGAGACCTGACTTTCCAATATCATTGGTCATTTGATCTAAACTGGATTAAGGTGTTGGAAATGACAGTATCTCTACACAGCACAGCCACTCTACCTGCAGTCCCACACATCACCTCATTTTGTGGCCACTGCACCCCTTCGCTGGGCAAGTGGACACAACTTCACAAAAATCAGACTCCAGGCAAGAAATTAGATTTACATTTTTTCCTTTGGTTTTAAAGAAAACGGAGATGAAAATCTGATAGTCTACTTCAGGGAGGACAAATATATTTCACCTTCTCTGTTCACTTTGATCCATTGGTGGAGACTTCCAAGGAACTGTGTTTGCTTTTTCTTAACTAAACATTTAATGTTGAGATGATTTTAGATTTGTAGATTGACAAAAAGCTGTAAGAAATAATACAGAAAAATTATATGTAGCTTTTACTCAGGTTTATGCAATAGTAACATCTTGAAAAACTACAGGGTTGGCTGAATGCGGTGGCTCAAGCTTGTAATCCTAGCACTTTGGGAGGCCGAGATAGGCGGATCACAAGGTCAGCAGTTCGAGACCAGCCTGGCCAATATGGTAAAACCCCCGTCCCTATAATAATACAAAAATTAGTCGGGTGTGGTGGTGAGCGCCTGTAATCCCAGCTACTCAGGAGGCTAAGGTAGGAGAATCACTTGAAACTGGAAGACGGAGGTTGCAGTGAGCCGAGATCACACCACTGCACTCCAGCCTGGTCAACAAGAGTGAACTCTGCCTCCAAAAGAAAGAAAGAGAAAAACTACAGGGTTAGGGTTATCACAACCAGTGATTGGTATTACTGATGTAGAAAGATCTACTGATCTTACACAGACATTGGTGCCACCTACTGATGCAATCTGCTGGTCTTTTTCAGCTTTCCCTAGTTAAATTTGTACTCATGTGTGGGGTCTATGTTTGTGTGATGTGTGAGTGCTTTTATACTGTGTGTATCTATGTCTGTGTGGTGTGTGTTTGTGTGGTGTGTGTGTGCCTGTGTATGTGAGCATGTGTTTGTATGATGTGTGTGCATGTGTGTTTTATGTTGTGTCTATGGTGTGTGCACACATGTATGTGTGTATGGTATGTCTATGTGTTTGGTGCATATGTGTGCATACATCTGTGTTTGGTGTGTGTTGTTTCTGGGTGGTATGTGCATATGTGTGTGTGGTGTGTTTGCCTACATATGTGTTTGTGTGGTGTTTATGTGTCTCTGTAGTGTCAGCACTTCTTTGATAGGTGTGTGTGTGTGTATGGTTTGTGTGTGTGGTGTGTGTGTCTTTGTGCATGTGTGTGTCATTATTTCTATTACAAACATTTATCACTTGTGTAGGTTCATGTGTCCACTACCATAGTGAAGATATACAGCAGTTCCATCACCACAAGGATCCCTCAGATTCCTCCCATTTCTCTCCCCACTACCTCTGTCCCTAACTGTTGGCAACTACTAACCTGTTCTTTATTTCTCAAGTTCTATCACATCAAGAATATTATATAAATGGAATCATACAGGATGTAACCTTTGGAGACTGGCTGCTTTTTCTCTGCATAATGCCCTGGAGATTCTTCCAAGTTGTTGCATGTGCCAATAGTTGGTTGTCTTAGATTGCTGAGTAGTATTCCATGATAAGAATCTTCTTCAGTAGAGACCCTGAGGCTGAGCAGGAAAGGGTGCCATTCTCACCGAGTCATGCCTGTCCCAGAGACAGGGATTGAGAGGGGCTGGCAAGCCCCTGGTGAGCCTGCTTGACTTACAAGAATGCACTGATGTTTGAAAGAAAATCACAAATGGGAGAGAATTAGCATCTGTCTCACTCCAGAGATCAGTATCCAGGATTCAGAAGGGTCATGAGAGCATGAGGGTAATGGGGTAGCGATAGGTTGGAAATCCCGCTCCGTGCGCTAGGATTGTAGCTTCCATGGCAGAAGGTAGGATTTGAACATGAGTCCCCATCCACTTGTTCAGTGATCTCTCTACTCCATGATGACTGCAGTCGTCTCCCACTTATCATGTGTGTTTGCGCTGGTTCTGGAGAGCGCACAATTTGCAGCAGGCAGTTTTGTTTGGATCTGCCAAGTACAAATGTGGCTGGCTAGTCTGTCGGATAGCCTGATAAGCCCCCAAAAGTCCTGTCTTTCCTCCCTGCCATCCAATAGCTGGGCTCCTCCAACAGCCAACACATACATCCCATCTGTACCAACAGAATGTTGTAGTTTGCACACTTGGAATAGAAAAATATTATTTGGCTTGGCTTTGATCATATATACTAATTATTGCTAATTTAGGCGCCAGATGATTGCATTTTATCGTATCTTTGTTTTTCACTAAATATCAGAATTCCCTCCTTGAGGCGGGAGTTGTCATACTAATTAATTGTTTTGTGTTTTCTCGACATATCTAAGCATTATCTGTGCAACTGTGGGAGTGTGCCTGTTGCTGTAAATGTTCAGGGGACTCATCACAATATTAGAACTAATTTCTTACCACAACAGAATATTATCCCTTTCATAATTTTCAATTCTCTCAAAGGAATTCTGAGGCTTCCTGGTTTCCAAACTTCATGTGACTTTTGACTTTTTTTTTGGAATAAAGTGCAGCAAAGAGGTTTACTACTATGTGCTTTAGGGGTCAGACGGGATTGTTTTCTTTCTGAATTTGGCAGGTTTCAGGCAACTTACATCAGTCTTCTGGACTTTGACTGCCCAGTGCGTAAAATGGCAATGAAAAAGCAAATGAATAAACCATACTTTGTTTCTTCTTCTCTTCTGTATTTTCATCTTTTACGTCCTCCCTTTTCCTTCCTTCTTTTGTAAGGTTGCACAAAATAATGTATATTAAATATCTAACATGCAGCAAGAAGTATGTTTATATATATGTGTGTGTATACATATATGTATGTATATACCCATATATAGGAAAGCTTCATATATATATGTATATTAGTGTCATTAACTTGTTCTTGTTGATTCAATGAAGATTACCTTCAGTTAGCTGGAAAGTCATAATACAAATAATTATTTTATAGCTTTCTTTTTTTGGTATGATTTATATAGTCCAATCATGCCTTTTTGAGGTATAATCTTCATCTTAATTTTCCTGGGGGATTTTTCTGTAACTCTTGTGCTACTTTTTCAGGCAGTTGCTTCACATAGGTACGTATGTCTATTCCTCCTCCTCTTCCGCCTCCCCCTTCCTTCTCCGCCTCCCTCTTCCCTCCTCCCTTCTCCCTCTTCCCTTTTCCCTCTTCCCTCCTCCTCCTCCTCCTCCTTCTTCTTTTTCTTTGTTCAATCTTGGAAGCTTTCCAACTCAACTCTAACTTCTTCAGCCCATCTTTTACTTCTCTGTAGCTAGTGCCACATCTATATCAGCCACAAACCTTCATTGCTTAGGAAGAAGAAACTAACCCTTTATTTTCTCTTTAGGTGTGATGGTTCATTTGTTGTCAGTGTTTTGGTTCAGGTTGTTCCCAGCTACCCAAATGCCTATCTTTCATCATACTTGCAGACTGTGTTTAGTGTTTACCTCAAGACCAACCTCTGGGATTGCAAAAACAATTGTATACCGCTTTCTATTGCTGGGTGATTGGAAGTGGTATCTGCAGCAGGACTAGGTGGAGGATGAAGGGGTCATAGGCAGGTTCATGGAGAAAGAGTGCTATGATTGATTAATGATGTCTGCTGTGGCCATGAGATAGAGAAATGCAGTATAACTATTTTAAATAAATGCTCTTTATGCTTTTAGTGTTGCTTTAAAATGGATAACAAAATTCATTGTATATTTGCTAAATATACATTACACCTAAGTATATAAATAACACATGTACCTAAGTGTGAGGCACTTGAAAACTCTTCTGGTTATTATTGCCTGTAATTCTTTCCTCACCCCTAGGGGTTAGGAATTATTTTTAATTCCTATTTTCCAGATTCAGAAACAGAGGTACATGTCAGTGAAGTCCTTTGCTAAGGCTATGTACCTACTAAGAATCAGATTTAATGTTTGAATCTCGGCTAAGTAATCCCAGGGATCTCTCTATGGAGATAAGAAAGAGAATTAGGTTCACACATGCAGAAATAAGTGAGTTTTTCCATTGAGGGTTTTTGTCCTTCATTTGAGCAGCTTCCCTATGACTCATCTTTCTAGATTCTTGCAAGAATACAAACCAACATTTATAGAGGTGATTTCAGCACAAGCACTGGTTGTTTAGAAGTTTCTGGTCCTAGAGTGAGAGGATGGAACATGTTCAATTGACTTCCATTTGCAGTGCCCAGAATGATAAAGGTGATGTGCATTCTCTCTGGTAAACACACTCAAGGTTTTGGGGCTACCCAAGTTGAGCTTTCCAGGCAATGAACCACTAAAAACATATTTGTTCCCAGAACACAGCCAGCTAGTAAGGTTTTCCCACTGGGGCTGACATTTACTGTAACAAGAGCCTGTTTCCTTTTCTCAGAGCTGCAGCCAGCTCCTCACAAGGGAGTTGGTGTCTTGCCAGAGAAACCCCTCCAAGCTCCAGAAGACATGCCAGGGAAACCAGTGCTTTTCCCTTTAGCTGAATGTGCCAGTAATGTCTGAATAATGTCTGCTTTTTAAAATGACAAATTAAATTACTATCTACAATTTATCTGTCCACTCATCCATCATCTACCTGTATTTCCTCTCTCTCTCCGTGTGTGTATGTGTGTATATATATAAATATATATACATATATAAAAATACATACGTGTGTGTGTATATGTCTAAGGTATATATACACACACACACGTGTGTATATATATGTATTTGGTGAAATGAATATATTTGTTCATTTAATATCACAGTAATTCTATACATATAAGTTAGTAAATTTCATGATGCTCCATTGTGCAGGTTCTAAAAATGATAAAATAATCCAAACTTCTGGGTGCAGTAGCTCACACCTGTCATCCCAGCACTTTGAGAGGTTGAGGGAGAAGGATCACCTGAGGTCAGGAGTTCGAGACGAGCCTGGCCAACATGGTGAAACCCTGTCTCTACTGAAAAAAAAAAAAAACAAAAATCAGCCGGGCATGGTGGTGCACGCCTGTAATCCCAGCTACTCAGGAGGCTGAGGGAGGAGAATCGCTTGAACCTGGGAGGTAGAGGTTGCAGTGAACCAAGATTGCACCACTGCGCTCCAGCCTGGGTGACAGAGTGAGACTCCAGCTAAAAAGAAAAAAGAAAAAAAGAGAGAGAATCCAGACTTCGTGATTCCTAAATAAATACAAGACAAATTGAAAACAGCCCTTCTCCTCCTCTTCTTTCTCTTTCTTCCTCATCTTTTGTTGTTAAAGAATTATAGACTTCAAAGCTGGAGAAACAATGTGGGGTATTCTCTGGTCCTCCTTCAAAAGGCATGTTGAAATCAAGACATGTGGGTTTTCTTCCCATTTTGACTATTACCTGGCCTGATGACCTTGGGCCAGTTACCCGGCATCTCCATGATCCTGTTACATTGCATACAAATGCAGGCTTCTTTATATGATGTCTAAGGTCACAGAGCAAGGATTATGCCCATCTTGTTGATCTGTCAAGCACAGTAGGGCACCCATAAATAATTCCTAAGTTACTGAATGCTTCTGCAGCTCAAGACTGTTGAAATTTTTTTCTTATTTTAATTTTGGCCAACTGAGATTTGAAAAGGTTTTGAGCTGCCTGAGTTGAAGCAGGGGGAGTCTACTGGAGAATTTCTTTTGAGTATTACCTTGTTTGATTTGGACGAAGGGGCAGGGGATTGTATAAATGTCACTGTGGAGAGCCCTTGTCCCCTGGTGATGAGTAACCTTATCAATCCAGAGCAAAGAGACATGTGAAGAGATTTTGCTTTGGAAAATGGCACCCAGATGAGGAAATTTTATGACTGTGTATGAAGTGGCTGGTCTGGTGATGTTTTGCTTTGCAAGTGGGTGACTGATGTCCTTCACCTTCTGATCTGTCCGTTCTATCTTTTGGTCCTTTTGTTCCCCTTAGCACTTCCTGTAACATCAGTCTGTGTCCCTCTTCTTCCACCTAGAATCTCAGTAAGCTCATTCATCATCTCAGTTTCTACAGAGCAGAATAATCTGAGGACTTTTCAAGTTGCATTTGTGTGTTTTTCTGTTTTTTAATTTAATAATTGAATTTTTTTTTAGAAAGTCTTGTTCTGTCTCTGGAGTGCAGTGGTGTAATCTCAGCTCACTGCAACGTCTGCCTCCCGGGTCCAAGTGAATCTCCCGCCTCAGTTTCTGGAGTAGCTGGAAATACAGGTGCACGTCACCATACCCAGCTAATTTTTGTATTTTTTGGTAGAGATGGAATTTTACCATATTGGCCGGGCTGATATTGAACTTCTGACCTCAAGTGATCCACCCACGTCGGCTTCCCAAAGTGCTGGGATTACAGGTGTGAGTCACGGCGCACACCCTGTTTTTTTGTATTTTATTTTTAATTGTAACAGGTTTTTGGGGGGCGGGTGGTGTTTGGTTACATGAATAAGTTCTTTAGTGGAGATTGCTGAGATTTTGGTGCACTCTTCACTAGAGCAGTGTACACTGTACCCAGTGTGTAGTCTTTTATCCCTCACCCCCTCCTATTTCCCCTGAGTCCCCAGAGCCCGTTGTATCGTTCTTATGTCTTTACACTCTCATAGCTTAGCTCCCACATATGAGTGAGAACATATGATGTTTGCTTTCCTATTCCTGAGTTACTTCACTTAGAATAATGGTTTTCAGCTCCATCCAGGTGGCTGCAAATGCCATTATTTTGTTCCTTTTTATGGCTGAGTAGTATTCCATGGTCTATATATACCACCTGTTTTTGATCCACTCGTTGGCTCATGGGCATTTGGGCTGGTTGCATATTTTTGCAATGACAAATAGTGCTGCTGCAAACATACATGTGCAAGTGTGTTTTTTGTATAGTGATTGCTTTTCCTCTGGGTAAAGAGCCAGTAGTGGGATTGCTGACAGAAATGATATGTGTCTATTGCAAAAATCCAAACCAGAAAAGAATACAATTTATATACTAAGTATGTAAAAGCCCCCTTCTAAATCCTCTTCTCTAGAGAAAACTACTTTTAATAATGTGTAATTTCTTCTCTGTGTACACACACACAACCACATTTCAAAATTAGTGTGTACATCACGTTTCTATTCAGTTTCCCCCTACCTCACGGCTGTATAGAAGTCTGTTGTTAGGGTGGTATTATAATTTAATCAGCAATCCCCCTTCTGATCAGCTAAGTTATTCTCAACCTTTTGCTTTTAAAAGCATTGTTGTACTTCTTTGCAGACACTGTCAGGTAACTGTAGGAGAGGCAAGAAATTTTAAATGGACAACAGAATGAATTGTCTGCTTCTTGAATTAATGCTTTGAATTATCAACTGGAATAGGATACGGAGTTGGCAAGGTGTATCACAGTAACCTCTGCCTGAATTTGTAGCTCTCTAAAACAGGTTGTGATAATTTCAGTCATTTCAGAGAAGCCTCTGGATCATAAAGCAGAGCTACTGTTCCAAATTCCCACCTTTGTCTTTGGTAACCAAGGATGCAATCCTGTCAGTAGTCACTCATTTTCACAGGTATCCGCTGGGCCCCTACTTGTGTTAGATACCATGTTGAAAACTGAGCAGGAACCCTTCCTGCAGCAGGGATAGCAGCAAAACAGTCTATCCCTGCCACAGGTGTTACATGCAGGCATGAGGTTGTGCATTGCTCTGACACGCCTAAGCAAGGGGGCAGAGAGGGTGACACACGTTGCTCACAAGCCATGCACAATGGGGTGGGCTGTGCCCACCCACAGTGAAAAAATGGCCTTAATGGCTACTAGAGGCCCAGATGATGACTCTCCTGTAATTATGATTACTACTACTACTACTACTAGTAGTAGTAGTAGTAGTAGTAGTAGTAGTAGTAGTAGTATTTTTACTATTTGAGACGGAGTTTTGCTCTTGTTGTCCAGGCTGGAGTGCAGTGGCACAATCTTGGCTCACCGCAATCTCCACCTCCTGGGTTCAAGCAATTCTCCTGCCTGAGCCTCCTGAGTAGCTGGGATTACAGGCATGAACCACCATGCCCGACTACTTTTGTATTTTTAGTAGAGATGAAGTTTCTCCATGTTGGTCAGGCTGGTCTCAAACTCCCGACCTCAGGTGATCTGCCTGCCTCAGCCTCCCAAAGTGCTGGGATTACAGGCGGGAGCCACCGCGCCCAGCTCCTCTCCTGGAATGATTAGATTTGACTTTGTTCTCCAACTCTTGGACCTGTGACTCTGAATAGGGTGGGGATGTTCATCTTGATTTGCCTTCTGCTAGACCAGGAATGAAGAGACTGATGATATCGCTCCTTCTGGTATTTTTATTTTTGAATAGATATGTTGGATTCTCTCTATCTTGCTCCCAGCACCCCACCATGTGCCCGCGCGCACACACACACACACACCAGATTTCCTTTGAAGGAGTGCATAGCCTTTTTAAAGATGGAATCTTGTTCTGTTGCCCAGGTTGGAGTGCTGTAGCCTGAGCTCACTGTAACTTCTGCCTTCTGGATTCCAGCAATTCTCCTGTTTCAGCCTTCTGAGTAACTGGGATTACAGGCACGTGCCACCACACCCAGCTAATTTTGGTATTGTCAGGGGTGATGGGGTTTTGCCATGTACGCCAGACTGGTCTTGAATTCCTAGCCTCCAGTGATCCACCCCCCTCCACCCAGCCTCCCCAAGTCCTGGGATTTCAGACATGAACCATCGCGCCTGGCCGGAGTGCGTAGTCTTTATTCAAGAAAACTCCCAAATCAGCAAATAGCTTGTGAGCTTACAGGTAAGGTTCTGAGGGAGTGGGTTGTAAGGAAAGAGAAAAATATAGAGAAGTCCATGAATAAATGTGACTCAGAGGGGAGGGGAAACATGAAAGAGAAGAATGGGGTGTGCAGGAAGATCAGAAGTTGGAGACGAAGGAACAGGATGGTCCCAAGCCTAGAGCTGAGGTGGTCGGAGCATGGTTAAGGATAACCTAGTTATCAGTTATGGGCTGTGTGTCTCGTTGTTGTCATGGACCAGCCCTCCAACAGCTCTGAGCAGTCTGGTGAGGAAGGGGTGGGTGTAAACCATCTTTGCCCCAGTCTGCTCTCAGCCGATGCACTAGGATGACTCTGACCAGCATGTCCAGGCAGACTTCAGCACCGTCCTTGGATGAGCGCACACTGGGTGGATACAGGACCGACAGCCAAAGGAACGCTACTCTAATCCATGTGGCATCCTTCCCAGGTTGTGAAGCAACTCAGGGGTGGTGCAAGATCCACATTGGAGACTGCACAGACCCAGCCACCAGTAGTCTTCTCTTTTGAGTTTTTCTTTCTTTACTGATGACATCAGAGAGAAAGCTCCAGATTGCTGCATTGGTGTTCTTTTTTTTTTTTTTTTTTTTTGAGACAGAGTTTTACTCTGTTGCCTAGGTTGGAGTGCAGTGGCATGATCTCAGCTCACTGCAACCTCTGTCCCCCGGGTTCAAGTGATTCTCCTGCCTCAGCCTCCTGAGTAACTGAGAGTACAGGTTCCCGCCACCATGCCTGGCTAATTTTTGTGTTTTTAGTGGAGATGGGGTTTCACCATGTAGGCCATTCTGGTGTTGAACTCCTGACCTCAAGTGATCTGCTCGCTGTGGCCTCCCAAAGTGCTGAGATTACAGGCATAAGCCACCGTGCCTGGCCTGCATTGGTGTCTTTTATATCCCCCTCACACTTGCCAGTCTTACTTTTTGCAAAGAGATGGAAGGTTTCAGGCTTAGCATGCAACGGTTGATAACAATGTCCCGTTATTCATTGCGGTTGTCTTTTTGTCTTTCATTTATCAACTTATGAAACAGAAAAAGGAGCCCTTCTCCTAGACCAGGCTTAGTGGTTAAATAGTATCACCCCAAAAGTCACATCTACCTGGACCTTATTTGGAAATAGGTGTTGTTGTTGTTGCTGTTTTGTTGTTGTTTTGAGACGGAGCCTCTCTCTGTTGCCCAGGCTGGAGTGCAGTGGCACAGTCTTGGCTCACTGCAACCTCCGCCTCCTGGGTTCAAGCAATTCTCGTGCCTCAGCCTCCTGAGTAGCTGGGATTACAGGTGTGCACCACTGTGCCCAGCTAATTTTTGTTTTTTTAGTAGAGAAGGGGTTTCTCCATGTTGGCCAGGCTGGTCTCCAACTCCTGACCTCAAGTGATCTCCCCACCTCTGCCTCCCAAGGTGCTGGGATTACAGGTGTGAGCCATCAGACTTGGCTAAAAATAGGATTTTTACAGATGTAACTCATTAAGAATCTGAAATCATCCTGGACTTAGAGTGGGCCCTCAGTCCAGTGGCTGGTATTTCAATAAGAGAAATAGAGGGAGATTTGAACACACAGAGAGACACAGAGGAGAAGGCCACATGAAGTCCAAACTAGAGCTAGGAGTGATACAGCCGCAAGCCAAGGATGCCAGGACCACCAGAAACTGGAAGGGACAAGAAAGACCCTCCCCTGCAGTCTTTGGAGGGAGTGTGACCCCGCCAGTACATTTGCTTTAGGATTTCTGGTCTCCAGAACTGCCAGAGAAAACATTTCTTTGGTTTGAAGCCACCAGTTTGTGATAAGTTGTTACTGCAGCCCTAGGAAACTAATTCACTAGAGGGCTGCACAGTAAGGCCTGAGGGCCAAATCCAGCCTGACACCTGTTTTTGTAGATTTTATTTACAAAAACACAGCCTTACTCATTCATTTACGTATTGTCTATGGCTGCTTTCACTCTGCAAGGGCAGAGTTGAATAACTGCGACAAAAACCATCTGGCCTGCAAAGCCTTAAATATTTACTATCTGGCCCTCTGCAGAAAAAACCTGTGCCAACTGCTCTTCCAGGGAGGTGTTTAATTTATGTGCTTGTCTGGGGGTGCTGCCGGGTAGGGGGTATTTGTAGTAAGAGTCTGTCTTTAACAGCGTAGAACCACACAAGGTAAAGATTTTTTTTTTGCAACTTAGATTTCAATTTTTATGAAGCAGGTTTTTTCCTCCTTAGAGGAAAAACATGAAATGCTCCAGAAGAGTTGACAGCATTAGCTACGTTTAAAAGATTCAATGAAGCAAAATGGTTTTCCGTCTGTTGAATCAATCAGCATTAAAGTTCACTTATCAATGACGGCTTTTCTATGAGCAGCAGCTTTTGTGTTAAAATGGTTAATGGGAATGTGGTTCCCCCAGCAAGCTTTGGTTTGATCTAGAATTTTTGGAGAGTCTGAGTGGGTTTTCTCCTTCTGAGCATGAAATGAACCAAGGTCTCTTTTGCAGCTGAGACATAAAGGAAGGGAAGCCTTGTCTGATATTGTGCTGGGGGGCAGAGCCAGGTAGGAAATGGGTGGGAGTGTACCCCAGACCTTAACATCCACATTCCATGTGAATTCGTGAACCTCATTGGAGAGCTCAAAGAGGTGGCTATAGGAAACCTAATTATAAGCGTCATTTGGCTCATACTGATACAGAAAACCTCCGATTAAGTTGCAGAAAAACGGCCACACACAGAGGAAAGTGATCAGAAGGGTTTTTCTGGTATTCCCGGTTTACATCTTAGTGGAGGCAATTTTTATGTCTTCTTCATATTTCACTGAGAAGCCCCCACCGCTTCGAGCCGTAATTTCTTTTCCTTCCTGTTACAAATTTTCTTCCTAGATTTACTCTTCAGTCCCTAAAAATATCCATACCACATTATTTATTCACTCCATAATGCGCACCATCCAAAGACAACAATTTTGCCAATGAACTGTTATTCTAATGAATAATTCATGCAGTCTTCATTCTCCTGACACGAACAAATATACTTTCAAATAAGAGGAGTGTGCCTCTATTTTTGTCTTAACTCCATTTCTTAACGTCTTATTTTTTTTTAAAGGTTTTGTGATGTCCTTCCTTGGGTGAACTCCATGGGGCATAATTCTGATACTCTAATTAAGAGCAATAAACTATAGCACAGAAACATAACTAGATTTATAGATGGTGTTTGTTACAGTGACAGTGTAGTTTGGATGTGGAGGAAGGATGCAAATCATTTAGTGTCTCTGGGCAGGAAAAACATGAAGTTTTCGCCTATTAAGAAGACAACACCAATAATTCTTTCAAATTCTGACAATATTCATGGCCGTAGTATCCTCATATTTATATGAACAAGGTGTGACGATAATGGTGATGATGAAAATCATAATAACATATTATTATGTGATGTAAGGCTAAGAATTTTGAGTTTCTATGAGATACTAACCATTGCGCTAAGAGCTTTACATATGTCAGGTTTTCTGAATCTCAGCACTATGGATATGCTGGGTCAGATAATTATTTGTTATGGGTCGGGGGTTGGGGGATCCCCTGTGCATTTGCGGGATGTTTAATGGAATCCCTGACCTAGGGTATCCGCTAGATTCAGTAGCACCTGCCTCTTCAAGTTGTGATACTGAGAAATGTCTATAGACATGTCCAGATGTCCCCAGGAGGATAAAATCCCCTTGTTGAGAAACAGTGACATACATGATTAATTGCATCTTCAACACATTCTCACCAGATAGGTGCATTATCAGTCCCATTTAAAAATGAAGGAACAGAAGCTCAGAGTCAATGACAGAACCAAATTTTGATGTAGGGTTTACAAGACTACTTTGTTGCATAAGATGCTACAGAGCATTAATTCATCTGTCTTATCCTTTTGCATGGATATTTTCACATTTAAAAAATATATAATTGCTGGGTGCAGTGTCTCATGCCTGTAATCCCTGCACTTTGGGAGGCCAAAGCAGGCTGATTGCTTGAGTCCAGGAGTTCAAGACCTGCCTTGGCAACATGGCAAGACCCCATTTCTACAAAAAAAAAAAAATAGCTGGGCATGGTGGCACACTTCTGTGGTCCCAGCTACTTGGGAGGATCAGGTAGGAGGATGGCTTGAGCCTGGGAGGTGGAGGTTGCAGTGAACCAAGATTGTGCCACTGCACACTAGCCTGGGTGACAGAGCAAGACCCTGTCTCAAAAAAAAAAAAGCATAACAAATTAGTATTTGGTGTATACTTGCTGGATAATTAATATTATCTTATGTTTTGCAGAGACAGAACTTCAAATTTCCAAAACCGCTTGTATAGAAACGATAGCATCATGGCCAAATTAATACTTCTTAAAACAATAGCAATAATAAAAATAACAATTTATCCTCCTGCTCCTCACCACTGTTAACTGAGCACTCTGTTTTGAGAGACGGTGTCTTGCTCTCTCTTTCCAACTGGAGTGCAGTGGAGCGAACACAGCTCCCTGCCACTCTAGCTCCTGGTCTCAAGTGATCCTCCAACCTCAGCCTCCTGAGTAGCTGAGACTGCAGGCACAGGCCACCACACCCAGCGAATTAAATCTTTTTTTTCTGAGATAGGGTCTTGCTGTGTTGCCCATGCTGGTCTCAAACTCCTCAACTCAAGCGTTTCTCTCACCGCGTGAGTAGATGGGATTGCAGGTGCAAGCCACCACTTCCGGCTAATTGAACACTTTCCATGTGAGAAACTAAAGGATTTGACTGGATCACCTGTTTAATTCTCACATCTTAGAACTATCTACTTGGGGTATCTTTTAGCCCTAAGCTGTATAATTCAGAGTTGTTTTATTTTGTTTCAGTTTGGTTTATGCTGTATCCTCACATACAGTGAAGGCTCCATACACCTTGGTTGAATGAATGTCTTCATGAGCAGCTAGAGTCTTAGAGAAAACGTGTAACTTACTAAGGTGGTGGCAGAGCTTCCACTTAAATCTAGGAGATCCCTTGCCTTTAAATCCGCTGCTATCTGCTGTGCGCTGTTGAGGGTTTCATCGAAGCGTCCAGCTCTGCCCTCAGCGATCTGGTTGGGTCTGTGTTTTACGACTCTATTTGTGTATCAGGTGATATTAAAACACACTGTCTCCCATCTTGCTCCAGTCTGTTTGCTCACTCTCTGCCTCTCACTTGGAATGTCTCCTTCATTTCCATTTTTCTGAATCTTATTTCTCTTTGGAGGTCCAGCTCCATACCAGCCTTCTTCCCAAACACTCCCCTTATGTCCTGGGCACTGTCAAGGCCTTACCTGCCGCCATAACCAGTCAACAATTGGCGAAGAGCTGTGCCAGTCACAGGCACCCAGAACTAACTCCCAGGCCTAACCCTCCATGAACGATGCTCTTGGGAAAGCAGCTTAAAGTCCCTGAAACCCCAATTTCCTCATCCATGTGATGAGGACAGCAGTGTCGTTGTACATCCCAATTTGCTGTGAGGGTTCAGTGGGAAAATGTTTACCTTGGCTCTTAACACACAGTGTGTTCTCAATGAATTCCTGCCACTGCCAATGTCACTTTATCCCTGTTTTGTGTGTTCTCTGGTTGCTTTATGTGTGTGTGCTTTCGAAATAGATTGCAGGATTATAGAAAGAGATTTCTTTCAGCGTGAACCTTTAATGTGACACAAAATTCAGCACAAGGGGTAAAACTGTGGCCAAGAGGCCACCTCAGTGTTTAGAATGTAATTTTCTCTCTTTATATTCTGAGCCGTGGTGTCTTTATCAATAACATGGAAGGGACAATTTCCATTTACTTCACCGTTAGGAAGGGCCGTTGCAAATGGGTTTATTTGTAGGGTAAGCAATCAGCTTGTGCTTTCTGAGCAGCTAAACTTCAGAACTGTAATGACTTATTATCAGTATGTCTCCAAAATTCATCAAAGTTCCCAGGTCCTTTGAATTTTGGCTTGGCCATTGTCTTTTTTTAGCTATAAAATTTTGCTTATCATATAGCTTAAAGTGGGATGATTACTGAGACACATCTCTGCTTATGAGTGCCACTTAAGGGAGGATATGTCCTCAGGTAGAACAATTTCCAGAGAGGAGATGTGGGCACAGGGTCTGTGCCTACCCTGGGAGCTGTGTAGTGTAGTAGGAAGAATCCAGCATTCACAGAGAGCCTGATTTTTGCTTCCAGTTTTGTCACAGTTCACGTGATATTGGGCAATTTGGCAAAAAAAATTCTTGACGTGCTTTAACGTTCTCATCTGTAAACTGAAACATCCCAATTAGATAAGTTATAAATGACCTTTCATTTCTAGAATTTTGTGTCCTGGAATTAAAGTGCATTGAAATAAGCCGATAATTCCATATTTTCTTGTATTACCTAAAATCCACATACTCTACAGTAAATTTACACCCACGGGGTTTTCAAATCCCATCAAAAAAAAACCACTCCTTTCATATACATGCCCAGCAGTTTCTCTCTTTTTACTCCTCAATGCCCTACACATCTTCCTAATAAAGTATATAATAAAAGTAAATCTTCCCACTAGTGTGTTTATAGTGTGGAGGACATTGTTATTCCTGCCATGACAGCAGTGGATAAAAAATACATACTTCTCTGTCTCCCACAACCACCCTTTGATCCCCAGCCTTTTATCAGCAAATCCAAAGTGCTACCTTCTGCAAATTAGCACTACCTCCTGAGAAATTGTGCCAAGTTCCATTAAATGTAATTAGCATTCCTGTTGTTTCCTTCACATTAGGGGGAAGAAAAAAAAAAAGGAAAAGAAAACTCTCTCTGAGTTACCGGGAACACACATCATGCCAAGTTATAGCAACGGAGGCAGCACAAGGCTGAAAGCAGGAGGTAGAGGAGGATCTTAACACACAGTGAGGAGTCCACCTACATGGGGGCCCAGGTGGCAGACTTAGAGGTGTCAGTCTTGGCTTTTAAAAGTAAAGGTTGGCTTCCCAATGTAGAGTCAAACAGCTGGTGCAGTGCCTTCTGAAGTGAAGGTTTAGAGAACACGGAGAGATGATTATCTGCCTCAATTTAAAACTGACCTGCCATGAGATTTCCAAGCAA
The DNA here is from genome assembly GCF_007565055.1 of Rhinopithecus roxellana. Classification (NCBI taxonomy): domain Eukaryota; kingdom Metazoa; phylum Chordata; class Mammalia; order Primates; family Cercopithecidae; genus Rhinopithecus; species Rhinopithecus roxellana. The sequence goes on along the minus strand of NC_044568.1, from coordinate 3,445,029 downwards.
AAGACTTGAATATCCTAGAGCAGTTAACTACAAAACTAAAAACTTTCCCCCTCAGTATGGTTTTCATGTAAAAGAATTGCAAAACAAGCAAACAAACACTACCACGTATCTGTTTTCCCTAGAATTTCCTGATAGGAATAAGATGTTAATACCCAACAAGTATTAAAGAATATGAGTTCGGAAAAAATGACTAGGGTTTAGTATCAGACCTATGTTGTGATTATTTGTATTTCATAAAATCATTTTCTTGAGTTATAACAAAAATCACACAACTATATTATTATTCACATAAAATTAAAAGCATCACTACTTTTCTCCTCCCCCTTTTATTTCAAATTACACCGTAGACTATGAAAATGTGGTCAAATCCAACGTGCATTTAGAAATAATAATTTGAAGAAACTAACAGCTAGAGCTCAGTGCCACTATCCAAAACAGATGTCCTTCCAAAGTCCATTCGCTGTAATGTTATAAAACAGAATTCGGAAACAACAGGATATACCTAGATATCTGTGCATTCAGTGACTCTGAAAGGGAGGCACTGGTTTCAAATGTTTTGTGTGAAAATGAGTTCCATTTGGCATTTTTTTTTCTCTCAGAAGCCGTTGTGTCTTTTACTTCTTGCTTCCTTCCTTGTATTTCAGTATTTGTCATCTCGATTACAGCAGTGCATGCTACTTTTACACTTCAACTGCAATTTTCAGAAACACTAGGGAAAGAGCAGTAAAGATATTAGGAGGTGGTAGTTAAGACTGAGAATGGCTCCAGGAGGGTGGAACACATGTAGAACGTTTTATGTTTTAATCATCTATAAAGAAACTAATTCCATAGGCCCATCTACAGTTAAGTTCCACTTACAGCACAAAGCATCATAAATTGAAGAGTAATATTCTTTATCCCAATGCCATATAACTGTTGCCATGTAATACTGTGACATTGAATCATATGATACATGTTAAATGACCTACTATGCTCAGTGACTTCTGTGAGAGTTGAGAATGAGACCAAAACATATCCCACCCTGGGTGACATTGAGAAAGCAAATGAAAGACAAACCATTTGGTCTTCCAAGAAAGAGTTCAGTCAGTCACAGTGAACTGGTTGGAGTATATTTGTTAAACAAATATTTATTGTGCATCTGCTTTGTGTTAAAGGCTGAATGGTGATTTAAGCTCTAGATTTGCCTTTCCTGGACATGTCATAGAAATAAATCCACACAATGTGTGATCTGCATAAGGCTTCTTTAACTTAGCAGAAAGTTTTGAGGTTCATCCATGTGGATGTATGGATAGCTACTTTGTTTATTATTGAGTAATATTCCATGGCATGGATGGACTACATTTTGTTTATCCATTCACCCATTTATTGATAGATACATGGATTGTTTCCAGATTTTAACTATTATATAGAATGTTACTATGAACAGTTGTTTCCAAGTTCTTGGGTGGACATATGCTTTCACTTTTCTTGGGTGGATACTTAGGAGTGGAATTGCTGGGCTGGATAGTAAGTTTAAGTTTGAGCTTAAGAAACCACTAAACTCGGGAAGGAGAACATCACACACCGGGGCCTATCACGGGGAGTGGGGAGAGGGGAGGGATTGCATTGGGAGTTATACCTAATGTAAATGACGAGTTGATGGGTGCTGATGAGTTGATGGGTGCTGATGAGTTGATGGGTGCTGATGAGTTGATGGGTGCAGCACACCAACATGGCACAGGTATACATATGTAACAAACCTGGACATTATGCACATGTACCCTGGACTTAAAGTATAAAAAAAAAAATAAACCACTAAACTGGCTGGGCGCAGTGGCTCATGCCTGCAATCCCAGCACTTTGGGAGGTGGAGGCAGGCAGATCATTTGACGTCAGGAGTTCAAGATTAACCTGGCCAAGATGGTGAAACCCCATCTCTACTAAAAATATGAAATTAGCCAGGCGTGGTGGTGGGTACCTATAATCCCAGCTACTCAGGAGCCTGAGACAGGAGAATCACTTGAATCTGAGAGGCGGAGGTTGCAGTGAGCCAAGATTGTGCCATTGCACTCCAGCCTGGGAGACAAAGCGAGACTCAATCTCAAAACAAACAAACAATCCACTGAAGTGTTTTTCCAAAGTGGTTGCATTATTCAATATCCCCACCAGCAACATATAAACATCCAGGTTGTGCCACATCCTTGACAACTGTTTGTATTACTTATCTATCTTTCAAATTACTGCCATTCTAGTGGGTATGTGGTGATATCTCATCATCATGGCTTTAATTTGCATTTTCCTGATGTCTAATGATGTTGAGCATCTTTTCAGGTGTGTGATCTTTTTTTGTTTGTTTTTAGTTCTGGGGTACATGTGCAGGATATGCACATTTGTTACATAGGTAAATGTATGTCTTGCTGGTTTGCTGTACCTATCAACTCATCACCTAGGTACTAAGTCCAGCATGCATTAGCTATTTTTCCTCCAACTCTCCCTCCCTCCACCCCACCTCCGAACAGGCGCCAGCGTGTGTTGTTCCTCTCCGTGTGCCCGTGTATTCTCGTTGTTCAGCTCTCACTTATAAGTGAGAACAAAGTGCATAGTCTTTTAATGAAATAACCTCGTTTGCCTGTGAAATGGGTCTCGGTGAATCTTGATGAGTCTTACATTACTACCTATGATTTCCTTTCCCTTATAAGTCAGCAAAGGCGTGGGCAGGGGGCTGAAGTGGGAGAAAGAGCTCCTCCCCCTTTCATGTGGATTCAGAACTGTGTAACAGGATGCTGAGACTTCCCCTGCCCGCTTATATTCATTGAGCCTATGGGCTGGCTGTGGCAACATGCCACAGGTAGGGACATAGGGCTTATAGGCAAAGGATCCCGTTTGTGCGTAAGGCACACTTTGGAAGGTAGGGGTTGGATGCATTATCCCACCGCAACAGCTGCTGTGCTTCCACTGTGCAGCTTGGAAGTCACATGTTACCCTGTCAGTTCAATATTAACGCAGTAGTTGGTATTATTTCTTTTATCTTTTGATAAAATGTCTTGCTCTCTCCTTCTCAGAGTAAAGCGGGTCTCTGCACATGTTTCTCAGCTGGGTTGCAGTAATCTGTGCTCTCTAGGAAAAGGTCACTCTTTAGAGGAGTTGAAAGGACTCCAGGTTCTTATATTAGCCCTCTGAGCATATAAAGACCCAAAGAAACAGACACCAGTTCCTCTAATGCACAAACTTTTAAACCTGGAAAGCTGTAAATGCAGAAACCTAAGTATCTGGGAGGTGCATGCTTAGCAGCCATCCGATTTGAGTGTCAGTTCATTTTGACACGTAACCAAGATGGACCTCAGCCAACAGCAGTCTCCACTCACAGATCGCTGGTGTGGTTAGGAGCATGTACTTTTAATCAAATTTCTTTCGTTGGAATCTCAGTGCTACGTGCTAGGTGTGTGATTTTGGACACACACCTAGCTGTATTAAGCTTTGGTTAACAAAACTGTCAAATGGGATTAATAATAATACTTGGTTCTTAAAATCATGGATAGGATTAAATGAGATAATGCATGTAAGTGCTTAGCACCATTCTGCATTTCGTTAGCTTTTGTCTTTTTTATGGTATATTTGACTCTACATCTTTGGCACTGGGAAGAATGCCTGGCGTATAGAGTGTACTTTGTGACTATAATTTGACCACACACAGTTAAGATACTCATTTATATAATAGATATGTATGAGGTATCTATTATGTGTATGAGGTATCTATTCTGTCAGTTAACTACACCTCTCAGGAAAAATCCAGCTCTCCTCTTCTTTTTGTAAATATAGTTATGTTGGAATACAGCCACCCCCCTTCATTTGCATATTGATTATGGCTGTATTTGTGCTACAACGGCACAGATGAGTAGTGACAGAAACTATATGGGTCACAAAGCCTGAAATGTTTAATATTTGCCCCTTTGCTGGAAATGGTTTCTAATCCTTGTTCGGGGTATTGAGAATAAAATAATGAACACGATAAGGTGATATTCCTGCTCTTATAGTCAAGATAAGACAGACACTACACATATAAATGAACATGTACTTACCTGTACACATATGCACAAAACATCTGTGGTAATAAATGTAAAGAAAATCTACAGAAATGTAAGAAGAGAGAAACCAGGAATGGGGCAGGGGAGAGGATAATGTTTTAGATATTTCCCATTTAAATGCCTCTAATCTCAGAATAGAATTTCAGAGTATCTCTTTAGTAATTCATTTACAAGGTAGTTTTCAATAGAAAAATAAAAACTCACTACCCCGTGAAGTCTCGTTGAGCACAGCATTCAGGAACCACCCCAGGTTGCAAATAAATTCAGACGTTGCCTGTTATAAAAAGCTGGTTTGGAGACGTCTCCATTTAGTATTGTAAAACTGTGCAAAGAACATGACACTTTGCTGACTGGCATACGTTTTTATCCAGGAGTAGTTTTCCCCACGTGGAGAATACCGAGACTACCACTGCTTCCAATCAAGGGGGAAATTTGTGCTCCTTATCTAGCTTGACTGTCCATGGATAAGACCAAGTTCAAAAGTATCAGTTCTACAAGCAAACAAACAAAAGACCCTGAAGGCCTCAAGAGCTGAGGATGTGAGGAACAAGTAGTGTTTCCAACACAGAGGAATGATAAATGCTGGAGGTTATGGGTAACCTAAATACCCTGACTTGCTCCTTACACATTCTCTGCATGTAACAAAATACCGATAGTATTGTAAATGGGTACAGATAGTATGTATCAATAAAAAAAAAAAAAAATAAAGAATACAAAAAGAAGTAGGTCAGGGATGCTTTGTATGGTTTTCTACTTTGTATCTTATATTCAGGTGTGTTTTCATAGTAGCTACCTTTGTAGAACAGGTTGCTTGCTGTGACGGCTCCTATCCGAGAAAATTGCATTATTAACTAGGTTGAACCAGGAGGTAGGGCACTTCCGCAAAACTCTAGGACAGGGGTCAGCAAATCTTTTCTGTGAAGAATGAGGTCATAAATATTTTAGATTTTGCAGGTCTTATGGTCTCTGCTGCAACTCCTCAACTCTTCTGTTGTAGCGCAAAAGCCCCTGTGGAAAATGCATAAATGAATGAGCATGGCTGCATTCCGATAAAACTTTATTTACAAACGCAGACAGGATTTGGCCTGTGGGTTGTGGTTTGCCAACTTCTGTTCTAGTGTAGTTTTTCCCTTTGTAGGTGTGCTCAGAAGATCAACTGGAGAGCAGACACAACATGCCCATGCTCTGCTTCCTTTCTTCTGACCTATTGATTCAGAATCTCAGAGTAAAGGCCAGCCCTGTACACTTGTACTGTTGTACAGATGCAGAAAGTCAGTATATGTCAGGATATGTTGCTATTACAAATAACCCCCAGGATGTCAGTGACAGCAGCAACAACAACAACAAAAACAAACAAAAAACAGGTTTATTTCTTGCTCATGCAAGGCCCACCATGGGCATCTCCAGGGAAACTTTCCTCCACACAAACCTAGTGATTCAGTTTGTCAGAGGCACTATCAATTTGTAGCTTTAGTTTCTGGAACACAGAGCCTTCTTGATTGACGTCACTGAGAAAAACCAAGAGTAGAAGGTCTTGCAATAGTAATTAAATGACTGAGTCACTAACAGTCTGGGCATAGCTAGTTGCAAGGAGATGGCAAACACAATCTTCCCATGTTCTCAGAAGGAGAGAGAAATCAGATATGGGTAAACACTAATTTTTTTTATTTGTTCATAAATTGATTCAATCGATGTATCGATTGATTGATAATCAATACTAAACAACGTGATGTGTGGATGGTGAAGAACCTGTCTGCATGATATTTATGGGCATATTTTTGTTTGCATCACCAGAATTTAGCCAGTTATCTACATAACTGAAATCTGAAAGGAAACGACTCTTTAGACTTAGGGTCAGGCAACTTTTACTTTATTATATTCTTCTACTTGATGTTAAAAGTCATTATTAGTTTTGCTAATAACATTCTGGACCTCAGATGTATTTCTATCTTAAAAAGTCAAACACATTATACTGACCAAATGTGCTTTGATCACACTGCAAGTTATGCCTCAGGAACACATTTCTTTACTTCCTGTACTGATCCAGTTTGGTTGGCTTTACTGATTTTGTTAACAAGACCGTAAATAATAATCAAGTCTCTCTTTGTTTACGGTTAACAATGCTGGCCCTTTATAATTTTCGGTGGCAGCACATATGGTGGGTGATAAACTAACTAATAAAGCTGCCGCAGGAAGAATAGTTCTGCTTTTATTTTTATGGCTGTTTCTTTAATCTGATACATAATTAATGTACAAAGTTCAACTGTTTTTTGGTAAGATCCCAGTTTACTTGAGGCATCCAGAGGGGTTAATGTTTTTTGGTGCATTTGGGGATAAGAGGTTGGGATAAAACAACGTGTTTTTATCTATATGAAAGGATGCTTAACTAGGACTTTATTTTTCAAAAAGAAAACAAATTATGCTTGCTTTCAGAGTACATGTCCATTGGAAGTGTCCATCTGTGACAGACTGGATTAAGAAAATGTGGCACATATACACCATGGAATACTATGCATCCATAAAAAAGGATGAGTTTGCGTCCTTTGTAGGGACATGGATGCAGCTGGAAACCATCATTCTTAGCAAACTATCACAAGAAGAGAAAACCAAACACCGCATGTTCTCACTCATAGGTGGGAACTGAACAATGAGATCACTTGGACTCGGGAAGGGGAACATCACGCACTGGGGCCTATCATGGGGAGGGGGGAGGGGGGAGGAGGGAGGGCTTGCATTGGGGAGTTATACAAGATATAAATGATGAATTGATGGGTGCTGACGAGTTGATGGGTGCAGCACACCAACATGGCATAAGTATACATATGTAACAAACCTGCACGTTATGCACATGTACCCTAGAACTTAAAGTATAATAAAAAAAAAAAAAAAAAAAAAAATTCTGTGTTCAAACATTCTCAAAGCACCCCTTTCCCCTTACCTAAGAGAACATAATTCTAAAAATCTCTTTGGAAAATAATTTTCTCTGCCTTCCATCTCTCTCAATGATTTGTCCAATCTCCACAATTTATCTGGCTTCCTCTTGAACTGATTTACGATTCACCAAAATCTGTGGCGGGATTTGTCAAGCTGTAGACCAATTAATTATGTTTGCCGTTGGACCTGTCTGTTAGGTGTTGGCATCTCTATTTTGTCAGACATGTTAAATTTAATGTGGATACATGGTTTCTTTTTTTAATTTTAAAGTACCAAGCTGACCACATAGGGAGTGATTCCAATAGCAACAAAATGAATTTATTTGAGATGCATTGTCCTTCATTTGTGTATAGAACTCTTTTAAAATAAATTCACCGTATTCCCAGATTTTTTTTCTTTTTGTTTGAAATGGAATCTTGCTCTGTCACTCAGTCTGGAATGCGGTGGCACGATCTCGGCTCACTGCAACCTCCTCCTTCCAGGTTCAAGCGATTCTGCTGCCTCAGTCTCCTAAATAGCTGGGATAACAGGCATCTGCCACCACATCCAGCTAATTTTTGCTTTTTTTTTTTTTTTTTTTGGTAAAGATGGGGTTTCACCATGTTTGCCAGGCGGATCTAGAACTCCTGACCTCAAGTGATCTGCCCACCTTAGACTCCCAAAGTGCTGGAAATACAGGCTTGAGCCACTGAGCGCAGACCTTCAGAAATATTTTGAACAGGGCATGCTTTTCTCAGAGAAAATATTTTTCCTTTTGTCCACAGCAACGCTGATATCCATGGTGTTAGCCATTTTCTGCCTTGCAGAACTATTTTTATAATATAATAATAGCCAAAGATCAGTAGCAATTATTATTATTATTATTATTATTATTATTATTATTATTTTTGAGATGGAGTCTTGCTCAGTCGCTCAGGCTGGAGTGCAGTGGCACGATCGCGGCTCACTGCAAGCTCCGCCTCCTGGGTTCACGCCGTTCTCCTGCCTCAGTCTCCCAAGTAGCTGGGACTACAGGCGCCCGCCTCCATGCCCGGCTAATTTTGTTTTCCTTTTGTATTTTTGGTAGAGATAGTGTTATACCATGTTAGCTAGGATGGTCTCGATCTCCTGACCTCGTAATCCACCTGCCTTGGCCTCCCAAAGTGCTGGGATTACAGGCGTGCGCCACCGCGCCCAGCCGAGCAGTGGCAATTTTTATATAGCATTACTGTATTTCAGACAATTTTTAAATGCATTTTACATGTATTAACTCTTTATGTCCTTATGTAATGCTATCAGGAGGGTACTCTAATTATTGCTATTTTTCAGATAGAAAATTGAGGCTGAGGGAGGTTAAGTTACAGATACTACACACAAGAAAGGGACAGCATCTCTGGAAGTCTGACTCCTAATGATGGGTCACTCTTGTCATCAGATGCAGGGCAAGGTGAAGCCCTGCATTCTAAAGACCTGTTTTCAGAAACTCTACACCACGTTTATGCACTAGTATTGATTTATCTGGTAGGGTCCTTTGATTTTATTGGATAGTACTTTATGGGCTGATAAATGACATGACACTAAGGATAGTAACAGTTTTCTTCCCTTTTCTACTGTGAGTTATTATGATGAAAAAAAAAAAAAAAAAAACCTGCCAGAACATTGGCTTCAAGGTGAAAATATTTAGGCAAAATATTACCGCAGGGAAAGTTTATTTTAAGCATCAAGGTTAAAAAGAAGCATGTGTCAGATTTAGGATTTTATGCTTAAAGCTTATCACAATGCCATAAAATATTTGGTTGGCAAACTTTTCCTGCAAAGGGTCAGATAATAAATATTTTAGGCTTGTGGACCCTACGGTCTGTGTCACAACTACTCAGCTTTGCAGTTGTAGAGAAAAAGCAGTCATAGGCAATGCAAAAGCAATTGAATGTTGCCGCATTCCAGTAAATGTTTTTGACCACAGTCAGTGAGGCTGATTTCGTCCACAAGCCATGGCTCACTGACCCCCTGCTATCAAGGAATGACCAGAGATTTGAAGATAGGCTTTCACTCCTTCCTTGCTGTGTGCCAGGTGGACGGCCTTGTGAAAGTCTTTGAACCTTGCATAGTCACAATATCTCTAGATGTTAAATAGGGAAACTGCTGTGCCTTTGTGACCATGGTCATGAGAACTGAAGGAGTACCGGAATTGAATGAGTGAAGTACTGAATTCAAAAAAAGAAATTCCATGTCATCCTTGTCTGCCCTCTGCAAACCCCTTTGTTTCTACTTTTCCCTACCTTGTATTATTTTTGTTAACAAGTGGTAAGAGTTAATTAGGGTTCTCTGAGATTTTTAGGGTGCTTTTACATTTTGGTAAGGCTAGTATTAGAAAAGTACTCCCTAAAGGAGACCGACCGATCTTCCTCCCTTCCCCTCTCCCTCCCTCCCTCCCTCCCTCCCTCCCTCCCTCCTTCCCTCCTTACCTTCCTACCTCCCTCCCTCCCTCCTTACCTTCCTACCTCCCTCCCTCCCTCCCTCCCTTCCTTCCTCCCTTTCTCTCTCTCTCTTTTTCTCTTTTCTTTTCTTTTGAGTCTTGCTCTGTTGCCCAGGCTGGAGTGCAGTGGTGCGATCTTGGCTCACTGCAACCTCTGCCTCCCAGGCTCAAGCAATTCCTGTGCCTCAGACTCTTAAGTGGCTGGGACTACAGGCATGCACCATGCCTGGCTAGGTTTTTTTGTTTGTTTGTTTGTTTTTGTTTGTTTGTTTGTTTGTTTTTTTGTATTTTTAGTAAAGATAGGGTCTTGCCATGTTGCCCAGGCTGGTCTCAAACTCCTGAGCTCAAGTGATCTGCCCACCTCAGCCTCCCAAAGTGCTAGGATTACTGGTGTGAGCCGCCATACCCGGGCCCAAGAGGAGAGCTTTCTGAGTCACCATATGTGAAGTGGTTCTTATATAATTGCTAGGAAAAGAATCTCAGCCATCGAAATCAGGAAGGAAAAGAGTTAATCTCTTTGTAACAGAGATAGTGAATAAGAAGCATACCACTGATTCTTCCAATCTAATGTACATGACACAAATCACTAAAAAAGAATAATCTTCTTCACTGATAAACTGAGTGAGTCTTCAGAAGCTTGTTCATGACAATTCTTTAGTCATTGCCAATGATATGTAGTTGTCTCAGAAAATGAAACCTATTAGGAATCTTTGACCTAGTTAACTTTTAAGGTCAGAGACTTTGGAGCTTTTTTCATATTATAAGCTACATGACGTTGTTATAGGGTTGCTAGTTTATCTTTGCTTTGTAAACAGTGATGCTCTTCTATAGGGACGTTAGGTTGAATTCCGAGCATCACCTGCCTCCATGCAAAACACAAAACAAAAAAAAGACCAAAAAGCAAAAAGCATCTTCCATTCTTCCTGAAACCCCCTCTCTTCATGAAATGTTCTCACATTGAAGCCTGATGAATTAGTTCATTTCCTTAGCTCCAAAGTTCTTAGCAGCGGCAGCAGCAGCAGCTGCTGAATTTCTGTAGTCTGTCCTTGTTTTACATGTTTTTACCATTTTCTAGATATTTTATGGTGAGCTGTTGTCCTAGAAATACGGAAACAAGTGGTAGTCCTAGTACATCCTGTTGCAAAGAACAGAAACCCAGTTCAGACTAAGTTAAGCAAAAAGGGAAAATTTAGCTCAAAAATATTCCGAAGATTCCAGAGGATTCCAGAGGAGGAAGAGCCGCAGGACACACCATGAAGCGAAGACTAGGAAAGGGATCAGCACCCTGGACAGCAACTCTTTCATTTCTCTTTGGAAATGGAGCCCATCAGATCTGCCTCACCCCTGACTTAGCACTTTGTACTAAATCCCTTAGAAATGCCTTCCCTTGATCTCCACATTCCTGAGATTTTTATATCAATTGCATTTTAGCTCAGATTATATGTCTTCCAAAGATCTTCCCTGGCCACACCAATTACATGCCCTGGTCATAAATTATGTTATTTTCTTTGTTGTTTATTTATCATATGCACCTTCCCAGACTGGAAGCTAACCTTCCTGAGAGCTAAGGCTTATTTAGAACAATGCCTGACACGTCATGGACACACAGCAATATTTTTGCTTAAATATATGTATAAACAAAAGAATGACCCCCTAACTCCAAATTTCCTAGGAGAGAGAATCGAATTGCCCCAAGTGGGATCAGTATTCACCCCCATTCCATTAGTTGAGGCAGAGTGGGTTGGGTCAGATAGAACAGCCACTTCTCCTGGCTGCCCGTGTCTGAAGGGAGGTGTACTTACTTGGTGAGTTAAAGAAGCCGTAGTGAATCAGGAAACCGTATTCCACCAATGACTACAAGTGTGTCGTGCTTGTGAATTTACAGAGGGTAGTGAGGGTAGGGCTTGATCTCAAATTTGACAGAAGAAACAGAGGTAATTTTTTTCCACCTGAAAGTCCTTACCAGTACATGAGGCCACTGGACACCATGAAAGTATCCTGAACAAAAGAGTTTTCTTTACTTACTGTTATTAAATAGTGAAACCTTCATTGGATTCATCCAAATTTTAGCTGTAAGAGATGCTTTATCTATTTTTCTTTACTTTGTCAATAGTTCTGAATAAATGTGTGTATGTATGTGTGCTTGCACATGTGTGTATTTTTTTCCAGGCTTTCAGAAGCCTGCATTAATAATTTCATAGGGTCCTGAAGCAGGAACATGTATGAGAATACACAGCCAAATGATAACTCCAGGCAGGAATTAGGGAAGAATTGACTCCCACTGAACACAAGCTAGGGCTTAGGCTTACTGTTAGAATAAAATTGATAAAGCTTAGAAGAACATTTCATCTTCTTTCACTGTGGTTCAGCAAGGAGCTATTTAGAACCTCCTATTGTCAGGTGTGGTTTTAGGTACCATTCATATCAGGTCTCTGCTTTCATGGAACCACCATTCCAACTGGGGGAGTAGTTTAAAAGAGACAGATGGGAATGAATAAACCAATAAAGAGAGGGTAACATTTCAGACTGCAGTGATGATGTCATGAAAGAACTGAAATAGGATGATGTGAACTGAAATGATGAGGGGTGATGCAGATGGCTGGAGGTGGCCTAAAGCCCAGGAAAATGGTGTTGGAGAAGAAGGCAGGATTAGTGAGAAGAGCCTGGAAGCACAAAGACATGTGTAAAATCACTGACAGGAAAGGGCTTGGTGTATTTGAAGATCAGAAAGAGTAGCACAGGGCTGGAATTAGCTCCGTGAACAAGTGGAGAGAAGGAGGTGGAGAGGCAGATCAAGGAGGACTTCTTTGCTCATAGCAAGGAGGTTGAATTTTAGTTTTAGAATGACAGGAAACCATGGGAATGACCTTAGAGAGGAAGACATCATCCAAATTACAATGTACTCTGTTCCTCAACTGAAGAGAGAAAAAAAACAAGCAAGGCGCAAAAGGTTTTAGCAGAAATATAGGGGATAGATGATGGTGATTAGATCGTATCCACAAACACCACATGACTCAGGGCCTCTGTTCATCTGCATTGCATGCCTGTTTTTGCCTCCTCTGACATAGTTACTTGCAGCCCTATCTCATGGTCAAAAGTTAGCCAAATGATGAAAGTATGACATCTTGGCTGTGCCATTATGACAATCCTTAGTCTTATCTGTTTAGCAAATGGTATGGCAAGTTGGAATTCTAGAGCAGTCGCAGTATACCATGCTTGATCACATGGGTGTACCTAAAAGGATATGAACCCCCAAACCTGATTATGAACTCTTGTGAAACTTCTCTAAAAATCTGGACAATGTGGAGTTACAGGTAGAGCCTGAGCTTTTCAAGTCAGAGTAACTTTAGTTCTACATGTTTATGCCTCTATGTATCAACTCAGAACTTCAGAGGAGGTCCTTACCCTTTAGGTGTGTTTGTGTGTCGAAGTGTTACTAACACTGTTAATGACGTTTACACAGAGGTAATATTAAGCATAATAATGCTTAGTTGGTGCCAAAAGTATGTTTGATGCTTTATATATGTTACCTCTCTCAAGCATTACAATAAACATACAATATGCATATAACAGCCCCACTTTGCAGATAAGGAAATTGATCCTTAGATTATCCTTAGATCAATACTTGAAATTGTGCAGTAAGTACATGGAGGAATGTCCATACAATTTATCTATTTAAACCACCTAACAATGGGGTGTTATGGAAGAGCATATGGGAGCACTTGGCAAAGTGTCAAGCACAGAATAAGTGCTTGATAAGGTTCACATTATACCTCTCTCTCTGCAGATTTCAGACATTTATGACCACGGAATTAATTCTAAAGAAAGCAAATTGAAGGAGGTGTTTGCATGTATTTTTTTTTCCTAATGATTCCACTGTACCCTTGAGCATTTTCACGTTTGTGTTTAATCACAGAATCTCAGCCATGATGTTTCTGACAGGCAATTTCCTTAATGCAGTTGACAGAGATGGATTACATGCAGGGCCATTGGATGCCATGGTTTTGTCTGCAAATGATAAGACTAGATTAGAGCTATCTGGGTCTAGTGCCTCCGGTCATATTGCATCCTAATAATTCTCATGATAACATGGATCATCTTTGTGGACACACACATTCTTGGCCAGATGGGATACACTGGTTTTCAAGAAACCTTGCCCCTTTTATTACACTTTAAGAAACATCTGGACTAATATTTGTGTGTCAGAATCATAAATCAATTTAGTCTGCAGAGATAGGCCTAGTTATGCAGTTTATCTTCAAAGCCACTGTTTTTTGCTACCACTGAAACTGGTAAATGATGCACATAAATGTCGAGATATTGAATTCCTTCTGAGAATGTAAGATCTTTACACTGGCATATGAAGATCTGAGCATCAGTCAGACTCTCAGGTGCTTGAGGAGCAAGAGTGATTTGGATTCCACGGCATTTTATCCCTAGATAACAACAAATGTAATCCATTCTTGAGCAACAGTACAATGCCCACTGGTGACTCACTTCCTGACCCTTTCCCCCCTCCTCTCAAGTGTGTCTCGGTCATTAGTTCCTATGTTTGTTGGTGCACATTAGTACAGATCAAGGGGTCACAGACAGTTAGGTTCAGCGATCTTTGCTAACCCTGGGAAACACAAATGCTACTATTTTGCAGAAGATTCTTTATTTGTCATTGGTATTTAATCACACAGATATGTACAACCGTTGTGAAGGAGGTTCCTAGATATCATGAAACTTATCTCTAAAGACATAAATATGTATATAAATATACATAAATATAAATATGTATAAAATATACTATGGATATTTATATACTATATACATATGTGTATATAATATAGTATATCATATATAAATATATTATATACATAGATGTATATAGTATAGTATATAGCATATAAATATATATAGTATATAGTATGTAAATATATATGATATAGTATAGTATATCATATATGAAATACTGTATACATATATGTGTATAGTATAGCATATAGTATATAAATATACTGTATACATATACTATATAAATATACTATATATTTATATAAGTTTCACAATATACCATGCTTGATCACATGGGTGTACCTAAAAGGATATGAACCCCCAAACCTGATTATGAACTCTTGTGAAACTTCTCTAAAAATCTGGGCAATGTGGAGTTACAGGTAGAGCAATGTGGAGTTACAGGTGGAGTTTCTTGAAAACTATATATGTATACATATATAGTATATAATACATATATGGTATATAATGTATACATATATAGTATATAATACGTGTAGTATATAAATATACTACATATGTATACAGTATGGTATATTAATATACTATGTATGTATACATATAGTATATAAATATACTGTTTATATACATATTTATATTTATGTATATGTAGATACCTATTTGTGTCTTTAGAGATAAGTTTCATGATATCTAGGAATCTTTGTGTCCTTGGAGATTCTGTGTGAAACCATGACATCATTATTATAACTCAAAGCATTAACTGAAATCTATCCTACCATCAAATATCCAGTCTATATTAAAATGTACTCGGTGTTTTGAAAAATCTTTATGACTTATTTTTAAAATAGAGCTCTCTAGGCCTGGCTCATGCTTGTAATTGTGGCTCACTCTTGTAATTCCAGCATTTTGGGAAACTGAGGCAGGCAAATTACTTGAACCTGGGATTTTGAGACCAGCCTGGGCAACATGAGAAAACCCCACCTCTCCAAAAAAAAAAAAAAAAAAAAAAAAAAAACGAAAAAAAAAATCAGAAATTAGCAGGACGTGGTGGTGTGTGCCTGTAGTCCCAGCTACTTGGGAGGTAGAGGAGGGATGACCACGTTGGCCTCGGGTGGCCGGGGCTGCAGTGAGCCATGAGCATGCCACTGCACTCCAGCTTGGGTGATGGAGTGATACTCTGTCTCAAAAAAATAATAATAAGAAATAAAATGTAGCTTTCTGGTAAGTTTGAACTACTGAAATTGTATGTAAGAAGAGTGGGAACCGGTGGTATAACATAGAATGTAAATAATTAAAGTTTTTTTTTCTTAAAGTGCGTGTGTCCTTCCTTAATCCTTCTGAGAGATTATCGATCACTTAAAAAATTGTTTGAAGTCTTACAAAGAAGTATACACGTAGTACGATACTATAAGAAAGCCCCTTTAAAATCATAGAAACAAAGATGGCTCTCTGTAAAATAATATTCATCAGCATTTTTCTTAATGGTGAGAAATTAGAAACAACCTAAATTTCTGCCGTAGAAAATTGGCTAATTTATGGTGGTCCTAATGGAAAAGGTTCATCATGTATTGTCAAGTGAATAAAGTGGTTTCCACGACTGCGTGGGTCAAATCACAGCACTTTAAGAATTAACTCACACAGAGAACAAATCTTGAGGATATATCTCACTGTGTGCTAGCCATGGTTATCTCTAGATAGTGAGATTATAGGTCATTTTTCTTTCATTTTAACTTTTGTCTGTTTTTTCACAGTTTTTGCATGCAATGTGGAATATTTGATAATTGTGTTAAAGAAATTTGGAGAATCAGCCAGCTCAGCAAGAGGTGTATTATCTAACTGCAAAGAAAACCAGAGGTACAAATACGATGGAACAAAACCGTCCCTAAGCCTGTGCATTCTGCATAGGCTTCTTGAAATAGACCATGGCTGCAGAGATGAAAAAGTTAACCTAAGTGCTTTAAGTTAAAATGAAGAAACCGTTGTACATCTTCCTATATTTCCTTTGGCTGTCTAAGTCCTGCATTAGAATGCTCTGATATTTTCTGAGTGGGGTTTTATTAAAAACCTAGAGTTAAAATTTGCATTGCAATTAGTTTCAAAATGCCATTTGGAGGAAGCTTTTAGCTGCATGTTACAGAGGTCTAATATGGACCCTAACTGAAGTTATACAGAAAGGAAATGTTTTGCTGTGTGTGTGGGTGGGTGCACGTGTTCTCTCCCCGCCCCCACCCTGTTCTCTAAATGCTATTTTATACTCTAAGCAAATAGGAGTGGATTATGCTGCAGATTTGTCCAATGAGCATTGACTCATTATACCAATTCAGTATCATTATCCTGAGTTGAATATGTCCTGCAGCAGGTTTCATTTATTCTGCTGCAGTCTTCATTTCTACCATATATTTGGGGATTCAGATACAGATTTGCCTCGTGATTATCAAAAGGAAGACCACAAGAGCTAGTATAGGGAATGCTACAAAGGAACCAAGGAATGACATTGAGCTGACTGTTAAAAATGCAAGTTCTGGAGTTGGAAAGGACTTCAAGAAAACGGTTTAAGGAACAGAGGCTACAGACAGCTAAAGATGGGGGAAAGTTCTTTGACACCATGAAGACTATAATTGCAGCCTGGGTAGCTTGATAAACCACTCGAGGAAGAGTTGGTTCAAGAACATCAGGCTAGAGGCAAGTCAAGACCTCAAGGCATTTGGAGGTGATACGGAGTGATTTCTAGAAAAGGAATTCTCAATGGATGGAATCCTCACAGGGAGACCCACACTGATTAAGGTATTCTCTCCTGTTTGGAATACATTGCCCCCACTCCAAAACACTGTGTCCCTCAACACACACACACACACACACACACACACACACACACACACACACACACACACACACACACACTAAACAGAGCGCATACGCCACTCTGCAGCATAATTACCTGTATCTCATTTTCTCTTCATTTGTAAACTAGCCTACCACCGGGAAAAAGGTGCCGTAGGTTATGAATTACTGACGGGGTCTAGGTCAGCACTTCCCATGGTTCTCACAGATACCTGCAGGCAGTCCCTTGTATAACTTTCCCAGTGCATCCAGTAAATACATTTTCTTTCTTTCCTCCAGCTTTCTTGAAGAATCTGTTCAGTAGGTCTACATCTTGATCACCTGTATGTCTGGAATAGGCCCTACTCACATCTGTAAGAAAACCAGATCATTCTCCTAATTGAAATGGAGGATGTTGGGCAGGACATCAATTAGTGACCCAAATGTAGAGTTCTCAGTGGAGCAATGACAAAATCGCAAGACCTATTAGAAGACCACTAAGGAACAGAAAACTGTGATTGACTGGCAGGGCTAGCACAGTTAAATTTAAAATAAAAATCTTGACACAGTGGCTCACACCTATAATCTCAGCACTTTGGGAGGCCAAGGCAGGTGGATTGCTCTAGGTCAGGAGTTCGAGACCAGCCTGGCCAACATGGTGAAACCCCATCTCTACTAAAAATACAGAAATCAACGAGGCATGGTGGTGTGTCTGTAAACCCAGCTACTCGGGAGGCTGAGGCAGGGGAATCACTTGAACCCAGGAGGTTGCCGTGAGCTGAGGTGAGTTTGCAGTCGCGCCACTGCACTCCAGCCTGGGTGACAGAGAGAGGCTCTGTCTCAAACACAAATAAAATAAAAATAATATAAAAAATAAAACTTCCCTCATTGTTTTTGTTTTCAGCCTTTACAAACGTTGATGCTTCCAACTCTTCCACAAATTCCGAAAATTCCCAGCAGGTATTTTTACTTATCATCCAGGCATTTTGTTTTTTTTTTTTTACCCTGGGTGAAACTCTGATCTCCATCTGATGAGCTGGAGAGTGACCTAAGTTAGAAGGGAAAGTGGAGGAGGTTGCTAAGAGGATGGGTGTAGCGCTGATGTATAGAGGGTTGGTAGAGTGGTATTGCTACTCAGAAACCAGTACCACATGAGATCAGAAATTCAGCTCCCCAGAAATCAGTACCATTCCGTCAGCAAACAGATCCACTGTATTCTCCTGGCCTCGCATGGTTCTAGCTTTGTAGAGCGCATTTTTCACTGGGGTTTATGGCATTGCTCATATTTGTCATTTCAGGCATTTTTGGTAACAGTTACATTCAGCTTGTCTGCATAGACGCACGTGATGAGCAAGGCTTGACTATTCTTCAGAGGAGGTTAACTGTTTAGAGAACCATGAAGGAAGCATATTTCATAAAGACTTGTTTTTTTTTTTTTTTTTTTCCTGGACTTCTCCCTAATCATCTCAATCAGAACCTTGAAAAGGAGGCCCAGGAATGCAAAGTGTATGCCTGTCTCCCACTCCCACATAGTGTCAAGATGATCAATCCAATTTGGGGAACCCTGGGATATGAGTGTGATATGATTAGAACATAATGAAACTGTGATTCCTAACCCAGGGGAAAATCCATCTTAATTCCTCACTATCATACTTTGTAGTTAGTGCTCTCTTCCAAAGGAAACCCCTTTCAACCCCTCTCATTTTTTAATATGGAACTTTGTCTTAAGAATGGATTTCCTCAGTCTTTAATATTTGATGGGAGAAGTAATTCCAGTCATGGTGCTTCAGAAAGCTGCTTTTTTCCCTCTTTCTAATAAGACCTATAATCCGTTGCTGACAAAAAAAAAAAAAAAAAAAAAAAAAAAAAAGAAGAAGAAGAAGGGAAACAACCCAGCACATCTCTACAGCATTTCCTGGGTGCTTTAGAATACACTGTGACAAATGGCGCCTCACGTTGTACAGTCGTCCTCATGGCTTGTAACACATCGTTTAATGAATTGATCACAGTGGAATGTAAAGATGAAGCAGCATTTATTTTGTATGTTATATTGCATATAATTTTTAGAGTTGACATTTATAACCATGGAAGCTGTTATTTTACATATCATCTTCAAACCGTATCAGCCTTAAACACATTTAAATTTAATAAGCAAGTAGATTAGATTTGCTCTTAAGCTAGGCATATCATTACAGTGCGTGTTTCCGTCAGAAAGCCATGCTCACTATTAAATACTGTCTTTAGTTGTTTTAAAGAAACAAAAATTTTAAAGAAGGGGGTTAGAGCGAAAGCTGAAATAATTGAGTATGAAGCCCTAAGAATTCTCTTTGGCAGACAACTCTCAGCATAGCCTTCTAACCACTGAGGCGGAAGAGTCCGTTTGGTTTTATTAACCATCGTCAGGCAACTTTGAGGTGGAATGCAAGCCTTGGGAATGAAATGCAAATTCTATAATAGGAACATCATTGTGATAATAATTTATTAAATTTCCCGAGCCATCTCCCTCTCATGAGGGCTGCACAAACGGCCCTGGTGATTAATTTTCAACATCGTTTAACATTTTATTAGAGGGAAACAGTTATTGATCTATTGATGCCCTTTCTATACAATTCCAGGAGCTGTTTTCAAAAACCAGAGAAAGGGGGGTAAAAAAAGAAACAAAAAATAATTGGTGGGGGAAGAGGGGAGGGTAGTAGAAGGAATGCTGACCAGCAGTTCTAGTTCTGATGCTAAATCTCTCAGAATCTCCTGTGTTTTGCTGACATTTTATTGTTTTAGTCTCGTGGCAGCCCGTTGATGTTTTGTGCAAGGAGAGAGAGTTTCCTTGTGAATCTGACATTAGGGAAAATGTCATATTCGGTGGAGAGGTTTAATCTAGAAGAGTTGGGGTGAGAAATTGGCTGAACTGGGTGCTTCTCTGAATCCTAGTAGTGTTTCCTTAGGAGCTTCAGATTCAAATGCTTATAGAGGCCAGGAGGGTCCCCTCAATGGAGATTATAATACACGAATGTAGTAAAGTATTTAGCAGCAAGCACTCTTCACTTCAAATAAATATTGAGGTGCTGAAGCATCAACTGTGAGGAGTTACAAATAATAACAAATAATAACAAAATTCTAGGTGAAACCTTAGATGGGATCCAGACACATCAAAAGGGGGCCAAATGGAAAAACTAATGCAATCCCCATGCAACTGACAGTTTCGATCATAGTATTGTTCCAACATCAACTTCCTGGTACCAATCATTGTATTATGATTAAGTATGGTGTTAAACATTAGGAGTGACTGGATGAGAGACCCAGGAGCACTCTATATTATTTTTGCAATGTTTCTCTAAGTCTAAAAGCATTTCAAAATAAAGGTAAGATTTTTAAAAAGTAAAATCAGAACATACAAAACACACTAATAGGGAAGATCAAGTCCAAGGATCACGTGCTGGCAGCATCGTTTTTCACCAGTCTCACACCCTCTTCTGAGAACAATGTAAAAAGCAGGGAGAAAGATCTCTTCTGCTCCTCTTTGTGTGAACAGACATCTTTGGGTTAGATGAGGTGGTAGGCAAAATAATGCCCTTGCCTTACCTATGGCCATGTCTTACTCTCTGGAACCTGTGACCATGTTGGGTTATATTGCAAAGGAAAATTAAGATTACATGTAGAATTAGGCTGGCTAATCGGTTGGCTTTGAGATAGGGACATTATCCTGGATTATCTGGATGGATCCAATAGGATTACATAGATTTGTTACAAGTGAAGAGCAAGGCAGAAGAAGAGAGAATCAGAGTAGCTCTTCCTGACAAGAACTCAACATATTATTGCTGTCTGTAAGATGGAAGGAAGCCATGAGCCAAAAACAGCAGGCTGCCGCTAGACTCTAGAAAAGGCAAGAACTCGGATTCTTCCCTAGAACCTCCAGAAAAGAACATGCCCTGCAAACTCCTTAATTGTAGCTGGATGAGACCTGCATCAGATTTCTGAACTACAGAACTAGAAGATGGGTTGTTTGTGTTGTTTAAAGCCATCATGTTTGAGGCCATTTGTCACAGCGGCAGTATAAAGCTAATACAGGCAACTAATCAATATAACTGCATATGCTTTTATGGTCCTTACATGGGCCAGATGCTCTTATGAGCATTTTACGTACATTACTGTCCTTGATCCCATGAGGCAGGTACTACATTGGGTACTCTGCTTTATAGCTAGAGATACTGCAACAATGTGATGTTAACTTGCTCACTGTCACAGAGCTGGTGTGTGACAGAGCAGATGCTTAGTCAGAAGTACAGAGCCCATGCTCTGAACCAGCAACCGTGGTAGGCAGCTCAAAATATTAGTACTATGCTCTAGCACAAGCCCTAGAAGATGTTATGGTAATGTGTTTCGGCAACTCAAAATGATAAGAAATGTCATAAGGATGAAAGAATGAGAGACTAAAATTTTCTTGGAGAGATGACTGGAAAGATAAGATATCTAATAGCAGTTGAAAATACAGTAGCATCTATCTATCTATCTGTCTATCTATCTATCTATCTATCTTTTTTTTTTTAAAGATTGGTTAAAAATAGTCTTTCCCAAGTATAAGCCCCATTATATCGTTATGCATTTAGACAGGTACACGCGAGGCTATTAAATAACATTAAATCAATTATTAGGAGAAGGAGTTATTCTGTTTTCGTTTCTCTTTCTATTACCCTGTTCATGTCAATGAGAAAGTCTTTATTTGGTACTAGAGTGTCTTAAACATCTAATACTTTGTGATCTCCGTTTTTAGTAATAAAATGGAAGCCTCCGGCTCAGTGTCTACAGGTAATGGTAGTTAGATTTTAATAACTTGTGATTGCGCTTTATTTATTTTATGGCTACCTTTTATTCAGAGTAAGTGATCCTGTTATTTTATCATTTACATTATTGATATCCAGTTGCCTTTTAACAATAATGTATTTCAGTTTAAACAAAGCATATCAATGTAGAAAGATACTAAGCAGCTGACAATTTATCATTGTGGTACAGGATGGCCACCTAGTGACTTTGGCAGTGGAACGGCTAGAGTTTGGGAAAATTAGCTCTTTGCGGGTAAAGATTTCAAAGTGTCCATTTAAATTACCAAACAGATACTCATTACTGAAACTCAATGCCTGAAGCCATCTTTGAATCCATTCTGTTTTCTACCCCTTCCGCAGAAACACACAATTTTTGTTACATTTAGAAAAGCGAGAATTTAGACTGGGTGCAGAGGCTCATGTCTGTAATCCCAGCACTTTTGGAGGTTGAGGGGGTTGGATTGCCTGAGCCCTGGAGTTCAAGACCAGCCTGGGTAACATGGTGAAACCTCGTCTCTACAAAAACTACAAAAATTAGCTGGACGTGGTGGTACACGCCTGTGGTTCCAGCTACTAGGGAGGCTGAGTTGGGAGGACTACTTGAGCCTGGGAGGCAGAGGTTGCTGGAAGCCAAGATTGTGTCACTGCACTCCAGCTTGGGCTACAGAATAACCCTGTCTCCCCCCCCACACAAAAAAATGGAGAATTCAAAGACAACTGAATAACACCTTTCAATATTTTATTGAGGTTAATACAGTTGATTGGTTCTTTATTAGCTGTTTATTGTTCTTCTAATTCTAGCAAGAAAACAAAAAATTATATTCTCTGAACTTTAAAAAAGAGCTGTTAAGTCTATCAGCACTCTTAAGTCTATCAACCTCACCATGTTTTGCGCCTCAAATTGCATTTCTTGTTGGACCAGCCATATTAGGAGTTGGGGTGGACTCTGCTTGTGGGCTGATTTTCCCAGAATAGCCTTATATTTGGTGGTAATGTCTCTGATTGAGCCTCATTCTCTTAAATTAATTTCTTCACACAGGCTTGTAAGATAAAGCTTCTTGTGAAAGTCTTGGTTGCAGTGTCTGTCCTAGCCAATTCCACGAATGAACTGGTGTGCAAACTTGTTGTCCACTGTATGAGTATCAAACACATATTGAGAGGAGATGATCATTATTACACGAGCTGGGCAGGTGCCTGTCCTCTGATATTTGCAAGGCAAAACAGGACAACTGATCCAACAGCACATATTTGAAAGACTGTTTGCGGACGTATGATGCTCACTCTCACTCTCTTTATTTATGTATTTGTTTGTTTGTTTATTCATTGAGACAGAGTCCAATTATCTTGCCTAGGCTGGAGTGCACTGGTGCGATCTCAGCTCAGGGCAACCTCCACCTCCCAGGTTCAAGCAATTCCCTCAGCCTCCTGAGTAGCTGGAACTACAGGCCTGTACCACCACGCCTGGCTAATTTTTGTATTTTTAGTAGAAACGGAATTTCATCATGTTGGCCAGGCTGATGTTGAACTCCTGACCTCAGGTAATCTGCCTGCCTCTGCCTCCCAAAGTACTGGAGTTCCAGGCATGAACCACTACACCCAGCTAGATGCTCATAATTTTATAAAGGTGCCTGGTTTGTATTTCTTACAAATGTATCACTGAATAAAGCTTAGCCCACATGACATGACTTTTTCTTTCATTCTCTACTGCCACACTGCTATTTGTGGCAGGATCTAAGGAGTTTCTTCTAGACTCTCACCATCTAAAAAAAATGTATCATATTTCCAATCCTCTCTTAGGGAGTTATTATTATTATTATTATTATTGTTGTTGTTTTGCTTTGGACTCCCAATCTTTTCTTTTTATTGTCCTACTCCTCCTCATTTATCCAAAGGAAGTAAAGGAACAGGCTTGGCCCAATAGTTTTGAAGTATAAATAATCAGTATGTTCCATAATCAGAATGGTAATAATGCTTACGTTAACTCAGTTTATTTAGTGTTTGTGTGCATGGTGAATGTAATGTTCATGATACTGGCTGTGTTATCTTCACTCTCCCCTTTCATCCTGAAGATTTCCCGGGTAATTTTTCCTTCAACTTTTTCTGCCCATCCTGCTTTACTCCCCCTCTCCCTAGCCCCATTTGCCACTGACTTGCTTAGCAGTGCAAAATGAAGAATCATCTTTCATTCAGACCATTGCCAGCACTGATAGTGTAGGTACCCAAAGGTCCAATGGCTTCCCAAACGTTTAAGAGGCATCTACAATGTGCAGGTTAGTGCAACTAACTCTTTAAATGCACGAACTCACTTCACCCCGACAACAATCCTGAGCCACGAATATTTTTATTCCCATTTTTTAGAGGAAACCACGGTCCCTGACTTCAAAGAATTCATGGTTAGGCAAAGGAGACGGGCATGTGTGTATAACTATAAGTCAAATGGAAAGGCATCTGTGTACGGAGAGTCAGGAGTCATGCTGCAAAGCGAATTTTTGGAAGGTTTGTGGAAAGAAGGGAAGGCTGGGCAGGCTTTTGAGGATGGGTAGGAATTTTTTCACACAGACGATTTATGGAAGGGTGTTTCAGGCAAAGAGGACAGCATGTGCAAAGGGAAAGGGAAATGGAATTCTGCGCCAAAGATAAATATGCACAGCTAAATATAATTACAGTGGTGTGCAGAGGGGAAGTTGGGTTATCTGAAATATATAAATCCAGTGGTCTAGTCTTTGCACGCAAGTCTGGGTAATCTTAAGGAGAGTTGAAAAGACTACATTTCAAAGGTGCACACCATAGCCATCTTGCACCCAAATGGTTTCTTCTTGTGTGCTAGACACCTCAACTCATGTATGACTCCTTTACCACCTCTCCCAGTTATTCCTTCTCTACTTCAACTCTGATCTGTCCTTCATTCTAGTGTTCTCTGGTTTCTCCAGGCTGTTGAAACTAGGTACAGATGTGGCTCTTCCAAGCCTCCTGCACAGCCGTTGTCTTTAGGGATGAAGAAAATGAATAAAGAAAACTGTGGCTCCGAGCAGCTATTGCTTCCTGTCGTGGTTGAAGCAGGCAGCGACTGAGCTTGATATCGATTTTAACTCCTGCTCTTGGGAATTCCAGAGCTTCTTTCCATTTCTGGAGTGATGTTTTTTTGAATGCTAGGTTAAAAGGAAGTCATGGGGAGAAAGCCTAAAAACCTGTGAGTGAAAAAAAAAAAATACTATCAAATGGTGATAGTGTAAAATTATCACAGATAGTGCAAAACTGTGTGGCCATTCTTAAAAAAAAAAAAAAAAAAAGTTAAACATAAAATTACCACATTACCAAGTAATTCCTCTTGGAAGTTTATTTCCAGTAAAATTGAAAACAAGTACTCAAACAAAAATATGTACACAAATGTTCATCACAGCATTTATCCACAATAGCTTAAAGGTGGAAACAACTCAACTGTCCATCAGTAGATGTGTGGATAAACTAAATGCGGTATATCTCTGTAGTAGAATATTATTCAACAGTAAAAATAAGTGGAGTACTGATACATGCTACAATGTAGATGAAAGCATTATGCTAAGGGAAGGAACCAGATATGAAAGATCACATATTACTCAATTTCCATGAAATATTCAGAATAGGCAAATTCATAGAGACAGAAAGCAGAATGGGGGTTGCCAGGGGAGCCGGAATAGGGAGTTTGACTGATAAATGATCATGGGTTTTCTTTTTTTCCCCCACTCCACTCAGCTCACACCTGGTGGTTTTCTTCTGGGGTGATGAAAATTTTTTGAAACTAGATAGAGGGTGGCAGTTGTGCAACATTGTGAAGGTACTAAATGCTACTCATTTGTACACTTTGAAGTAGTTACTTTTATGTTATATAAATTCCACCTCCTTTACAAAAAAGACAAAATCAAAAACAAGAAGACACAATGTTTTAGTTTGTTTTGTGTTTTTGTAACAGAATATCTAAGACTGGGTAACTTAAAAGCAATTGAAGTTTATTTGGCTCATGGGTTTGGAGGCTGGGAAGTCCAAGAGCATGACACTGCATATTACATGGGCCTTCCTCCTCTTCCATCGCATGGTGGGAGGGCAAGAGAGAAGAAGAGATGAACTCATTTTTATAACAATCCACTCTCATGATAACTAACTCACTCCAGCAGTAATGACTTTATTCATGAAAGTGGAGTTCTCATAACCTAATCACCTCTTACCAGACCTCACCTCCCAACACTGTTGCATTGGTTATTAAGTTTCTGACACATAGACTTTGGGGGACACATCAAAACCATAGCACACTATCAGAGGCAAAAGATAAGTGTCAGTTCCTAGGCAGTGAGTTGGCTGCCTTGTTCGCAGTTTGCTCAGTATTGAACCATGCTTGTAGGAGGACCCCTGAAATCAACCCTTAGAGAAATGGTGTCCATCTGGGAAAGTAGAAAAGGAGACAGCTCCAAACACCGGCAGTCAGTTTCAGTTCCAAGGGACAAGGGAAGTATGAGCATCAACACCACAGGACCGTCCTCCTCCCTGGAGGAAGAGTGCAGGCTGCAGAGGTGACAGCTCACAATGTCAGGAACTGTTGATGAGAAAGTTGGAAATGGATGGAGTTTTATGGCAATGAATTTTTAACTCCACTTCAGCACAGAGGGGGACGTTTTAAGGAGCTAAGAGCTTAAACAAGACAAGATTTCCTTCAGTGTGATAATAAATACACCAAAGTGCCCTTTTATGTTTAATAATTCAGGATCCACTGAGTGTTTAAAGGTTTTTTTTTTCTCTGTTTTATCATTTGAAAAACCGAATGGTAATCGTTTAAAAAGTAGTAGGTGAGAAATGTTTTCAGAATAGGCCCTGAATCACACACTTTAAAACGTCTTTGGAAATGAATGACTGTTTCAGGCAGCATATGCCTGAAGGTTTGGAAGTTTTAACACAGTCAAACACCTATCATCCTTGTGTATACTCATGTTCGGAGGAATGGTATCTACTTCCATATGCAGAATCAGCCAGTAATCTGACCAGGGCTGAGATGAAATTAGACAAAAAGGCTGGGCAGTGCGGTAGGTCACGCCTATAATCCCAGCACTTTGGGAGGCTGAGGCAGACGAATTACTTGAGGTCAGGAGTTCAAGACCTTCTTTGCCAACTTGGTAAAACCCCCGTCTCTACTAAAATACAAAAATTAGCCTGGTGTGGTGGCAGGCGCCTTTAGTCCCAGTTTGTTCAGGAGGCTGAGACCCAAGAATTGCTTGAAACTGGGAGGTGGAGATTGCAGTGAGCTGAGATCATGCCACTATACTCCAACCTGGGCAACAGAGCAAGACTCTATCTTAAAAGAAAAAAAAAAAAAAAAAAAAGAAAGAAAGGGAAAAAAAGAAATTAGGCAAAAAGAACAAAGAACATGTTGGGGACCACTTCTGCAATCTTGAATGTGCTCAGAATGTGGACAGTCACAATCATGGAGCCAGATTTCTGGGAAATTCTGCAGATAAATCTAAAAGTCAGATACTAGTCATAATACATAATAGTGTCAGGGACATGATCACATAGCACCAACAAAACTGGTTTGAATTGTTCTGGGCTGCAAATTGGGCCTCCACCTGGAATATAATGCAAAATCCTAGGAAGCCGTGACTTTTAGAAAGGAAACTCGACTGTCCTTGTAGATGGTAAGGATGATACTATGGTTCTGAGATTTAAAGCAGATGGGTTTTCCCTGGGAGTGGAGTGGGGAAATGAATAAGTTGATGGTGACACTAAGTTGGCCTGTCTTACGGAACAACCTGAATGTGACAGGAAGCATCCATGTGCATCCTTAAACATCATCTTAGAAAATAAAACCTACAACTGTGCTCTCTCCAAATTCAGCAAATGTTTATTGCACCTCTATTTATGGTGTGCCTGTCAGACACTGCAGTAGGCACTAAGGATGATATTGCAATACACCCCACAGACAACATCACTGCTTGCATGGAGCTCATATTTTCTGCTCAAGGAAAACATTTTTCCTCATATTTTCCTCATATTTCAAGAAGGAGTTGTGACAGAAACTGCCAGCTTATCTGCGCAGTATCCCTTTATCCCTTCTTTTTAAGGAATAGAGTGCTTGGAAATAGTTCCCTTAGTCAGAGTGTCAGTATGCCCCAAATTAAAGGATAATAATGCTATGTTACTCAGCTTAGCAGAGAGGGATCCCAATTAAGATGGCAGTGAAAATTATTAGACGTGCATCCTGGGAAACCCTTTAATAGGGACTAACTCATTGCAATGAAAACACCACATACCCTTTCATGCTTTCTCCCCACTGTTGTACAACATTATGTGACTTTGAGGCAACTTTGATGGTGGAATCTATGTCCTAAGGATAGTGGAAAAAAAGCAAATGAGGCAAAAAGGTTTAAGATGGAATATGTAGCCCTGAACTTCTTGTATGGGAGAGAAAAATTAACCTATATTTTGTTTAAGCCACCATTATTTGGGGACTCTCTAAATAGCAACCAAATTGAATTTTATGAGATCAGTGTGGGAATCACAAATATAAATTAATTTCTGAATGTAAAAATTGCTCTGCAGGCAACAAAGCTGGAAGATACGAGAGAGAGGAATTGGAAAGGGGATGGAGAGAAAGACCTCTCTGAGGTTAAGACGAAGTCTGGCATATACAAATCTCAGGGAGAAACATCCCAAGCTGAAGGAATGCCAGATACCAGAGTGAGCGACACAGCATAGCAGAGAAACAACAGAGAGGCAGGTAGTGGAAGAGGTGGGGTCACCAGCTGAGGTCAAGGAAACAGGAGAGATAAAGCCCTCTGTCTGCTATTGTGGGCTGTGGTGAGAAGTAAGGATTCTATTCTGGGTGAGGCGGGAGGTTCTTAGTTTGATCCAAGCAAGAGAATGCCATGATATGATATTTTTTCTATTTTTTTTTTTTTTTTTGAGATGGAGTTTTGCTCTTGTCCCCCAGGCTGGAGGGCAATGGCGCAATCTGGGCTCACTGCAACCTCTGCCCTACCAGGTTCAAGCGATTCTCCTGCCTCAGCCTCCCAAGTGGCTGGGATTACAGGTGCCCGCCACTGCACCTAGCTGATGTTTTGTATTTTTAGCAGAGAGATGGTTTCACCATGTTGACCAGGCTGGTCTTGAATCCAGACTTCAGGTGGTCCACCCGCCTCAGCCTCCCAAGGTGCTGGGATTACAGGCGTGAGCCACCGTACCTGGCCGATCTGATTCTTATTCACAAAACTTACCCAAGCTGGTAGAGAATGGGCATGACAAGCGTGAAGTTAGGAAGCTCCTTTAGGCAGTGACTGTAGCTTGTAGATCAGAGGGAATATTGATGGTGGGGTAGATTTAGGTGGTAGTGGAGATGCACAAGCGA
The DNA here is from genome assembly GCF_007565055.1 of Rhinopithecus roxellana. Classification (NCBI taxonomy): domain Eukaryota; kingdom Metazoa; phylum Chordata; class Mammalia; order Primates; family Cercopithecidae; genus Rhinopithecus; species Rhinopithecus roxellana. The sequence continues at coordinate 3,415,830 of NC_044568.1, read as the reverse complement.
TTTATTTCAGACTTAACAATTGCAGAACTTGCAGGAGTTTGGGAAGCCAATTAACAGCTAAGTAGCGTGCGTTAGGAGGATATGCATAAATGCAGCATTTGCATTAACTTTGGAAGATCTTCCCGTGATCTTCCTCCTAGAGCTACTTAACTCTGTCCACAAATCAATATGGGTTACTCAACAACAACAACAGCAATACAAATAACTTGATTAAAAATGATTAAAGGACTTGAATAGACCTTTCTTCAAAGAACATAAGCAAATGGCCAATAAGCACATTAAAAAAGTTGCTCAACATCATTAATCATTAGAGAAAAGACAAATCAAAATCACAATGAGATACCACCTCACACATATTAGGATGGCTGCAACTAAAAAAAAAAGCACAGAAAACATGTGTCGATAAGGATGTGGAAAAATTGGACCCATTATGCACTGTGGGTAGGAATGTAAAATAGCACAGCTGCTGTGGAAGACAGCATGGAGATTCCCAAATAATTTAAAATAGAACTGTCAGATGATCCAACAATTCCTATTCTGGGTATATATTTAAAAGAGTTGAGTGTAAAGCAGGGGTCCCCAATCTCTGGGTCACATGCTGTTACCGGGGTATGACCTGTTAGGAATTGGGCTGCGGTTGGTGAGCAAGCAAAGCTTCTTCTGTATTTACAGCTACTCTTCGTTGCTTGCATCACCACCTGAGCTCTACCTCCTGTCAGAACAGCTGTGACGTTAGATTCTCAGAGGAGCGCAAACCCTATTGTGAACTGTGCGTGTGAGGGATCTAGATTGTGCACTTCTTATGAGAATCTAATGCCTGATGATCTGAAGTGGGACAGTTTCATCCTGAAACCATCCCCTGCCACGGCCCCCCACCCATCTGTGAAAAAAATTGTTCCCCAAAAAACTGATCCCTGATGCCAAAAAGGTTGGGGTCCACTGAAGTAGAGCCAGTAGAGCCTCAAAGAAATGGTTTATTATCATCATCATCATCATCATCATCATCATCATTATTTTGAAACAGAGTCTCACTCTGTTGCCCAGGCTGGAGTGCAGTGGCACGATCTCAGCTCACTGCAAGCTCCACCTCCCGAGTTCACACCATTCTCCCACCTCAGCCTCCCAAGTGGCTGGGACTACAGGCGCTCGCCACCATGCCAGGCTAATTTTATTTTTGTATTTTTAGTAGAGATGGGGTTTCACTGTGTTAGCCAGGATGGTCTCGATCTCCTGACCTCGTGATCTGCCTGCCTTGGCCTCCCGAAGTGCTGGGATTACAGGCGTGAGCCACCACGCCTGGCCAAAGAAATGTTTTTACACTCATATTCATAACAGCTAAAATATGGCACTAATACAACTGTTTATCAGTGATGAACAGATAAGCAAAATGTGATACACACACACACACACACACACACACACATGCACAATGGAATATTATTCAACCTTAAAAGGGAAGAAAATTCTGACACATGTTTCATTGATGAGCCCTGAGGACACTATTCTAAGTAAAATAAGCCAGTCACAAAAACACACCCACTATATGATTCCACTCACATGAAGTTTGTAGTGAAAACCGGAGAGACAAGGAGAATGGTGGTGGTTGGTGGATACAAAGGTGGGGTAAAGGGCAGTTATGGTTTAATGGGTACATAGTTTCAGTATTACAAGATCAAAAGAGTTCTGGAGATTATGGTGGTGATGGCTGCATAACAATATAAATATATTTAATGCTACTGAATTGTATGCTTAGAATGGTTAAGATAGTAACTTTTATGTTGTATGTATTTTACCACAGTGAGGAATTTGAAAAAAAAAAAAATAGAGGTGGGCTGTTCCCAGGATTGCAGTGAGTTTTCAGCCTGCACAACTTTGTCCTTGCTTCTCACAGCTCAGAAATAGGCCCCTCTATCTGTGACCCCTAGTGCACCTTTTGGTTGATACATGGTGTCTTCCAGTTCTCTTTTCCCTCTGCAAGTATCTGCTTAGTTAGTGTCTGTTTCTCAAAATCTCCTCATCACCCACCCAGCCAAGGCAATCTTGTGCCTTCCCAGCAAGTGATTGGCTTACTGGCCACTGATTTAACCAGACATCTAAGTCTGCCCAGAGAGCCAGTTCTCAGAAGGGGCTGGAGTCAGAACTAGTCAAGAAGGACAGGTGCACATTTACATATGATTTGCATCTGCTTTACATAGGGCTGCACAAGCTGTGCTGTGTTCTCAAACATCACTCACGTTGTATTTTAAGACCGTCGCAATCTTTAACTAACATTTCGATCTGCAGCCAGGGTGCCCCTAACTTCTCCAGCTTTCTATATTTAAACTGGCTACAACTCTAATCCATGGGAGGTGGGAAATCCACGGCACCCACAGGGTGTCTGCAGACACCTGCCAGGATACTTTGCTTTCTCAGAGTAACTATTCATTCCAATGATCCGTTCTCAGTGAACCATCTCCTCCTACCTCTCATCTCTTGCTTCTATCTCAGGCCCACCCTAAATGCACAGCATCACTCGAGGCCACTGTGCATATCCCATTTTAATCTGAGGGATGACAGGACTGCAAACACTTTAAAATGTAATATTAGCTTCCCCATATTTGTAAGTTCCTGGTCAGGTGTAATGGCGTATACCTGAAATCCAAGTACTTTGAGAGGCTGAGGTGGGAGGATCACTTGAGCCCAGGAGTTTGAGACCAGCCTGGGCAATATAGCAAGACACTGTCTCTATAAAAATTATAATAATAAATTAGCCAGGCATGGTGACATGTGCCTGTAGTCCCAGCTACTCAGGAAGCTGAGGTTGGAGAATCACTTGAGCCTGGGAGGTCAAGGCTGTAGTGAGCTATGATCGTGCCACTGCACTTCAGCCTGGGCAACAGAGCAAGACTGTGTCTCAAGAAAATAAAAATGAAAAAGTTCCTCAGTCTTCTAAGACATCAGGGATTATTCACTGGCATTTTTCCTTGTATTTTTAGAGTGAGGCTTCCTTCATCTCCTTTTCTCCCCCTCTTCCCCCATCCTTTCTCTTTTCCGTATTTTCTCCCTTAAGGCAAACTGATTGGTAACTCCTCATTTTCCCCTCCCTGCAATTCCTTGCATTCACCATTCTACTTGTTGCTTCTGTATTCTTGACTGTTTTGGATATCTTCATCTTTCTATGTCCCCTGCACTCTCTGGGACTATGCAGTCCAACTTGAAACTCCTTCTCTTTTTGTCCCAAAGAATGCTGTGACTTTCTTTTGATCCTACACTCTCTTTTCCATGTGTAAGAAGGGGAGGTGGGGGTATGATGCCACTCCTCTATGAGATAGAGGTAGAAGTTATACGTGGAATATTTAATTCTCCTTTTATCTGATTTTCTCCTGCCACCTCCCTTCATGGATATTAAGATACAGGCTGAGAGACCAATAAAATATTGAAAGAGATGAGGCTTGCCTGGTGACTATTTTGGAAAACTCCAACTGGGTGAAAACATATGGAAATGGGCTGGGCGCGGTGGCTCACACCTATAATCCCAGCACTTAGAGAGGCCAAGGCAGGCAGATCACTTGAGGTCAGGAGTTCAAAACCAGCCTGGCCAACATGGTAAAACCTCATCTCTACTAAAAATACAAAAATTAGCTGGGCGTGGTAGCACACACCTGTAATCCCAGCTACTCGGGAGGCTGAGGCAGGAGAATGGCTTGAACCCAGGAGGCAGAGGTTGCAGTGAGATCATGCCATTGCACTCCAGCCTGGGTGATAGAGTGAGACTCTGTCTCAAAAAAAAAAAAAAAAAAAAAAAGAAAAAGAAAAAGAAAAAACTTATGGAAATAATGTGAAACTTTCAGTAGTGTGTTCCTGCCCACCCTGTTTTCACTTGTACAATCTGTGTTTACAAAATATGATACATTTTTGAAAAAACCAGAATGTCATGGCTTCCTGGTCATTAATAACCTTGACGTAAACTTGGTCTGCCACCTACAGTCTTTGGTGATGGGCAGAAGGAAACGGAAGAAAACGAAGCCCCTGAGTCTTTGAAAAGGGCAAAAGTGAGTGCAGGGACTGCAGTGATTATCTGCATGAGGTGAACTGAAACCTCACCACGGAGAGAACTGTGTATAGTAATTACTGAGAAGCCAATTGTGCTCTGCTTATGCACCCAAAGGAAGGCATCTATTAGTGCTGTCCACCCCTCAGTGTTTATGCTGGAATACAGGAGGACGGTCTGATTTTCTCATATGATTTGATCTACAACACGATGAACCTATGGCCAATGTTGTGTTCTTAACACAGGTGTGGCTTGCCCACCCAGAGGAGAGTAGGAAGTTTTGTTTTATTTAAACCAACATTAGGAACTCAGTAAAATGTTTAGCAGGTTTAGGGAAGTGCTTAGCTGATTGTCTAATTTAGAAACATAATCTTCTACGCAGAGTCATATTTATTATCAGAGTAAATCAGTAGAAACAGACTAATGACCTTTCTAGGGAGACTCAGTAGGTAAAGTGAATTTAATGTCTTAGTCTTTTGTGTTTGTGTGGCAAGAATCTCAGTTAATAATGGGAAGCAGGTACAAGTTTTCAGGTTGTGTACCATGCAGTTGGTTTGACTTTGCATTGCCCAGTAAGCCTAACATACCCCTTGTAAATATACTACATGCATTTTTAGCAATTAGGATATTTACTTACTGAAATATGTATGTATGCATGTTATTTCCTTACTAAAATAAATATAAATAATGTGTGTATGCATACACACACACACAAACACACACACACACAGACACATATATATATATTTAAGAAAGATATTTGCAAGCTCTCAAAAATGAGTGGCCTGCAATACCATACCCTCTGCCAATCATATGGGTTAAGGCTGATTTTATTGCCAGTCATATCGTACTCAAGTTGAAGTGCTAAGAATGCTGTCTTATCCCTCAGCTAGATTAGCTTTAAAAGGTGATCCTGGAGTCCTGACAGGCACAGAGTGAGGATTTACGAAGTGACAAACAGATGCCCACGACATTTACTGTGAGACTTCTCGTAACTGAATTCCCAGTCCTGGCCGAGAAGAAATATGCAACAGGGGAGAGTGAAAGGGGCATTTTAAGTTGGGATTTATAAACAATCAATCCTCTTCTTATCAGAAAAAAAAAAAATGGAAAGGCAGGAGAAACCATCTTAACTTGAAACCGTAGTTTATTGCTTCCTACAGCATGGTCTGTTTCTGTTCTCTGTGTTAGTCCCACTTACAGTGCACAGAGCTTCATGGCCTTTTGCAGCCAATTTAGCCCCTTGCAGCTCAGTGCAATCCCATGCTTCATCCTGGCAACTTCAAGGGCTTTATGGAAATGCCCTACAGATGTGTAGGTGCTTTTGTATAGTTGATAACTGAGGCTTCAAATAACCCCATCCATCTTCATGGCATTTCTTAGCTGATCAGCAAGAGGTGTATGCTGTATTTTCTTTTATAGCATCTTCATTACCTTTGTCTCTTCTGTAGCTGCTTGTTTTTATGTATATGGCATCATTGGCCAGTCTTTATGGGAGTTCCTCTGGTCACGCTCCGGCCCTTCATTCTGCTAGTTTCAGGTTGATCAGCCATGCATGTTTCTGACCAGACGGAACATGATTCTTCGTACTTCTCCACTGTCCCTTCCAAGGATCTTTATTTCTCTCTCCATTAGGTTCACATGAATGGTAGAGAGAGGAACTCAACAGCACAAAATAGCCAAAACATACACTTTATTAAAGCCACATCCAGTACAACCTCTAGGCTGGCCCCTAACACAGTGCCTGTTACATAATAGATGATCCAGTGAATATTGATGGAATGAAGACGTAATTGGATTCATGACTGATCTTGCTACAAAAAAATAATGAAATGGAAAATATGACAGCAAAACAGTGCTCTTTGCTGAGAACTGTCTCTGCAACCTAAAGAAGGATGGAGGGGGAGAAAGGTTTTATCTTTGTTTAAAAGACTGCAACAATTGAGGAGCTACCTAGGGTTCTCTGTATGGCAGTTGCCTCCAACACAACCAGGGTTATTTTGCCTGTTGCACCCAGTTCAGGTAGCTTCTCCTAGAATCTGCAGCAATAGAAGGAGCAGGTCACCATCTATCACCAGAGAATATCTTACCTTTATTCAGGAGAGCGAGCTAAGGAGAAGATAAATGGTGGCAGTGAGAGTTGCACTCCACGGAGTGCATCCTCTCCTTCCTCTCAATCTTAGTCCTAAGGAAGCTCCTCAGTTACCTTTATTTTGGGCCTTCTGTAAGTGGGGTTTCTTTTTTTCCATTAGTCACTGAAACCAGTGCATGATATCTTCTCTGGAAAACTAGGAATTTAGGCAGCATCAGTCCTGCAACAGAGAAGCAAGAGCAACTTGGGTAGTTACAGGAAAAGCTGGAGATGGCTGTTTATGTATCCCTGGAGTTTGGCTTTTGGAGACAGGTATCTTACCTGGGCTAAGGTATGAAACGGTAGCCAATTATCTCACCATCTATCATCGGCTACATTGTCCCGCCACCAATTCCTATGTTGAAGTCCTAGCTCCCTTTGCCTCACAGTGTGATTGTAATTGGAGACAGAGTTTGTCTTAGTTCATTTGTGTTTCAGTAAAGGAGTACCTAATGCTGGGGAATTTATAAAGAAAATATATATATATATTTTTTTGGACTTGCGGTTCTGCAGACTGTATGAGAAGCAGGCACCAGCACTGCTTCTGGTGAAGACTTCATGCTCCTTCCACTCATGGCAAAAAGACAAAGGGATCTGGTATATGCAGAGATTACATAGTGGGAGGGGAAGCAAGAGAGAGTGGGAGAGGAGCCAGGTTCTTTTTCACAACTTGTTCTCTGCTAGGTTCAGTGGCTCACACCTGTAACCCCAGCAATTTGGGAGGTTGAGGTGAGAGGATTGCTTGAGGCCAAGAGTTTGAGACCAGCCTGGGTAACATAGCAAGACCCTGTCACTACAAAAAATTAAAAAAGAGTATCTGGGCATGGTGGCACATACCTGTAGTCCCAACTAATTGAGCGGCTGAAGCAGGAAGATTATTTCAGCTCAGGTGTTTGAGCCTACAGCGAGCTGTGATTGCAGCACTTGCAATTCAGCCTGGGTGAAGAGTGAGATTCTGTGTCTGTAAGCAAACAAATAGACAAAAAGCCCACCAGTTCTCTGAAGCACTGAGAGAGCAAGAATTCACTCACCCTCTATTCCCTTCCTGGAGGGCATTAATCTATTCATGAGGGATCCATCTACTCTTCACTTCATCTTCCGTCTATGCATGTCTGTGTCCAAAATCTCCTTTCCAGCTGGGAGCGGTGGCTCATGCCCATAATTGCAGCACTTTGGGAGGCTGAGGCAGTCAGATCACCTGAGGTCAGGAGTTCAAGACCAGCCTGGCCAACCTGGTGAAACTCTGTCTCTACCAAAAATACAAAAAAAAAACAAAAAAAAAATTGTAGGGTGTGGCAGCACATGCATGTAATGTCAGCCACTTGGGAGGCTGAGGCAGGAGAATCTCTTGAGTCCAAGAGGCGTAAGTTGCAGTGAGCTGAGATCATGCCATTGCACTCCAGCTTAGGTGACAAGAGTGAAACTCTGTTTCAAATAAATAAATAGTAACGAAATCTCCTTTTCTCATAGGGACACCAGTTATATTGGATTAGAGCCCACCCTAGTGACCTCATTTTAACTTAATTACCTTTTTTAAAGTCCCTGCTGTCATTTGGATAATAACCTCAAGGCCTTTGCACTTGCCGTTGGCTCCTTCCAGCTTATTACATGACTGGCTCTTGCTCTTCCTTCTGCTCTCAGTGCAAACATTACCTCCTCAAAAAGGCCAACCCTCACCTTCTCATCTACAATGGCTCCTCTTACCTGTTTTAACCACTCTATTATATTTATTCCTTTTTGAACACTTAAGTCACATTTTAAAAATTTTTTAATCTGTATTTGGTTTGCTGGTTCCCTGTCTGCTTCCCTTCACTGAGTGTAACCTTTGTGGGGGCAGGGGTCTTGTCTGAGTCATCCTTGCCCAGGGGAGTTCTTTTGTGTTCAGCCATATGTTGAATGAATGGATGAAGCAATAGATGAATGAGACAAGAGCCTCTCCAGGGAAACTGTAATGGCACACACCCTCCCAGGGTCATGAAAATGCCTGACCACTAGTGCAGGGGTTCCATCATGCACCATAGAGTTGATGGAAGGCAGGCAAAATGAAAACTTTTAAGCCCCATTGATCCACCTGTGCTTACTAAAGTGCCTTGCCTCTAAAAAGGATCATTCTCCAGTGAAAACCAGAGAGAGCACGGCTCTGTGCAGATTCCCCATAGGAAGAAAATCCAATGACGTGCGTCTTTGCGGTGTATGCGTTGCTTACCTACCTGCCCTGCAAATGCGTGTACTCAATACGAGTGATGATGATGACGACGATGATTTTATCAGTCAAGATCCCACACAAGAAACACAAGCAATAGGATATTTCTGTATGTTAAGAGATTTGTTGCGAGGGATAACTTATATGATTCTGAGGCTGACTAAACAAGTCAGAAATCCATGGGCCGGGCCATCCGGAAGAGCATGTTGGCAACTCTTGGGCAGGAGCTGACACCGTGGACCACTGTGGTCCTCAAGGAAGGACCACAGTTCTGCTCCTAAGGCCTTTTGCCAATTGCATTATGCCCACCAAGATTTCTTAGCACAGTCTACTTGAAGACAATCAATGATAGGTGTCATTCATATCTATAAAATACCTTCACAGCAATACCTCAATTAATGTTTTATGGAATAAATGGATACTGTAGTCTAACGAGGTTGACACCTAAGACTGACCCTCAGTGTTGGTAATGTCGATGATGACGACAACTGCTACTCTTTATTTTACTCTTAGTAGGTGTCAGGCATGCTGTTAAAGTTCTTACATGTGTTTTCTAATTTACAACGTTGTTGCTCCAGTTATTCTCATAGTATCAATAAGGGGGTTCAGGGAGGTTAAATGACATGTCTAAGGTCACACCTGGCTGAAAATTACATGTATGTGTGAGCAGTTCTAGAGATCCAATGTACAGTATGATGACTACAAATAATGATAATGTATTGAATGCTGGTAATTTGCCAAAAGGGTAGATTCTAGATACTCTCGCTCTAAAAGAAAAATGAAAAATATTTTAAAAATATAAAAATAGGAGGGAAGGAAGGAAACTAACTTTATGAGATGATGAGTGTGTTAAATTGCTTGACTACAGTAATCACTTCACTCTGTATGGATGTCAAGATAAGTATGTCAAAGTATTGTATGCTTAGATATATACACTTAAGAAAAAATAGGACTCTGGGACGGGCGCAGTGGCTCACGCCTGTAATCACAGCACTTTGGGTGGCTGAGGTGGGTGGATCATGAGGTCAGGAGATCGAGAGCATCCTGGCTAACACAGTGAAACCCCGTCTCTACTAAAAATACAAAAAAATCAGCTAGGCGTGCTGGCGGGTGCCTGTAGTCCCAGCTACTTGAGAGGCTGAGGCAGGAGAATGGCGTGAACCCAGGAGGCGGAGCTTGCAGTGAGCTCAGACTGCACCACTGCACTCCAGCCTGGGCGACAGGGTGAGACTTCACCTCAAAACAACAACAATAAAAAAATAGGACTCTGGTCTCTAAATCTAAGCTTTTAGCCAGTGGGCTGGTAGCTGTCATAGAGACAGAAATTCTGGGTTCTAGGACTCTATCACGAATAAATACAGGCAATTAACAACTCCAAGAAGTATCTTTCATGTAAAGCAAGCAAACAAAAAAGGCCTTGAGTCTTAAAAGAGAGAAAGAGTTGTTGAAATCTAGTGCCACACCTAATAAGCAAGGGTAATTTATTTCATTTCCAGGAGAAAATGAACAAGAATCTAAGTTACACTGATTCCTGCCCTGGGGTAATGGGTGGGTTTCCTTTTCAGCTCTGGTGCCAGGTGGGCATTAGCCTGAACTAGGAAGACTTGGGGATACAAGTCCCCTGTCTGTAGGTTGCTATGAGCTTTCACATCTTCCTCTGGTTCATCCCCCGCCCTTAGCACGAGGTGGTTGCCGCGTTTCCTAATATAAATGCAAGCAAAATAAAATTAGAAATGTGCTGGTCGGGGGAAGCCAGCTACCCACAGGCGCCGTAAATTGCCTTTTCCTCTCACCCCTCCTCCCTTCTACCCACCCCTTCTCACCTCCGTCACTCCACCCCAAATAACCTACCTTGCCTGGCTGAGTCACGGTTTCTAGAAAAGTGGGTCCAAGAAGGTTCCCGACAAGTCACTGGAGTGATGATTAGTGGATGATCAGCGATCAAAAGAGAATGATACACGAAAGAAAGGCGGATAGGATTCATTGGCATGAGTGGTAGATCCGGGACGGCCGCTTGGGGCAGACTGTTTGAGCGACATATGTTTTTTAGGGTCAAGGGAGAGAAACCAGAGAATGAGAGAAGCATAAGCTGCTAAATTTTGCCATCACAGCAGCTGCCTTTGTGTACAATCCCTTTGCCTCTGCTTTCCCAATATTGGGATGATTCCCTACCCTCAGGAAATTATTCATTTGGTTGTAGCTGCATTGACCCTTGCACTTGATGACTGAGGAACCACTATTTTATTAGCAACCTCTCTTTCCCACTATTTTAAATGAATGGGGATACTTGTATCTATGCAGATGCTGCTTTAGAGTGTAGGGAATTACAAAATCAGGTACACCGTAGAGTAGTGTTTCTCAGCACCACCAGAATAATGGGATCAGTCCTGGGCATGGACATTTTTCCAAGCAGAGTAGTCTCACGTCCCTTGAAGGCTGAATAGTATAAGAGCATTGTCACCAGTTGCTTTAGAAAAAAAACGAGAAAATAGCTTCAATATTTGAGGAGTGTGGTTATTAAGAATAACTTACGCTACATTAGGACAAATACCTAATGCATGTGGGCCTTAAAACCTAGATGACGGGTTGATAGTTGCAACAAACCACCATGGCACATGTATACCTATGTAACAAACCTGCACGTTCTGCACATGTATCCCAGAACTTAAAGTAAAATTATAAAATAAGAATAACTTATGCTACCATGATGATGACGGTGCTGGTGTTAATGATAATGAAGGCAATAGTGGTTACATGTAATGTAGTCTCAAGCTCTTGCCCTGCCACTCATATTTTGAGAAGAATTATATGGAACACTTGACTTGATCCTTCCAGTGATCTTGTAAGACAAATATGATTGTTCCTACCCTTGCTTTTATAGATGAGCAGGAGTAAATGAGAGCCAGAGATTGGAATAGCTTGCCAAGACTTTACTGCTAATAGTGGTTGAGAATGGAGGGATATACGTTATTCAGACCCTGGAGCCCGAACTCGCTAACCACCTCAAAACACCGTCAGAATCAGGGGAAATGCAAAATACACAGAACTATATCTGGGGCAGGAAAAAAAATGAGGCATCAGTTTTTCCCCCTTTATCAATGGTTCCCTGTTCTTGCTGTAACAGATTCTCTGAGGTTGCCTTAAAAAATCAGGTTGCATGGATCCAGGCCCAAACCAATTAAAGATAATTTTAGGAATAGGGGGCTCAATGATCAGTATTTCTTTAAGTTTCCAATGTAATAGGCAGCCAGAGTTGAGACCCATTGCCTGACATTAAAGATTTACAAAATGTGGTCCAGGAATCAGACTTTAATAGGTCTGTTCCAAGTTTTCATGCATGAGTATTTAGTAAAGATGTGGGGCATGGCTTTTCCTGATTCTCAAAGGGATCCCCTAATGCCAAAAATACCCCCACACAAACAAGGTGGGAAATCATTCCCTTGGAAGATGATGGGAGCCCACCATGTTCCTGGAACTGAAGTGGATCTTGAGATGAGCTATCTCATTTAATCATCCTAACAGCCCTGGTATTGTCCCATTTTATATACAAGGGACCGAGGTTCCAGAAGGCCAGGGAACATGCTTGAGATGTCATCACGAATAACGGATAGAGCCATAAACCGACTCAAGTCTACTTAATGCCAAAGCCAGTTCTTCTTAATAGACTTCTCTAATGGATGAGAGTTGAAAAAGTCCTGCCCAGAAATAGGGATAAGGACTCAAAGACAGCCAGAGGGCTTTGCCAGCCAGAGGGCATGCAGGAACTCTGAAGTGGTGCATTGTTAAGAAAGTAAAATATTCCATTTGCACAGCAGAGCTGAGAATTAATTTCCACTGTCCTGATGGAACAAATGGGAAGGAATTTGACCTCTCCCCTTTGCCTAGAAACTGCTCCTTTCTGGAAGCTTCTGAGCTTGCCATGGGGAAAAAAAAAAAAATGTTTCCACTTATTTCCCCTGCTACCTTATTTTCTTGTTCTCTGACCATTTATCTCAAACAAGGAATTATTATCTCTCTAATGAAGCCAAAGTAGACCTTTCATTTAGCCCAGGATATGTCTCCCCTATAATTTTCTGTGAATTGTTTTTTTCTCAAAAGACTTCTGAAATAGAATTTCTTATGCATATGGGAGGAGGATGATCTTTATGATGACACAGTGATCTTACCCAGCAAATATGTTTCCCTACAGATCCCTATTTTAGCAGATGGCATGACCGGGTTGCTCAAGCTAAACACTTCTTTGTCCTCCTTAATTCCTCTCTCACGGGCAGACTGCTCCCTTCCTACCCACTAAATCACCATGTCTTGCCATGCCTCTCCAATCCATCCACTGCCTCCATCTCCATCATCTCTCTGGTCCAAACCTCATCCGTCTCTCAGACAGGAAACTGCTCTGGTTTCTGCTTGGTCAGCCCCTAGCTGTGCTCCCATCTCGTCTGCAGCCAGAGTAATAACTTTTAGTACAAATCTGATCATGTCTGCGAGCTACTTAAAACTCTTCTGTGGCTTCTCTGAGCCCTGCACATAAAATCCAGAACCCTTCACACAGGCTACCATATACTGCGCGATCTTTCTTTTTGCTCTCCAACCTAATTTCTCTCCATGGTTTACTTCACTCTCTCAAACCTACCCCTGCAAAATGAAGGAGACACATGTTCCTCACATTTAATGTCTGCATATATGAGATTAAAAATGGGGTAGTCTCGGTATCTCATCTTGCAATGAGAAGAGTTTTGTTTATCCTTTTTATTTTATTTTAAATTTTCGGATACATGTACTGAATGTGCAGGTTTGTTACATAGGTGTACGATGTGCCATGATGATTTGCTGCATCTATCAACCCATCATCTAGGTTTTAAGTCCCTGCATGCATTAGGTATTTGTCCTAATGCTGTCCCTCTCCTTGCCCCCATCCCCCAACAGGCCCCGGTGTGTGATGTTCCCCTCCCTCTGTCCGTGTGTTCTCATTGTTCAGTTCCCACTTAGGAGTGAGAACATGCAGTGTTTGGTTTTCTGTTTCTGTGTTAGTTGGCTGAGGATGATGTTTTTCAGCTTCAGCCGTGTCCCCAAGTGTAAATTCGTTCAACCATTGTGGAAGAAAGTATGGCAATTCCTCAAGGATCTAGAACCGGAAATACCATTTGACCCAGCCATCCCATTACTGGGTATATACTCAAAGGGTTATAAATCATTCTACTATAAAGACACCTGCACACGTATGTTTATGGCAGCACTATTTACAATAGCAAAGATTTGGAATGAACCCAAATGCCTTTCAATGATAGCTTGGATACAGAAAATGTGGCATGTATACACCATGGAATTATGTTTATTCTTTAAAGAGCTTTATGAGATATGATTTACACGGTGAAAAATTCACCCATTTTAAGTGTGCAGTTCGATGTTTTCTAAGTACATTTGCTGAGTTGTACAGCCATGACCATATTCTACATTTAGAGCATTTTTATTACCCCCAAAAGATCCTTGGACAGATCAGCATTTCTTCCCCCAGCTCCCCAATGCTAGGCCACCACTAATCTATTTTCTGTCTGTAAGAATTGGCCTATTCTGGATGTTGTATATCACTGGGATCACACAGTGTTTGTTCTTTTGTGTTTGGCTTCTTTCACTTAGCATAACATTTATGGGGCTCATCCATGTTCTAGACGTGTTGCCAGACAACATACTGTTGTGTGGATGTACCATGTTGTATTCACCTGTTTACTGGTTGGTAGACAGTGGGGTTGTTTCAACCTTATTGGCTATTGTGAATCATGCCACTATCTCCGTATTAGTTAAGAACAGCAGAAAGTCCAGGTTCCCTCATTGACCGTGAGCAGAAATCCAGCCAGTCTTTTGACTTGTCTAAGCCACAGTTTTTTCTTCCTTAAAATGGGAACAATCATAGCATCTACCCTGGGCCGGGCGCAGTGGCTCATGCCTGTAATCCCAGCACTTTGGGAGGCTGAGGCAGGAGGACTGCTTGAGACTGAGTAGTTCTAGCTCAGCCTGGGAGTCTGAGTGAGACCTTATCTCTAAAAATTTTTGAATAGCATCTACCTCATGGGTTATTGTAAAAATTAAATATAACGATAGGAGTAAAGAGTGTAGTGCAGAATTGCTTGAACCTGGGAGGCGGAGGTTGCAGTGAGCCCAGATCGTGACACTGTACTCCAGCCTGGGCAACAGAGCGAGACTCAAAAAAACAACAACAACAACAAAAAAAAAAAAAAAAAAAAAAAAAAAAAAACCACAAACAAAGCAAGACAATGAGTTTAGCACAGGACCTAGAATGTAATTAGCACTCCAGAAACTTGAGCTATTGTTATAATTCCTCTTTTCATTACATAAAAATTCTTAGGGTAGCAGTTGCTGGTAGTTATTCTTTATTCACAACTATGTATTTAATTTTTACCAAGTTCTAGTCATTTATTCATTCTTTTCAATCATCCTCTGTCGTAATCATTACTTTCCCATTTTATACCCGAGGAAACAAAGTCGGAAAATTCAGGAATGCACCCAGGGCACATTGGTAATTGTAACTGGTAAAAGTACAGCAGGATCTTTCTTTCTTTCTTCCTTCCTTCCTTCCTTCCTTCCTTCCTTCCTTCCTTCCTTCCTTCCTTTCTTTCTTTCTCTCTTTCTTCTTCTTTCTTTCTTTCTTTCTTTCTTTCTTTCTTCTTCTTTCTTCTTTCTTTTCTTTCTTTCTCTTTCTTTCTTTCTTTCTTTCTTTCTTTCTTTCTTTCTTTTCTATTCTTTCTTCTTTCTTCTTTCCTTTCTTTCTTTCTTCTGAATTCCTTTCTTTCTTTCTTCTCCTTGTTCTTTCTTTTCATTTTGTTCCGTTCTTTCCTCTCTCTTTAGATGATAGGGGAGTTGAGGGAAGGAGAAGGATGGGGAGGGAAGGGAGAGAGAAAGGGAGGGGAGGGGAGGAGGGCAGGTGAGTAAGAGGAGAGTAGGGACAATAGAAGGAAGGGTGTGGGTGTAGAGAGAAAAGGATTGGGAGGAGAGCGTAGAATAAGGTTATTTGTAGTGGAGGGAACGGTAGAGGTTGATTATATGTATTTTAGTTTCTAGTTTTATGGTATAGGGGAGAGTGTTCCGGTAGGGGATAAGGTGTGTCATTATTTTATTTCGAGTTGTTTCTTTTCTGTTCCTTTTCTGTTCTCTCCGCTTCTCTCACCTCTGCCCTCCCTCCGTCACTCTCTCCTCCGCTCTCTCTGCACGCTGAACCCCGCCCTCCCGTCACCGTCCCTCCCGCCCGCCCGCCCGCCCTCCCGCCCCCCTGCCCTCCCTCCAGCCCTCCCTCCCGCCGCCTCGAATCCCTCTACCCTCCCCGCCCATCCCGCCCTCCCTCCCTCCATCCCGCCCTCCCCTCCCTCCCTCCATCCCTCGCCTCCCTCGCACCTCCCCGTCTCTCCCTGCCCCCTCCCTGCCTGTCGTCCTTCCTGCCTTCTTCTTCTTGCCTTCTGTTTCTTGCCGATCCTCTTCCCTTTCATGCCTTTTTGTTCTTTTTTGCTGTTCCCCCGCCTTCCTCCCCTTCCCTCCCTATCCCTCTCCTTCATTCCTTTCTCTTATACGCTCCCTCTTTCCCCTCCCTTCCCCCCTTTCCTTCTTTCCTCTCCTTCACTTTTTCTCTCCTTTTCTTCCTTCCTCTGTCCTCCCCTGTTTTCCCGTTCATTCTTCCCTCCCTCTTCTTCTTTTATCCCCTCCTTCCTCCCTACCGCTCCGCTTGTTTCCCCATTCCCTCCTAGTTTGGAATAAATACTACCTACCTCAGCACACCTGGCTACCCCTACGTACCCTAATAATTTTTATGTCATGAACCCCACCCCTAGGCAATTATCATCCACATAGCTCAAGTTTCTGGAGGTGCTAATACATTCTAGGTCCTGTGCTAAACTCATTTATCTTGCTTGTTTGTGGTTTTTTTTTTTTTTTTTTTTTTTTTTTTTGTTGTTGTTGTTGTTTTTTTTTGAGTCTCGCTCTGTTCCCAGGCGGGAGTACAGTGTCACGATCTGGGCTCACTGCAAAAACCTCCGCCTCCAGGTTCAAGCAATTCTGCACTACACTACTCTTTACTCCATCCCACGTATATTTAATTTTTACAATAACAAATAACAACCCATAAGGTAGATGCTATTCAATTTTTAGTAATGTCTCCTCAAGACTCCCAGGCTGGCTACTACTCAGTCTCAGCACGTCCTCCTGCCTCTCAGCCTCCCAAAGTGCTGGGATTACACAGGCATGAGCCACTGCGCCCCGCCCGCCCAGGGTAGATGCTATGATTGGTTCCCCATTTTAAGGAAGAAAAACTTTGGCTTAGACAAGTCAAAAGACGGCTGGATTTCTGCTCACGGTCAATGAGGGAACCTCCTGGACTTCGCTTCTGCTGTTCTTACTATCTAATACGGAGATAGTGGCATGATTCACAATAAGCCAATAAGGTTGAAAACACCCCACTGTCTACCAACCAGTAACAAGGTGAATACAAATGGTCAATCCACACAACAGTATGTTTCTGGCAACACGTCTGAGAACATGGATGAGCCCATAAATGTATGGCTAAGTGAAAGAAGCCAAACACAAAAGAACAAACACTGGTGTGATCCCAGTATATACAACATCCAGAAATAGCCAATTCTTACAGCACAAAAATATATTATGTGCCTACATGGGGGAGTTGGGACTGGGGGAAGAAATGCTGATCTGTCCAAGGATCTTTGGGGGGAATAAATAAGCTCTAAGAATGCTCTACGTAGAGTAATAGAATTACTTTCTATAAATTAGCCTCCAGTTAAGAACCATAAGATCCGTATCTCAACGGTGTAACAATGTGTCGGATGTCGCGTCGATAATGCTAGGTAAAATACAATTAGGCAATGTCCAGCGATCCTTCACTTACATTTAGTTGCAACTTCAAGAGAGAGACACATATTCCACAAGGCTGTCTGGAAGACACGCAAGGTAACTAGGCGGGAAGTCATTGTTCAACCCTGCACTAGGGCGAACTATACTCCGCAGTTGCGTTCGCAAATAAGACAAGTAATTTTTCGATTACAGACCACACAAAAAGTGAGTATACATTCCTTGGCAAAGACCGTAAACGGACTCTCACTGCAGAAAATCAGCTATCTCTCCTATATACAGTAAGACATACTAGATCACACAGAGTGATCACTGGCAACTGGCTAGGTGGTTCAATTAGAATGATACGCTATGATTACAAAGCCGCCGTAGATAGCTCTTTTCGGATAGCATTCTTCAAAAGGGGACTCGGGCATAAACCGGGACATCCGGACTAGCGAAATTGAGCAAAACACGAACGATGATGATTGAAATGCCACTATTGATAGTAGACTAACGCGAAAACTTCTGACTTAATTGACTCCACTTTAGCAGGCCTCCACTCCCAGAAAGAAATACGTAATGGCAATTAATCACACAATCGTGAGAGAGCGTAGCGCGCTCCTCACCCATAATTATGAGACAGAATATGGGAGCGCGGCGAGTGCCCAGTAGAGTACAGCTCTGGTAAAACAAGGCAATTCAATAGAGGGTGAGCTGAGGTGGACCGCCCTTGCAGAAGCCTACCGAGTCGCGTGCCTCCCGCTAGACCATACTCCATTCAACTGTGTCGTACGGTTCTGCCGTTTGACTCGTCGAGTTAATCAGAGTCCTGAGTTGGCAGTATACCACATATGTCTACTGATTAGTGGATCGCGCAACTCTTCTTCATGACACGGGCAACCGGCGTCGCATACACGCTCCTCTCATTGTGCACGTGCAGTATGCTGCCTGACCTACCGTGTACGTAGTCCACGACGCACGTTTCAACGGCGACAGTCATGTCTTGCTCCACACGGTTGTTGGCCGGGATTGCGTCACGGACTGGCCCGGAGGTCATGTGGGCGATCCGGTACCCGCACAAAGATGACTAGAAGCTGCCCCTAGAACGGAGTCAAAAGCCCAACTAGGCGGAGCGGCCGTGGGCGGGACTGCAGCCGCACGTGCACTGGCCGCTGAGGGGCCCGGGGTACAGAAGGCCGAAGCACCGGGCGAGACCCGACAGCCGGAGGGCTCACCGGGAGTGCGATACGCCGAGGGGGCGCGCACGCGAGCCTAGCAGCAGGGCCCGAGACGTCTAAAGGGAACTCCGGGGGAGGCCGCGGGCGCCGCGCGCCCCAACCCCGCGAGGCACGCCAGCACACGCGGGGCACCGCCCGCCAGGCCGGCTCAGTCGCCGACGTCCGCGTCCTCGCGCGGGCGGGTGAGCTCACGGCCCCCTTGGCCATCCGACAGTCCGATGGCTGCCAGCGCCGACGGGGGCTGCGCCATTCGCTTCCCCGCGGGGACTCTGCAACGCTGATGTCGACCAACAGGGCAGCATCTAGCGGCGCCAGCGGAAAGCTGGAGGAGCGAGGCCGGGCCGCGCCAGGCTGCTGAGCCATCCGACCCCTCGCCGAGGCTTAACATAAAGGCGGCGCAGGGGTCGACGCGGCTCCTCATCCCGGCATCCGGTGTCCGACTCGCACGGCCTTCGCGATACGGGGCAGAGGTAAGCGGCCCACCGCCCGACACCGCATGGGAACCCGCGCTGGGCTCCGCCGCGCCGGCCAACTTGGCTAAGCAGCCACGCGTGAAGGCCCCGCGGATCGCCTGTGGCGCTCGACAGCGTCGCACATCGCGAGTGGGGCATTCCAACATGCCTCGGAGGCCACGCGACGCGCCATCGCGGGGGGACCCGCAGGCACAGTCCGACTAACCCACTCCAGCAGCGCGCAGACGACAAGCCATCCGAAACAAATCGAAGCGGTTACGCTGACAGACCACACACCGGTAGCGGGAGGGGCCACTGCGAGGAAGGGACACATAAGGGGGGGCCAGCTGCCGGATGACGGCGGAGCAGGGGAAGGCACATCGGGCGAGAAGGAGGCGCCAGGGGCCGGGTGCACGGGGGAAGACGGGCCACCGACCGGACGCCAAGAGCAGCAGGGAGGCAAAGGTAACCGCCAGGCCGAGCCGGTTCACGGCGATGCGACCGCGGGAGGCGGACACGCCAGCGCTGCGGGCGCTAGTCGGAGAGAGCGGCAGGGGCGCAAACACGGAGCCGGCGTAACAGCCCGCCGAGGGACAGGGCGACGGGCGGCGCAGGGGGAGGAACGCGAAGAGGGAGGCAGCGGGAGGGGCCGGGGAGAGAGCAGGCCGGGACGCAATCGGGGCCGTACACGCGGGCGGGCCGCGAGTCAAGGGCGTGGAAGGGACGCGCGCAAGCGACCCGGAGATGGAGACCCTACCCCGGGCGGGGAACTGCCAAACCACCCGGGAGCCCGGCGGCCCCGAGGCCGGCCCGCACGGCCGCCCGGAAGGCAGCAGGGACGACGGGCGCACCCAGCGGCGCGGGCGCAGGGACACGTCCGGGGAGGAGAGGGTGGAAACCGCGGAGCAGGGTGTGAGCACGAGGCGGGGCATCAGCACCGAGAGAGGAGCGGACACCGACGACGCGGGACGGGCCGGGAGAGAGACCCACGAGCACGCGGCGGGCGGCAGCACCCAACCGCGGGGAGCAGCGACAGGACAGACGAGCACGCGGGGGCGCGAGCCACGACGAGCCGAGGGGGCGAGCTGCGCCCCCCAAGGGCGTGGGTAGATACCGGACCAAACCGTGTGATTCGGAGCGCGCAGGAACAAGCATGCCCGCGTGAGAGTTACTGGAGGCCACGCCGCGGGACGGCCGCCCAAAAACGGGGGCGAGAGCGGGGCGCGCCGTAGATTCCAAGGCCGCCGCCCTGGCGGGGTAGCCCGCGCGGGCAATAAGGACAGAGGCATCGAGGTAGTTTTCCAAGGCGGAACCGGAGACCCGTGTTGCGGGAGGCTCAGAGCGTCCTCGGCCCCGGAAGCGGCACGCAGAGGGGGGGAGCGCCAGGGGATCCCCACCGGGGCGCCGAGGCGCCGCACAAGAGCGGCGCCAAGCAGAGCGGAACACACGGCCGACCGGGACAAGGGGAGCACGGGACGGGGGGACCGATACGCCGCGCCCCCGGGGCCCCCAGGCCGGCGGGCCACCGCTGCGGGGCTTCCCACAGGCGTAGCGACCAGCGCGCGTGCGAACACGCACGTGCGGTGCCTTGGCGTGGGCCCAGCGTGCCTACGGAGGCGTGACTGGTTCAGCACGAGCACGCCCCGATCGGCCACTCTAGGCGGTGGCGCACAGACGTTAGCCGAATCGCGCATGGCCAGGCGCGTGGCCACGACTCACCAGCACGGAGAAGAAATCAACTCAGACTTGCGGCGCGACAAATGACTAACGAGGAGCGAGCACCGAGCAGCGGGAAAGGCCACAGCACGCACGCGCAGGAAGTGCCGCAGTCAAGATCCAGGATGCGGCACCGAAACGCCGAGGCGGAAGGAAAGCGCGTCGCGACGCAGCTACGAGGCGGCCGAGGCCGGGACGGCCTATAGAGGCTTCGCTCTATCACTACCGGACACGCACGGCGAGCCCGCGATAAGCGCAGCGCGACGGGACGGGACCAGCTAGCGGACGTACCAAGGAAGGGGGCATACGGGGGCAGAGTAGCGCCGGCAGCGCGGGGCGAGCGGACAGCAAGCCCGGTGGCCCAGGCAGCGGGCGGGGGGCGCGTCGAGGCCCGGCGGCCGAGGGCGTCGAGGGAGCAGGCAGGGATTGACACCTCTCGCGGCATAGCTATAAGGCGCCCCCTGCGAGGGGCAGCAGGCTGTAGCGACAGGGGCGGACAGCAGCTGACGAGCGAGAAGCAGTCAGTAGACATATGAGGCAGCCGAATCCGGGACAGGCAAGGAAACCCTAAAAAAGGAGACTACAGAAGAGACGGACGGGAAACCACGCGAAAGGAGGGCGGTCGCGCACCGAGAAGGCGCCCGACACAACGTCACTTAACCCGAACGCCGGGCCACACCCGAGGACAAGCGCAGCGTGCGCCAATAGCGGATGCGCGCTATCGAGAGAACGACGAACGACCCGCAGCAGGCACGAGCCCCGGAAGGCGCGGGGCACGCCGCGAGCCCTCTGCCACCTAGTATGCGGAGATCGGACAACGGCGCCACGCTGGTGTACCTTGAGCCGTCAGCGCGCTAATAGGAGAGGGTCGGCGGCCGGCGAGCTGCAACCGGCGCAATAGCAGGCCCGCGGCGGGCAACAATAGGGATGCCGAGTGGCACGACGGGCGCACGCCACAGGTAAGAGGCGGGAGACGACGAGCAGCCAAAGCGGGTACAGTGAAGAGAAGCAAGAACGTGCACGGAGACCCCCGGGTGTGTGAAGGCACAGTGAGAGAACCGGCGGCAGGAGCCACCCGAGCCACAGCCGCGCAAATCGGAGCGGGCCACGAACAGATACGACCATCGCGTCCGCGGGCCCATGTGGCACCGGTAACGCCATTGCTGACGGGCAGCGCAGGCGGCGGACGAAAACTTGGCCACGGCGGCTGTCCGACCAACTGTGCCCGACACCCGTCCGACACGGGGGGGCGGAGAGATGGGGGGGCGGGCACCGCGCGGTGCCGCGGCAACGGGAACGGCCGACCGGACCGCCCGGAGACGCGAGAACCGAGCAGGGCCGCGCCCCGCGGGCGACACGCACGCGATAGCGAGGGCGCAGGGGGCGGACACGAAGCCGGGACGGGGGAGGTGAACGAGAACGGCCCAAGTACGGAACAATGGAGGCCTCGCCGCAAGCGCCGAGGGCACGAGGTAGAATAACAGAGCCGAGGGGCCGAGAGGCCCCATGAACATAGAGGAATGTACCGGGCGCCCCGACGCCAACAAGCGAGGGCCGGGCGCGCGCGCAGAGAGGGAAATCTTCCGAGATCCTGCGGAACCACATCGCGCTGTCCACAGCGTCGCAATCGCACACGGAACACGCGAACATAGCAGGGGCAACACACAAAATAAATAGGTAGGCCGGCTGTGGAAGGGGTTTCTGGGAGTTATAGTGCAAGGGGCTCAGTAGAAGCCACAGAAGATTTAAAAGTAAGCTCGCGCAGACATGATCAGATTTACGAAAAGGAGTACTTATCTACTTACTCTGGCGGCAGACGAGATGGGAGCACAGCTAGGGGCTGACCAAGCAGAAACCAGAGCAGTTTCCTGTCTGAGAGACGGAGAGGTTTGGACCAGAGAGATGATGGAGATGGAGGCAGTGGAGGGATTGGAGAGGCATGGCAAGACATGGTGATTTAGTGGGTAGGAAGGGAGCAGTCTGCCCGGTGAGAGAGAATTAAGGAGGACAAAGAAGTGTTAGCTGAGCAACCCGGTCATCTGCCATCTGCTAAAATAGATCTGTAGGGAAACATATTTGTGGGTAGATCACTGTGTCATCATAAAGATCATCCTCCTCCCCATATGCATAAGAAATTCATTTCAGAAGTCTTTTGAGAAAAAAACAATTCACAGAAAATTATAGGGGAGACATATCCGGGGCTAAATGAAATTCTACTTTGGCTTCATTAGAGAGATAATAATTCCTTGTTTGAGATAAATGGTCAGAGAACAAGAAAATAAGGTAGCAGGGGAAATAAGTGGAAACATTTTTTTTTTTTTTCCCCATGGCAAGCTCAGAAGCTCCAGAAAGGAGCAGTTTCTAGGCAAAGGGGAGAGGTCAAATTCCTTCCCATTTGTTCCATCAGGACAGTGGAAATTAATTCTCAGCTCTGCTGTGCAAATGGAATATTTTACTTTTTAACAATGCACCACTCTTCAGAGTTCCTGCATGCCCTCTGCTGGCAAAGCCCTGGCGTCTTTGAGTCCTTATCCCTATTTCTGGGCAGGACTTTTTCAACTCTCATCCATTAGAGAAGTCTATTAAGAAGAATTGGCTTTGGCATTAAGTAGACTTGAGTCGGTTTATGGCTCTATCCGTTATTCGTGATGACATCTCAAGCATGTTCCCTGCTTCTGGAACCTCGGTCCCTTGTATAAAATGGGACAATACCAGGGCTGTTAGGATGATTAAATGAGATAGCTCATCTCAAGATCCACTTCAGTTCCAGGAACATGTGTGGGCCTCCCATCATCTTCCAAGGAATGATTTCCCACCTTGTGTTGGGGGTATTTTTGGCATTAGGGGATCCCTTTGAGAATCAGGAAAAGCCATGCCCCACATCTTTACTAAATACTCATGCATAAAACTTGGAACAGACCTATTAAAGTCTGATTCCTGGACCACATTTTGTAAATCTTTAATGTCAGGCAATGGGTCTCAACTCTGTGCCTATTACATTGAACTTAAAGAAATACTGATCATTGAGCCCCCTATTCCTAAATATCTTTAATTTGGTTTGGGCCTGGATCCATGCAACCTGATTTTTTAAGGCAACCTCAGAGAATCTGTTACAGCAAGAACAGGGAACCATTGATAAAGGGGGAAAAACTGATGCCTCATTTTTTTTCCTGCCCCAGATATAGTTCTGTGTATTTTGCATTTCCCCTGATTCTGACGGTGTTTTGAGGTGGTTAGCGAGTTCGGGCTCCAGGGTCTGAATAACTGTATATCCCTCCATTCTCAACCACTATTAGCAGTAAAGTCTTGGCAAGCTATTCCAATCTCTGGCTCTCATTTACTCCTGCTCATCTATAAAAGCAAGGGTAGGAACAATCATATTTTGTCTTACAAGATCACTGGAAGGATCAAGTCAAGTGTTCCATATAATCTCTCAAATATGAGTGGCAGGGGCAAGAGCTTGCAAGCTGAGACTACATTACATTAACCACTATTGTAACACACTATCATCATTCATACATTAACACGCACCGCATCATCATGGTAGCATAAGTTATTCTTATTTATAATTTTACTTTAAGTCTGGGATACATGTGCAGAACGTGCAGGTTTGTTACATAGGTATACATGTGCCATGGTGGTTTGTTGTTGCAACTATCAACCCCGTCATCTAGGTTTTAAGGCCCACATGCATTAGGTATTTGTCCTAATGTAGCGTAAGTTATTCTTAATAACCACACCTCCTCAAATATTGAAGCTATTTTCTCTCGTTTTTTTTTCAAAGCAACTGGTGACAATGCTCTTATACTATTCAGCTTCAAGGGACGTGAGACTACTCTGCTTGGAAAAATGTCCATGCCCAGGACTGATCCCATTATTCTGGGTGGTGCTGAGAAACACTACTCTACGGTGTACCTGATTTTTGTAATTCCCTACACCTTAAAGCAGCATCTGCATAGATACAAGTATCCCCATTCATTTAAAATAGTGGGAAAGAGAGGTTGCTAATAAAATAGTGGTTCCTCAGTCATCAAGTGCAAGGGTCAATGCAGCTACAACCAAATGAATAATTTCCTGAGGGTAGGGAATCATCCCAATATTGGGAAAGCAGAGGCAAAGGGATTGTACACAAAGGCAGCTGCTGTGGATGGCAAAATTTAGCAGCTTAATGCTTCTCTCATTCTCTGGTTTCTCTCCCTTGACCCTAAAAAAACATATGTCGCTCAAACAGTCTGCCCAAGCGGCCGTCCCGGATCTACCACTCATGCCAATGAATCCTATCCGCCTTTCTTTCGTGTATCATTCTCTTTGATCGCTGATCATCCACTAATCATCACCCAGTGACTTGTCGGGAACCTTCTGGACCCACTTTTCAGAAACCGTGACTCACGAGCAAGGTAGGTTTATTTGGGTTGGAGTGACGAGGTGAGAAGGGGTGGGTAGAAGGGAGGAGGGGTGAGAGGAAAAGCAATTTACGGCGCCTGTGGGTAGCTGGCTTCCCCCGACCAGCACATTTCTAATTTTATTTTGCTTGCATTTAATTAGGAAACGCGGCAACCACCTCGTGCTAAGGCGGGGGATG